>NC_057918.1:13794526-16194526 GCF_018873765.1 Telopea speciosissima
TTTAGTTTATTTGTTAGCTGTTGTCTATTGGGATCGTTATCTTTTGATGCTTAGGATTTTTAGTTTTGGATTAAAAATTCATTTAATTGATTATGAATAAAGACCTTTAAGTCTTGTTATTTGTTTCTGAATGCTCAAAATCATGTGGAATGCATAGTTAGAAGATCCCTATAAGCACTTTTAAGCATTTGGTTATCGAATTTGTTTGGTATGACAAGATATATATAGTATTTTCTTTCTTGGGTTTTTTGATCTATTTGTTTAGTGCTGTTAGAACTGAGATTTTATTGTATACCTTTTTGTTTTGGCCAAAAGGGTGAATCCTGAAGTCAGATGGTTTAATGTGCAATCTATTGAGTTGTGCTCCATCGAAATCTAAGGATCTGAAAGATTACAGTGGTGTCGGTGGACTTCCTATTGGGGAAGGCTTGATCTCTGTAGTGTGGGTAGATATTTTCTCTACTTTTCATTGTAAGCTCATGATATACGACATATTGCATGATGTCCAGTACCCATGCATTCATTTTGCCTTCTGAATGGAATTCTTTTAGCTAATCTTATCCGAGGAATAAACTAGAAATTTCTGTAAGATCATCCAGGTAATTTGTGTGGGCAGGCCTTTTATTTGGCAACGGCTCAACTCATTATGTCAATTAAATTCTATGGGGAGCATGAGATTAAGGCTCTTTTAGCACAATGTCATATATAGAATTTGCGCAATTTTCATTCAGTTAAACTGATCAGGATTACATTGAAGATTGGAGGGTGAATCTGTTCTCACTTCTCACATCAGTTAGAATTAGAAGGCTGTGTTTCCTGGACCTTATCTTTAGAGTTATGCTTTGGGCACTTGTTCTTAAAAGCGATCTTTATCATATTTTCATCTAACCCTAAAGATGTTTTATCTCAGTTCTTTTTTCCCATTTCCTGTTAACAGATGGAGCTTCCCCATTGGACTGATATTGTGAAGACCGCTACATTCAAGGAGCTTGCTCCTTATGACCCCGACTGGTACTATGTAAGAGCTGGTATGTAGCTTGTATCTTCAATTTTCATTCTTCTGTGTATATTGTCATAGATTTGTGTGTGTGTTTGTTTTCTGTTGTTGCATTTGTTTCTGATACATGCAGTGCAAGCATTTTTCCAATTAGACATGATAGATTCTACTTTACCTTACAATTAATCTTTTATTGCTTCATTGTAGCATCCATGGCTAGGAAGATTTACTTGAGGCAGGGCATTGGTGTTGGTGGCTTCCGGAAGATCTATGGTGGCCGCAAGAGGAATGGTAGCCGGCCACCCCATTTCTGCAAGAGCAGTGGTGCAATTCCTCGTAATATCCTTCAGCAATTAGAGAAGATGAACATCATTGAGATTGACCCAAAAGGGTAAGAAATATCTTGTGTCTATTACCTTTGGATTTTATTGTGGCAGTACCAAGTTTCCTTTTAATTGCCAAACCTTCACAAATGAATATTAGGAAAACTTCACCAATGTTAAAATGTTTTCTTTTGTTACTAGCTTGTGTAACCTGCATGACCCCTTCTATGAATTCTGTCATATGATCCCACACCACTCAGAGCCATGCCATGAATTTGTTATTTGTTAGATTGTCATTCTGTATATGAAGTGTTCACCAGATTTATTTCCCCCAAGTATCCTATGCATTTTGTTTGAGAAATTGATTGGTTGGTTTGAATCAGTTGATATGTTGGAAGACATTGTAAATCGTTTACTCATTTACTTGTGATTTTCATAAGTTGTTAAATGTTGGAAATTACAGAACTAATTACGGAGCTGTTTTTTTCCATTTGTTTGTGTCAGTGGAAGGAGGATCACATCCAGTGGCCGACGTGACCTTGATCAAGTTGCTGGGAGGATTGTTGTTGCCCCCTGAATGCAAACTGTGAGCTGTCTTTATTTGTGGAGGGGTAAAAAATAGTTTAGAAATAGCATTAGAAAAAGGGCTGGAGAAGCAAGGGGTGAAGAAAGTACAGCGCCATTTGGTTTGAGTTCCTTAGTGCCTCACCAACCTTTAGTTAGTGTTGGTGGTTGGGTGCCTCTAGTTTAACAGGCAAGCCAGCATAGATTAGGGGCTGTGTTTGATACGTATTCTAGGTAGATTTTGTATTCTTGAACAATAAAAATAACTATTTTTATCATTGAGAATGTGAAATCGAGAGCTCTATCATTCTTAACAATACAGACATGTGAAAAACACTTCATTACAGATATGATATCCAACAATATGGTGAACACTTCCCATGGCCAATGTGGTCGAATTTCATTTCTCCACGTTACCAACTCCTGTCAGTCAGTCCAAATGCCTATTCTATCGATTTTGCCTTTTGTATTCCCATGAGAAGTCCTCCCCCAGTACTGGGGGCCGTCAAGTGCGCATCATACCGCTGGGGCATCGCCATGTGTGCACAGTGGACCCCACCGTGCACACATGGGTGGTGCCCCAGCCGTATGATGGCACTTGACCTAGAGATCCGCAATAATAGCTTTGTTTGTTTCCTTTTAAGAATCTGCTATATGGTCAAGGTGTATGAGCTCAAAAATGCTCTTCAATGGCGGGTTGGTCTCAGATGGTGGACTATGGGGCGGAGTCAATGAAAAGTAAAATAGATGATGAACAACTAGCCAATTATGAAGGTTGGATATAATCCATTTAGGGTTCGATTGCGTATGATTAAAGACGCAATGATTTCGAGTAGTCCATTAAAATAACAAGAAAGCAGCTATGAAGAGATTGGTTTGGACACAACCAAATAATGGATGAGATCACAAAGAATTCTATCTTGGAGGGATTCATAGAGAAAGGGCAGGATGAGAATAAATGTTAATCAGTTTCCCTCCCCCTCAACAAAAAACACAAATATCATCAAGATTTTAAAAAAAAAGTGTTTCAAGTTTCCCTTAGGCTATGTTTGGTTGCAAGAGGAATTACAAGGAAAGGAAGTGAAAATTTTCAAACTTTAAAAAGAAATTTTTGTAATAATTATCCAGTGTGATTGTAGAAACTACTTAAATTTCATACCATATTTAGTAATGATACATTTTACATGTAATTTTTATTTTACTTTTTAAACCAGAGGGAAATGGATGCAAAATAAAGTAAAATTTAATAACCAAATATGGAATGATTTGGAGCAAATGATATAGTCAAATGGGATAATGATTACAAAAGTTTCCTATTTAAGTTTTAAAATTTCACTTCCATTCTCTTTAATTCCCCTTGCAAGCAAACGGAGCCTTAGTCAAAACACCAATCAATAATTTCCAAGCAAACAATTGAAAATTTGAAATCTAGGATGAATTTTAGTCTTCCACAACAGATGCAAAACAACATTAATAGATCCAGGAGTCCATTGTGGGATCCATGGGTCCTTCCAAATATCTCTCGAAACTCTATTTCCCACCTTCCAACAAATTAACTTCTGAAGAGTAGGCAAAATACTGATAAACTAGTCCAAATCCAAGAACCTTTTTTTGGTTTAAAGTCTAGATGGAGAAAACATTCGAATTAGGGAAATACTTAGCTTTCAAAATTCGTACCCAACGGGTCGAAGGGTTTAATATTAACCGACACCCTACCCTGAGAAGCATTGATTGGCTATGAATGTGAGCAAGTCTAAATCCTAACTCACCCAGTTTTTGGGCTTACACATTTGAACCCAAGGTATCAGTGATAGTTTTTTCTTTCTGTCGAGTCCCCTCTCCAAAGTCGAATACTTATGGTATCTAAAGATGATCGAAACACTGACTTGATTAAAACAGGTCTCGCAGCTTGTGTTAGTAAGGAAGATTTCCAAGAAGATAGTCTATTTTGTTTCTTAGCTTTAGAAATGAAAAGGGGGAGGGCAGTGGGGGGGGGGGGGGGGGGGGCCAAGATAAAAAGATGAATTGAACATTCCCCACAAACTAAAGAGTCTACGTATATGTGTACGTAAGGTAAGTGAAGTATTCTACTAAAGAAAACCTCACTTTTATTATACTTAATATATAAACCCGAAAGAGCTTCAAAAAGAGTTGACTCAACTTGTATAGTATTAACATCCTCAATATTGTCTCGACAAAAGATAAAAGGATCTTCTGCAAGGAGCAGATGAGTGATTTCAAGAGTATTCCTAACAATTTAATATCTTTGAAAAGATTAAGATCCCAACATATCGTTAATACACGCTGACCTTCCATTACAAAGATAAATAAATAAGGACTTAAAAGGAAAGATTCAAAAAAATCAAAGATTACTAACTCCCTTTAGTTTATAGAATAAGTCATCGAAGAAAGCAGATAACTTGTAAGATCTCACCAATGGCTTGAAAATCCTAAAACTTCAATCGAACAAAATTCTATTCCAACCTATCATAAACCTTGGACATATTCAACATTTCAACTTAATGGTAACCCATCCATGTTTCCCTTCACAATTTTGTAAACATTGTATGAATAATTTGTCTTCCTTTTACATAAGCAGATTGAAAAGGAGTGACGATTCTATCTAAAAGACTGTGTAAACAGAAAGCCAACAACTTTGAAATATAATCAATAGACCTCGTTTTAGAGTTAATTTTAGTCAAGGTTTTAAGTATCTTAACGTATTTGTCGACACTAATCAATATGTATCTTATTTTTAGGGTATCGTATGATAAAACACCGATACGATAAATATGTGACCCGATATGATTAATACTCTCTGATACAATACGTCTCTTAAAATCATCTTTTCGATACAATACCCGATACCGATACTTTAAGCCTTCTTAGACATTTTATGATAAAAACAAACTGGTATTACAATCACCTTAGTATATAAATATATATAATAAAAATTTTCGATAGACCAATAAGCCTATCATGAGTTGTGGTAAACTGCCAAACTCGGATAATTTGAGACTCGGTTCTCAGCTGTAGTTTCAGCATTAATGATGCTCTGTAGACCGCACTTGTGACTGTGAGCTCTAAAGGGTTGAAGCGTGGTTTGTAATCTCGAATCGGATCGGTCAATATCTGTCCGATCGAATTGGTATCGGGAGTAGTCGATCCCGATCTTAGAGCGATCCTGATCAGGTTTTGTGAATTGGTAATTGGATCGGATAACCCATTCGAATTTGACGATTTGATCTGCATGATTTGCAGAGAAGGACCCATATTTTTACCTTGATTCTTCATTGAGATTCACAGATTTGGGAGACTGCAATCTACGAGAAAAAAAGGGGAGATTTGGGAGAATCAAATCTGCGAAAAAAAAGGTCGGAATCTTACTGTTTTAGAAGATGGAATTAGGGCTGCAACAGGGTCGGGTTGGGCCGGGCTTTTTAAAACCCTAGCCCAACCCTGAGTGCCCTTAGCTGGGCCCAGGCCCGCCTTGACCCTGATTCAGGGCCTAAATACCTTGATCCTAACCCTGACCCTGATGGGCCAAGCCCAGCCCAAACCCGCCCTGATTGACCCTGGCCCTACAATAATTAAATTAAAATTACAAGACAAAAGATGTGAGAGAGGAGGCTTGAACCCAAGATTTTTGGTAGCTATTGGATTTTACACAATACAAACTGCCAAGTGCGGTAGGTGCTTGAGATACATATAATACCTTTTATTTTTTAATAAATAAAGAAATTTCTTCAGGGACAAAATCAGGGTCGGACTGACCCGAGGTCTCAACCCCGACCCTGACTCAACGCCAAGAATTTCTGGCCTTAACCCGTCCTCAGGGTCAGAAATCTTAGCCCAGGCCCTGTTCAGGCCGACAAGGCCAAACTTGCAGCCCTAGATGGAATTGAGTGAGGGATTTTTTTTTTTTTTTGGTAAAAGAGTAAGGGAATATTTCATTCCATGAAAACATTGATCAGCTTAAGGCAACTAGGGTTTTAAAGCCCAAAATTTTTAATTCTTCTTCATCGTAGCCTTTCATACTCTGATTTAGAGATTTGGTAGCTTCAAATGCACGAGATTAAAAGGGAAAGATCTTACCTTGGAGGGATCTCACCGTTTTTTATTAGGAATTAAACCTGGATTCCTCTTAAACAATAGCGATAGTGAAATTGACAAGGTGGAAAAGTTAAACTAACACAAAAATAGGGATTAGATTAGCTCAACAATAGGTATTAGATAAGCTCAACAGAAAATTAGGGATTAGAGAGCCGTAGAAACAGTGATTACTGTTTTTTTTAGAATTATTATTTTTTTAATATTTTTTTTGACTGATACAATAATCGATTCCGTAAAGCCTGGATTTTGATATTTTTGGCCAGTCTAGGATGATTTTGACGGATCCGAATCGATATCGACCTAGACTGATCCCGAGTCCGATACCTAAGATTACGAACCTTGGGTAGAAGTGACTCGGCACCAATTTTGCTTTAGACTCTGTGTCTTAGTAGCAGAATGAGTCGAACATAACACATGGGAGTTAGAAAGAGACAAGACATGAAAGTAGTGATGGATCCTCTCATACCCAACTCTCAACTCTTTTGATTCAGTTGGGGAGTCTGATGGTAAGTTATATGTCATTGTCTTGAGGGTCGGTGAAGGGATTCCCCATCTTGCCCCCCCCCCCCCCCCAATCTATGCCGGCCTGCCGGTTAGATTAGAAGCACCCAACCACTAACACTAACTGAAGGTTGGTGAAGCACCAAGGATCTCTTAATCTGATATCAAATTTAACCACTCAAAGAAAACCATCAATCAAAAAGGCGGCTCAAACCAAATAGCTCTGTTCTTTCTTCTTGCCAGTCTGGCCTCAACCCCCTTGCTTCTCCAGCCCTTTTTCTCATGCTATTTCTAAACTATAATGCTTTTCCTCAAACAAAAACAGCACACAATAACCAATATAACCAAGATGATGATCAAAGCACACTCAAATCACAAGAGACATCCAAACAAAAATCATCTCACTAAATTTGAATCCATTTTCATGAATACCTCAACAGTAGTGAAAGATTATCAACACACCACTGCATGCAGGGTCCATTTTGTTAGGGTTTAACAGCAAGAGAAATGGTTAGAACCTGGGTTTGACATTAACTGAGAAGCACAAAATGGGGGAGAGAATGCAGGATTCAGCTAAACCACAGGAATTACTCCCACAGAACCCACACACATCCTGCTACCGTACTACCTCTCCTGTTTGCTGCATGCCTCCTCTCGGTCACCTCCTAATTGTCGGTGGCAAGAGAACCAAACAAAGATGCGAGAAGAGCAACTAGCCCGAAAACACGATTTCCACATGACCTCATGGAGTACAATTTATTTTATTAATTCATTGCCCTTCTAGTTATTATTAATTCACAAGTAAAAGACTTCATGGAGCATCCAAATTGCACATATACAGCTTACTCAAGTCTCTTTCAAGGTGATTTAAAAATTTAAGTATAAAACTGGTTCATAAATTACTTGAATCCATTTATATTAAGCAAAATAGAGAAACACATTGATCCAGGCATTCACTAGAGAGTACAGACTAACAGACAATAGTATAAAGATGGAATACCATGCAAGTTCAAAACATAAATGTCTTTTCCTCCCCAGGATGGAGGAATAGGGAACTCTGGCAACTAGGTAAAAGAAACATCTGAACCCATAACTGAAGCAATAGAAAGGAAAAGAATTTAAAGAATCAACTTCAACTTCTAACTCTGATCACATGGTCCCCACCACAAGCTAACCCACTTAAGCATCCTGTCTATGCCACAGCAGGCATGTCCTTGAGCCATGAATCCAGAGGCTTACCGATGGAGTAGACGATGAAACCAATCTCCCTCAGCTTCCCCACGTTCAAAATGTTCCTCCCATCGAACACAAAGGCAGGCTTCTGCATGTTATCATAGATCTTCTGGTAATCGAGTGTCTTGAACTCATCCCATTCTGTCAAGACACAGATAGCGTGGGCATCCTTTGTAGCCTCATAAGCATCCCAAGTCACACTAACTTGCTTCACAGAGGAAGGGCTCATTGGCTGCAAGTGAAGAGGGTGATCCCAGTCAAATTTGTTCATTGACAAATCCCTCTGGATCTGATCTTCATTGACTTGAGGATCGTAGATGCTCAAGCGGGCCTTATCACCCAAGAGCCCCTTGCAAACATCAATAGCGGGGGTCTCTCTTGTGTCGCCAGTGTCCTTCTTGAATGCAAACCCAAGCACTGCAATCTTCTTACCTGAAACGGTATTGAACATGGAGGCAACCACCCGATTCACGAAACGATTCTTCTGGTAATCATTCATGCTGATGACCTGTTTCCAGTAATTCGCTACCTCAGGGAGGCCATTGCACTCGCAGATGTACACCAGGTTGAGGATATCCTTCTGGAAGCAAGAACCACCAAAACCAACACTGGCATTGAGGAACTTGGGCCCAATTCTTGTATCCTTACCAACAGCATGAGACACCTGGGAAACATCAGCTCCAGTTGCCTCACAAAGAGCTGACATTGCATTGACAGATGAAATCCTTTGTGCCAAGAAAGCATTGGCTGCTAGCTTGGACAGCTCTGCAGACCAGAGATTGGTACATATGATTCGGTCTTCAGGCACCCAATGGGCATACACATCCTTCAAAGCTTGGATTGCCTTCTGGCCCCCTGGAGTTTCCCGGCCACCAATAAGCACCCTGTCAGGTTTGATGAGGTCTTGGATTGCAGTCCCCTCAGCAAGGAACTCTGGGTTTGAGAGAATTTGGAAGTTGATGCCCTTGCTGTTGTGGGTTAGAATCTTCTCAATTGCCTCCGCTGTTTTAACTGGAACAGTTGATTTCTCAACAACAATCTTGTCTGACTTTGATACATCGGCGATCATACGGGCTGCACTCTCCCAGTAAGTCAAATCTGCTGCCTTGCCTGCTCCAAGGCCCCGAGTTTTAGTCGGGGTGTTGACTGATACAAAAACTATATCAGCCTCAGAGACATGTTTCTCTACATCAGTGCTGAAGAAGAGGTTCTTTCCTCTGCACTGCTTCACCACGTCATCAAGACCAGGCTCATAGATAGGGAGCTGGTCGCTGTTCCAGGCATTGATGCGAGGTACAGATATATCCACAACAGCCACTTCAATTGACGGGCACTTGAGAGCAATCATAGCCATGGTAGGTCCACCAACATACCCGGCTCCAATACAGCAGATCTTCACCATTTTTCCTTGTTATGGACAACCTGAAAGATTGCAAATTTATACTTCAGGATAAAGAAAGCATTGGAAATAAATACCATTCCAGATACCCATATAACAGTTAGGAGAGAAAGGAAAACGAAAAATCAGAGCCCATCAAGTTGGATAAATAGCTAGTCTCTGGTCAGAGTATCAGACCAATAGATCCTAAAACAGGATTACCGTTGAAACTGGTAAATAAATACAAAATCCTTCCCCAAAACGAAATTGTTTCAATTTGACAGATAATTTGCTAAAAAATTGTCAAGCACAACAGAAAAATGAAATTGATTTCAGATAGAGAATCCATAAAAATTGGGCCAGGAGGGAGAGGGACAGAAGTTGTAGAACCCATGTAAAAGCATGTGGCATAGAAAGAGGGCAAAGCAAAAAAGAATGGTTTTTGTACCAAATGGTGACATTGGCCTACAATTTGTGGAACCGAGATCACATATGAAAAAGTAGATTTCCCCGTACGGATCGCAGTTTTCAGATCTACAACAAAATGTACTACCAACCGATCTGTGCATTCCAAGAGAACCCCATTTTATATCATATGAGAACGACAGAAAACCCACAAACGCAAAGAGGAAACTAAAAAAAAAAATCACCAACAAACAAATTCTCCTCAAACAGGAAATAGAACAGTACTAATTCAGAAGATGGCAGACGCCACTACCCATACCAGCAATGCAGAACTACATGAGAACTGTAATGTTAATTTGAAGTCTCAAGTTCAGATCACTATACCTACTGAAAAAAGCTTCTTTTCCGCTCTTGGAATCCGTGAAAAGAGAATGAAGAAGAAAGGTTAGATCTCTAAAGAGAGAATAACCGTCAAAGAGAACAGAGGTGGAAGAGAGGTGGAAACGGTCGATCTCTAAAAGAGAGCAAGAGACCTCAGTTTCTTCTACAGGAAAACAAAGAGACCAAGAGCACCATTAAATACCCAAAAGCCCATCTAAGATCTACCCCGCTCAGATTGTAACAACAAAGCAAAGTCAAATTTAACCGCTGAACTGGAATATTCAAACACGTTTTCAACACAGCTGCTTATATTTTTTTTTAAATCATATTATTATTAGATCATATAAGGAAAAATACATAAAAACAAATTTACAGGAAAGTGAAGAAAAAAAAATCAAAATCCATGTTCCAGCAAAACCCAGATTCTAAATAATTAAAACAAACTTAGGCAGAAACCCTTCAGCTAAACTGTGAAAAAAAAAAAAAAAAAAACCAAATTTTATTAGGGTTTATCAGAAACGTCCTAAATTGAAAATCAAATTCTAGAATTCTGCAGTTTAATCAGTTACTCATTTATCAGAATATGCCAAAAAATAAATTTTCCAAAAGGAAAAAAAAAAAATAAATAACACAAAGGGTATCTGAGAAATCATGGTGAAATGCATTATTATTTAGGGTTTTAACTGGGCACGAGAATTTGACCAATCCTGGTAAAAAGCATTGAGAAGAAAACTTGAAGAATCAGAAAGAACGTGTTTGATCATTGATGGGCTCAGACGGCATTGAGTAAGGTTGAAGCCACAGATTAAAAAATAAATAAAAAAAGAAAAAGTGACAGGTCGAAAACCTATTTCTTAGAAACAAAACTAAGTTCAATCAACGTGTTCATGCCGTATAAAATGCCTAAAAAATTATTAAAAAAAGAAGAAGAACAGAGATTAATTAGAAAAGAAAACGTGTAATTAAGCAATCGTGAAGAAGAAGACATAAAGATGAATAAATTACCTTTTTTCTTTTCTTTTCTTCTACTGGTATAGTGAGTGTTTCTTTGAGGGTCTATCTCTCTACTTTTGATTTAGGAGATATTTAATGGACTCTCACTTCCTTAGGTAAAATTTTGCCGTTTACCTTCCAGGCGATACTCACGACTCTTTCCGTTGAAATTGCAAAACCTGGGAGCACTTGTGAAAAGCATCTCTTGATATTAATCTCCATTAATTATAAAATTAATTAATTAATTAAATGAAAATTTCCTTCCTTTTAGATGAATAACTCAAAGCCAGTCCTATTTCCTTTCTTAATTATCTTACCAAAAATGGGAAGAAAAAATAGGCAAAAAATCAAATTTTGGATTTTGCCATTAAATATTTTGGTCCAGGGGTGCGTCGATCTTTTCGTGATAGACTGTGTTTGGGCATAGATACACAATCTGAGGCACAGGAAATCCGATTTCATCTGCAAAACCTCCTTGAGTATTCTATTTTATCTCTTAATTCCCAACCATATTTTTCAGAATTGGAGCGATTACTAAATCCATGCTTGAAAGAGAAGAAGACACAGTCCAGTAGAGTCCACAAGGACTACCACCCTATACTATTGTCAACTCTTTCAAGAGAAATTGAATGGTTTACTAATTAAGTTTGGGAAAAAGAACTTTGTACCCCACCTCATGAAAAGACAGAAATGCTACCTCTATTGATGCTTCATCACGTGTTCTCATGGGCCCCCTGTACGTGCAAGGGCCACGTTCTCTGCATAAACACTTCCCCATTAAGTGTTGATAAAAAAAAATGTTAATTGGTCACATAACTCTTACACTTAGAAAGAGAAGCATGTGAAAGTACCACCCTAGCCCCATACAAAATCTCATCTATGTTGATGCCCCAACATCTACTTTCATTAACCCGGTGCTGGTGCTGGTGCAGGTGCAGGCTTTACACAACCAAACAATGAGCTATTGCCCTTAAGTTTTGTTTAAAACTACCCTTACATACTCCATTTTAGACTTTTACTATTCATTTAATCGGGTGTCACCTGAAGATGACACAATCGTTTTCTCATAATAACATGTGGTCTCTTGTGGCTACCAATAGTGTCAACCTGTTTTGTCCAGTAGTGAAACCTTGCACCTAAAAAAAAAAAAAAAAACTGTTTTGTCAAGTAGCCAGCAATTGTAATACCATTAAAAAAACAAAAAAAAAACTGGTCCACGCCATTAGGTAGGTATGGTCGCACCTCCGTATCTCTTCTCTCCTCCACCCTAGATCATTATCTGTTCCATTTTCTTGCCTGGTCCATTTCCCCAAACCCCTCTAATAATGCACAGGGCAGGAAATGGAGCAAATAATTTTCCCCTCCACCCTCGTTGCATTCTAATATATGATACTGCGTTGTCACATCTTATTGGTGCATTGCTCATGGTGTATGCTCAAAAAATCCTCTACTTAAATGCTAATACGTGTTTTACCAAAAAATAAATAAAAAATGCTAATACATGTCATATTTTTCTATTGAAATTAAAAAAAAAAAAAAAGTAAACTCCAATTTTATTATGCCCCTCTCCTTATATAATAATGGTTTAGGGGCTCTTAACTCTTAAGAGATGTGTATGCTGCATTTAGTATTAAATATTTGGTAACTAGTTTTTTTTTTTGTAAGAATATTTGGTAGCTAATCATTTTATTAATTTGGCGAGGACAACTCACAATGATCAGAGATGAAAAAGAAAATATATAAAAAAGAGTGTTTGAATGACACTTCTATAGGTGTGCTTAGGACTTGACGCTTTACAGTTGATACATTTTTTTAATTGTCGATTGTCTTATTTTTTAAAATTATTTAATGTAGTATTTAATGTAAAAGTATAAAAGGTTTTTTTAAAAATTAAGGTATTTTAATATACCATCAAATTTTTTTTTTATGTGACAATTTGAAATTACAATATTCACCGTCATTGAAAAAAATATATTATACTAGAAAGGTAAAAAAATAAAGTTAAAATCTTTTTAACACCTTAGGAGGTGTCAATAGGAAAATCATTGTATAAGAAGGCAAGGCTTCTTTGAACCAATAGTGTATCTGAATTCAAATACATTGAATTATTTATTCAATTTAAATGAAAAATCTTCATATTTTTGGATGTAGGGTACACTATTGAATAAAAGATAATTTTCCTTAAATAACAAAAGGACCTAATTTTCCTAAAGCCACAGTGAAAAAGGAACTGATCATTGGACTTGGACGGATGTTTGGAAATACTTGAAAGCATTTGGTACCTTCAATATACAAGATGTGGGGATAATGAAGAACTTAGATTTGAGGGTGAATCCTTCAATGTGGTGAAGGAGAATTTCCTCCATAAAAGAGACCCTATGAGTGGATGTGTGTAAGGGGACAATGTGGAGATCTTTTTATTTATTAATTTATAGAAAAATATTTCTCAAAACGCATGGGTACTATTTCCCTCTCACATGAAATTTTTTATTCTCTTGCTGTGACCATGTAGGGCATATGTGGATGATATCATTCTTCGCATCGTCATTGATTTTATTTTATTTTTTGAGAAAAAATGCTACCTGGGTGTGTGCGGCATGCGGCCTTGTGCCCATATACAGACTGCACGAAATGACTGTTACACCCCCATGGAAAGGCAGAAATTCATGGGGGTACTGCGATCATTTCACGTGGCCCTGTGTGTGGGCACAGGGGCCACGCACCACACACACCTAGATAGTGTTCCTTTCCCTTTTTTTTTTTTTATTTGGACAAATCCTATCAAGGGCTCATAGGCCACTAAGGGTTGGCATCCTTTGTTGAGTTGTTGCCATCCCAACTCAAGGAAAGCCGGCCAAGGGTGGGGGTATGGGGAGGGGGAGGGGGAGGCAAGGGGGAATCACAGGACGTTATACATCTGATAGGGGAGGGGGAGAGTCGAACAAGCGACCTCGATCTCCTTGGACTTAGGCCAACGCTCTACTCCACTAGCAGCTACCACCATGCCAAGAGGCGTTTCCCCGTACCGCCATTGATGTAGTGTGCAAATTCCAGCCCCCTCCCCCCACACCCCCACCCCCATTGTGGGAAGCCCTCTCCTTAATTTATCATGGTAACCTAAAACTAGTATCATAATTTATCTTGGGATTTAAATTATAAATTATGTTCATTCAATATAGGGAAATAGAAGACCGCTAGGTTGTGTGGAGCTTGCTCCTAGACACAGGAAGGACAAAATGACTGTCATTCCCATGTGAAATGAAAAATCCCACTCCGATTAGATGCCCCTGCGTATATTCTCAGTGGGCCAATGGCTCCCACACTAGTTCTGACAGCCGTAATTGTACCAAGCAGATTGTGTGGACCATACTGATGGTAAGTGGTAACAGACTAACAGAGGATCCAGGCCCAGCCTATTGTAAAAAAAAAGATATACCCAATGCACAAGATTCCCGCCACTGCGGAGTCTAGGGGAGAGTCATAATGTACACAGTCTTCCCTCTTTTTGCACCAAGTCCCAAAACTTTTAAAACCCGGAATTCAACATGGGATCAGTGTCTATCGATTAGAATTGGATCAAAATAGGTTGGGAATCGGTCAGAGTTTCTTGAAACCCTAAAACTAAAATCAGGAAGAAGCAAAAGATCACAAGATATAAGTTCCATTGATTTTATTAAATTTATAAAAAAAAAGAAAAAACAAAGTGAAAATCAAAATGCATTTATCACACAAATTGTGAGATAGAGATACCCTATTTGCGTGATTAGGAGGCAACACTTCTACAAATTGTGAGATACCTTGTTTGGTTACTAGTCTCACATGAGACCTGCCTTATTATGTGAGAAATTAGTCATCGCTGAACCCTCCTCATATATATATATATATATAAATTAATTGCACTACACGTTACTAAATTGGTGTAGTTCATGTTGGCCTCTGGCCGTGCCAAACTTTACTTCTCTTGTCAAATGGATTATTATTGGCTGTTGGGCTGTCACACACTCAAACTCCACTACACACAAGGATAGGACGGAAGAAAGATTCAAGAGTAATGTTTTACAATGACCACCCTTGTGTATTAGTACATTCCTTGTTTATATATGGGGTGAGGATACTCTACATTCTCTCACATTGATTACTTTAAGAGGCATGGATTTTTTTTATTTTTAAGAGGAGTTTGCTGGTAATTTTGCATGTTCATGTGTTTGAGCGCAGAGTCACGTGACCAACCCAGCAACATTTTTTTTTTCTTTTATTTTAATTATTCTTTCTCTTTCTTAAAAAAAAATAATAAATAATTCATGTGAAGAGGTGCAGTGTACGCCTTAGGCTCAAAGAGTCTTTTCCCTTACATGTGTAGTTACCTGACCGGTTGTGTGACGTACATTAGTTGTGTCTATCTCTCTCCTCCCATAATAAAAGGGTAGATATGTCATTTCCTTAGGAGGAAGGAGAGAGATAGATGCTGCCAAGCTGTGTAGCTACGCTAATGTCTCCTTGTGTCTATCTCTCTCCCCTCCATCCTATAAAATGACATATTTGTCAACTTGTTGTGGGAGGAGAGAGATAGACACAGGGAGACGCTAGCGTACACTACAGAGTCGGACAGGAAATTCAATCCCCAATCGAGTTATACTGGAGCTTAAAAAATAAGAGAAGAAGATTGATGAGAAATGATTGAAGCGAGGCAGTTCATGAATGGCCAAGGATTTTAAACTCGAAATCGGGTCAATCGGTTCATGTCGATTCCTTGGATCAGAATCGATCCCAAAAACCTCAGAATTGACCCCTCAATTTTGTAAGAATCCTACACTCCGGTCCTAAAAACTACAGAAGTACTGACCATTCCAAAGCGTCCAAAATCGGGATCAGTCATGGTGAATTTTGATTTAAATCGATCAATTTGAACCATCAGATTTCAATTTTTGAAACGGTGAGTATAGGCTAGAAAATATCTTGTTTTTTTTTTTTTCCGTTAAATTTCGAGACAAACATCTCATTGATACAATTTCAGCTTAAAATGAGTAGAGTAAGCAACTAAAATTACAAAAGATGCCATTTTCTATTATATATTTATTTCTATTCGATGTCATTTTCATAATTTTATTAATAAGACTTTGGATAAGAGCTCGAGCTACTTTTTTTTCAAACTTATTTTAGATTAAAATTTGATCATTAAGATGGATGCGAGGTTCTCTATCACATGAACTAATTAACCTTATTCACAGAAATCACTTTTTAACCTTCAACTCTTAAAGAGCCAAGCCAGGCCATGTTTATCTTAAAAGGTGATAAGCTGTTAAAGGTCGGATCTATGAATCTATAAGATTCATTCTCCATTGTCAACGCCCACCACCCAATGCACATGAAAACAAACGTGTAAAGAGTATGACAAGAATACAAAAATGGATTCATATCTCTACACTAACACTCCAACCTCTAAGATAAGCACCAAACTTCGTTGCTGCTTTTTTTTGAAAGCCTATCTTTGATGAGTAGAAACCTGACCCATGCAGGCCACCACCTTCCCTCTCACTAGAGATGGAAGATTAACCTTCAAACCAAAGACTCACACCCTTCAAGGAGAAAGAATCTCATGGTGGGTGGGAGGAAGAGGAGGAAGAGGAGGAAGACATGCTCTGTACAACCTCTCTCTCTCCAGCTCCAGCCTCTGATGCCCATATGGAGATTCAGTCATCCCTGGCATGCATGCCTCAACCACACTTTAGATGGTGTGTTCAAGGAAATGCGAAGACACAGGGAGTGATGAGTTCACAATCACTTAAGTCCTGTTTGGTTAGAATGGAAACAAGGGCAAGAGATCATTGCATGGTTATGTAGCCCATGACTAGCAAAGGAGTCAATGAGTCAATGAGTCAATGAGAGTATGCTAGTGCATTTACATGGATGAGATTTTTTCTTTCACAGGGAATAGGGTGGTAATTTTGCGCGCACATGTGTCTGGGCGCAGAGGCTACACGATAAGGTAATGTTCTTTTTCCCTAGAAACAATGAGAAAAGAATGTTGTCTAGTCACGTTCCCCTGCACCCACACACAATGGGACCATCCTATCTCTCCTATTGGATACCCATGCGCGCCCCCCTCATTGGCCCCACACTGATGCAGTGGCCATGCGATTGGACAAAAAACCTTTTCTCCCAAAAAAACAAAGGGATAATGTTAAGTGTTGTTGAGCATAGTGTATGCTAGTGTCTCCATGTGTTTATCTCTCTCCTCCCTCCCTATGAAATGGCATCTCCATCCCTTGTTGGGAGGAGAGAGATAGACCAAGGAAGTGCTAGCGCACTCTACACTCTTAGATAGAGAACTTAATCTCAAAAACAAAATAGCTAGAAAGCATTTTAATCATTAGCAACAGTAATTGTGTAATTAATCTAACAATATATTAAGGGATTGAGTTCCTTGTCTGGTGCATAATGTATGCTAGCACCTCCATATCTATCTCTCTTCTCCCTCTAGTGCACACTCATGAAATGACCTTTTTACCCTTGTTTACGAAACCATTTTGTCACTTCTTATTGGTGTGCTCTCCTATATCATTTGCGACAGTGTGGGTATACTTTCTCATATTCTCTCACATCCTCACGATGTGAGATCCACACAAAAAATTCACTTTCCTCCCTGACTATGTGAGCCCCATTATTGACGAAACTATTTCTCGTGTCATGAATTTAGGACTGCAATAGGGTCGGGTTGGGCCGGGCTTTATAAAACCCTAGCCCAACCCTAAGTCCCCTTAGTTGGGCCCAAGCCTGACCCGACTCTGATTCAGGGTCGGAAAAATCCAACCCTGACCCGCCCTCAGGGTCGGGTCGGGCTGACCCTGATTGGCCTTGATCATGGGGAGGGGGAAGGAAATACATGGGCTGGAATGGGCTGGGGAGGAAATTATCAATTTTACATAAAATAACACTGTAATAAATTGTATTATATCACTTATTGTCTTCATATATACTATATTATATAACAAAATGTGGGTGACGTTTAAAGTTTATAATATATATATTATATCAATATATATTTTATAGTATAACTTAAAACAGAATCGGGTCGGGCAGGGCTTGGCTTAGCCCACGGCCTCAACCCTGGCCCGGCCCAACCCTGACTCAGGGCCAGAAATTTTCAGCCCTGACCCGCCCTCAGGGCCAAATATCTCAGTCCAAGGCCTATTCGGACTTAGGGCGGGCGAGGATGGATTCGAGCTGACAGGGCCAAACTTGCACCCCTACATGAATTAGTATAGTGTGGGAGATTCTTCCCATACTGACGGCATGGGAAACCCTCCTTCATAAGTTGTAGGCTGGGATAAAAGAAAATTTTGTATCTTGAGCATGGAAACCTTCACAGTACCTGAGTAAAAGCTGTATAGCCAATTCAGCCCGGGATAGAAAATAAAATAATAAAGGTCTCAACAGTCGACCAGGAAAGTTTCCCACTGTTCTAACTGACTGGAGAAAATTTTGTCGGCACAACAGGACAGTTGTTGGTTGGATTGGACATTTCACTAGTGGTTGTTAGAATTTTTTCCTTTTAAAGAAAAAAAAATTATTTATTTTTGGTTGTTAAGGGTTGTTAGAGAAATTTCTTCTTTTTTTTTATTTTTATGAATGTTTGTTAGAATTTGATGAGCTGTGATATAACATTGTATTTGCATTATTCAAATAAAATCCCAGATTCTATTTTTAACCATAGAAAACTATATCATTCACCAACTCCAAGGATCCTTTTATTATTAAGAAACATCTATAATATAGTACCTTTCTTCCACTTTCTTATGTACTTCTTATGTACTGTGGACTCTCTGTCTCTATTCACAAAAAAGGAACTTTAACTTAGTTGTGTTTATTATGTGTTAAAAGTCTGATGAAACCTGTGTGACTGGGTGTCCTAGGCTAAGATCTCAACCAACATGTTGTATGTCTAATGGGATTCAGATCTAGTATATGAACGTTAAATTGGATCAATTTAGTATGAGATACATTAAATAACTTGATTTAACGTGTTTCATCAGTTTTAGAGGTTTTGATGTATCAGTCAAGCACCTAACACATGGTTTCGTAGGTGAATCTGATATTCTTGGGTAATCATCTTTCACAATATTTTTGTTCGTTAGGATTCCAGAGATGGATACTAGTTAGTGATGTAAGACCACACCAAGAAAAAATCACTAGTCACCACACTGATAATACCAACATCATGAAAGGAATTGGTAGGTGTGGAACTAGAAGTAGTAGGACCTAAGGCACATGATTCAAAGAATCTGATGATCGAAATTTTGATGGAATCGCATTATTCGATTTGATTCCTACAACCTATTTTGGAATTGACCATGCATACCCTTTGATCTTCATTTTTTATTTTTTATTTTTTATTTATCATACAAGTTTTTTAATTGCAAACTCCCTTTACTTTCGAAACAATGTAACACTTTGGTCAAGTCCATTAATTTGAGATGTTAATCTAATGACAAAAATGCCCTTATGACAAAAATCTACTAAAATTAAAGATTAGAGTGATCAAATTGCCCTCATCTTCCCCCCCCCCCCCTTCCCGATTCCATTTTCTAGGGTTTTCAGCCAATTCCGATCCAAATTAGAATTACTGAAAGCCAATCCCGTGTCTGGAAACTGGTTTTGAAACTTTGCCTTGGCAAGAATATGAACTCTTGCTTCAAGCAAATGGTCTCTGATAATCAGAACTGGGAGTCAACTTCCAACACATACATGTTGACAAACACTTTGTTTTGTTTTCTGATGCTCAAAAAGACGAGAGTCAAGTGTTTCAGTCGAGAAGGGGGAAAAACTTGTTGAGCTCCCAGGAGTCAAAGATAATCATTGTTCTTATGAGATGCTCAAACTGAAGGCAAGTGATCAATCAAGTATACTTCCTCTATTATCTAGTTCTTTGTTCATGATCCAAGCTGTAAACGATCCGTAATGTATATTGTTATGTATATCTTGAATTCTTGTACCCATTTCCAAAAATGATTCGCTCTGACATTTTTTTGGGTGACAACCTAAATAGAACTTTTTCTAAGATCGGTGATGGTACAGTTCAACCCGATCCAGTGGAGGAATATCTATATTTTTTACCCGTCTTATTGTAATAATGATGCGAGACTTGAGGGTTTTCAATTTAGGGTTTCTGGGAGAGAGTAGCAACACCGTTTTTTGAGTGTTCTTGAAAGATCTCCATTGTAACTTTCTCCAATTTACATAGTGAAACATCTTCAGCTTCACCCATGGACGTATCACACCATATTGGTGTGTGAATCACATTAAATCTTCGTGTCATCTTGCTCTGTTTTCATTTTTGTTCGTGTTTTGTTTGGAATTTATTCTAATAAATACATACAATCCATGAAGGAGCTGAGTTCAGGTGCAAGGCAGGGAGACCTATTCACATTAAATGTGAACTCCCTGCTGAGTATCAGTCAAATTCCAACATGAAAGAAAACGAGTACACAGTTTTCTATTGCCTGAACCATGAATGACTTCTACCTACAAATGTTCAAAAACAGGAATAAGAGTAAGAATGAAAAGAAAATTATAATAAACACAAGTTTAATTTCTGCAACAACGGATCACCAGAAAACCAATCAGTATAATTGAATCGATATATTCTTGTGGTGAATGCGGACTAGCGAATAGTTCCTTTATAGTCGCTATTTTGTCAATCAGAAGCTTACTCTTAACAGGGACTGCAATATAGTTGGGTCCAGTGGCTGATTAATAAGAGAATATCATTGCAGTAGAATGTGTACATAAAAGGGCTTTACACAGTAGAAACACTGGAAGCCATAGCCATAGAAGATGCCATGCAGAGAACCCACACGGTGAGATATGGTAAATTAGGGCCCGATACAGTTAACCTTTAATGGCCATGGCAACAATTGATACTCTTAGGGTTGATGAATCTTCAGAAAAGGGGGCCGAGTTTGAACAGAAACTCCTTCAAATCTGTATTTTCTTTCATTTTGTATGTACAGATGTATGCATGAGCGTACATGCTTCGGTCAGAAGCAAAAAGTTCCATTTGATGGACTTTCCATTCAAAGCAGAGGCATGCGAGGACATAATGGAATGAATTAATTTGGGCAAAATCGCAATCACACCTGAACACACCGACGCTTTGGTGAGATATATGATTCTACCGTACGAAACCTGCTATCTAGGTGAGCCTCAACGCCATTTCCTGAAGAAGGGCTCGCTTCTGGGAGGCAGTGATTATGTGGCTGGTTTCAGCATTCTCAAGCACATCTGTGATTATGGCGGCAGCATGACCAAGAGGTTCCTCAGATGCCCTCCTCAACATAAATGCCTGCATCAACAATGAGAAAAACATCCAATAAAAATAAAATTCCATCCTTGTCCAGAATCAGTTATGAGTAATGGGGAGGATTACATGGATCAATGGGCCAATGTGTGCATCGAATTCATTCTAGTATAAGTACTATAGAAACCAAACTAACTTCAATCTAGTACAAGTACTATCGAAACCAAACTAACACAAGGGTACTAAAACACATTTGCAAATGTTCTGAAATTTAAAATTACCAAGTCATGCGGAGTAAAGATTTCATTGTAAACTCTGATATATGAGTGTCACGCCCCCATCCCGTTTGAGGAATAAACTAATGATAAAGGGGTGACTAGGACGATACGTGTCGTCCCATAAGACTACCAGAATCACGATTTGCAGTGTCCCAACGCACAGTCTTAGTCTAAAAGAACATACCATAAGATTCAGAGTACAAAAGGCAAGGAATATTCCATTTCCAACGATCATAAAATAGCGGAAGCGTTTGTAATAATTACCTCATGTTCATACGGTTAAAAGATACATAAATAGTTTGGATGGATATCCCGAATGACCATAGCATAACTACCCCAAAACAAGTATAGCAATAAATGTTTATACAAGGCACGCGGCCCCAAAAAGACAAAAGAAGGGAACACGTCCCATGTATCAATACGGCCCGTAGGCGCAGTCATCACAAGGACACCCATCACCGTGCTCCTCGGTCACGGCCTCAGGGTCCTCTGTACCGATATCATCGTACTCCGAGGCCTGAACCTCGAGTCCTGCAAAATAAGCATCTCCTGCAGCCTCACCTAAAAAGGTGTGCACAAGAGGGGTTAGCTCCACCGAGCCAGTGAGAGAGAAAAGGGGATGCACAATCACACAATCACAAATAGTCCATGGTGCATGCCATTATTAATTCATTTACCACCTAACACACAATGCTAAGTCAATGGGTATATGCTACTGCAATAATTCGGGAAGACACTGTGGATCCTTCCATTCTCACCACAATGCAACCTCAATTATTACCATGGAGCCCGCGCCGGTCGTAGTCATCACCACCCAGAGGCAGACCCCGATAACCATTACTACCCCTGGCCTGGCCTCTCTAACTCTCCACAGGCAGCAGGTGCTCTGGCTACCCAACACCTAAACCCCTGTTGGTAAGGGTCGTAGCATAGGGAACTGAGCCTAACCACAGATATACTACATGAATCCTATCGTGTTGAGAGGTACATCCGGGTGTGTCAACGTCCCATTCCATCTAACACCCGGGTACCAGCACAACACGGCGCATACAGACAAGAATGAGATGCAATATACAATTCCACGTAATTCGGGGGTTCCGGTGCCAGTACTTCCTGGCACCGTAACCCAACACAGATCCATATCATCCTAATCAATTATCAGCATCAAATAAGAATAAATGCAAGTATGAAATCATGCTTGAATGATAATGTCATAATATAATTCATAAATGCATGAATAAACAATAGTAAGCAAGCTCAAACAGTCCCCCAAACCCACTCACCGTTTACTTGAATTAGGAATTTGATTAAGTGTAACGATTCCCGCACGAGATCACCCCCTAGCACAAGTGTTGGCACCTACGGAAGTGAATAAGAGTATGAGAGAGTGTAGGAGAGGCCTCAATGAAAAGCCTCGCAGTTTGCATAAGTTATAGGCCTTGAAAACCATGTCGGAGGCAACGTCGGACTCAGCAGGCTTGCCTCCGACCTTGCCTCCGACCTTTTCTGCAGGCTCAGACCACATCGGAGGCAACATCGGAGGCACACAGACTTGCCTCCGATGCAACCCAAGTGCGATTTCAAGGTCTTAAAAGCCCAGGGTTGTCCCATTTGGTTCTCTAAGCCTCAAGGGACTAGGGAGGGGGGTGTCTTGGAGTCTATTTGGGTCTTAGAAACACCCAACACCTAAAGATCTAAGGGGGGTTTAAAGGAGCCAACAACTCCGAGTCCAGATTTGGGGTTCCTAGGTGGTTGGAACCTTAGGTCGAGAGACCCAGTTGGAGATCCCAAGGGATGTAGGGAAAGTAGGATAGCATCCTACAAGGGGAAACCAAACATGGTTCAAGCTACCCCTTTGGGTTTCAAAAGGAAAAAAAAACCCCAACTTGGGGCTGCAACCAACGAACCACCCAAGCTCAAACGAGCAAGGGGGAGGAGAGAAAAAAAGGGGGAAAAGGGCACTTGGCTCACCTGGTTTGAGGTCACTCGAGGTGCCCTCTTTAAAGCTCCAAACTCGTGACCGTTTCCTTCTTCTTCTTCCCTTCCTTCTCCTTGCTAGCCCTCTCTCCTCATAACTCCCTTCTCAAGCACGGTTAGGTTAGGTTAGGTTAGGTAGAAATGAGCCAAGACTAATGAATAGTCCTACCCACCTCTCTCTTATAGAAAACCACTATTAATGGTCTATAAGGATAAGGCCTCATAAGTGCACCCTAGGGTCTATTTGGGTAGGGTCAAACATGGCAGGGCACCAATAGCACCTTAGCCACAGGGTCTCACTCACAAGGGTCCTTGTCAGCAGCATTGGATGCAAGGTCGGAGGCAGCCAGTAACCTTGCATCCGATGCGAGTAGGAAGGTGGTTCCCACCATAAGGGGTCAGGGCCTTTGGGCCACACTTCGAGGGCTTTGAGGGGGCAGTAAACACACAACAAAAATTTGGTCAACCACTTACCCCTGTCACGTCAAGGTGCAACCTCTGTGATCCCGAAGAGTTTTCCCACCGCGACGCTAAGTTCGTCACCAAGTGAAGTGTCTAAGTAGGGCGTACGGGTGTCTTGCCCGATACTCCTCACTCTTGGGGATGGTACTTGGAGGGTAGTCGATGAAGTCACCGTCGATGAATTTTCCCCACTCCCGATTGAGGAATCTTTCCTCGACCGGCAAACCCGTGTCGAAGTCAACAATCTTGTAGCTTGGTTTGACCACCATTGTGAAATGACTCACCGGCATACATGGCAGCACCCTCTACACGTCACAAGGATAAAAGAAAGAAAAATATTAGGGTACCGGGTGCGGGATAACATTCTCCCTACCTTACAAAAATTTCGTCCTCGAAATTTGCATACCTTGTAGGTAACCCAGAGAAGGGTACTTTGCCCGCATCTCGACTTCACTTCCCAAGATGCTTCTTCTTAGGGTGATTGCACCATTTTACCTTCACATAGTGGATAGGTCGGTTGCGAAGGTGAATAATCTTGTTGTCCAAAATCCTTTATGCTCCTTGTAAGACATGTGCACGCAAGCTCCGGTGGTTCTTGTGATAGAACATGACTTGGGTCTGAAGCGTACTTCGTAACATTGACACATGGAATACGTCTGTACCCCTTCAAGGATGGAGGGAGCGCTAACCGATAAGCCACTGGTCCAATTCGTGCCAGGATTTCATATGGTCCGATAAACCTCGGACTCAGTTTACCCTTCTTACTGAAACGCATCACCCCTTTAGCAGGTTGAGAAACACCTTGTCGCCGACTGTAAATTCCAAATCCTTTCGCCTCAAATCAGCATAACCCTTCTGTCTAGATTGGGCTGCCCTAATTCGTTCACGAATTAAGTTCACCTTCTCACATGTCGCCTGGATCAGCTCGGGGCCAAGGATTTGCCGTTCACCTACCTCATCCCAATACAAGGGTGTTCGGCACTTCTTTCCATATTGTGCTTCAAACAGTGCCATACCAATGGTAGCCTGGTAACTATTATTATAAGCAAACTCGATGAGTGAGATATGCTCATCCCAGCTGCCTTGCATGTCAATGGCACAAGCCCGGAGCATATCTTCTAAAGTTTGTATGGTCCTCTCTGATTGCCCGTCTGTTTGGGGGTGGAAGGCCGTACTAAAATTCAGCAATGTGCCCATGGCCTTCTGGAACCCACCCCCAGAACTTGGATGTAAACCTGGGGTCACGGTCGGAGATGATACTAACTGGGACTCCATGCAGGCGAATCACATTATCAATGTATAACCGGGCCAGCTTATCCATCTTGTAGGAGACTTTCATAGGGATGAAGTGGGCTGTTTTTGTCAATCGATCAACAACAACCCATATGGCATCGCACCCCTAAGTGCGAGGTAACCCGATTCACGAAATCCATAGTAATATTCTCCCATTTCCATTCGGGGACGGGCAATAGCGTAAGAGGCCATGGGGTCGTTGCTGTCCGCCTTTACTGGCGACAAGTGAGACATCTTGCTACAAACTCAGCCACGTCCCTCTTCATTCCGCTCCACCAATAGTTTCCTTTCAAATCCCTATACATTTTTGTGCTACCTGGGTGGATTGAATAAGGGGAGTCGTGGGCTTCTGCTAGAACTACCCTTCTCAACTGAGCATCACTAGGAACACATAGCCGGTCTCTAAACATGAGGACACCACCCTCACAATGTAAAGTCCAGATCTCATGTGTGTCTCCTCGGATCGCCTCAATAATTTCTTGAAATTTTAAATCAAGTCCGAGCCGATCGTATCCTCTCCACCAGGCGTTGATTGGACTGATATGGCGCCAAAGATAGAGTAACACCCTCCACTAGTAACTCCAAATCCATCTTTCTTGCTTCCTCAATCAGTTTCCCGCTGATAGCCAAGGATGCCAAAGATAGGGCTTGGGATTTCCGGCTTAGCGCATCTGCCACCACGTTTGCCTTACCCGGGTGATAATGAATGGTGCAGTCATAATCCTTCATTAGCTCCAACCATCGCCTCTGTCTCATATTAAGCTCCTTTTGTGTGAAGAAGTACTTGAGACTCTTGTGATCACTGTAGATCTCGCTCTTCTCACCATACAGATAGTGTCTCCAGATCTTCAGAGCAAAGACCACAGCTGCAAGCTCCAAGTCATGGGTTGGGTAGTTCTTCTCATAATCCTTCAGTTGTCGAGAAGCATAAGCAACCGCCTTCCCATCTTGCATCAGAACGCATCCAAGGCCCATCTTCGATGCATCACTGTAAACTACCATTCCCTCAGTACCGTTAGGAATGGTGAGTACCGGAGCGGAAACCAACCTCTGCTTCAGTCCTTGAAAACTCTCCTCACACTCATCTGACCACTCGAACTTCACTCCCTTCCGGGTCAGTCGAGTCATAGGAGCTGAAATTTTTGAGAAGTTCTCTATAAACCTCCTATAGTAGCCAGCTAGGCCCAAGAAACTGCGGATATCTGCCACACTCTTGGGAGTCTCCCAGTCAACTACCGGCTTGACCTTGCCTGGGTCCACTTCAATCCCCTTGGCAGAGACGAGGTGCCCAAGGAATGCCACCTGCTCTAGCCAAAAGTCACACTTACTGAACTTGGCATATAGTTGCTTCTCCCTCAGGCGCTGTAGTACTAGGCGGAGGTGATCTGCATGCTCTTCTTCACTCTTGGAGTATATCAAGATGTCATCAATAAAGACAATGACATATTTATCCAGGACATCATGAAAAACCCGGTTCATCAACTCCATGAAGGCGGCCGGGGCATTAGTCAACCCGAATGACATCACTAAGAATTCGTAATGACCATAGCGGGATCTAAATGCTGTCTTGCTGATGTCGCTGTCCCTGATTTTCAATTGATGGTACCCCGATCGAAGGTCAACCTTTGAAAACACCTTGGCACCTTGTAACTGATCGAACAAGTCATCAATCCTAGGTAGAGGGTATCTGTTCTTGATCGTAAGCTTGTTGAGCTCACGGTAGTCGATGCACAACCTCATACTACCGTCCTTCTTCTTCACAAATAAGACCGGTGCTCCCCAAGGAGATACACTAGGTCTAATAAAACCCTTCTTCAACAGATCTCGAAGCTGTTCTTGTAGCTCCTTCAATTCCATTGGTGCCATCCTGTAGGGAGCCTTAGATACTGGGGCTGCACCCGGTGCTAGGTCTATCATAAACTCCGTCTCACGGTCCGGTGGCAACTGTGTCAGATCTTCTGGGAAGACATCCGAAAAGTCCCTTACCACACTTATCTCATCCATAGGCTTAATCTTAGCTTGAGTATCCACCACAGAGGCTAGGTAACCTTGGCATCCTTCATCTAATAACTTCTGGACTTGAAGGGCAGAAATGATAGCCTTCTTGGGTTTCTCCCGTTTAATACCCTTGAAAGTAAATTCTATACCCTCTTCTGGTTTGAACAGGATCTTCCTCTCTACGCATATTAGATTGGCACCCTGAGCGGACAGCCAATCCATACCCAAGATCACGTCGAAATCCTTCATATCCAACACTATCAAACTTGCCGTTAACCCGCGATCACATACACGTACTGGGCAAGGAGCATAAACCGTGTTGAGTTCAATCTTACTACCCGTTGGTGTACTAACCATCAGATTCTGGGCCATTGGCTTTGGTTTGATCGGTAAATTCTTAGCAAAAGAGGGGGAGACAAACGAATGCGTCGCCCCCGAATCAAACAACACATACGCTGGTTGGGAACAAACAGAAATCATACCTGTGATGACACCTGGATCCGCATAGGCTTCCTCATTAGTGACTGAGTACACACGCCCTTGAGTCTTGTTGGCTGTAGGGGGAAGGGGAGGGCGAACGGTTATCTTTGCTGAGGTGCCTTAGAAGACACAGTTGGCCAAGAGTTGCCCTGACGGGCACGGGGGCAGTCTCTAATCATATGCCCGACCTCGTTGCAGTTATAGCACGTAAGAGTCTGAGTGCCATAATGAGGGGCTGCAGCTGTCTTGGGTGCCTGGGCTGCATCAAGTTTGCGGTACTGAGTCGGAGAGGTGGTAGAGTAGGATCCCCTCTGAAACTTACCGGGACCCTTAAAACCGGAAGGACTCATGGGCCTTTTACCAGCTTGTACAGCCCTGTAATTCTCCCTCTGCTGGTCTTCGATGACCTTAGCGGCTTGCACCACTTCAGCATAAGTGGGGTACTTGTGTAGCACCACCGAAGTGCTAATACTGTGCCTCAAACCTCTCTCGAACTTTCTTGCTTTGACATCCTCGGCCTTCATGTGCTCCGGGGCAAAATAGAAGAGATCCTCGAACGCTTGTTGGTAATCAAGGACAGACTTGGGTCCTTGACTTAAGGTCGAGAACTCCATCTCCTTCTTGTCACGAAAGTTCCGAGGGAAGTAGTTCTCAAAGGCCTCAGTAAATTGTGCCCAAGTAGCATTAGGGTATTTGGCCCAAAAGTTCTCCTTAGACGAACGCCACCAAGCATCGGCGTCGCCTCGGAGTTGGAACACGGCACACCTTATCTTGTCTAGGTCATTGCATTGTAGAACCTCAAAGATCCTCTCAAGGTCCCTGATCCAAGTCGCTGGAAATAAGGAGTCATGAGGCATCTTATAGAAGGTCGGGGGGCGGTGCTTCTGAAATTTCTCGGACAACTTGGAGGCATCGGCCCAAGCTGGGGCCGCATTTTGGGCTAGGGGAACATCAGCAGCAGGAGCCGGAGGAGGGGGAACCACATGTACCGGAGGGGGCACTTGTTGCCTTTCCCTACTAATGTCCCTGAGCTGATCGGCCATGTTCTGCATGAAGAGGCGTTGTTCCCTCTGCGCTTCCCTATGCTCTTCTTGCATGGCTCGAAGCATATTACTCAACAGCCAGCGCGGCATCCGCACTATTGGTGACCGGAGGGGGCACCGTAAAGCCGCACTCGACGCGTCCCCACTAATGTCTCTCGGAGGGGAAGGGTTCCCATTCGAGCGAGTGTTAACCATGACGAGCACCTGCTCAAATTTGGGATTTCCACGCACCGTTAGCACAAACTAAACAAAAGAAAAGAAAACAAGACATCTCATCAATGATGCGTCCACAAGTCAACCCTAAAGTATGTTGGAGAAGTCAACATTAAAGGATAAGGAAGATTTGAAAAGAAAAACACCAGAAAATCAACCCAAAAACAGATTCTGGGCGGGTCGGAGGCAACATCGGAGGCAGTCACCCTGAGTCCGACCTTGGGTCCGACCCAGCCTGAAGCCCCAGCCTGAAATTCTGGCCATGTAGGAGTCAACATCGGAGGCAACATCAGATGCCTCCAACCTTGAGTCCAATGACCCGCGAGTTTTAGTCATAAAAAAAAAAAATTTTTTTTTTTTTTTTTCTTTTCTTTTCTTTTCCTTTGGGGTTGGTTTAAACTAGCCCGCGCCTCTTCCTCTTCATCCTATCTCCTTCTTCCTTGGCTCGGAGGCGACTTAGGGCTGCGTCCGACCTTGGTTCTCCTTCCTGGCTTGAGGATTTGAGCTCCAAATCTCGGTTTCCACCAACAAGACACTTGTAGGTATGCTTCCTTTTTCCTCAAAACCTGAAATTTCCAGAAATTTTTTTTTTTCTCCTCCTTCCAAAACCCTAAATCTCGTCTTCTTCTACCTGGCTTTTTTTTTTTTTTTTATTATAACCCAACAAGGTTGCTGTTTACTTGGGTCTCACATGGTATGGGGTCGATTGCACAACCCCACAACCTCTTAGCTGCCCCATCCACGATTCCAGACAGGGCTTGGAAGACACGCCCAGAAATTGCAGAAAATTTTTTTTTTTTTTGGTTTGGGCAAAAACGTGAGAGGGCTTTAGTAAAACTACTGCTACTCTCTCTCTTGTTTGTTTATGGGCCAAGGTATTGAAGCATCCACTTAGGAAATTGGTCATTCACTCACACTCGGCCACGACCCTGCAGATTTTTTTTTTTTTTTTTTTTTTTTTTTTTTTTTTTTAAAGGGGAACCATGGAATGGTTTCTGTATATGCTTAGGCCCTAAAGGCTATTAATGTTCTCTGTTTGAAATGCCCATAACCCCTCCTTCCCTGAGCTTGGTAATGAGACTGCTTCACTACTTTTTTTTTTTTTGTCTTGGTTGCTTGAAGTTTCACAGTGTTTTAAATTTGCCCCAATTGCTGTATTATGTATTTGGGCATTTGATTGAGCATGAGAGTGTGATATAGGGGAATAATCCCATATCTACAGCAAGCTCTGTTATTGTATTTTAATGAAGTTGCAACTCATTGGGTTTGGGGAAAGTAACCCAAATGTGAGACAATCCAAATGTTTCAGTCTATAATGTTGTTTATCCCCTTTTTTTTTTTTTTTTGAATTGGTTCAATGTAGTGGTCTCATGTAATGGCCCTTGTGTGTAGGTCCTTGCACATCATGCCTCCAAGATTGAGGAAGGCTAGAAATGCCCCTGCTCCAGCAATTGCGCACGCAGCTTTTGACCCTGTGTGGTTTCGGTCCCTAGAAGCCCAAACCCTATACCGGCAGCACCTCCGGATGAGGGAGATCCTAGAGGGCAGAGACATTGCGGTTAGTGAGCTCGAGGCATATAAGGTGAGGGCCAGGTTCGAGGCATTGGGGTGGAGTGCCATGCTCGATCTCCCTCAGTTCTATTATCCCCGGTTGGTGCGGCATTTCTACGCCAACTTGAGGATTGAACGGGAAGACACTCCACACTGTCGGATCTACAGTTATGTGAAAGGGGTGGAGATATCCTTTGATTCTCGGCAGCTGAGTGAGATCATCGGAGTGTCCATTGGTGGGGTCTTGACTTACCACCAGTCCCATGATGATGCGAACGATTTTCTTAGTGCAAAGGGGCGGAAGGAGCTCTTTCTTGACCTCACGAGCGGGGCCCACCATAAGAGGGTACCGGAGACTCTCTACGGCAAGTCCCAACGGATTCTCAGCCGTCTCGTGTCAACCAACGTACTGCCGAAAGGAGGGCATTGCACAGAGCCTCCTATCCTTGTGAGTTACTTCGCCAACTGCCTCTACAAATCCAAGCCCGTGTGTCTTCCCTTTGCCATCTTGCGGACCATGGCTTACCCGTTGGCCTACCTAAAGAAGAAGGCTCAATTGCCCTATGGACGACTCCTTACGAAGATCTTTGTGCGGTTTGGGGTGAAACTAGAGAATGAGCCGAAGCTGATGTCTGATGACCTCCCGCTTGACCATCGATCTCTTGGCCGTATGGGTGTCAAGACTGACACTTACAGCGACGGGGAACCTCTTCCTCCTATGTTGATTGGTGGTACCAGCACCCCTCGCCCCCATGGCATCGATGTGGCATCCTCTTCTTCAGCACCAACTCCTCCCATGAGCGATACCGACAGGATCCTTGCTGCGATGGGACAGTTACGAGTAGACATGACCCAGGGTTTCGCAGACATTCATGAACAACTTGCCAGGGCGGACCAACGCTATGATAGGTTGGAGAAGGAGGTTCACGACATTAACGCCTATCTATATTACGAGGGTGATGATGAGGACGAGCACGGGGGTGGCAGTGATGCGATGGAGGACTAGGCTTCATCACATCAATCCCATCAATCCCATCATTGACTAAGTTAATAGTTTCAGCCTTTACTTTCTTTGGACAGTAGTAGACATTTAAGTATGCAGTTATAGGTTGTAGTAATTCTCTTTGGTGATGTAAGTACTACTGCAGTTGATGTCAGGAACAAATGGTTTTAGGGAACATGCATGTATATATATCTAAATTTTTTTTTTTTTTTTTTTTTTTTCCACAGTTGTCCTTATCATTTGATATTATGTTTCTCTTGGAGGTTTTTGATAGACTGTGTTGGTGCAGAGCATGATGCTCTGATACCATGTTGTCACGCCCCCATCCCGTTTGAGGAATAAACTAATGATAAAGGGGTGACTAGGACGATACGTGTCGTCCCATAAGACTACCAGAATCACGATTTGCAGTGTCCCAACGCACAGTCTTAGTCTAAAAGAACATACCATAAGATTCAGAGTACAAAAGGCAAGGAATATTCCATTTCCAACGATCATAAAATAGCGGAAGCGTTTGTAATAATTACCTCATGTTCATACGGTTAAAAGATACATAAATAGTTTGGATGGATATCCCGAATGACCATAGCATAACTACCCCAAAACAAGTATAGCAATAAATGTTTATACAAGGCACGCGGCCCCAAAAAGACAAAAGAAGGGAACACGTCCCATGTATCAATACGGCCCGTAGGCGCAGTCATCACAAGGACACCCATCACCGTGCTCCTCGGTCACGGCCTCAGGGTCCTCTGTACCGATATCATCGTACTCCGAGGCCTGAACCTCGAGTCCCGCAAAATAAGCATCTCCTGCAGCCTCACCTAAAAAGGTGTGCGACAAGAGGGGTTAGCTCCACCGAGCCAGTGAGAGAAAAGGGGATGCACAATCACACAATCACAAATAGTCCATGGTGCATGCCATTATTAATTCATTTACCACCTAAACACACAATGCTAAGTCAATGGGTATATGCTACTGCAATAATTCGGGAAGACACTGTGGATCCTTCCATTCTCACCACAATGCAACCTCAATTATTACCATGGAGCCAGCGCCGGTCGTAGTCATCACCACCCAGAGGCAGACCCCGATAACCATTACTACCCCTGGCCTGGCCTCTCTAACTCTCCACAGGCAGCAGGTGCTCTGGCTACCCAACACCTAAACCCCTGTTGGTAAGGGTCGTAGCATAGGGAACTGAGCCTAACCACAGATATACTACATGAATCCTATCGTGTTGAGAGGTACATCCGGGTGTGTCAACGTCCCATTCCATCTAACACCTGGGTACCAGCACAACACGGCGCATACAGACAAGAATGAGATGCAATATACAATTCCACGTAATTCGGGGGTTACGGTGCCAGGAAGTACTGGCACCGGAACCCAACACAGATCCATATCATCCTAATCAATTATCAGCATCAAATAAGAATAAATGCAAGTATGAAATCATGCTTGAATGATAATGTCATAATATAATTCATAAATGCATGAATAAACAATAGTAAGCAAGCTCAAACAGTCCCCCAAACCCACTCACCGTTTACTTGAATTAGGAATTTGATTAAGTGTAACGATTCCCGCACGAGATCACCCCCTAGCACAAGTGTTGGCACCTACGGAAGTGAATAAGAGTATGAGAGAGTGTAGGAGAGGCCTCAATGAAAAGCCTCGCAGTTTGCATAAGTTATAGGCCTTGAAAACCATGTCGGAGGCAACGTCGGACTCAGCAGGCTTGCCTCCGACCTTGCCTCCGACCTTTTCTGCAGGCTCAGACCACATCGGAGGCAACATCGGAGGCACACAGACTTGCCTCCGATGCAACCCAAGTGCGATTTCAAGGTCTTAAAAGCCCAGGGTTGTCCCATTTGGTTCTCTAAGCCTCAAGGGACTAGGGAGGGGGGTGTCTTGGAGTCTATTTGGGTCTTAGAAACACCCAACACCTAAAGATCTAAGGGGGGTTTAAAGGAGCCAACAACTCCGAGTCCAGATTTGGGGTTCCTAGGTGGTTGGAACCTTAGGTCGAGAGACCCAGTTGGAGATCCCAAGGGATGTAGGGAAAGTAGGATAGCATCCTACAAGGGGAAACCAAACATGGTTCAAGCTACCCCTTTGGGTTTCAAAAGGAAAAAAAACCCCAACTTGGGGCTGCAACCAACGAACCACCCAAGCTCAAACGAGCAAGGGGGAGGAGAGAAAAAAGGGGGAAAAGGGCACTTGGCTCACCTGGTTTGAGGTACACTCGAGGTGCCCTCTTTAAAGCTCCAAACTCAGCAGCCGTTTCCTTCTTCTTCTTCCCTTCCTTCTCCTTGCTAGCCCTCTCTCCTCATAACTCCCTTCTCAAGCACGGTTAGGTTAGGTTAGGTTAGGTAGAAATGAGCCAAGACTAATGAATAGTCCTACCCACCTCTCTCTTATAGAAAACCACTATTAATGGTCTATAAGGATAAGGCCTCATAAGTGCACCCTAGGGTCTATTTGGGTAGGGTCAAACATGGCAGGGCACCAATAGCACCTTAGCCACAGGGTCTCACTCACAAGGGTCCTTGTCAGCAGCATTGGATGCAAGGTCGGAGGCAGCCAGTAACCTTGCATCCGATGCGAGTAGGAAGGTGGTTCCCACCATAAGGGGTCAGGGCCTTTGGGCCACACTTCGAGGGCTTTGAGGGGGCAGTAAACACACAACAAAAATTTGGTCAACCACTTACCCCTGTCACGTCAAGGTGCAACCTCTGTGATCCCGAAGAGTTTTCCCACCGCGACGCTAAGTTCGTCACCAAGTGAAGTGTCTAAGTAGGGCGATACGGGGTGTGCTGCCCGATACTCCTCACTCTTGGGACTGGTACTTGGAGGGTAGTCGATGAAGTCACCGTCGATGAATTTTCCCCACTCCCGATTGAGGAATCTTTCCTCGACTGGCAAACCCGTGTCGAAGTCAACAATCTTGTAGCTTGGTTTGACCACCATTGTGAACAGCTCACCGGCATACATGGCAGCACCCTCTACACGTCACAAGGATAAAAGAAAGAAAAATATTAGGGTACCGGGTGCGGGTATAACAATGAGTTTATGGACCATTATTTCGAATGGTTGGTACTGTTTGTGTACAAGTCAGGAATGAGTATGTGCATGTAGGAATGGGAGTGAGGGTGCCTGTGCTTGTGAAAAGCTATCTATGAAAAGCCTGGCAAAAAAATCAAAGATGCCTGCCATGGAGTTCTCCAGCGCAGCAACTTAGTTGACAGCTAAACGGGATCCACATGTTGGCCATTTGACCCTCTATTTTTCAGGTAAATTAAGCCCAAATGTACAAGCACTGTAGCATATATTGCAAAAAGAGTCCTTTTTTCGGCAATATTTCAATTCAAAACTTGTAGCTCTGTGGCCAATGGCGATGATACCTAGCTAATAGATATCCAGATGTGACATCATCATTTTTCACATGCCTAAATAGAAGAGTTTACACAGCAAACAAATCCATATGATAAAGACATTCCCCGCAGTAGTTCAGTTGTGATTTTTACCTTGTATTCATGCGGTAAATATCAAGCTAAAAACACTATGGCATGTGCAAAAAAAAAGCCCTTTTCTGCATCCATTAAAGAATTTTAATAGTGGACTATATCATTGAGGCAGCCTAAACAACTTCACAAGTGATCACTTCAGAAGCTACCAATCTAATGGATGCCACTAGTCAGGCATACCATCATCCCACGTGATCAAGTATACAGGAACCTCAGGCTGAAATCCCATTTACGGCACATAGACTGTTAATGTGGCCTAGCTTGACCATCCATTACACTGTGGACAATACAATTGTCCCAAAGAACTTGATACATGACCACTCCAGAGGTTAGCAATCTGATGGATGATATGACTTGGGCATATCATCATTTCATGTGACTGAAATCTGAGGTCTTTTTTTTTTTTTGGTAGAATTGAAATACATGATCACTCCAAAAGTTAGCAATCTAATGGATGATATGACTCGGGCATATCATCACTTCATGACTGAAATCTGAGGTCATCAGACAGATAGGGGGACCTCAGGCTGAGCTCCTCAAATTTTCAGATACACAAGAGTACAATTAATTATATTGGGGAACCTCTGGTTAAGCAATGTAGTTTACAGTCCAATTCAACTGCCTGATCCTCCATGTTTCTCTTCTTTTTTGGCTGGGTCTAACCCATCATGCATTATTCCAACCATTAAATTAATTTTAAAAACCAAAAAAAGAGGGCTTTAATTTGCAGAAGGCAGTAGTGCTTTGCACTGAAAACTTGCTACATGAGTTGAGAACTGCAAGCCCATGATGAGTAAGCTATTAATTGGGAGATCTCTGGTAACCCCTTTAGGAAGGTGACTCACCTAGTGCTTGGGGAGGGGGGTTGAAAGGTATCCAGAAGAGATTGGGAATACAAACTAATCAACTGATGAAGACCATAGTTGTCAAGGCATTTCCTAGTCGTCACCTAGGCACCACCTAGGCGTCCACGCTCTTTCTGAATCTCATATTAGGTTATTACTAGAATAATTACATCACATTACATTGATATGGCTTCTATGTTGCATATATGCATAATTATATAAAAATAGCATTGCTACATTACATATAGTCATATACTACACGCCTAGGGCGCCTAGGAAACGGTAGGTGGGCGCCTTATCGCCTAGGCACTGATGTAGGAGCAATTCCTTGGACCGGCCCAAACCCGTTGGGAAACCAGATGGAGAAGAACCGGGTCCAATTGATTTTTGGGTCCAGTAGAATATTTTAGTTTATTATTTATTTAAGTTTTTATTATTTGGATTTTATCTGGTAATCTTCTATTTTAGGTTTTATAGGTTAATTAGTGGTAGAGTTGACATAAGATTTAATTTCAGTTTTAGATTACAATTCGGAGTCTTTTATTTTCCTCTTTAAATACTAGCTTGTAACCAACATAAGATACAAATTTGATGAATTGAATTTTTTTTGAGTTGTTTATTATTTACCAGAATGTGACGATAGCAGCAATGTCATGTGACCTCTTCTATCTTCTCTTCTGAAATCTCTCTCTCTCATCTATGGATTCTCCCTCTCCTCACCTTGTTCTATTTACTTCAATTCTTCTTCTTCTCTTATTCCTCTACTGAGATAGAGTTTGAGTCAGTTTTGGTTTTACATTCCGGTTAGGAGTCTCCTTTTTTATTCTGTATATACTTGCATGGACCCGACAATAAAACAGATTTGAAATACCAAGTTAATTGGGGTTGCATGATTCTCTTTCTCCCCTGAAACTCTGAGATTCCATCTCAGATATCTTCCCATTATCTCATTGGCCCTCCACTAATTTGGTATCAGAGCCAAAGAATTCCTCCATCTTCCTCCCCATCAATCTCTCTTTCCTCCACTAAGGTACGATCTCTCCTTCTCTTTCCCTGTTTTTCCCTCTCCCTATTGTTCGTTATTTTTCCCCTTTTCTGTTTCTTCTTCACCTTCTTTTCTTTCTTTTTTTTTCCCATTTGTGGTTGTCCAACTGAGAGTGGCTTGATTCCTCCCCTTGCTCTTCTTCTCAATCCGAAAATAGTGTCAAGAGTAACTCTCTTTAAGGCAATCCTTAACCCTAGGTTCCCATCCCCAAAACCCTTCCTGTTGTGACATTGATCAAGTCTTTCTAGAGTTACCACCAGTGGAAAGAAAACAGAGTTTCAACTCTGTTGAAAGATGCGAAACTGAACTCGTACCTGGTTTAGGAGACCCCTGGCTGTTGTTTGAACTTCGAATCCCTACCCTCCAGCATACAAGATTTCTGGAGTTGGAAGTTCTCTGTTGAGCCCGAACACCATCAGCCGCTGTTACAATCTCCAGAAGTAGAAGAACCAACTTCTTACCCCCCTTTTCACGATTCTTCTAATTGGTCCAAGGACCGATCTACCCCCTCCTATTTATCCTTTTTGTTTCTACCTTCCAAATTTACCCTCCCTCTTAAATTTAATTTCCATATACCCTATAGCTTTTCAATATACCTAGTTTCCCCTTATTTTATAATTCCTAATTCCCTGTGTCTCCTTTGCCTTTATTCTAAGTGAACCTCTCCCATTAAGTTAATTTTGGCCCAGCCACTCCATTATAACTTTGAGATATTTACAGTTCCACTCTATTATAAACTTCAGTTTATTTACTGTTTTGCCATTAACCTTTTGATTTGAACCTTCTACTCGTCATCTAGGCCTATAAGCGAACCCAATAGGGTTTCCGAACCCCGAGATCGCCATCAATTTGGTATAAATTCCTCCATATCCTAACCAGGGTGGCCAATAGTAAGATTCTCTAACAACTTGATTCTTGTAAAGATGAAAGCAGGCTGATATTGCCAACCTCACAGATCATGTTAATACACTCAACACAGCTATCAGTTCCATCCAGACTATGATGGCATCCATGCAAGCTTCCATTGACCGATTGGTGACTTCTGATAAAGGAAAGAATTCTATGCAGTCTGGGGATTCTTCCAACTCCATTACATAGGGCCTGTCTCATGTTACACCACCGCCACCACCACAACCGCCATATCTTACACCATCACCACCATATAGAGTTCGTCGATATGATGATCCTCCTTATGGAGCTGAAAGAGGAGCAAAGCTAGACATCCTTGATTTTTATGGGGATAACCCAGAGCAGTATCCTAACCATGGTGGCCAATAGTAAGATTCTCCAACAACTTGATTCCTATAAAGATGAAAGCAGGCGGATATTGCCAACCCCACAGATCATGTTAATACCCTCAACACAGCTATCAGTTCCATCCAGACTATGATGGCATCCATGCAAGCTTCCATTGACAGATTGGTGGCTTCTGATAAAGGAAAGAATTACAGGCAGTCTGGGGATTCTTCCAACTCCATTGCATAGGGCCTGTCTCATGTTACACCACCATCATATAGAGTTCGTCGATATGATGATCCTCCTTATGGAGCTGAAAGAGGAGCAAAGCTAGACGTCCTTGATTATTATGGGGATAACCCAGAGCAGTATCTGTTTGAGTGTCTACGTAATAAGGGTACTTTGGGCATGAGTTATTATCTTGTTAGCTATAGTTTCCTTGTATTGTGTTATTATGCTTTTTACCTTTTACCTCCCTAGGGAGATAGATGTAATTTCTTTTACATCTCAAGTGAGTAAATGAATACAGGGGAGGGAGATCACTTCTCTCTCCACGGTTTACACTCATCCCTTTCTCCTTCTCTTCTTCCTCTCGCCATCTTCTTTCTTCCTTCTCTTCTTGTCTTCTCTCTTAACTTTGGTCCTTGCTTGTTTCCAACTGTATCTTGAATGGTTCACAGTTTGGAGATATTTGTCAGATGATATGGGTTGACTGAGGCCAAAAAGATTCTATTTGCAAAGGCCGAGCTGAAGGGCAAGGCTCGAGTTTGGTGGGCAAACACAAGCAACAGAATCAGACTTAAGGCGTTGGGTTAGTCAGTACTTGGCCAAGATGAGTGAAGCCATGAACCAGATATTCCTGCTTTCCGACTACAAGCAGCGCATGCACCTCAGGTTTGCACAGTTGAGACAGGACAACATGACAATTGAGGAGTATGTAGCTAGGTTTTATAATTTAGCCACTCGATGTGATTTTGAGTGGGATGAGGAGTTATTGACGGCAAGGTTCCGCAATGGATAGCCCCCTCAAATCAGTGCTGCACTAGCATCCAGTTGAATACCTACAATGGAGGATGTTGTACAGGTGGCATATCAGGTAGAACAAAGTCTGAAGCGGCCATACACTTGGAAGACTTTTACAAATACTTTTTCTAAGGCTATGTTTGGATGCCAACAAAAGAAAAGAAAAGAAAAAATTCAAGAAATTTTAAATTTGAAGAGAGAGACAGACAGATAAATCATTGTGTCATCATGATTTTTGTCTTATTATGTTTTTTCTTTTCTTGGCATCCAAACATAGCCTAAGAAAGTCATTCAGCAAGCCACAGGTAAGCAGTTCATCTATGGCATCTTTGAGTCCAAACCGCCCTTATTGTTCACCTCAGCATGGTTCTAACAGACGTCCTATGAAGCCGCAGGCTGAGATGTGCTTCTCATGCAAGGGGTATGGGCATTTCTCTGCTCAGTATCCTAATCAGTTGGTTGCTTTCGCTGATAAGGAAGAATTTACGGCTACGGCTTCAAATGAAAAAGAGAGGAACAACCCAGTATTTATGGACTTGGAGCACGATCGTGAACCTAGTGAAGTCAATAGCAATAATAGTGATGGAGAGCTGCAACATTGTAATGTTGTTCATCCAATTTTGGCTACACACAAGGTTTCTGACAAGGATGATTGGAGTCAAAACAGTATTTTCCATACCAGAGTGAGATGCAACAACAGTCTGTGCACCATGGTAATCGACAGTGGAAGTTGTACCAATGCAGTCTCTGAAGACACCGTAATGTCAGACTAGAATACTAGTCCCCAATAACCCACAAAACCAAAATAGTAACAAAGGGCAGAATTAGAAAGTTAAGGTTTCAACCAAACCAACAGAGCTGCATCCTAACTCCTGCAAATTTGCGTAGGTGAACAATACTAATCTCAAGATCAACAATTGACATTTGCTCACGTACTCTATTGGTGGGTTGATCGACACCGTGCAATGAATGTCCTACCCTTACAGGTGTGTCGCATCCTCCTAGGGCGACCATGGTTGTTTGATAAAAAGACACGACATTGTGGTTAACTGGTTATGAAAACACTTATTCCATCAAACACAGTGGACTCAAGATGAAGTTCCTTCCAGCTAAGGACCTTTCGGCAATCAAGCTTTAGCGGTCCTCCAACGTGTTAAGTCAGATGGTCTCCTCGATCCTTGTCCAAACTCGACAGAATCAAGTTCATTTCAAAGGAGGAGAATCGATGAAGTAGCACTCGACTGGTTGGACCAGCACAAACGGGTTTGGAAACCCAAACCCAGACGGAAACAGCCCAACTTGGATTTTTGGTCTAATAAAAGCTGGTAGTGGTTTAGTTTGTAGTCATTTATTTCTTTCTATTATCATGTTTGGTTTTGAAAAGGTTACGTAAGAATAGGAGATAGAGTTTGAGTCAGTTTGGTTTTTACATTTCAATTAGGAGTCTTTGGTTTTTATCTTTATATACTTGCATGTACCCAACAATAAAACGGATTTGAAATAGAAAGTTGATAAGGTTGCTAAACATGAGTGTGTGGTTAACGTGGTTCTCTTGCTCCCCTGCAACTCTGAGATTCCATCTCAGATGCATCCCCATTCTCTCATTGGCCCTCCACCACTTTCCCTGCTTCCCATGTGTCAAAAACTTAACAAGTTAACCAGAAGGGTCCTTCCAGGAATGACCATATCAGATCTCTTAACAAATAAGGAGGAAAATTCAGGCACAAAAAACTAAATTGTAAGCATGCATGAATGCTCATGAGAGAGAGAGAGAACCTGGCCATGATGCGATATGGCTAATGTGCATGGTTCTTGAAACCAGGGCTCTCCATCTACTTGAACTGGTAAGGCAGCAAAGAGCTGGATCTTGATTGATTGCCCTTGTGCAAGTCTTCGAGCTCGAGAAAGCCCCACCTACCCGTCACACAGCACTAGCTTTAATCAACATTTCACTCAATATCTAGAACATTAAATCTACAAGAAAACTTTGGGATCAAGCTGGACTTGATGAAATCCAAGTCAGAGTTCAGCATGAACCCAGCAGTTAGTTACAAGTGGAACTCAGGCTAACTTGAGCTCAACTTTGAACTATGTGGGTTGGGCATCAGGCTCAACCCTATTCAAAACTCATCAGTTGCTTAACCTAAATAGGCCCAAATTGCACTCCTACATATAGTAGCCTCTCTGAAAACAAATATTTGATAAAATATTTCGAGGAACCAACTTGTTTTCCACAGCAAACTATTTTATGTTTTAGTATAGTACCAGTTATCAGAATACCATTCACATTCACAATACTTCTTCAACTTATATACATATGTTTTAATAGGAAATTAGAGCATCAACAAAAGATCAGTATCTTTCTAAAGTTCAAAAGTAAAGAATAGCATAGTTGTCAAGGCCTCGCCGAGGCGGCGCCCGGGCGCCTTGGACAACTTGGGCGCCTTGGATGCCTTGTTCGCCTAGTTGGCGTCGCCTTAAACTTTGGCCCTCTCCACCGCCTTGGGTCGCCTAACCGCCATGACAACTATGAAGAATAGTAAACATCGGTGGGTCCATGTTATAAGGGATTCCCCAACCATCTCATTGGTAATGTTTCAACCAATACAATGCATAGCTTGCCCAATTGGATTTTTTACTCAAATCAGGACCCTTAGGAGTGGAGTCAACTAGGAGAGTCAAGGAGTTGACTCGGGAGAAATTTAAGATGATGATGGAATCTCTTTGTATGTAAGTTTATACCCCATTGATTAGTCCTCATACGGGTTTCCTCAGCCTTCGGCCAATCGGCCCCTACTGTTTTTGTTGTATTCTACGCACATACTCTTGTTTTTATATGTAATCATCTGTTACTTATCATAACCACCACGGAGCCCACTTCGTACACCCCCGTGGTAGGAACCCTTTCCCACACATCCACTTTAAATGCCAACGAATGCCACATGGTATATCAGATAGGGCCCAACTTCTGTGGACAGGTAGACCCTTAGGTCCCCTGCTCACATGTCAAGTTTCAGCCCTATCGAAATTTCCATGTGGCAAAACAGATCTGAAAATCCAGGGGAATGGGAGAGTACATCAGTAGTGGTTGGAATACCGTAGGAGTGCATCAAATACATAGGATGCATGCCAATATGCGGAATGGAATACAATTATATTAGGCCCTGACATTTGAAATGTGGCTAATCCAGAACATGACCTCTCTATCCAACGGTCGGAATAGCCACATCAGCTGTCCACATGGCAAAAGAATAGTGGGGATGTCAGAATGGGTTCCTACCAAAGCGTGTAAAAAGAATTTTCGCAAGAAACCACATCCCAGTGGGGATGAGGTCGTAATGCGTGAGTCTTTGGCTTTTTTCATTGCAAACCCGAGGGGGAGGGTTTCTCGTGATCCAGAGAATCCTATGGGAATTGATTCAGCTTTGTACAGCAGCCTCAGTGTACAGGTTGCTTGTTTGCATATACTAATATAATCCTACCTTTTCTATCCAAAAAAGGGAAGAGATCGATCATGTGAAAGCAAATCACTGACACAACATACTATATCATATGTACATCACAGTCTACCTTACCTGAAGTTTTCCAAGATGCCACATTCCAGATATGCTGACAACCTCTAGCACCTTGTCATGCATAGATTGTGGATCAAAATTATCATAATTTTCGTCCTCATTTTGCCAAAGATCTACTCCACCCATGTAGCTTCCAATGTTAGCTACAAGTACGCCTTCTGCATCCTGCATAGTTTGAAACAGTTACATGGCCATTGTTAGTTTTATATATATGGTTCTCCTTTTCCTATTTTCTAGCACAGAGAGAGAGAGAGAAGGAAAAAAAAAGAGGCCTCATTAGCTCGACATGTCCTCACTTTCATCAATTTTCAGTCAATAATGAAAGTGAGGTAAATTCTGGATCAGTTTAACATGTTAAAACCCCTAAAGTACGCACCTCAGGGACCTCTATCTCAACCCCATCCACCTCCACACGAACTTGCCAGGGGAAGTCTGCAAACGTCCTATCCATGATACTCTTTGCACCTTCTCTTGCATAGAGCACCTTATTCATGAACTGCATGCAGATTCTCAGTGTTCAAATCCGAATGCAACTGGTTAAATACAGCTAGAAGCAGAACAAAATTTAGAAAAGCAACCAACAATACTATCAGCAGCTAGATACACTGGTTCTATGATTAGCCCCGTCAATAAGAGAGTTCCTGAGTCGACAATAATCATCTTGCAAAAGAGAGAGTTGACATGCCTAATTCTGAAAATACTTAGATCTGCTTGAACCTTGGACAAATAAGTAACAATTAATACAACTTGCTTTTTTTATTTTCTTTCTTTGAGGAAAAGACACACACATGAACAAAAGCATTCTTATTCGCCGGAATGAATGGGATTCGTATAACAAATAAGCAAGGTATTTTTTTCTGAATGACCTTCACATCTTCGAGCCCTTATTCTAGAAATTATTTATTTATTCTGGAAGCAGCAGATATAGTAACTTTCCAAACCTCATGTTTCTTTTATTTAGGAAATACTAGTACTGATTTTTTTTTCCCCTTCTTTTATTGATGAGGAAATTTTATTAGCAAAACAGGAAGAGATAAAAACCCAATATATACCAAAACATTGAAGACCAATTTGCTTGCCATATTGTTTTGACCAATCACCAATGTCGAGACCGAAATAAGCCACCGAAATTTTGACATTTCGGTCAAATATGAATGTGGTCGCAAGTATAAATTCATACAAATCATGTGTGTTACAAAGAAAACAATTAGATGGGCTATAACATGTCAGAAAACAATTAAAGGGAGTACAACATGGCAATCCCCTCCGAAACCATGAATTCTTTTCATAGCAATAAATGTAGTAAAGAGAATGATTAGATTAGGATACCATGATTCATCTCCTCTGGAACCATTAGGTTCAGAACCTATAAAAGCCCATGTCCAACCATGTATGCACATAACGTCAACAGTTCCTAAGGGGTTCCCAACATGAGGTCTTCCCCCATCAAATTAGTCACATCAACATGTGGAGTTTATTGGATTCAACTCTCTAACGTCTAATGTTGTTGTAGAATCGCTGAAATATAGAGGCTACCAAAAGAAGGTAGGTTACCTGGTTATAGAACTTCTCTGGGTTCTCTTCCCGCAAATTATGAATATCCAAAGCAACCTTCGCATCACACCCAATTCCTGTGAATAATGATCATTAGTAAGGCACAAAATCCAAGGTTTCCAGGTACCAGATGTTAATAATTATCCGAATAGCTCGCCATAGGTACAGGCTCCTTCAAAGATCATCTAAGATGGATTGGTGAATCCATCCCATGAATGTACACAAATCTGTGGTTATGTTATTGATAGACCATCCTAATAGACTACATAACGTTACCTCAGACTAACTCCTAAGCATATTTGGGTCGTTGAGGAACAACTCATTTCAAACATTTTCTATCAATAGCGAATAAAATGTACAGAGAGATCCACATCAACATACCTAGATAGTTGTTCATGAACTTTGGAGCTTGGAGTTGCTTCCCTTGTTGGTTTCTGATTGTTATCTTCCAGCGATCAAGAATGGTAACTGCAGCATGCTCTATGTGCTGCAACACCGTACAGAGCCCTCCTTGTCTCTCTACTGAACCTAGGCCACCTCCCCAGGACAAAACCCTGGATAGATCATTCCCTGTACCTGCCGGAAGAATTGCAACTGGAGGAGGAGAGACAAAATTTTGCTTGTCGATGACATCCAGAACCCAACCAACTGTACCATCTCCCCCGCAAACAAGAATTCTAAAATGGGGAACTCGTCTGAACAAATAAAGACCCAATTCTGGTCCTTGTGTTGAACTTAACTCAAAGACCTAAAAAGAAACCTCGGGGTCAAAGTTTATAAGATCGAATGATAGGTGACCCACCACAGTCCAAGTTCATGGAACGTGGGTCACGTGCAAACATAAAACATCAGATGCATTCTCCTCTGTTTCAAAAAATAAATCTACAGACTAAATTAAGGTAATCAACTAATTAAAAAGAAAGCATAGGTAAATCTGCAATGAAAGCAAATTTCTTCTGTTGCTCACAAAATACCACCCGTCGTTATTTCAAGAAGGACATTATAAATCCACGCTTACATAAGAGAACTTCACCGGACTGCTCTTCATAACGAATTTGAGGTTATGAGTACTAATAAAGTACCTCAAAATATTTGGCAGTTATAAATTCACTAACCTGAACAGGATTCAAAAGGATGTTCAAACGTTGCCTTAGTGAATTCCCTCGCTGTGCCCCACTTTTTTTGTTGATGAAAACTAGTAGTGGCCTTGCATCTGGAGGCAAATCAATCACTTCATATTGCTTCACCCCTAAAATCTGAGACTCATCACTCCAATTGAATGATGCACTTCTTTTGTATTCAGGCTGCAACTCCATCTTATTATTGCCTTCAGCACCTTGTTTTTGGCCCTCCGTTTCCATTTTACCATTACAAGCTCCATTACTCTCATGTGAACCCTTGAAAACTTGTTGAGCATCTGCTGTGCTCTCAGTGGATGAGTCACAGGTACCACCACTATTATTTGACTCAACAGAAGCTTCACTTCCATGTTTGTATTTTTTACTTTGACTCCTGATACGTCCACGTACAGAAGAAGCAAATTCATTGGCTCCATGTGTGATTGAGCTCAAAAAACCAGTTCGGCTCAATTCCTTGACAAACAGCGGTGATAAGATCAGTCTTTTAAAGAGGCCCAAATCACAAACATCACCTGTTTCATTAGACATGTTAGTGTGGCACTCAACATGTACTAACCTTTGACACCACATGCAACACCAAATCGGAGATCCCCCAAGAAAGGACCCACTACAAGGCTCTTCACAATAACTGCAAGATGAAGTTTCATCAAATTGATCTGTGGCATCCGTCCATCGTACGGCCCATTGATGAATCACATGCTCATATCCAACCATAGATACACATTTGCAATCCTTTTGAGCATTTGAAGAGCAGCTCAGGTGTGCTGCTGCACCACAAATACTACAATTATGGATGAAGTTGTCAGAAGCTATCATTGGCCCAAGAGCCTGAGTTGGAGATACAGACTTCAAACATACACAACAATTTAGGCTCTTTCCACGAGATACAGACTCCAAGCTCCAAGTATGGGCAGCTTGGGGAACCTTGTGCTTTGCTTTTGGGTTCTTCTTTGACCTCGCTATGGCTTTCATCCAGCTTAGACTAATGTTTCTTCTCCACTGGAAGACGGTGTAGACTATAGTCAGTATACCGACTAAGGCAGCACTAAAGTAAACAAAAACAAAGAAACGAGATTCTTCCATGCCAGGTGACTCATTGCTTCCCCATGTTGGGAGCAACATCCCGGAATTTCCTTTATTTTTATCCATTATTCAACATATGTCTTGTAATAGCAATGTCACTCTGTCCCAAGGGTCCAAGCAGCCCCTGTTCAGAAACCAGGCACCAAAATCAAGAAAGGAAAGAAAATATGATCTCACTTCCTAGACATAGCATCCCACCCAATGGATATTGCATTTTATATAAGGACCCTTTGATCCAACTCTCATATCTAACTTGGGAAATATTCTTTCAGTGGACAATCAATCACAGTTGCAAACACCCCCTTACATGCTGCTGAATCCACTCATTATCCAATATAGAGTCCACCATAATAATCTTAACTCAACTCGGCCTTATCCCAACTAAATGGGGTCAGCAAAGTCCATAAATAATAAGGCATGCAGACTAGCATAACTGCTACAACCCCGTTGCTGGAATTATGACTTCGGAACTACACCTTCTTCTAATTCTTATCACTTTAAAGAAAAAGAAACAGTTATAGGTGTCTCATTAGTATGTCTGTTGATAGCTTCTTCCACCAATCCCTATGCTTGTTAGCACAAGCTCCCTTTTTAAGAACAGAGAGGGACTGCAAAAACCTGCAAAACTAAGTGTTACTTCAATATAGAAAGTGATCATCTGGTCGACGCCATAAAAATATGTCGCCCACACCAACAAAGAGTTGTTGTTGGAAGGGGGAAGGAAAAGATAAATGGTAAAACCTCGCACATAAAAACTTGAAGCATAAGTATTCAAGTTCCAATACAAGTCATGCAGAAGTTCATGTTGCATACATAATCCCAAAAAGAGAACCAGGGTCAATATTTATTTTAATAAATTTAATAATCAAGAATTGAAAGAAAAAAAAAAAGTGTTCGGACACTGGCTTCATTTTCAAAACCAAATAAAAGAAAACTATTTTGAAACTTATATTTATAATTCAAGTTAACCTATGTTGAAAATGTGTTAAAAATAGAAGTTTCAAACAACAAAAAAAAACTCAGCCTTATCCCACTAGGCTTTTCTTTTTATTTGGGAGGAAAAACAAACAAAGCCAAATTTCAATATCAAATAAAAGAAAAGTATTTTGAAAGTTCTATTTATAACACGCGCGCCGAGCCTCGCCAGGTCATGGCGAGGCTTTGGTATACAAAATATCTTTTTGCTCCGGACAGGACTTGTTTTCCAGGTTTCCTTTTTCCAACGTCAGATAGATTTTCCGACGCCATTTGGGTTTTTACTAGACTTTGTTTTCAGGCCGTCAAACATCAGACAGAATTTATCAAGTGTTGGGGTCCGTTAGGGGTCATTCGCAACGTTTTCTCTCTGACCAATGTTATGCTTGGCTTTTCCGATGTCGGTTGTGTGTCGTCCGACGTATCACCGGCACTGGCCCTCAGAATTGGATGCTGAAGCATGTCAGATCCCCTACCAGCCTCCATTATTCTCTGTCCAATGCGTGGGCTATTCTAGCCGGTGTCGGAGGTGGGGCGTCTGACGCCGGTTGGCTTGTCGCCAACGCTAGCCACTTTCATCCGGAGACGTCTAGCATTCATCGAGTGCCAGTAACGCCTCTCTCTTTCTCTCTCTCTCTCTCTCTCTCTCTCTCTCTCTCTCTCTCTCTCTTCAAACAACTACATACTAGGGGGCGTCTATGGACTTAAGGAAAGTGCCCGTTGGTCACCTCAGCCTTCATCATCTTAATTTGTTTCTTGCTGGTATTCTGGAGGAGACACACTTTCCTTCTAACAAATTAGTTTCACATTTCTCATACTAGTCTTTATATTACTCACTTTACAACAGCCTATCGTCACAATGATACTGCTGAAGATGATCTTAAGAGTAACTATGAGCAAAATGGCAGAGTAAGCTACTGCATGACTTACAAAGTGGAAAGGGGAGACTGGCTTAGATCCTGGTAGGAGCACTAGTATGGACAGCTTTTCCTTTACTTCCAATTTACTCTTCATGCAGGTTTATCACCAAATTGGGGGCTTCTGTCCCTAGAAATAAGTCTAGGGTTGGGTTATAGATATGTTGGGCCTTTGGTCTCATGGGTTTTCTATGTAATAGGCGACTTTTATGGGCCTAAAGTTGGGGTACATAAGTTGCATACGGGATTAGCCCTATGCTTAGTTTATTTTCATGTTTTAGTGTTTTCAAATGAACCGGTTGAACCACTGGTCCAATTTAAGTGATTTTAGAATATTCTTTTAGGATAGCACCTTCTTAACTTAAGTTTTCTTTTAGGGACCACACCTCTACACGAATTTTAGAGAGGGAGTGTTTTGTATTTAGACTCAGCCAAAGATTAGGGATTTCCTATTCCTAGGCTGCATAGGAATTTAGGCCTTTAGCCATTATAAATAAAGGCAAACCGTGGGGCTCCTTTTGACCTCACTGTTTATGAAATTTCTCTCTTGCAAGCTGCTGCAACTGTTCTTCTACTGAAGATTTGCTTTGTGTATGATCAAAGCTGGTGGGATTGATGTGTGATCCAACTGACACCTTGCGGTGTGAAGCCCGGGTGGTTCGTTGGTGGGATTGGTGTCTGATCCAATCTACACTCTGCAGTGTGAAGCCCGAGTGGTTCTCTTCAAGTTCTAGTTTCAAGTTCAAGTTCCAAGTTCCAAGATTCAATTTTTATTCAAGCTACAGCCATTACAAGCTGCCACCGATTACTCCCTGCTACTGCAAGTAAGTGTGATAGCATCCCCATCTCCATACTTCTTCTAAACCCTCCACAGCCCAACCCTAATTTCCCCCTTTTGTTTTCTTCAAATTCCCATAACCTAAATCACTCACAGGCCTAATCCACCATCAGAATCACTTCAAATTCAAACCCACAGCATCCCCAGTACACCCCCTCCACTCAATCCAGACCTCTGCCCCAGCCCATTATCAAAATCCTAAATTCCCTCAACTCCCATTAAAACCCGAAACCCTAAATTACAGTCCAGCAACATCCAGCCATCATCAAACCTTCCCACTTTGGCCGAGGGACCCTTTCTACACCTAGAGAACTCGACCTGAAGCCCTTGCCCTAATTCCCCCTCTAAACCCTAGATTCTCTCACTTCACTCTTTTTAAAAACCCGAAACCCTAACTTGCTGCCATTAAAGTTTTCACTCTTCTGCTCATTAAACCATCACTGGACCAATATTAATAGACTCCCCTACTCCTGCCTAGCATAACCAACCCTTCAAACTCTAACCCTAATTTTGACCTAATTCCATATTTTACACCAATCGGACTGCCTGTTCATAGCAGATCCTGTAATATTGGTTCCTAGTGGGTATTCTACCAACCTAGGACTACATTAACTCTCTAATAAGAAGGCTCTTGTGATGGATTTCTATGAAGCTAAGGACAATTATTTACACAGGCACCTAGGCCATTGAAATATTTTCATGATTGGAGGAGGGGGTTCAATGCAAGTTTTAATCAATAAAGCTGTTGGTATTGACAATAGCATTCATGAATCATGATTGACCGTCAGCCAACTGGCTCCGTTCTCCACGGATTGGACATAGACCAGACATCACATAGATTGTCAATTCATATTTTGCAATTGATTGCAGCTGTTGCTCTTCTATTTTAAGTCCCCTAAGGCCATGATTCATTAGATGGTCCAAATATCACATCCCTGTATCACTGCTACTATCAGTCCAACAACCAGCACAACCTTAAGGCCCCTGTGATCATTTACAACTATCTGCCACTGCTGATGCAACTTCTAATACTAATAGAAAAAGGTTCTCTGAGAGGATCATTCCTTCGACTTCCACTTCTACATACTTAATAAGTTATAACAACAAGAATGCTAGTAAAAGTAATTTACTTTCCGAATTACACTCTATCATTATTTAATTACTTTCCTAATTTTTCCTCCTCAGATTTTTTTCTAAAAAAAAAATGTTTCTTATCTTCTGCTCCAACAAAAAAAAAAAAAACTGGAAGTCTGAAACTGAGAATGAAAGCGACATGCCAGCACATTCTACATGAATTTATTTATTTTTTTTGGTAAAATTCTACATGAATCAACCTTTGCTAAATGTCTAACGGATGAAATAAAAAACAGAAGGTAATCTTTTCAACCCCTGATAATTGTTAAGAACATGCGCTAAAGCCACTGGAAACCCATAAACAGTCAAAACACAGTTAGTGACACAATAATCAAAACCCATTAAAAAAAATCGCGGACTCGGGCTGCCAACAAGGTTTTCCATTCTGAAAAACACTCGATCGGGCGAGAATCTGGGAGAAGAAATACAAAAGAACAGCAGTTGAGTTAAAGATCTGAAGAATTACACTTAAGATGGCTCAGTAGAACGCCTCGAAGCAGTGATCGAGTCGGTTGGAGATATCCCTCGCTAAATCTTGAGAATCAGAGAGATTAAGCCCGAAATCGAGCATCAAAGTTGCCCACTTTGCTTCATCATCCTAATATACAAAAGATATATTTATACTTTCAGAGAAAAAGTATCACATTTATATAAGGTTTCGATTCTTTCGAACATATTATATGGGGTAATTGTGCTCTCTCTCTCTCTCTCTCCCCCCGTCCTCTCTCCATTACAGATGCTTTTGTGTTCTGCTGCGTTCACGGACACGCGGCAAAGCGTGAAGCTAACGTGTGGAGAGCGTGGCGTATGGGCCCTGCGTTTTATAGTTTTTAGTAGAAACTCATAAGTAGTCGACAATGTTTACGTCACTAAAGAGGGTTGCAGACTTGCAGTTGTCGATGATACATGGAAAGAGTTTTCGTTACCCACGCGATTCAAGGTTCACCACATCATCTTAGGGTTCAGAAAGCTTTATAGGGTTTTAAAGTTTTTCCCAAAATATTCTCTCGATATATTTCAAAAACACGTCAAGGAAGGGTGTCATTTGGTTCGGTTCTGGGCTATTGATCCAGATCCTTAGTAGTTCTGACTCTAAGGTGTCTAGATCATAATCTATCCAATAAGTTTACCTGATCCAAATATGAAACACAGGACCGTTAACTAATGGGTGGTCCGGTTCTAATTCCTAATCAGTTCCAAACATTATTGAGCCCAAAACAAAGACAATGAGAGTTTTTCTAAGAAAATCAGAGCTTCATCATACATAGATATAGTCTTGTAGAGCCCAAAATAAAACATTGATGCATATATAAGTAAGGAGACAGCTTTAAGACTATATGATTTCCATTTCAAACTCAACTCATATACTGATGACTTAAAGAGCGCCATTTAAAAGTCTCTAGCAATGTAATATTATTAATAGGTTAGGGTTTAAAGCCTTTTAGGGTTTCAGTATTTCTAATTTCCCATTCGATTTGTTTACATATCATCCAGTTCCAACGGTTTTGGTGCTATCCGGTCCTTAATGGGCTGTTGATTATGGAACCGTTGATAGACCCAGACCACTAGTATATCACTAGGACCAGATCCATTCCAATAAGTGGTCTGGTTCCGATTCTTGTCGGATCAATTCCGGTTTCCGATTCTGATCCTAAAGTGACACCCCTAATCTAAAGCTCCATGTTGAAAGGATTTCTAACATCTAACACATTGGGTATCAGAGCATGTTAGAATCTCTATTGTTGTGATATTTTCTCCATCTGAAGGGTGACATACACTCTTCGGCGTCGACAGCTTGTTGGTCGGTATCATCGATTCCTCGTCGTGAGTCATCCAATGAACTTTTTGTGTCGGTACTGACTAGTTTCTTAAGAAGACATCTCCTTTCCGAAAAAATGCTTTTAAGGGATTCCTTTCTTTTATAAATAGAGGACGTCTTCTTGGAGGCTTAGATATAATTTTCTAAGTGTTTTAAACTTCTCTATCTTTGTTTGCCTTATTGCATACTGTTTTCTAGAGTTCTATTGTATTTTTATTTGGTTGATTGAGCACAAGCTAATAGTGTTCTAACGTGGCTGAGTGAGTGCAACAACTATCGGAAGGCCTAAGGGGATGTTTTATCTTGGAGGTCGATTTTCAAGAACCCAAATTGCACCATAGGGAATGACGAATCGTTATCCCCTCCAATTCGTTGCCCGCTCCAATTCCTCACATAGGAGTGGAATGACCACCCTACCCCCTACCCGAACACACTACCCAAGGTGGGGTAGATTTTCTGCTCCTATGTGAGGAATTGGAGGAAATTGAAGCGGGTAACGAATTGAAAGGGATTATTATTCAAGGAGCGTCTTAAGGAGAATGACCAATGGCACGAATCACCAAGTGAAATTAGAAACTTAGAAAACAACTTTTTTAAGTGTTTAAAATAGGGAAACAAAAAAGTGTTTTACTTTCAGATGCCCAAGAGAGAGAGAGAGAGAGAGAGAGTGGAGGCTTTCATTAATGGTACTCGCATAAACAAATATTAACAGCTTGTGATGATAAATTATAAATTAACAACCCTCGAGTTGTTTAAAAAATTATACTTATGTTGATTTATTTTAATGAAAAATAGAGGTCATAAATCATACCAAACACATCTAATTGAACTCTTTAAATTAAGTTTGATGGACACATAAATCCAACACGAGGGGCATCTGAGGAATCTTGGAACAAGTACTTTTTCCCTTGGATTAATTGATGAACTGTTTAGCTGAAATTCATGATTTCACAATTTCAATAAGGTCATATTCTCCAAGACTACCAATTTTCAAAATTGAGCCCCTGATATAATTGTCTTCAATGTTACCTTGATGGATCGAGGGACTCAAACTTGTGTCTAACTCTTCATTCTGAAGAGAAAAATGCAACACCCAAGAAACTTGAGGTTACATCGATTCAAACATGTTACTTTTGTTAAAGGGATTCAACTGGTGAGGAGGTATGTTTGCACTTAGCTCTTTTTTTAGGTTGAAAACAGGGCTATTCATTCATGCGCGCCCAACGCCAAAAGAAAGAAAACAAGAAACATAGCGCATATAGCTAACATGTGATACACAAGGTTTTAAAATCGACAAGGTTCAGAAACCAGGGAGAGACATATGGTCCTAACATACATGTCATAGGCGGGACCGGTCAGGGAGGAAATGGGTAACAAACACATCGTAAGGAAACTCGTTGTAGACACAGCTTACATAATGAAGCGCATGCATAGCTTCTCTATGATCCTATTTTTTATCCTTGAGATCATTATCCTCTTATGATTTTCCTACTAGTTGAAATTTGATTGTTGATGACATGGAAAATTGAACACAATATGCATTTACCAATGAGAAAAGCAAGGATCATGCGCTATGGTGTCGATAATTTATGTAGAAGTAAAAAGAGAAAGAAGAGTAGGGAAAATTATCCTCTCCAATTCCTTATAGCCCGACAGTGCGGCAGTGCTAGGTGGAGATGCCGACATGTGGCAGCTCGGACACATGGCAGTGCTTGGATGTCTGAGCTGCCATGTGTTGGCATCTCCACCTAGCACTGCCGCACTGCCGAGCTTAAGGAATTGGAGAGGATAATAATCCGAAGAGTAGAGGGCGAGCCTTGGCACGACAGTAAAGTTGATCAATTGCAACTTGGTGGTTGCAGGTTCGAATCAAACCGTACAATATATTTATTTTTGGGTAGGTCCTACTATATCCTATTCTAGTGGGAAAAGGGAAGTGTGAACTAAGAGGCTTGAACCCAAGACCTCCTGGTAGGAATGGGCTTACACGCACCACACACAACCAAATGCGCTAGACACTTGTTCACTAAGGGATGGAAATTTCATCTTTCCACCAGTACTACTATAGTTCTCCCCCGCTTTGCAAAGAGGTTATTTCCTTACTAAAACCCACAAGCACTAGGTTGCAATAGAGCAACCTTACCAAGTAAACTAATAGAGATCAATTTTACAAAGAGACTATTTCCTGAGGGACTAAGGAGGGTCATAATATAAACTTTACATCCCCCCCCCTTCGCAAAGAGGCTATTTTCTGACTTAAACCAACGAACACTAAGTGGTAATAGAACAACCTTACCATTGCACCAAGGAAGTAAACTAATAGAGATTGGTTTTCAAACCAAACTGATTTTATCCTAAACCAAATCGATTGACACTAGAGTCTAGACTCTGGAGTATTAGACAGTCCTCGAGGTCTATGAGTTTTATTTCGTAATTCATACAATAAAATTGCATCCAAAAAAATAAAAATTCATACAATAAAGGAGTCAATTTCCATGATCGCCCCCGTCAAAATCGCAAATTAACAAGGAACCATCCATAACGGTTCACCACCGAGCCTTGTTGTCACCGAAATCCAACGATCCATGGTGAAATAAAATTTAAAATAAACATCCAACGTCAGCAAACAAAGCCCCCACAAAACTAGCCGTTACGAGAACGTCAGGGAACTAACGTTCACCTTTCTGATTTTTCACCCATCTATTGCGCCTCTTCATCTTCCCTCAGGCCTTCACGAATAACACAAACCAGAGGAGAATCCAAAATTGCTCATTCACCTTCCACTCTTCTCGCCTCCGAACCCTCCATGTACCAATAAAGAAATCGATTCAGCGATTTCCGATCATGACGACTCCTTCAAAAGATCAACATTTATCTCGATTCAAAGCTTCAGAGACTGAGAATTCCAATCCGAATCTATCGAGCAGAAGTCCTCTGCAGACAAAATCAAAGTCTCCGGTTGTCAAATCGACCAAATCGAAGAAATCTGCGCCAAAACTTTCTTATCAGATCGTTTCTCCCCGTACCAAGATTCAAGAAAGGAAATTTGTAGTAGCCAAGAAGAACTCGAAGACATCCAATTCTACTGTCGTCTCCTGCAAATGCAAAGAGAAGATGGAAGGTAATCACATGAAATGCCCTTGGATTGCTTACGAGAATCTCAGAGCGTCTCAAGAAGAGTTCTGGAATAGAAGCAGCATGGAACAGGATATTGACTTAGATGAGTCGCAGACGATCGCTGAAGTTGAACAGGAGCAGAAGACTGTTGAAAACTTCGAAACTGCTGCGAGTTCACAGGAGAAAGACATGGAAGGTAATGAATCTTCACCGAATGGATCAATTAACTACGATCAGAAGGAGTTTTCAAATGAAATGGGTGGTTCGAAGATCAAGAGGAGGAGGGAGAGGTTGTTAGAAGCAGCCCGAAACAGTATCCCTGAACCGGGTTTTGGAAGAGTTATGCACTTGGTCAAAGCATTTGAGAAGTTTCATTCAATTCCAAGTTATAAGGACTCAAAGGAGAACGAAGATGCAGAGAACGAAAGTATTAAGAAGCCAACGAAGTGGGCATTACCAGGATTGCAACCTAAGGCCCCAGAAACAGATGCATCTCCATCTTCTTTTAGTCCATCAGAGCTGTTCTGCCCAGCAGAGAATTTCAGTTCGGAGTCTAGGGTTTCTTCTTCGTGCGACAGCAGCCAAGGAAGGTTAGGACCTCAACATAAGATCAAATTCATATCCTTTGGTCCACTGTTATTGGAATGTTGCTGACTCTTTTTTGTTTCCCTTTTGTTCTTAAGCTTTACTTTCACAAGCAGGATATCTGGGGAAGGGGAAGGTCGAAGGATCAGGACCAGGAGAAATGTAAGAAATCTGGCACTCTTAACAATGAAATAAAGGGTATACTGTAATCGGTAATCTTATGAAATTTTTATCTATCAAGAACCTGAATACTGGTGCAATTTCAGAGCTCTGAATCCTTGGCGCCATTTGGTAGAAAAAAGTGGAAGAAGAAACAGCCCAAAGTGACCAGTCAGCAACCATTTAAACTAAGAACAGAGGTACATTGAATTAACCTTATTACTATTGGGAAAATGTTTTCCATCACGGCTTCATCTAACGTTAAACTACATCAATGTGGGTTATCTCATTTCAGCAACGAGGGAGGTTTAAAGAGGAAGAGTTTCTCAAGAAGATGCAGGAGATGATTATAGACGATGAGAGACAGCGGATACCAATTGCACAAGGCCTGCCATGGACAACAGATGAACCAGAGGTGAGGCTTTCTATTCACGTGCACCATAATAAGAAGAAGAAAATTCTGTTGTAACTAATGACTGTTCTTGGTGTATTTCTATACTATAATATCATCAGTACAAAAGGAATGCTTTGAGATCTGTTTCTCTCTGGTGTTTATGATGTCCAGGTCCAGGTACATACCAATGGGCAAAGTTCTTTGTTTAGCAAAACTGCAACTATATTCCTTTTGGTAGTGGTAGATGTTACCTCTGTCACATTTCAGTTGTAGTGGGATTTTCATCCAGAAATTGAATGACACAGTTCATTTATGAAATCAGGAAACATAAGATTGCGTATACAGTTCTGTCAAAATTATTAGCATTCATCCTTCTTTCCCCAGAGGAAGAAGAAAATGGTGAGATGGATACCACAACTATTTTCCCATACTTAGGAGCTTTGGTTTAGATTATAGAACTTCCTTTTTGGTGATTAGTTTGGAATAATTTTAACAGGAAACTATTTAAGGTCAATCCCCTTTTGGATATGACCACAGCCATGCTTTTTTAAAGTAATCAAGTTGGGGTTGTCTGGTCTCTGACTAATTCTTATTCATCAAAGGGAGGGGGGGGGGGGGATTTTTGTATACCACTATATTCAATCCTGGTATGGATATGACCTAAGTTATTTGGTGTTCCAAATAACTCTTGCTTGTCGAAAAGGGAAAAATGAGGAAGGAATTTTGGCGTATACTGTATGCAAGTTCTATGTGCTAATATTTAAGTGTTTACTGATGATTTATGATATCCCAGTGCTTGGTGAGGCCTCCAGTAAAAGAAAGCACAAGACCGATTGACTTGAAGCTACATAGTGATCTTAGGGCAGTGGAGCGTGCTGAATTCGATCTTCACGTAAGTTACTATCAATAAACACAGAATTCTATACTATGTTTTATTCATAACAGTGCTCAGTGTACATAAGATGAGTCCAGTGCAACAGCAGTAGCTAGCGATGACCATATAAAGAAGCGAAAATTTTGTTTCTGCTGTTATAGCAAAGGAAGTTTGACTTTGAACTCTAATTGCTTCTGTTTGATAAACTCCCAATAATGTAGATATAACATGATCTGCACCAATCCTCTATGGTTCTAAAATTTTAAACATATTCCTTATTGTTTTGTAATACTTGAGTGTATGACTTTACACTAACAATTAAAGAAAATATTTCTCTCTATGTCTAGGTTGCTGAGAAACTGAGCTTTATTGAGCAGTATAGACTAGAACGAGAAAAACAGCAGAAGGTAAGTGATAAATAAAAAAGATAGATTGAGTTGTGATAAAAGTACCATATGGTTTCATTTGATATACAATCTTCATATGTTTTCTTGTGACCTGTAGTTGGAAGAAGAAGAAGAGATTAGGAGGCTGAGAAGAGAGCTCGTCCCGAAAGCTCAACCCATGCCCTACTTTGATAGGCCTTTCATACCCAAAAGGTAAGGGTTAATCACATGTTATTTGGGGGATGTAACATACCATTTAAGATGTCTAATGTTTCAAACTAGGAGAGGACCATTTATCTGCGTCGTAGCAATCTCAAGGTATTTCTTCAATGTTTTGGCATATCGACAGAAAAGGTTCACATTTTTATGGATTTGTTGTTTTTTGGTGCTTTGTTTCGAAGGTCAGAGAAACACCCAACCATTCCTAGAGAGCCAAAGTTCCAAATTCCTCAGCACAAGAAAATCAAATGCATGTCATGGAATGACATCAACATCTATACACACCAACTCTGAGAGCTACAAGAGAAAGGATGATGAATGGCGAATAATAAAAGAGACCTTCATGTTCAGCTTTTCCTTGTCACTCTTCGGAAAGAACAAAGATTTTTGCATTTCCTTGTCCATTTGTAAGCAATGAAAATAATTTCATTTGTTGAAACTAATAGTAGTATTGTAACGGGAAGCTAGTGTTGCTTTACACCAGTGGTTAATGACCAAATTGAAAAATCATACTTTCTTTTTACTTTCTGTGGATGTAAAATCACAGGCAGTCAGTCCATCTGGCCAAGTTATGAGGTGGGTGGCTCCTTGATTTTTGCATGTAGAAGAATGACTCTGTTTTGCTTCCCATTTTTCCATTTTATCATAGTTATTAGAAGTGGAAACAGGTTCATGGGGGGATTAGTTCAAGTAAAAATATTCAAACTGCACAAAATAACAACTAATAGAAAATCTAATCATGCAGGTTTTCGTCTTAACTAATCTCCTAGATGGGAACAACCTACACCTACCGAATAACGAGTTCTGAATTTTTTTCCCCCTTCAAAATGGCCTCAGATGAGGTACATAAAATTGCATGTTTTGACGCTTATGAGTAATATAAGCCACCAAAAACAGAAGGATTACAGAAAACACAAAAGGAAATCATTCACAATGGCACAACCCATTACAGGACTGCATGGCTTAACAACACCTGAATGGGTGAGCCCGTTGAATGAACCAACCATGATGGAGTATCTTGTTTCCGCCCACCATTGATATATGAAAGTCCAGCCACTCTGGCCAAAACATGAGCTAATAACAAGATGACATTATGAGGTATATAATTAAACACCAAACATATAAAATTAGTTGTGTTTTACTTCTTCCTTTTGTTTCTTAAGAGAACACCAGACCTTTCACATCTCTCTGATCTCCAGACCAAGAGTTTTATTGCTGCCATAAAATTATTTTTAATACCCCTTAAGATGGAAGCAGTATAGCACATGAGTAATCACATTCATCAACGAATAGAAAGGTTTTTACGTTGATTTTCTCTGAATTTAATCAAGTTCAGTGTAGAAGGGAGATGTTCTTCATGAGATACAATATCATCTTCCCTCATTTCCTCACAATTTCTCGCTTTTTACTCCATTAAACATTGATCTACATTCCCTCTATTGCTTTATAATGGAGTTCATTTAGAATCAATTGATTTAAATATCGCTGTATTCCCTTCAATGCCAGTCTTTCAAATTCCACACTTTCCATTTACTCTTGTGGGCTTGTGATGCTGTAATTCTCAAACAAATCTATCTAAAAATTGCATCCCACCATACATGTCTTGCAAATGGACAATTAAACAGAGTAGCAGATATCTTTAGGCTCATGCAAGTAGAGAAGGCACAATTAACTTCCACCATTTGGATTCTTGAAGCCAGCTTCACCTTGGTGGGCAGTATTTCCTTGATGCACTTCCATGTGAACAGTGTTACTCTGGACCATAATCCAGAGTTTTGACCATGGGAATTCCCTATGTTCATTCATGGTCTTGATGGGCTTGATACATGAGGCCGGGTTCAGTCAATGTGGGTAGCCAACCTATGGTTTCTTATATGCTCCTCAGCAATGAAGTTGTAAGCATGGCTCATTGAATAATTCCCAGATTTTGATTTTGACGACAAGAAGATGAAATCTTGGCAATTTGATCTTACAAATCATGTCAGCAATGTCGCTAGAAAATAGTTCTCGCTGGAACCAGACCCTCATTTAGTATCTCCATAACAGAAAATTGAATTGGGGAAGAGCGTCTCAACATCTCACTTGATTATCCAGTATCCATAGCAATCATGTACATTCATTCAAAAAAGAGGGGCCAGAGGCCAAGAGAAGCAAATTACATATCACTTGAAGAACTATTTGTATCACAGGAGGATTGCGTAAGGGCTCACCGTGTGTTTTAATCGTGCAGCACCAACATTAATGGATTTTAATTGTTTTTAGTGAGATAAACACTCATGTTTGGAATTATAATTTATCTTGATTTCCAGACAAAAAAGAAGAAGAGCAACCACCAGCCTTTTATCAAAGGAAGATTCCATCCATATAAGTGCATTATTTCCTGTGAGATTTTCAACTTTATGCAACACCACAAGGACATGCGATCATACATGAAGGTGTATGATTGTGTCAAATTGGGGTTTCTTAAGAGCTATTTGAGGGAATTTATGGGTCTGTCACCAATGGTGTGGCTTTATATCAATATGTATTTCATCTGCAACTTTTTAAGGTTAAAAAAGTGAATGGATCTTCCTTCCTTTGGACACATCCAACCTCAGAGGACTCCGCCAAGGTGACCCTCTTAACCCAACTTTGTCTATCATTGTTATCGAAGGTCTTTTGAGACTCCTACATTTCAGTCGGAACAAAAAAATGCTGATGACATCCTCTTGTTGCTTAATGCGGATACCCACCATTCGACCTCTCTGTCTATCCATCCCCCTACTACCTGGTCTCCTCGCTCCATTTGAACGCTAACTCCCTTTTCCCGTCTGGTGTTTTGATACCATCAACTTCTGCTGTAGAACCACACTTCCCCTTGCTAGTAAAGTATACATTTCCAGTTCAGAAAATGTTGCCAAAACAGACCATGTTTTATGCTCTAAGATGAGAGGGACCGTCGTTAATTTCTCTTTAGATTTGTGTCTTTTGCTCGACTCATGTGCCAAGCTCAAGCGGAGAAGCTAACCAACCAACCTTTGCAATTCAAGAGTTTGCCATTTGCCACAGCTTTGTCTCTCTCTCCCGATCTAAAATCTTTTTAGTGTTTTTTTTTTTAATGAATTATTTATTTGAGATTTAGTACCAACCCAAATATGATTATAGTCTAAGCCGTATTTTTATCTGTTCCATTTCCCCAAGTTCATCTAATAGAGGGAGTGGACCCCCACCCAGGCAGTGTGTTCAGGGAAGAGTGGGTGGTAATTTCTTCCCCCCCCCCCCTCTCTCTTCCCCTCTATTAGAGGGACTTGGGAAAATGGACCTGCACAGGAAAGAACTCTACATGGGCGTGTGGGGTGCAATGTGAGGGCACAACGATCATTTTGCCCACCCGTGTCTGGGCGTAGGGTCAACGTACCATATCTATCCCTAAAACAATCCGTTGGGTTCCCAAACTGAAGGCAAACTAACCTCCACTATGAATTGCAAAATTGCACAAACCAGATCAAAACAGCAGCAAAATGCGGCTATGTCCTTACATTAGTTCTTTAAGCAATAATAAAAGAGGTGTAGCGGTTCCAAATAACCAGATTACCAGAAAAAACAAAATGAAATTCAAACTAAAACTACGTTGTACCTTTCAAATACTCAAAAGAAAATTGTGGGGATTAAATTGTCTTAAAAATACTCTCCACAGCTACAACCCTTGAACCCATCTAAATGAGAACTCCAAAAACAACCTCAAAAAAGCACTCAGGGGGCAGCAACAACAATCCTCCCAGCAACTTGATCAAGGTCACGTTGGCCACTTGATGTGATCCTCCTCCCACTGACAAACAGATAGAAGAAAACATTTCGCTCAATTAACAACTGATGAGAAGCAGTATCGTAAGGAAAAGGAGTAAACAATGTACAATGTCTTCCAACATGATATCAACTAATTGAAACCAACCAATCAAAGTTCGTAGGATACATGGGGAAAATAAATGTGCCGAGAAAACTCCAGATACAAAATGATAATCTAAAAACTGACAAAGTCACTATTCAAGATAGAATTCATAAAAAGGGTCATGGTTACCCAAGATAGAATTCATGAAAGGGAATCCTGACCCTTGTTCAATGTCGAACTTCATGATTTACAAGATTGTAAGTTTGTAACAAAACATCTAACATTAGTGAAGTTTTCCTAACATATATGTGTGAAGGTTTAGCATTTGAAAGGAAACAAGGCACTAAAAGAGCATCCCAGCACAAGAGAACCCCGCAACTGCAGGGTCTGGGAGGGGCGAATGGACGCAGCCTTACCTTACCCCCTGCTTCGCAGAAGAGGCTGTTTCAAAGTTTCAAACCCGCAACCAACAGGTTGCAATAGCAACTTAACCGTTGTGCCAAGGCTCGCCCACTAAAGGAAACAAGGTACTGCCACAATAAAATTCAGACGCAAACAGAAGATATTTCTTACCCCTTTGGGTCAATCTCAATGATGTTCATCTTCTCCAATTGCTGAAGGATATGACGAGGAATTGCACCGCTGCTCTTGCAGAAATGGGGTGGACGGCTACCATTCCTCTTGCGGCCACCATAGATCTTTCGGAAACCACCAACACCAATGCCGTGCCTCAAGTAAACCTTCCTTGCCATGGATGCTGCAATGAAGCAATAAAAAATTAACCGTAAGGTAAAGTAGAATCTATCATGTCTAATTGGACAAATGCTTTCACTGCATGTATCAGAAACAAATGCAACAACAGACATAAACAAAAGAACAAAAAATTGAAGCAACAAGCTACATACCAGCTCTTACATAGTACCAGTCGGGGTCATAAGGAGCAAGCTCCTTGAAAGTAGCGGTCTTCACAATATCAGTCCAGTGGGGAAGCTCCATCTGTTCACAGGTAAAGGGGAAAAAGAACTGAGATACAACATCTTTGGGGCAAGACGAAAATACGATAAAGGTCAGCTATTAAGAACAAGTGCCTGGAGCATAATTCTAATGATAAGGTCCAGGAACACAGCCTTCTAATTATAAACGATGTAAGAACAGGTTAACCCTACCACCTGCAATGCAATATCTATACATAACATAGTGATAAAAGAGCACTAATCTCATGCTCCCCATAGACTTTTATTGACCACACGCATCGAGTGGCAAAGCCCAATGTAGGCATATGTTTGAAAATTCTGAATTCCAGGACTAAATTAGAAATAGTGAGAGAAAACAAATGACAAAGAAACCTAATAACAGTACTGCTACTTTTCTAACCACAAACTTAAGAGGATAAGCAACCATAGAACCAACCAAATAATATCAGCTGAGTTAGATAGTCGAACAAATATAATCACACAAATATTTCAGGCATCATTACTGAAACATTCTATTACCAAGCACGGAGATGATTCAAGAAATCACAAACTACAACAATAAAATATCTAAATACACATAATGAGTTGAGGTGTGGCCAAAATAAGATGTATACATACTCCAATTAAAAGAATTTAATCCAACAAAAAAGAAGAAATTATAAGCATCAAAAGGAGGTAGAAAAAATGAACAAATAATAAAAAAACTCAGAGGACGACAGGATCATACCTTTCCCGATCGTTTGAGATGAGCAGAATACGCTTTCACAAATTCATGCGGCGATACATCTTTCACGGTTCTGGCAGTCTCCATTGTTGCCCCTTGCGTATCTAGAAGGGCAAAAGTAGGGTGTTCAGTACCGGCATTTTTAAACAGACAATAAAATGAAGAAACGGGATTTAATCGATTAAATTTGAACAATTCTGAACAGGAAAAATAAAACAGCAAAATACACCATCCATTCTAATTTCAACTACCTACATATTACAATCAAATCATTCATTCTAATATCAGAATCCCAAGGAGTTTATTTGAATTAAAAATATCAAGTAACAATTACTACAATTAGTCAATCTCAGAAGGAATCAATTATGAAACAGAGTTAAAGAATGGTAATCTCAAAAGGAATTTACTAAATATATTGTTAAAGCACGGAAGAACCAGGTTCAAGATCTGCAACAATGCAACCCAGAAATAGAGTCCCACGCAACAAAAAAAAAAAAAAAACCATCTTGCTGTTCAATGAACCTTAGTAAACAGCACTCCGGAAGCCCCAAAATCCAAACAAGAGAAAGTTAAATTGGTACCATAGAGACCAAAGTACAGCTACATAACCGCAGGTATCTGTAGCCCACAAGGAGAGACGGGGAGAAGTAGAGAGGGAGAAAGGGTTTTAAGAATCTAACCTATTTACCGAAGGTGGCTGCTGCTCGAAGGAGTTCTGGTACTGGACATTGCCACGCCAATCGCTGGGAGGAGGATATGAGGGAGGAGGCTTTCGGGAGCAGGGATGTTTCAAGGCCAAGGGCGAAGAAAATGTGAAATAAGTAGGGGTGTCAATGGGTCAAGTTGGACCGGGCCTGCCCTAAACCCTAGCCCAACCCTAAGGGCCTTAACCTAAACCCAAGCCCAACCCAACCTTGCCAGGGTCTAAGATATCCTCAATCCAATCCGACCCTGCCAGGGTTTTGCCTATCCCGACCCGGCCCTGATTGAACCTGATTGGGTCGGGCAGGGTAGGGTTGGCCCTGATTGACCCTGACCCTGACCTTGATTTTATTTTATTTTATTTTATTTTTTTGGAAATGGTTTTTCTTATGCCTGTAAGTTTTACCATGTCAAAGTTGATCAGATTGTAAGTTTCTAGGATTTGTCAGCATTGCGATTGTCATATTCCGCCCCTTGCAAGTAAAATATTTTAACTGAATTTGAAGCAGTAAAAATGAACAGCTTATAAACAGTGCACTCAATGAATGTCGTTAGCTTGAGATCTGAAATTTCTCCCCATTCTGCTTTCCTTTCTAAGTTTAATTATGTATGAACAGCAACAGGGAAAGAAAAAACTTGAAAGTCAAAAGATAGAAGATAGATCGCAAGAAGGAAAATAACTGCAGTACTACAAGTCCTCTGTAATAAAATCAAACATGTTCATACCATCACACTAACCCGAAGGCCGGGTTACTAAAAGCCACACAAAAAATATTCAATAATCCAAACTAAATTTAAGAAAAAAAAATTATCTAGGAAAAGACATGGATTTGGGTATGTATCTGTTTCCATCTATTAATTCAAAAGTTCAAGAGATCTCTGTTTTACATTCTACACCCAGTTTTGTCGTCCATGCCTTTGCCCTCTGCCACCGAGAGCTGTAAACAAAATAATCTACAGCAGCCCCATCTCCCCACCCCACCCCCGACTCCAACAATAACAACCTATTCGCCTTTCATTACCCCCTGCTGTAAGCCTGTAACAGCGAACAAACAAACAAACAAACAAACAAAAACCCTCGACGTCCACATCAAAACACTCCTCCCTTCGACTCTCATTCCCACCCAATTCCTTGACCCCAAACCAGATAACCTCTTCAATTTTCACTGAAAATCACCCCCACCCATTTGACTTAAAAATAATATAAACCACTGTCGATTCCCAGCGAAAACGCCCACCACCCCTTTTTTTTCCCTCTGAAACTTCGATCAACCCCTTCTAGGGTTCGACCCAGTGAAAAATTAAAAAAAAGGAGAAAAAGCAACGAGAAGAGAGCGAGAGACAGAACCAGGAAAGCGATACGGAAGAAGAAGAACAATCGGACATACCTAATTGGTCCAAACTCGCCTTGCAGTTCTCCTCGTCAGCCTTCTCCTCCAAATTCCAAACGAGAACGATAGATGAGGTACTCCAGACACTCAGGTGGGAGAGGAAACGAAGTGTTAGGAATTGGGAGATTAGGGTTTTTCGTTTTCTAAACCAATTTAAATCCTACGGTTCTTTCCGTCAAAAATAAATAAATTAAATCCTACGGTTCTAACAAAAACAAAAAAAAAACTTAAATCCTGCGGTACAAAATATACCCCCAAAAGCCCGACCTATATTATATATAATTATAATTAGCACAGGGTCGGGGCTGGACCGGACCGGGCTAAGCCCGGGGCCTAAATTTGAACCCGACCCGACCCTGCCAGGGCCAGGGTAATGCTAAACCCAATCCCACCCTTCAGATTGAAAAATTAGGGTCGGGTCTGGGCCGAGCTCAGGGCGGGTTCGGGCTGACCTATGTTTCAAGGCCAAGGGCAAAGAAAATGTGAAATAAGAAGAAAGCGAGGGGTTAGGGTTTTGACGTGTGTGTGTATTTTGGTCGATGGGTTGGACCGGGTAAATTGGGTCGAGTAAAAGATGAGTTTTTTCATGTATAGAAAACGTATAAGTGTTTATACACTTTTGTTTGGCAATAGAATGGGAGTACGCATTTTAAATAGTATAGTACGATATACAAAATTGACTATTAACATATGGGAAAAAGGACTCTCTCCGTGAGCATGACCATTGCGCCCATACACGAGTCTAGATCCTCTCCAACACGCCAGTGAATGTAGTGTGCATCGGACGGCTGGAGCTGTCCGGCATGCGCCCCAAGGATAGCTCCAACCGTCCAATGCGCGCTAGAGAGGATTTTTTCACCCCAGACACATGATGACGTGAAATGACCACCTCACCTCTCATGAAAAGTACAAATCTCACATCTGTTGATGTTTCCTCGCGCTCTCCCATGAGCCCCTGTGCTGGTGCAAAGGCACACTCCCAGAGAGATAACTCTTCCCCTTAACATATATTTGAACGACTTTTCTTTTGTAGAGGGTAAACATGTGTTTGAAAGACGTAAATGGCCTTTGTTTTCTATATAACAACTGTCATTTTCATGTGAAACAATTGCACAGAGAAAAACCCTGCACTCCTGCTGGATTAGAATAAGAAATGGAATCCGGCTTAATCAAATCCAATCTAACAATGAGAAGTGTTCTATCAATTAAAAGCTCTTCGCAGAGTGGGAGTAAAGTTCATAGCTTTTGGATGGACGGATGAGATGTTTCTTGATGGATGATATTGGCGATAGAGATGGCATCTCGTATCCGATATCGATTCCTAATCTATGTGAGATGACGGTTCTTGACCTTAGATTGCTTCATAGGAAACTCAAGCCAACTTCTACAAATCCAATCCCCTTCCCCCTCCCCCACCCCATACGGCCATACACACACAAATAAAAAGGCATCTTCCCTTGTATCTATATCCTTGTGTTTTCACGCAATCTTTTATTTCAAAAAAATTTCAGAAGTTTTACTTAAGGGTGTCAATTGGGACGGTTCTCAGTATTTGGGACGGGACGATACCGATACCGGTACCAAAAGTACCAATCTCAGTACCGTCCCATTTAGTTAACGGGACCAAACCTAGATCCCAGTCCCGATTTCTAGTGGGAAGGGACGGTACCGGTTCTTAAACGGTTCTAGGCATTGTAAAAAAAGGGAGAAGAAGTTTAATTGTTTCTAACGAGATGGGTTTATTAGTGTTGTAGAATTTTTTCACTATCATGAAATCTAAGTTGTCTACTGTTTTTTATAAAGCAACTTAAATTATGAAATCATAGTTTTACTTCTTCAAACTCCCTAAGATCGCATGTAATAAGCTTCTCATTTTTTTTAAATCTAGAGAAGTCCTACAAAATGGAAGAATCCCGTTGTGCAAAAAGGAAGAACCTGGTAGATGTAGTTGGTCGAGGGAGTAACACTGTAGCAGGTTCTGTGATGAGAGACTTCAAGCTACGGCTGTTGATCTGTTGTTCCTCTTCGTATTCAAAAGACAATTAGTGAAACCCTAATGAGTCGTAATTCTTATATCCTTTTTTTTTTTTTTTTTTAAAAAGATCTTATATACTCTTTTCGTTTTAAACGGTACTAGTAGTTTCGGTACCATCCGGTACCTAATTGGTATTTCGGTACTGGTACCATTGGGAATCCCGTCCCAGAACCGTCCCGTCCCATTTATCATTCGGTACCAAAATTAGATACCAGTACCGTCTCATTTACTAATGGGAAGGTTCGGTACCGGATTTTAACGGGACGGTATTGGGACGGTTCCCGGTTCCGATCCCAAATTGACACCCTTAGTTTTACGGTCCATTAGATTTTAAAAACTTTGTTTTGCCACATGGCCAACTCTATTTGAATTATAACTTGACTAATAAATAGGGGATATTAGGTGTTTATTTAATGCCCTGGGTGTGCCATATGATAAATATTTTGGTCATCTAAAAAATTACTTTTTTACTAAGATTTCTAGGAAAACTCACCCTCAAAACGGTTAGAAAAATCATGAAATAATTTGGCAAAAAAATTGGTTCTATAAAAAATTAAAATCATATCCGAATTGATTTGAAATTAGAAAATTAATTTCTTAGAGCATACGAATAATTGGGAAATTAGTAATTCATTTGAAAAAAAAAATCATCATATGTAATTGCAAATACTTTATGAATGACCGGGGAAATGAATTATTTTACCCACAAATTTAAAAATCTTTGTGCGGCCTCAACAAAAAAGTTTAACAAATGTCTTAATTTTATCTAAATTGTTGTTTTTTGATAAAAAAATTTATCTAAATTGTTGAACTGCAAACGTTGATACTTGAATCAACCCATTTTTCATTTTACGCCATATTCCATTTTTGTTCTTTAGCTGAATTTGACCACTTATGAAATTTTCAAATAAAATAAAACACAAAATTTTTGCAACAAAAAAAATCCAACCAAACTTTTTAATGTTTCGAAGCATTCCCAAATCCAAATTTGCTAACTATGCTCTCGTAATGGGCAGGTGAGGGTGGGGTTTGTAACATTTGAAGAAGGTTGATTATGTGAACCACACCTACTTTAATTGTTGTAGGTGCATGATAAAGGCCGACTCATGAGAAAGTCAAGCTTAATTTTGAGAATTTAACCGGTGAACTTTAGAGTTTCTATTTAAATTTTGTTATTTGACAATTCGGTTTGGCCAAGGCACCAAGCTGCATCTCTAGAGTTTTCTTTTTTTACATTAAATAAAAATTTAGATTAAAATGATTAATAATGCATGATCAATGAAGATATGAAAGTTACAATATTTTGTATTGATATGAATAAGAATGTTTCAAATTATAATGGAAAAATATCATCTCCTTCCCCTCTAAGTTTCGTTAATATCAATCCAATACCCAAGTTTTGAAAAATGATAATACCCTCCCTTACTTTTTAAAGATTCTATCAACCATACCTTAAGTGACTATCTCTGTTAAAACAACATATGAAAAGACGATAGTACCCTTGCCTCTAACCTCAATTCTTTCTTCTTCTTTCCTCTTCCAGTAGCCACGGTCACCACCACCGCTGTATCCACCATCACCGCCGCCACCATGTCTGTATCCACCACCAGTGCTGTATATATACAGACATTGAAAAAAAAAAGAATATTGAGATGAAGCAAACGGGTACTCAACTACTCATTGCTCAGTGCCTACCCCACAAGCCACACCTCGTCTTTTCACCAACTCTGTATACAACGATCATTGCAAGCCTCTCATACCAGATAATTACCAGTAAAGAACGCTCCCAGTGACACGGCATCGTCATTTATCTCTACATTTTGCATCAGACAACAACCTCACCCTTCTCTTCTTAAAACTTCTGAAAGAAAGAATTCATTAGAAAAACACGTTGCCGCTTAAACCGTCTCTCTCTCTCATCTTCATTTTTTGGAAGAAGAGAAACTCCTGTTAAAACCATCCAACCGTAATCCTGTTACTTGCAATTCAGTCAGAGTATATATCTCTTTTAGATCTCAGCCTTCTCTAATCACCATTAACTATAGTTGAATTATCATCAGAGATGAGAGATAGGGGTGAAAGTCTATAAAGTATACAAGAGAGGTAAAAACTTACCCAAAATATAATTGGGGCTTAGTTTGTGAGTTTATCCATTTGCCTCGATTGCAGGAACAAAAAAGATCTTAATAAAGGGTGGGTGGCTTTTACCAACATCTCATTCGCCCCCTTGCAGTTGCTCATTCTTTCTCTTTCACTCTTTTTGTTTCTCCATTTTGCTCTAGTAGTCGTCTTCTTCTGTTTGCTGATTGTTTAGGTTTAGGCTTTCAGGGTTTTGACGGTTTATCGTTTATTTTGTTCCTCGAAAGATGAAGAGAAGCCAAGATGAGCTATCAAGGGTTTTCTACAAGCTTTGCGCTCTCATCTTCAACATCCTTCGTTCTCCTCCTCTCCCGATGCCCTTATCGACCCCTTCTTTGGCCATGGCACCATCTGCCCCTTCTGTGTGATAAGAGGCAGCAGTGGTGGTGCTGGCGGAATAAGAAGGGGAAGAAACGTAGAGATGATGAAGAGGAGAAAAGGGGTTTGGGGGGAAAAAGATGTAAGAAGGGTTATGGAATGGAAAGGGTAAAATAGGAATTAAATTATAGGGAAAATTATATATACCTCCCCTGTACTTTGGCCTAATTACACGTTCCTCCCCTTGGTTTTCCCACCTTACATTCGATTCCCCTATAGTTTTCCAAAAATTACTAATTCCTCCCCTGCCGTTAGCATTTGTCTGTTATGTGCTGACATGGCGTAGTTAGATTTTTTTTAATACCCAAATTACTCCTTGGCCATTGTGAGATGACCCATTTACCCTTTTGATGAAAATAACAAAGGAAAGGGAGAAAGACACTTCCAATTCCAAACTTCGTCTTCAACCTCTGACCCGTTAACTCTCCGACGATGATACACCAAACCATCTGTCAGTCGTTTGATGATCTGCGGCTAGAGAAGAAAGGCGTGGAGAAGGTATGTGCGAAACCCTAATTTCCTCCTTTGATTTCAACCATTTTCGCTTTCAAACTCAATCTTCTTCCTTCGTGACCTAAAATTTCTTCCATACACAGGTAGCTATGGTTAATGCTGGTTTGGAGAATGAGATGGGAAGTTAATTCCTCTTCTTCCACACATCGACAACCTTGCCCTAATTCCTCTCCTTCAATCGATTTAAGGTGTACCATACCGACAGCTCACTTGCCCTAATTCCTCTCCTTCAGTCAATTTGAGGTATAGCCCTAATTCCTTTATTATACTTTTGTTGATGTAATACAACCAGAACTTGTGTTTGTAAATCCATACATACATATAAATAACTATGCAATAGGCTGAGGCATAGACCCAAGTATTACATGCTATAAATCCAAGAATTGTCATCAGATTTACTTGATATTTTGTTTAGCAGAAATCCTTAAGTTTATTAGTCTCTTAATTTTACACTTGGATGCTATTTATTTAGATAATTCTTTTAGCAAGTTTTTAAATATCCGTTGACCCATATCATCAATGTTGAATTTTTTTGTTTATGCACAGCCCTAGTAATGGATGTAATATGCAATATTGAATTTACTTGGCAAGATAAATGGGCACAGAAGAAGGTTGATCCAAATAAGTATGGCTACCTGGACATGCTCTGTGACATATACAATACAGTGCTTAAAGAAGTCCCTGTGGGTCGTTCAGTGAACTTCAAGACTAACTGTGTAACCCCAAATAGACAAGTGATTGATGTGAATGATGATTACACAGTGTACAAGATGTTTTCACTACGTAAAAAGTCTGCTTCAGTGAATGTTCATGTCCATAGTCTTGTTGTGAATGAAGAAGTTAATGAGAATTATACAGTCAATGGCTACAACAACTCAGTAGTGAGCAGAGAAGAAAATGTTGAAGAGAGTGAGGTTTATTCTGTAATTGATAGAGATGTTCCAGTTGTAGGTCATTTTACTCGGCAAAAAGTGGTAAAGCACACTCCTAGAAGAGGTGGTGTCGGTTGTAATTCAAAATGTACATCTCTAGGTACTGGCACTGGTACTGATACTGGCACAATTGTTGCACATGCTGCTTCTAATGCTAATGCTAATGCTGGTGAAAGAGAAAGGGATACTAGAAGTTCAGCCATGGGAAAGGCTATTGGAACAACTGCTACTACAAGATCCAGTGGCAAATCAATTGGTGAGAAAGCCAAGGCTAATTCTGATGCCTCTGCTAGAGAGAGAGAGTAGTAGCAGATCAGATGCATCTGCAAGCCAAGGCATTTCTGGTAACACTTCACCCATTGCAAAAACTAGAAGCTTGGGCATTGCAACTAGTAAGGAGACACCCATTGGTACAAGAACCAGGGCAACTAGCAAGAGTTATGGAGGATGTGAACCAATAGAAAATGCAACTGATGAAGACAGAACTGATGAAGACAGTACTGATGATGAATGGGTCTATAAAAGTGAGGATGAGAGAATTGATGTGAGTGATAATAGTGGAAGTGATAGTGAGTATGAAGAAGAAGCTGATGTGCTTGATGTGGAAGGACAGACAAATGAGGATACGGTTATGGATGAGAAGGATGAGTTGTCTGACTATGATCCTGATGTGTCCCATGGATACAAACTTCAAGGTGATGATGGTTTTGATGAAAGATAAAGAATAACTTTAGAGGTTGGTTTGGTGTATGATGATGTGAATCATTTCAAAAAAGTACTATATGAATATGTGGTTCAAGAGGGTTTCCAGCTTTTAAAACAAAAAAAATGAGAAATCAAGAGTCACAGCAAGATGTGCAGGTAATGGTTGTACTTGGAGAATTCATGCTTCTTCAGATGGTGATGGTAAGGCATATATGATAAAGACTCTTAACCCACAACATACATGTGTCAGAGATTCAAACAAAATCAATGTTTCATACAAGTGGGTTGCTGAGAAACTCTGTGAAGAGCTCAAGGCTAACCCAGGAATGTCAAGAAAAGCCATGTCAGCTATTTTTCTAAAAAGATTTGGACTTCAAGTTTCATACATGAAGCTGTGGAGGGCACGCAAGGTTGCCCATGAATGGAATGAAGGTAATCATGCAGATTCTTATGCAATGTTACCTAGTTATACAAGGCTGGTTGTGCAAACAAATCCTGGTAGCATGTTCATACTTTAATATGAAGACAGACCAGTGGATATGTCAACTAATCCAGTCTTCAAGAGATGTTTTGTATGTTACAAAGCATGTAGAGATGGTTTTGTGAATGGTTGTAGAAAGATTGTTGGACTTGATGGCTGCCATCTTAAGGGTAGATTTGGAGGGGTGTTGTTATCAGCTGTAGCAGTTGATGGGAATAACTCTATATTCCCACTTGCATTTGGAGTGGTGGAAATTGAAAACAAATTCAGTTGGAGGTTTTTTTTGGATTGTTTACATGATGCTCTAGGGGATGCAAGTGATGACAACACATTGACTTTTATGTCAGATAACCAGAAGGTATGTCTGATTTAGTATGCTATAATTATTTTTTGAAAATTTATAAGTTTTGAATTGATATAGTTTACGTGGTACTTAATTTCTATGTTTTGCATTTGATTTATGTAGGGATTGGCAGAGATTATTGGTGACCTCTTCCCGTATTCTAATATTAGATGTTGTAGTAGACATCTATACCAGAACTTCAAGGTAAAGTTCCCTGGATCTATATTGAGAAGATATTACTGGGCAGCTTCTGAAGCATCTACTTTGGTTTTATTTCAAAAGGCAATGGATACCATTAAATCCATTGACAATGCAGCCTATGAGTGGTTGAATATGAAACCACATACATTGTGGTCTAGGCATGCATTTGATTTGAGATGTAAGAATGATTCTATTACAAACAATGTCACTGAGAGTTTTAACAGTTGGGTTGGATCTTTGAGAAGCAAGCCAGTATTGAGTTTACTTGACTCCATCAGGATTAAGGTGATGGAGAGGTTATACAATAAGTACCAAAAGGGTTGCACATATAAAAGTATGACCACCCCTAAGGTGTTGCACAAAATAGCAACTGTTAAAGAACAGTCCAGACATTGTCATGTCTATGCATCTTTTCCATATGAATTTGAAGTTGCAGAAAACTTTGTGAGAAAGTTTGTGGTTGATTTGGAAAAGAGAAGTTGTACATGTAGAGTATGGGAGTGTACTGCGGTGCCATGTAAGCATGTAGCTGCAGCAATCTCATACAAGAGGCAGATTGTTGAAGATTACTGTGATGGATGTTACAGTAAGCAGAGGTACTTGGTGACATATGCGAATATGATCTATCCCCTCCCAGATATACAAGATTTGAGTGAAGAAGGTCCACAAGGTATTGTGCAGCCTCCAAAACTGAAGAGATTACCAGGTAGACCTCATAAGAATAGGAGGAGGGAACCTGGTGAGGGAGCTCCGGCAGATTTTAGAAAGAGAAGTAGGACTGTGAGATGTGAAAAGTGTAAAGAACTTGGACATAACAAGAGGAGGTGCGAGAGAGCTCCAGTTAAGGAGAAGGGGGCACCTTCTTCTAATACTTCAAGGCCTAGAAAGGTAATTCCATCAATTTTTTACATCTGTTATATGTAGTGTAACTATATTGTAAGCTCATTCTAACTTTGTTTTTGTTTTATGTTTATGAAACAGAAGAAAAGAAATGAGGAAGAAGATGAGGTACGCATGTTACAGATTGTAACTAGATCACAAGCTTCTACTATTACTACAGCTGAGACTCCACAAGAGAGGATTAGATCCCAATTGGCAGTTAAACGGGCAAAACAAAAGGGAACAAGCAACAAAAAGTAGCTGAGCAGCTTGGAAACTTTAAAGGGAAGCAAGTGTCAGATGGTGTTGGCTGCAGACTTGGATTTTTTTGGATCTTTTATGAGTGTTATGAACTTGTTTTGTAATATTGACCCAGGTTGTATATGGGTCTTCAAACAATGTCATGTGTTTTGAAGTTTTCGTACTTTGTGGAAGTAGGTTGATTGGAACAATTTAGGGATATTTGAGAGTTTAAGTGTTGGATGATTGAATTATGTGGAACATATGTAATGTTGTGTGGTTGATTTGATGTGACTTGTTATGGATCCCCATATGGTTTTTATTAGATGTTTACTATTATCCTTGCTTACAGGTTGTAAATTTTGTCCTGTTTTAGAGGAGATGCTGTCTATATGGTTTTTATTACATGTTTACATATTATCCTTGCATACAGGTTGTAAATTTTGTCCTGTTTTAGGGGAGATGTTGTCCATTTGGAACTAGGACACTTCACATATGATCAGGTCCATATAGGTTGTAAATTTGTGTCATGTTTTAGTGGAGATGCTGCCCATTTGGAACTAGGACAACTTCACATATGATCAAGGTCCATACAGGTTGTCAATTTTTCTCATGTTTTAATGGAGATGCTGCCCATTTGGAACTATGACAACTTTACAGATTATCAGTCCCTTTTACCTACTAAAATATGGGAAATGTTGCCACTTTGAAGATTATAACAAACCATAACAAACACAACAATTAAAAAAAATTGTTCATTTCATTGCTAAATAGTACTTGTTTACAATACTTCATCAACTTATCTTTCACAATTTTTTAACAATAAAGGCTAAAACAACTACAACAACAAAGTAAAATAAAACTTGCCCAACAAGCTCCCCCCGACCTAGTCTAACATCCATCTGCGCTTGTCTAAGCTCCATCTGCCCTAATCTGAGTTTCAAACTGGACATCTCTTCCACCACATCTGGAGGACTGGGGTTTGGTGCACTTTGCATCTCTTCATTCAACACCATCCTATCACCAATTATCTCTTCATTATATGGATCACACCAGGAGAAAAACCTGCACTTGTCCTGTTTATTCTTTGCTCCATAAACACAATAAAGTTTGTCTGGATTCTGCTTAGACTCAAATATGTTTACTTCTGCTCTAAATCCACAATAACACTTCATGTTTTTTAACTTCAATCCAAGATGGTTGCTGCCATTCACACTGGATGTAGACATTGGCTCTGCAAACAAGAAACTAGATTAGTTGGTATTAGAAAATCTATTAATCTGATCCAAACTGAGTTTAATTAACATGGATATAAAAGCACAATTTATAAATAAACTAGATCAGCCAAGTCTATTTTGCTAAATCAACATATGGTATTACAATCTACATACATTCTGCCCTAATTCGGTTTACAACCTACATACATTTAGCCCTAATTCATTTGAACATGATTTTGCCATAATTTGGATTACAACCTACATACATTCTACCCTAATTCGTTTGAAAATGATTTTGCTCTAATTTTTTGAACATAGGGGTAGGATTGAAAGCTATTTCGCTAAATGAGCATATGGTATTACACTATGAGAGGATGAAATAAAAAAAGAAGAAGCAACTAACCTTCGTCGGAGATGGAGATGCTTGGAGGTGACCGTCGCCGGAGTTGCTTGAAGGTTGTTGTCGCCAAAGAAGCTTGGAGGTGGTTGTCGCTGGATAAGGTTGGAGGTGGGTGAAAATGAAACCCTAGTCGATTTTAGAGATGAAGAAAAGGGTAGAATTGAAAATGCAATTTTTCTTTGTTAGTAAAAGGTAAAATCTTTTTAAACCATTAACTAACAGCACCCTAACACCGTCAACCATAAGGGGTCAAAATGTAAGGTGGGAAAACCAAGGGGAGGAACATGTAATTAGGCCAAAGTATAGGGGAGATATATGTAATTTACCCTAAATTATATTAAGGGTAATTTTGGGTTTTAGAAAAATTGGACATGCCCACATCATCACTTAATGGCATTTTTTAACGGTTAGGGTACGGTTGATAGAATCTTTAAAAAGTAGAGGAGGCATTATCATTTTTCAAAACTTGGATATTGAGTTGATATTAAGGAAACTTAGAGAGGAGGGGATGATATTTTTCCAATTATAATCAAATAATGCTTATTAAGTGCTATACACATTAAAAAAATTAACACAAAGTAATAAATAATTACTTATAGTAAAAAACGCAAAATATTATACTATACACATGTATAAGTTACTAAATAATGGGTCTTGCTATATGTCACTATGGAGAGTGAAATAGTTTGCATCACTATTTTTACTTACCCTTTGAAATCTTTTTGATTTGTTAAAAGTGATGGGGATAAATTTGTAACTTCAGGTAGGGATATTTGGGGAGAGCTGAAACGGAGCTTGCCGGAGAGGAAACATGTCTAACCTGCCAGCACCATCTGCATACGACGGCTTCAACGATGCCCATGCCGACAGCGCAAATGCCATTGGAGACGTTCGCAAGCGCTTCAACTCACAGAGAGAAAAGAGTCAATCTATGCTAATCTTACATTGAATAGGCCGGACTCAACCTTTGTCCAACCCTGAGTATCAGAACAGCAAGTGTTGGATTCACTTTGTCGGCATCGGAGGCAATTGTTTGTCCGCTCTGGCCATGCTTGCTCTCAAGCAAGTGTCCCCCAAAGCCTTAATCTGCTACATCGCTTTCCGCTTTATTATGCTTCAGAAAATTGAGTTAACTGATCAAATAGTGTCTGTGTCATATTGGTGGAGTTTTTTCAAAGTATAAAATGTAGACAGTTACTTGTGAGTTAATCTCCAGGTCATGAGGTCAGCGGCTCTAATATTTGTATGGAGCAGATTTATGGAAGGGAAAGGGCTGGGGAACTGCAGACAGGCAGGGAGATTCAGGGAGATTCAGGGAGAGAGGAAATGGCGGGCATATCAAATAAAAACAAGGGAGAAAGAACTCTACATGGGCGTGTGCGGTGCAATGTGAGGGCACGGTGGTCATTTTGCCCACCCATGTCTGGGCGTAGGGTCACCGTTCCCTCTTCTCTATCCCTAAAAACAATCAGTAGGGTTGCCAAACTGAAGCCTAACTAACCTCCACTCTCAATTGCAGAATTGCACAAACCAGATCAAAACAGCAGCAAAATGCGGCTATGTCCTTACATTAGTTCTTTAATCAATAATAAAAGAGGTGTAGCGGTTCCAAATAACCAGATTACCAAAAAAACAAAATGAAATTCAAACTAAAACTACGTTGTATACTCAAAAGAAAATTGTGGGGATTAAATTGTCTTAAAAATACTCTCCACAGCTACATCCCTTGAACCAGCTAAATGAGAACTCAAAAGACAACCTCAAAAAAGCACTCAGGGGGCAGCAACAACAATCCTCCCAGCAACTTGATCAAGGTCACGTTGGCCACTTGATGTGATCCTCCTCCCACTGACAAACAGAATGAAGAAGACATTTCGCTCAATTAACAACATTTTACAACTGATGAGAAGCAGTATCGTAAGGAAAAGATGAGAAGCAGTATCGTAAGGAAAAGGAGTAAACAATGTACAATTGTCTTCCAACATGATACCACCTAATTGAAACCAACCAATCAAAGTGCGTAGGATACTTGGGGAAAATAAATGTGCTGAAAACTCCGGATACAAAATGATAATCTAACAACTGACAAATTCAAAACATAGTTCGGAGTAGGATCATATTAAACAATATTCAAGATAGAATTCATAAAAAGAGTCATGGTTACCCAAGATAGAATTCATGAAAGAGGATCCTGACCCTTGTTCAATGACGAACTTCATGATTTACAAGATTGTAACAACAAAACATTTAACATTGGTGAAGTTTTCCTAATATTCATGTGTGAAGGTTTAGCAATTGAAAGGAAACAAGGTACTAAAAGAGCATCCCAGCACACAAGACCCCCACAACTGCAGGGTCTGGGAGGGGCAAATGGACGCAGCCTTACCTTACCTCCTGGCTTCGCAGAAGAGGCTGTTTCAAAGTTTCAAACACGCAACCAACAGGTTGCAATAGCAACTTAACCGTTGTGCCAAGGCTCGCCCACTAAAGGAAACAAGGTACTACCACAATAAAATTCAGACGCAAACAGAAGATATTTCTTACCCCTTTGGGTCAATCTCGATGATGTTCATCTTCTCCAATTGCTGAAGGATATGACGAGGAATTGCACCGCTGCTCTTGCAGAAATGGGGTGGACGGCTACCATTCCTCTTGCGGCCACCATAGATCTTTCGGAAGCCACCAACACCAATGCCATGCCTCAAGTAAACCTTCCTTGCCATGGATGCTGCAATGAAGCAATAAAAAATTAACCGTAAGGTAAAGTAGAATCTATCATGTCTAATTGGACAAATGCTTTCACTGCATGTATCAGAAACAAATGCAACAACAGATATAGAGACACAAAAAAAAGAACGAAAAAATTGAAGCAACCAGCTACATACCAGCTCTTACATAGTACCAGTCAGGGTCATAAGGAGCAAGCTCCTTGAAAGTAGCGGTCTTCACAATATCAGTCCAGTGGGGAAGCTCCATCTGTTCACAGGTAAAGGGAAAAAAGAACTGAGATACAACAACTTTGGGGCAAGATGAAAATGTGATAAAGGTCAGCTATTAAGAACAAGTGCCGGGAGCATAATTCTAATGATAAGGTCCAGGAACACAGCCTTCTAATTATAAACGATGTAAGAACAGGTTAACCCTACCACCTGCAATGCAATATCTATACATAACAGAGTGATAAAATAGCACTAATCTCATGCTCCCCATAGACTTTTATTGACCACACACATCAAATCGCAAAGCCCAATGTAGGCATACGTTCGAAAATTCTGAATTTCAGGACTAAATTAGCAATAGTGAGAGAAAACAAATGACAAAAAAACCTGATAACGGTACTAACTTATTTTCTATCCACAAACTTAAGAGGATAAGCAACCACATAACCAACCAAATAATATCAGATGAGTTAGATAGTCGAACAAATATAATCGCACAAATATTTCAGGCATCATTACTGAAACATTCTATTACCAAGCACGGAGATGATTCAAGAAATCACAAACTACAACAAAAAACATCTAAATACACATAATGAGTTGAGGTGTTGCCAAAATAAGATGTATACATACTCCAATTAAAAGAATTTAATCCAACAAAAAAAAATTATAAGCACCCAAAGAAGGTAGAAAAAATGAACAAATAATCAAAAAACTCAGAGGACGACAGGATCATACCTTTCCCGATCGTTTGAGATGAGCAGAATACGCTTTCACAAATTCATGCGGTGATACATCTTTCACGGTTCTGGCAGTCTCCATTCTTGCCCCTTGCGTATCTGGAACGGCAAAAGACGGGTGTTCAGTACCGGCGTTTTTAAACAGATAATAAAAGGAACAGGAAAAATAAAACAGCAAAATACACCATCCATTCTAATTTCAACTACCTACATTTTACAATCAAACCATTCATTCTAATATCAGAATCCCAAGGAGTTTATTTGAATTAAAAATATCAAGTAACAATTACTACAATTAGTCAATCTCAGAAAGAATCAATTATGAAACAGTGTTAAAGAATGGTAATCTCAAAAGGGATTTACTAAACATATTGTTAAAGCACGGAACAACCAGGTTCAAGATCTACCACTATGCAACCCAGAAATACAGTCCCACGCGAAAGAAAAAAAAACCCTATCTTGCTGTTCAATTAACCTTAGTAAATTGTACTCCGGAAGTCCCAAAATCCAGACAAGAGAAAGTTCTGTAGCCCACAAGAAGAGACGGGGAGAGGTAGAGAGGGAGAAAGGGTTTTAAGAATCTAACCTATTTACCGAAGGTGGCTGCGCTCGAAGGATTCCTGCTACTGGAAATTGTCACGACAATCGCTGCGGCTCCGGATGCCTCTGCTCTGGAGTCTGGTGCGGCTCCGGCTGCCTCTGCTCTGGAGTCTAGTGGCACCTAGCGCTGCCGCAGGTAGCAGAGAAGGAGAGTGTGGGAGGAGGAGGCTTTCGGAGGAGAAAATGTGAAATAAGAAGAAAGGGAGGTTAGGGTTTTGAAGGGTGTGTGTTTTAGTCGATGGGTTGGACCGGGTAAATTGGGTCAAGTGAAACATGAGTTTTTTCGAGTATAGAAAACGTATACACGTTTTATACACTTTGGTTTGACAATAGAACGATTACGCATTCTAAATAGTATAATACGATATATGGAATTGACTATTAACATATGGGAAAAAAGACTCTGTCAGTGACCATGACCCTTGCGCCCTGACACGAGTCCGGATCCTCTCCACCGCATCGGACCGCTAGAGCTATCCAGCATGCGCCTAAAGATAGCTCCAACCGTTCGATGTGCCCACCCCACCTCTCATGAAAAGCGACAATCTCACCTCTGTTGATGTTTCCTCATGCTCTCCCATGGGCCCCAGCTGGCACAGGGGCCACACTCCTAGATAGAAAACTCTTCCCCTCAACATATATTTGAATGACTTTTCTTTTGTAGAGGTAAACATGTGTTTGAAAGACATAAATGGCCTTTGTATGCTATATAGCAACTTTCGTTTCCATGTGGGACACTTGCACAGTGAAAAACCATGCATTCCTGGATTGGAACAAGAAATGGAATCTGGCTTAATCAAAGTCAATCTAACAATGAAAACTGTTCTATCGATTAAAAGCTCACGACATAGTGGGAGCAAGGTTCATCATCCACTATATAAATAAGCATACATGTAGTTTTTGGATGGACGGAGGAGATGTTTCTTGATGCAGATGATATTGGCAATAGAGATGGCATCTCGTATCGATATCGATTCCTAGAATATATGTGAGATGATGCTTTTGGACCTTATTAGATTGCTTTATTGGAAACTTGAGCCAACTTTTAAAAACAATGCTTTCTATTCTACAACTCCACACACCCCCCCCCCCCCCCAAAAAAAAGGAAAAAAAAAACAAATACAAACAAAAAGCAAACACATTCCCTTGTATTTGTATAATTGTGTTTTCACCCATTCTTTCATTTCAGAAATTTAATTGTCTTTTGGATTGTTAAAACTTTGTTTTGTCACATGACCAACTCTATTTGATTATAACTCAGACTAGTAAATAGGGAATATTAGGTGTTTATATATTCATAAAAACCCAATGCCTTTGCCTTGCCATATGATAAATATTTGGGCCATCTAAAAATGACTTTTTCACCGAGATGTTTAGGAAAACTCACCTTCAAAACTATTAGAAAAATTGTGAAATACTTTGGCAAAAAATTTGGTTCAATAAAAATTAAAATCATACCTGAATTGATTTGAAATTAGAAAATTAGTTTCTTAGAGCATGCAAATAATTTGGGAAATTATTGTAATTCATTAAAAAAAAACATCCATACTATAAAAGGTTATTGCAACTTGTTGCTTCAAGAAATCGCTCAGCGGTCCTTCGAGTGCCGTAACCTGCAAAAGACCCTGGGATGACAAAGGAGAACCGGTGTGATTCCGGCCCAGGACTCTCCGATGCCTAAGTTAGATCTCTCTGAATAAACAGATGAATAGTAGTATTCAATATGAATTAAGATATCCTTTGATGGGGCTGTGTACCTTGCCTTTTATAGTAGAACATGGCGGTGTGGAGAGTCCCAGTTCATGTAGAGTGTTTGTCGTAGGTGATAGAGTCCTTAAGTAGCAGGATTTATCCTTGATAGGTTGTCTTCCCGTGAGACGTAATGTCACGGTAGACCTGGTAGTCGTCTTCCTGAGAGACTTAGTGTCATGATAGACTTGGTAGTCGTCTTCCTGAGAGACGTAATGTCATGGTAGATTTGGTAGTCGTCTTCATGAGAGACGTAGTGTCATGGTAGACTTGGTAGTCGTCTTCTTGAGAGACACAGTGTCCTTGATAGACTTGGTATCCTTGATGGATAGACCTATCTACGTGGTAGATGAGGTTTCTGGTGTATGAGTTCGTTCAGACTACGTGACTTGATAGGCGGTGGCCTAGAATCCTTGCTGATGCGGTCTGTGTCTTATTGATGGCGGTGGTTGCTGCAGTGTTCGAGGGAGACTGTGCCCGGGGATGACGTGCTCGAGGAATACGTGCCCGAGGTCTTCGTCCATGTTTAGACCGCACCCAGGCAGTCCGCACTCGGGGTGGTCCGCGCCCATCTCTGATCTGTGCCCGGGGGTGGTCCGCGCCCAACGTTGATCTGCGCCTGGGTCTGATTTGGGTCAATTCTCTCCTGGATTGGCCTGCTTGGTTCTGGTCCTGTGCTGGCTCTCTTTCTTGGGTTAGGACATGTAGCAGTCCCTGATTGGTCAGGGTGATTTTGGGTCCATCACAACTACTTTGTGAATGATATGGAAAATGAATTGTTTTGCCCACAAAATTAAAATCTTTGCGCAACCTCAATAGAATAGTTTAACAAATGTCTGGTTTTTATCTAAATTGTTGAAATGTGAACATTAATACTTGAATCAACCCATCTTTCATTATATGCCATATTCTTTCTTTTTCTTTCTTTAGCTGAATTTTGACTACTTACAAAATTTACAAATCAAATTAAACACAAAAATTTGCACCAAAAAAATCATACCAAACTTTTTAGTGCTTGGAAGTATTCCCAAACCCAAATTTGCTAACTAAGCTACCGTAGTGGGCAAGTGAGGGTGGGGTTTGTAACATTTGAAGAAGGTTGACTATGTGAACTGCACCTACTTTAGTTGTTGTAGGTGCATGATAAATGTTGTCTCTTGAGAAATTCAAGTTTAAATTTGAGAATTTAACTGATGGACTTTAGAGCTCCTATTTAAATTTTGTTATTTGACAATCTGGCCTAGCCAAGCTGCATCTCTAGATTTTTAATTTATATATAATTGTATATAATTTGAAATTATTGGGATGTATATTTTTTGAGTTAATATATACTTCAATTTCCAATTAAATTGATACATATTTTTGGCCATCCAATTACTCTACACTGGAAGATGCTACTAGCTCAACTAGTAAAGTATTGGGCTTGTTTTACACTTGTACCCAAAACTAAATATTGATTATTGTACCCCTTTATACTTGGGTGTTAGGATGTAAGAAATGCAAACACATTGATTCTATTTGGCAACATCTATTGTGTAACAATCCTCAAAATCTCCCCATAAAGATGCAACTTTGACCTGGTGAGTCAGAATCTAGTTGAAGCCTATTTGAAAATTTCAGAGCTTACTTTTGGCTAAGGTTGAGAGTAAATCAAGCCCGGGTCGGGCTGGCCAACCTGACCCTCGAGATGACAGAGCGCTCTCTCATTGGCTGTTGCTCGCATGTGGCCCTTGCGCTCTCCCACAAAGAACGCTCTCCCACAGAGAGCGCTCTCCCCCAACCCAGACAACCCAAACTTTTGTCCCCAAAAGTAACCTGAATTCCCGTATTACTTTCAACCCATCTCTTGCGGGAAAATTATCCTCTTAGGTTCCTTGTCCGGTACAGTTCACTAGTGTCTATAATAAGAGGGGGTGGACCGCACCCGAGCAGTGTATTCGTGCAAGGGATAAAGTGGTCATTTTCGTCTCTTATGAGAGGAATCATACGAATTGTACCGGACAGAAAACTTGAGAGGATAAAGATCCGTCCATTGCGCCGCACACAAAAGAGCAAAAGGGGTGACCATGACTCCGTGACACGGTGAAGTGGCGATAGCAACATACAAGGCGGAGTGCGTACGTCGCACCTGGCACATTTAAGCAATCCTCACTTGCTTAATTTTCATATGATTATGCCTTCAGTTTTCTCATCCCCGTTGAATTTATTAAATTATTAGAATATTAGTGCCCCTTCGACTCGTAACAATGGTTCCTCTGTCCCTCTCATAATTCATTCTTCACAACATCCGCTTCTACAGAGCCCCTTATTGGGGACGTCAAACCCTAACCCTAAAATCGTCAGAAGCTTCAGCTATGGCGATTAAGCAGCTTCTAACCCTAGCTCGCAGGTCTCAAAAACCTTCGTTTTTATCCCCTCGTTTTATGCAACCCGTTCGTTCTGCCTCTAATGCTCCTGCGGTTGCGACTTCACTATCACCTCCAGCTCCGGATGTCATGATCTACGATAGACGTGCAGAAGAAGTTAAGGCGAAGCTTAAGAGTTTAGAGAACCCCGATCCTCGATTCCTCCAGCACGGTTCTCCTCATCCGGTACTCGTTGATCACACGAAGATCCTATCGGCGCCTGAAACTCGCTTGACGACTCTACCCAATGGTCTCCGTATTGCAACGGAGTCGAACCTCGCCTGTCAGACCGCCACGGTTGGTGTCTGGATTGATGCCGGGAGTAGGTTTGAGACTGAAGAGACGAACGGTACTGCGCATTTCCTTGAACATATGATCTTCAAGGGAACGGAGAAGAGGTCTGTGAGAGTTTTGGAGGAGGAGATCGAGAACATGGGAGGACACTTGAATGCATATACTTCTAGAGAACAAACCACTTATTTCGCTAAGGTCATGGCCAATGATGTGCCGAAGGCACTTGACATTCTTGCTGATATATTGCAAAATTCGTGCTTTGATGAGCAGCTGATCACCCGCGAGCGGGACGTTATTCTTCGTGAGATGGAAGAGGTGCGGAAATTATATTGTGCTTGTTACCTTTTTCATATTTTTTGATGAAGCATTTTTTGGCTTCCACCTCAATCTCCACACCAAAATAACTAAATTAATTAATTAATTAAAAAAAAAAGAAAAGAAAGAGCTTTGTTTCCTGAAGGATGTTTCTTGGTGTCAAACATGATTTGCTGTGAACTTGCTGATCGGTTATCTTCTCTCTTCTGCTTAATTTGTATCCTAGTGACATGGGCGGCTTGATGGTATCTGTCATTGATGATTTTACATTTTTTGCATTTTGAAATGTTCGGACTTCTGGATGGTTCTCTTAATTTTGCTAAATCAATGTAGGAGTAATGAAGCACTGAGTGGATTAATTGAGGATGTTTATATAGATGTGGAAACAGTAGAAAGATAGGATACAATGAGTTGACCATACTCCCGACTCCAATAGGTAAAAACATAGAAGAGAGTGGTTGAGGATGGACATCCAATAGATGAAAACACAACAGGTCTCTACAAAGAGTAGAATGCTGAAAGAAGGCATAATATGTCTACCTTTCTTACATTTGGATCATTTGGGAGGAGCGTAACGCCACATGTTTAGAAATTGTATGAGATCACGTCAGGATGTGTATGATACGATTATTGGAGGACCGCTAGATGGATGGTGACCTTAGAGGCCTTCAAGGCATATCTTTGGACTTTTTCCTGAGGCATTGGTTTGAGGTGGCCTCATCAACAAGACAACAATCACGTGCCCCACTGTTCAGCACACTTGGAGCCCTCCTCCCCCAAATTCCTTAAAACTAAATATGGACGGGGGTTCTTTGGGGAATCCCGGACTGGTGGGGATAGGTGGTGGTGTTAGAAATGCGAAAGCCCTATTGGTAGCACCGACTCTTCTATTGCAAAGCTTAGGGCTTCCATACAATGCCTTAAGCCTGCTATCTCTAAGCTTGCCATACGACTCTTCATGATGCTTCCGGTGGCCCTTGGATGAACATCTCGTCAGATAAGCTAAGGCCTTACTTGCTCAAGGAAGATGATCCCTTTCTTGGAGACTTGAACCAGCAAATTCTTTTGCTGATCAGCTAGTTAAGAAAGGATTAACAGGGACAGTCTATTTGTGGGATTACAAGCAGTTATGTAACTTTTTTTAATATATTCTCTTCCGGCCTAGGCCTCCCACATGTCTGTGTGGGAGCCCTGTTATGATCTTGAACGAATATGCATTTAAATTTGGCATGGGATCAATTTGATTCCAAATAGGATGGATGAAGCCTAGATGATGTTAATTTTGTTAATTCTGTTCTCTCTCTTGCCATAATACCCTCCAATATTTATACCCGACAAATTTAAAGTTTTTGTTGTTAGGTGTGTTTTTTTTCTGTTGTGATATTAGCCATGACTGTCTTTATTCTTTAGGTTTCTGTGAATGGTTGAGTTCTTATTAGCAGTTCCATGTCTTTTTTTTCTCTCCAAATGGTGAGTCTCACTCAGATAGCTTCAATTACATATTTATCTTGTTTTTTTTTTTCTTTCTATTTTTAATAAGTTTCTGTTATTCACCCCTACAAATAATGATCCAAGATTGTACATGTGATTATATTGGTAATTGAGTTATATTTATCTAACTTGTCCTACAAAAAGGGCCATTGCTTGGAGCCTTGGAGCAATGGTATTAGGTTCAGGCTGCCAAGGTCAGATGACCGGGGTTGAGTCTTGAGAGTGGCCACTTTGCACAAAAGATGCCGAAGGTTAGGACTTGGAACCGTCTCCAAATTCAGCCCTTTGAGGACCCTGCATAGGTGGGGACCAATTCTGGGTAACGGCCCTCTAACTTGTCCTATGAAACACATTCTTACACACACAAATAAAAAATGAAAGAAAAAGATCTTGAAGAATCTAATTGCTCATATTGTTTGGTAGGTAACACGAGTGCAATGAGTTAAATATTAGGGATGGGGGTCTGTTTTTGGGTTTTGAGGGGTGCTAGGGCCTATGGTTCTACCAAATTGTTAGGCTTTCTTAGGATATTAAACTATTTATGGACCTTCGTTGGTGAAACCAAAAAATAAATTGGACAAGTTAAATTGTCTAAGTCTCTGATCAGAGTGCTCAGTGTGTGGCCTAGGCGTCTAGGCAGATTTTTTTTGAGTCTAGGCGACTGTTGCGTTAGTGGTATTGAATGCTTTAGTGGTATCAAACTAGGTTTGACCCTTATTTATGCCAAATATAATTTAAGTAAACTTAAGACCTTATTCATAAATAAACAAATACCCTCCTATTTGAATCCAATAAAAATAGTTTAAAAATAAATTTTCAAAAGAATAAAAAGTCAACCCCCTAGTTCAAGAACAGAAGTCGGATTTTCGGTGGTAGGTGAAGTTTTCAACTTTCTAATGCTAGGTTTTTTTCTCATATCTTAAAATTCCATAGATCTTAATATGGTAAAACATTGCTAAAAACCGAAAGAGCTGTAAATTATTCATTTGTTTTGATATCTAAAATAAGATTTTCATTCAAAGCGATTTTGACAGCATTCGCTAACACCAAATAAGGTTTGACTAGAACATAAGTCCTTCAATATAAGTCAGATTTAATCAATATTGGAGTTGTTGGAAAGCTGGTTTTGGGCTCCACTTAAAACCAGAAGTCTCGTGTAAAAATCTTTTGACCAGTCTAACTTCTTAGAGAACAACAACATTTCTCTAAATTGAGAGAAGTTTAATTACTTATAGATAAGATCATATTTTCTAAGAACAGTATAAACCAATTGTATGTTTTGATTGTTTTAAACTTACAACAGCTTACTTCTTCAGTTCTGCTGTCTTCTAGTTCTATGTTGATTTTTGATGACTTGATGTGGCTTAATATTGATTTTTGTTGACTTGATGTGACTTAATGTTGATTTTTCGATGATTTGATGTGGCTTAATGTTGATTTTTTACAACTTGATGTGTAATTCTTGATGATATAAGGTATATATTGTAGCATACTAAATGATGTTAGAAAAGAAGGGAAGTAAACATAACTTGGGCGCCTTGGTTGCCTAAGCTCTTAGGCAATCCTCCACCGCCTTGGGTCGCCCTGCTGCCTTACAACTATGCTCTGTTTATCTTGCTGAGTGCTGGCAGTCATAAGCATGGGTTTAGGGATCGGTATCTGATCAGGCAGAGCGGCAGTCCCCGGTCCCGATCTAAGAGCGATCCCGTATTGGTGGATCGGTACAAATGTCTAAATTTAGTGGTTATTTGCAGGCAATGACATTATTCATTCTGTCTCTCTCTTCCCTTTACTGAGAATGGTGAGGGCATCAGTTTATGGTATATTCTCTTGTAAGAAAAATGTGGCATTTAAGTTCTGTATATTTCAAATCAAGAAAGTTATTACCTTTTCTAATTCTTTCAAAATAAAAAATTAATTCAATGATGTTTCTGCTGTTCAATTTTGATAAGATTAAATCATAAGATATCTTTTTGTTATTCTTTCTTGTAGGTGGAGAAGCAAGCCGAAGAGGTTATTTTTGACCATTTGCATGCGACTGCATTTCAATACACCCCCCTGGGCAGAACCATCCTGGGACCTGCTCAAAATATCAAGACAATCACGAAAGATCATCTTAAGAATTACATTTCCACTCATTACACAGCTCCAAGAATGGTACTTAAGTTTAGTCAGTGAAGGAACACCCCCCCCCCCCCAAAAAAAAAAACACTGAACTTTTTGAATTCATTTTCAGAATTATTCTTTTTATTGGATCTCTATGTCAGGTTATTTCTGCTGCTGGAGCTGTCAAACATGAGGATATTGTTGAGCAAGTGAAGAAGCTTTTTACAAAGCTATCTTCGGATCCAACCACTACTTCTCAGTTGGTTACAAAGGAGCCGGCAATTTTTACTGGTTCTGAGGTATGCTAAAAGTCAGTTTTATGTTCAATCTAGTACGTTTGTGAATATTGGATTTGTCAAAATAAAAGAAATGCAGAAAGTAATTTCGATAAGAGGTTATTGGCCCCATTTTTTATCCTTCTGGTATGTCTTCCTCCTAAATCAGGTTCGTATAATTGATGATGATGTTCCTCTTGCACAAATTGCTGTTGCATTTGACGGCGCATCATGGACGGATCCAGATTCAATTGCATTAATGGTCATGCAAGCTATGCTGGGTTCATGGAATAAAAGTGCTGGCGGAGGAAAGCACATGGGGTATGTATATTCTTAATTTCCGTGTATTCATGTCCCCCCGCCCGGTGTCTCTGTAGCTGCTTAGTTGTTTTGTGAATCTGTGAGCAGTTCAGAGCTTGCTCAGAAGGTTGGCATAAATGAAATAGCAGAGAGCATGATGGCTTTCAATACAAACTATAAGGATACAGGACTGTTTGGTGTCTATGCTATTGCCCAGGTGAGGCCACTTATATTTTGCCTATTCGATAGTATTGAGCATATTATTTTGTTTGGTGAATTTTGTAATGTAGGCTGCTTTTTTATCTCTCTCTCTCTCTGCTTTAATAAATATTAGAACTCTGAGCAACAACAATAACTCAGCCTTACCCCAACTAAATGGGGTTGCCTACATTGATACTTGCAAGGACAAAGTATTAAAAAATAATAATAAAAAGAAAGGAGCACAACAACATCAACAACAACTCAGCAATATCCCACCTAAATGGGGTCGGCTACATGGATCCTTGCTCTCCAATCAGCTCTATTCGAGTTTATACTTGAGACAAGGCTTAAACTATGCATGTCTTTCCTCACAACTTCTCCTAGGGTCATTTTAGGCCTGTCCCTAGCTCTTTTAGAACCATGGTTCTTTTTGTGGAGTTCAACTATTTGGGTGAAGTTAATTATTTAAAAAAAAGGCGAAGTTCATTTTCATTCTGCTTTGTAATGTAGTCTGCTATTTATGCAATGTTGTTCCTGATATTACTTCTTTTTGTAAATAATAAATTGAGTCTTGCATTTTCCTTCAGCCTGATTGCTTGGCTGATTTGTCACATGCAATTATGTACGAGATAAGCAAGCTATCTTATCGGGTTTCAGAAGCTGATGTTACACGTGCTCGTAATCAGGTATTATTCTTGCCTTGAGTGATACTTGATTGCTTATATTTGGGCCTTTTTTCCGTTAGTTGTACCAATTGAAGCTCATCACTCTGTCCTTGATCGGCCGATCGTTATTGTGATTGTTATGATTTCTGCAGTTTGGGTCAAAAAAGGTTTTTTTGCTATATCATTTTGTTTGAAAGCAAGGATATCTTTAAATGATAAATTTACTATTTTGGTTTTGCAGAGGCATATTCAGTTGCTAATCTTATTGAATCTTGTTTAGTTTTTGAATCTTGCCGTCCTATGTTTGATGAAAATGAATATGTTTCTTTTGTTTGATTAAAAAGATTATTTAGTTTCTCTTGCTTCTACTTTGTGCCAGAATGATGATAAAGGACGTTTGAACTTTTGTAGCTGTACTATGTCATCTTGTTGTTATAATTGTGCTTAGAAGACAGTACTTTTAAATTGCAATATTTGGCTTCTCTATTGGCTTTGATTTGTTTGGAAGTCTTTGTTGGCCTTGTTGAGTTTAACAATGCAGCTGCTGCTGTGTGCTCCCCCGGCCCTTCCTTTTTTTGATAGTAACTTACTAGCATCTGCATCCCTTTCATTGAACATTCTTGTTTCCTTCCGTAGTCCGTAACTTTGACTTCCTTCTTAAGTCTGTCATTACATCCCTTGTTTCTGTTGCGAAACTTGCTGGAAAGATTTGCAGATTTACAGGCTTTTAACTCCAAGTGAAGCTTGCTTTGGCGTAGTTCAAATTCGATCGAAATTTGACCGATATCTGGTACATATTTGGTTGGCCATTTTGAAATTCATATGACCATATTTTGTCCTGAAACTTCAGGGAGTCCCTTATTAAGCATCTCTAAACATATTTGAACCTTTAGATTGTAAAAGAAAACACTCATGTTTGTCTTTGGACCCTAGGTTGTTATTGTACGTTGTATGTTTTAGTATCCTTTCTTATATATCCTATCCTACACATAATTTAGTATTAGAAAACACGACATTCCATAAAAGCAAATGGAATATGTATTAAGCATCTCTAAACATATTTTGAACCTTTAGATTGTAAAAGAAAACACTCATGTTTGTCTTTGGACCCTAGGTTGCTATTGTACGCTGTATGTTTTAGTTTTCTTTCTTGTATATCCTATCCTACACATAATTTTGTATTAGAAAACACAACATTCCATAAAAGCAAATGGAATGTGTATTAAGAATGGAGAAAAACAATCTAATAGTACATCGATGTCAAAAAGTGTCATCATGGACATTTAACCCCTACGTCGTCTAACATATAAAAAATTGAAGGACAACCACTAAATATTTACCCTTTTTTTTGTAAAAATTAATTTCAAGAACAAGAGTATACCTCTGTATAAATCTCTGTCAAATATGGCAAATCACCGATGTGGATGCGTTGTAGACTTGTAGTAGTCCCCAACACCTTTTTCCACCAAGAAATATAGGTGATTTGGAAACAAATATGAAATCTAGGGTTTTCCGGGTCGCCCCCTTCTTACTGTCGCAATGCAAGACACCAACGATCAACCCATTTCATTGGAAATTGGGATTTTATAATACTGTTTGGCCAAAATGTTGGGAGTCTTGGGACAGTACCTAAATTATGCATTCCTATCGAGTTAACATGGGTTTCATTTCGACACTTCTTGAAACCAATTTTTTTCCCCGAAATTTGGCCATTTTGACAGAAATCTCAAACAATTTATTTTGGCATCATCTTGATTCAGCCAGTTATCATCATCATTGTCAACTATAGAGCCTTGAATTCTACAAATATATGGTATAGCTGCCCTATACTTCCCCTCTTACTTGGTGGCCATATTTTCTGCAGGAGTTTATGTTTCAAATTTCCTTGACCACTAATAATTCCCTCTCTTTGGTCTTCTCCCCAGAGACTTTTTCATTTTTGCACACTCCTCTTATTGGTGCTGTTAGTGGTTTTGTTTTGCATATGATTAAATGATCTTCAGTTGATTGTCCTCATTTATTTACTCCAGTTACTTATTGGCTCCATCATATCTCATTCCTGCGTTTTAACAAAAATTCTTGATGCTTGGTCTTGATTTTTGTCAGAAGTCAGAAACAGAACACATTCAAAACTCATGATTTAAGTTCTTCCTGGTTATGCAAACGTGTAATTTTGCACTCTTTTTTTGTATTTTCTAATTTCTATCATTATCAAGTAGTTTTGGATTCAAATCTCCCAAATTGAAGGTATTCTTTGAAGGTAGTTATGATACCATTGTTGAAATCTAACTTCTCTCCCCCGTCCTTCTATTTTATAATTTTATTATCTAGTTAAGAAAGATTAACCGTTGGACCATTATCTTCTTTTAATGTCTGTAAAAATAAGTGGGGGGATCAAGGCTTTTCATGTCATTCAGGATTGAGTGAATGACCTCCTCACTATGTAAAATATATGACACTAGTTGACGGATGGGAGATGGCATTGGACCTGTCTGTTCATATCCTACCTTGGTGAACTTACATATGATGGACTAGCTGGGGTCTGGAAATTGAATATCCGTATCTTACCCATTCCAGCATCTTTTAAGTTTACTTGCTGTTGCTTTTTATGTATGTGTGGCTCTTTTGATGATGTTGTTAATGTTGTAGTGAACATTATAGCAACTTCTGATGCTGACAAATCACTTTCTTCCCTTTTGATTTAATTGTGAAGTCATATTCTGTAAATTGTATACCCATGAGCACTTACAAATGTGCTATTTTACAGTTGAAATCTTCTCTGCAACTTCACATTGATGGAACCAGCCCAGTTGCAGAAGATATTGGTCGTCAGGTATAATTTGTTTCTTTAAAAACTATAAGTTAAAAAAACATGGATTAGTAAAGGAAAACATCTACGCAATGTTAGCTGACTACCGATTGAATGGTGATGTTTTTAATTTCTCTTTAATTTTGCTTCCTCGTAAAGCATGAGGCTAAATAGTTAGCTATATCCAGATAATTAAGTGGATCAATCTCAGTAGGGGGTCAGCTAGGCTGTTGTCCTAGCACTATTCATTAATAAAAATAAGGGAGCACATGCCATTCACAATGTTGGCCAGTAGGCATTCGGGCTGTGTGATACATGCTAACAGGTACAGTATAGCCTGAGTATCACATGGATGGATCATTCTACTTTTTTACTAGGAAAGATTCTTGTTGAATGCATTTCCTCATCTGTTAGTTGATATCCTAGCAGCATGTGAGCAGGCCCTCCTTCCCCCGTGCTATTACTCTTTCCTTTCTTAGAGAGAGAGTACAGTTTACATTTCACCAATTTTTTGTTTGTGTTTTTATGGATCTAGAGTTAAAAAGTTGATTGGATGGGTTGGGTGTTATCTGTTGGTCCAATGTTTCATACCATAGTTTTAAACCTGGCCAAGTGGCCAAACTTCGAGAAGGGAACTATTATGTTTCTGTTTTGTCAATTTAATTCTCATGTGTTGATAAAAAATGAGAATCAAATATATAGGAAAGGTGGCTTGTTCTGGTTAAATTAGTTCAATCGGCTGTTTTCAAACTATGTTGTTGCAATATATACTTGGTAGGGATGTAAATGAATAGCCGAAACTCGTTTCCGTATTCGTGTCCGTATCCGTTTAGCACTATTCGAATCCATCCGAAAGCTAAACGGTTACGGATACGGATAGACTATAGCTATCCGAAAAGCTATATTTACATGTAAACGGATAAAATATCCGATCCGTATCCGTTTAGAAGTATCCGAATCCATCCGAAAGCTAATCGGATGCGGATGCGGATGCGGATATAGCACTATCCGAGCTGAATCCGATCTGTTTACATCCCTAATACTCGGTCCAAGAAATCAAAATTCGCAACATATAGATAGAACCTTGTATGTGGTACTGGCAGTTGTGTGAATCCTCTTAAATTATCACACTTGTTCTGCTTGAATGAATGCGCAGCTACTAACATATGGCCGGAGAATTCCAATTGCTGAGTTGTTCGCAAGGATTGATGCTGTGGATGCAAGCACAGTCAAACGTGTTGCACACAGATTTATATTTGACCGGGTAAGTATTCTGTTAGATGCTAGTAGGTGCATTTTTATATATTTGAAGTCTCAGTTATGCCTGTGCTTTATTGATCTCTTCTTGGTTTTCCATAGGACATCGCCATTTCTGCCATGGGACCCATCCAAAATCTTCCTGATTACAATTGGTTCAGGCGCAGGACATACTGGCTTCGCTATTAGGTTATTTCTTGGTTTTTGGTGATACTAATTAAATCCTCTTTTTCAGCCATCGTTAAAAAAATGTTTCATACACCCAAGCCTTTTTTTCATTCCTTTGAACAGTTTTCTCTAAAGCCCCCAGTGCTGGTTTTGTTTTTGTTCCCCTTTTTTAGGGTTCTATGTATTTGAGATGTTTTTGTTACATCTCTCAAATCGATGGAAGAGAAGAAAATAATTGTGGAGTCTTCCGATAACAACATTGCATTGCGAGATACGGAAACAATCAAGTTTCACAGATAACTTGATCTTTTTGACTTCATTTTTTGTTTCTTTTTTCTCCTACCTTTTTCTTTTGGGTGCCTGTATTCTGACTGAGAGGAAATGCTGCCGATTTTGAAGTTTAAGTTCCATTGATATTAAATGAGCCGAAATATATTGATAGGACAGTATTCTATGCTTCTATCGTTTTCATACCGTAGATGTATTCTATTGGTAAATATGGAGTATCTCAACAGACAACGTGCGTCTAATGGTTTATGTTTTGGCAGTGTAAATTTTTTTTTTTTTTTTTTTAAAAGGGGGGGCGGGGTTGTGTTGTGTTAGGGCGGGCGCGGTTTGGGGGTTGGGGTACGTGAGAGTGGGGAAGAAAAAGACTTAAATTATGGCTCTGTTTGGATCAAAGGAAATTATATGGAAGGTTGGTGAATTTTTAAATCTAAAAGAATTTTTTTTTTTTGGTAATTACACAAACCAAACGCCAATCTCACAAGTTAATCAACCTAGAAGGAAACTTTGGTAATCATTGTCCAACAAAATTGTTTAATTTACCTATGGTTTTTATTTTTATTTTTATTTTTATAATCATAATTAGTAATGGTGCTTTTTAGAACATGAAAATTAATTAGATTTATAGTTATTCATAGAGTTCAAATGATTCCTAATCTCAAGTAATCATTGTCCAACAAAATTGTTTAATTTACCTAGATTTTATTTTTATTTTTATTTTTATGCATTTCTATCCGTTTTAATCTAAACAATAGTAGGCCAACCAGTGCCAGTTAAATGATTATAAGCACTATTAGTTGGTTTTCTAAATGTGATGTAAAAGGTGTATATATAGCTTGAAGCATGGTTCTAAGTATCGGTTGATATAGATTGGTATTTTCCGAAATGTCGATACGATTTTGCATATATGAACCTGTTGTATCGACTGAACACCCCTAACTTTTAACTTTGGATCAGAGGATGTAAAGGAAAAATTTTCACCTTAACGTCTGGTTTGCTACTTTTTCGGTTTGAACTGTATTCACTTTAATGCTATTATCGTCCTTTTCTGTTTGCACTGAATGCATATTAATTCTATAACTTTCCTTTCATTTTCCATACACCTGAATATGAATCTGAAATTTGGGATCTTTGTGCTATGCTTAATAAGTTGTAGCCCGTTGTCTATGCCATATTTTTTTTAGTCCCACATCATCTACGTCATTATAGAGGGTGGACCTCAGTGCAATGGTATGGTTACTCCATTGTGATCTAGTGGTCGCTGGTTCAAATAAAAAAATAGTATTTTCTCGAAGTGAACAGGGTAAGACTGCATATATTATGACCCCCCCCCCAAACCCTGTAGTAGTACAGTGGCGTGGCGAGCGGTGAGAGCCTTGTGCGTGCAGTGGGTATGCCTTTGTTTACATTATCTCTGTCATTATAGCTGCCTAACAGGCTAACAGCATTAACTCATGCTTCGCAGTAAAGTGTAGGATCATTTATTGTAAAGAATAAAGTTAATGAATTTGTGGAGGTGAGTGATTTCTCAAATTACAAATCAATTTCATGAACTAATGGTCAGCTGAGCTGAATCTCAACTAGTCTTAAAAGGCATTATTAACCAACGAACTTGAATATTAATTCCCAAGAATTCGGCGACAAATCAAGGCTGCAAGGATCCCGATGTAGTTGCAGTATTATGTTCTATATATAGATGATATAAAATAAAAATTCTAAACAAGAACATTAAGGAGATCTGAGGAACTTCTCCAGTTCTCTTTTACCTCTAAAATTAATTCTGATATGGTGTGTGATTTAGTTTACTAAAAATTCTGATCGAGAACTCTTGGCCTTCTAGATCTCCTAATTGAAGGATCCTCACCTATCTTATTGGTCAAATTTCATGTCTTAGAACAAAAGTTCATTCACAGATAAGTGTTTTCGTGATTGACATTCAATAGATCACACGTAGTTGAAATTATGACTCCCGTCCTTTGTTCTAGGAATGTCCGGAATGCCATAAAACTTGCAAACTTGTGTGTGAAACACCTCAACAAGTGGGTTCTCACCGCGGTCGTGCTGATTCCTCATCCCTTTACTTTATGTTAAAAGTCTATATAAAAGTGGGGAAAAGGCTGGGTAGTGGACACGCTGCCAGGGTGCTCAACATGTGTCATCCTCTCTCCTCCCTTTTTGGAAATGACCACGTTGTTCTCTTGTGTTTAGACCTATGATTGGTGCATGCCGCTAGCTTATCGAAGCTGACGGCATGCCCAACCTTTTTGCTTATGCCATATTGAGCTCCTCTCCAGGGAGCCCAACACCCAGGGAGTGCTAGGGGGTATCTAGCCGTTGGGTTGTGCTGCACACAAACCGATGGTTGAATAGACACGCACCGGGATGTGTGCAGGATAGCCCAACCGTTGGATGCCTCCCTAAGCACTCCTTGGGTGCTGAGCTCCCTGGAGAGGAGCCAGATGTTCAACTAATCATATTGAAAGTCATAATCACTCTAAGGGCGAGTGTTCTCTGTTAAGGAGCGGAGGGTGCACTAGCATCTTTCTGCTCCTTTTTAGCTTCTGGGCGAAGAATCATTTCTTATCGAGAGGAGAGAGACAATGAGTGGGTGGTGCTAACGCACCTGATAATTAATGGACTGAGTTTTCCTTCACCCATAGTGAACCTAGAATCTCTTCAATTAATATCTTTTTATTGCTTTACGATTGGATGGAATCCTTTGGGACTCCAAGGGCACTTTCGAACTTTGTCTAATAGAAGAGTAATTATGACTCTCGATTATGAGAGAATCTCTCTTTCACCGTGGGGCACTCTATTTAGGAAAATAATCCTCCAAGTCCCTAAAGTTGTGCAGTGCGACAGTGTTAGGTGGAGATATCGACACGTGGCAACTTGGACATCTAACGATCTGAGCTCATTGACTTATGTTGAGCTCGGACCGTTGGATGTCTGAGCTACCACGTGTCGATATCTCCACCTAGCATTGCCGCACTTTACAACTTTAGGAATTGAAGAGGAATTTTTTTTTTAGTAGAAATTGGAGAGGATTAAAATCCCTCTATATGATTGTAAATAAAGGGTGGTGAAGTAAGTGAATTAGTGAAATCACTTTTATAATATACCTAAAATTCTTACCTATATTTCTTTACTTTGCAATCAAAGTATAACATCTCACTATTTACCAGTTGATAGTATAGGGGAAATGACATCTTCTAATAAAAAAAAGGCTTGTCGGATCTTCTGATCACAATGACTAACCCATGTACTACTATGTGACAAATAATGAAGTATTATCTTTCACTAAGACACAGTGACGAGAAAGAAAAATTAATGACACAATAATGATTGCAAAAAATTCTGCCTCTATATAAATTTGATTCCCTTACAACCAATGGAATGTCTCCACAATTAAATCAACCGAGTACCGTTGGCCAACCGAAAGAACAAGCTGAGGTTGGAGGGAAATTAAATGCGTCTTTAGAGAGAGAGAGAGAGAAGGGTGCGTTTGTTTTCTACTTTTGTTTGTTAGTTAGGGCCACTTGGAACTAAGGAGTTGGAGTCAATATTTTCTTCGAAGGTATCGAAGAGAGGAACAGAGACGAAGAATTGTATTCGTTTTCTATATATATTTCTAAATTGAACCTCATTTGTTTTAGGTTCAGATTTCCTTTAGATCTTCTCTTCTCTTCTCTTCTCGGTTTCATCGATTCTCTCTCCCTTCCCACGCCATTTTCCTGAATGCGTGATCTGGAGATAGAATCGATTCAGAGCGATCTCCTTGATTTATTCGCTTCTCTCTATTTCATTCCTTAATCAGTTTCCTGAGGTTTAAAAAATCGAAGCTTCTATTTATCAAGTGCTGTTGTTGATTTGATTGCATTTTCTTGTCGGTTCGTCAATGGCATCTTTCTCTGTATCCTGCCCCAACTCTTCTGCGTTTTCTGTCTGCGGATCGCAACCACAGAATCCGAAGCAGTCGAAGGTCTCCTTCCTTCCGGCTTCAACATTAACTCCACCATCTTCGTCATTGCTAGCTGGATCTTCGGCGCTTCTGAGACTTCAGGTTGGTTATATACCACTCTCTTGAATTTCTAGTCTCAATAAAGTTGCAGTTTGTAGTGGTCACGGTAGCTGATGTTGCTTTAACTTTTAAGATTGAGATTGTTCTAATGTTCTTCAAAACTTACGTATTCTTTCTACTATCTATTCTCGTTGGAGGATATTATACTTGTTCTGATTAGACTGCTTCTTGCTTCAAGTTATCAGAATCATTATTTAATCAATATGATAAGAGGCATAGCAAGTTTCTACAGTTAATTCTTCGTTGTGTTCTAATTTTAATGATACGATTACGTTTTCCACAGGGGCCTTTGCGGAGCCGATCAGCTGTTTGCAAGGTAGGGTCCCAGCTCAATGAAATATTTGGTGGTCATTTGAGTATACCCTGTTTTTTGATAAATATGTTGAACTCTTCTAATTAAAAGACAATTTCCAGCCCTATGAATTAATTCCTATTACTTCAGAAGGGTTTATTTTGAATTTTCCCTAGGGGCGTACACCATTTTCATTTTTTTTGTTTCAAATAAAGGAGGGTGTGCTCAAATCGCTTCCTTTTTCCTTTATTTTATTATGAAGTGCTGTCTCTTGTTTCTGCTAAATCTACTTCTACATCCAAGGTTGCCATTGAAAAATCATCAAATTCTGCTCCCGTACTTGAGACCAAGTTGGAAGTTCCATCCTTACAGCCAAAAGATGAGCCAGGAGAGCCTGCTCCCCAAAACACAGTTCCAGATGCATCATCCATTTCCGCATTCATGGCTCAAGTTTCCGACCTTGTGAAGTAAGGGGCATTCTACTTAACTATTGTTGTTGTTGTTTATTAGTTACTCCTACAGTCAGTCTTTCAGTAAAGGGTGCATCTTGTTGTCACCAAAATGGTGAGTGAGAAATTGTAACATTTTGATTGCCCTGTGCCTTATTCCCAAAAGTCATTAAATGTAGGGATAAAAAAGAGTTTTCAAAATAATTTGAAGGTAAAATGATGTACACACCAGCGGGCTGTAATGGAATCTCGTACGCAAACACGTTTTTAGAAATAGGATGTGGTAGTTTGCATCTCTTCATTCAATTGACTGCCACTGCATCACCCGCAATCCATTTCTGACTTTTCCAAACCAAAACTGACCACCACCACCACTTGCTGATACTGCCTCTGCTACCATCACTTCCCCCTCTTCACTCTCCCCACTCGCCCTTTTCCTCCTCCCCATCTCTGCAGATCCATAAGTACCAAGAGATTTCAACCTTTTGTTGTGTGCTTCCAACTTTTCTAACCACCTGCAATTAGAATGGTTTCCCGGATCCTCACGTCCAATGCTTGCCTAATTTCTTATTTGTCTTCATAGGAAGAAAACAATGAGAAGAAAGCAGGAGAATAAAGTAGGAAAGGGCACAATAACCTCAAGGCTCACGTTGAAAACAATGGGGGTACAATTACAAGCAATGACAACCAGTTTTCCCTCTCCCCTGGTCCACCTGCTCCCCCCCTCTAGAGAGAGAGAGACTTGTCATTATGCCATTATCAAAAGCTACACATTTTTGCGAGTAGGCATGTGAAATGTCAGGATTTAACCCCATTGAAAAATAAGTTGTTATACAAAAAGGGGAAAAAGGTAAGATTCGTTTATACACTGCTAGCGTATAGATCCCTCTCCCTAATTTGAAAGTGACTTGTCACTATGTCATTATCAAAAGCTACACATTTTTGTGAGTAGGCATGTGAAATGTCAGGATTTAACCCCATTGAAAAAAAAAGTTATACTAAAAGGGGAAAAAGGTATGGTTATGACTTTTTTTTTCACCAACCTTGGTTACAACAAAATTGTCCCTTTAGTAAATTGTTACCTTTCAACGGTGACCATGGATCAGGGTTGAACTATAGTTCATTTAGAATTGATATCACTTCCTCTGGGCAGGCTTGTGGATTCACGAGATATTATGGAGCTTCACCTGAAGCAACAAGATTGCGAGCTCATAATAAGGAAAAAAGAAGCTTTGCCTCAGCCTCCAGCTGCACCACCTGTTTTCATGATGCAACCCCCTTCACCTCAAGCTATGCCATCTCAACTGCCAGCACCTCAGTCTTCTGCTCCCAGTTCTCCTGCTCCAGCAGCCCCTGCCCTACCTGCTCCTGCGAAGAAGAGCAAGTCGTCTCACCCACCTATGAAATGCCCCATGGCTGGAACCTTCTATCGGTCTCCTGCACCTGGTGAACCAGTATTTGTGAAGGTAAATGGATTTGTTTTTTGTGTCAATTTATTTTGTACGTTTACAAGTACTCATTCATGGATGGGGTCTTTATATAATTTGTCCACATATATAATTTCTTTCACTTGGTTCTTCAGGTTGGAGATAAGGTCAAGAAAGGCGAGGTTGTCTGCATTATTGAGGCCATGAAACTGATGAATGAGGTTGAAGTAAGTTTCTCACTCCATCCATCTCTTCCTCAAGTAAATTCTACTGGATCTGCCCTTACAAACAAATTACATATAATGAGGAAACAAGTTGGTTCCATGCTATAAAACCGTTAATTTCATAATTACTAACTTATACCTTTAGGGATCTCTACATAGTATCATGTTATAGGAATGCATGTTAAAGATGTATTTATTCGTATACAAACACACATGCATGCGTGTGCAAATAGCTGAAGGTTGTAAGAAGATGCTACCTGCCCTGTGGACACTTGTACAAAAATTTGGAGGAAGAAAAAACCAAGATCAAGACATTCTTGTTTGGTTCAAGAAACTGAAAGATTAGGTGCTCTCACTCTTTCGCACACCCACACACTTTTTGTTCTCTCTTTTTTTTCTTGGTGCATCTCTGATGACCAGAAAAGGTCAATATTTTGTTGGCTGAAGGATTCAGATACACGGTGTACAGCAGCATGGTAGGCCCCTGAAATTTGACATGTGGCCATCCAAAGGCTTCCCTATCTGTCCAACTGTTGGAGCAGCTACATTATTCCTCTATGTGGCTCCAATCAGGTGGTCATCCTGGGTGACCCACCATAAGTTAATCTAAACGGGAACTTAGTTGTCAAATTGCATGACCCTATTTGAACTGTAAAGTGCACATGTTTTTGACTTTTCCTACTGTTTCTTAGCCACCAAAACATGGATTTTTTTTAAGGGTGTGACTTCATTTATCTGTGTATGCATAGTGGTATGACTTCATTTATCTGTGTAGCCATAGTACATTTGGGTTGAAAAGAATTTCATGGGTAGATGTGTGGGCGCCTGTGATGTTTACCATTCACAGGGCTGCTGTGGCATATCCAGGATGTCCAAATTATAGGGGACACTCTGGATTGTTGAAACTTACACTTTCTGTGTCAACTTGATTATTCATGATTATTCAAAGCATTTGAGAAGATTTTTATAGGGCTGGGCAAAGCCATAAAAAGCTTCAACTGGGTTCTGCTAATCAGTTTTCACTATTGTCATCTAATGAAGTAGAAATGCCCCTGTTATTCCTTCCAATGACTGCAAAGGCCTCAATAATGGGGCTACCAAATGCACAGGATCTGAATTTTGATTCTCCCTTTCCTTTTTCTTGTGCCAGGCTGATCAATCAGGAACCATAGTCGACATAATGGTCGAGAATGGAAAACCAGTTAGTCTGGACATGGTATATCTTTCTTGCTTCTGTCTGTGTGCTTTGCTCATGCTCTTTGGGCATGTTTTATTTTTCCAATTTAGCTTCGTCTTTCCTCATATTTTCTATGTTTCTCCTTGCAGCCTCTATTTGTCATTGAGCCTTGAAGTATGTGAAGCATCGATGAGTTACAAGTTGGTACTCAATTAATAGGTTTTTTATTCCAGCCTGAAATTTTTGCCCTTTTCTTTTTCCTGGTTGGTTGGATAGAATTTATATTTCTCATACCTGTATTAATCAGTTAATAAAGATCACATATGCTAAAAAAAAGTTATTTTTCTCAATCAAACTAGGGATTATTTATTAAAACATCATTGTAGATCTTTCTGAAATGTAGAACTGTATCCCAAGAAACATTTACGGAAGGAGTTTGTGTCTGGATACTATATGTGGTTGGCTATATACAAACAGCACTCAGATTACCACACGGACTGAAATGGTTTTTAATTTCTTTGCTCTATGCCTATAGCTTCAAGCATATGGTCTTCACCAGAAATGGATTCATTTTGCACCACTCACCGAAACACAAATAAATCTATTATCCTTGTAAAGAGGCATTTTCATGCACTATGTTTTAGTGTCAGATTTTTTTCCTTTTTGGCCCCTCTTAAACAATGGATACTAAGGTGTTGGATGGCAAGTACAAGCATGCTTAGTGGGGGTAGTTTTGAAAAAAAATATGTTGTTTTAAGTGCCAAAATGGTAGTTTTTCTTGGCCACCTGAAAAACTAGTGTGATATTATAGTTATAGAAGGGGGGAATTGTTATTAACAGGGCAAAAAGGTAAAGGTGAGTTCCTTTAACAAAGTGAGCTGATAGGATGAATCTGTTCTCTTTATAATTTTGAGACAGAATTAGGGTATAATATTTGGAGATCTGCAACGCTTTCGATGTTATGTTCTATGTTGTGGATGTTGTGATTTTGCAGAAGAAAGTCAATGTATCTTTCTTTTTTCTTTGAAAAATTATAAGATTAGTCAAAAATGAGTTTTACTTAATCAAATTACCCAAAACAGTGCCTGTTGCTTTACCCACATATTTTTTTGGCATTTTTGACCTCCAACTTCCCTCTCTCATTCTTTCTCTGGTATTTGCTTAATGGGGTTTGATTTTTTGTATGGGCGCTAGATTGGGCCAGCCTAATATAAGATAGATAAAAGGGTTTGATTTAATGCGTTCCATCAGTTTTGGAGTTTTTGTTGTATTAGTCAAGTACCTAACACTCTTCTTTAAACTTGAATTCCAATGGGAGAAATCATCTTTCCCTCTTCCCCTTTACTACACCGTGATCAGCATTGAGATTGAAAGCTGAACCCTCTCTCTCTCTAGTATTCGTTCTCTCTGTAAGTATTCCCTCCGCAAATCTCTTGCTCACTTTTTGATCTGTCTCTCGCTCGACCACATTTAAGAATGATTCAAATAAAAGGAGCCCGGCCAATAGGCCAGGGCTGGGTGCGTATTCTCAGCATGTAACCTTGAGCTTACCCATAAGGCCATAAATCTGGGAGGACTTTTGCCTCATCCATTAGGTGACGATTTCAAAGAAATACGGATAAAAAAAAAGATAGAGAAACCCAATTTAATTACAATCAATCAATTATCTCTCTCTCCCCAGAGATCTACCACAAGGTCTCCGCCGAGTGAGGACAGAGGTGCATTTTCACCGCTGTGTACATACAGTGACCCATGAAGGTGGTTACCTCTCACACATACGTGCAGGAACTGGACCCCATCAAAAGTACATGGAGGGGCATTTGTCTCAGCTAAAGGAACATTTGTCACCTCTCCACCATGGAGAATACCAGTGCGGAGAGGTGATCCCAGCTCAAAATCGACTCGTTGGGAAGGAAAACCTCTGGCATACTTTGAAAATACGAACGACACTTCTAGGAAGGCTCCTTGGGCAGGTGAGCTGAAAGTGTGAAAAAGAACGAATGGTGCTCATGAAGAGGAGAGAAAGCAGAAGAGGTATGAGATGGAAGGAGGTGGTTGTAAATTGTTAATGGCTAAGTGTAGTGTATAAGGATGAGAGGGCTGGAAGACACGTTAGAAACCGTGAGGTTTCAGAGGGAATGTCTTTCAATGCTCCCCTTGTGGGGTCTTCTCACTCCAAGTCCTAGTAGGTCCTTGGCTTCCCTTCTGTAGTCCTATGGTTTCTCTCCCTTCTATGGCCTTGATGGCATGGGTAACAAGCTTCTCCTAGAGCTGTTGTTGGGCTACAATATGGCCAGTGAGTGCCGACCTTGGCTTGCCATCTATCCATGTTGACTCCTACAAGAGATCTTTCTTCTTTGGACCAAATTTTCCATCAACCACGATGAAGAGAGAATCTTTTCATCCATCAATTTTGATGGTTGGATGAAACTCTATGAGCAGTACCAACAATATTTCGAGCCTTCGTACAATAAAGGAGAGAAAGGGAGAATAATCATGACATCATAGTAGTGGGATTCTCTTTCACCTTTCACCTATAGTGAAAGAGAAACTTTCTCCTTTCCTTGTACGCACAAAATGTTACAATCAACTGATCAAGGAAGAAAAAGAGAGCAATGGTGATAAGGATGTCAATCGGTATGGTATATGATACTCAATACGGTACACTGCACATATATCCCATACCAATTTGGTATAGATATCTCATACTGATACCGTACCAAATCAATTTGGTACAAGTATTCGGTATGGTACCAATACGATATGATGTATTTTCAGCATTATGTCCATACCACTATTGTACCAAATACCAACTCGATATAGGTATCTCATACCGACGTTATACCAAAATTATTTGATACTGTTCAATACAGATAATTCAGTATGAAAACAATATTGATATACGGTACATGGTACACATTGATACTGCGGAACAGCAGACCTACAAGGCATCCACAAGCAGCAACTCCAGCAGTTAAGTGAGTCTCCACATTCCAGAGAATAGGGGTCTCACTAGAGTTGGGACAAAATCCAGCGGACCAACCCAAGTTTTGCCCACTAATTGGCAGGACAATGGTTGATGCCTCCTGAGCATGGTTCATAATCTCGGGATCAATCTCAGTATCGCCTAGAATCAGTCCGAATTGGATGCATTTATCGCTGTTTTTTAATAAAAAAAACTCAAATTTTATTACCTTTTTACCTTAGACCGTACCAGTGGATCGGTCTCAGCTGATACCAATCCAATCCGATCGATCCGAGACCAATATTACGAACCCTTCTCCTGAGTGTGCGTGTGCAAGCATGTGAGAGAGAAAGAGAGTGTGCGCAGGAATGACATTTGCCAATATTCATTTAAAGTAAAATAAGATAATCTACAAACTACGACCACAAGTACAACAACAGTGATAAGATAAGTCATGCCATGAGAAAGCTGTGCATAATAACAAGTTTCACTATACAAAGCCTCCGCAACATCATAGAAAACATAAACAAGATAATTATATTTGATACCTCTTATTTCCAATCAAGCATGTCTAGCAGCCACAAAACCTCATTTTCAGAGTTCGCAACATCACAGAAGTCCAACTCGAATCCAAAAACATCAATAACTCCATCACCTCCATCCTCCATGAAGAGCAACGAAACCCAAGCACGGATGCCTGAGATGAATGGGTAGACCGGGGAGAAGTCGAGGTAATCAAAAGCGAGGGCTCTGTATGCTGTCCGATCTATGTAATCAAAAAAGGATTTGTTGACAATGCAAGCTACCTTGTTGTTATCCCTCCGACCCACAAGCACAGAGACACTAACGGTCTGGCTCAGAGGAATGTTGAACTTAGGCTCAACAGGTATTATCATCTTGTACTCGGGACCCTCCAGGTGAAACCTCAACATTTCACAAATTCCAGGAGGCAGGTCCTTCATCCCCCCTCGAAGGACGGAGCCTGGGACCATTTCTGAGAAGATTATTCTTTCTTCAGCCCATATGTCTACGTAGAACTCCAAGTCATCAAAGGAGAGTCTTGGGGGAAGAAGAGTTTTCTGATGGTGGTGTTTATAAGACATCTGGAAGAGCTTGTGATAGGATAAAGGGGGAGGTGTAGGCCTCTTGCAGATTGAGGGCCATCGCTTGGCACATAAGCATTTCCAAAAATAATCATCTCTTGCAAAATCTCTCCACTGTTTACATACACACATACATGAAGCAAGGTCTTTGCCATCCAAAAGCGGAAATACAACTTTCAAGGCTTCCCCATATGTCATCCTTAATTTACACTGTAGAATGAGAATGCAATGGCTTTGGCTTCAGAGAGCATCTTATAGCAGTCACAAGCTCACAAGCGATAGAACACTCCAAAGGTTTTTCTGAAAAAGAAAACAGTATTCTCAGCAACACGATGACTTGCATCTTATTTGAACTTCAGGATAAATCAATGCTCTATTTGATATATTGTCAAGTAAAAACGAAAATTAAAATTAAAAAAGAAAAAACAAAGATGGTTGGAGGTTATACATTTGAGCCCATTTCTAGATAGGGTAGCAACAAGTTAAAATTAATCTGGTAATGTGACGAGACACACTTCCTTTTTGTATTAGTCATTTTTCTTTAAAATAATTTTTTTTACTGCCCTTGGAGGCCAACTTTTGGGCTACTGCTGCATCTTGGAACTCGTATTTCATCCAGTTCAATTTGGGTTGGCAAAGAAAAAACTACCAGTTTCTTGTAAATTGCAACGAATGAACCCCTGAAATAGATGAATAAAACAGAAGTAGTAACTATTAATATATAATAATATGATCAAAGTTGCTAGATCTCAATAGTCCTCAACCCCCCCCCCCCCCCTCTTTAACTGGGGTAGACACAGGAATTTTCTTGGGAGGGGGGCATCTAAACTAATAACATATGTATACATATTGATGGATGAGGTAAAATTGGGAGGTTACATATATACTCTTGCCCCTCAAGGTCTGCCTCTTCTAAGTCATATTACTTATAAAAAGCATATGCAATAATCCAACCTGTATACCACGTACACTACCAAGAACTGTGAGAATATTGTAAATGTTACAAGTTCCCTTTTGATACATGATACCTTCTCCAAGCCATCTATCTTCTCTTTAAGTCAGGGAACCACCTTATCCTTAAGACACTATATCTCAAAACCCACTTCTGTGCTCATAATCTGTATTCTCTGATCCAAAACACTTTTATTCAGAAGAGACCCAATCAATGAACTCAAAAGAATATTAAAAAAAAAAGGATGACTAATGAGACTTAGATGGCATCCGATCAATAAAAGTTGTTCATATCACAGAATGTTGAACTAGCTTCACTACTGAGGGGGGGGGGGTGAATCAGTAGGCTAAAAAATTTTCCCACCAAAAGTCATGTCCTGTAGACCACTGCACTGTGCCAACAACAGTTCAAACACTTGGCTGGGACAATCCCAATTTTACCAACTACAGTTCGTGTGAACTCCCACCTTATAACCAAGATTGGTTAGGCCTTCCAAGAGATTCACACCCACTTTGCACGCACCACAACACTTCTAATCAAAGCAAACAACCACAACGCACAAGTTTACGTGGTTCGGCAATATGCCTACATCCATGGAGCAAACCCCCTATGGGGTTTCGTATTTGCTCAATACTCTGATACTCAACTCAAAATGACTGCTCCCACAATCCAGGTTACACCTGTTTTAGTCCTTGATAATACAAAGATTAAGGGCCACAACCCCAACTCCTCACAGCACCAACTATGAGGGTCTAGCTCCTACTAGTCAATTTAACAAACACGTTGAGAGCACCCACTCCAAGGTCCCTTACAATGCAAATAAAATGATAAAATTGAATTCCCCAATCCCCATAATAATCAACTAAGTGTATACATCACATTCAACTCAACCTAGGATCTACAAATGAAAATAGGGAAGAACTCACCTAAGTGGACTAGCCACTTGAAGAACAAAGCTCACAACCATCATCTCCATCTTCCACATGCTCATGGGGATTCAATTGAAGTACAGTGCTTTAAATGCAATCCCAATGCTCCAAATGTGCAAATTAGTTTTCTCCTTCAAAATCTGGGCAATAGGATGTTTTCCAACTCTCACAAGCAGTCCCAAGCTCTTCTTCTTATTTTTCTTAAAAAACAGCAACTTGAACCACCCAAAATGGACTTGAAATGCCCAACTTATGGCCTTGCAAAGTTTCAGGGGCATTTTGGGCAACCAGGGCATTTTTATGATAGAACGCGTATCACGAGGTTTAAATAGTGACTGTTTTTTTTTGGAGACAGGAAAATAGCAGACAGGTGTAACAAACTGGCTGCTTTGATATTAGCCGTCGGATCTCTATTCCAAAATGCGGTTTGATCTTCCTCCGTAGGATCTTCACGCGGCGCTTGACGAGGCTTACAACCTGCGGGGCTGCTCAGAGCCACATGAAAATCTTGAGCTGTCGCGTAGTACACCAGTGCTACACAATGGTATTGTGAGTTGCGGCATTTTGACTCCATGAAACGCAACACACGAAAAGCATCTTTGTGCGTCAAACGAAAAAGGCTTGCAACGGAATCTTCTAAATACTTCCCGTACGCTCGGGTACACCAAAACAAGTCACCGTTTCTGTGAGATGACACAAATATGTCTCTGCGCAGAAGAACCACAGGACAGGCAGGAGAATATTCTCCGCCTCCTCCCATTCAACTTCTTTGGATCCACGTTGGATGGCCATAAATGTTCTGGAACCGATTAGATTTGAGAAAAATGTGTCAGTCATATCGTCTTACCGAGAGCACTCCAATTTGAACCCTTCTCTTATGCATTTGGTCAAACAAGTGTGTGGTGTTCCCATACTTTTAGAGTTTATTTTTTTATTGGTCTGGGCATGGCATGCCCGCACGCAGGGAACTCTGCGGGCATGCCGCCCAGCATGTGGAGCCATGCCCCTTGCCAACCCAGCCAATGTGGCCATCACTTGGCCGCTGCTATGGCCTTGGTGGCTTGGACAGCTGCACCATTGACCAAGTATTTGAGTTCTTGCATTGCCCATGTGTTGTGCTGCTGGTCCCAATGTGCATGGCTACCTTGCATGCTGACCATGCTTATGCTACCATGTGGCTGCCACTTAGACATTAGGACATCTCCTGAGACCATGAAACCTCACTTGGCCCATGACATACATGACCACTCATATCATCATCACCTATCACCATACACACATACCCCTTTTAGGTATCCATGCCACCTTCCAAGCATACCATACACATGACTACATCATCATATTACCATGTCATGTTCACATCACAATCATTCTCTACGCATGCTATACATGGCATGTACATGCAAACATATCTTGTAACATGTTGTACCATCTGAACACGTCCTACACATCAGAACACATCATCTAACATGTCCAACACATCTGAAACATATTGTACATATCATCTGACGTCCATACACATGTCAAACACACCCGGAAACATTCCCAGCACATCTCTGACATCTCAAACACATCCCAACAATGCTAAATCACCTCAAACACATGCACTGTTACCAACAATGACAACATATGCACCCTGAACACTGCCACACAATGCCATAAGTCCAACTAAAGTAGGACAGATTTGAAAGTTTCAAATTGTCCCAGAACAAGATCTAAAACCAGGGAGTGAGTCTCACTCATAAGAAACTCAAGCTGTAGAAAAATTAATGGAAGAGGGTGTGAAACAAACTAGGGAGTGAGTCTAACTAAAGTAGGACAGATTTGAAAGTTTCAAATAGTCCCAGAACAGGATCTTAAACCAGGGAGTGAGTCTCACTTATAAGTACAACTAAAGTAGGACAGATTTGAAAGTTTCAAATAGTCCCAGAACAGGATCTTAAACCAGGGAGTGAGTCTCACTTATAAGTGCAACTAAAGTAGGACAGATTTGAAAGTTTCAAATAGTCCCAGAACAGGATCTTAAACCAGGGAGTGAGTCTCACTTATAAGAAACTCAGGCTGTAGAAAAATTGATGGAAGAGGGTGTGAAACAAACTAGAAGAAGGTCAGGCTGTTGGGTAACAGTTTAGGGAGCTGAAACAGAATAGAGGTATATGGGTTTAGGTCTGAAACGAGGCAGGAGTTGATGCCAAAGGCCTCTATGTAATCAGCAGGTTCAAGTCTAACTACCGATTTCATAAACTGGGCTGAAAACTGCAGAATATTTAACACAGGGACTGATTATGGGAGAAGATGAATAACTGCAGATCAGGTAATTTATCTGTTTATTTTATAATTTGGTTTAAGTTTACAAAGATGGTCAAAAGGACTATAATTTATCAAAATTTTACAAAGATGGACAGAAGGACTTTGTAATCTATCAAAATGAGGAACAACACGGGTCTATAGTAGTGGTACTTGTCAAAAGATAGATGACCAAGTTTTGGGTTCTTCCCCCCCCCCCCCCCCCCCACACACACACACACACACAAAAAAAAATTCTTCCTTTCCCTCGATTAGTTTCACTAATACCAATTCAAGGTTTATTACTACCATTCACCATCACTAGATGAAAAATTGGGGACCCAAATCTCCCTGCGTCACAAGTATGAAAGGATGGAAGTTCTCAGCATGCTCATGTAGTTAGGCCCGTTAAGTTAGTTTTAGTTCACTAGCTTCAACTGCATCCAAGTTTGATTTGATTCCAGCATTCACAGGCAATTGAGGTCTTTTGGGTCTCCAACTTAAGTTTTGACATCATATAGGTCAATTTTGGTGGGAGTGTGGGACTCAGGTACTGCAAGACACCATCATAAATCTATGTGCTTTCCAACCCCGCCCCCAACCTTTTCATAGGAGTTACAGGATAACAAAGCTAGGCCAGTATCTGCTTCAGATGTCTTCACATTCCAACTAGCTTGCACCATTTAAACACACATATATATATAAAAAGGGCTGTAACCTGGTGCAAGTCCCACTTTTGCAGTTTCCTGAAGGGGTGGATTAAACTCCAGCATTTACTGCACAAAATGGCTGCTCTCAGACTTGACACATGACTTCATGCTAGCAGCCCCCAGTTAAACACAACTACCATGGATGTAAATACTAGAAGGCATCGAGGAATATAATTTCCACTGACTACACAGTACACCATATCGATACAGCATGTTTGAACAATGAGGCATCAGGCCTGTACCTGCAGATAATTTGACGACAAAAGCTACAAGTTGGTACTAATTTATTCCTTTGCTTGTGTACTCATCAGACAGAACTCATATTTCAACTCATAAAATACAAAAAAAGGAGAAATAATGAAACAAGTAAAATCAAGCAGGGTATATAGTTCCATATTTTCAACTCTGGATATCTACCTCAGAATTAAGAACTATAATGAGATTTAGAGATTTCTCAATCCATGCAAAGATTGAAAATTGAAGATATCACAAAATCCTATAAAAAATTGGACTCACAGAAAGCTCATAAAACTCTCTGGTCAAGCACTGGGCCATAAAACTTTTACCATAAAACTTACCAGTTAAGTTATTTTCAATCTTGACCCCTGAGACTACACATAAACATTCAAAGCTAAAATCAAAAGGCCAATTTCCGGGATCTGCATAAACATACATTCCCAGCACTGACCGAAAAATAAAACATACACAGAACAAGTTGAAGGAAGAAGCTTCGTTTGGTACCAAAAATTCCTTGCACTACTGCATTTCATTTCATGACAGTACATTATCAGAAAAAAAAAATACAATAAATTCCGACCAGATTAAAATAAAAAAAGACCAGTCAAAATTAGGAATTAAAATTATCTAGAAAAGTAAGGAAGAAGAAAAATGCAACTGAAACTTGCGGTACTTGTAAGAATTCACAAATCCTATCCAGATGGTTAAATAAAGGGGGGGGGGGGGATCGTCATCGAAATCAAAATTCTCACATCAAATCAGAATCATGAACTCTCACATCAAAAACAGAGAATAGAAATTACAACAATGACAAAAAAAAAAAAAAAAAAAAAAAAGAAGATGAGATCCCAACATGATCGAAAGAAGATGGAATAACAAAATTTGAGAAGAGATTCAAATGCACCTTTGCCGGTCGAAGTAGAAAATCTTAGACTCCGGCGAATGACACAGAAGAGCTCTCGGCGTCGTCCCAGGAGAAGAATTAGAGAAACAACAATGAAAGTTTACAAGCTTGTAATATACTGATTTTTCTTCCCTAATTTTGATTAAATAATTCTTTTTTTTTTTAAAGAAAAATATATTAGTGAAATTTTTTATCACACCCATTTACTCAAATTCTATTACCTAAACTTTTCTGATTGCTCCATAATAGCAAACTTTCACATCTTTTTCTCCCTTATTAATTTAGATCCCTAAATTACCCTTTGTCCCTCTTCCGCTCCCCCCTCACTATTAGGGTGTTAATTGGTATGGTTTCAGTTCGATTGGATTCACAATGTGTAAAAATTAAAATTGAACCATTTATTAAACAATTTCATGTAAAGAAACTAAAACCAAACCATTTATTAAATGGTTATACAGTTCTTAAATGGTTTCAAAAAATATCCAAAATATCTACTCTAATTAAAAAAAAAAGATAAACAATTATTTAATATAAAATCTATTTCATCTTTATGAAATTTTAATTGTTTTAAAAAAAACTTCCACATTTTCAATGGGATGGGGTCATGGAGAGGTCAAAGAATCAAGGGTGTTATTTATTTAATGAGGAAAAGAATACTGTCCAATAGCGTCCTCCTACGGCCTCTCACATGGAACATTGAAATGATCACCCCGCCCCTCCCCTTAGAAGTTGTGTGCATGCTACCATTGGCCTCTATGTTGGCACAAGAGCCACACAACAAAGTCCTTCCTTTATTCAATATATGAGCAAGGGATCTATACTTGGTTGCATGGTCTCTACACATTCGTCTAGGCCAATGGAAGAACACTAATGGGTAATCTACTCATGGGCAAAGATGTCATCTCACGGTGCCCTGTGAGAGGTGTAGAAAACACCACCACATTTTGATATGAAGAACCATTATTGGATACTCCTCTAAAAAAAACATTGGATGCTGCTTTGTTTTGAAAGTATTCTTTTTTATTTGCCACATCACACTTAAAAGAAGTTTACATATTTTTTTTTTGTTGAAAGATGACTTGGGGGAAATATTCTTGGAATGCCTTATCTTTCAACGCGTGGCATTTATTAATCATTGACTTGGACCCGCATCATACAATTACTAGGATGCATGTTCGCTTTTTTTATTTTATTTTATGGAAATACTTGGATGCAAGGAATAAAGTGGGTGGGATAGTTGCAACCAAATTTTCTTTAAGAGGGGCTATTTTTTCGTGGTCCATTTTGATAATTTATTGCACCATCCAACTAATTTTAGGATTACAATTTTCTCTAATTCCCTAAAATTGCAATGCGATGAAAGTCAGGGCTAAGATCTAGACACCTGGTAGGTGCGACATCTAATGATTCAAGTTTGATTGATCAAGTTTTTTTTTCTTCTCAAGCTTAGCACAGTTGGATTTTGCGTCTGCCAGATGTCGATATCTCAACCCCAAACTGCACTACACTGCATTGCATTTTAGGAAATTGGAGAGGGGCATCGAACAACCCGCTTTGATCAATTGATTATTGGATCATTTTTACATTTCATGTATTAGTTTTTTTTTATTATCAAATTTTACAATAAAAGTCAGTCAAATATATTTTCATTAATGTTCATACATTCATTCTTATAATATTCAGCCATCTATGTATGTCAATAAACCCTCTTACAATATTACCCACAAAAAAAAAAAAACCCTCTTATAACATTTTTAATTTTTAAGTTTTATTTTGTGACCTCTTTTTGAAATGAAATTTGACATGTAAATAAGAGACTTTTAATCTACATATCCACAAAATGTGAGCTGTTCCAATAAACCATACGATAAATATTTGGATGGTCCATTAGCTCTTCTTATTCTATTTGTGTTATTATGTCTAAAGAAAAATTCATTATTTTTAATATATTTATTAAAAAAATTTAGTGAATTTTGCTCGTGTCTCATTAGTGGATTTAAATTTTTTTTTTCATGCTCTATAAAATGATTCAATTTTTACCCTCATCTTTGTTGCCTAAAATTTCACGTTTGATCATGATAGGTATCTTCCATACAATATTTGGATTGTCCCACTTGACATGCCATGTGACAAAAATAGGGAGCCCAAGTTGTCTCCATAACAACGCACCCAAGTAGTAGCTTCCTTTTTGCCGAATCTATATACATGTGTGAGCATGTTGGTGTAACTAAACTACTAAAGTGGTGAGCTGAGAAGTTGTAACTTTCCTTTCTTTACTCTTTGTCTTATTCTCAAACGTATTTAAATTAGGTGTAAAAAGACAATTTGCAAAATAATTTGAAATGCCTTATTATTATCGAGTATAAACATGTGAAAATGTTTATCCTTGTTGAAAGAAAAAATGTATCACATTAAAGGGATTTTCTTACTGATACCTTTTAAGGTGTCAAATATCTTGTAACTTTACTATTTTTGCCCTTTTAATACGACACATTTTTTTTCCCAATGAGGGTGAATATTGTCATTTCATATGTGTATTAAAATAATGTGCAAGACAATGACAATTTTAGATAATTACATAATGATATCTTACTTTCAATTTTTTTTTTAAAAATAAATCCTTTATACAGCTTAAAGATCTTTTGGGAATAAGATAAGGGGCAATCAAAAAAAGGTATTAAAATTCTATACACCTATAGAGGTTTCATTTGGACAGTCCATACGTTAGAAGAAGAAAAAAAATATTTAAGGTTACAACTTCTTTTTCACCAACTTTGATTACAACAAGACTGATATCGAAGCATATAATGTGTGAAAGATTATGTTACTATAATTTTTTGTAGTGTCTCTTCACGCATAAGTTCTAGAAGAGAGGCAACAATTTGGGTATCGATTCACTATTTGTATGCTTACCAAGTTATGCTCTAGAATTTGATAGAAACTTCTCTTAGTGTATGTCTATTGTTTAAAACATTCATAGGATCATAGGATCAATATGACAGATCAAAGAATGCAAACAATAAGAGGTTTGATCGGAATCATACCTGGATCCATATTGTTTGCCGAAAAACTCCTTAAATGCTCTCTTTTTTTTTGTTAGTCTTGTCTGCTTTCCTCTCTATACAATCTGTCAGTGATTGCAACTAATAGCCATTGCTTCCTTTAGATAAAGGGAGAGCATGGGACTAACCCTGAAATGAAGTACAATTGGGACTCTCTCATAATAAGGCCAATTGTAAATAGGTCTATTCTACACTTTACATTTTAAGGCAGTTAATTGAAGCCCATTACCCATAAAAACAGACCACCTCTAGTATTTGGCTCCATCCAACCAAACCTACCAATCAACGCCCATCTACTAGTCTAAACTCATACCAAATGTTAGCCCATATATGTTGAAAACATTACTTCTTCTTCCTCAAAGCTTGACTTTGTTTATAAAGTAATCTACAATCGTGAGTCTTGACCTTGGTTTGAGGAATCGGTATTGGATTGGCAGATTCATATCGGTATCGTTGGAGATTGATACCGATTCTTGGCCGATTCATCAGTATGGAATAAGAGTAAAAATATTTTTAAAAAAATCTGATTTTGTTTTTTGAAAAATATAGGAGTAAATTAGTCCGAACTGATCTCTCAATCAAATCAATTTAATTATAGAGTCAACGGTCATCTTTGAGTCCTAAACCCTAATCAAGGTGACACAACTCACTCTTTCTCTCCCATTGAGAAGACTTTTTAAAACGATTTTTAGATCACAATTGATTTATCTCATGTGATTTGTGGTTAAGTATCATCCTAATCACTTTTTTCCCACGTAAAATTATGGAGCTCTACAAATTAGTTAAAAAAAAAATTAACTTCGGTAATTTTGATTCAACAATTGGGAATAAAGTGTAGTATGGGTGTGACAAATCTCTCACTTATACAATACGATTGAGATGGAACTCAAAATTTGACATCTAACTAACTTATCCTTGCGACAAAAAACTAAAACAAAACATTATAAATAATTATGCATAGTTTAAATCAAGGATCAAACAATAAAAGAACTCTTACAAACCTACCTCTGTGGAAGCTAATGTGACAAATTAAAACACATTCTTAGCTTCAGTTTCTTCACTTGACCTTCCACCCATTGAGATCCATGCCTTATTCCACGACACAACGTATTGCAACGAAGGGAGTAGTCATGGAAATTGCCGGACTTGATCAATATCAAATACTAGGGAATCCTTCATTAGTCGTCTACCGGTCAAGGACTCAAGTTATCAAATTATTAATCTACGTGGGTCATTCTCAAAATGTTTGAGGAATAGTATCACATCGGTTATCCCTAAGAATTTTTGTCCCCTCATATTCCTTGCGACTTCCTTCACCTAATAGTTTTAGCTTTTGGGTTGGATATTCACATGATATTAGACTAGGGTTTCTTCAGTCGTGTTGTAGGTGTCTTCAGAGTCTGGCTATGTTCATTTGTGTATGTGTACGCAGTTCCGTTTCGATTTACACATGAGGAGGAATGTACATGAGCATACAAAATAACCACTCTGCCCTCATGAAATAAAAAAATTCCATCTATATTATCCCCCCCCCACCTCCTGGTGTAGAGACCACACAACCAAGCAGCTATAAGGACAACATTTGGTTAGGTCAACAAGAAAGCAAATCAATCCTATCCAAACTACGCCCAAAAGTTTGTTGGGCCAGTTTGGTCTGAGCCCAAGATAAATGTGGAATGGGATGGACTGATTTCTGCCCATCCCGTCCATAAGCAAATTTTAAATGTGTAGAACCTAGATTGTATATTATACAACACGGCTTATGTTGATCGAGAATCTTCTCAACATGTTACAAATATCTATCATGTGATAGATCAAATGAGGGCTCAAATTTTATGGACAGATGGACTCCGAGCTCCCTTGCTCAGATGTTAAATTCCAACTCACATGGATTTTGCCAAGTGATAGCTGTGAAAAATCCAAAACCATGACAGCATGCATAATAGTGGTTCGAGAACATAGGCGTGCATCAATATACATGGAGATAAGCATGGGGCATACATTGAAATAGGCTTGTTACTTGAGGCTCAACAGATTTTTGGGTTAGTTTGGCCTGAGCCCATAATACGAATGGACTACATTCGATTAGGGGTGTCAATTTTGGATGGGAACCGGTAATCGGGCCGAAACTGTCCCACTAGGAACCGGAACCAACCCACCCAATAGCTTATTGATCTGGATCTAATCTTAGTGATAGGTTATTGGTCCGGATCTGGTCTGGTCCCCAGAACCATTAAGAAATCGTTGGAACAAGAAGAAATACATACACTTGAACTTGCCTTGCACCATTTTTTCTATTTTAAAATGTTAAAGATGATTTTTGTTATTTTAACATACAGTTAAAATGACTTTTATTATACAGTTATTGTCCAGTTACTATTAGAACATGACCCAAGACTAAGCAAGACACTTGGTCCCTCAAATTCTAGTATTCTACCCCTCTCATATATGTTGCACATAGAGGACACACACCAGTAGTAAATGAAATATTCTAGCTTGCTTGAGATTTCTAGTTCCAATGGGAAAAATGCTTTACATTTGGCTACTCAACAAGGGCATGTTTGGACTCGATTAGGAAATGAAACCGGACCACCCATTAGTTAATGGTCCTGGATCTCAGATATGGAACCAGTGAGCTTATTGGTCCGGATCTGGTCTTGACACCTTATAGCCGGAACTGCTAGAAAATCAGACCAATCCCAGAACCGAAACAGTTGACACCCCTACATTCGACCAATTACTAAAACCACGTGATCTAGAGATCCGGATCCTCTTCCTACTTGGTAACCACACTTCATGGATGGTTGTTGGATCACCCTTGGGATAGTTATCAAGGGATCTTTATCCTCTCAAATCCTGTGTACCTAACTGTGCATTTGACGGTGCACTACACCGAAAGTGAATTTTTATCCAATCAAGTGTGGTGCACTGTCCGATACAGAGGACTTGAGAGAAAAAAAATTCATTAGCAAGTGGGCAGCAGATCCTATTATATGGGTCCACGTGAAGTTTATCTCTCCCACAGAAAATTATTGCCCCCACTACTGGGGGCGCTGCTGTGCGCATCATGCGGTGCAACAGTGCCAATGTGTGCATAGGACCCATTGTACACACATGGGCACTGCTGTGCCACATGATGCGTACAACAGTGCCCCAGTACTAGGGCGATAAAGATCCTTCTGCCACACCACCTCCCCTCCCCTCAAAATATAAAATAAAATAAAATAAAATAAAATTTTCATCCACTTGCTTCACTCACCATACAAGTGTCAACATGCAAAACATGTGCAGTTCCAAAACGAAAAAGAATCACATGTATGCATGTGTGATTAAGCAAACGGTGTTTTGAAAGATAAACCAACATGTGAGGTATGTATTGCTTAATGGATAATTATATTATCATTAAATATCATTACTTTTCAGCTTAAGGAGGGAAGTAGAGAGAAGTAGTGTTGTGGACTTGTGGGTTCACTTCATGAGAGGCTCTTGTGAAGAGGGAGAGAGGGAGAGAGAGAAAAAAAAAAAAAAAAAAAAAAGGGGGGGCAAGGGGACCTGCCACCCATCAGTTCTATGCAGGGAATGTGGAGAACATGGTGTACAGTTTCTCCCCTGGTTCGTCGTCACACTGTCACATGCCACCCCTCAACGGTACACTACTCTGTCCATGTGCTCCCATGTGCACCCCCAACGTCCCTTTCTCAGTTTCTCCTCTCCCCCCTCTCTCTCTCTCTCTCTTTCTATCTCTCTTCTTCCAACGAGGCCTTCGCTGGAATCGCTGGCCACACCATACCACCACATGCCACACCCCGAAATCCTAGGATGACGCTACTCTCTTTATCCATTAAATACCTAAAATGCCCTTTTCCAATTATCCTCTTTGCGTTTCTTTCTCGAACTTTTATCATTATTATAAGGCTTGCCCAGTGCTTGAACAACTCAGTGAGCCAAACACTACAAACTCAGTGACTACTATTCTTTCTCATAAATGTTCCAATTTACCCTCTTGGTCTGAATAAGTTGAGTAAAATAAATTAATTATTTAAACAGGTAACAACTAATACTGCAAACTTAAATCTGTACTTGAGACATTGTTTCAGAAAACAGCATCGGAGATGAATCGGTCAGTGTCTGATTTTGATTCAAATCGGTTGGATCAATCATGAACGATTTCAATCCAAACCGATTGATTCACCGATCTAATTTACGATTCTTAAAACCATTTTTAGTGTTAAGAATTAGCAATGCATGCAGAACTGCACACTCGAAGCCAATCTGAAGGGTATTTCTCATTGTAGTAGAATGCATGTATGGTGATAATGACATGAGATCCTCTACATGCATGTTCATCTTCATATACGAGTTAGGTGCAAACACATGTCCCACTTGCTGCCATTTAATAAATGAAAGATATTTATAAAAATAAAATAAATAGGTGTTAATATGTGACCCGTACATGCAAGTGATCGTATGTGTAGAAGAACTAAACTCGTGATAACAAATTAATCAACTAATCGTAAGTCAAACAAGGAAAAACCTTCAACCATGGATGATCTTGTAATGGACATTGAGTCCCTTCAATATGACCCGATTTCTTTTTTCATATTAAAAAATAGTAATAACAAACACATTGATTAGGGTTAAAAAATAAATAAATAAAAAAAAGAAAAAGAAAAGGGGCCTAGAGCCACTGAAGAACCGGATCCAGGTAATAGAAGATCGATTGAATTATAGTTTTTCAAGCCAAGATACAAAAACTACCGTCGCTATCGTCTCATTATTACGTAGGTGCCCTTCTTGAAATGAAGTAAAACTTACATTTGTGAATGAAGACTATTAGCACGACACTCGTGGGCATATTTGTCTTCACCGGTCAATCTTGGGGATTAGGGTTTTTAGGATTGATTCCGGATGGTCAAATGTGGGGAATTTCGGGTTCTTGAGACCGATTTCAGAGAGACCAATTTGATCAATGATTTCGTGTGTTTAAAATGTTGATTTACTTCTTGTGTCCTAGAAGTGAATTTAAGCAAAAGCCGATAAACTTAACCAAATATGCTTTTAATGAGTCAAACAATAAAGGGAAAAAGGACCAATTTTTCTCCAATCACAGTGAAAGGGATCTCTCATTCACCACGAGGCGGGAGAAGGCATTGGGAAGGTATTTTAGGAATATAACAAAACCCTATAAGAGTTTGTGAACCCTAGGATGGTGGGTGATCCATCCACTATAGGTGAAGAAAAACTCTCTCCAACATTAAACGCGAGATCAGTTTCTGAGTTAATCCTAAACGATCCATCTACTCACCAACGAGTTGGTCTGACTTCCGAGTTGTACATGTTATGAATTTAAGATTTTTCACATTTCCAGTTTCAAAATATGAATGGAAGGGAATGCTTTACCAAAAAAAAAAAAACGTATGGAAGGGAATGGCAGTTTCGTATATTTTCAGAAAACAAGTGTCGATCTTAAAACTCACCATACATAAAGCAGCGCCCTCAAGTCTCGGCCGTTGGGGTAACACAGAAACGCGTCTTCTGCCCAAGTCTCACCATGAGCTCAAGACCAAGAAGCCTCGTTCGGACATGGAGAAGGAATCGAAGAAGCTTGCGTGGAATATCAAAGACAAATCACTGTAGAGGCCGGAGAAGGTTGAGGAATGTTGATAATGGCAGAAGAATAGATTTAGGTGTCTCCGCCAAACTGGAAGCTCTGAAGAATTTGATACCTTCGAGGAACGGAGAGATAAAAGCTGATCGATTGTTTGAAGAAACTGCAGATTACATCGTCTTCCTCAAAGCCCAAGTGGAGATCCTCCAGAGATTGAACGATTTTTATGCGTCGGATGAGAAGAAAGAGGTTGTATAGTTAATTCCACTAGTTGAAAAGAGGAGATCGATAAGAATCCTCATTTTTTAATTCTGTGTTGGTTTTAGGTTTTTTACAACTTTGTTTCTATGATTTCGTTCAGGATAAATGACTTGCTTTATAAAAAGTTTTTTTTTTTTTTTTGGGTACAGATGATGATATGAAACTCATTAGTTTCAGTGTTGCAGATCATGGATTTGAAAATTTCTTTTTTCCTTACTTTTTGCGCATTTCCTCCTTTGCTAAGGAAATTGGAACGATTGAAAGCTGGGGTTCTGTTCGCTTTTATTCATTCTTTCATTAATTTGTTCTTTGTTTTCAAATTTTAGATTTGAGTTGAGGAGATTACGAGTTTATGGGTTTTGCCTTGGCTGTGAGAGGAGTAGAGGACTCGTTCACCGACTTAAGGGTTTGTTTGGATTATTGTAAGAAACATTTCCAAATGCACCAAAAAAAAAAACAAAAAAAAAGATTGTATTTCCGTGAAGCAAAGCCTGCAGATGCAGATATATGTTTTGTCTTCATTGTTGATGACTTTGCTTTTGTGAATCGAGGCTTTCAAGAATCGGGGAATTGGACGATTACCAACCCCGATTTCTGACAATTCAATACCACCGATTCTTGGGTTAAACACCAGAATCTTTGAAATATTCCTTGAATATGCCGATTCTAGGGTTTTACCGACTGATTCAATTTGATTCTAAATCGGAATTGACACCGACTGTTTCCGTCACCAATTAAAACCTTGACACTGAAACTTTTTTTCTTACATTTTAGGCTCATGTTCTCTGTGCCGGGGTGCGCCCAGACACCTGGGGGTGGGCACAATGATCACTCTGCCCCCATGAGTGGTAGGGCCATGTGTCTGGGCGCAGCCTGCGCTGCGGCACAGAGAACATGAGCCCTACATTTTATTGCTCCCTTTTTGTGTAATGGGAAATTTTGCTTTTCCATGGGGGTTTAGCGGTCATTTTACTCACTCCTATGTTTGGGCACAGAGGCAGTGCAGTGTACGTGCCCAGGTAGCATACTTTCTTCCCATGTTTTATAGTTGTTTAAGACATTAATTACAATCCCACCCCAACCTTGATTGTTTAAATGTGGGGTAATGAACTTACAAAAGGGAGAACAACATTAAATGTTTTGGTTGTTGATGGAATTTTTATCCGCTGTTGTGCACTGCAGCGCTGCTGTGCCATCGTGCAGCTTAAATCTCTGCTTCTTTTCAGTTATTCCTAGGAATGCAAATACAGTTGCCCATGCCCTTGCTAGGGAGGCCCTGTCTTTAGCAGGAGAGACAGTATGGCCTATCTCCACTCCTTGACTTTTTAAAGTGCGTAATCAAGATGCTTTGTGTTTATCTTGCTCCTCTTCTCAATAAAAATACCTTTTACCAACCCGAAAAAAAAAAACAAAACTACACAGTGGGATCCAATCCAATCCCACAACCCTCCCACCCCATCCTTCCCGTCAAACAAAAGGTGCATAAGGGATTGGTAGGAGAGGAGTAGAAGATAAAGAATTGTAGGTTGACTCAGGCAAAAAAAACCTAAAGAGTTTGCCAAGGATCATTTTCTTTCTAATGATAATCAGATTATTCACTTTCAAAAAATTTGTCTGCTAGATTATTCCCGCGAGGTGATTTTTCTATATCCATAGTGATTTAATACTCTGATTGCACTCTTGGGATTATAAATGTTATCCTTAACTCCCGGTCCTATTTTGGAATATTTGAAATATCTTTTTTAAATTCTATCAATCAACGGTCATAAGAGATTCTCTTTCCATCATGGGTGAAGGAAACTCGATCCTTATAAACATTTTTATTCTAACGTCTTAATCACATTGCACAAGGCATTAGTAGGAGGATTTTGATCCTCCACTGCCACTTGCGGGCACAATGACCGCCCTATCCCACCCAGGCAAGGACAAGCAGGCGGCAATACAGGATCTAAATTATTAGTGGGAACTCAACCCTTTGTACTCATGGTTTTATGTATCGGTATGGGCCAAAACCAACCAATACTTGACTACTATTGGATTGTTGATATGATATAGACAGAGGGTAAAATGATAACCTCCCGGAAGCAATGGGCTTCCACGCACCACATGCTACCAGGTGCGCCAGGCACTTGTTCACTTTCCCATGCTTCTATTATCATTAAAAACTCTTTGATCCTAAGGATGATTTTAAAATTAGGACTAGAACCAACTGAATTGGCCGGGTCAATTTTGACTCCAATTGGAATCAATGGAGACATGATTCCTTTAGGCTATGCTTGGATGCCACGAAAATAAAAGAAATATGTTTTATAATTAAGTTCAGTCCCGGTAGCAAGAAGCACTCTCCTGCTATCGAGCAGTAAGCGGATGAGCGGAATGAGCCACCTCGTTTTCCACAAGAGATCGGGGAACAAGTTCCCCTAAGCCTCCCCTAGGGGGGGAGTCTCAATTGGAGGCCCGTTGTGCGGGCTTTCGATCCGGATCTAACCAAATTACCCCCTTCGTTAAAACCCTAAATAGAGTTTACCTTCTAATTTTTTTACGGTCTTAAGGCTTAAGCCTTAAATTAATCCTATGAATACAATTCTACGAACTTCTTGTCTGCTACTCTGAAACTACAATTTCAATTCAATGGAAACAGAGTACTACAAATGCGGTGGCTGATGATTTGGTAAAACAATGGGTTCTTTGACCAAGACTAAGGGTGTCAAATCCTAGTCCGAACTGTTAAGACCAACCAAAACCGGCCGAAAAAACCCGAGACCGAACCGAACCGATCCTTATTGGTTTGGTTTTGGACTAGGGTATGATGGGACCGGTTGAAAATCGGACCGCACCAAAAACCGAACTAAATGAAACTAATAAAAATATAATGAGTATAAGGTTATGAATAATTGAATTGATTTCAATATTAGTGAGCAAATTTATGGTTGTAAGGGAAATTGTTACAAATCAATGAGTATGAGGTTATGAAAATAGGGAAATTGATTTGTAACAATGCTTGTTCCATTGATCTCCTTTTTAAGTGTGGGGCTAATGAAATTTATGTAGTTGAAAGAGAAAGAGAAGAAAATAGGCACAAATCGAACCAAACTTGTTTTAAAAAAACCGGTACCAAACCGAATCCAAACCGCATAAACCGAAACCGACACGAAACTAAATCGCACCAAAACCGAAACCAAAAAGTCCTTATTGGTTCGGTTTCGGTTTCTCTATAAGCCACACCAAAATCAAAAAATTCAGACCAAACCCGGACCAAACCGACCGATTGACACCCCTACCCAAGACTATGCTTTGGAGATGATTTTTCCTCGTGAATATTCATTTCTTTACTTACATGTAAGGTAAGTCTCTAGACTACTAGAGCCATAGCAGCCTTTGCGCATTTGTGCTTAGTCCTTGTTGATGTACCACTGTTATTGTTGTAGTATCACTGCTTTGTAGAAAATAATGATTTATGAGACTCGAATATATCCAGATAAGAACCAAATACATGAACCAAATTGTAACCAAATCCAAACCAAACAGAACCGACCAGTTTCGGTTAGAGTATCCAATTATAGAATTGATCCGAGACTTGGTCTGGATATGAATCCCACTACCACTACTTGGCATCGAACCGAAATCGAATGCCCGATTCCGGACCAATTTACACCCTTAATTCCCTCTTATTAACGATTTTCCAACGTCGTGGATTAGATTTTAGTCTATAGGTTTGAACTGTTGAAGTGAAATAGTGAAATGACTAAAATACCCTTTACATTTGTCAAATGGACATCTGAAACCCAGATTAAGCGCCAAGTAAGTTGATTGCCTAATATTGGTAGCAACAACAGACATGGTTTGGGGTATTAATATAATATCATCCATATTAGGCGATGCATACCGGTTTTGCAAGTGATCGATCTTGATACCGTGTTGCTGACACAATACGGACAAAGGGGTAAAATGGTTTGAAAACCTATTTTTAAAGGAGAATCATGGGCAAATTTGTCAGATGCGACCAAACCATGCCGATATCGTATCGATTTTCTGATTGAACGATACCCGTTCCGATACCGTGCACTAAAACCATGGCAGTAGGAGTGAGCGCAGACATTAGCCAACTCTCTATTCTTGAGAAACCCTAAGGCCCCGTTTGTTTAGAGGGGACTTAGGTGGGGTGGAATCGTGGGATTGTTGAGATGGAAAAATGCTGATTTCGCATTTCAAAATCCCACCCCAATATTGTTCGGTTAAATTGGGCCTGGGTGGTAAACTTACAAAAGCTGAGGAGACATCATTAATTGCTTTGTCTCATTCTGTTCTATTTTTTCCGGTAAGAAGCTGATGTCTCATTCAATCATTAAAATCTCATCCCTTTGCTATTCAAAGGTACTTTGGTGGGAAAAATACATTTTCGTCTATCCCTCAACATTTTTATACCAACAAAACCCCCACCAACATGTGGGTCCCATCTTCCCAAGAATCCCACCGCCACCTTCCCCTTTAAACAAACGGGGCCTAAATGATCTCCACTTCCTTTCAATCCAAAGTAGCTATACTGATGAATAGTACTCCAATCTTTACCCCCAAAAAATAAAAAAATAAAAATCGCACTTCAACTGAAATCTGGAATAGTCTGTTTTCCTCCCGTGCAATCTCCATGAAAGTCCTGCAGACAAAATAGTAGATAGATCCACGAATTCAGATTCACTGATGCATTTAAACTCATCGAATTGGCTATTTTCAAAACCCAAAACCCTCTCTCTTTTCGAAGTGTCTCCACCTTCCCGTATCTGTCTCAATATCCCCTACTTGCAGAACCCTCAACCTCCCCCACGACTCAATTGCCTCCAAATCCATCATCTGATAGCCCTCTTTATCAAGAAAATTGGCGAAATCCTACCCTGACTCAGGCCTCGCTCAGTCTCTCGCCCCACTAAGATTCGTTTATCAGGCATCATCATCTTCAAGGATCCAAGCTTTCAAACTGCCACATGTCGGCATCTCCACTTAGCACTGCCGAGCTTTAGCAAACTGGAGAGGATAATTTTCCAGTGGGCTAAGCCAACACTCCCATGAGTCTTTCTCTTTCCCATATGAAAATACAGTTTTACCCCCTTGCTTTGAGGGGAGAGACAGACACAAGAGTGTTGACATAGGCCACACTCTCAAACAGAAAACTACTTCCCAAAACTTTAGGGATGTAGTTTTGTGTCTTGGAGTGTGGCCTATGCCAACATTCCCATGAGTCTATCTCTCTCATATGAAAGGACATCCCTGCCACCTTGTTTTGAGGAGAGACATAGCCACATGAGCGTGCTGACTTATGCCACACTCTCAGACAAAGTTCTTTCTCCAAACACTTTTTTTTTTGGTAATGCTTTCTCCAAAAACCTTTATTACCTGTTTTAGTGTTTTAATCTATTTTCTTTCCTTTTCATACCACTAATACGATTTCAAACGCTTTCAAAGTATAGTTTCATAGTTCATTCTCTTTAACCACGATTTAGAGTGAAAATCTTCAAGAGGTGAGTGTCCAGAAACCACAAAATGATGAGATTGAGAATATGAGATCACAAATATCCGTTAAATAAATAGTGAGTCCAGATGTTTAAAACTAAGGCTGCATTTGGTGCAATCTCAGCCCTCTTTTAAATATTAGTTAAGGCATGTGAAACTCTGAAAGGAACCCCTGCAAATTGCAATTACTTTATCAACTGCAGAAAAGAAAAGAATCAAAAAAGGTGGGGGAAAAAAGAATTCTTTGATACATAACTATCAAAGTACATGTTAACAGGATTGGAACATCCACTGAGATGAATCTGAACTACTTAAGAATCTTCGAAAAGTGTTGAAATTAACCTAAATAGTGCCGCATTTTCTTCCAACTGATTGATTCAGTGACCAAACCTCCGAGATAAAATTCCTCACTGGTCTGGTCATTTGAGCAATGCAAATCAGTACAAGTGATAACTCCAACCACCCCCACATCAGGATCAATCATCAGATTGATCATAATACTGAACATTTAGCTGTATCCTATGATTCATCTGTGTCTCCAGATCTTTCACCAGAACCAGATGGAGCATCCTTTCTTTCCCCCCTTCCCTTGACAAAATGATGGGGGAAACCCAAGTCTCCTACGACTTTCTTAAGAAATTAAGAATATACATGGGCCAGAAACTACTTCTCAGAGAAAGAAAAAAATTGACACCAACGGCCTCATTTGAAAGGAATGGACAACCTTGATTACTCAAATGAGCCGATCAGGATTTCATTTTCTTCCTTTTCTTTCCATTTTTCATGATGCTTTGTATGAGTGCATGCTCTATGCCAGCATATAGGATGAAATGGAGAACACAAATTGGTTGGAGGTAGGAGATCAATGACCAAAAAGGGGGCAAAAAATCAATTAATTTATATGATCAAAGTGATAGACATTGTACCCCATCTGGAAGATTTCTAGGCAGCGGAAGTGCAGTAACATATCTCTGGGGGAATATTTTCTGTGAGGTTACACCTGCGCCAGAGGATGATGAGGTCTCAGACCCATCCGAATGGCTCCGGCCATGGAATTTGGCAAAACGGTTGATGACAGAGAAACTTTCCAGATCCTGGCAATCCACCCGAAGGTCTAAGATTGATGCTCTCTTGTCCAGTCTGCATAATCACAAGGACAGCATTGAGAAAACAAAATAAACATGAGAACCTCAAGCAACTAGTTCAATCTCTGGGCACACGTTGAAAAGCAAATATTAATCTAACCAGCATAAATAACACATCACATAAGAGGTACAATTGGCACTTTCCCAGCAACTATAAGCACTAATGGTGCCTTAAAGTGCCATGGATTGTCAAGGTTTGGGTGCTAGAGCAGTTTCTAACAATAATTACTTACTAGACATGGTCATAATGGTTTTTCTTTTTTTTATTCATTGGTGTGGTGTCCATGTGAGTGGGAGGGTGTGTGTGTGTAGTAGTTAAAATACCATACTGATACCATAAATTGCCAAAGCCATCATGAGATGAGTGCCAACTCCTCCAGGGTCAAAGCAGAGGATGCCTTACCCATCTCATTGCTCAAACTTCAGCCCCAGGCAGGTCTGACCTGACACTACTAAAACGTGGCCAAACCAAAAGCAATCCGCCTGACAACATATTTACTTAAGAGTTAAGGCTCTCCAGATATTAGGATGTATTATTTTGAGTTGGGGGTAATTTTTGTTTCCCTTTAGATGGGAAAGTAAAAAAATATAAATAAGAAGCAAACGAGGTCAAATTACATCACTAAATTTATCTAAAGTTATCACTAATTAATTTATATCTCAATATCATTAGATTTAAATTACTAAAATACTGTATTGTTATATAAAACTTAAAAATTATTTTATAATGGAGAAAATTATTGTTTATGCATCGCATCTCTCTCATATTTAGTTTTATGTAAACTTCTTTTAATTTCTATAGCTTTTTGTTTCTTGGAGAAGAGAATATTATTTAACGCGGCATTTAAGTGAAGTTTATCATTTTACAATCAACAAAACCAAAAACTCAAGCGAAAGTTTAAAAAACAAAAAAATAAAAGGAATTTTTAAACCATTGATATAATCATATATGCAGATTAGGATCTACGATATTTCTGTTTTTGGGGTATTTGGCACATACATATTCAGGAACCAAATGAGAGCATGAAAGTGACAAACAGCCAGCATTCTTCGTATGTAGGCACGTTGGCGTGTTTGTGCATTGTGCATACTGGGTGTAAAGCGCATACATGTTTAACACGATTCAACTCAACTACACCTTATCCCAACTAAATGGGTCAGCTACATGGTTCCTGTTTCGTCATTCAACTCTATTCCAAGCCATATCTGGTGTCAATTCTCATTCATGCATGTCATTCTCGCTTCTCCTAAAGTCATTTTAGACATACCCTTGCATGAATGTTCAACACTCCAAACTCCATAAACCCATTACAGGGCACGTAAGATCCAAGAAATCCAAACATAAAATGAATGAATCAATACGGAAAATTAGAGGGTGGCCCTTGGTGCAACGGTAAGGTTGCCCCATTGTGACCAAGTGGTCATGGGTTCGAGTCTCTAGAAACAGCCTCTCCGCAAAGTGGGGATAAGGCTGCGTACACTATGACCCTCCCCAGACCCCGCAGTGGCAGGAGCCTCGTGCACTGGCTATGCCCTTTAATCAATACAGAAAATTTATCTATATGGTCCCCCAGTGAGTACCTATCCATCATGCGTGTAATAGGGACGTTAAAGTTCCATTCATTTGTGTTGAGAATAGAGGTTCAATCTTTACCACCCAGCCAAAGAGAGCAAGCCAAAAGCGGAGACTCAATGGTTGAAAAGATCCTGCCTCCAATCTGTTTTTTTTTTTTGGGAGAAGAGAAAGTACCATAAAAATCATCTGATAATTTTTTTCCAAATATGCTTTTTGGACCATAGTCCACGCTTGTTAACCAAGCAATTAAGTCTATACCTAGTATCAGCTGATCATTGGAATTGAAGAGGTACGACCAATACCAAAGATATTGAATTTGGGCAGCACAGATACAACCGTTGGGCATTGGGTATTACATCTAAATTGTACAACTTACATTCTAGATGATCTTAATCAGGTAGTGAGATGCTGAAGAAATAGAGAATACGTCTAGATAGTGTTGTTACAACTTTAGAAGGTGGACCTCGGCACAATGGTAAGGTTGCACCATTGCAACCTAGTGGTTGCAGGTTTGAGTCGGGTAACAGCCACTCCGCAAAGTGGGTAAGGCTGCGTACATATGACCCTCCCTAGACCCCAAAGTGGCAGGAGCCTCGTGCACTGGGTACACCCTTTTTTTTTAATCTTGAGAGTGTTGTTGCATTATCCATAACCTCAACAATGCTGAGTGCCCCATCACCAAAGCTATCTGGAAGGGTATCCTCTCCAAGTGTTGGCCTTCCCAGAGACGAATCCCCCCTTTCTCAAGAGAATGGGTGTGGATTGACAAGTCCTTTGCTGGCTCCTCCTTATGTGATTGCGTGGGAAAATTGGCTTTTTGTGCAACTCTCAACCATATTTGGATGGAGCGTAATGACAGGAAATGGACCTCCAATTCTCGATTTTACCGGCAGATTTGGGATTCCATTTCCTTTGAAATTTCAGCAAAGTTATCTTTTGTTCCTCCTTCTCAGTGTTTAGATACCCCAAGGAACAAGCTCATTGTTGATTCCTGGGGCCTTCATAATGTTTCTTTTGTTGCTTTGGACTCCCCTAGCTAAGCTTGGGTTGGCTGTCCTATTCTTTCTTTTTCCCTTTAGGGGTCTCTAGTATTTCTTTTTCTTTTTTTCTTCTGGTAATGAATTTATTTATTCACCCAAAAAAAAACATGTGATCAGCAGCTTTGACCATCCCCAAACAGAATTCCGATGAAGCAGGGACATTAGGAATAAAATCTTCAAGGCGTGGAGCTTTCTCTTTGAAGAACCATGGTGGCATAACAAACTCTCTGTGTTCGACCTCTGAATCAATATCAACTGTGTATGTCGTGTTCATAGAGTCCTCAGCAGTGGTAACCTTCTTACCTAGGACTTGAGGCACAATCTGTACCTCTTCAAGAACAGCATCTTGATTGTCGATGATTTCTTATGGAGTGTTCTCAACCACCACTTCATCTTCCATGCCCTCAGCCTTGTCTACTTTGCTCTCTTCAATGTAGACCTCTTCAGTAGTTTCTTCCACCATTGTGTTTTGGACCTCCACATCAATTTGATGGCTGAGCTTCTCAACCATGATCTCAACTACTGGTGTACCTTGGTCTACTTGAGTTTCTTTAGCTATAGGTTCTTGAATCTCTTCAACACAAACTGCCTTAGTAGAATCTTCTGTTGGTGCATCCACCATTGGTGAAGCTTCAAGCACAGTCGCTGCCACTTGCGTTAGAGTTGATACGTTTGGCATTCCCTGTGGCTGTACCGTCGATGTTGTCACCTTTGGTTGTAACCCTTTTAGAGTAAAACAATGGTATAGATGATGTCGATCAGGTAGGACACACGTGTGGTTTTCAGGTTCAATCCAACCTTGTCGTGTGTCCAACCAATCACCACCTACTGCAATAAAGCTCTTTGAATGTGGTACCGACTGACACCAAGCACCATCATGGTATGAAGAACACCCAAATTCAACAAAGACTTGACCTGTAGGCATGATGCAATTCTCACCTGTTTGAGATAACATATCCACCACGGATTATGAAATAATGTTGTTACGTCGCCTCTCATCAACGCATAATATGGCTGTGCTCCCATTGGGTAGACGAACTCGGGTCTTGAAAACGAAGGGAGGCGGGTCTATCGAGGCTTGGTTGGAGCTTCCCTCCGCCATAGCTCTGATACCAATTCAATGTATTCCTATATAGGCAAGGCCTAATAGGAGCCAAGTAAGATCAGAGTTCTGAAACTATTTGCTAATAGGCAGATTTGGGGCTGTTTAGGGTAAAACTAGGGTTAGGTTAAGGAATTTGGGTAAGGATTGTATATGGTTTTAGTATGCAGGTTTAGGGGATTATTATGGTATAAAGAAAATAGGATTTGGATAGGTTTAGAAATTCTACAAATCTAGGGTTAGGGTTTGGGTTTTGGTTTTAGGTTCTAGGCTGTAAACTAGGGTTTAGAGTGGGGTTTTGAGGCTGGGTTTCTGGTCAAGTGTAGCTGGCAGTTGGGGAATGGTTCGATCAGAATTCAGAGGTGTTCTGATGGTTAAATAGGACTGGACAGAATTTAGAATGTTTTTAGGGTTTTTGGGTTTTGCGGGAGATGAGGGGAATTAGGGTTTAGATGGTCAGATTGAGTTCAAAGTTGGATTGAGTGTCGGAGGGAGAGGGAGAGATGTCAGCTGAAAGTTTGGGACAGATCTGATGGCTGGAAGGTGGTTGCTTGAGTTTCAAGCTATGGATTGAATGGGGGGAAGTTGCAGGTTTAATGGAGGCTAGGGTTTGATGGATGGAGGGGGGTTTGGATGTGGTCTAATGAAAGGAATGTTGGGCAGTTTGTGAAGGCTAGGGTTGGAAGATTAGAAGAAGAAAGTAATTGCAGAATTAAATAAACTACTTACTTGAATAATGCTGATCTCCAACAGTAGCAGATTGAAGAAGAGCTAAGAGAGGACCTCCCGATCTACAAGATGCAAGGAGTCACTGGGGATTCCAGTCCTTCAATCCTTGATATGACTCACAAGGGGGGTGTCTTAATATGACTCACAAGACTGGATCTCATAGGAGAGAATAGCAGCAACAAAGGCAGCAAGCATAAAGCTGAGTTTTTATTAATCAAATTCGTATTCAATGCCGGCCTCCCTTACAAACTTATATAGAAAACTCAAAAATAGACTTAGACACTAAAAAGGAAAGGCCTAATCCTATCCCTAACCTATTAGCTAACTTAAGCTGACTAGAAAACTGAAATAGACTCAAATTAGAGTCCTAATCCAACCCAACTAAACAACTAAAAGAAAAACTAATAAAATCACTTAAATTGAACCATTGGTTGAACCGGTTCAATTTAAAACACCAAATAAAAAGCTAAGTATGAAAATAAAACTAAGTATGGGAGCTAATCCCATATGCAACCTATTTACCCATATTTTAGGCCCATAAAAGTGGCATATTACATTAGAAACCCATGGTATCAAAGGCCCAACATGTATGTAACCCGACCCTAGACTTATTCCTAATAAAAGAAGCCTAGTTTGGTGATAAATCTGCATCACACATGGACAGCTCGGCAATGATGCACAAGTGTAGGAACTCTAGAAAAAAGCTACTCAGACTACTCGGGGGGAGTTATATGTCTCCAAGTATTATGCTACCTTGCGCAATCTCTGGCAGCAATTGGACCATTTTTTTTTTTTCCACACCACTACAGTTGTTGATATTGCTACATATAAGAAGCATAAGGACAAAATCAAGGTTTATGATTTTTTTGGCTGGTTTGAATGTGGACTATGACCAGATTCATGTTCAAGTGTTGGGCCATTCCCCCTTTCCCACACTTGAACAGTCCTATGCTTTAGTCTCCTCTAAAGAGAATCGTAGGGCTGCTATGCTCCACCCTCCTATTACTGATAGATCAGCCCTCCAGACTGCTGCCCCGGCTACTCCTGCACCTGTTGGAAATGTTTCTCTTAGTGATTCTACTACAGGCACTGGTAATTGTTATCACTGTCACAAGCCTTACCACACCAAAGAAAAATGTTGGAAGCTTCATGGGAAACCAGTTGACTTTGAAGCCAAACGGGCTGCCAAGAAAAAAACAAAGAACAAGGCCTCATCACACTGAGGCTGTTACCATAGCCCCTGCTACTGACATTGGTCTATCCCAGGATGATCTACAGGCAGTCCTACGTGTGCTACGGTCTTCTGCTACTGCTGCTTCTACTACATCAGCTCCTGCCAATTCCTCTGCTCCATCAGGTTCAAACTTTGCCCAGTCAAGTATTCCATTTGGTGGTCATTGTGCTTCCGTAGCTTCCCATCCTTAGATAATAGATTCTGGAGCTACAGATCACATGACTGGTTACTCTAGCCTTTTACATCGCTATTCTCCCACATCTAGGAAAGACAAAGTCAAGGTAGCCGATGGTTCCCTTTCCTCAATCTCTGGAAAAGGAATCATCAATTGCACTTCCTCTCTTACTTTGTCTTCTGTTTTGAACATTTCTAATTTTACCACTAACCTCCTTTCGATTAGTAGTATTACTCGTGATCTGACTGCAAAGTGACTTTTTTCCTTCCCATTGTGTTTTTTCAGGATCTGGCCTCTGGGAAGACGATTGGATTGGGTAAAGTGCACGGTGGATTGTACCTGCTTGATGACGGTCGTCTTACTCCACTACCATTACCTTCTCTGTTATACCAGAACTCTTTGGTCTCTTCTGAACTTTACCAATGGCACTCTAGATTAGGTCACCCTCCATTAGGATTTTTAGCACATTTATTTCCTACTTTGGTCAAAGAATGTAATAAGGATGATTTTGTTTTGTGAGGCTTGCGTTCTGGCCAAACAGACATGTTTAATTTATTCTATTTCAAATAAAAGGAGTTCTTCACTTTTCCATTTGGTGCATTCTGATGTTTGGGGCCCTAGTCGTAAGACTTCTCTTTCTGGTAATCGTTGGTTTGTTTTCTTTATTGACTGTCACTCTAGAAATACATGGGTATATCTTATGCACACAAAAAATCAGGTTTTTTCATGTTTTCAGCATTTTTATAAAATGGTCCAAACTCAGTTCCATGCTACTCTCAAAATTTTGAGAAGTGATAATGGAACCGAGTATAAAGAATCTCAATTTCAAAAATACTTTGCTGATCATGGGATTATTCACCAGACTAGTTGTGTCGATACCCCAGTCCAAAAATGGCGTAGCTGAAAGCAAGGACCACCACTTATTAGAAGTGGCCAGAGCATTGATGTTTGCTCGAAATGTTCCATCCCAATATTGGGGGGATGCTATTCTCACTGCAGTCTATCTCATTAATCAGTTGCCTTCTCGAGTTCTTGACTCTCGTAGTCCGGCTGAGATTTTACTTGGGAATTCCTCCTTTGTGGTTTCCCCCAAGGTGTTTGGCTGTGTGTGTTATGCTAGGGATACCAAATCTCCTGGCAAATTTGAACCCCATGGGTTACGGTGTATTTTTGTGGGTTATTCTCCAACCCAGAAAGGTTACAAGTGTTACCATTCCCCTTCCCATTGTACTCTTGTCAATATGGGGATGTCAGTTTTTCATGAAAACCTTCAATATTATTCTTCAACACCTCTTCAGGAGGAGAGTTCTAGTGAAGATGTGGTTCCTCCTCTTTTATATCCTTTAGATGTTGCCCAGCTCCCTTTAGCTGCAGCCCAGCCCACTTTGGTTGCTGCCCAGCCTCCTTTGGCTGCCGCCCCTTCATCCGAAGGGAATCCGTTACAAGGGGAGATCATGGAAAATAATAGTGATGATGTTCCTATTCAGGGGGAGTTGACTCTGGGCTAGAGAACCATTGGTGAATTTCAGAAGAGAATTGACAACTCCAACGTTATCACCTATAAAAAAGGATGTTTCAAAAGAGGGCCGCTTCAATCCACTGTAGCATCAATACCTATTCAATTGCCAACTCAGGATCCAGATCCTTCTTCTCCTGGTAAGACTTCTTCCTCAGACCTACCTATTGCTCATCGCAAAGGTACTAGGACTTGCACTAAGCATCCCATTTCTCGCTTTGTTTCTTATAGTTCTCTTTCTCCATCCTTTCGTGTATTTGTGTCCCCTCTTTCTTTTGTTTCCATTCCTAAAAATTGGCAAAAAGCTTATACAGATGGAAAATTAAAGGCAGCAATGTTAGAAGAAATGAGAGCATTAAAAAAAAACAATACTTGGGATCTTGTAGCCCTTCCTCCAGGGAAAAAACCAATGGGATGTAAATGGGTGTCTGTGGTCAAACAAAAAGTTGATGAATTGTGGATCGATATAAGGCACGCCTAGTTGCGAAGAGCTTCACTCAAACATATGGGATTGATTATCAGGAGACCTTTGCTCCTGTTGCAAAGCTAAATATGATTCGAGTTTTGCTTGTATTCTTGTGTTGGATGGGATCTACAACGGCTAGATGTGAAGAATGCCTTCCTCAATGGAGAACTTGGTGAGTAGGTGTATATGGATATTCCACCAGGGTTTTCTTGTGACAGTAATCAAGGCAAAGTGTGTAAATTGAAGCGTGCACTTTATGGGCTGAAGTAGTCGCCTCGAGCGTGGTTTGGCCAGTTTCACAAGGTCATGATTTCTGTAGACTATAAGCAAAATAATGCTGATCACACTCTCTTTATAAAGAGGGTTGGTGGAAAACTCACTGTTCTTATAATCTACGTTGATGACATTATTGTTACTGGCAATGATGGTGATGAGATCAGCCATTTGAAGACCTTTCTTGGGCAGGAGTTTGAGATTAAAGATTTAAGAAAGCTACGGTACTTTCCTGGGATTGAGGTTGCTAGATCTTCTAAAGGCATCTTTCTCTCTCAAAGGAAGTAAGTCCTAGACTTATTGGCTGAAACTGGTTTGTTAGAATGTCACCCTTCAAATACTCCTATGCATGCTAATGTTCGTCTCAAAGAAAAGGAGGGTGAACCTGTTGATAAAGGCGGGTACCAAAGACTAGTGGGGAAGTTGATTGATCTCTCACACACACGTCGTGACATTGTTGTTGTGAGTACTGTGAATCAGTTTATGCATGATCCCTACTCTTCTCATATGGAGGTTGTTCTTCGCATCCTTCAAGTAAGCATGATCCCTACTCTTCTCATATGAAGGTTGTTCTTCGCATCCTTCACTACTTGAAGAAAGCTCTGGGAAAAGGGATTCTCCTATCTCCTTATGGTCACCTACGGATAGAGGCGTATAATGATGCTGATTGGGTTGATTCTACAGATCGCAAGTCTATCTCTGGGTATTGTTCTTTTGTAGATGGCAATCTTGTCACTTGGCGTAGCAAGAAGCAGAATGTGGTGGCTCGTTCTAGTGCTGAAGCAGAATTTCGTGTTATGGCACAAGGCATTTGTGAGTTACTTTGGCTGAAAGGCTTGCTACAAGACCTTGGTATTCCTATTCATCTTCCTATGATGTTGTACTGTGACAACAAGGCTGCAATCAACATTGCACATAACCCAGTACAGCATGATCGCACCAAGCATGTTGAAGTGGATAGGCATTTCATCAAGGAAAAATTAGAAGAGGGGGTGATTTGTGTTCCCTTTGTGAAGTCTATTGATCAGATTACTGATATTTTCACCAAGGGATTGTCTGGAAAGCTATTTCATCCAAACTTAGTCAAGTTGGACATGATTGACATATTTGCTCCAACTTAAGGGGGAATGTTGAATAATGTACACCAGAATACTGTGGGGGTATTCTGGTCATTTTACAGTTGTATTTTTATGTTTTATGTACCTCCTAGTGAAGTCAGCTAAGCTAGGGGTATTTTGGACATTAGGCTGTAATCTCTTATATTATAATAAATACAAGGCTTGTTTGATCATATTGATCATTCAAGCATTACTCTAATTCTGAATCTGTTAACAGTTTATTTCTTTCATATATTGTTAATGTTTGTTTCCTAATTCCTATTGGCTGAGAATTGTCCTGAGGCCAATATGATTCAACCCTTTAAGTTTCTATTTTATGATGCAAGGCCGTAGAGCCCCCCCCAACGATTTTCAGATGAATAAAAATTGGCTTTCTGCCCCAATGTTCTGTGCGACTCAGAATACTTACTGTCATATGCCGTAGCACCCATGGTGAGATGCTAAGGTAAGGCTGGTGAGATTCCAATCCAATTCCAGGTGAGAGGCTTGGTTCATATCATCTTCTTCATTATCCTTCCAGTAAACCAGGTCAGTTTCTGAAACTTATTTCTTTTCTTGTGCATACTAATGCAGATCCAAGCCTTAATGAGCTGAAGAAGCCCCCCTGATCATAGGGTTTTAGTAGGAGCCTTAGACTAGTTTATACTTAGTTTATTTCAGTTCTATACTTCGTTTTATTTTTATGTCTTTAATTGAACCAATTCAAATTGGTTGCATCCAATTGGTTCAATTTAAGTTTGTCTAATTTAAGTGAAGTATTCCTATTGGCTATTAGGATCTTATATCCTATTGGTTGATGAGGAATCTTCTTAGCTTAAGAGTTTTAAGTGTTTTAAGTTAATAGGAGTAGTTAGGACTTTTAACTTTGAGTTATTTCATTAAGTCACACTCTTTCCAAGATTTTGGAAGAGAGAGGATTTTAAATTGTATTAGAATTGTGGCCCTGTGGCCCTTATTAATAGAAATCGTGGGAGACGCTCCCCCACCAATTAAAGTTTTAAAAAAATTCATTTTTGTGCTGTTGGCTATTGCTGCTGCTGTTTCTCTCTTCTGAGATTGTATTGTGAGTCATATCAAGACCCCCCCTTGTGAGTCATATCAAGGTTGAAGGGCTGGTGGACCTCCAGTAACTCCTTGCATCTTGTAGATTGGGAGGTTCTTCTTCAAAACTGTCTTCAAGGTTGCTACCATTGAAGAACTCCTTAAACCAGTAAGTTATTTACTGTTTCAGCATTCCCCTCTTCCCCTCTTCTTCTTAATCCTCCAACCCAAGCCCCACCTGCCCTAATCGATCCAAATTGTCTCCTCCATTAAAAACCCATCGATCCCCATAAACCCTATTTGTTCTAAATTCTGTCTAGCCTTGTTCCTCCATGTAATCTCAACCAAATTTCAACTACAGCCCCCTCTCATCTCCTCCCCCACTCGACCTAAGTTGCAGCCCCCCATCCAATTACTAAAACCTTAATTTGCCTCGTCCCTATAGAACCCAAAAAAACCCTAAATTCTGTATAGCCCAATTCAGCCATCAGAATTACACCATATTACAGCCGAGTACCCTTCCATTGCCCCTTGCCCTAATTCCAAGTTTAAACCCTAGTTTTAACCTAAATTCTAAAACCCGAAACCCTAACCCTAATTTCTGTAATTTTTAAATTTTGTTTAAACCTTGTTCAAACCTACCCTATTAGCTTCTCCTAGACCTGCCCATTAAAACCATATGAGATTCTACCCTATTCTCATAATCCTAACCCTAGATTTGACCTAAAATACCCCAATCTGTCCCAAATCAGCCAGCACCTTTGTGAGGGTTTGATCTACCTGGCTCCTAGTAGGTCTTCTACCTATCTAGGACTACATTACATACTCTTAACTTTCTGGAATCTGATTATTTCTTTTCTTGCACATACTAACTTTTTGCAATCTGATTTCTCTGTTATTAAATCTGATGTTTCAAATCTGACTTCATAGATAGCAACCGCACCTTCTGTTGAGTAGATCTCTCTGGTTTCAAAATTGAGTCTTGCTACTGATTTCCTAGAGTCCTGCCTCAGATCTGATTCTCAGTTTTACCTTATTTGTGGATCGATCTCTTCTGTTTCAGATTGATATCCCGATGATATTGCTGGATTCTGTAGCTGTTTTGATAATCTTTTAATTACTGATTGATCCCATCATAACCTGAGATTGGTTTTTTGTTCTGAACATTCTATTATAGTATCCTATATCCAGTAGGATATTATCATATCTTCAGATCAGACCATCAGATCTGAACCAGACTTTAAGGAGTTATTCTCCTCCATATTCAAGACCTTCAAGTTTTTAATGGAGACTGGTCTAACCTTCTCATAAGTTTCGGAAGCAGTCCAAGATAACTGGATCATACCACCCAAAAGTGACTGGATTTAAGAGAAAAGTCAGATTTGAATAAGAGATGATGCACATCAGGGAATATCTTCAACTGACCTTTAAATAAATGAAAGAACAACTGAACAACTTCAAAACTTAATTTATATCGCGTGGAGTCGTGGACAGAATAGAGAACATAAGATAGAAAGGATATGACTTGAAGAGTCACACCTCAAGCCTAGGCTAGTATCTCACCAACCACCCCAACCTCTCACCAGGAACAGAATCTCATTACAGATCTATTTCTCACAGAAGAATTGTATAAACTCAATTTCATTAAAATTCTCTCATTTCAAATTCTTACAGGCAGCTCTTTTTATAGAGAAGTTGGGAGGGTTCTAGACCCTCATTGGAACTTCAAACTAGACTTAATGGCGTGTACATTTTCAAGAACTGACATTGAGACTTTTTCAAGATATTTAATGACCCTTCCAGGGTCTTTCACAACAAACATGAACTAACCTACCGACATCCCCAAGACTTCACAACTTTAGAGGACTAGATAGAACTAACTAGTTAAATTTGTATGGGCCACTTATCCCTTATATATCGGCTGTCAAAATAGGCCCATTCCAGTAGAAAACATAAAAATCCTGACCCATATAACCTATTAGGCTACTTTCTTAACCCATTAGACTTGGATTTGGGATTGTTCCAACATGAATACTTGTGCTGGAACCTCTCTTGATCTACATCAGTTTTTCCTCTGAGTTTCTGATTTTTGGTATAAATCTCCTGACTTCTGGTTTCTTAACCTACTGGAATTCTGTTTATTTCATTGGATTTCTGAACCTATGACCCAAGGCTTCTAGGAACCCATCAAATGGGAAAAGAAGTTGAATTTCAAGGAAAGTATGCAGCGTCCATAACATCACATTAAAAGTTTTACAACCCATATGATGGGCCAAGAAGAGCTGTAGGCCATCAGCTAGACCGCCTGATGGAATTTAGAAAACAAAGAATTCAAGCAACTCAGCTACTGCCAATCCAGTGTGTAAGTAAATTATTGGTAAATCAGGTTCTTAAGCACCAAGCCTACGCTATGAAGATTTGGTATCTATTAGAAGAGAGAATTGGGAGAATGCTTGAGTGATTGAAATAGATCACCCAGCCCCTTTATTTATAATAACTTGAATTACAACTAATCAAAGTAAAAATAGGAATGCTGCCTCAGTCCTAATCCTATTAGGAATTCCTAATACAACTAGGAATACCAAAATAGAACTCAGCTGAGGGAAAAACAATAAAAAAGAGAAGCCCTAGTCCTAGCCGAAATATGACTAGGCATCTAGGAATACATAAAACAGAATAATAACATAAAATAAAAAGGGAAAAAGACCAGAATACCCCCACGGTTGGTATTATGGTATATCTTAACACTCCCCCTCAAGTTGGAGCAAAGATGTCAAGCATGCCCAACTTGACTAGGTTAGGATGAAAGCCCCGTCCAGGCAGTCCCTTGGTGAACATATCAGCAAGCTGATCAGCAGACTTCACATAAGGAACACAAAGAAGGCCTTCCTCTAACTTTTCCTTGATGAAATGCCGATCCACCTCAACATGCTTTGTGCGATCGTGCTGTACCGGATTATGTGCAATACTAATGGCAGCCTTGTTATCGCAATACAGCATCATAGGAAGGCGAATAGCAACGCCAAGATCTTGTAGCAAACCTTTTAACCAGAGTAGCTCACAAATACCATGTGCCATAGCACAAAATTCGGCCTCAACACTAGAACGGGCCACCACATTTTGCTTCTTGCTACGCCAGGTGACAAGATTACCACCCACAAAAGAATAGTAACCAAAAATAGACTTACAGTCTGAAGAACCTGCCCAATCAGCATCAGTATACGCCTCAATGCGTAGGTGACCATGAGGAGCCAAGAAAATTCCTTTCCCAGGAGCGGACTTCAAGTAGTGAAGAATCCGAAGAACAACCTCCATGTGTGAAGTATAGGGATCATGCATAAATTGACTGACAAGACTAACAGCAACCGCAATATCAGGACGAGTATGAGAGAGATAAATCAACTTTCCCACTAGTCTTTGATATCGCCCTTTATCAACTGGATCACCCTCCTTTTCTTTGAGACGAACATTTGCAACCATAGGAGTATCTGAAGGACTACATCCTAACAAACCAGTCTCAGTCAGTAGGTCTAGGACATACTTTCGTTGGGAAAGAAAGATGCCTTTTGAAGATCTGGCAACTTCAATCCCAAGAAAATACCTTAGTTTTCCTAGATCCTTTCGAATTCTTGGCCAAGAAATGTCTTCAACCTGCTGATCTCAACACTGTCATTGCTAGTGACCACAATATCATCAACGTAGACTATCAAGATAGTGAGTTTTTCGCCTACTCTCTTGATAAAGAGAGTGTGATCTGCATTACTCTGCTTGTAGCCTACAGAAACCATTGTTTTGTGAAAACGGCCAAACCATGCTCAGGGGGACTGTTTCAACCCATAAAGAGCACGTTCAATCTGCAAACCTTGCCTCGATTGCTGTCAGAAGAAAACCCTGGTGGAATGTCCATGTAAACCTCTTCATCGAGTTCACCATTGAGGAAGGCATTCTTGACATCAAGCTGTTGTAAGTCCCAACCAAGATTAACTGCACAAGATATTAGTACTCGGACAGTATTCAGCTTAGCGACAGGAGCAAAGGTCTCCTGGTAATCTATCCCATATGTCTGAGTAAATCCTTTGGCCACAAGACGTGCCTTATACCTATCCACAGTTCCATCCACCTTCTGTTTCACTACAAACACCCATTTGCATCCTACAGTTCGCTTCCCTGGTGGAAGAGTCATAAGCTCCCATGCATTATTTTTTTTCAAGGCGTCCATTTCCTCCATCATTGCAGCCTTCCACTTTCCATCTATAAGAGCTTCCTGCCAATTTTGAGGAATACGAACAGAAGAAAACGAGGAAACAAATGCACGAAAGGATGGAGACAAAGCATCATAAGAAACAACATGAGATAAAGGGTGTTGAGTGCAAGTTCTCACACCTTTGTGAACAGCAATGGGAAGATCCAAAGAAGAAGAAGTATTACCAGGTGGAGAAGTAGGTTCCGGAGCCGGAGTTGGCAATTGGATGGGAACAGGTGTCACACTGGATTGAAGCTCCCTAGTTCTGGTCCTATTCCTTGAAAAAACCTTCAAATTTGTCGCATCAATCCTTCACTGAAATTCACCAATGGTTCTCTGGACTGGGGTGACCTCCCCCTATGCAGGAACATCTCCCCCTGAAGGAGAATGGGGAACTTCCCCCTGTGTAGGAATATCTCCCCCTGACGTAGCGGGAAGGGTAGGGGTAGGCAGGGTAGGCATACTTGGAACAGCAGGAGTAGACTCCTCATAAACATGCCTCAGAGGGGGGTCAACGGTCAACACATCTTCACTAGAACTCTCCCCCTGAAGAGGTGGAGACGAATAATAGCAGAGATGTAAAAGCTCAATAGGGGACTTGGAAGCAACAACCCGAGTCGGCAGCCTATTAATCAAATAGGCTGCAGTAAGGACAGCATCTCCCCAATAAAAGGAAGGAACATGACGGGCAAACATTAGGGCTCGGGCCACCTCCAAGAGATGGCGATTTTTGCGCTCAGCCACACCATTTTGGGCTGGAGTATCGACACAACTAGTTTGGTTTAAAATGCCATGGGCAGAGAGGTATCTTTGGAAGTGACCGTCCATATATTCTGTCCCATTGTCACTTCTCAAAATCTTGAGAGAGGCATTAAACTGAGCTTGTATCATTTTATGAAAATGCTGAAAACAAGAGAAGACTTCACTCTTGTTATGCATAAGGTATACCCCAGTGAAACGGGAATGACAATCAATAAAGGTAACAAACCATCGCTGGCCATGAAGAGAGGTCTTACGACTAGGGCCCCACACATCAGAATGAATTAAGTGAAATAAGGAAGAACTGTGTTTATTAGATATAGGATAAATGGATCGTGTCTGTGTGGCCAAGACACAAGGCTCACAAAAAAATTCTTCCTTATTACAATCTTTAAACAAAGTAGGAAACAAAAGAGCTAAAGTGCCTAAAGAGGGGTGTCCTAATCTAGAATGCCATTGGTGTAATTCAGAAGAAAAAGAAGATGACTGACATAATTGGGAAGGTAAAGCTAGTTGCGGTCCATCATCAAGGAGATACAATCCATTATGCAGCCTACCCGATCCAATCGTCCTCCCCGAGTCTAGTTCCTGAAAGACACAATGAGTAGGAAAAAAAGTCGCTTTGCAATTTAAATTTTTGGTAATACTACTAATAGAAATAAGGTTAGTAGTAAATTTTGGAATGCGCAAAACAGAGGATAGAGTAAGTGAGGGAGAGCAACTGATGGACCCCTTGCCTGAAATAGAGGAGAGGGAACCATCAGCCACCCGAACTTTATCTTTCCCAGAAGAAGGGGAATATGTGTAAAAAATGTTAGAAGAACCTTTCATGTGATCAATGGCACCGGAGTCTATAATCTAGGGAGAGGAGACAACCGATGCACAGTGACCAGCAAAAGGGATACCTGAGCGAGCAAAGTGGGAACCTGATGATGTGGAATAACCGGCAGGAACAGATGTAGTGGAAGACTGTAACATACGCCGGAGAGCTTGGAACTCCTCCTGGGAGAAACTATTGTCAGCAGTGGGTGCCGGAGCTACACTTTGTGTGATTGGCTTTGTTTTTAGGTTTAGCACGGCCACGTTTAGCCTCAAAATCAACAGGCTCACATTTAATTTCCAGCACTGAGCCTTAGTGTGATATAGTTTATTGCAATGTTTACACTTGACAGGCTCCTTTGGAGGGGCAGCAGCAGTAGCAGTAGATTCAGAAGTAGTTTTAGAACCAGTAGCATGTAGGGCTGATCTTTCAACAGAAGGACCCATCATCATTGCAGCTCGACATGTTTCCTCAGTAAGAACATAAGAAAAGGCCTGCTCTAATGTAGGGAAAGGCACCCTACCAAGAACTTGCACACGGATTGGATCATAATCAGCATTGAGACCAGCCAGGAAGTCATAAACACGAAACTTATCCATATAGGCTGAATAAGCAGTAACATCAGTAGCGGTAGTGGGCTGAAAGGGGGCATAATGATCCAATTGTTGCCACAGACTTTTGAGGACAGCATAGTACTTAGTCACGGACAGCTCCTTTTGGATAGTAGAATGGAGTGTCTTCCGAATGTCATACACCTGTGCATCATTCCCCAATTGTCCATAAGTGCCCTTAGCAGCAGCCCATATTTGTGCAGCCGTGTCAAGAAGATATTGGCTGGAAAGCTCTTGGGGCATGGAGTTCAAGACAAAAGACATAACCATAGCATCATTGGCAGCCCATCGGGTTTTGGCAGTGCCTGCTTCAGTAGACTGTGTGGAGGTGCCATTAAGATGCCCACTAAGTCCCCTACGGTCCTACCAGCCACAGTCAAGGAGATAGATCTGGCCCAGATGAGGTAATTTGATCCATCAAGTTTAATAGATGCAGCATGAGGGTGAAATTCTGTCCGCGGCTGAGAATCAACTCCAGAGTTGGCCGTGGTCACTTCTGAGTCCCCCATATTGCAGACAAAACAGTAATAAAAAATTGATAGATGAATGAATCCCTTTGGCAGCAACAAGCAGCCCTAAATCCAAAATCGATAGTCAGGGTTTTGAGTAAAACCCAAGAAGAGAAATCGATTGAGATTCAGGGGACTTCAAATAGAGATTGAGTGGTCTTCAAACAGTGAGAAAATACTGCAGAATCTGTGTTGAAAGTTGATGCAGATGTGTTCAAAACAACAGCCCATGCAGAGAGGAGAAACAAACCAGATCGAGAAGTAGCAGATTTTTATTTTTTTTTCATAAACCTGGAGAGGAGATTGATATGGATAGATGCCTCAATGGTGGGAAGAGAAACAGAGACAGCAGCTGTCCAGAAAACCTGCAGTGTTGGATCCCAAGAAAACCAGCTTTAATTGCAAGGAGAATCTGATCTTCAACAAGGGAGAACTCCAAAAAAAAATCGCAGAAGTGTGGGCGGCATCTATCTCACAAATCGCCTCATTAGATCTGCCCTAATTGGAGAAGAAAAACAGAAAAAAAAAAAAAAAAGTGAAGAAATTCGAGTGGGGTGGAGGGGAATGGAGATCGAGTGGAAAAAAAGATGGAGAAGAGGACAATGGAAGAAGGGGGGGCTAGGAACCAGGCTAGATCAGAGAGACCTGCTCTGATACCATATTAGAAGAGAGAATTGGGAGGATGCTTGAGTGATTGAAATAGATCACCCAGCCCCTTTATTTATAATAACTTGAATTACAACTAATCAAAGTAAAAATAGGAATGCTGCCTCAGTCCTAATCCTATTAGGAATTCCTAATACAACTAGGAATACCAAAATAGAACTCAGCTGAGGGAAAAACAATAAAAAAGAGAAGCCCTAGTCCTAGCCGAAATATGACTAGGAATCTAGGAATACATAAAACAGAATAATAACATAAAATAAAAAGGCAAAAAGACCAGAATAACCCCCCACGGTTGGTATGCTGGTATATCTTAACAGTATCAGTGTTTTTCACACACCTAAGGGCCTCATGAGACTTGTAGAGAAGCCTTTTTAGAGCTCTTGTACTGTAACCGTGGAAGTTTCATGGTTTAAGCAAAACATATTCTAATATCCGGGCCTTCCAGAAACACTTCGGGTTCCGAGAGAGCATCTGTTTGGTAGGCTTCTCCTCCCAAGGAGTTAAAAGAAATCTGTTTTCCTTCATTCTGTATAGATTGGGATGCCATTATCAATGACACAAGTGAGTCTTGAATGTCAATTTATTTTGAAGCTTGATGTCTCATCCTTTGGGCCTTGTAGTGTCCCTTTGGGAGGAATTCTTATAGCAATATAAATATATTAAGATACTTATCGCAAAATTAATTAAATAAATAGACAAATGCCACGGTGAATGTAACAACTTAACAGCAAATATCAGATCAGAAAAGAAGATTAGCAGAAACAGTTGTGATACAAACAAGCCACAATGTAAGCTAAAGACCTCAAAAATATAAATGGATGCTGGCATCACTAGCAGCTAACTGCACCTCTGAAAATGTTGGCTGTCACCAGAAAAAATATTCCATAACTGAAACTGGACCCTTACCTCAATAAATCATTCTCCAACTTCCTTGCTCTACCAATGATATCTTCCACAGCTTTCGAGTAATACTGGTCACCAATTCTCTCAGAAATTTTGACCTTCTCATTTGTCCTGAAGAAACAAAGGGGGGGGGGGGAGAAACAATGTTCAGAAGGCTCTATGGATCTTATGTAGTTTTTTTTTTTTTTTTTTTTTGGTAATGATCTTATGTAGTGTTATATCAAATATCCACGAGAGAAATTGACTTATCAACTAGGCCTTCAAAAACAGCTCTTACATGTTTGCACTGCCTGGTGGTACAAATGAACCACTTCCAGGACTACAGATCAGGCTGCATGCATCCCCTAATGCCAATTTAGCAATGAAGTATATTACACTTTCATAGTTTGAAGTGGCTTCTGCAGAGAGTATTGATGCTGGTGCAGGACGAAAGAGTTGTTGCATCAACTGTGTCGTCAATATAAGCCTTCTTCTTGGTCGAACAAGTGGTTGTACATCCTCAATAAGTTCAGCTTCCTCTTCCACCTGGCATTAGAAAAGCAAACCTTAAAAATCCTTCCAATTGTGCAGAAAACAGAACAAAAAATTGTTACTGTAAATACACTCATTCAACTATGACAGCACCTTCTCAATTAGCCGATTTGCAGCTTGAGCCCAATCTAGTTCAGCAACACTGTAAACCACAAAATATGTTGTGATAAACAAAACCAAGATAACAACACCATTTTAGCTAGTGTACAATGAAAAGACAATGTTAAAGAAGACAAAGGATTAGAGAGTATAATTTACAAAGTTTGTTTAAACAAATACATAACATGACAGCCACCTGATATTGTGAAGCCTTTGGGAACCTTGGGTCACTTCTTTATGCCATGGTAGAAGCCCTGATGCTGCACTTTTACGCTTCTTTGGTCTCACAACAGCCAAAATTTGATCAGTGGCATCTGGTGGCAAAGAACGAAGAGGAGACGAGCACTCACTTACAACCACAGTGCTTGTTGTACCATGCCAAACACTACTAACCTGACTAGAATCAGCAGCATTTAGTTGTTCTAATCGGGTATGTGTAGGCAAACTCTCAGAAGCATTTACAAAGAAGAACTGTTGAGCAGCAGTCTTTGCAGTTCTCCGTGCATCATACATTGATAGCATCTGCCCATTTTTGAAGGTCCCATACTGATCAAACCATGAGGGTGCCATCTGTAGACTTATCTTTGAATGCTCAGCTCTAGTTGATGGTATATTCATATTGCTAGACTGATTTTGAGAATCATTTCGACTAAATTTGACCATATCCTGAGGAGTAAGCTGGGAAGCTACACCTGCATTCGCATCTTCTCTCACCTCTGATGAAAAGCTAAGCATTTTGGTATCTCCTGATGAAAATGAGCAATGCTGACCTGCTGATTTCAGTCCATGATCTGCTGCATCTCCAACCATTGCATTGTATCCATGTAATAACTGTTGTCCTGCCTTAGCAGCCGCCTGCTGACCATCTGGACCGAAATCAGGTCCTTTGAGCCTCTTCGAAAGCCTGTGACTAGGATTGGTCTCCACACCCTTCATCACCTGCATTTGGTGCAGCAGAGAGTAATTTTGATGACTATTTGATGGAGTCAAAGAACGGCCAAACACTTCAACATCTCTGTTGGAAGGAGGGGAGTTCTGGATGGTTTGCGAGACCACAACTGGATCCTTCCCATTCCTTCTATCAATCTCCTGTTGATGTCTCTGACCCAACAATGAAGTAGAAGCAATAGAATTTCCATCCAACAATTGGTTTGCCACAGAATCTTGGCCTTGGGATGCAACTGCTGTCTGTTGAGCCAGCTCAGCCTTCTCAGATGGAATTTGTTGCCAAGAGCTTTCTTTCCTTGGTTGATCTTCGCCATGGGGTAACCATTGAGGACTAATAGAACGTGCACCAAATGCAGAGGAATTATTTACTCCTTTTTTGACATCCTGATCACCTGGTTTTTGTGCCCATGAAGTGGTTTCCAGATTATTATTTGATGGATTGATAGAGGGAACCAAACTGGTAGGAACCTTGTGAGGTTGACCAGCAGATAGGCGTTGCCTTGATACATTGTTCCACACATTATGCAACATTTTTGAGAAGGGACCCTGTTGAGACATACCTGATGTAACCAACGGCTGAGAGACTGAGATAGACTCCAATGCTGGGAGTTGTTGGCCTGAAACCCTAAGATAAGAGGAAGTTGAGCTGATTGATTGGGATGTATCGGCAGGGGAACCAAGGTTGAAAGGTGCCACCCTGCTACTTGAACCAGGCAATAATGATTGTGAAGATTGATCAGATGCCACTCTGTCATGAGAGTTGTTTGTCTGCGTTAAGCGAGAACCAAGGCTATCAAAAGGACCATTTAGAGCGTGATCCTTCGGTCCTTGTCTACCTTGACTTTGAAGTTGATTTCTTGGATATGGCAGAGCAGATGTCAATGCAGTAGATTTTCCCTGCATATTAGAGAGTAAGTTCTCATTGCCAGCTTGTCCTGAAATACTTGTTTTATTATCCCAATGCTCCCTCTGCGACATCTCACGGGAATGAGACAGAGCCTGCACAGGAGCTGAGGAAGTCGACCATGTCTGGCCCCTCTCTGCTAATTCTGGATCAGCATGCCTTGAATCAAGATCGTTAACAGCTTGTGAAGAACTCTGAGATGGTAAAGAATGGCTTGAAACAGGTAGCCGTTGCGATGGAGGGGCCAACCTTAAACCAAAACCTTGAGAAGCAGATGATTGAGTGCGCCTAAGATGAGCAGCAAATGTTTCAGAAGATTCTGCCTCCGGCATCTCAAATGATCGATTATGGTCAGAAGGGTCATATTGTTTTACAGGAGCATGTTCCCTTGATTGGTCCACCTTGTGGAGAAGCTCGAGCATATTACGACTGTCAAGGTTTAAATCAGTTAAATGACATAAATTATTATATAGTAATTGTAATTATTGCAAGCACTAGTTGTAAGAGGAGAATATTTTTTTTCTGACTAGAAATTAGTCAAGAACAAACTAATAACAAAAGCTTAACCATTTATCCAAGACCCAAAAAACTAACCAAGCTTGGCAGCAAGGTTGGTCCAATAACAGAACAGCAGAGGATAATGCTGATGGAGTATTCAAGAAAATAATGAAACTAACAATCTCTATTAACCAGACACAGCAAAGGATAAACCCTGGGTGCGGCAAAGATTAAATTCTTGCATTCTTATTGGCTCACATGAATTGTCAGACATGGGTATGGCTCATAATTTGAAGTGTTGAGGTAACATAGCTAACTATTAAATGAATAATGAAAGTAACTACTATGAACAATCATATAATTTTATAAAATTTTAAAGCTCAAACAAGTAGAAGTAGCAAAAACTCAATTTATCAGAACCTTGTCTGAGCTGTTCTGTTTGGAGCATAAAAACCAGACGGTCCATCAAAGGGTGCAGACATATTGGATCCATAGCCAGGAAGAGCGCCTTGTGAAGATGTTTCCTCTGATCTTTTCATGCCTCCTTGGAACTCTGCCACCTGCCCCTGTAAATGGAAGATTACAAACAACAGTGAGCTAAATAAGAGAGACTGGAAATGGCAATCAATAGCATTATCCTCAACAAAAGAGACCTTATCGATGTCCATGGCATTGTTAGGAAGATGACCAACAAACTTTAAGTAACCTTTCTCTTGATCCTTCAATCCTTGAGTAACCTTCTGTGATAGTGCCTGTGAATGTGTCACATGTTTCATGGCTTCAGCAGGTTCCATGTTCACACCCAAACTTCCCATTGGATGATACTGAAACTTACGAGGCCCAGAGGTTTTCCGGCCAATCTGACCCAAAGACTTTTGGTTTGCCCCAGCCAAAGAATTAGAATCATTTGCATTTAACCATGCATTCTCAACACCTCCTGTAACAGTATGATGGGGCCGGCTGGAGTTATGGCTGTCATTAGAGATCTCTTTCTGGAAGCTGCTCTCCTGCTTGTTGTCATATGTTTCACCAGAAGCCCTTTCAGAATTATTTAATGATGCTTCAAAAACTTGCGGAACATTGCTGAGCTGATGCTGATACCCTCCCCCACTCTCATTTCCCTTATACTTCAGAGAAGAATCAAAAGCATGGTTCCCATAATCAAAAGGATGACTATGTGCAACTTGTTGGTTAATCTCCTGATTCCTTTTTGTATTGCTTGAATCGGGTAAAGCAGTAAAGTTATTCATCTGGGAATCTTCTGAGTTTACCTGCGGACTACCAGTGCCAGATTTTATTTGTTCCAATCCAGAAGCTGAATTACGGAAGGGCATTGACACAGCATTACCATCAGCCTTCCATAAAAGACTATTATGATCCCCATCTGCTTGCATGGCTCTCTTATCATCACTACTCCGAGAATTCTGTACAGTGTGTGCATTCTCAAGAGCTTTTAGGGTAGCATCACCACTTGGTGACAGGGCCTCATTAATATTCCAACCATTAGGCTTATTACCGGGATGGCTACCAATATTGTAGGAGGATATGTTCTGCTGGTGAGCCCAAGAACCCCGCATGTTCTGAGAATTTAATTCCACATTCATAGAATGCGCAGCAGTCCCAGACTGCTCATAGATTCGACCATCCCAAGCACCATCAGGAGTATTGTCCAAATGCATAAGTGATTGAAGTTGAAGACTCTCCTCAACATGTGGCTTCTGCTGAGGACTGCGATCAAACCCTTTCCCACTTTCATTCGGAGGCTGTTGAACAAATTCCCGAGAAGAATCAGGCCGCACCTTAACACTCTGCTCATATGGAAATTTGACATTTGACTGCTGAAAACCAGGAACTTTACGACTGCTTGGACTCATACTGACATCATCAAATAGAGGAAAAGGTCTTGAAGTTAAAGAAGACGCAGTCTGCAAGTTGCCATCAACCCAACTTGTTTGTCCCTTCCCAGTGTCATTAAATGTTGCTGGCTGATTCCCATTTGACAGTTCCGTTTTCTGAAAACTCAAGCCACTCCACTCTTCCTGTAACCCAGTGTCACTGCTAGAAGTTTCTGCAACAGCAGACTGCATAAGAGCACTCCAGCTTCCACTCTGAATGGAAGGAAATGCACTGCTGTAATCTGCACCTTCCAAGGAATTCCCATAGACTCCTGTACCCATGTTGTCGCTCCTGCCCAAAGGAGCATCCCAAATACCATCATCTGAATTGAACAAAATCCTTTCTTCTGTTGGATCTAGGGCAACTAAACCCTGAGAAGGGCCAACCTGTGGCATCGTTTTTTCTTGCAAGTTTCCTGACCAACCAGGTCGCTCCTGCCTCCCCAGTAATTCCTGCACATGTGCATTCCTAGGGACGGAATTCAATTGCTGGATGTTACCAGATAAAACTTCACCGCTTAATCCTTGACCAGGAACATGCCCAAACAAACTTTTCCCTTGTAATCCCTGCTTGGAAACCGAAGCACCATCCTGCATGCAAACCTGGTCCTGAAATGCAGCACACTGATCTCCCTGAAAAGAGTTATTTAAGGATGATGACTGAATCAGAGGCTTCTCTACTTGGTTATCACTTGTCTTGTTCAACATATCAGCTGAATCATGTGAAAATCCTTGTATATTAGAGTACTGATTCAAATTTCCTCTTGTGCTAGTGATAGAAGCACCATATAGCGATTGGTCAAGCTGTTGAGGAACAAACCCCATTGAACGAAGGGCCTGCCCTTGTTCATTTGAAAACATTACTCCATTAGGAAATCCTTGCATGGAGGGAGAACCACTCTGCTGCACCCAGTTCATGCCACCAACCATAAACATTTGTGAGGAACTAGGTACCATCTTAGAGTCACCGCCAATATGCTCATTAGGCCACAAGAAGTTCGATGAATCATGGACAGGTGCGCCATTCACTAGAGCTGGTAACTGACCACCAGCAGTCTGTTTCGCAATAGAATTCAACTGGTTAATCGAATTTTGCTGCTTTGTTTGATCGAATCGTTGAAGCTGCTGCTGCTGCCTCTGAAGTTCTTGCAGTTGTTTGATCATTAATTGTTGTTGCCATTGGGGAATGTCATTAAACCCAGACTGCTGCCTTGGCCGAGGCTGTGGTAAGCCTGATTGTTGCCCCCTCATTAGCAGATGTTGACCACCAAGAAAGTTAAAATTACTAGGAACCTCAGCAGTTTCCAACCTCTCTGAAGTTTTGGTTAGGCCAGGACTTTGTTCAGGACCAATCCCCTGCTGTGGTTCAAGAACAGATGAGCCTCTTGCCCCTCCTCCCAGAAACTCTGCCTCATGGTGCTGCCTTATCTCGAAGTCCTGATGTCCATGCAAAAAACCATTCAGACTCAGATGTTGGTTTCTGGATTGGCCCTTAGCAAACTCTGACCTCAGTGGCAACAGGGTAAAGTCTGAGCCACATGGAACTCTAGAAGGCTGCCTGCCATTTCCATTCTCAGAATCTGCAAATAATCAAATACCATAAAAACAGGAGAAAATTTTTGAAGGATCAAAGAGACAAGCATTTTTATACCAACACTAGAAATGTAACTTTCAAATACCACAATAATACATAAACAAAAATAAAAACACAAGATAATTAACAACCTAACAGTTTGTACATTTATACATTGAATCATTATAACTTGTATCAAGAACCATGATGAATTTAACAAAGCAAAAATAAATAAATAAAACAGTGATGCAATAAAGTAGTCAAAATAACCATACCTGATTGCTGCACACTGTAGTTAGTTGAGTTAGAAGTCAGAGGTGTTCCGATCTGTCTCTGGCCTCCAGCCCACAGACTGTTATTAATAACTGACCGATTTCCACCTGTAACCTGCAACTGGTGCTGACCCTGGGACAAATTGTCTTGGTCAAAGAAATTGTGGACCTTGTCTCCAATTTCATTCCCAGGCATAGATTATTTAATCTGCAAATTTTTGCAGCTGATTCTTTGGTAGGAAAAGGACCTGCCTAAAAGGGACAGTAATGATGCTCAAGCCTTTCCATTCTCATAACTCTTTGCAAGAGAGATAGTAAGGCTCTAAGAAGAAAACTTATAACAATGGTTCACTCCAAAAGTTTCTTCTGCAGCTTACTCCTTTTCTGTACAAAGAATGGGACTTCTAGGGATATGCCCCCCGCCCACTCAAACCTCACCCTGCATAAGATTAGGAGTGAATCATCATGAAATGGAATAAATGTCAAACAATGGCTAGATGTCAATTAATAGATCTTGTAAGGGAACCATATTAAGGTAAGTCAGTGATCTAAAAGCAATGCATTGTTTTTCCGGTTTCTTAATAAAATCATAGATTTTGGTATTTAAGGTCTGCAGGAATTAAAACTGATGCTAACAGTTAAGTACACAAAATGACACGAGCCTGAAATGTTTTGGGTGACTGACACTAGAATTTCAAAAATCCAATGTCTGACTAAGCATCTTTTTAGTTCTTCAAAAATTTTCACACTATATGATCCAATTAGTTTCCAGTAATGCCGGAAAATATAGTATCATCCCATGCTACAATGGTTTCTATTTAAACGATATATGCAACATTGTAGTAAATCCACTGGACATGTTCACAAGTTGTATTTTCATGGTGCCAGACACTTGGTTTCTTCTCAATTTGCTTAAATGTAAATATTCCATAAGATGCAAAACAACACTCAACTCCAAATAACACAAAATAGGGACGTGAATCTAACCATTGAGGGTTGTATTCGCATGTCTCTTCTTCATGGGGTTGTAACCCAGCAAAAAACCTTCATGTCATAGTGTGCCTCTTACAAAAGAGATGGAGGAACTGTATTCATATAATAATATTAAAGATAATAAGAACCAGAGCAACTTATGGAAACTTGAGAGTATTAAGGGTTTTTTTCCACTTCCCTCCCCCCCCCCCTCCCCCTGAAAGTGAAGAGAAAGCAGAAAAGAGAGGGTAAGCGAAAGAGAAGGAAACATAACGCAAGGCTATCTCTATTAGAACATTAACCCCTTCCCCTCACCTGACAATTAAAAAAAAAAAAAAACCTAGATACATGAAAACAGTCTTTTATAGCTTCAGTCCACTGATATTCATAAGAGAGCTACAAAACCTCAGTTACCAAATGATGGTACTGCCGAAAAGACAAACACGTACCCAGACACCACATCATTAGATTGCAAGCACACAAATACAAAGGAAAGCATAGAAACAGATGGAACTATGCCCAGGAAAGAAAAATTTAAGCATGTACTATCAGAATGTTTTGGATCCTGAGCACATCTTTGGAAAAGAGAAAACACTGTAATAGAAAAAGTGGAAATACCCACCTGAAGAACTGAATTTGACTCTCTACATGGTAGAGAGGCTGCTGTAAGTGAGAATATCAAGTTTGACATGGTAAGGTTAGTATTCAACAAGCAGCAGCCTCGTTGACAGAGTTGAAAGCTCCATAAATGCTCATCTATATGAGTTTAGTACATGGGGCTTGAATTGCTTCCGCTGTTTCTGAATTTTACTATGAACAGGTAGGTATAATTGAGAAGTTTCCTTTCTAATGCTTTATTATTGAATAAAAGCTAGTCATGAGGGGGAGAGAGATGAAGAGAACATAGTTGGTAGTCAAATACTCCCTCGCGGCTCAGCTAAACTATAAAAGTCAGTCCACCCCAATCAATAATCTGAGCTCCGAACCATCTAACATTTTTAATTGATGTGAGTAACGGGTTCGAATTACATATCAACAACACCGAAGACAAAGTGCTCCCGGACAAAACATAAGGGACAAAAGCAATAAATTCAACAAAATGAACTGCTCCTTCTGTCTAAGTTCAGCTCTAACAAGCTCAAGTTAAAGCAAGGAACGCCCCTGTCGGACCCAATTCCGATGACCCAATCAAAACTCCACCCATAATAGTCTCTAAATGGGCTATTCCGTATGAAAAGCTAACAAAAACCGTGAAGGAAAAATTTTCCACGCAGGAAGACCAACACCAGGACCCAACCTCAACAATAAAATTCCAGGGAGATCGAAAAAGACACACGTAATTCCAACTAAAATTCGTGATTGACTCACGAAAACAAAACGAGCAATGAACACGAGCTCAAAAGAGATCCCTCCCAGCCAACGAACGAAAGCCCTAATCAACAATCGTCACACTATAAGTCCATAAATGGTGGTCCGACGAAACAAATTAGGGTTTTTGGAATGACAAATGTGCACTTACTTGGTTCCTGAGGGACTTCTAATGGCGAACGACTTCAAATCTCTGTAATTTCGTCCCTGTTTTTAAACTTTAGCTAGGGTTTGCAGCTATGAAGAGGAAATACGCCTTTCTTTTCGAGCTCTGCAATAACGGGTTTTCCAGACCGTAGCAGAGAGATAGATAAAGTGATCAAAAAACAATGCGAAATTTTCAACGAATTCTGAAAGAAGACGTAGCTTCGGTCCGACCCTTAGCTTCGGATATCGAAGCAAGCTGGTTTGGGCTAGCGATGTTAAAAGGAAGGAAATAAAAAAACAAACGGGAACCACCGTTAAAAAATATATATATATAAAGCTCTCACTTCCAAAAAAATAATATTTCGTTTTTTTCTCGATTTGTAAAAATACTAAAAAGATTTCCTACTTTTTCAGGTTTTTCTTCCTTCCCATCTTCCGCCGCCGAATTTAGGTCGTAGCGGACTGAATTTAAACGGACGTTAACTTTTTATCATTTTCACTAATCTCAGATCGGATCAGTCAAAATTGCTAGAGTCGGACCGGTATCAGCATAGATAGATCCTGCCCGATATTGGTACATCGGTCAACTTGACCAAATTGCCCAAATCTTGGAATCGGATCAATTGGTATCGGTCACTATGATTCTAAAATGGTTCGTAATCTCATGATCGGATCTATCAATTCGCTTAAGTCATATCGTATTGATTAGAGTTGCAAAAGGGTCGGGTTGGGTCGGGCTTTATAGAACCCTAGCTTGGGCCCAAGCCCGACCCGACCCGACCCTAACTCAAGGTCATAAAAATTTAGGGTCGGACCTGGCTGACCCTAATTGGCCTTAATCATGGGAAGGGGGAAGGAAATACATGGGCTATAATGGACTGGGAGGAAATTATCAATTTTATGTAAAATAACATTGTAATAAAATATATTATATCACTTATTGTCTTCATATATAATATATTATATAACTAAATGTGGGTGAAGTTTAAAACTTATAATATATATTTTATAGTATAACTTAAACAGAGTCAGGGTGGGTCTGGGCGGGCAAAGCTTAGTCCGAGTCAACCCTGACTTAGAGTCAGAAATTTTCAACCTTGACCCACCCTCAGGGCCAAATATTTTACCCCAAGCCTTGTTTGAGCTTAGGGAGGGTTTGGGCCGACAGGGCCAAACTTGCCCCCTATTGACCATGGTTTTACAAGTTACTTACTTTTCATAATTTTAAAATAATTTTTTAGTAATACTGGCCGATACGGAACCGATCCACAAAAATTCGGTTTTATGGTAATTTTTTACTGATCCGGATTGATAGCGGATCTATATCAGCCCTTTGACCGATCCCGAGACTGATCCCTGTATTACGAATCATGCGTATGATTGAAGATTTAAACGGACGTTAACTTTTTGCCTGTTTTCAAATTTTAAAGTTTCTTGCCCTTTCCGTATATACGAGAATTGTTCATTTTCGTGAGAACTTACCTAGTCACCGACCTATAGTGAGTCATACCTTTATTCCAATCCAAAAGTTGAGATTCGTGAGTCTACAGTGACATGCGCTGACGTGGAAGATCTGATCCGTCCAAAGAAAGTAAGTGGCTTTCCAGTTGGTCATTGGTGTAGTTGGGTTCCTGCAACGTCATCTTCGTATGGTCCACTTTTTTCTATGGATAATAAATGAATACTTCATGAATTTTTTGAAATTGGCGCTTTTTGCCACTTGGTACAAAGGTTTAAAATGGCGGGAAGTTGTCTTATTAACAAATTTAGATATAATCCATGTGCAGCTTTTTACTGCCAGGTCAGCTAACACGTGTTACAAATTTTACAAAAGCAGCTTATGTGACACAACCTTACAACTATTGTACTATTCAAGTCACTTGGTGGATAAAGGAATCTAAGGGTATTTATGTGAATACAAAAATGTGGGTAAGTCTAATCCCTGTATATGACTCACACATAGCTGTCTTGATCTTTTTTTTAAATGACGGAAAAAGAAATCTAAGGGCAATTATATAAATAAGTAGAACATATAACTACTAAAATACCCTATTAAACGGAAACAACATGGGTTAGAGTTTTACCTCGATGTTGATTTTCACACAGCAAAAATGATCATCATGAATTCTGACGATGCAATCTTCGCAACTATTCACGAACTCGTTACGTTTCTCCAATGGAAATTCCACACTTCAAGTCCAGGAAATGTAATGGAATCCCTATCAATACACACTCTCAAATACGTGATCAAACATAGAGAGAGAACAGGAGGAGAGCTAGAGAGTGTGGGAGAGAGAGCGTGAGACGGAGGAAAGAGAGGAATTTTTTTTTTTTGGGTAAACGACCACTTTATTCATAAAGAAGGCAAGTAATACACTGAGCATCCTGGTGACATAAGTCCAAGAGCCAAGGATCGGAACGTGGCCAGACTATCCTACTTGCACTAGATAGGGCCTTCCTAGGTAGAGAATGAGCAGCCAAGTTCTCTTCTCTAGGGATCCAACTAAAGGAAATTACATTAAGCTGAGAGATCAAAGTCCTAATGTTGTGAATGACATTAGAGATAGTCAAGGGGGACTGGAGGGAGGGGTTGTTGAGCAGATACATAAGCCCATAGTTGTCAGACTCAACGATAATATTGGAGTACCCTGCCTGAATAGCTGATTGAAGCCCTGTTCTGATCGCAATAGCTTCCCCAATGATCACTTCCGAGAACAACTCTAGCCCAGCAAAGGCAAGAATCGGGTCACCTTGCGCATTCCTGATCACCACACCAATGGCTTCCTTGTGTCCAATGGGGTCCACCGCCGCATCAGCATTCAACTTTAGATTTCCAGGAGGCAGGACACTCCATCTGGTACAGGGACGAGTTGAAGGATTCTAATGGGCGGCAGCAACTGCCTTTGGGGTAGAAGTAAACTCCACAGACGCTCTCTAGGCACGTTGAATAATATCAACCGGAGAGTTGTTTTTGTTGTTGAAGAGCAATTCATTACAAGCAGTCCAGAGGTGCCACATGAGGAAGGATGCCTAAGTAAGAGTCTCTTTTCGCGTTTTCTTATCTGGGAACTTCAGTTGATCCCACATGTGGAGAAAGCTCAGGAGAGATAGGTTATCCAGGGAGCTGACATTAATGGACAACAGACTCCCAAACCATACGGCGGCAGCAAAGGGGCATGTGAAAAGGATATGATCAACGGATTCAACCTCCAGCCCACATCTCTTACAGCTTGGGTCGCATTTCAGCCCTCTTCTCAATAGATTTTCACCAGATGCAACACCTTGGGCACAAACCTTCCAGAGAAAGGTGCGGATCTTGGGGAGGGTATGGCAACTCCAGATACGTTTCCAAATCACAGGCCGGACCTGGTCCCAGCCGTGTTGTCGAGAGGAAGACGCTTCCATGGCGGTTTGCAAGTCCCTTTGATTTACGAGTAGGTGATAGACAAACTTGGTGCTAAAAATCCCTTTACGATCACCTCCCCACACCAACTTGTCCTCCTTCGGATAGAGGGGAAGTTTGATTTTCACAATTGCGTCAACTTTCCTCTGACTAAATAGTTGGTTTAGGATTCCAATCTCCCAGGTGTGATTCCTAGTATTAATGAGCTCCTAGACCAGTTGAAGCGAACAATGAGCTGGTTTTTTAATTTGCAACTTGAAACCAGGAAGCGATGAAATCCATCTTGACTCCCAAATATTAATCAGCTTTCCAGATCCCACATGCCACATTAAACCAGCTTCCAACACCTTACGACCCACTAGAATACTCTTCCAGGCCCATGAAGGCCTATTTCCTTCTTTGGCCTCCAAGAAATAACAATTTGGGAAGTAGATGGCCTTAATAAATCTGGCCCAAAGAGAGTCAGGTTGAGCCCATAATCTCCAGGCTACTTTGGAGAGGAGCGCACGGTTGTGGAGTATGGGGTCCCGAAATCCTAAACCACCCCTCTCCTTGGATTTGCACAGTCTATACCACGAAATCCAGTGCAACTTTTTTTCCTTCTCCTACTGGCCCCAATAGAAGTTTGCAATAGCTCTCCTGCTGACCCCAAGAGAGGAGTTGCGGCAATCTCTTCTTGTGCACAACCTCCTTCTTACTCATTATATATAAGTGGGGGGACCACCATGTGGCCCCCCTCCTCTAACCCTAATGGGTCTATGGGTCCCATAGCTGTCCCAAGTGGGCGCCCATAGGGCCTGGCCCATATTGTTTAACATATCCCAAATGGTCTAACCATCAAAGCCCATATATGTTGAGAATAGTTCCTCTCCAATGACGTTAACCACCAGAGTTGATCTCACACCATAACATCATTAGAGAGGATTTGGGCGCATATATATCAAGTCTTACTATCTTTTGGATGTAGCAGATCCCAACCAGATAAGTTGCCAAATCAACCCAGTTTCAAGCTGTCATGAATTTAATACAATCTAGTCATTCTTCCCAAAAGGAATAGTAAACCTTGCTTAATTTGGGCTGATTCTGAACCTGTTTCACTTTCAATGCATGCATTGTTCTGATTGAATATCCCATATATAAAATAAAAAAATAAAAAAATTTGATTGGATACTTTAGCCCAAGTGTGGTTTAAGGTTTTCTTCCCTGTCACTATGTCTACTAAAGTGTAATACTCTACTATTTGTCGTGATGCAATACATGGATTAGTCCATGTGATAGAGGACTAGGCAAGTATCTCATTGGTACAACTTCAACTTTAAATGAATTAAATGTGAAATAAGTATATTGAAACGAATGGGAGGAACGATCACCCTCAAATTAAATGATAAATTTTCTAGTGAAATAAAAGATCATGTCAATCAACACTTTTTAGCAATTCTATTATTAGACAAACTATGTTATATGTTATATGGTGTTTTTTCTGAATTTAGCTCGTCTCCAGGGAGCACAGCACGCCCAGGGTGCTGCCAGCTATTGGGCTGTGCCGCACACATCCCTAGGCGTACGTCAAGATGTGTGCGGCACAGCTCAACCGCTAGATGCCCCCTGGCAGCACCCTAGGCACTGGGCTCCCTGGAAACGATCCTGATTCGTTTTTTCTTCCCCTTAATGTTTGCCTTTTAAGATTCTATGCTTGGTTTTATGGAAGGGGGAAAAGATGCTAAACTAAACTATATACTTGGTTCTTCAATTTTCCAATGTATCAAATATTCAAATACCAAATAAGAAACAACAAGAACACAAAACAGCTTGTGTAAACGACATAGTCAGGGAGATACTCAACACAATCATTCGATGGGATAATTGCACTGCTAATATTGTCAAATTTAGTTGTGGAAACTTTACAGTTTCTTATTATTAAATGGAGACGACACTAGTTAGGAATTTACCTTGTTGATGTTTCTCACGTAGCGAAAAGGATCTGATTGCCCTACGCGTCGATCCAGACGAATTCTAACGTCACAAGTCTCACGACGATCCACATACACTCCATCGTATGAATCTCGATAAGTTTCTCAAATGAAGATTTTACACTCCAAATCCAAAGGAACAAGATGGAATCCCCAAGCAATACACACTCGCACAAAGGTGTGATCTAACATAGAGAAAGAGCAGGACGATAGCTAGAGAGTGAGGAAGAGAGAACATGAGACAAGGGAAAGAGAGAGATTGCGGCAATCTCTTGTGTGCAGCCTCCCTCTTACTCCTTATATCTATATTTATTTGGGGGACCACCATGTAACCCTCCTCTTCTAACCCTAGTGGGCCTATAGGTCCCACAGCTGCCCCAAGTGGGCGCCCATGGGCCCGACCCATATCATTGTCATCCATTTGATTGGAGGGTAAAGCTATTGCTATTGTGGCTGTTTTTTTTAGTAACTATTTTGGATGTCATTTGTTGTTAGCTATTGATAATTTGATATAGAAGTGCCACATGTTTTGTGAGTTTTGATGTCAATATGTTAGTAGCAATAAGTAGTATATTTTTATTATTTTTTGTTTAAAGAAGAGACTGAGGTCAATGGTCAAGCTTACGAAAATATATGTCTTGCATCTCTTCAATGTCTGGTTCAATAATATCAGGGAGTCAAATAGATATTTGATATGGTGCTGGTCCTACCATTATTCAAATAGAAAAGTATTGGGAATATGTTTGAAACTTAGAATTTCAAAACTATATATTTTTTAAAATAGTTTTTGTGTGACTAATTTGCATAAACATACAATGTCCCTTGTTTACAATATACTTTGTAGCAATAAATAGGTGATAAAATAGTTTGCCTTAGATTTATAAACAAATTTGATAATGATTTTTGCTTTTATTCCAGTTTCCTAATACCTCTCTAGTCATCCATAATTTATATATTACATAAATTTGAATAGAAATCTTCCATGTTGGAACAATAAATTACATAACTATGTATCCCACGCATATTCATGAATGAATATCAATATACCTTTATTTCCATATGTATTGAACCGTGTCTAATAATCATACCCCTATTTCATACCAGGGGCAATGGGGCTATAATTCATCTCTCTCTCTCTCTTTTCCCGACGGAGAAGGGATTTAAGGAAGTTGTGTTACAAGAATCATTAATTTGAAGTGAATGTCGTGCAGTGAGAAAATTATATATAAACAAACTTAGCATGACTGAAAGGAGGGTGTTGAGAAATTACCAAAAGAGAAAGAGAGAGAGGATGTTGAGATGGATGAGTCGTAAAATTAGAAAAGACAAAAGAAGGAATGAACAAGATATATCTAATTTATGAGTAGCTCTGATATATGAAGAGTTGTGAGAAAGTCGCTTGAGATAGCATGAAATATGAAACAAAGGCTTTTGGGGGCACAAGTATGGATTAATGTTTTGATTCACATCGAATGAGTAAAAAGAATCAAGGGTAGATCTAAAATTTTTTTTTTTTTTTGGTAAACAGGGTAGATCTAAAATGACTCTAGAGAAATGGTGAAGACATGCATAATTTAGGACTAGTGACAAGTATGGTTTTAAATAGATTTGATTGGAGAAGCAAGATCTATGTAGCTGACTCAATTTCGTTGGGGTAAGACTAATTTGAGTTGACCAAAAGTGAAGATGAATGGTGTAACAAATATTGTGGATGTGTGATTGACAACCCTTGATCTTTCTTTCCATTCGATGTATAATATGTAAAATACCAGACAATATGATCTGAGAAATTGAGATGTAGAGATCTAGAAACCAACACTTTGAAGCACGTGGTTGAAGAAACTAGATTATATAGGTTTGACTTAATTAAAAAAGATGGGCATGGGACCCAAGGAGAAACTCTAGTTGGAATACTATTTTTAATTGTCATATAAGGAAGTCTCTTCTAACTTTATACATATATGTTGTCGTTTATTATGCCTATGATTGTACTGTCAAATAATAATAATAGTAACAAAGGAGGGGATTATTATCCGAAAAAAATAAAAAATAAAGGAGGGGATTGTTGTCAGGTTGCATGGCCCTTACACCAGTGTGGAGACCAATAAGGGTGCGAATGACGGTATCCAAAGGGAATTTTCATTTCATGGAGGCAAGGCGATCATTTTGCCCTTCCTGTGTCTGGGATTAGGTGCCATGCAGCTTGGCAACCTTTTTTTTCCCTAATAATAATAATAATACCCCACGATGCAATTGTACTATCACCCTCGCATGTGGGTATTTTTAATTGTTTTATCTCTAGTGTCTTGTTCGCACGGCCCCCTAGTGGATGCTATCGTTATCCCCATCGGGATTGATGTGTTGTGGGAGATTTCTGCTACACTGGCATCAAAATTACTCAAATCAATAGTTCTTTTTTGGGTGAGAGATTGTTGCTTGGTTGTGTATCCTTTGCACAAGCACAAAGGCTAATGAGAATGTGCACAAAGACAAAGACATCAAAACATGAGAATTTTATTTCATGAGAAGTTGAGCAATAATTTGGCTTGCTCCTAGGCACAGGAGCCACACCATTATTTTATAATTAAATATTTATTGGATGAATACAATTATACAAAGTAATTAAAGTTCAAATTGCTTGAACCAGACCAACTTTGGTACTCCCTCCCAAAGAGAGAGAGAGAGATGGCTCATGTAAAAAGTATGTCTTGAGCTAGAGTAGATCAGTTAAAATGAGTAATTATTATACGAGTAAAGTCTGGGCACACCGACCTTGTGCCTTACCTAAGTCTGTCTCTCTCCCCATCCCTTATGAAAATTGATCCCTTTGTCCTCCTGTGGAGAGTGAGCGGCACATGTCCAACCTTCTCCCTTATTATATATATATAGGATAGTTATCCATGTAAAATAAAATGTCATATTTCTGAAAAAACCACATGACAAATCTAAGTCATCTATTTTTTATGTTTTTTAAAACTAAATCATCTACTCCTACTCAAAGTTGGGAGAATGTATAGTAATGACTAGAGTACTTATACACATGCATCGATATACATGAGATGTGTGCCAATATAAAAGGGGTATTTGAATGAATTAGACTTTTACATTTGACACACGGCTAAGCTAGACCATGTCCTCCCTATCAGGACCCTATCTGATAGTTGGGAGGGACATATCATCTGTCCAGGTGACAGAATAGTTGCTTTTGCGACATTTGAAAAATAACAAACCATTGTGACAATATAATTCACCTTATTGTAAAGAATATAATACATACGATGGATAGTGTAGTGCTCGATGCCATTGATCTCCCAATTACACCCTAATGGATCGGATAAAAAATTACCGTATAAGCCGAGTTAACTCAGGATTTGCTAAGACCGATTTAATCCGACATCTGATCCCTAAATCCTTTTGACGAAAATTGCCACTAAATAAATATGGGGCAGGTGTATGGATTGGGCGGATTCAAGATTTTTTTGTTTTGGTGAAGGCGGATTCAAGATGAAGAACCATCTTTAGTTGAGCAGTGGAGGCCCATGCCCATGGACCTTTACTTGGCCTGAGCCTGGCCCAATTAAGCACTGCGTGAGGGAGACGAAGTATATCAGCAAATCGTACCCGTACGCCGCATAAGCCAGCGGCCATCCAACGGCCCATAAAAGAATATACTCTCTCTCACCTGATTGTTCAATATTACGCGATTGGTAACCAAAAGCGAAAAGAACAAGTGAAAAGTGGGTCCACTTTGTCATGTTGACGGTGGACCTGTGGTCATGCAGTGTCACATGTCAGACAAACACGGAAAAAAATTGAGTTTTCACGGATCAAACGGCAAAACCCTAGTTTTTTTTTTGATAAAAGCAAAACCCTAGGTGAAAAAAGAAAAAATTGAACTTCTGTTTGTTTAGTTGATTGTGAAAATGTTTTGAGCTATTTTTGATCGAATGCAGCTTTAAACCTCCAGGAGTTAACGAATTCTAGAGATATGGAAGTTGCAGGCGAAGAAGAACGAGACGGTCTTTCAGTTCATTCTCCAGGACAGGCTCTACCGTCTTCAGCATCTTCTCTTCCTAAGGTCGGTTTTATATGCACCTCTTTTTAGTCATTTTGTCTACGCTTGGTTGTCGCCTGGAATGAAATGCGTTTCATTTTGATTTGTGATAGCATGTGAGTGCATTTGACATTAAACTGAACCAAAATGGGCTCATCTCATTCATCACCAAAGTGTGAATAACTAAAAGACATGATCTGGTTTCTTACAGACCTGGAACGACCTTATTGCTGTTTATTTTAATGGTAAGCCAGTATGATTCGTGATTGAGTCCATTTTGAAGTATCGCGTTAAGCATTCAAATTGATGTGCCAATTCCAAATGAAATGGTTTCATTCCTGGCGGCTACCAAGACATCCTTTGTCATTTTTGCTTTCTATGTGAAAATATTTTTGTCTTTTGGTTCCTTTCTCCCAACCCCAGGAGCAATCACAGGTTGAAGTGGAACTGAGATTGTTAGAAGCTCTCGAAATATATCCTGTAGTCAAACTACAAGGTAAGTCTATAAACATGGAGTTTATTTGTTCTATTTTTCTAAGGCACCTCAATGTCAGAACAGGAATCTGATGTGTGGTGGTAGCTTTATAGTTGTAGTAGAGTGCAGTACCATTGCAGAGGGTTAAGCCCATGGACTAGTACATTAAATAGGCTTGACAAATTGCGATGTTGTTACTAGTGGTGTGAAGTAGGTCTAGACATTTGGGATATTGTTGCGAAAAAGAGGATTTCCCAACTAACAGGTGTTTGGGAGAGGGGATGAAGTTATTGGTGGGTCTGTGTACCGATGAATTAGCCTTCCTCCAGAGATCTTCAATGAAGTAAAGAAGCTTGTGGTGGATGGTTCTTTTATAAATCCTCATATGTATTTAGTTATCTTTGTTACCTTCTTGTCAGTAAGCTGTAGAGAAACTGGAAGTGGTTGGGAGTTTCTGTTGACTGCTAAGTTCATCCTTGGATTAGAGTTGGTTATTGCCATTTGTTGTCTGTGTTTGTGGACACATGGTGTCCTGGTTGTAGTGTGCAGGGTTGCTATTCCTTTAGAAGTTGTAAAATATGTTTGGTTGATCATTTGAGTTGGTATTCAACGGGTGGTCCTTTTCATTAGCAAATGACAATTGGAATTTGATATTTATCCAAAATTTCATCACAATAATCGGGCCTATATCCACACCCCATAATGAAATCTGTTAAGCATAGGCCACCAAAAAAACCCCAGTACAATTTATATTCCCTACACAATAGTATTCCATTGATGATGAAAATCTAGCAACATGAAAGTGTAATGATCTGTTTCTTTTTAAATTGTTCTCAAGCAGGTATTCACCGCCACTTTGTCCTTTATGGTCTGATGGAATTTTTGAGAAGAAGGTTAGTTTTGTCTTCTATTTGGTTTGATTCTTTTAGAGCCATCCTCAAAGTTCAAAGTTAGACTCGTTTGAAGGCTTAGTATTTTGCATTCCACTTAACTTTGCTCTCTCAATTTGGCAGTTTTGATCGCAACTTTTCACCTGATGAGGTTTTGCAGTTGCTGGATCGATTCTACAACTTAGAGACACTGGTATGGAGCTTTGATGAATTTTCTGAACTTTAAAAATTTGAAGCTGCCAGTTAGTGTAGTTGGTAAGGGCAGTGGCCTGTTGTTGTCACGTCCTGAGATTGAATCCCAGCTTCACCTTTGAGGGGGGGGGGTTGCAGGTGGGGTTTTCCTTGTAATGCCACAAAAGTTGCAGCCGCCCATCCCCTCGCCCATCCCCTCGCCCATAATAAAAAAGAGATTTTTCAAAAGTTTGAAAATTGTTTAAGGATTGCAACATCTAGTGTTTGTCACAGTTTGCGTCTACGAAATCTAAAATCTTATTAAATCAGCTCTGCCATGGACCATGTCCAATACTAAATAGGTGTGCACACTCCCACATTCCTATCTTTTGTCTTCAATGCCTGGAGCCTGTTATTAAACTTTCCCACCCCATGTAATCCAAGAAAAAGTTACTACATATAAATATAAGAAGAGTGCTTTGTTCTAATAGAAAAGAAAGGACTACCATTTTTTTTTATCTTTTTAATTTTTATGAAAAACTAAAGAATTTGGGGTTGCTTTGGCTGTTGATAAATTCAGCTTTTTAACAGAAGATTAAAGTGAGCCAGTCAGTCAGCACATGTAGAAGCCTATGCAAGTTCACAAAAGGGCTAGAAAATATGAGACAGACACATGCCATATAAAGTTATAAACTTATGTATCTTCTACCCCCCCTCCCCTTAAAAAAAAAAAAAACTAATGTATCAATAGGACATGACAATGTCATAGTTGAACATCAAACCATACTAGGCCTACCAACTACCCCTGTAGCTAACTCATCAGCAAGTTATTTGGAACATCTGCTATAAAAGCATTTAGAACATGTACTTGAAATAACAGTAAATAGGAAAACAAAACATTATGAAACTATCAAGAACCAATTAAAATCCATAAAACCATTATGAATCATCCCTAGCAGTAGGCAAACTGTCAAACATTCATTTTCTTGAAAGAGCTGGCACAAAAATCTACTTCAGATAAAAGTATGTAGAATATACCTCAGTCCACAGTCAAGCATCCTTTAAGAGAGCTATTGAAAAAGAAAATTATAAAAAAAGGGCTACAAAGAAAGAAAGAGCCCTCATGTTTTAAATATCATTCTGAAGAATCTTTTCCCCATGTGAAAAGAACAAGAAAGTTAAGAATGAGAAAATACCTAAATACCCAGATTCTTCAAAAATCCTAAGGAACCAAAGCAAGGATCAAGGTTTTGATTTCAAGCCTGGTTTCGACTAGGATAGATACTGAAATATTTCGCAGTTCCGCGAAATTTCAGTTGAAACCTGGAAGAGCTCGGTTGCTTCCGCGAAATCCTTCCTTTCTTCTTCCTCTTCACCTCCAAAAGCTGGTGCAAGCATGAAACAGTTAAGGATTCTTCTTCAGAATAAAGATGATATAGAATTAAATATCTTTGGTTCATGGTACGAGGTTTCACAAGATTTCAGCAAAATCTTGGGTTTCGTATCAGTTTTGCAAGGTCTCGAAACAAAACCTACTGCGATATACATTTTTGTCAAAGTTTCGACCGAAATTTCGCAATTTCGGCGAGATTTCAACCATGTTTCGAATGTCAGTATCGTTTCGGTCAAACCCTTTGTATAAAATGCATAGTTTCAATCGAAATTTCGTAGTTTCGATGAAATTTCGACCATGTTTCAAGTTTTGGTATCGTTTCTCCAGTTTTGACTCCAAAGAGTGTAACTTCCTTGAAAACCTCAATTTTTGTGAATTTGGCCAAATCACTCCCATATCTTTATAATGAACCATGTATAACATTTGATAATTATGACATGGTTTCTAATTTTATGTTTATTCATTCCTTAAACATAATTTAGTTGTTTTAATAGAATTATGTGTATTCTAGTACTAAATTTTGTGTATACAGCATCCTACAGCGTAAGGTTACCTAGAAGTTTTGAAACCTAATTTCACCATTTGGGCCATGAAGAGGAAGAAGAAAGGAAGGATTTTGTATGTCTTCTTTTCATTGTGCATTGTTGAAAAATCTTTAATAAATTATTTATTTTTCCTTCTTTCTTTTTTTACTGATCTTCTTGTATAAGATGGCAAAATAATAGCATTATGGAGTGGGCTGTCTTTAATTTCTTTCACTTTTAACCCAAATTGTGGTCACTTTTCACCTTCCTGGTTGTGCCCTGACCTTATTAAGAGCAGTACTAGAAGCCCCAGTAGGTTTTGGTTGGATGCGGCTATCCAATTAATTCAGTTGATTGCCATCCTTATATTATTCCCCTTAAATTACTATCTTTTTCTTTCTTTAGTTGGAGCAAGTAGTGATTTCCCATCTCCAATTAGCTGATCAAAGTCAACTGTACTTTGAAAGAAATTTTGGGATGTTTTCAATAAAACATGGAGATAACAACAAATCCTGAGAAATTAGAGGTAGATAGGATTAGCATCCATGAGGAGTAAGTTCACTTTGCTGACTGAATTACTGGGATGTGCAGGAAAAAGAGCTAGTTGAGACAATCACCTCTTGAAGAAGAACACATTTCATTGGGAGAAATCAAGTCAACACAGCAAGACAGGAGCCTGTTTCTTCTTAGTTTCCGGAGTTCGCATGGCTGCAGCGAAAAGATTGAGAGAATCTTTAGAAATTTCTTATTGGAGTTTGGGGATAACAGGAAGGATGAATCAATAGACTTGGCGAAGGCCAATGTATGCAATAAGGAAGAGAGCAACTTAATATTATAGACCAACGAGATTATCATTGAATTTGAGGATGATAGAAAACAAACAACAAACAACAACCATAACCTTATCCCAACTAAATGGGGTCGGCTACATGGATCCGAAGCGGCTATCACAGTAATTAAAAAAAGAGAAGTAGGAGGGAGTAGAAAAAAAAGGAGTAAAAGGAAGTACAAAAGAGAAAATAATATTACTAAAGGAAAAAGTCTATACAGTAGTTAAAGCAGAATCCAAGGAACATCCCCCTATAAGGGGTCGGCTACAAGGGTCCTTATTCTCCAAATAACTCTATCTGCGGTCATACTAGGATCGAGCCCTACCACATGCATATCCTTTCTTCCAGGTGTTGTGGAGCTCAACTTTGATGGTTGCTTTTGTGTAATTTGGACCCTTCTAGGGGGTTGGTAGGGCCTTTGGGTATCTGCTATTCTAATTTTTAGCATTGGTTAAATTAGTGCCGGTGATTCTGGTTGGGTTAGTTCATATTGTCAAAATGTCAAGTTGACGCTTAGGTGTCCAGGCACTTTGGTCGCCTTGCTTCCAGGTGTTGTGGAGCTCAACTTTGGTGGTTGCTTTTGTGTAATTTGGCCCCTTCTGGGGGTTGGTAGAGTCTCTGGGTATCTACTATTCTAATTTTTAGCATTGGTTAAATTAGTGCCGGTGATTCTGGTTGGGTTAGTGCATATTGTCAAGTCGACGCTTAGGTGTCCAGGCACCTTGCTTCTAGGTGTTGTAGAGCTCAACTTTGATGGTTGCTTTTGTGTAATTTGGCCTCTTCTGGGGAGTTGGTAGGGTCTCTGGGTATCTGCTATTCTAATTTTTAGCATTGTTTAAATTAGTGGCGGTGATTCTGGTTGGGTTATTTCATATTGTCAAGTCGATGCTTAGGTGTCCAGGCACCTTGGTCGCCTTGCTTCCAGGCCCCCTCTAATGCCTTGGGACGCCTAGACGCTGTGCCAACTATGGGCTAGTTGATGGTTCTTCAAGTTCTGGTTGGTTCATGCTAAGTCTCCCTGTCATTCAGTTGTGAAGGGGGACTCCTCTTTTGTCTGTGCCATCTCCTTTTGTTTCTCACAGTGTCCCAATTTTTGGGCTCTTTCTATTCTTTATTCATTTATTTTCTGCTTCTCACTAAAATTGTTATCTATAAAAGAAGAATAATTTAATTCTTCTACTCATCCAGATCCAAGACCATCCCCTAAAATGTAAATAAAAAAGGAGAAGGTTTCCTGGTCAGGGGTCCTGGTAAAGGATCTATCTACTGGCGTTTAGTTCTGCCATGTGGCAGGTCGGATGGGCCAAATTTTTGTGGACAGGTAAACCCTAAGGTCCTCTGCTCACATTTCCAGATTCAGTGCAAATGGAATTGCCCAACTAGTGGAACAAAACATTGAAAAATCCAAGACAATGGAGAGGGTGCATGCCTATGCATAGGAATTGCAATTTGACATGTGGCCGGTCCAGCATTTCCTATCAACTCTTCCATGTGGTAGAACTAGATGCCCGTCCATAGATTCCCATACCTGGAGTGCGGACGAATATTCCTCTATATTATTTCTGTTGATGCGACTACTGTTTCTTTCATAGCTTTCCTGGGAGCAGTTTTGTGCTGTATGTACTTTATGTTTCCTTTCTTATTTATGCATTAAAGACTTTAAAGTCACCTAACTTGTTCTACTATCTTCCATGTCAAAATCCAGAAACCAGACAATGATGAGGGAGAGCTTTTGAATCAAGAAGAAGATTTTTCCCTACCACAAAGTTTCTTTGGCAAAGAAGATTCGTAATCCACAGCTTTTGGTATATATACATGTTTCTCTTCAGCTTGTACAGCCTCTCCTTTGTGGTGGTAGTCAATACTTTATTGGGTGCTGTTTTATTCGTTTCAGTAGAATATTAGGCTGATGGATGGTCAATTTGCGTTTACTTTATAAACCTCGTCGAGAGGAAAAGAAAGTAGATTTTAATGTCCATAGGGTGTGTATGTAGGCCACTTTCTTGGCAATGATTTTGTTACTGATCTTGCTCAGAAACAGGGTGGGACGCTAACGCCAAGGCATTTTTGCATATACCTGCGTTGTAGGCTGTACCTGGTGAGGGCATGTATTACTTGACTAAACAGATCCTTGACAACTGATAATAATGGTAAGGCTACTGACTTCTTGACCTCTTTAGAATAAGAGTGGTGTTTTCGTAGACTGCTGGTCCGAACATTGTATAGTTGATGGCTGGGCCCAGACAACACAATTGTTGATGAAAATCTTGTCTGTCATAAGCCATTGATGATTGATTGATCAATGGACTATATGGTCCGATCATTCTCTGATCAACCAATTCTTCAGACTCTTTTTTTCATTTGATTTTGTCACAGATTAAAAGATGGAATAGCAAAGACCAGATAGACTGTGCTCTTAGACTGTTGCCGAAACATTTTCTTATGGTTCACAGTTAGCCTTTTGTATATGAAACTAAAGAACGCCGGGGGGGGGGGGAAGAAGATCAAATACACGGTTTTGGTTCAGACATACCAAGTTTAGTGTCAGATATGAGATTCACTAATGCCAAACTATGTATAGGATATGAGCAGGATTTGAATAAGAACACCAGTTGTCTCTGGTTCGTCATAATGATGTTTAATGGGGTGGATGGTCTGGACTCTGGATCTGTCATGCGGGTCCGCCACATGGCAGAAAATTTCTTGACAGAGCAAGGTTTTAAGCATGTTAGATTTCCAGATCATTTCGTTTGCCTTGTACTACTTTTTTCTAAGGCGGGTTCACATCCGCCGGACTTCCACTTTGGAGCTCTTTTTCAGCTGGATTTCCACTTTGGTGTAGCTCGAGCAATTTTGATCTGCCATTTGCCTTGTTAGTTGGAGCAGAAATTTTGGTGGTGTTGCTGTGGATGGACCACATTCTTGCGTATTTATGTGTATAGTTTGAGTTTAATCTTACTTTACCAATATCAATTTAAAGCAAAGAAAAATGGTGAAAATTAAAAGGGAGAGGTTTTCTAGTTCATATAACCGTGCCATCGTTAGATACCTATTTCTATCACATGGTAGATCAGATTGGGCTGAAATTTTGTGGATAGGTAGACTCCTAGGTCTCCTACATATATGAGAAGATTCAGCTCAAATAACAAGTTTTGATGATTTAATGAATCAGATCATTGAAAAGTCTAGTAATTTGACATGGGTGCAAAAGAACTACGGAGGGGGGGGGGGGGTGCATGGACATACATGAACCAATCCAAATTGCTGAATATGGGTTTGAAATTTGACATGTGGTTGGTAGTTCGAAGGTTCTGTGCCCCGACTTCCGTCTTTAGGGTTTGAATCATGTTTTGTCTCTTGGTCGAGTATGTAGACCATTCCTTGGATATCCCACAATTAAATTCCATTTGAATTAAGTTTTCGAACAGAGAAACTTATGCTGAAATATTTGAAGGGTAAAAGATTTGCACAACTTTAATTTAATTTCAAAATTGAATGCTGGCATCCCTCATAAGACTCAATGATTATTGTAGCACCACCCCTTGTAAAATTTCTTATATACTTTCCTAATTTTAATGTTTTCCTGTAATACTCCTCTTCCAAGGCATGAAACTGTAGCGTTGGAGGGAACCCCCCCCCCCTCCCCCCATAGTTAAACTTGGAGAAATGGTCATTTTCACGAGCCGCAACATAATATGCTACATAGTTGGAATTGTTATTACCACCCCTTTTTTATGAATGTCCGAATCCCTTCAAACTCACGACCTTTTGTCCAAATTGCCTTCAAAAGTAAGTCATTCATCGTGGTCGTGACAAGTGACAACCAGCCATCCCTCAACTAAATTTTAGACCATTAGAAATGGGGGAGCGTGACCTTCGCAGGTGTGTGGGGGCCAACAAGAGTGTGTGCAGAAGCATCTTGGGGGCGTGGCAATCATTTCGCCCCCACTGGGTCTAAGTGTGGACAGTACACTCCCCCCCATAGGGAATTTTTCTCCAACTAAAAATATAGGTATATCTGATTGATACATGTTTTTTAATAAGATTCATTTTTAGAAATTTGGGTCAAGCTTGACTTTTCGCTGAACCAAAATGGATGATGATTCATGTAACATAAAATCATTAACAAATGAAATGAAACTAATAGTAAACCATATAACGGGAACCAATTAATTCAAAACCAAACTGATATATACTTTTAAACACATGAAATTTTTTTTTCATAATACTGTTCACACAACTAAGTGTATTGAGACTATAGAGGCTAGATAATACAGTCCATAAAAATTTTAGAGAAAATTTTCCTTCACGATGCAATGAAAGATTCACAAATCCATATAAGGTTTTAGTATGGCTCCCAAAATAGTCTCTCCCAAAACTCTCGCATTAATTTGATGCCTCACAATGGCAAGGAAAACACAATCCAAAAACTTGTCATTTATTCCCAATATTTCTAACACACTCATCTAATATTCTAATCCCGGCAGGACAGGCCTGTAGCTGTGCCTCATCACTGCCCAAAAACACTGAGTGCTTTCCTGAGATTCTCGTATTTTATTATTGAAGTGAAGCTTTCAATTTTTTATTGGTATTTCACAAAGAGAGAGAGGGAGAGAAGCATTCGTAACATTAACAGAATGCATTAATCTGTGTACGAAAACACCTTTATGGGACATGCATGCACGTTACAATTGGATTTTGTGCTTCCAAAAGAAACACAGACGGGCGAGGAGACAACAACAACATGCACTTCAGGAAGGTTTAATGCCTTTTCTTTGCTTTGTTCATCTTTTCGGTATAGAAAATAAGATGGTCAAATGTTCGACTGCGTCCAGACACATGGGGTGGGTGAAATAACCATCCTACCCCCTAAATGGTGAAATAACCATCCTACCCCCTAAATGACAGGCCCATATGTTTGGACATTGATTGTGCTACGGAACAAAGAACATCATCCCACCTAATGTGTGTTGCTTCTATATTGACCGTTTAATTATTCCATTTAAGCTTAACTTATTATTATTATTATTATTTTGGATAAAAACTTAACTTATTATTTCATCATTCATTCATATGGAGTCGCATGCATGGAACCAACAAAGATCTTTTTTATTAAATAACAATTAAAATTGGAATTTTTATCGTATGCTGTTCCTGACCGGTGCGGTTTCCTAGTGCCTCTCACACGAGGAAGGTAAATCTCACTTAGGCAGAGTGTTCGGTCAAGTGCCCCGGGTAGATCCCACCCCCCTCTTGTGAGAGGCACTAGGGAACCGCACCGGTCAGGGAACCATAGATAATATAAATCCAACTAGGCTTAGGTTCAAGTACGCATAATGTGCTATCTAGATAATTCAAGGGAACACGATGGATTCAAGTTTACGATTAACAATAAATGAATAAAAATCTTGTTGTAATCAAGATTTGGTATTATCAAAAGAAATCAAGATTTGGGAAAAGGAAATTATGATTTTATAATGGGCAAAAAGGGAAGTGAGATGTTTCTGGGCACAGCCGCACAGGTTACACATAGCCTGATGGGAACTTTTTTTTTTCCGTTTTATATTTTTGTAGTTTTAGTATAACATACTTTAAAACTAATGAAGATATTCCTGTCATTTCACATGGACAACGACTTAATGATAAATCACTTTCAATTTTCAATTTATTTTATTCCGTTATCAAAAAAATGGTTATGGTTTCTTATTTTACCGTCTAAGTGACAACAAGGTACACTCAAAACAAATTAATCGAGGCAGTCTTTGTGTACCCCGTTGTGTGTAAGGCACACAGAGAAATAAGGGCATGCAGAAATAGAGGATGTCAATTTGGGGGGGAATTTGGATCCTCTGTAGCACGACAAAGTTTGTAACACACCATCTGACATGACGGGCAACAATGCTTGGGCACGCAACCCAACACAGGTAGGGTGTTGGGCTGCATACCTGAGCATTGTGGCCCGTTGAATGTGCACTACACTCCCTATCGTGCTACAGAGGAGCCCAACTCGGTGGGGAGGGGGGGGAGCATAAAATCCAACAAGAGACTAGAGCAATCTAGTAATTATTATAGAATAAGAAAACAGAAGATATCCAGGGTCGTATGGATAAAAAGCAAGCGAGAACCCTGGGTAGGATCGAAGGGGTAAAAAAACAGAAAAAAGACGGAAAAGAGTAACCGCTGCATCCTCCCTTCCTACAATTATCTTGAAATCCATAAAAGGATGCAGTCCATGCAGCAGCTCTTTATCTTCTCGTCATCGTTGTGAGAGAACGACACAAGAGGAAAAAAAGGATAAAAGGGAGGGTAGAACAATGGGAAAAGAAAATTTAAAATCAAGCCAAACGAACTAACTAATCTCAAGGCCATAAAGAAAGCCCATGAAATAATACCAGCTACTACAGTGAGTCCTCCCCTCTATCCCCAACCCCAAAGAAGAAAAGCTAAAATTGCTCTGCTTCTAAGTCAACTTCAAGATCTATAAACGACATCCCTGAAACCAACCAGCTTAAGATGTGCAAAAATTTGGAAGTCTCGTCAATGCTGCAGAAGCAAATCAAATTAAACTTTAGCCTCCTTTCAAACCAGGAAAAATGGGGTTCAGTATAAATTAATAGAATAGAATAAAAGCAGTGGGAGAAATCAAATGGTACCTCAGGTTCTGCAGCTTTAGTCTCCTCGAACTTAGTACCCTCTTCACCTGCAAAAATATTGTTCGTATTTAGGAACGCCTTGCAGCTATTCCATTTAACAGCTATTGCTCTTGAAGGAATCTAGTTGTTTTCTGTTGAAAGCAGCAAAGGAATCCAAATACAACAATAACAGATTATATTAAAAGTAGACGACAAACAAAGGCCCACAGACTGATACAGATGGTAAAACCACCTAACTGTCATTGAAGGTTGGAACAAATACACCATTGTTGCAATGATGTAAAGGAGTGTCGACGAACAATCAGATCATGGCCAACTATTGGGCTGGAAAACCAGATCATTCTGACATCAGAATATATGGGGCCAGAATGACCCAACATTCGATCAGTTTCTTAAAAGCATTGTGTTAGTGCACTTGCATCCACCTAGCAGGTACACCTCACATTTCCTGCTCTATGATACAATTTTGTACATGGATTTGAAACAAGAGGAAAACATAATAAACTTTCACAATTTCTTTACAGCAGTACCTCCATCTTCAGGCAAATCAGAAGTCCAGAGGGTAAGGTTGTCCCTCAACAGCTGCATGATCAAGGTGCTATCCTTGTATGACTCCTCACTCAGGGTGTCCAATTCTGCAATAGCCTCGTCAAATGCTTGTTTTGCCAAATGGCAGGCCCTAAGAATTTTATTAAGAGGCCATAAAGTTCATCAGATAATTTGATGAAAAAATATGATTAAAAAAAGATTTAAGGGCCTCCAAATTCTGTTAATAAATGGGACCAACAAAATTGGATGTACCTCTCAGGGGAATTCAGAATCTCATCGTAGAAGACAGAGAAGTTTAGGGCAAGACCCAAGCGGATTGGATGAGTTGGGGGAAGATCTGTACTTGCCGTGGCAGAAGCAGCCTAATACAAAAGAAATTATAAGATCATGGATGGTATAAATTGAGTCCAAGAATAAAATGGTTTTTGAATCTAAGCCGATATCAGAGGCACAGAAGCTTGCCTGGTAGCCCTTCAATGATTGATCCGCAGATTCTTTTCTTTCTTGGTCAGTCTTAAACTCCGCCAGGTAACGGTAATAATCTCCCTTCCTGCAATTAGTTTACAATGAAACATAACAACAAATAACTTTACACTAATTAGAAAGATATCTAAATCTGACTTTGAATGTTGGCTTAGAAAACTTTATGGCTGGATAATGCATGCTATGTAGCCCCCAGGGGATGTTAGACAAAATCGGGTCAAAAGATGTGGAGACCTTATTCTGTATGAGATAGTTTGGTAATCCACATGATATCACACAGAAGTTTGTAAACCTGAGAGACTACTTAATGCAGTTTCGAAGACCAAGAGTAGGAGGACATGGTTTGGTCGTACAATGGCTCACTTCTCGAGTCTTTAGGAATTTAGTCCAGTCCTGGTTGTAGGGATAGTTGCAGTTATTTTTTCGCTTTGTTTTGATGTTTGATTGCTGGTAGTGTTCGGCTGGAATTAGGTCTATGTTTTCCAGCTTGAAATTTGAAAGTTATGATAGTCTTAGATGGAATAGGAGACCCTCCATAAGCTGGTCAATGGGTCCCTTAAGTTGGTCTCAGTTTTGATCTTTTATTTTAGTTTCAGTATAGGATTTGGTTCAGGCTAGTCTAAATCAGCCCATGAGTTGGTGTTCCATTCCCAATCCATAAATAGATGTAGGGGCATACAGCACCTCCCCCCCAATTTGATGAATAGAGATCTTTGTTTTTCTGTGGTTTGCAGTGGATTCAGTATCTGTCGGAGTGAATTTCTCAGGATATTCTTGCTGGATTCCAATTTGGTTTCAAGCAGATTCTTCGCCTGTTTGTCTTATTCTATCTCTTCTATTCTTATCTGAAGTCGATGAGGTGGCAACTGGCAAGGTGGAAAGAAAAAAGGGGATTGTTAGTAGTTAAGGCATGGAATAATAACATGATAAGAGAAAATAACAGAGAGAGAATCTTGCTAGCGTCCAAATAAGAAGAGATGACTACCACGCATGACGCAACAGAGAAAACAGAAATAAGGAAGAAGTTGTGATAGAGGGAAGAAATAAGATTTTCCTAAAAAAATATGATCCAAGAGAGAGGGGACGATGGGAGAAAAAAGAAAACTAATATATCTGATAACCGTGAAACCAGAAATTATCTAAAGAAAGAAGGAAGAAAGGAAGATACCATGAAAGGAGAGAAGAAATAAGTAGAAGAGAGAAATCTCAGATTGATGAGAGAGAGAGGATAGAACACAAGAAAGATAGAAAATATGCCTCTAACCAGATCAAGAGGAGAGACCCAACTCATGAGAGAGAAAAGGAGGGAGAAGAAAACACCAGTAAAATTGGCAATAACCAATACTCTAAATCAGAATCAATTCATTCTATCTCCATCACAATAGTAAGGTTACATATATATAGAAACTCAAAACCAGAAATAGAGTCCACTAAGGATTCTTATCCTAATAGGTTTCAACTAATTTAGTAGACTCCATATACAGGAAATAACCTTATCAACTACTAAAAGAAGACTAGTAATCGCTATCAATATTAACATAGGACCCACTGAAATAAAATATTCGTTTTTGTGTACCCCCATAATCTGACACTTTTGGGCCTTATAATTCAAGCCACTACAGTAAATAAATCCAAAAATTAAAAGTCCATACTCCAGATATTAAAATATGACATTTTTGGACTGGACCTGCATTAGGTTGCTTTCAACTTCAACAAAAATTTACTACTTAGATTAGTCTTGAATTTTGCATATTAGTTTCTAATGATCTTTTCTTTGGGGCTTCTGATGTGCTCTAATTAGAATTCTTAGATAGAATTCTCTTTCAGAACTGCTACTCTATTCTCCTAGTAGCACTAGGAGTTGTCTGTCCAGGTCACACTAGTTCTCTTTTTATTAAAACATTTTGCAAGCATATTCTACATTTGAGGAAGACCCATGCACAGAAAAGTAGGTTTATCTGATATCTCTGCTGCAAGCTATTGAATCTCTCTAAGCTGCCTCGTTTCTCTGTTTCGGAGATCCTGGTCCTACTAATCAATTCTGGTTTTTCTATTTTGGAACAATTTGCATTACCACTAAGACAGTTGCCATAACCTAACAGGAACAAAAGTAATTGTAATAAAATATTCAGTAAACACAACTCACATCTTGTAGTAGAAAACAGTTGACTCTCCAGAGCTTGAAGAAGGGATCAGGTGCCCATCTATGATGGTCAAGATGTCGTTGCAGATCTTGGAAAGCTCTTCCTCTACATTCTGCCGATAACTTTTGATTAGTTTCACATTATGCTCATTTCCTTTGGACTCTTCCTTCTGCTCGATTGAGGACATAATGCGCCAGGAAGCTCGGCGTGCTCCAATGACATTTTTGTAACCCACAGAGAGGAGATTCCTTTCCTCCACCGTCAGCTCAAGATCAAGTTTAGCAACTTTCTTCATACTTTCAACCATTTCTGTGCCATCAAACATAAGGGGCTATCAACATCAATCACGGGATGAAAATTGGAGTTTCAGGATCTGGTTCAAATGCTTAGGAAGATGCTTTCTTTTGTGGGAGTGGGGTGTAGGGATAAAGTGAATAGAGAAGGTCATCTATATAACATGGAGAGCTTAGTACATTACAGGTGTACCGTGTTACTCATTGGTAACCATAATCTAAAGTTAGATTTTGAACCTCCCCAGTTCCTAATATATCACTGTCCAAGTGAAGCCATTGGTCTATGTCTCTATGACCAATAGGTGAATATAAATGCAATGAGAATCAGCTAACACGTAAGCATAACTAGCAGGCTGTATTAGAGATATTTACTTAATGGGACAATCTAAATGACACCTCTAAGTGTATTTAGAACTTGACACCTTTTGATTTCACCTTGTCTTCTTCACAAAGTTCTTTAAGGTAAGGATAAAAAGGGTTTCAAAATATGGAGAAGTTTCCTGTGGGGGAGTGTACTGCCCCAACCCCCCAATGGAAGGCAGAAATCCTGCCCCCCATGATGCTTCTGCATGTGCACTCACTGGCCACCGCGTTCGTAGGGGAAACACTCCCCCACAGAGAACTCATGCCCTAAAAAATAAATTTTGAAAATGACTTACCATTATTTCATTATCAAAAGCTATCATTGACTCATTCTCACATTTTCCTAGCACACACGTGAAATAAAATATTTACCTCCATTGGGAAAAAATGCGATAAACTAAAAGTGCAAAAAAATAAGGTTACAAATTATTTGACACCTTAAGGGGTGTCAATAAGAAAATCCCTTACTTAATAAAGACCGGGAATAATTAAATACTCACTTGTAGGACATTTGATGTGTCATGCATCCTATAAGTACAGTGACTAATCTACAGGTTCATCAGTATTTACCAACTTATGTGTGGATGCATGAGAATTTGTACACTATAGTGCAATGATTATGTGCTTTTTAAAAAAAATAATATTGAGATCTAAAGGAGAAATCTATCCTATGCACAAATAGAACATTATAAACGAGAAAAAGAGAACATGTGCAACTCAGAAAATGCATAAAGACACCATGATTGTACGCCAATAAATTTTCTACTGCATATACACGACAATGCAGAATCTTCTGCAGCCTAATAAATCTCATTTTTCACCTAGATTACCATATAACACTTTCCAGAGATCTAGAGGCATTGTGAAAACAAATAATTAGAAAATCATAACCATTTCTCCGAAATGAATAAATGATCACGATCTCCACCAGGAACCAAAGAAATTTAGTCTACAAAAACCAGAAGAAAAACATAAACCTAAGCTAAACAGTAAAACCAAACATTTGTCTCAGCTACATTTGCTGAGAATATCATGAAACAAAACTGAGCCACTAAATGCTAAATCGAGCACCACAGAAGAAAGTGCATCAAATCAATGATCAAAACAATAAACCTACATAATTGAATCAATATGAAACCCTAGGAATTTAGGATCTGAGCAACATTGTACAAAACTGCAACAGATCAAGATCCAAAAACACAACAAAAGAATCAAATTACACGATCTAGAGAATATGAGGTAGCAAATGCCAATATGAAAATAAAAATGAAATCGCTGATATGCGGCTAAAACGAGAGCAATGCAGATCAAAAGCTCACCATCGTATCTCTCGGCCTGCTCGGCAAGCTTCGCCATGTAAACATGGCTCTCTCTTTCCTTCTCAGTCGACATTCAAGAGATCAAATAAGAGAGACGAAGAAGATAGAGTTGCAGAGGAGAAGAAACAGAACGAGGCTTTTAAACGAATTAGAATTAATATATAGAAAAGAAGTAAAAAGGTTCGTATGTGGAAATGGGGTTTATATGGTAGTTCACGTTGTTAACATTAACATAAATTAGGGAATGCCAGAATGGATCTTGACCATAGATGTTGAGAATAGAAAGATAACTGCCCCGATTCGTTATAAGAAGTGATCGAATTTTAAGCGAATGCGTCGCAGCCCTTGAAGTAAATTGCGACACGAGGATCTTGTGAAATTTTGTGGAAAGAAAGGAAACAGTGCTCTCCTTTTTTTTTTTTTTTTCCCTTTCTCCCGCCAAAGAAAATCGGGCCCATTTTGAACTTGACTCGAATGTCCGGTTCGGGTCTGACCAAAACAAACTAACTGAACCGATTGAGGGTTCATCTTGGACCGGGCTGGTACTAACCTTGCACCTTCATCCAAGATCAAGACAGCGAAGCCCACCCTTGACACAGCTAATAAAAGTTCTACGCAAAAAAAAATAAAATTTGGGTGACTGGGAGTATTGGAGATTTGAGATTGGACCGAGTTTTTCTCCACCCATGGTGACCGCAGGGTGAGAAAAGGTATTGGGAGGAAATTTTGGAATATATAAAAATCCTAGGAGGGGTTGTGAATCCTAGGATGGTGGGTGAATCATCCTCCATGGGTGGAGGGAAACTTGGTCCTTTGAGATTTGTTGGTTTAAAAAATTGACTATTTTTGTGATGATGGAAGGGTCTTGAACAAAAGGGTTCCTCGATGACCCATCTAGTTGTGGCATTTGAGAGGATAAATGTAAAAATTCTTCGAAAAAAATGGTTTGGATTAGTTATGTGTCAAATTTTAAAATTTAATTTAATAAATTATTCTTTTTCAATTGATTCGTGTTCCCCTCACCATTACGTGCATGACCCAAGGAAAGACTAGCCCACGAGCGATTCAGGCCACTCTGTTGTGAATTCCCATCCATAATATGGCTCGGAGAAGTGACCGTTGCTCCGTGGGCCACCGGTGGCTATTAGAAATTGGAAAAGGTTCGTTGCATAATTATTTTATGAACAAATTACATACACCTCCCCTGTAATTTGGTTTAATAACAAGTAACCCCCGTTATTTAAATAGTTACATGAACCTTCCCCTGGACTATTGTGGAGCTTACAAGTTACAAGTAAGCCCAGACAGTTAATTTGAAGCAAATCATTCATAAATGATCATATTACTCTTCATTAGTGTAATTTTACCTTTTTACCTTTACATTACAAGACCCAAAACCATCTCCTCAACCATTGTTCCAACCTCTTCTTCCTCCATATACTTCACCCTTTCTTCTCCAACCTGGTGATCTGCGAGGGAGGAGCTCCACTCTCCACTCCGCGATCATTGAGATGGGAAGCTGACTACGACCAATTTCTAAGGCTCTACAATTCTTTCTTTCTCTTCAAACAGAAGGCAATTCACAAAGACCTGCTCAACTTTTCCCTTCATAAATTGAAAACGAAATACATGAAAATCCAGATAACACAAAATCAACAAGCTAACCAGTTAACTTATAGTCGGTAGATCCAAGAACTCCCAACTAGCACAAAGTTCCATGACCAAATGAATAAACAAAGAAAACCGATTTGGGAATTTTAGGTTTGACGATGTAATAAGGATAAAAATGGTATTTTAATTTTATCATTTTAATTTAAGATATAATAAGGGTAAAACTGTCTTTTAAATTTCAAAACTAGCACCGTCAACCTTCATGTGTACGAATGTAATTGTTCAAACAATTGGGGTTGCTTGTTATTGGACCAAACTACAGAGGAGGTGCAAGTAATTTGCTCTTATTTTTTTAAAGAGGGATTTAAAGCTATTTTGAATTAAGGGGAAAGTTTTCATATACGATTGTGTAAATCATGTATGTGAGAGGGTGGGAGTTTCAAGGCATTCATTAATGGGTGGGAGTTTATGACTTTTCCAACTCTTTGTGAGAGGGGACATGACCGTGCATGCTTACATAGCCATGTATGAAGACTTTCCACTTGAATTAATAATGAATGTTCTACCCAAAAAAATTTAAGGGAAAATTTCACAGACACCCCCTAAAAGTATCCAATATCTCAGAAACCATATGAGACCCAGAGCTTGAAGAAGGGTGGTCATTAGATTTTATCGTTTGGCTATGAGTTGCTATTTAACTTTGGTTGGATATAGATAACATGGGGATGTAGCTCAAATGGTAGAGCGCTCGCTTTGCATGCGAGAGGTACAGGGTTCGATCCCCTGCATCTCCACTGCTTAGATATTTTATGTTTAAAGTCCGTACCATTCTCATCACCATTACCACTTACCACCAGTTTCTCTTCTGCTCTTTCTCTAAGTCATCTTCATTTCCTTACCTGTTTTTCCTCGTCTCTTCTTCCCTGCACATACCCAATTAACAATGAAGCTAAAGACAACACCACCAGTCATCAGGCCGATTACAAGAGCCCAAATGCCACCAGAGTTCATAGTAGAGCTTCCCCTGCTCAACAAACTTGGACTCACCTAGTGTTGGTAAACACCCCCCCCCCCCGCCCCCCAATATAAAAAAAACACTGAACTTTGGGACTAAGTATAATCACTTGTGTTTTTTTTTTTGAAAAAAAATAAATTCTGTATGTTCTGATTGGTACTGAAACAGGATTGGCAGCAGAAAACAACAATTTCCAATGGAGCATGAGAAGCAGTCATGTCCCCATCCCTTCCCTTTTGAACATTATACATGTAGAGGCATACCTAGCACCCGGAGGCCCCACAAAAGAGAACATGCCCAGTAATTTGATGAATATAACAGCTGAATGTATACCATGGTTAGACTTTAAATTATCCACCAATGACCTTATCTTATAACAGAGAACAACAAAATTAAGGAATTCCTTTCTTTACAAGGTGGAATCAGACCAGTTTTAACCCTAGGCTGTGTCTCTTTTGTGGCGAGCATGAATGATGCAGGCCATGCCTAGAAAGGCTAGAATGTCTGCATACGAAAGGAGGGTGGTTCTTTATTTATCTGACCAATTAGGATAGTCCGCTTGCAAGAATGTAAATGACAAATAGGATTTTATCTGCAAGAAAAAGAATGACAATTATGATTTCAACTACAACTGGTAATCAGAGAACCACAAATGAAAGCAGTAGTTTTCCCTAATGAATTACACTTACTGTCTCAACCACAACTGGTAATCAGATCCTTTATCAACAAACTTCTGCCAGCTCCCTTCCAAATGATTCTCTTTTGAAGGGTTCCAACCAAAATGACCGAGCTTCATCACAAGAGTATCACCAATTTGCGCAACATAACCATCATTGTTTGCATGGTATATCTTGACAGAGCTCCTGCAATGGATACCAGCACGTCTCCTACACTCTATTAGCTCTGTTATAATGTCGCGAAGGCCAAAATCATAGAAGTGGTCATAAAATATTACAGGCTGCAAAATACACAATCTTTGTCAAGCTGGCAGTAATGATGAAACATCGACCATCCAATGGTTACAACTTACAAGTTAAAGTCAACAGTTTCCCAAGATAGTTAAAGTAATATGTGGTAGGTCAACCTTTTTGAGGCTCAACACTTACTTGTGTTTGACAATGAGAGACTGCAGATGAAATTGATGAGGAAGAAAGCTAATGAGATCCACTCTCTTCTTATTGGAAGTAGGAATAACTAGTTTTAACAAAATAGCCCAACTAATAGGATGATAATTTTATAGTTTAAGCCAATATGCGGAGGAAATGGCGATTAAATTGGCATTCTGAAAACATGTGGAGTAAGATCATTTAGTTTGATTTCCAAAGCATTTTGAATTTCAAACATACAATATATCATCTGAATGAAAAAACCATTGGGATATTAAAAAGAAAAAAGAAATGGATTCATTTCTTGCACTCCTCAAATGAGCTTTCTTAAGATATATTTTTTCTACAACAAAATCTATTTTGATGTTCATGCATTTTAAATAACAATCCTTGGGTGCTGCTAGAACAAGATGATTTCATTGGCACAGGGTATCCAATCTTGGAACCTCCTTTCCTTCTCATTCCTGATTGGCAGCCATCTTCTTCAGCCTTGCCTTCTGCATGACTCAAATGCGTCTTCAAAGCACCTTGAAAAAGATGATGATTTTGATGGCTATTGCGTCTATACTTCTTGGCGAAGTTACCGCTTAAGATTTGCCCCATAGTACCTTAGCTCCAAGGAATGGGAAACTTAATCTGTGATTGACAATATCCCTTTCCTGATTTGATGTATCATCCTTTGGAAGATTGTTCAAATTTCTTTTGTTTGAGATTTTCCCTTGTCTAGCCGACGTGGCTGATGTTTTGTGTTTGTTTTCTTTTTTTTTAATATAATTTAAATCATTCACCCAAAAAAAAATGTGTCCTTAAAGTAACCTACTTTAGTTGAATTGGACAGATAAATTTCATTCTGAAGACAATATTTATGGAGTCATGGGTTGACGTCTAAAATTGCACTCGCATCCCTCCATAAAAAGAAAAAAAAAAAAAATTCTAGATGCAGTAATGGGAACAAGTTCAGAATCTTATGGTTATGATATAAGATTTTCCAAGGCTTCTTCAAACTTGGTTTGGCTAGGACATGAGTATGTAGGGTCATGTGGGAACTTGCTTGAGTGGAACAACACTGAACCCAACAAGAGGGTTATTTTAAATTGTAGCACTAATGGTTACAAAAGCCTAGTTATCAGGAATTCCTGGATATATTTGTAATGGAAGTCCAAGAGCATTTCGTTAATTGTCAAAGTCAGGGATGTAGTTATCCAAAAGTTGAAAAGGTGAGAATGTTCTATCTTCCATAACAGTGGATTAAAAAAGCTACTAGTATTACTTAAGGCCCAAGTTTGACTTTTTAAAATTTGGGTGAGCCAAGTTGTTTTGTTTCGGAATTAGAGAGTAAGGGAGCCGCCTTAGACATTGGGACAGACATCATGCGTACATATTGTTTTTGTTCAATAGAAATCTTATGATCTTGGGATATTTTCCTCATTTTTAAATGTGAACTAGGTGTGACTGCCTAGGAGTCCTTAGGAGTGGTTCCTTTGGTTTCCCATCTTCTTTCTCTTATTATTTCCTACAATAGCATTGGATAACCTCGCTGTCCAAGTGAAATGCAGAAACAAAACTCCATTACAAATTTCTAACCTATGTTTCTCGTGTAAATTTTATTTCTGAAATTTACCACATGCTATAGAATTGCAACTTGAACCTTCTCTTTTCCCTGAGGCTCCATCCAGTTGCAAGGGAAATGAAATTAAAACAAACCTAAAATGAAAACCTTTGTAAGCATTGCCAAAATCCACTGTGTAGCTAATTCCACAGCATTCCAAATCTGGTTATTAAAATTTTCTATATTATGCAATCAAATTCCTTGAATTTGAAAGGGAAAGAAATTCCATTTGAAAAGTTTAATGACCCTTTTTGGTAAGAGTATACGGTAGTTACACATTCATGATTACAAAAAAAAATCATTTTCTATTTTGAACTAATTTCACTTCCCATCGCTTTGCTTGCAACCAGATGGAGCTTGAATGTTTCACTGTATAAGTTAAGTCAGCCAACCACCTAGTCCTATGGAGTTTCTAACATATCTTTGTTTATTGGTATTGTTGGAACCAGTCTATCATCTAAATAAATGCAGACAAAGAACAAAGAAAACCAGGATGATACTGTAAGAGAAAATATCCAAGTGTTTCCAGAGGTTGAGGAAGACTTTGAATACCGTTCCAGGGTGGGTTAAAATGTATGCATATCCCTGTGCAAGCTTATCCCGAGGAAATGGCCAGTGCCCCTGAAATTAAGAAAAAGGCAACGTGAGTTTTCTTATTGGTGATGCTTTCCATGTGATCCTAAACATTATGGCAACTTAACCAACTAAAATGAAGCAAGGTTGAGTTATTCATTTATTTTTGGGGAAGGGGTTTAAATATTATCTCAATCACTAGGTTCTGGAATCAAATCTGCAGTTTGTCACAGTAAGACCATCCTGTCAGTGGAGAGATCCTTGATATCTGTGGTCCATCAATGCATACATCATGTTCAATCAGAGGACCTCATTAGGTTGATGCATAATCAATAAGTAGGACAGAAAGATACTTTCCAACTATCCCATGTATGAACTGTTTCCACACCCTAATGCCAATCAGTCGATAAAGACAGAGTACAATATTTTGACTTTTAGATCTAGGCTGAAATTCAATGTCTGACATGTCCAGTTTTACGTCTACAGTCCACTTCATCCAATAGGTGGCCCATAGGTTGATTACAAGTCTAGATATGCCTTGACCTGCTGTGTAAAGAATGAAGTGAGGTCCATTGAGGAAATGTTTTAGGACTATCATATATTTTTGTATTTTCTTGGGGAAACTATAGCTGGTGTGACTGATAGTTTCCAGCATGTTACATCCATCACCCATGAGCATCCAGAATTGTATCGAGGCATGTCTATGTCATAGGTTGTTCCAAGGGCATGAGATGAATGGAAATTACCAGTAGATGGCATAATATACTGAGTTCTATATCGTGTTGAAAACAGATTATCCATCCGTATAGGTAGATTTCATAACTGCTGACATATTAAAATTTTTCTAAAAATGAGGTGGTGGAGGGCCGGTTAGGATAAGAGGGGAAGCTGGGAAGAACTCAGAGTTGCAGGGGAGAGGAGAAATCGCATAAGAAGAGAGGGGGGGGGGGGGGGAAGGTAATCACACACGCACAGCCCAAAGGCTTCAACCACATAACTCAAATCTTATCCATCATTCAACTATCCTCTGTATTGGATTACAAGGCTATTTATAAAAACTAAAACAAAGACTCATAATTAAAGGGAAAGAAATCTAAATCAGCTATTAACGACTGTAACTAGGACCCAATGGCAAAAGCGAACTCTAACTCTACAACTCCAGCAATAAAAGAAATTATAAATTAATTCAAATTCCTAAACAAATCCTACTGAACTCAAAAAACTCAAACTGGACCCTATTCATCCCCATTTGGGTTCTCAAATGGGTTCGGCTCGGCCTATGGAACAGCTCCTGCATCAGGGAGTGGAGGCATGGAAATTTCCATGCAAATAAGTGAAATAACAGTAAGTGGCTCCCAGACCTAGAAATTGCTAAATGATTAGCGGGTGATAACTGTTAAAAATTATTTTATCCACCCGTGTCCCCCTTTGGATAGTCCGCCGTTAAAAGCTCGTATGATATACAAAGCTAGAGAAGCGTTTCTACACGGTATCAAAGGCGGTCACGATAGTCCCCCGAGCGGGCGTGTTAAAATTATTTTCCATGATAGTCGTGTTAAAAGCTCCGTATGATATACATATTATTTCCTCCTTTTCCTACAAGGTCGGCCTTTTAGAGGAAGCGGTTTCTACAATAACCAAATTTCTAACATTCTCTTTAACAGCAGAAAGAAAAAGGGAAAAGAAAAGCTTTGGTACCAACAGTCTATTAGAGAATTTGTGGAACACTGGCTGGATTTTGAGTTGTGGTCCATCCAAGAGGTGGCTACTCAGGTGGGCACAAGGTAGGGATAAAACAAGTCAGATCTGATTTATCGATAATTGATGATAGGTCTAAGTTGGTCAGGATCTTAATCAGTTCAATGGATCCATATACAACTAAACTAAGCCTTTTTTCCAACTATATTGTGTCAACTAATGATGGTGGATCTGTATCCAACCCCATATTTTGTAATGTATCCTGATTACGGAACATATGTGGGTCGGGTCTTGATATTTGTCTTACCCTTATTTTATTCCTATCTGAAAGATGCATAGACCCTGTATCAATTTAGTTTATTCCTATACTTAACCACATCTTTAGGCTGACTGGTGTGAGATTAACCCAAATCTAATCCAATCTAAAAAAAAATTTGAATCTCATCTTAAGATATAAATATGGATTAAATGGGTAAAAGGCAGAGCATATCTCCGACCAGACCTGCTCCATTCTAATAAAGGTCTATTAGATGCTCATCCACCAATTCATGATGGTGGTTCAGGATTTTGAAGTGTTTAACCTTTCAGTCAGATGGGTCGATGTACATTTTTGGGTGGAAACTTTTCAGTTTTGTTTCTTGTACAGCCCATGTCAGTTTTATACTATATATATCTCCCGGGTTAATTGCTGGTCAGTAGGTGGCTTCCTTGCTAGCTTTGCTTTGGCCACACACCAAGACTATCCCCAAGGTCATCACCTTTTTCTTTATGGGTATGTTCCTGTTAATGTCACTTTCTCTCAATGGGATCCGTACTTACATGAAAATAAACTATGCTACACATGAACACAGGCCAGTTATATATATACATACGTTTGTGTGTGTGTGTGAGAGAGAGAGAGAGAGAACCTGGGTTGATCCTGTATCATGATTCTCTAAAAACGTGACAGCTCGTGAGGGCCACCATCCCATTACCCCAGTTGGCTTCCTCTGAGGATCTATCAACCTCCAATATTGGTTATGCAGAGCTGAATGAAGTATCCCCTGCAAAAAAAAAGAGTATCTGGTTGAAGGCTGGTGAACTAGAGAGTAGGTGGATGGCACCATAGAAGATAAGAAAAATGTCTGGACATATATTAATTAAATACAGTTACACTCAGTCTCCTTGGCAGCCGCCTTTACTTGCTTCAAGGGCATAGAAGTCATTTACTTCACTCCTTTCTTAATTGATAAATTTATTTATTCAGGAAAGGTTACAAGAAAGCAAAACTGTAATTAAAATTAACTTTTACTAGTACATGATGAAATTATAAAGTTGATAACACTCAATTCGAGTCCTCCATAAAATTGTATTAGCTTGAACTTGATTGACACATTGGGCACCACCACAACTAGATATTCTGGCATCACTCCTTCCAAAGACACCAGCAATGAGCAAAAGGAAGAAACTGCCAAAAATCTTTCCTCCATGTCAGGAAACATTTAAACCCCCTTTCCCCCCCTTTTTTGCCAAAAATCTTTCCTCCATATTTCTTTCAAATGGACAGTGAACCACCAGTTTCCACCATTTGAGATTCCAATCAATGCATGGGTGGCTCCTGAACATAAGATGATTGACAGACAGAATTTTATCAAGGATGGCATCCATAGGAAAAGCTCTGCAGGAACAGGGCCTTGCCAAATAAGCTAATACAAGAAACCATTCATTAAGGCATCAAAAAGGAGCAGAATAAGAAACTCTCAAAACTTCTAACCCAAAATCAACTATCAACCAACCATATACAAGGAGGGGAGAGAACCTTGTGACTGTATTACCCAAAAAAGAATACTCTGTAATAGGGAAAATAATCAAGGGAGAAGATTCTCTGAGCAAGCAGGGTACTCTACACCCTCTCACATTTTCAAAAAAAAATCATTGTTTCTCTCACCTTTAAAAAATTACTATTATATACATGTGAGAAGGCGTGGTGCACGCCTTAGGCTCAGAGAGCCTTTTCCCATAAATCAATAATGGAATTTACCCACCAATAATTCGAAGTCCCTCTAGAACTAGTTTACAAAACCACCTTACCTGCAAACACTTCATGGCATTCACTAAACAGAACTTTTCCTTTTGGAGCCAATCTGAACCGAAAGATTGATACATGACGTTAGCCAAAGCAATTATCAGTTTAGGATTCTACAATCAACAGATTGCCGATATCGAGCTTGTCTCCGAGAAACATTCATGACCCCCTTCCACAGAATTATTCTTTAAGGGCTATCCACTTCATTACTATTCCCAACCACAATATCTGTGGTCATACTTGGCATTGATGATTTGGTTCCAGAGTCTTCACATTTTTCAGATACTGCCAAATCATTTCTAAGTAAAGCTTTTTATGTCCTTGAGAGGTCGTATACCCAGCTACACACCACTTTGGAGCATAAACCAAACTTCTATAAATCAAGTACTCAGTATTCATTATAGCAAGTTTGTTTTTGGTATCTAGGCTTCATAAGAAGGAAAATAAGAGAAGAGAAAACAGTTAATGGAAATAATACAACCCACAATAAATGCATATGAAATCTATACAAAGAAGGAGAAACTGTGAAATATTACATTCTCAACAATTTTTGGCTATACAAGGTTCTTCAGTAAATGAATAACAGAGTAGAAAAAGGATCCAACACCACTATATCAATATGAGCCACATAGTCCATACCTATCTTGTTCTTCTACCTTCTAAATGTAATTCATGCGTTCCGGCCAACTAATCGAGCAAATAAAATTGCAACCCATTCTTGAAATGACAAACTGGATATTTTTCTCTCATCAGCTTTATTGGTTGGAAATATCCATTTCTAGCCCCCCCCCCTTTTTTGGGAAACAATACAACCCGCAATAAATGCATATGAACTCTATACAATAACAAGGAGAAACTGTGAAATATAACATTCTCAACAATTTTTGGTTATACAAGGTCCTTCATTAAATGAATAACAGAGTAGAAAAAGGATCCAACACCACTATATCGATATGAGCCACACAGTCCATACCTATCTTGTTTCTTCTACCTTTTAAAATGTAATTCATGTGTTCCGGCCAACTAATCAAGCAAGTAAAATTGCAACCCATTCTTGAAATGACAAACTGTGGATATTTTTCTCTCATCAGCTTTATTGGTTGGATATATCCATTTCTAGCGCCCCCCCCCCCTCCCCCTCCCCTCCCCCTTTTTTTGTGAAAGCTCATTTTCTCTATCTCTAGGCACTCACACATTTTAATATTTTATGAATCTTTCATTTATGCTTCTACAGACTCAGAACCTCAGGTCAAAGCAGCAATCAGTTCTTGTAATTAGCATCTAATATTAGATCTTATTAAATCAACAACACTGAGATACATGAAAAATTCTCTTCCACTACAACATTTTGCGTTCGAAATCGGAATTGAGTCTTTTGCGCCTCTCCTAGAGAAGATTAATTGATCATTCCTTATGGTTAACAGCAGACTAACTTGAAGAAAAAGGGAAATTGTTTAATGCAATTTAAATTTCTAAAAAGCATACTTATGCTTCCTTCTGTATAGAAAGCTTCAAAATTATTTAATTAAGCGTTTCACCAGACATCCGCAAATTACCTTTGTAGTGACATCAAAAGCAGATGAAGTGCCACCAGTGGCATTGATCCAGTTAATGATCCGTTGCCGATGAGCATCTAAGCAAGCAAATGAGCTCAGAACATCAGGTTCTTAAGTAAGACGGATTCTGTGGCTCAATATATTGTCAATTTCCCTAATAAGTAAACAACATAAAAGCATGCAGCTAAAAGCCTAAAAAAACAACAAAGATATAAAATCCTAACCTACCAGAACTCATGGTTGGATGAAATAAAACCTTGAGAGCAAATAGCGTTTTATTGTATTTAGTGTTTCAAAAATATTATTTCAAGCAGTCTCTATAATCAACTGAACTTTCCATTGATTTGATCTAGAAAAGTGAAAAGCATTTGTGAAGTACTTTGCAGTTTGGAATAAAGAATGTTTCGCCCGATAGAAAATTGGAATGCATCATCTAGAAGGGAAAAGTTCAATATTAAAAACATATGGTATTATTTCAGTTTTGCAATAGAAAAAGGGTGCTCCAACATTGAGTACACAATATCATAGGAAAAGCATTTATGAAATACATTGATTTCAGATTGCATTTCTCTGCCAAACTTTTAAATGAGTCATGGAATTTCCAAAAAAAAAAAGAAGCTTAACCGCAAGGGGGGAAAAAGTGTACCTTGATTGTAACATAAATTTCCTCCTTCATATGCCAAACTATCCCAATATTCTCCTATAGCAAATGCAGGATTTGACATTTCTATATATTCTTTCACGTACCCACCTGAGAAGCCTCTGCAAAAAATCAGAAAGGTGTTGTCATTGTGTTACTGTCACAAGGTTAGAGATTAGGAATATGAGAAAACACAAGATTGGAGCTTGAAACATTTGTCATATAATTGATTAAAAAGAAGACATTTCCTTCACTTGCACATGCACCAACATGACATAGATGCTCAATAATGAGAATAAAAGAATTTTGAAGTTAAGGGATTAAAATTTCTTGAGCATGTGCTTAGGAATAAAATGTTGTTTCTAACTTGTTGGGCAGAGTGCTAAGGCATGCTCCGTATAAAAAAAAAGTTATTAGTTAACTTTTAACTTTTTGTTAGTAGAGAATGCCTTAGCATTCTCCATATACCAAGAAATATTACCCTTTATTTTGATATAAAAAACTACTTTAGTACAAGTTAGCAGTTATCAAATGAAATTAAAAATAGGGAAATATATTATGTTGACGTTCTACATGTACATGAAAGAATAGAAAAGGTAATAGAACAAGAGGGGATGGGAGGAGTGGCAAGAAATCATTCACCTTACAAAGTCAAGGCGCCACCCATCGAAACCAGTCTCACTGCGAAGCCAGTTTAACCACTCCTTGATATCTCTGCGCACAAAATCCTGGGAATGATCAATGTTTGGTGCGGCATGAAAGATATCACCTGCACATGTAATAGGAACTGAGGTCATTAAGAAAGTATCAAACCCTAATAGCTTATTAAAAGTTGGTATGGTATAAAGGGATGAAATTTGTCATTCAGCTAGCATTCACCCAAGGAGTCAGATAATGTAGGAAAGACAATCACACTGCAAATACACGATTCACATCATTTGCCCTGCAATAGATCTGTGTCCATGGGTGAAGATAATTTAGAAAATATTCCATTAAAAAAGGAGATTACACCTAAAACTACTCTGTTACATTACCCAAAAAGAAATGTTCTTCCTGAGAGCCTGTTCCCAAGAGTCATTTAAGACCAACTTAAGTTGGTCCACTTAACTTCAACTTTCATGGAAAGCAACAAGATATTTACCTCACTTACGGAACTACAAAATTCATTCATCTTAAGTGAAACCTAATATTATTTAGTAATTGTTTCTGTGTGTTGTATTATTTAGTAATTGTTTCTGTGTGTTGATATACATTGTTGTAAGCTTGTAGCCCCTTACTTAACAACTCGAGCTTTTGGGATAAGTGTTTGTAACATGGTATTAGAGCCAGGACGTTGTAAGTTTGATCCTTGGTAAGTGTGAGGAGTTTGTATTATGTGTTGTTGTGCCCCTATGCTTTGTGTCCTTAGTGCCACACCGCCACAACGTGATGGTGTCACGTGCAGAACTGTGTGCGTGTGGGCCTGCACGTGCGGGGGTGTTGTATGTTGATATACATTGTTGTAGCCCTTACTTAACAGCTTGAGCTTTTGGGATAAGCAGCTGTAACAATAATAAAATTGCTGAAAATTGGTAGAGTAAATATCAAGTTGCTTACATCCGACAATGACTAAACTGCCTCTACCCTATCAAATGATGATGGAGATCAAGATAGGGTCCAATTAAGAATGTGTTGGCATCATAAGGGTTTCTATATGCACTAGATACATTAGTGATTTCCACCAACCCTAAATGAAGAAAATGCCTAGCATATGAACAATATGATGAAGAACAATGTGATTTGATCATTTCATCATGTTGGCCCTAGGAGGGTATATTGATGTGCTCATGTACCAGACACATCAGTGCAGTCCATCGAACCCACCAGATGACATGTTCTTCTGATCATTACCAATAATATGGTGGAGACATTGGTCTGATCAAGATCATGTTGGTCCAGGAAATGTTTGGGCACATTCCAAAGCAATATTTAGCTCTAAAAGTCTACTAAAATGACCAAAATGTGCCCAACAAGTTAGTATATGTTGAAATAATACCTATTGTACAATCCTTTCTTTTAAAATTCTAGGTGTATAGACCATTATTATTTACAGAATGAACTTCAATGCTCAAAAACTAATGTACAATAGTGTATCTTATACAAATTTATCTTCTTCAAACATAATAGATAGTTATCTTGCTTTTACAGTTGGTCCTAAATGTTCATTAGCATTTATTCTAGCATTTCCTGAAGTTCCGACCAAAATTTTCACCATTTCTGTAAATCTTTCTTCCTTAAAATACATGCAATTCTACTTTCATGGTGAATGCAAATTAAAGTTCATAATAAATTTAATTTATATTAAATAAGATCAACAGTCTTGAACCCCTGACATTGTGTGGATCTTCTCAAAGCAATCAGGCTCCTGGGCTATTCACAAATTTGAGAGGGAAGGGAATACTATAACAATTACTTCCCTCATTAGAAAAAAAAAATCTTGCAAATAGTAGTATACTAGATCTCAGAGAGAAAGCATGATCTGCTTATTGCACCCAGGATACTCATTATATTTGTTTGAGTGGTGAATATCAAAACATGAGCTCTTCCTTTTCTTTTTTTGGTCAAATAACAGAAGAATTTTATACAATATGAAAGCAAAGTCTACATGATAGGGAAAAGAATTAAACAAGCACTGTCCATACAAAGTAAAGTTTATATGTGTGAATCATGACCCTTAATCAGACCCCCAATCAGCCCTAAAATCCGTTAGCTCTTCCATGTATAGGATAAATCCCAATGAAAGACTAAAAACCAAACCACCGAATCGGATCTGATTCGGTGCCCAACAAATGATTTAACAGAAAGCCTCACAGCAGATTAATTGTCACATTCAATCCATGAAAGTTGATGTGATGGTACAATTCTGTTTCCAGTAAACAAAACAAACATTTCCAGAAAGAAAAGAGACAGCTTTGGAAATTTGGAATAAACCATAGCAATGATGAAAGGTAGTTTAGGACTGGTCTCCTTTCTAATGAATACAACAAAACCCAAGTTTTAAGTTCTATTTATACTGCTTTATCCTCTTCATTTCTAAATTCAACTTTCTTTCTAATGCTTATGTCATATCTATCCACACACACCATTCTTTCCCATATGCCTAATCCATAACTACTGAATGATATTAAGTTAATGGATTCTTGATTCAGATCTCCAACCTTACCACCAATCTGGTAATCCTATATAGGACCTTAAAAGCTCTTCCCTTTTTTCAAGCAAAGCCTGAGTTCAGTAAATTATTCAATTACTGATCTTTCGGTCTTTCCAGAATCGGGAATGCATATTTCAATACTTGTTTTGCACCCCTAGGCCTTAATCTTTAACACTAAGATTTCAGCCTAACTTCGTTGCAGGCTCTAGTTGTTGGCTCTTTATGACCAATGCCCAATTTTCTGAAAGTTATTGGTTTTCTACCCTAACTGTTGCACATGAAGTAGTAGGAGACAAAAATTCATATGACCAAAATAAAAAGGACAAATGATTCCACATAATGAAATCAATAAAATTGAACCAAATCAAGAGCAATGCAGTAGTAAGATTGCATATCAGGTTACATCTGAAACTTTGGCAGATATTTCCAAGTCCATCGGAAAACTGCAGCATTCCATATAACATTAACTGACAAAGAGAAATGCAATAGTAAGACTGTGTATCAGGCTACATCTGAAACTTTGGCAGTTATTACCACGTCCATTGGAAACTGCAGCATTCCATATAACATCAAATTCTCCAATGAAAGGCATATAGTGATTGAAGTGTGTGCTTCTTGACCATACAGCATACATTGATTTTGACTATTTATCCATGGAAAAATTAAGGTGGACATAACTTAGTTTTTACAGATGTAGAATTTTAATACCACTGGAGGGATTCCCACGGCCTTGGAAATTTGGATCATCACAAACAATTGCTTCAGGTCCCCATGCAAGCTTGCCACCAAAAATATTCCAGACTCCATTCGGACTCTGACTTCAGTCAATCAATCACAACCATCAGTGAGCCTAAAGAGGTGGTGCAATAACACCTCATCCATGAGGTACACCTCACAAACAGCCCCGACCACCAAAAGTAAGTTAAATTAACTAATTCAAAGTCAGTGAATGTGTGAGGTGAATAGAACTGTTTATTTGAGAGGGTAAACAGAAAGGTTGCATTTTCATATCCTCACTGTACACATAAGCACTAAAGGAACTTAGTGACAATCGCATGACACATGCTGGATTTCATCTGGTACCAATCAGGAATGTGATAATACCTCCAAAGGACAGAAGTTTATAAAGTTAAAAGGTCTAATATTAAGATCATAACTCACCTGTTTATGAGCACATCGATGATTTAATACAACATCTCCCAAGGCCTGTTGGAACATATAAAACATTTACAAGAGTAATATAGAATACAGATTATAAGGAAAAAAATATTTACTGCAATTGCAAAATATAAGGACCAAGATCAAACCGCTAATACAGAAGCCGACAAGCATGTCTCGGTATTCAATATATGCTTGCAATGACAATGAGAAGGATAACTAATATATAAATTGCACCAAGAATATAAGTATCAATGCTTTGTCCTTTCAGTTTACTCACAGTCTATCATGTAAAACTTACTAATAACAACAGGAGACTGAAATTTAGAACATTGAGTTAGAGCTGGATCACCTGAGAGGTGCTTGGATCCATAACATCTAAATATATTGCATAAAAAGATGGCAAAGGGTGAGTGCTCGAATGTGGAAATGACGGTCTACGACACATAGTACCCGGAATATACAGATGCAAAGTAGAAGGATCAAAAGGTCAAAACCAAATGAAGACTCTTTTTCTTTCCTAATTAGTCAGAAGGAATTTATTAGAAGGGGCACAAATCCATGCCCAAAAAAAAGAAAAAACAGCAGGCCTCCCTATAATTTATGACTGTCAAAAGCCTGATGGTTTCTCTACATCCATATAAACCAGAAAACCGAAGCCAAAATAAGACTACCAAGCTTGCTGCTATAACAATCCATAGTCTGATAGAACAGTTCTCAATCAGATCCTCAACGCCAATAGAATTTCCCGTATCAAGTATCAACACCAACCTATACCAAACTTCCAGAGTAAGGACAGGCCAAGAAAATTTGAGAAGCTCAGTATATAGAGAAGCAAGCATCCAGGATTTGCATACCTCTCGAGATCAGATGTTCCAGAGTGAAGAATTTGTCAAGGAAGATTGATCTCTACTGAAAGCTCACAACAAACCTGAAGAAATTATTAGCAGAGACCTTTAAGCCAATTTTTTGAGACGGGACAGGAAGCTTGATCTCTACTGAAAGCTCACAACAAACCTGCTTAACTAAATCTCCCAGACAACCATCAAATACTTCGTAAATTGCACGGGTCTGCAATTACAGTTCAAACTAATAAAAGAGAATAAGATGAGAGAAGAGAGGAGGAGAGGAGAAGAAGACGAAGAAGAGAGAAAGTAGTGTGCGTGGAATGCTTGGGGAGAGAAGATTTTTTTTTTTGGTGAATAATAATTCATTACTAAAACCCCAAAGGGGAAAGCGGGAGAAAAAAAAAAGGGGAGGAGAACTATACAAGCCTCGCCCCTAGGAAATCAGGTCAGAAAGCCGGAGAAGAGATACATCCAAACCCCACAATACAACAATATGCCTGTTCGGCTGTTCCTTGGGGAATCTAAAAGCAGACTATGGGGAAGCATGTAAAGCCTAGAGTTGACATCGAAGAAGATGGCTTTCCAAATCAAGTCAACGGAATGGGAGTTGAAGGTCCATCTTCAAAGATTCCGTTCCATCCAAAAGTGCGAGATTGCGGCCCCAAACACAAGCTTGCCGTCGGTGTCACAGATAGAACTACCTGAAAAGGTCATATCAAGCCAAAGCCAATCCAAAGCGAAGGGTAGAGGTCTTCTACTACGGGCCCAAATGAAGTCGAGGATTTTTTTCCAAATAGTGGAGGCTAAGGGGCAGAAAATGAAAAGGTGGTCGGCGTCCTCAATACCATTCCAACAAAGTATACAGGAGGGGTTGACGGTGTTATGGAGGTGAAGGAGAAATGATTGGGTGGGGAGGCATAGTATAAAGGTTCTCCAAACGTTGAAGCTATAGCGGGGTATGTGACCTTTAAACCAAACTAGTTTGTGCCAAAGAACTGAGGGGGTATAGGGCCTGACAAGATCCCAATCAGAGTTGGTACTAAAAAATCCCATTCTTGGAGGGGAGCCAAATGACCTTGTCCGAATGAGAAGGGTGGAAAGGGGGGGGGGAGGGAGGCCCAAACTTGGGTGAGATATAGGGGAGAGGGGGACTAGGTGCCAAGGGAGATGATTGAGGAGAGGGGTAGATTTAGGAATCCCAGAAAGTAAACCGAGCGAGCACCTACAAGATTGTATAGGTTTCCTAGGGGATGCCAAGGATCAAGTTAGAGGGACGTGGCGGTCCCATCGGTGATTACAATAGAGGTGGCACTAAGGGCTAGGGGGCGGATAAGAAGGATTATACGCCAGACCCAAGAATGGTCTTGTAGACACTTCATTTTGTCACCCCGGAGGCCGCCCTGACGATGATAAGTATCCCTTGAGGCTGAGAGACTTTTTATCTATGGATTTAGGAGGTTTTGCATGCTCCCTAACAAGTCCACCAAAGCGTCCATGCAAAATTATCAAAATACCCTTGAAGAAAAAAACGTGATAATAAATGATTATTAAACCCCAGAAATGTGCCAAGACGCCTGAATAACGGATTATTTTACAATACCCAAATGTGGTACGAAAATGAACTCATTTGCACCTTCATTGGGAGAAGATTATATTTCTGACAAGTGGGACCCACACTGGAGGCAGACCATGCCAACCAGTACTATCCCCTATTTTCATACCAAAATGTAGTATGTGAAATAAGGAGAAAAATAGCTTTTGAATCACTTGATTCGGGCATACGGATAGTTATGAGTATTTGGACATTCCAAACTAACCCTGGATGGCCCAGTCCAATTCACTTTGGAACTAACCCGGTCCAAAATAGAACTATAAAAAACGGCACAGGATGCATAATCGACATCCAGACTAGAGGTCGATAGTCAAATGGCCCGAACCGAAATTGAGCTGACCTACTATCGACATTGACGAGCCATTTGATATTGTCGAACAGAATCCTCTGAATATCGACATGCAACCGATAGTGAAAATTATTTTTTCAACAGTTAAGACCCTCCACTCGATGTCGAATGATGTTCTTTGACACCACTTCGATGTCGTCTAACCAAACCTTGGATCGATGTTGGAAGAAGCTAAGATAGTGCATTTAAGGTTGTTAGTTTATGTTTGTGGAGTTACTTCATGGCCATTTTTAGTTATCTTCCAATTGGATTTTTGGGAGGCTTAAAACATAATAAAAGTAAATATTTGAATTACCTTCCATATGCAATTTGAATCATATCATTACGATATCGGATTTGAAAATTATGACTTGATCTTCAAGGCTGGCGCGTGAGCTAAAAAGAAAAGCTGTGTCTATATATTAGGTAGCTTCAAGATCTATTTTTGGGTACTTACACTGATAAAGTCAAAACATAAAAGTTGTAGCCCTTTAAGTCCTTTGTATGTAGGAAAAAGAATCGGATAAAACGGAGGTCGGATGAGAAAGTTATGACCGTTTTTGTGAAGGTGCGCAACAGCCAATGTTGAAATCGAGCTGCTGTCGACCGACACTATGTCGATGTCGACTCGGGGCATGTCAATGTCGAATAGATCCATTTTAATGTCGGTTTCTGCAAATACGAAGTGCTTTTACCTTCCATATTTGATGGATTTTGATTCCTATCACCAAGGTTTAAAGTATCAGTATCGGGTATCGTATCGGTTAGACGATTTTTAGAAACGTATCATATCGTATCAAAGATATGTATCGATCGGTGCAGAAACGCATGAAAATGATCAAAATACACATGTAAATACATTTTTGGATACAAAAAACAATATAAACAAGCAATATATGTCATATATCATGCATATACACTAAGAATTGTGAATAATGTATAACCAGACAAGTGCGGCACTTTGAAATTGTTATAAAAGATGAGATTTCTTAAATGTTGTAATCATTTATAGCCATGAAGAGTATTGGATGATGCAAAGGATGATTGTGGCACTCCTTGATTCATTTTTTAGTCCATAAGTGTGCAAAACCAAGATTAAATGCAAGATTTTAATCTCTTGGTTGAGAGTTTTCCTTCATTTTTCTGTTAGAATAGGAGTTGTATCGAGTCTATGAGTGAAAATGGTTTTTTTTTAATTCACAAAAAAAATGGCTTTTTTATGGAATGTATTGGTATGTATCGAGCTGTATCGGCCGATACGTATTAAACCACCCACAGAACCCTTTATTGGACGTATCGATATGTATCGGTCGATACATTGCGATAAAATCCGAGACAATTCGTTTAAAAAAAATAAGAGATGTATCGGTATCTATCGTATGGTACCGATCAATACCGATATGATACGTGCCGATACTTTAAACCATGTTCTATTGACAGCTTACCATGAATTAAAATTATTATTAATTTATTATCAATGTAACCCCCATATTAAAAAGGTAAATTCCCTAGCTATCCCTGCTGAATCGAAAGCCAGGTTTGGACCTGGATCTTCTAGGTCAGGGTTTCCAGACTCGTTCAAATCAGTCCAGCCATAAGAGTGCTACTGCATCAACCCCCCCCCCCCCCCAAACTCTACAAGTACATACATGACATGTCAAACTTAAGTTTGCCAACATACCAAAAGGTCTTGTGCATGCATTTCCTCTATACAATGTTTGAGCTCTTCCTCAGAACCATAAGCTGAGTTTAAGTTGTACAGATCTGATGGCATATAACCTGCAGGATGTTTGATATTGTGAAATACACCAGGATGAGCAATTTTAAGACAACTGGCCAAAAGGACCAAAGTGTAGAGGTTTTGAACAGCAACAGATGCACACGCATCAAGAACAGTATATATCTTTTGGATAGGCCCAAAGCTGTAAGCAATAAGCATACCTTGAGGACCAACTGATTCAGTTGGTGGTGGAAACCATACTGCTGTCATCCCACATTGAGATAAATCAGCAGCTTTAGGGGCAAGTTCAAGGTACCACCTTCTTCTCCAGCTTTCCCAATTGAAACCTTGAAACTTTACACAGGAAGCAAGATGTCAAAATCCATAGGGAGGGAAGACATCAAATACTGTAACAACTAAACAATTTCCTTGGTAGATTGCAAGCTTGTTGGGAAGAAACAGAACTAAAAGCAGCACTATGATATGTGTCCTTTAGTCTAATCCCAAAAAGGGTGTCAACATTATTGCTCATAAAATACAAAAAGATTATACAAATGATGATTAATAGATCAAATGAGAACAGCCAATCTACTTTTGTAGTTCAGACTAGGAATAGAAACGAGAAAATCCAACGTACTATTAAACATGATTAGTAGTAATGCTTTATTGGGTTCATGTCCAATCACGTTTTTGCTTGGTGAACATAAATGGGTTATGAATGGTCATTTTTATACTAAAAAACACCTTTCATTAAGACACTTGAGCATTTATAACCTATATTCACCATTCTTTTTTGCAATCTTGTTTCTATTACTTCTCTCATCGAATTTATCCAAATTTTACCTCCTGCGCCCCAGCATGTTAGCAGGCCAGGTAAGATCGGAGCTGATGACAGGATCAGGCTTGTGGTAGTGTGGTACTCAAATCCTGTTTTATGCGCAGCCATTCCAAATTCAGATATCAGAGTCCCTCCTTTTAGGCCAGTGTATGCACTTCTAATACACAACATGATCAAACAACAAGAACAACTCATCCTTATCCCAACCAAGGTTCAAGAACTCGGTTTCGGTACTGGTTTCACCCAGCCAAAAAACCAAGTTGGTGCACTTTTTTTTTTTTAACTCGAAGGCTGGTTTTGGTGGGTTTTAAACCTAGTTTGGACCAGAAACTTGATACTCAGCCTATTTTAGGCCATTTAAACACAATGGCACTATCATATTTTGCAAAAGCAAGGTCCAATTGGAGTTTGACTTAGTGGGAACCAGGACAAACACTTATTTATGTCAGAAATAAGGACATGCACTTATTTATGTCTAATATCATTTAAGTAAATGATTCATTTACTTAAGATATTATTCATAAATAAGCAAATACCCCCTATTTGAATCCAATAAAAATAGTAAAAAAAATAGGCCGTACTAAAAAATAAATTTCCAAAAGGATAAAAAGTCAACCCTCCCAGTTCAAGAACAAAAACTGGATTTTCTGTGGTAGGTGTAATTTTCAACTTTTAAATGTTGGGTTTTATCTCAAATAAAAAAATGCCATAAATCTTAATATCGTAAAACTTTGCTAAAAACCAAAAGTGCGGTAAAATATTCATTTGTTTTGATGTGTAAAAAAATATTTTCATTCAGAATGATTTTGACAGCATTTTTGACCGAAAGCTTTCCAATAAATCTAAGATTGCTTAAATCTAATTTATAAATCGCAACCACAATACTTCTCCATTAATCTTGCATTTTCCTTGTGCTCATAATCTTATTAAACATTTTAGTTAGCTAAGATAAACAGCAGATTCCTAAGCCCTTCCATACTTCTATTGGGACCTCATCTGGACCTGGTGCCTTGTCTACTTTCATCCTCCTTAAACTTTCTTTTACTTCAGGCACCCTAATTTTTCATATATCTATGACATGAGGTGTCTTGATGGGAAATGCAGTCTTCCGGGACTCTATTACTCGAAATGTCTTTATTTAGTAGGCTGTAGAAATATCTCTCCTTAATACACAACATGACCAGTTAGACTTTATTAGTTTCATCCAATAGCCAAATATTAGCATTTCAAGAGATGAAAAGATGCTGTTAAATTCCATAAAAAAAACATTCTTTTCGTGCCACTAAATTTTTTTAAGTCAAACACATTGAAGCAAATACATACATACAGTAGGTCCATTTTATCCCTCATCAGTGCACAGTACGCTGAAAGGCAACCCCTCAATCAAATGAAGCAATGGGAGAGTACCAGAAAAGCTCATAAAGCAATGGTAAAGCGTGGTGGGTCCACAGAAAATGCCACTTTCCTCATTATTTGTTTTAAAAGGAAAAGGAATGCACAAAACCCAAGGTTTTCTGATTTTTTCTCATTAACCCTCAGTTGACTGTTGGAGAAATCTCTCCCCCCCAAAAGAAGGCCTGATTTCTTCTTGTTCCAAAAGAAAAGTTACTTTGCTGCCCCAAAAATATAAAAATGAGGGTTAGTGTTGTACTTTTTCTGATGAATTTTTGTGTACAATTGTTGTATCTTATACCCTCCAGTATAAGGGTATAATGCAGTGCTAATCTCGAACCAGTGAAGTCCAGTGAGAGATCAGATTGTAACAGGATTGCAGGTATAGGGACAACTTAGATATGCATGAAAGTCTGGTCGAATGGCCTATTTGTCAAGGAGAACAATTTTGTAAAACCATATGTTGATCTAAGGGTTAGATTTGAAGAGATGAGGTAGTCTTAAAAATAACAGGTAACAAAAATAGAAACTCAGATTTAGAAACCAATACAACAGCAACCATAAACTAGAATTAAGAAAGTCAGAATTGGAAATATCAAGGAGTTACTAAAATATAGCAAGTAGCTGAACTAGAAATTTCAGATTTGGTAACTCATACAAATTCTATTACTAGCTAAAGCCTGATTTAGGATTTCTCAGATTATTCTCGAGTCTTGAATCCCCCCCCCCCGGGGTTCCAAACCATTGTTTCTAGGGAGAGGGACCAACTAGATATTTGTTATTCTTTTTCAGGGGTTAGGTACGTGATGGGGAAGCTAGAAGGTTAAGTTGGTCAAGTTGACAATATTCGTCCAGTACCCTTCAATATTATCAATTTGACCAATGAAATAGGAAAATCTTGATATTACTAAAAAAAAGAAATTATGGAATATTTTATAGAAATTACACAGAAAAAATTGCATAGAGAATTCCATTTCGTAAAAGTTCTCTTACATCTTTTGTTCTGTTTCTAATAAAATCCTGTAGCTCCAGGGAAAACTATCAAGGATGGTTTAGATGCTGACCTTCCAAGTGGTTTGCATCTGAATTCTGAAGTATCAAGGTTAGCATACTCCAATTTTTTGTGTGATACTGACTCACTTGACCAATATCAAGGCTTGAAACTGTAAGCCTTAGTGTGACTGGTATTAACAAAGACACCCAACTCGAAAGATAAATGGAAATTGATAGATTGTCTAATGGCACTTTGCAATCATACTAAAGATTAATGACTTCACATGCATTACTAACAAGCTATAGTATAAAACACCAACAACAATTTTAGATTATATAACCAATGATTCAAACTCCTGTTAAATTATCTGTGCTTTGGATTCAACCTAATCTACTCTCTTTGTTTTATAAAAAAAAAAGTAAATAAGATATAACTACACATTACTCTGTTTTGTAATAGGTATGACTGAAATACTGACCACAATCTCATGTCCGCTGCCAGTGCCAGGCTCTGCATTGAAATCCACATCAAATTCTACATTCTCACCCATCGATCTTGTTTTGGGAATCTACCGCTAAGAACGAAAGGAAAGCATGAACAGTCTCAGGATGCAAGTGAACTAACCTAGTTTTGTTTGTTCAAGAGTTCTCTGCCGTCGGATAGTTTTCCGCTGCAAAGCGCGTTCCAAAGCCTTTCGTTTTTTCTCTATCACCTGTTTCTCAATAACATGTTCAATCAGTACATCCCCCTCTTTTGGCTTTTCCTGAGAAATAGACCAGACTTCATCAGGGCTGGGCAAGTTCACAGACTTGGAAGATTCTTTCAAAGCTTCAGATAGATCAGTTTTCCTAGGAGGAAACTTAGGGCATATAGTTCGAATTCTTCGGGCCATCCATTGAGGTATCTCTCTTCGAGGTCCTTCACCAAGTAGTTTCCACTTTAGCGAATCATCATCAGTCAAAAGATCTATCCTTCCACCATTAATTGTATAAATATAATCCTCATTCCCTTCACCAAGAGGCCTTTCCTCCTGCAAAAGTGACTCTGCCACTTCTGCTCGCCGTCTCCACATGTTGGCTGTAGCTTCACATGCCTTTAAAGATCTCTGCAAAGCTTCACATCTTCTCATGTATGCTTCATCTTTTAAATGTGCAATTTTCTTCACTGCTACAAGTGTAGCCTTGATGCCTTCCAGTTCAACCTTAAAAGCCTTGACAGCAGCTTTCTTCCTTTCTGCTGCATCTTTCTTAATTTTCTCCATCCATAACTTGGTTTCATTCTCCTGTTGCAAAGATTTTTCCCTAGTAACCTCCTGAAGATCAAGCAGGGCTTTCTCTGCAGCAACAGCACGTAGATCAGATGCCCTTGCCTGTGCTTGAGCTTGTTCTAACTCTGACTTCAACCTATTGATCTCACGCCCTGTGAGCAATACATTAGATTCCAAATCCTTAATGGCATTCCGTAGTCCTATATTCTCAGATCTAAAAGAAGCACTATCAGTATCAACAACTGGATTTAATCCATCTGAAAGCACTTCCATAGCATTTTTTGCATTATCAGAAACTTGCTCTGCCACAGCCAAAGCTCTGGCTATTGCATCTTTTGAGTGTTCCACAATCGACAATATGGTACCTTCAGTGGCATTCCTTATCTGTTCTTCAATCTGATAAGCTGCTTCTGCTGCTGAAGTCTCTGCTGCAGACACTCTTACCTGAGCATCTTCTAATATGTGGGATGTAGCCCGATGGATTGCAAACTCTGCCATTTTCTCCACTTGCACTGCAAATGCAACAGCATCTTGTTTTGCAAGGACCACCTTAGATTCCAAAGCAAACTTCTCTTCTACTGATTCCTGCAGCTTTTGATTAAACAAAGATTGAGCTCCCTCAAGTTCAGCAATGGCCAGTTCCTTGTCATGATTTATGGTATTAATATACTCCTTCTGTTTAGCTTCAGACCGAGCCAATTCTTCTAGTAACTGGTCTCTCTCTTTTTCAATGACCTCCAATCTAGCTCGGGTCTCAGACAAAGCAGTTCTAGTATCTAAGAGTTCATCTGTATCTATCTCCAATAGTTCATTTTGCTCTGATGGAAAACTATTCTCATCAATGATGTCAGTAGATATGTTTGTGGGATCTCCCTGCCATCAAATGCTAAAAGTCATCTTCCCAAACTTAGCACCTGTTAAGAAAGACATAAAGAAAGTTCAAAAGAAAAAGGAAAAAAAAATCATACCTTGCTCGAGAAAACCAGAATTCTTGGTGAACGAAGCCCATCCTCCGTAATTGAATATTTCCTGCACGAGTTCCACTTAAAATCAAAGCTAATTTCACAAAGTTCAGGTAATGGGAAAAAACTGGGATGAAGGTCAGAGATTGGTCTACCTTTTTATTTTAGAAGTACTTGTAAATGTTAGAGGGTGTAATCTAAGATATATGGTTGAACTACAGCTCCAGGTTTTGCCATTAACAATGGGATGAGGCAGAAGACAGCGGAACGATGCATTAGACCAGACAACTGAGCCCATTTTATACAATTATACCTGCAAATGAATCATTCTTCTGCTCTCTTATTAGTTGTCGTTCATTCTCAGCATACAACAGTAAAATTACACAAGAGTAGTAACATTTTCCATGAGCGAACCCCAATAACAAAATGCACTAGTGATTAGACAAGGTAAAGATGGTAATTACTGCAACGATTAAAAAGCAACAACCATGAAACACAATAAGTGCAGAATAACTTAATGATTCAGATTTTACCAAAACCTTTCATTCTGCAAGTCCACATTGTTCTTATCAATTATAAAGAAAAATCTCCAAAACAGTAACTAAAAAAAAAGCTCAAAAAGGCCAAAAATATCAACATTTTCAGTGAGATATCGATCAAAAGATAGACCAGTAGAAATTATCTTAACCAACTCACAAAATATAAAAGAAAAATTATCTTCTAAAACTAGATTAGTAATACTCGCGGGGGAAGAACAGTAGACTAATCGAAGGTTAAGAAACAGAAACGCAACCTTAATAAACGGAAAAGAACTTTAATTGACGACAAAGGCAGGCACTGATGAATCATTAAAGGAAATAATTGCCATTAAAACCGGTAACTAGTGCTAAGATAAGAGAGAGAAATCTGACCTGATTCAGGAACTAAAATGATCGAACTCCAATCTCATCATAATCTGGAGAAAACAGAACATTCTTCGCAACTAGCTTTCGCTTCGTGAAAAACAGAAAATAGCTACGAGTTAAGAAATGAGATCAGTAAACTGTGGTAGTCTTTTATCAAAAAAAAAACTGTGGTAGTCAAGATGTAGTCATAGGAAGGTGGGTCTAATTAATTAATAGATTACCGGGATCTGCTTCGTCATTATTCAATAATTAACGAGATTGCAGCGTTATTTTAAAATATAATTACATTAGTACCACCAAATTATTATGAAAATAGCAGCTAGAGCCTAGAAGGACTAGTTCGGTGAACAGACGGGCGGAGTGTGTTCTTAATCAGTTAGTTTGTTATTGGAGAAAGAATGCCATTCGGTCACGTAACGCACGTCGCTCCTATGCTCAAACAGGGGTCACGATAAATTCAATATCGATTGAGATTGATCACGGCCGATACCAATCTAATCCGGCCAAAATCGATCAATCCGATCTGATACCCTCAAGCCATATAAGAAGGAAACAAAGATCCAATAAAGCGCAAGTCCTTTTATAGGTTATTTTTTCGTAAGAATGGAAACAAAGATCCAATAAAGAAGACTTTAGATGGCGATACAACGGTGTGGTCCCATCAATCCATCCATAATTTCCGTTCGGGTGAATAGGAAGAGTGAAGCAATACATTTAACAACTCTTTTCTTTATGGGAAAAGTCTCTTTGAAGTTTGAACATGAGGTGAAATGATCGTTCTACCCCTATGATACCAACGTGTGCGTTCTCACCGGATTTGTGTGCATGCAAGGACCACATTCTCCGACCGAGATTACAATATTACATACCTTAAAAATAAGTGTTTTCTATACCTACTCGCATAAGATTTTATTATTATTTTTCTTTTCTTAAAAAAATACTCATATGTGTAAACAATTAAGCATAGAGTGAAGGTTGGGCCTGCTGCTAGTTTTCCTGGAGCTAGGGGCTCAACCAATGGGTAGCAGGAGGGACAAAAGGGGGATCAAATTGCATTATTATTAGGCTAGATAGAGCATCAAGAAGATTCTTTGATAGTAGTTTAAAATTTTTATTTTCAAAAAATAAATAATAAAATCATAATAAATTAAAAATAGACTATACTAATGAATTCTTTAATATATCCTTTTTTTAAATTAAAAGCATAAATACAAAATAAGAGCTTCATGCATGGCAAGTTGTTAAATAAAGAGTGAATGAAAGAATGCATATGTTATGAGCAATGTTTCACCCCACCAAAAAAAAATAAAATTATGAACCATGAATATATAAAAATTGTCATGCTGTGTTGGTATGATATTTGCTTATAACAACTTAGTAATGTAAAATGTTCATCATTCATCACACCATTTATTTTGCTTTCCTCGTGCCACTATGTTATTCAAATAAGATGGAAATAAAAACAAAAAACTATGATGAAACATTAATATGCAATTGACAAGATTAGGGCATTGGAGAAAATCAATCAAAGGAAATTTGGTAAGTGCATACTTATCATAAACTTTCAAAATTTACCTATTTTTCCAGTAAACTAAAGCTTTAACTAAACATATGGATTTTACTTTGAAATCATTTTCAACAGTAGAATGAGGTCCAAAATCGCCCAATTAACTAATCCATTCTAAACTTCGGAACTAGTACCAATTAATGATGGGATAGTTAAGTTCCAACTCCTATTTAGTCTCGGTCCATAATCGGCAAACAGTCAATTAAGCCCAAAGAAAGTATTTTTTTACACCCATATCTTGGATCCATGATACATAATCAACAATAAAATTAAGGGTGCGTCTGTCAGAATTTGTAACCGGACTTTATCAATTTTCTCTCTTTTCTCTTTATTCCTTGAATTTCTTCCTCTTCCTATACAGGATACTCCATAGCTTTAATATCCATTAAGTATTCCTCAATCTGATCGAAATGACAACTGAAACCCCTACTTTTACCATGTAAGTCTTCTTATGTTTGTCCTTGATATCCGTTTTCTTCACACTTAGAAAAAGCCCTACTGTCACTTTTGTCTTGTGATCAATCTGACTCTTTTGTGTTGTTTGTGGTTCAATCAAAAATCCAATTTTGATCTTATTCGCAGAATAATCTTCGGCTTTGCCTTCAAGTTGAGCAATGCTTTGCTTTGGTTAATTCAAGATGAAGTTAAAGAGAAGGGTTTTAGAAGTGGTACGTTGTAGTCCAAACTTCGTTGTTGTTTTTTCTCTAGCAAATTCATATGGTAAAATCAACGTTTAATTATAGTGATCTTAATTTTACGGTTTATGTTTGTTTTGGTTGATGGCAGGCTATTTGCGTTGTTGCCATTTATGGTTTTCCTAATTAAAAGCAAACTTGGAAGATGCGATTATGATCCCTGCATTGTTGCCATTTATTTGATATATCGTGTGCAAAAATTCTGTCTTTTGCAATACTTAATTTTTGTTCCTCACACAGAAATATGCATGTACGTATTCATTGTTTTCTGATCATGTTTGCTTTAGATCAGTCAATCTGGTGGGAGATATTTGTTTTTTTTAAGTTTACCACACCTAAATTAGTGCATTTATTATGAGTATTTCTTTCTTTGTTAGAACATTTATTATGAGTATTTCACTCAAAGAAAGAAACTCATGCATTATTTGTTATGTGGGCCACTCTTGAAATACACACTTAGTTGTTTTTATGTTGTTGCATCATCTTCTTCTTCTTCTTTTGTTCCAATGGGAGAATTTCTTCCAATCCAATTACGCGGAGGAAATTTTTTAGAGACCATATTAGTATGATATCTATTTAATGAATGATCTTTTATTCCCAGCAGAAATCAGCTTATGAATAGCCTCTTTTCCAGACAATTATTGTCTACGGTTCCCTGATCGGTGCGGTTCCCTAGTTCCTCTCACAAGAGGGGGGTGGGACCCACCCAGGGCACCTGACCGAACGGTCTACCCAGGTGGGGTCTACCCTCCTCTTGTGAGAGGAACTAGAGAACCGTACAAGAAAAAAATTCCCTCCTTTCTTAAGAAAACACTTGTGAAATCTAGGAAAACCCAAAAATAATGAAGAGTTTGTGCAGTTATTGGATGAGAGCTAGTAATCCTAGTAAGCAATCATTGTTGATGAGAGTTACTAGGGATTACATCTACTAATAATTTTATATACTTATTAGTAATAATATATCCCATGTTGCTCTAAAAGTTGTAGTAACTTTTTTATTTTGATCTTGTTAACTTAAATAGTTGCAGGTAGGATAAAGACTAGTTTAGTAGATTTTGATGAAGGCAATGTTGCAACACAGGATATACAACACAATATTACATTGTGTCTTTATCTTCGTCATTCTAAAATGGTTAAAAGGCAGAAGAAGACCAGTGAGGAGTAAGTTGCGGAGGTTGCAGCTATGGAGGAGATAGGGTTTGCGTGTTTGAGAAGTATGTGTATCTACTTGGACCAAAGTAGTTGGCAACAATCCAACCAAAAAAAAAAAGAAGAAAGAGTTCATGCTGGGAGCATTAATCGAATAAAATTGATAAATTATAATTTGAATCAAACTCTTCAAATCGAAATACCAGAGTTTAGGTACAGAAATCAATTCCTAACTGACCTGAATTATACAAATTATTCAGTTGTAATCAATCTCAAAGATACAGTAAAAAATTTATTTATTTTTAACATTGATAAATATTACGAATAATTCGTCTGAAACAAATTTTATACAAACAATTTCTTTATAGGATAGGGTTTTCCACTATTCAATTTATTACCTTCATTGGTTCATACTCCTCATTATATTAATTATTTAGTACAATCACGAATAGGTTGGTGTGGTTTCATGTTGGGTTTAAAAAAAAAAAGCAAAATTTTATTGAGCTTGATAGGTTGAATTCACTTGCTTAAGTATTTTTGTGGTACTGAATGGATTTTTCAGATTCATGATAGTGAGGGGGTGTCTGGCTAGTGTGATTAACACTGAGGCCACAAGGCCCATGTTATCAGACATCCCAATAGAACAGAAATTCTCCGATGTTTTTCTTGATGACTTGACGGAGTTACCGGTTAACCAGGGAATTACGTTTACCATTGACCTTATCCCTGGCACAATGCCAACTTCAAAGGTACCTTACTGTATGACCCCAACAAAAAGAATTGAAGGGATTGAAAAAGCAATTACAAGAGTTGTTAGATAAAAGGTAACAGATACTCATCGCCCCTGTATTGAGGACATATTTGATCAATTGCAACTTGCATGGAGCAAAGGTTTTTTCAAAAAATACTTTCGGTCAGGTTATCACTAATTGAAGATTAAAGATGATGATATTCCTAAAGACTATTTTCGAAACAAAGTATGAACATTGTGAGTTTTTGACGGTGCCTTCAGGCTACCTAATGCCAACTCCATCATATTGGATCTTATCATCCGCTTCCATGGCGATTTAAATTTGGTTAATGACCAGTTAAGTACACTCAATTTTATCTCACAAAGGCCATGGATTTCTCAAGTTCCAACACTCACCATGTGGATGAGTCCATGGATGTAGATCTGATATCAATTTATCAAACAAATGGGAATTTACTAAAAGATGTACTCTTTTTTGATAAAAACTAAAAGATGTATTCACGATGGCTTAGAACAGCCCATAAAATAAACTTTGATCAAGAGTCAATTCTCTTGAGCATTTACCCTTGAAACAGCAGTTTAGCTGCAACATTAATCCATTTTCGGGTTTTTGTTTTTTAACTTTCTGAAATATTTGACAGTAGTTTTGATTGTTTCATTCACGTTCTAATTAAGGATATCAATTTGGAATTGAAACTGCGATATAAAAGCGTACTGAACCGTATTAAAGAAGATTCAATATGGTATGGAAAAATATAATCTTTCTCGGTTTGGTATGATATCAATTTCTAAGCTAAAAACCAATTCAGTATGTACCGACAGTACTGAATTATCATACTGAACCGAGACTATATATGTCATTGACATTGACTTATGGTGTTTATATATATATATATATATATATATATATACATTTATAATAATATAACTTAAGCTGCAACGAGTAAAAAAGACAATTTACCAAAAAAAAAGTGTAAAGACAAAACGACATTAATTACACGCAATTGTTAATTGTTCGAATAAGAAACTGTATCTCATACTGAATGAAAAACCATTTCGAAACTGTATTTAGTCGATACGGTATTGATATTGAAAATAAAGTTTTTCTTCCGTACGACACGGCTTTGGTATTTACTTTCTGTCTTCTATACCGAATCGAATCTACACCGAATTCCCGATAAAGTACCAATTGACATCCTTAGGCCGTGGTATGGTCCGTCTTTTCATCCTTTTTATTAATTCATATTTTAGGACGTCAATTGAACAATCCGGAATCCCGGATCATTGCCAGAGAAGGCACTAGGCTGGTTCAACTGCTAATGGCTATGGCATATCATCGCTAAGAACTGCGACTTCACCTTCCGAACCTATCAAATATGTAGGCTTCCAGTCTGGAATGCTAAATTCATGAACTGAAAAATGAAATACCCGGGGGTAGCTGTATTCAGATTGAGACATACTTCACAAGGTTCAACCTGTTAACGAAAACTAAAGGGGCTGATTGGTAATACTTCCACTCTTCCAATTCCTTTTTTCCGGGCAGAATTATATTTTTCAGATTCCATGATTTTTCAGAGTAAAATCACTGCGTGGTACATTTTCCCTGGAATTGATCTCAGAGTACATTCAGAACAGAATCACCACTATTTTTTATTTTTATTTTTTGTAATTAGAGAGCTTTAATAGAGGGGGGGGGGGGGGGGGGAAGAGGAATAGGGATGGGGATAGACCCCTAGGTGGTTTGAACTCATGACCTCTTATTTGAAGAGCTGGATTTTGCCAACTGAGCTGATTCCTTGGGGTAATCACCACTAATTTTACTATCACAGAGTTAAACGAATTGATCCACTGATACACAATCAACCCTGGCAACAGGGTTTTCAAAAGTTAAAACTGGCATTAAAAATTGATTCTGATGCCGACTCTGATCCGATTTGAATCGAAATCGGTCCAGAATCGGTACAACAGTCAAGCTGCCAGAATTGGCCAGCAACGGGTGGAACCCTAGAAAAAATGGGGGAATTGGGGAACCTCTATCAAACAAACTCTAGGAGTGTCAAACTGAAACTTACCCAAAAAAGATTCCACCAACTTATCCTACTACTTCTGTTGCATCATGAGTGCATGACGGCTCTATCTGGTTGGAAGTGAAGCAAAGGGAAATAAAACTACAATAAAAATAAAATGAATAAATTTTCTAATTGTTATACATAAACCAATTAAATTTTACTTCCTTCACCTTTCAACCAAATTCCTTGGATTTTTTATAAGAAATTAAAGAATTCACTCGAAAAATTAAGCCTACAAAAGTTATTGTTTTCTTAATTAATTTCACTTCCCTTCGTTTCCCTTTACACACAACCAGACCGAGCTGTATGGACCCCTCCCCCTTTTAGATATTTCTACAAGGACAGATGAAACGATATGCCAAGGTTTATATAAAATAGAGATGGCACAAAATGAAAGGAATAGGAGAAGCAGCAAGAAACTTACAACAAAATCGTACATACCAAGGCTGCTTCCAGACCCTCTCAAAGAATTCAATCCAACACCAGTCAGTGTACAATGAAATAAAAATATGGTGAAAGAATGGGATGAATGAATTGCTACAAATACCGTAATCAAATGAATAGTGACTACTTATCAGGGAATCATACTCTTGTCTACACCGTCAGCATCACCCCTGTTTCAATCTCTCTCCATGTCCTTCCATCGGACACTCCAAGCAATGATGATGAGGAAAAATTTTCAACTGGTTCATGCTCTGTCATTCAGAACAAAGCCACCTTGGTTAGTTTCAAAAATAAGTAACAAATAAAGCCTTGGCCTAACTTTTTTGGGGCTGTCCATACAACTCTTGATCCACCATGCTCCATAATATATGGCAATATTTATTGTTAAACAATAAGTCCTCATACACATGTTAATTGATTTTGACAATGCATGTCAGCTCTGGAAGGCACATACCTAATACAAGATTTTAATGGCTAAATTGAACCGACTACATTATAGAAAGGAAAGCAATTAGTGAGAATAAATTCCTACTATGAATGTGATCAATGACTGATCAACTTGGGTCAACTTCTTTCCTTATGAATGACTTAGCCTAGTCGACAGACATATTCAACAAATTGATTTCGAAGGAGCCAAAGGCCCAAAGATTTGTGTTAGGATTCAACCCCCGCAGCTCACATAGAACAGCCAACAGTTGAAATCTCCCACCAAAAAATCATGAAATTCAAACGAACAAGTCATCCAGGTAAAATAAATTTCTTGTACTTCACAGATCGGATTTTCAGATCTAATTTGTGAAAATATTAAGCAGGAGAAACTTACCGAAGATAACAAAATTGATTCTTTCCCTGCAAATATGAAACCTCCCAATTTTCAGCCAATCACTTCTTCAAAAATGGCTTTTGACAAATAAGTAGCCGCTGGTCGTCATCATTTTGGAGCTCAATAACCCGTGCATCCCAACGGATCTGTGTTACCAGCATCCGCGCTTTCTCTATAGCTTGCACTTTATCACAAAGGACAATCCAACCCTACCATCAACAGGACCAGTGAAAGAAAAGACAAAATAAGGAGAAGAATCAAAGATTGATTTGTAATCCAAGAACGCAAATCCAGATATTAATAATTTAATGCTAAGTCATGTCTAATACAAGTTAATTAAACAATGCAACCATCCCTTTTCAACACCAAGGAGGGTTGAACCAGGGGGGGAGGAGGTGAGGCCAGTGGGAAAGCTCATATATGAAGATTATGTAAAAAGAATTTACCTCGGGTCGAAGAATTCGATCCATCTCCAACAGTAAGTCTGATAAGTCACACTCTTTTAGAACTATCGAGAGTAAACCATTAGCATGAAGCATGTCATATGTTCGGGGGTATGTGGGGAAGGGTTCACACCTGTCCATAAATGAAAATAACACCTCACCTCAGCCTGCACTGTCTGTTTTAGAAACAGAAATCAATCTAAAAAAATTTCAGATAGAAGATATACCAGTTATGCAAAACACCAGTGAATCCTCGATCAAGTATGAGTGGAAGTGTATTAGGAATCTCAATGGGCACAACATTCATCACCCAGACTGATTTTTTTGCTTCAAGAAATGCAGCATTTAGACCTCCATAATGAGCATTCATGTCCATTACATTTCGTACCATGTTAAATGGAGGTAGTGGGTCCTCATCACCAGGCCTTTTTGGATGATCAGAGAAAATCAAGGGTGTAAGCAAAGACCAATAGTTTTTCAAAGCAGATCTCCAAACTTGTGAGTCTTCATAGAAGTCATCCGGATGAATTCCTGCAGAGACACATGATAATCAACTGCTAGCCTTGCATTGTGCTAAGATCTAAGGAAAGAACCAATGAAAGCTCCAGCATCCCACTAGATCATGATATTACAAAGGGGAACCATCAAAAAAACTAGAAACTTGCTGAACAAGCCATTAAGAACCAGAAAAAAAGTGCAGGAAAAATACTTACCATGAACTTCAAGCTCAGCAGAATCCAATAGGGAGCCTGAAGACCTGTTCTGTACAGGAACCCAACGCTTGCTATTGGTTCCACTTATACATGACGAGAGGGGCTGATAATAAAATTGAGTATCACCCTCTTCTTTGCAAAGAGGAGGTACACCGTCCTGCTTACTACAATTAAAAACACAAAAAAAGAGCAGCATTAAAATTTTGTTGAAAGACAGCCAGAGAAAATAAGGCAATTTTTCACTAGTGAGATTTAGTTGGTAATAGAATTCTAACCGTGATGCATAGCAATGAACATCTGAAGTTTTCTGCCAAACAAAGGTCTCTTCTTGCTGAGCTAACAAACTCCAACAGATTTTCTGGGTAAATTCTGCAATTGGTGTTAATGTGAATCCCTTTGTACTAAGTGAACCCCCTTGGAGTTTGCTTGTAGGTGATGTCAAGACAAAGTAACCTCCAGGCCTGAGTATGCGATCCACTTCAATGAGGAAGGCGCCATCTGATTTAAAAAAGTATCATTAGAACTGACCACATGCCCAGAAGAAAAAAGAAAAAGATAAGGACAGAATTAGTGAGGAGTAATTTTGCAAGTTGAAGGCCCTAATAAGATACTAGAAAGCCACAATAAAAAAAAAGATACTAGAAAGCCAAAAGAATGCCAGTTAAAGTAAAAGGAATGATTCCAAAAAAAAACACTTTAACGGACGGAACAGCAGTTGAATTCAGTACAGAATTGATGTAGTTGACACTACCCTAACATGTGAAAAAGCATCTTAAGTTTCTTAAGCTCCAATTTGACCAAAGTCATAATTCAGAAAATAATAAACCAGTGATTTGAACATTTTGCATACATTCAAGAGTAAGAAAGAACCAGTTCTCAGTCCAAATAGAGTTAAATACCTGTCCCTGAAAGGATACTCTATTTCTGTCTTGCCTCTACCTGTTTAGTTAATTAATTGTGTTGTAATCATATGTGTACAAGGCTGACCCATACATGTCCTACAATCATCAAACTCATCCAGGTTCCATCAGTTTTATTAGTCAACGGATATGCTTTTTGCATCCTTTGATGGCTAGATGGCTAGAATTTACTTCTTTTCTTTTCATTTAATGGTTGGAGCATCAATTCTGACTCCCTCCTCCCTTCTCTTCTGTGTAATAGGGAAGAGATGGTAAATTAATAGGAAACGGGAAGGGGTAGTTGGGTTGCAAAAACCCTCAATACATCCTCAGATACATATAGCCCTGGTCATTCCTAGCCACAAACTTGTGGTTCAAAGCAGAGAAGAAAAGAATCCAATAAAAAAGAGGTCTCTTCTACAGAGTATCTATACTTGGGCAGGAGGTTAGCCTCCGGGTCAGTTCCCAGTCAACAAAACTAATAGCATCGATTAGAAGAAGCATTGGCAGGAAAGCCAAGGCGGAATATAGCACTTAAAAATGTAATCCACTGTATTCTTGGAGTCAGACTGCACCTGCACTTATTTGAAACTTAAAGCGGAGAGTTGCATCCAGAGTGTTGTGTGATCAATGTATTCAATTAAAACGTAAAGGAAAATTTTATAGGACAGCCATACAACCGGCTAATATGTATGTGTGGAATGTTGGGCAGTTAAGAAACATCATATAGATAAACTCAGTGTAGCTGAGATGAGGATGTTGAGATGTATGTGTGGCAAAAGTAGGAAGGATAAAGTAAGGAATGATCAAAACAGAGCTGATTAAGGAGTAGCTATGATACATGATAAGTTATGAGAAAGTCGTTTGAGGTGGCATAGCCATGTTCAACTGAGGCCTTTCGTTGCTCCAGTACGGAGGATTGATTTGATTCAGATTGAAGGAGCTAAAAGAGCCAGGGAGAGACCTAAAATGACTCTGGGAAAAGTGATGAGGAAAGAAATGTATAGATTAGGCCTTTTATCAAATATGACTTCGAGTAGAGCTGATTGGAGGGTAAGGATCCATGTAGCCGACCCATTTAGTTGGGATAAGGCTGCGTCGTTGTTGTTGTTGTTGTAGTAGACTGCACCTGCACCCATTTGAAAACCCTATGACTGGACTTCCTTTACCCCACACAGGATGGTTCTCAAGCTCATGGAGATAGAGAAAGGAGAGGATCCACCCGCAACCAAAACTGGAAGGGGGCTGACTAACCTTTTCTTAAAATGTTTCTGCAAGGTTGTTGAGACTTGAGACTTTCATTATCCACCATTATGGAATATGATAAGTAAATACAAGACAGATGTTTTTTTCAGGGATTTTCCCAGATGGCTCACTTAGGAAAACATTCCTGTATGGCACTAATGTCTGCCTTGTGGCAGGTTGAATGAGGCTCAGACTTTGAGGACAGATAGGAACCTAAATCCCCTAGTCACATGTCAAGTTTCAGGCTTCAGCCCGAATGGAGTTGGCTTATGCGGAAAAATAAAGCTTTGGAAAAAACTACATGGAAACAAACAGATGGCTGGAAATACAAGGAAAATGCCAACACACAGGTACAACTGAATTTGACTCATTTGTCGATTGGCCAACCCAAACCAAACCCTATCTATCCAATGGTCGGAATGGTCGGAATTGCTCCATCATCTTCGTGACGAAATTAGGTTTGCCAATTTTATTTTTTTTTGATAAATAACAATGAAAAACAAAAATTGGAAATAATATTCTTAACTGGGAAAGATTATGGCATTGCATTTACATTAATTACTGCTTATCTTGCTAATGCTCTAATAAATTTGTTAAATGATTGTGATGGAGATTTATCACCAAATTGGGCTTCTTTTATTAGGAATAAGTCTAGGGTTGGGTTACATACATGTTGGGCCTTTGATCCCATGGGTTTCTAATGTAATAGGCCGCTTTTATGGGCCTAAAATATGGGTAAATAGGTTGCATACGGGATTAGTTCCCATACTTAGCTTTTTATTTGGTGTTTTAAATTGAACCGGTTCAACCAATGGTTCAATTTAAGTGATTTTATTAGTTTTTCTTTTAGTTGTTTAGTTCGGCTGGATTATGACTCTATTTTGAGTCTATTTCAGTTTCCGAGTCAGTTTAAGTTAGCTAATAGGTTAAGGATTGGGTTAGGCCATTCCTTTTTAGTGTCTAAGTCTAATTTTGAGTCTTTTATATAAGGTTGTAAGGGGGCCAAGAATGGAATACGAAGTTGATAAATAAAAATTAGCTTTATGCTTGCTGCCATTGCTGCTGCTCTTTGTGAGTGTATATCCTTGTGGATCTCAAGGTGGTAAAGGGTAGGTGGACTCCTGCGACTCCTTGCATTGTGAAGATCGGGAGGTTCTTTCAAATCATCAAGCTGCTGCCATTGTCCTGCAATACAGTGAGTTTGAACCTGTTTTCTTATTTTAAACCTTCTTATATCATCCTTCATCTTCCCTTAGACCTAATCCACAGTCCCCTTCCATCCATCAAACCCTCATCTCCATTAAACCTGCAACTCCTACTTCAACTAGGACTCCCTTATAACTACAGATCTGGCCATTAATTTCGAACCATACTTCCAGCCTATATCCCCCACACCTCTCCCTACACTCGACCTTAAACCCAGTCCATAATCCCCACTATATCCCCTCCATTCCTCCACTCCATTAAACCTAAAAAACCTGCAACTCAATTCTGTCCAGATTTGCAGAATTTTAAAACCTTCCCAAATCCAATTATTTTTATCCCATAATAACCCCCTAGACCTGCATATTAAAGCCATATAAGACCCATTCCCAAATTCCCATCCTTAACCCTAGAATTAACCTAAATCCTAGTGCTGTCCATTCGAACCAGCAACCCCTTTTGCAATTGATCCTGTTGTCTGGCTCCTAGTAGGTCTCCTACCTACCTAGGACTACATTAGATTGATTTAGTTTCGTATTTCTTAAATGTATCCATTTATTCACTTCAAGTTTCTTATTATTTTATATATTTTTAAAGTCTGCATACTCTTTTTCCCTGGGTCTCACACCAAATGATGACTGGTGTCACATGGTAGTAGCATATCGTGTCATCTACTTAAGCAAATAATGAAAGTAATGAAACGCATGTAGTTGATGCTTGACTCATTGCATTATAGGCTTCAATTTTGCATCCGCTTCTCCAACTTATGTCATTAGATTTTTAGTAAGTGAGGTAACAATGTCTGCAGTCTCAGCTTGAGTGAATCAGAAACTATTGGTTGAAAGTACCAAGACTCTTTGCTAAGCTATATTCTAACACGTCAAGCATTCATATTTTCATATTACAAACATATACAATTCGCAGAAATCGTTGCTCATTATTTGAGGCAATTTCTATTTGTTGAGCTGGAGCTGGATCTGGTGGAGTTTTTGGAACCATTTTGGTAATCCAATTTGTTGCTTTGGGTCTTACTTGGGAATTTGTTCCAATTTTGCAGCTGAATTCTCAGCTCGCTGCTCATCCTCAATTGGCTAAGGAGACGGGGGCTTCAGCATCTGTGGATAGAGTGTTACTCTTCTTCAGTGGTAATTTGTATGCAATACCTTTCTATATCTTGGGATTTTCTCCAGCAACGGTCTTACCTCAGGTCTTATCAATCCACTAATACTTGGAAGATATCTCATTGTTATAAGGAAGCAAATTCAGTTGCGGATTGTTTGGCTAAAAGTACAGCAAAGCAGAGAATACATCATCCTTGGTTCGGTAACCCTGACTTTGTGAGAGAGGATATCGCTTGGGATGCTCAAGAAAGACCAAGATATCGGTTTTGTTAACTGTTATTTGGCTTTGTTTTCTCTTGGTCCTTGTAAGGAACTTAGTCTTTGTAAGGGAGGCTATCTCTAGCTGAGTGTGATTTTATGTTGATTTGTTTTTCTGCTGATGGCAATGCCAAAGGTGGAAATTCAAATCATTTTTGTTTTTATATTTCTATTCCGTCTATGCATGCCTGGACGTTAATCTTGTAGATCCTTTTATTTTTAAAGTATTCTATGCTTACCCTTAGCAAAAAAAACAAATATTAAGCAACAAATAGTTGTAAGCTTGTAGCAACTTTGTGAAGAAAAAATTTAAGGATAAGAGTCATGTTTACATGGCTGTAAGAACAGAAGAGCATTATTCATGAGTAGCTAAGCACAAATATGAAACTTTAAACTAAGATCAATCAACTGCAGTATAAAATTCCTAACCCAAGCAATTTTAGAAGTACCTTTCTCATCCCACACGATACCACATTGAGCGCAGTGAACTATGTCAAACGACAATGATGGGTATGGAAGTTGCCTTGAAATAAAGCTGCCAATCATTGCTGGAAGACCTCTCTCAAGGGACAGCTGAACTTGACTCCCAAATACCTCATAAGCCGAAATACAGATAGTCGTTAACTTTAGTGAGAACAAATGAGCTCCAAAACTACCAAATCCACAACCAATATCTAATACAGTGCGTACCTGTAATTAACATAACAGAGCAATTAGATATGTTTCCAGTATGACTTTATTAAAGATTTCTTCTGTTCTTTTCATAAAGGAAAAATTATTTCATTACAGCAACATATGACTATATTTATGTATATTTCCTGATCCACGAATCCTCAAATATCTTTGAAAAATTCAATCATGGAACCTATTCAACATAGAGCAGCCTAAAGCCAATAAGTAGAACCGATGGTCATAGACTCATTGGTGAGGCAAAGAGCACAGGTAGGAAAAGAAAGACTTACACCCGCTTGAAGAAATTCAGAGTCACTTCCCAATCCTATCATCTCAGCAATTTGGCGAGAGTAATCTTTGACACCATCAATGATCATCCCATCCTCGGAGTGAAAAGCGATCTGATTCTCTTCTAGTAACATTAACCTGTACAGTTAAAAATAAAGAGTTAATCATAAGCTTAGAGATCTTTTAAAAACTTTTTCCAGATATGAAGATATATATTTTTTTATAGTGAGAATCGCAAAGGTTTAAATTCTACTTAGGTGCTTAACCCCAAAAAAAAAATTATAAAATAAATGATCACTCAGTTCCTGGTAAGAAAAGTTGTAGACATTATACTTGAGAGATCTTCAATCAAGAAGTATACCTTTTTGTCATGCTTCCCGAAGAAAGGAATTGGTCTTTGGTTATCTTCACATTGCCACTCCATATGACATCCCTCCCAGCTGGCCACCTCAAGGGAATCTTGTAGTCCTTTGGGGGACGAACCAAACAACGTTGTCCCACTCGTGACACTTCACAATGACGATCAAATTCCTCCCCATTGAGAAAACCAGCTAACTGGTTAGCAGAGACATTATAGCAAGGTACATAGTGCTCCCTTTCCTTGCCACAGAGATCGAGTTCCTTTGTATATTTTATTCCCAGTGACAGGGACCGTATTTCCAAGAAATCACTTGTTGCTTGCTCCTTTAATCTTCTGTAATTCTTATAAATATCAGGTATTGGGGAGGAGGCAACAGAGTTCAAGGTATTTGAAGAAGATGAGCCAAAGATTACAATTAACCCAAAGATGCTAACAAAGCACAGAAGTAACCAGTTGAGTGGCGGTTTTCGGCCAGAATTGACAAAGAGTTGGCGAAACCAGTGGCTTCTCATGTCCAATTTGACTGAAAAATACAACCTCCTTCAAACAGCTGATTCTGGATCCAATAGAACTATCCCTCTAATCTGAATATCCAAGAAGTGAGAAAGGCATAACCAAACATGAGATCCAATCTTTCTTCTACTTATGTGAATAAGCCCGAAAATTCCTGTAAGCATTGAAATTAAAAGCTGAGACTATCGTTTTCAGCTGATAAGAAACTCGAGTATTTGGTGAACAATCTCTAGACGATAGCTTTTGTAATTTCCCTCAGAACCCAAAATTGAGATTCTAATCAATATGACCGCAAGAAATTACAGTTCGTATGCATTCAAATGTAGGAGCCAAACCACCTAGCTATATCCCAGAGCACGGAATTTCAGATCAAATGATGCAACATTCAACACCACAGGATGGACAAAAGATCAGCTTCTCGGATCACGAAAACTCGACAATCAACATAAATTTACAGCGAAACAGGCACAAAAACGCTGAATTTCCTCTAAAACTACAGAATCTCAGAAGCCAACCCTCCATTCGATACAATTAATTAAAAACCAGTTCCACTGCATCGATTCCTGCGATCATTGTTCTGAATCAACCTGCAATGTTTCAACAATCTAGAGAAATACACGTGACATTATGTATCAAATATGAATGCTTACGCTTCATCAATTCGGAGACGGAAACAAATCCAGATCTCCGAAAAATAATCAGAAAGGAACAAAAGCAAACCACACAAGCAGGAAGAAATCACTTGAATATCCAAAAATATCGGAAACAATGGAAGGAGAGAGCGAGAAATTCAGAAATCAAAAAACAAGTAGTGGAGATCTTGATTGGGTTTTAGGCATACCAGCTCCTTCAAGAACTTTGGAGGAACAGAAGAATCTGTTTCAGAGAGAAAATTAATTCACCATAAACAAGGGAAGTGACTTCAGTTGTTGGATCCGCCGTGTTTCTTTTTTCGGGAAAATTCGATCTGAAAGCATTAAAGAAGGGTTTTTATATCTGATTCAAAGCTCGTGCATTTAACAAACACAGCAAATCATTTTCGGTATAAATGGCAACAATTATAATTTATTGATTATTACTCTATTAAAATTACCAAAATAACCTTAATTATTGATTAGGATTAACGAAAGCCACCTCATTTATATCTAAACAATTACAAATCGCTGATTGTGGAAGCAATCACAACAACTCATGCAAGTGGTCTCCACCCTCTACAATGATTATTGGTGGGACCCATGCCACCTTGGATCTACCTTTTAACCCCACCATCTGTCGGTCCAACGAACCCTCCACAAATAGTTTATGGGTTAGGAGGAGTGGGGCTTGTCCCGAACCATTGAACCAACCTGGCTCAAAAGTCAAACCACCACAAACCCAGTACAACCATTTCCTCTTTTTTACCTACATCCTCCCAGATCCAAGTCCCAAACTTCCCGGTCTAATACCTAAGTTCCCAAACTAACTTTATTTTACGTTCAGATCAGGTTTTGAATATTGATTCGATTGGGTTGGACCGAACTGATCCGACCCATTGCAACTAGGCCAAACACTCTAAAGTCCAAATCACCCTTCAAAATTAATTGTTGTTTTTTTTATTTTATTGGTAGAACCATCAAAATTTATTGTAACAGCAACCATTCCATCGTGCTTGGATTTTTAATAAAAGGGTTGGCGGTTCAGTAAGACCGCCTGCATAAGCAGTTCCATTGGCAAACGTAAGATAATTTAGGAGTGACGTGTTTGAGAATTGAGATCCGAATCGTGCGGTGAAGAGGGCCTGGTTGAGACTTGAGATACCCTAGCCCTGAGGGCGGGTTAGGGTTGGGAATTTCTAGCCCTAAGTCAAGGTCAGGGTTGAGGCCTTAGGTTGCTCGATCCGACCCAACCCACCATTGTCTTCTTCTTCTTCTAGAACCACCTTGATTTGGGATTCAGAACATTGATCGGATCCCCCATGGCCTGGGCAAATCAAGGTCAGCCCGGTCCAACCCTAAGAGCGGATACAGGATTGGAATTTTTTGGTCCTGAGAGGACCGGGCCAGGTCTGGGCCTAGTTTAAAAGGCCCAATTCAACCCGACTCTGTTGCAACCCTACCTATCTCTCTACCTTTTCTTTGTAACATCCTAACACCAAGCCTTGAACCTTCGACCTCATGGTAGGAAACAGTAACAACGAAGAAGTTGGTATCTTTGTACCTTTTGGATTTTGGCTAAGCGAGTGTGGTGTTTGTTAATTGTTATCAGACTGTCAATTGGTTCAGTTTTTGTTCTGTTCAAGATATATTGTGTGAACCATAATCGAATAAGAGCCTTTTTCCCAAATCAAAACTGAACCAACTCGGTTTGGTTTCACTTCGCTCTTTATTGGGTTTTGATCTGATTTGTATTCAGTTTGGACCATCATTTTATCTCTTCACCAATTTTATTTTTTTTAAAACCTTATTTGTTATGGTCATAATCCATCAAACTCATCTCAAACATTAAAAAAAAGAATAAAACTTATCCTCTACATGGAATAACATTCAAACATGACAGCAAACTAATTTTTTTTTTATTTTTTTTTTAAATCGAATGGATTTTTTTCGGTCCGATTTTGTTTGTTTAAAATTGTCAGTTTCGATTTCGATTTTCAATTTCGGATCTAAATTCACATCCTTGTTATCAGTTGTGAGTTGTGACGAGGGCTTCATTGCTTCATGTTGAATTTAAACATAGATAACCTTAACACCCACCACCACTTGCTACCATGGGATTGGAATAAATAGAGCTCACTAGGTCTATAAGTGGGTGTTCTTTTTTTTTTTTTTTTTTGGGTAATAAGGTCTATCAGGAATAATTATCACCTCCAATTCGTGGGCACCTCCAATTCCTCTAGTAGGGGGAGTGGACCCCACCTTAAGCAGTGTTTTCAGGCAGGGGATAGGGTGGTCATTTCTGCCCTCATGTGAGGAATTGGAGGGGATAACAATTCGATCTATCAATGGGTTGGGCTTTAGTACATGGATGATCCATATAGGGCTAGGGCTGTTAAAAGAGTCGATTTCTCTCATACTCATCATGTACGTATCTGATTGAATTAATCTAGAGGTACGATTTGCCTATATTTGATTAATTACTGTTTCTATTTTGTTTTTTTTTTCTTTGATTTTAGATATAAGTCACTAAATTTTTTTATCTAAAAATTAAAATTGTTTGGTTGTATCGATTAAAATTATCTCAAGAACAAAAAACCGATTTTGGTTACATGATTTTTAATTACTACCAAACCCCATCCATCGAACATGCTAATACAAAGATTCTATGTCAGTGATTGGACCAAAGCATTTACAGAATATTTTTAAAATATAATATTATAAATAATATTTTTAAAATATAATATTATAAATAATATTTATTTAAAAAATAATTTAACCACTTTACAAAACCTTTAGTGTATCTGGATTTAAGTCCAATCAAAACACAAACATTATTGCTCCTTGATATTCTTTGGTAGGACAATGTATTCGGTATTGTGCATTTCTCTACTTCATGAGCAAACACCATGAATCCAATACACAAATATACTGTCAGAGAGACATCAACTATTTTAGTGCATGAAAGTCCATGATGCATAACTGCAATGACAAAGACAAATCGAATTATACTAATTACTATCGTTCAGTTCACAAAAAGCCAACACAGTTCGGAGCATTTTTATTGTATGCTTTAGCGATCATTGATCAAACTACAGTTCTACTGTCAAACGTTCTGTCCAATTGTGGCAAGGAGAAGGAAGACCCACAATGGATCAAATATGGTACCTATAGGGCTCCACTTCTTGGAAAGCAAGTGAATGTGGACTTGGTGCCGCTAAGGAGACTTGAACCACCGATCAAGTTCCTGATGCAGTTCTCCCAAGGGATGGCGAACCACCAGGGCAAATCTTGGATCGGCGACAACCGTTCGACCATTTATATAGTTCGTTTATGATTTTATGGATGATTTGTCTTGGAAAGTTTGTTAATTAGACCTAAATCAATACCATTTTAAGATATAATACACATTACTCGTAGGAAGAATTTGAATTATTGAGGGGAATGTTCGGTTTATAGGCTCATTTGTTACAATTACACATTAACCACTCTTTATGGAGCAAAGACCAAGCCATCACTAATCACTCTTTATGGAACAAGGACCAACAAATACACCAATCAGCAATCAAAGAAGTGGGCCGGGCTTATTTGAGTGGAAATAAGTCTTGAGTTGGGTTACATATGTGTTGGGCCTTTGGTTTAGGGGTGTTTGTTGTAATGGGCCTAAAATAAGGCCCATTACAACAAGGAATACGAGATTTGTCAAGTAGGATTAGTTTAGTCCAAATTGATGGGGTTATATGAGTTTTTTTTTTTAGGGAGAATGTTCTTTGTGCCGCAGCACAGCCTGCGCTGTGGCACAGAAAACAGAGCCCCCTTTTTTTTTTATGAAGTTAGCTAAGTCAATTCCTGCCTTATTCTATATCTTCAATCTTCTAGTTCTTATTAGCTCAACTTTCAGTTTAGTTTTCTACTTTTTGTGAAACCAGGATCACCTCTATTTTCTTCTTAAGTTCAGGTTAAATTCTACTAGAAATTACCACCTGAAATCTGTTCTGTTTTACTTCAACTTTTATATACTAGTTCCTGCATACTAGTTCTCTGAAATTCTGTTCTGTTCTGTTATAATTGAGCTCTTGAAATTTTAGTTCCTGTACTGCTATCTAGTATTCTTAGTAGTGCTAGGACTTGCCCACACAAGCTCATCCAGCCATTAGATTTCTTTGAAATTTTGCCAACTTATTCAACTGTTAAGGAACTCACTCAACCAAGATATTAGGCTAAACTGAACTCTCTCTTCTAAGTTATCAGTTTTCTCCTTAAACAGCCCATTTCTCTGTTTTGGTGATCCTGATTCTGCTAATCAGTTCTAGTTTCCATATTTCCTTGCATCAATAACTCTATCAAGTATTGCTTACCTTCCTGAAAGATGGAAACTAAAATGACTCAAAAGCTCATTTAACATTACGTTTTTAGAGATGCTTCTATACACATTTACCATTAAAGTTGTTACGAACCAGAATCTAGGTAAACAAATCAAGAAAAGAATGAGAGAAGAAGAAGAAGAAGAAAGGAGAGAAAGCAGTCTGTGCGATAGATAGTTGTGTATTCTATCCTATGAAGCTCTATCCCCTTGTATTTTAATAATAAAAGCACCAAACAAGAAGTCGGTTAGGGGTTTTGATATTACTCCTAACCCCCCTAATTATCCTAGAATTATATGAATGGATAAAAAAAAAAAGAAAATAACATAGAAACCCATAAAACCCAAATTATAAGACAAAAATACCCTTAGATTTTGAACACTCCTCACAAGCTGGAGCATATAGGTCACCCATGCTCAACTTGTTACAACAGGAGCGGGATCTAGGAGCAAGTAACGACTTGGTAAACATGTCTACTAGCTGATTTGAAGACAACAAATGGAGTCTCAACTAGCTTCTTCATCATTGCATCTAGAAAAAAGTGACAGTCCACCTCAGTATGCTTAGTCCACTCATGATAGATAGGATCCCTAGCAATATATATAGCTGCCTGGTTGTCACAATACATCTTCATTGGCATAGGCATTAGGAACACCCATCTAAAGAAGGAGAGATCTGAGTCACATCAACTCCGCTGTAGTATGAGCCATGACTCTGTACTCTGCCTCAACACTTGACCTGGCAATAGTGGTCTGCTTCTTATTACGCCAAGTAACCAGATTGCCCTCAACAAATATACAATAACCTGTGGTGGAGCGATAATCATTGGCCTAGCCAGCCCAATCTGCATTTGAATATGCAACTAAATTCATATGTTGATTATGACGATAAATCAACCCTTTAACAGGAGCAACATTAAGTAATGAAGAATACGGACATCAACATCCCAATGAGCCTTTTGTAGAGGCTGCATGAACTGACTAAGGACACCAACAACAAAGAAAATGTCTGGTTTGGTAACTGTAAGATAGATCAGCGTTCCAACCAAATTCCTGTATTGGTGCACATCTTTGAGTGGACCACCATCAAAGATAGTGCATTATGTCACTATATGCAGAGAAGAGGCCAGGATCGAGGAGATGGTGGTGAACAATGCCGAAAAGTTCGTTGACAAGAGAAAGACCTGGGGAACTGGAAGAAAAAAAGAGAGCAGGGTTTGCTAAGTTCTTAGCAGACCAAATGCTTCAGCATTGTTTCCTTGCTCGCCCAACAACCCAGAGTCCCAGACAGATCGTTTCCCTCTTTTCGCCAAAGAAGAAAGGGCTTTTTTAAAATCAAAACCAAATGTCTATTTTACCCTCACTTCTTCTACCTTACAAACACGCGCTCATTAAACTTGAGCAAAAGAATGAAAGAAAAATGTTTTTGGTCATAATCCATAATAAACTCTATTAGTAGGTCACGCTTAGACACAGTGAGGGCAAAATGATCGCCCCACCCCCCATAAAAGGCAAAAATTCCAGTCCTGAGATGCTAGCACGCTCTCTTTGACTGCTACGTGTGCTTGGCCCTGCGCTTCCCCATTGAGAACTCTATCTTCTGAAGTCTATTGTCCACATCATTATTTGATCATGGATTTGTGAGATTAATGACCTAGAAATATTCTTAATTTGACCGGGGTCATTGTCAAAAAAAAGAAAGAATCGCAACATAGATTAATAGAGGGGTATGCATAATTAAAAATAGTTGACTTCATTGTTAAACAGGTATGGCCGAGAGATCAATTCGTGTTAGATTGTGGACCTGGGAAGTGGTTGTTAAACCAGTCCTTTTGATGTTTGCTTTATACTTATATTAAATGAGAGATATATCTACAAACATAAATCTAACACGTATCAAAGAAAGAACTAATAATCTAATGGGAGACATAGCAAATCTAACCTAAAGCCACTGTTAGTTATACCAAAATATAAATCTAATGCATAAAAATAAGGGGAAGAGAAATTTAACCAGTCGTGTGGCTCTTGCACCAATGTGGGACCGATGGAAGAATGCACGCAAGCATTAAGGGGGATGGGATTTTCTTTTTTCCATGGGGGTGGAGTGGTCATTTTGCACCCCTATGTATCTAGGCGCAGGGGCCATACAACAAATTACCATTCTTTTTCCCAAAAATTATACATAAATTCTAATGAATGAACAAATTTACAAAAATGCCACTGTATGCATGAGATTAGGGGCGTTGATTGACCGATTTGGTAGGGCTGAATCAGTTTCAACTTGATATTGGGCCAAGCCAAAGCTGAACGGCAAGGTAAAGTTTGGTCTTAGTCGGTTTCATTTTCAGCCCAAGATAGTTTGATTTTATTTTGATTTTCCTTAACGGGGGAGAGAGAGAGAGATGTATTTGCATCAGTGTAGAGGCCAATGAGAGCAAGCATAGGGCATCAAGATTGGTAGTATTTTTTTATTTCACGGAACGGTATACTTTTGAATGGTATAAAATCTGAGAACTATTTAGGTCAACAAAAATTACCTTAAAGTAGGTTCCACATGACTAAAATGAAATCTTTTTCAAATTAGAAATTCAAATAAACTCTTTTTTCATTTTTAAAACCAATTTTGAGTATGAGAATATTGATTATGAAAATCATTTTATTTAACATTACCAAAAAAATTCATGTTTTTTTTTTTGAAAACTTGGGTTAATTTTAAAGTCGTTTGACCATATGTTAAGCCTATAAAAGCATTTTAGTCTGTTTATTAGAATGGTTCTAAATGTGTGTGAGATTACATGAAACCTCTCAAATCATAAAATCAAACCTTCCACAGTTCTTAAATACCCGTTTATCATCAGTGTGCATGTCTTGGAGGTGATAAAATAAGGTTTCTACACACCTTCGAAGGTTTTTTTTTCCCCTTAAATATACAAATTCTAGTGGTGAATAAACATTAAACGTGTTGTCCAACCATTAAATGCATTTTTTCAATCTACTTCAAACTTCTAACCAAGAGTGATAGAGACATAAGTAGTGAAAATTCAAAATAGAAAAAGTTGACACTTACACATAAGCCACCAATGCAAGATGGCATCAAAACCAATGAAAGCAATGGAAGCATACAATTAATATTAAAAATTAAGGAAAATGAAGACTACCAAGTTCGCGTGGCTCTTGTGCCTATACATAAGAGCATGTGAAAGTACTGTTAAGAAAACAACGCCCAGAATGACGATTTGCAGAAGAAAAATGAAAATCAGAGAAGAACAAGCAACACACAACATCAGAAATTTACGTGGTTCACCCCCAAGATGGGAAGCTACATCCACGGCCGAGCAATAGAACGAATTTCACTATTCTTTGGAAATATTACAAAACCTCCCTTATATTCCTCTCAGAGATAAGAACATTATATAGAAAAATCCTAACTTGAAGAAGTACAAGAATACCCCTGGACCCAGAAATTACCAAACCGGATAGGACCGGAACAAAACATAACGTATATCCCATAATATACTTTTTCGAAAATCTCGACGAGCCCAACACAACACTTAGCCTTTGGCGGGGACGTTCGCCATTTTTTGGCAATTCAAAATTGTTTCGAGGCTGAAATGGTCCTCTGAAGATCTCAACCGCACATTATGGACCAAAAATCAAGCTTCACCAATAACAAATACCTGCCTCGCTCCTATGAAATTAAAAATCACATCTATATTGATTCCTTTATATTCGAGAATGAATTTTATTAGAATTTAGAGACCTGCCTAGCCCAACCCAAACCTAAGAAATCCTAAGTTTCGAAGGTGGGCTTACATGATTGCGAATGGGTTGGGGTTGGGGTTGGGGTTGGGCTGGGCATGATTTCTTATACCTCAGTTTTGGCGGATCTTTGTCCCCTCCAGTTCCTTGCTTGGTCCAGTTCCCTCAATGCCTGTAATAATGGGGGGGGGGGGTGCAATAACCATCCTACCCATGTCCAAACACTTTGCTCGGATGGGATCCACCCCCTTATTACAGGTACTGGGGGAATTGGATTAGGCTAGGAACTAGAGGAGATAATTTTTCCAATTTAGGCTTGATATATCCTTCTAGATAGTCCGCCCCACCAATGCTCAACGGCCCCAACCCTATCTTTGAGCATGTGATGGTGTTTTTACCTGAAAGTCAACGTGACCTGATCTTTGTGTCCAATTATAGAGGGACAAAATGATCATTTTATCCCCATGAAAATGAAAATCTCATTCCTATTGATGTTTTTATGCATGTTTCCATTGACCACACTGACTCAGGGGTTACACTGTGTGTTTGGGAACCCTCTTCCTTTATAACCTCAGCTTCCCTATGAGTCAACATGTCATCCTAAAAATCCAAATGGACCCTTGCTGCGTTAAGGAGTAGGCTCCATTTCCTAGGCAGGTCTGTTTTTCCAAGTTCCTTTAATTTACTCTTTGGTCGCATGAGTTGAGAAGGGAGAAGAAGGGAAGACGCGGAAGGGAAGAAAAAGGTCATTTTCAATTGTGTTGGTAGCTGGTGCAATGGTGAGTTTGAGCCTGACGATTGCTAGTAGCCTGATACCGCATTAAATCACTTTCAATAACAATGATCAAAGAAATTTTCCTTTCCATAGTCCAGAATCCAGATACGTGGAGAGTAACTGTACGTTCAGTAGTCTTACCTACTACGATGGAAATTGGAAAAGCCTCCCAACTCTAATGTAAGTTCGCTGTCGAGTCTTGTCACATGTCCTATCATAAACTCTGTCTTTAATGTCATGTGGTAGCAAGACTGGGGTAGTTGCTCACCTTAAAAAAAAGGGAAACTATTTGGAGACCCACTGTACTATGTTCATTTTGTTTACGATTACCAACCTTTGAAACAATTATTTGACAGCCCCGAAACCTGACGGTTTTAATCTACTATTAGTGTTTAATTTGAAATGTCCATTTTATCCTTATCATCTATTCAATAGAAAACAACGAAATTGACAAATTTACTCCCCTTCTCCTTCTTCTCCTTCTTCTTCTTCCTCATGCAACCCCACCGCCCCTACCTCCTACTGATTTCAAATCTTAATGGATTGTAAAAAAATTTTCTTTTCTTAAACAAATTTCAAATCAAAATAACCCGAAATCCTTAATCGATTTTTAAATTAAGGGTGTGAATCTGAAAATCGATTAAGGGTTTGAATCTGAAAATCGATTAAGGTTCAAACCCTTAATGGTAACTGGAATCAAACTTATTCACCTACAAGAGGAACTGTAATCAGAAGTGGACCGGTAGGAAAGGATGCCCATGTTCATGAACTGTTTTTCCTCTTTCTTGTCCGATCCTGGATCTGGGCCAGCACTGACAAGAGTGTTTGGATTTTTGCCAAATGAAATATCTAATTTTGGCGACACTAAACATTGTTTTTATCGTAATCCTCACACAGACACATAGATCCAAACAACTAAGCTGATTCGTGAGTGTTATTAGTGTGAAGGGTTCTTTTGAATCTGATACTTTAAGTGTACGTGTTAAGCTTTCACTTTCCCCTTCATATATGGGTTGGTGATGAACTAATAATGTAATGATGGGATCCACTTCCTCAGAAAATTAAGGAAGAGAACTAAAAGTTCGGGATTTCAATCCGATAAAACACATGTCAATACGACGATGAAATGAGGAGAAGTAGAAGTAAGAGCCAAAGACTCCTATCAATGTGAAAGGTACTTAGATATTCCCTCTGCAAATGTCGCTGGGAAACTAGAATCAAAGCTCCGATTCAGCAAAGAACAGAGACCGAGGTAGAGTGTAAGAGAGAGAGACAGAGAGAGAGCAAGACAAGTAATCGTGTAGAACTTTCAAACCCTTAATGGTTTTTGAAACAGGTTGCTGGAAGAAGAAGAAGAAGGGGGTAAATATGTCACTTTACTATACTTGAAGGGTAGTTTAGGTATTTAAAAAATATTTAACCCAAGCAAACGGTGATTCACTAACGAACAAACAGGGCGACTTGAAAGACATGGTAAAGTGCAGGAGGTGTGTTTCAAACTTTGGAAAATTTAAGCAAAATGGCTATAGTACAGGGGTGTCCAAGTAATTTTCTCAAAAAAAAAAAGCATGAATGGGTAGATGTAGTCATGTAGAGTAACTATTACTCTCCAGTCTCCATGAATTGGGAGAGTATCTAGAATGTGGATTCCTAATACGCATTTAATCACTGTATATAAGGTTATTTGTTTGAAAGTTAAGAAAAAAATATATGGGAAAATGTACTTTGTACTTGGGGGCGCAAGATGCGCCTAGACACATGGGGAGTGGGTGAAATGATCGTTCTACCCCCTTGATGGCTGAAATGACTGGTGTGTCTTGCCCCATGCATCGTTTAAGCCCAGGCAGAGAACATCTCCTCAAAATACATATATAATAAAATAAAAATTATGATGATATATGATTGATTTATGTGTCTATATCTCTTCTTGTTGTTTTTTAAATAATTTATTATTAAATTAATTTTAATGAAGACTTAAACAATCCATGTACAACCCATGTTGCTCATTGCCACCGCAACCACCGCCACCACCACCACCACCCCCCTTCCCAAAGAAATATAGATAATCTATTATCCAAAATTGAATTATCAAATAGATTTTTTTTATTCTTGAAATATTTCTTATTAATACAATCAAGACAATTTCAATTTTTAAACCAAAAATCTATTTGTTGACTATTTTATGAAATCATCAATCCGAAATTGACTTAGAAATCATATCAAATCAGGCCTTATATACTACCTATCATACTATGCTACAACACTTCTTATATTCAAAATTTTTTAATTTTTTAATTTTTATTTTTTGGCATCCAAACACAACTTTAAGTCCCAAACTATTTCTTGTCATCAGCATGGGTGTTAACCATGGACTTAACTCTTCTCAGGTTCCCTGCCCGATCAGGTTTGTAGGTTCCTCTCATAGGGGGTTGAAAATGATGATCTCACCCCTTGCCCAAACACACTGATCGAGTGGGGTGAGGTCGTCATTTCTGCCATCCCTATGAGAGAAACCTACAAACCTGACCGGGCAGGGAACCTGAGAAGAGAAAAATTCATTAACCACATGTACATGCAGGTGAACTATGTATGAGAGGTAATCACTTGCCCTTTTTGTTTCCATTAATACCCGTCCTCTTCTTATAAACGGTAAAAAATAAACAGATGATTCACATCTCACACGTACGTGCGAGGAACTAGACTCTTTATTTCTAGTGAGTTGAGTAGGATCTTTATCAAGCGTTCCGTCCTCTAACAAAGGGGCTGAAATGACCTCTCTATCCATTTGCCCTAGTGGGGTCCACCATCCCCTATTAGAGGAACTGGGGAACTGGGCCGGTCAGCAAACTGGAGGTGATAATTTTTCGAGTTGAGTAATGAAAGTGTATGCTTTAAAATATCAACAAAAAATAAAAGAAAAATGTCCTTTTCATGACTTCATCTTGGTAGCTGGTGCAACGATGATGAGTTAAACTGCTTCTAAATCTAATATATAGCATTCAATAACTAATAATTGAATCAACCTTCAAGTTCCTACCCAAAAAAAAAAAAAAACACCTTCAAGTTTATTGTTGGCGTGGGAGTTGCTTATTCAAACCAACTCGTGCGCGAGAGAGAGAGAGAGACAGCAATGTTTACGACAATTGGCAACGAAACGAGAAAAGTGGCAAACGCAAACTGGTAGTTGGCGCACTCACTGTGGTTGTTGGCTGCGACCGTTAGTGCTGATTGATAGCGCAGGACAGAGAAATGCAATTCCATCAATTTCTTCGACCGTAGGTTACACAGTGTTTACTTACCCAAAAAAAAAGTAGGTTACACAGTGTTTACGTGGTGGGTCTTCGATCACTTAACATTTACGCCAATGGGTCCCTTCCGTCCCGTCTAAAGGCCTGCAAAATTTTGAAGGTTTTATCTTATACTATTCAACTAGGGTTTGAAAAATCGGTGAAGGGGAGGTTACACCCGAGCACAGATCTGGTACACGTACGTGGTCCGATCTTGGGATTTGATCTGTGCCCAAATAGAAACCAAGGGGGCTCACAAGGGGGCTTTGGATTCCATGTAGGCATGGATCAGGTCCCAAGGTTGGAATAACGGTTGGCCTTCTATGTGGAGTGTGGTTCCTGCCTCCTATAGGGGCCAATGAGAACACACATGGTGACATCATGGGAATGGGGTCATTATATTCCCTCCTATCGAGAATCTTTCTCCATAATATAATATGAGATTAAAAAAACCCTATTGGTGTTTTTTATCTCCCTCAAACTAAGGGTGTTAACCTATTTAGTTTAATTAAATAGACTCAAATTTAAAATCATAACCAAACTATTTATTAAATGATTTTGCGATTACAATTTAAACGAAGAATGGTAGACAAGGTTACACTATATTCATATGATCTACAGCTACCAAAGGAAAACTGGGTCCCTCTTTTTATTACCTATAAACAGAACACACGTATGAGAAAATGATGGTGTCATGCACATTCTCACTTCTCACCTTTCATAATCCACTTTCCCTTCCCGCTACAGACAAATGAGTTCTCTCCCTTACACAATACTTTTATTGACTTGGCTGGCATGGAAAATTTCAACCCACACCAGCAGCGTGTAGATCACTTATCCTATAAATATATATCGCTCACCAAGATGGTGAACCATAGCCTCCACAACCCCCACCAGAGTCCAAGAGAAATGATGACACCCATCTCCCTTGTACTCTACTCCCTTTTCTTCGCTTCCATCGTTTACTATTGTTTCAATTTCCTCTTTAACAGATACCCACGACCACTCCCTCCAGGTCCTAAACCATGGCCTATCATCGGCAACCTTCCTCACCTTGGCCCCAAGCCTCACCACTCTCTCGCCGCTTTGGCTCGTATCTATGGCCCTCTCATGCATTTAAGGCTTGGATCTGTCCATGTTGTCATCGCTGCATCAGCTTCCGTTGCTTCTCAGTTCCTGAAAACCCACGACACCAATTTCTCTAGCCGACCACCTAACTCAGGTGCTAAACACATCGCTTATAACTATCAAGACCTTGTCTTTGCACCCTACGGTCCACGTTGGCGCATGCTCCGTAAGATCTGCTCCGTTCATCTGTTCTCCGCTAAAGCTTTGGATGATTTTCGTCATGTCCGACAGGTTTAATTTTCAATTCTTCTTTTCTTTGGACTCTGACACCACGTCTTCGGTAATTAAACAGTGAATTTGTGTGTGTGAGCAGGAGGAGGTGGCGGTACTGACGAAGCAATTAGCAGTGGCGGGACGAGTGGCGCTAGTGAACGTTGGACAGTTGCTGAACGTGTGCACCACAAATGCTCTTTCAAGGGTGATGATTGGGTGGAGAGTGTTTGGGGAAGGTGAAGGTATCGAGAACTCGAAGTCGCAGGAGTTTAAGGATATGGTGGTGGAATTAATGGTTCTTGCTGGAGTATTTAATATTGGAGATTTTGTTCCAGCGCTTGAATGGTTGGATTTACAAGGAGTGGCGTCTAAGATGAAGAAGTTACACGCGAGATTCGACGCTTTCTTGAACGCTATCATTGCTGAACATGAGTCTTCTGGTGTGAATGGCGATGGGTCTCAGAAACATAGCGATTTGTTGAGTACTCTAATTTCCTTGAAGAATGATGCCGACGGCGAGGGTGGGAAGCTCTCCGACACAGAGATTAAAGCCTTGCTCTTGGTTTCTCTCTCTTTCTCTCTTTCTCTCTCAGTCACTTTCTCACTCACTCACTCACACACGCGCACGTGAAGTACTCAGTAAACCCTTACGAAAATGCATACACAACTAGAGGTGTCAAGCCCGGTCGGGTTCGGTGATTCGGTCCGGCCTAATCTTTCCCAACCACGCGCACGTGAAGTACTCAGTAAACCCTTACGAAAATGCATACACAACTAGAGGTGTCAAGCCCGGTCGGGTTCGGTGATTCGGTCCGGCCTAATCTTTCCCAACCAATTTAAGGCTTTGCATTGTTTTGGCCTGCCTCGTAGGGTAAGGCATGGGCACATTTATTAAATGAGCTATAGTTGGACGTGGTTTTCAGTCAGTCACAATATTTGGTCGGTCTTGATGGGACGACTACTTTGCCCTAAGGTAGACCAGTTATTAATTAATTAGTGCTTGAGCCCAACACATTAAGTAATTGGTTGGGTCAATCTTGAGCTTCAACTTGTTGATTTAGATTGGGCAGACCGGCACAGACAAGCTTTAGACACCCTTCAACAACCTTGCACAAAAATACAACCCAAAAAACAAAATAGGAAAAGACTCTTTCATCCCTCTTTTGAAAAGACTCATTTGCCCTCCTGTGTTTAACCCCTCGGATTGGTGGATGCCATAAACTTACCAAAAAAACTGATCACGTGTTGAACCTTCTCCCCAAAAAAATATTGTAATTTTGACAATAACTTAAGAGTCCTAAAAAATCCACAATGTCGGCATCCTTGATTTTAGGATGTTGATACAACAGATTGAGATTCCAACACAGGCCTAAATATAATATGCAGGTTGTTTGGTTTCAATAAAACTAGGGGAAGGTATTCGTACACAGGAGGGGTGTAAGGGCTTTTATGTCAGTTTAGATTAGAATAAATACCAATCAGACTGCATTTAATGCTAATCGTATGGCCATGCATGAAAACTTTTACCATAAAACTAATCTCTTTCAACCTATTCTACAAATTTTTTAATACAATTTTCCAAAAATTAAAGATAATGTAATATATTTGCTTCTTTTTCTTTATAGGGGTTTGGCCAATTTAAAATTAATTCCTTTCCAAATCGAAATCCAGGGAGGCCAATCCCTTATTAGATTTTGGGGTTATAAAACTTTATCCTAACTTTTTCATCAAAAGAAGAAACCTTATCCTAACTTATGTTCTCCCAATGTAATTGTGATGTTAGGACTTATTCACGGCGGGAACTGACACATCATCAAGCACAGTGGAGTGGGCCTTGGCGGAGCTCATTCGTCACCCTCAAATCATGGCCCAAGCCCAACAGGAACTGGACTCTGTTATTGGTCCAGACCGGCTGGTGACCGAATCGGATCTACCTAATCTCCCATACTTACAAGCCATCATCAAAGAAACGTTTCGTCTCCATCCATCAACACCATTGTCACTCCCACGAATGGCGACCGAGGGGTGTGAGATCAACGGCTACCACATTCCGAAGGATTCCACACTTCTTGTCAACGTATGGGCCATTTCACGTGACCCAGAAATTTGGCCCGAACCGCTAGAGTTCCGGCCCGAGAGATTCCTCCCTGGTAGTAAACAAGCCCACATTGATATTAAGGGGAACGATTTTGAAGTTATACCCTTTGGAGCAGGGAGGAGAATATGTGCAGGAATGAGTCTTGGGTTGCGAATGGTTCAACTCTTGACTGCCACTTTGGTTCATGCATTTGATTGGGTCTTGCCGGAGGCCCAAACTCCAGAGAAGCTGAACATGGAAGAGGCGTATGGGCTAACCTTGCAAAGAGCCATGCCCCTAATGGTGTTTACACGCCCAAGATTGGCCCCACAGTTGTATGGCACCACTCTTAAAGCTTGATTTAATAATGTTCTCTGTTTTGTTTATCCTTAATTACTTCACATGATCATCTAGTAAATAAAAATTTTTACGTTCGGTTGGAATTTATGTATGTGATGAGATTTGAAACTTTATGGATCGTTGTTGACCTGGTTCGCACCTGCTGATTTAATTACTCATTATTGTTTTAATGGAACGAGTTGGGGTTTGTCCATAAGTTTTCAATTTAAAACTTTTTATGAGCATTCTGTTCATATGGTTATTATATTGTGTATGCTCACGAATATTAATTTTGAGACATAAATGTAATTGTACATAATGGGTGTTAATTGAATTTGATCACATGAGAATCTTGAATAAAATATTGTCAGTTGTTTGATGATATGATCATTGATTGTAGATTTTGATTGGTCTGTAGATTTAAAGAGGTCATAATCGTTGTAGTCAAACATTATGAATTTTGATCTATCAACGGGTGATGTCCCTCAAACTATATATCGATACATTGGATTTATGGTGTTTAATTGTCGATGAAAGAAATGTTAAACAAGGAATCCACTCCCATATTGGGTTAATTTTTTTTTTTTTTGGCAATATTGGATGAATGAGAGAGAGAGAGAGAGAGAGAGAATACATATTTATTTTCAAATATTTTGGAATATATTTTGAGATATCCAATTGTAAGTTCAGAATTACTGCATGACATTTTCGACAAACCTAGATTGTGACAATTATTATTTGCATGCCTAAAGGTTTGCCATGTGATTTTGTTATGTGGAGAGATCCAGTCAATGGTTATGTATTATAAACTTTAGGAGGAATAAGAGTTATATTTACTTGTGATGTGCTTATTGGTAGACGTCTTTAATTGTGAATTGACAACAAAAAGTGAACTCGTACATTTTTTTCCTTTTCTTTTTCAATTATCTCTCCCCAAAATTAATTAAGTTCACAATTAGAATTGATAAATAGGTTAATAAGAGGGGAAATTTGGTACCTGGGCACGTGCGGTGCGCTCCCCCTACGCCCAGACACAAGGGTGCACGAAATGACTTTCGTGTCCCATGGAAGGCGGAATTCCCAAGGGGGTGCGGCGGTCATTTTGTGTGCCCCTATCTGAGCACAGGGGCAACGCCCTGCATGCGCTTAGATAGTGTTCCCTTTCCCTTAATTTTATTGTTTTCTTATTTAATTTCTTCTCTCCTCCTCCTCCTCCTCCTTCCGTTGGATGTAATTTACAATCCAGGATAGCTATCCTCCTCCTCACTTGTAGCTCATCACCTAACATCAGCTTCATAGCTGCTAACTGATTTACAATACTTGCATCATTTCATTATAGTATTATGCTACTGCTCTTTAAATTTCAATTTTTTTGTAAGTTCTATGAATAAAAATACTTTATTTTCAGTCATCTCCCTCTCATACAAATCATGCAATTGCTTTTACAAAATTGCAATATTTTTCATTGATATGGTGGAATAAATCATTATTGAGTGCAAGCAGTCGCTTTTTAGTCCATTTTCTTTTGATCATCATCAGATGCCTTCCCGTATGTGTGAATTAGATAGATCATCTTACTTACAAAAATGTGTATAACACGGGAAAAAATATATGCAAGTACTTGAAGCATAGGAAATAAAACCAAGGGTAAGAGATCGTTGTCTGGTCATAGAACGCTTGTATTAGCACAAGGGCTAATGAGAACACACGCATGAATATAAACATAAATGCAATTTTTTATTTCATAGAGTGGGGAGGGGGTGATACTTTTGCGTTCTCCTATGTGAAAGAAAATCTTAGGCAGAAATTATGCACACTCCATCTTTGTTTTGTCTTCTTAAACAAGCTTTTCTATTTATCTTCCTAAAACCTGTCACTTCTCATTTTGAAAACTCTCCATTGCACGCTCTTTCAAAGTGACTCTTCGTTTTATTGAACCCACTAAGAAAAAGTGGGGTTGAATTTCAGATGAGGCGCACTTGTCGGTCCATGGTTTGACGTATAGGTGTTGGATCGATTGTATCGGCCAATCTATATTGGTATCGATTGACATAGATACTGATACTAGATCGGAGAACGATATGAAAATGGTACGAACAATAGGTATATATACTTGTGAAAATACACTTAGATATCAGTATATTTGAGGGTAAAACCATCTTATACGGCTGATACGATATCGATCCCAATCAGATCGATTCCCATATGGATACCAATATCAATTCGGCCAATACCCGATACCTCAAACCATGGATGAACCCCACATGACTCACTCACTCCCAAGTCCCAATGTCAAATTGATTGGAGCTTTCATAAGAAATACACATGATCTCAATGTAAGATTTTCATAAGGTGGGTTGGCATAGTCCCATTTTTATTTTATTAAAATCAATTTAGTTGTGTTGATGAAAGCTGCCTTAATGGTATGAGTCCAGTTACTATGTGTGGACCTAAAGTGTTGTTTCCTTAATGGGAAAGAAACCCTAGTTTTTATGTAGGGTTGGTCCCTGCCCTCATCACTATAAATAGTTGTCACTGACCCATTAAGTGACTAACTAATGAGAAAACCTAAAGTTGAGTGAAAGAGGGTAGACCAGATCAATGCAGTTCGTGTGCAAAAGGGATCGTCAAGGATTCAGTTTCCATAACCATGGATCCAGGTACTCCAAGAACACCTCTGAATTTATTTTGTATGCTCATTGATCTCCATGAATGATCCGCATGAATTTTATTCTATCACTCAATTCTCAAACATTAGCCTTCTCTCCATCCAAAACAGATCAAATTGTCCAAATCGTATCTCTAATTGAAAATTGAAATCGTATAATCAAATAGATTTTCCTTTTCCTTTCTTTCAAAAAAGTTTTGTTTTGTGTAATCATGGAGGTTTTGGCTAAACAAATCGTCAATTTGGACAATGAAATGAATGTGGCATACACTCCATGTTAAGGGTTTTGTTTTGTGTAACCATGGTTGATAACACCTATAATCATGAAGGTTTTGACTCCCACAAACCGTCAATTTGTACAATGAAATTGGCATATAATCCAATAATCCATTATAAGGATTTTGTTCTATATAAACTTTTGGGACATTAGGGAGAATGTTCTCCGAGCGCTCAGGCACATGAGGGAACCTCTTTTAAAATCTAACACTATGGAGAAAGACTTTAGATTTATGATATATCACCTCATCTTACATGAACAGTATTTATGTGAGGAAGATGTGCAATTTAATTTTTGAGCACGCGTTGCATTTTTTTAGGTTTGGTGAAACTGTCTACAGTGGGTTAAAGAACATATGAGGGAAAGAACAAAAGGAAGGGCTAATTAGTCAAGAAAAATTGGATCCCATTAAGTCCCCCATGTGGCAAATAAATGCCAGCCTTGAGATGGGAAGCAACATTTGAGTCAGCTCTTACAGTCGTTGACGTGTTTGTGTGCCCATTGGATTGGTTCATACTCAGGGTTTTAAAACACAAAATTGGGGACGGAATTAAGCATTGGTGATTCTGAACCAGATCAGATTGGAATAAAACCGAATCGATTTCCCATTTCTAAAAATAGGGAATTTGTTAGAGTGTGTTTAGTTGCGTGATTCAACAGATGGTAACTCTGTGGAATCCTGAATCTGAATATTGAAAACCGTTGGGTTGCATGACGGGGTGTTCCGTATTAGATGCAAATAATTCCATAGATGCACCTTTTCTTCAATGAAACGCTTTCATCCAGATTTCACCTAAATAGGTGGATCATGATTTGATTCACCTACATCTAACCCTAGTATAAAAACCTTGCATCCAAGTGGATTTAGGATTATTATGGAAGAGAAGACTCACATGAACTCCATCGCTCATCTCAGTTCGAAAATAGCAGTAAAAGGAAATTTGCAAACAGCTTTGCCCTAATTTGCTCGTAAGATTTCTTGCCTAAGCATTTGCTCGTCATCTCTCTCTCTCCACTTCCATAACTTCAACGCCCTCTTGTAGATCTGGGAGCCTAGATTTCGCAGAAAAGTGATACAATACTCACTCCAACAATGCTCATACATTTGTTCGCAAGGACCAAGCAGGGTATCGTTGCGGCTACTCTTGCCCTAACAATGATAAAGCACAATAAGCCCAAGTAATATCGGAATGTTGGAAGGGAAAAAGGGCGGATATTTAGTGTTACTGTTTCCATCATATGAGAAGGTTATCTCCTCTTGAAGAGTTTCATCTAACCCCCTCTCCAAGTTGGTCATGAAATAAGGAATCAATTTGAACATGAATAACACAGACCCACCATTCTGTCACTACTACACAACAAAAAAAACTCTCTCTGTTATCGAGGCTCTACCACATTTGTCCTCAACTCGTTTATCTAAGCATAACATTAAATGCTATAGACTGGGGTTAACCAAACAATTTTTCAAATAGATTCAAGATGAATCCAACTAACAGATTCAAGGTAATCAAACAGTGTTACATGAAGATTCAAGTCGCACAATCAAGGTAACCAAACAGTTTATTTTATAGAATAACGAATCCCCAGATATTAACTCTGCGGATGACCATCCAGAATCAATGCAGGCTCCAATTGGTTTGGCAAGGTGTCAATTTTGGATTGGAAATGAGAATCAGTATTTGAAATCAGTTAGCTTAATAGTTTGGTTCTGGTCTGACCCCTTAGGGTCAGAATCGGATCAATTGACACCCCTAATTTTTGGTTGTGAATCGACCGTGTTTGATCAGTAGAAATTAGGATCCGTCGAGATCAATCCCGATCCAATTCGGCCGATTTACCCGGTTCGTAGTCGGTGGTTTTCGACTACCCGAGTCCTGAGTCTTTCGACTGCTACCGGTACCGTCTCACACGAACACCTCTGTTGTTTAAAGAGATTGTCATCTGCAACTTTGATTATTTGATTGGCTCCAAATTGTACAGGTTCAACTTAGAATAAGGATTCTAATTACCGGAAAGTTAATTCCGAAGGATTCCATCTGAGATTGTGGAATCTCACCGAATAAGGAGTAAGGACTGAGGACAGAAGCGACGATCGAGAGCCTTGTTCCATTATATCTTCATTCATACGATTCGACTTTGTTCTGGTTTCTAAGGGCCCCTACTTTCATTGAGTTCTGGTTTCTAGGGTTTCCAAATTCATCTGCAGATTCGAACTAAGCAGGCTTAATATTAGGTTTTCCGTAATGTATTTTGCTGTCGGTAGGAGAAAATGAAAGTACTGGAAGAAGTCGCAGAGGTTCCATTTCCTTTCCCTGGGGAATTACATTCCCTCACCGAAAGAGGGGATTACAATCAGAGATTTCCCGGTTGGCTGTTTAATTGCCATGGTTTGTGGCACAATCTTTCGTTGATTGTTCCTTCGGTTCTTTTTGTTGTGTACTTGTCGTTGAAGGCGAGGAAGAGCTTCACGAAGCTCTCTCATGGCAGATCCTATATCATGATTGCTTATTACGGGCTTCTGTGGCTCGTCAGTGTGCTCAATCTGGCTTGGTGTTCCCTGCAGGTGCATGAGTTTTCTTCTATGTATTTTGTTTTGCAAGAGATTATTTATTTGTTTATTATTACCGACCAAAAAAATTGTATATACGTGTAAACTTTTATTTGATTGTGTTTCTCCAGCTCGATTATGGTTAGGTTTCTTCATGATTCCTTAGTCATTCTACTTACTTTCCTATTCACAGCTCTAGGTCTTTGTCCCAGAACTACTGGGAAAATTGAGGTAAATTTTGAAATGTGCAAAAGTGGTACAATGGGCATTGACAGTGTGTAGAAACAGTTGCAGATTGATTGTTTTTTTCTTTGAGGCGGGGGAGTTATTGTACTGATGATCATATCGTTTTGTCTCGTAAAGGAAGAGAAACGATGTGGGATGGCCGGATGGAGATGTCAAAACTGTTTACCCCCTAGTTTTGATTAGTATAATTCAAGAATTTTACAGTATGGTTTGGTATGCATGTTGTATACTAGATGTGGGAGTGATACATGAAATCAATCTCAGAGGATGAGGATAGGCAGTTTGAAAGAGTCTTAGGTAGTTGTGGGTGTGTCTAGTGCAGCTGGACTTATTGATTTGATGAGTTTGAATTCATGTAGGAAAGGATAGTGGTATCTATGTTACTGTTGATTTGTTTTTGCTGGACTTATTAATGAATACAAAATCTGTTTTTAGTAATAGTTGTAAGGTCCCTAGACATATGTGTCTAGGTGTCCAGAGACTCCAGACTAGTTTTAGTCCAAAAATGGGGAAAATAAGGGTGAAAAAAGGGGGTGTGGGAGTGGAAGAACAAGAGAAGGAAAGGAAGAAGAAAAGAAGAAAAAGAATAAGGGGAAAGAGAACGTGCGCACGCGACCCTTGTGCCCAAACACAAGGCCGCGCGAAATGACCACTGCGCCTTCAGGGATTTCCGCCTTTTCATGGGGGCGTGGCAGTCATTTTGCGTGGCCCTGTGTCTGTGCGCAGGAGCCACGCACCGCACACAACTAGTGTTCTATTTTCATGGGGGCGTGGTAGTCATTTCATGCGGCCCTGTGTTTGTGCACAGGGGCCACGCACCGCGCGCAACTATATAGTGTTCTTTCTGAGGATGCAATGGTCATTTCGCATGGTCCTTTGTCTCTGCACAGGGGCCGCGCACCGCATGCGACCAGGTAGTGTTCTTTCTCCCAAAAATTATTTACAGACCTGATAAGAACCAATACTCTTGATGCACAAGCTGTCAAAATCCCAGTTTTTTTGAAGGAAAACTTCTTCCTACTCAGATTTTTTGGCCAAAACCTAATTGGATCCCATCTACACTAAAAAATGACCTAGGAGGAGTGATTAAATAAGAAACAATTTGCATTAAAGCTCTTCAAATTAGAGATCGAACATCAAGTCACGGGTTGAAATATGTTAAAGAATTTGATTTTTTTTTGGGTGCTTGAATCTTCATGTTCTTACTTGTTTTTGCCAAATATCACATCTAAACTGGAAAATTGACCTAGATTTGGATCATCTTGAATCATTTGTGATATATAATGTATATTTGTGTTTGTTGTTAAGTACTTATTAGAAATAGTTACATACTAATCCATATTTGTTTAGTATTTTGCTAGTTGAGTGGTAGTATGGGTAATGTGTATATACTTAATGTATGCTACTTAATACTTAGTAGTATGTTTGTACTTACAAATTGCTTGCTTGGTGTTGACCTTTAGGGTTGCTTTGGGCTAGTATCCTAATATACAAATAGATTTTTCTTTTTCAAATCTTTTTGCTTGATTCTTATTACTTTTAATAGGTCTGATATTACACTTGCCCATGAGGATTTGAATTACATAGATGCCATGAAGACAGAGATAACCTGACATTGGTTGGATATCATTATTTATGCATAATGTTTAAAAATGATTATTTTGCATGTATCCTAAGAATATCCATGCATATCAAAGTTTATCTAGCGTTTTTCCAATACATCTCTAAAAACCAGCTTTCTGATACGCTGCCTGATACCAATACTTAACACCTTGGTCCACGTAGGTCAAAACCTTGCCGACGCGAAAAATGATCCCTAGGTCAGGCCTTAAAGACCAAAGCAACGCGTAGGCAAGCCCTAAGCAACATCCAAGTTTGGCCTTGACAAGTGTTGTCTGGTGGTGAAAATAATACAAATTTCTCAACCAGGTTATTTGATATGTTTTATTATATAATAGGTAAAGTGTGAAAATATACAGAATTTTGCCATGCTATTGGAGATAGTTTCTTCTGATGGTGAGTAGAGTGTGAATTTTAGTATGCTTGAAAATGTGACTTTTTTAGACAAATGGAGCAATCTTAAACCACCCTCCTGGTGCTTCTAGTTCTTTCCATTCATATACACTAATACCTGTCATTTGGAAAACCGAAAATCATATGTAGTCCTGTATTATCTCCTGTTACTTTTTTTCTGGTTACATTAAATTTCATAATAGCGGAAATTACGACAATCACAAAGAATCAAAGCCCTAACATGGTAGGCTATGTTGGTAGAATCACGTTGGAAGATCCTATTTAATGTGATTCCATCGTTTCCAAGATATTAATATTTTATTGCTTTCTTCATATAGGGTTTTGGATAAGAACAACAATAAAAATGTCACAGATCCCGTTTTCTCCAACACATTGGTGATGGGGAGAGTTTAAAAGACCTGAATGAGACATAACATAGAAAGGCAGAGGCATAACCGCATAACCCAGTTTGCACCATCATTCATTTCTAAAACATTGTTTTACTTGACACAGTGAAACTCAATTAATTGAATTTGATAGGACATAGGGTTCAAGTTGTGAATCTTCAGATTTTGATGAAAATTTATGAGGATTCTTACATTAAAAAAAAAAAATCATATCTGGGACTGTGATTGTTTAGGTTAAGATTGGATGTGAATTTTGGGGTTCAGATCATATGTTGTTAGATTTTAATAAATAGGAATATGAGATATCTTAATATCTTTTGGGTGTAGTAGACAACTGCTGAATTCAGGTGCTATTTTACTTGTGTGAATGATAATAATTAATTTTCTTAAGTGCACTAGGATACTTCCGCTGCTGATTACATGGTATTTGATTATCTGCTCTGAGATTCGGCATCTTTTTTTCCTCCCCTCTCTCTAACCTAGTGTATATATATGTTCTTTATCTGCTGGCACAGACTTGGGAATGCACTCCTGGGAAAGAGTTTTCTTGGAATTTTTTATCGTTGTTTACAACATCTGGAATGCTATTCTTGGAAATTAGCTTGGTGGCATTTTTACTCCAAGGGAATTACGACAGCGGATTGGATGCTCTAACACGCACTTTTGTAGTCTCTGGGATCATTGTTGGTGCAGATGTACTTCTTAAGGTAGTCTTTGTTTATGTCCTCTGTAACTCCGTTTACTCCTTTTGTGGCTAAATGAAGTTTGGTAGACACTTTAGTTATAATTAATATTTTAATAGAAAATATCATGTTTGGTTTTCGTCGAGGTCATATGGAATCTATCTAGAATTCTTCATTGTTTCCATGCTTAGACTTTTGTAAGGATTTTTGTAGATGGAACCTTCTAGTCCTGGTGCTATTTGTGCTCCTTTCTTACTTGTGCTTCTTGTTTCCACTGCTTTTTCTTTGTCCCACACCTTTGACAGTCAATTGTCAGCTCAACTGAATGGTGTTCAGGATGCTGTTTCAGAGGTTGGCGATATTCACTGTGGAATAGTTTTAAAATGCTTCATAAAGGGTGTAGTCTTTTCCTCATAGGGTGGTGTGGTTCCGTTTGGCACCATTTCAGATTTGTTTTTTTTTTTTTTTTTTCGTGTGGACAGCAGTCCTGGATAAAATTCTTACAGTGGACAACTTGGTTTCAATGGAATGGAGTATTAGAAATGTGTAAGATGTGTAGTGAAGGTAGGGAGGATAAGTATCTTTTATTCTTAGCAGCTTTGTGGGGAGATTTCTATTTGTGTCACGGGTAATTGGATTTTCTATAATTCTTTACTTTGGAGAATGATTCCGTTCATGATTTGCTGGTGCATTTGGAGAGAGAGGAACTCAAAGAATATTTAATGAAAGTGAAAAGGCTAGTTTTAAGCTGGTGCTTGGTTGTGCCAGTTCACAGGAGTTAATTCTTTTGGTATAATGGGAGAATTTGTAAATGGATAATGCGGGTTTGTGAAAAAGCTGATTCTTTTTGTAGGGGAGTTTCTTTGCATAGAGGTTCCCTTTTTTGGCTGTGGCAACTGTAGCATAGTCTGTGGGCAGTTTTTGCCTTTTTGATTAATGCAAAATTACTTTTAAAAAAAAAAAGGTTGAAATGTTGGATGTTTTTGTCGCCCATTTCCTAAAAATGTTGGAGCAGTGCCTCCAGACAAAGTATAATATTTCTCAAGACACTGGAGATTTGGCCATTTTGGATGTCTGGACAGCCTCCAGAGAAAGTATAATATTTCTCAAGAAACTGGAGATTTGGCCATTTTGGATGTCTGGATGGATAGGTATTGTTTGAACGGCTAATACCTGATGTTAAAGTAGTCAATGTGTGTAAGGGAAAAGCCTCATTTAGGGTTCCAGCTACCTATCCCATCCACTGAAGCCAGTCCTGGTTAGGAACACTGATTTCGTGGCTGTACGCCTGTACCCATCCATGCCAAATATGTAACACTCCATCTCCCCTTCCCCTTTTTCTTTATCAATTTCACTCTCTGTTTATCTAGGATTCTCAGATTCCCTCCCTGGCTCCCCCTGTTTTTGGCATTAGTGAAATCTCTCTCTCATGCCTTAAAGGGCTTTCCCGGAAAATCCTCCCTTCTTATTTTCACCTACTTTTAATTAGTCTTACTTTTTATTACTCTGAAAATGTTGGAACTCCATTTGGGATGTTGGAATGTTGAACTGTGGGCTTGATTGTTTTATGGGCTGTTCTGTTTTTAGAATCATTGATTTAACGTTATTGGTTGATTGAGAAATGAGATGATTTCAGTGGGATTGATAAAAAGATGGGTTGGCTTCTTTAAAAGCCTTTATGGCTCCCTGCAAGCAACACAGTTATTGTTGATGGTCCAGATTAGAGTGTTCTGATGGAGGACTTGCCCAGTGGTTGTAACTTGTAAAGGATTTTTGAACCAGGGGAATGACAACATATTGTTCTTGAGATTGAAGATGAATAAGCCATATAACCTGAACTTCTATATGGCCTCCCAAGGGGTTGGGACTTGGGACATATAAAGGGGGATTGAGCAAACATATTCCATTAGTTATTGGGAAAATATCAATTAAAAAAGTTCAAATCTGTAAGCCTTTCTTTATTTCCATGTCATCTGATGTAGCCCTGTCGAAGACATTATTGCTTGGCATTTTGTTTATCACGTCAATCAATGACAATGAGGTCTTGGTTGTGAACCAACAGTCAAATCAATGTCAAAGTTGTGAATAATGTTCAATGGAAACAGGGACATTATGAGATCTAAAAAAAATTTATGTAAATAGATGAGTCAGGGGATTCTATGTTGAAGGGCCTATTTGTCCCAAATCCTTGGGAATCTTTCCTGAGAAAATGATTGGGAGATTGGCAGGTCTCAAAAATCTGACAGCATTCTTTAAGGTACCTGCCTTAATTATTTGATAGGGAGATCATCAACAAAAACATGATGCAACTATTGTAGCCTTGATAACCTAGAAGGAAGATGGATTGACCCCAAAGATTTGATTGGTGGTTTTTATGACATCATTGCTAAGATTTCCGTCATGGGGACTTAGACCTGCACAGTGTGGTGCCTCTGCATGTTAGAGCCTGAATCATGTGTGAGATCCTTTTTGCAGTTCAGAGTCTTGATAACATGAAATCTTTGGGAAAGGGCTAAGGTGCAAGATTTACCTGTGAAGGGTGTATGATAATACCATGTGGGAATCTTTTGAGCATGCCCTTGGAACAAAAATCTGTTGGAATTGTATGGAGTAAATATCATGGGTGCTTGAGTTTTGTGAGATTGAGGATGATATTGTGATGCTTTGAGAAGATCACTGGCAAAAAAACACACAGAAACAACCAAGATGGTAAACTTAATCTGGAAGAGGGAAGGCTGGCGACATACATATGGATCCTATGTTGCCTTATGGAGTTCTCTCTTGGCAGAGACTCATTATCCTTGAGTTTTGGGGACACAATTATGCACAGATTCAGTGATGTGTTGAGAGTTTTGAAGAGGATAATTCTCTCTTTGTGGTTGGGTAAGCTTGATTAAGTTACCCTTTGCCAGTTTAGCAATATATCTGCAGACAGGCTTGTTAATGACAGACTTTGAGGGAATTCAGGTGTGCTGGGTCATTTCCTGCATTTTATCATTTCAGATACCCTTGTTTTCTATTGTGTGTACTGCGTTTTGGTTGTTGCTGTGCCCTTCATTTTTGGGTTACATAAACTGCATCATTTACATTTTTTAAATTTCTTTTTAATGAAGGTTAATAGTTCACTATTTAAGAGAGAGAGATGTAATGTTTCTTTTCCACTCCTGTTCCAAATTCAGCTGCATTCATAATTTGATAACATCCTGAAATTATTAATCCTTTGATTTCATGTTTGATCTGATCTTGAAGTTCACATTTTTCCAGGCAATTTATGTGTTTGGTTTTGAGATTCCACTGTTCATTGATAGTGAGGAAACCACGCATAGGGTGAAGTGGGGTTTGTGGGTTGTCCACAAGTTATTGCTTACCGCAGTGTATTGCTTCATTTTGTGCATGTATCACTCAAAATGGAGAGAGAAATTACCTGGTAAAAACTCATCCCATATTCCCATGTCTATGTTGTATTATTCTCACATACCATCTGAGGTCCGATCTAACTTGGTCTTTTCTTGGCTTCTGCAGCCCGACCTGCATTCTACAACTACATCTTGGTGATGTTCTCCTTGAATGTAACTGCATTGTTTGCATGTGGGCTCGTAGGAAATGGTGTTGGCTTTGGTTTCTGGTACATCTTTTACGAGGAAAATGGAATAGTGTTCCCAGAGATTCTTAAATTATTCTCAAGTTGTTTCTTCTTTTCACAGGTTGTATGATCTCACCACTATATGCTACCATGCCTTCTATCTTCCCCTGTTGTTCATTACATTTCTGGCAGACTTCTTCCAGGTTTTCTTCTGAGACATTGTGATACACTGGTCTTATTTTGTTCTCTGGTATCTATATGCAGATTGTGGTTGATGCAAGGTTGGTTTATTTTGTTTCATCTTTTGATTTTTTCAGGAGGAATATTTGAATTTGGAAAATGCTTATTACTCTGAGATGAAGGACGCTGGGTTCTTTGATGCTGATTGGAATTGATCCAGCAACTTGTGTATATGGGGTAGATCTTTGTGCACTTTGTATATAAGTGAAAGGTTTTCATCATATGGATGGCTGTTCTATAAGTAAAATGATCCGTCAAAAGGCTGTAATATGCTATTGGAGGAAGAAACTTACTTGGAAAATGCAAGGAAAGACCAACAAGGTTCAACCATGTGGGTGATAGTGGTGCAATGACTGCTATTGTGTTTGGAAAAGGAAGTCCGGAAAGCTTCAGCATCCTCGGTGGAACTGCAAGTTATAGTAAGACTTGAAAACACTCGAACTCTGTTTGGTGTTCGAAGTCTATGTTTTGTTGGATTGGGTTTTCCGTTTTTAAACATATAGAAAATTGATCTTTGTAGATCATTATCGCGGTGGTGAAATAGTAACTGGCAAGTTGTAGTAAGACTCGAAAGCTCAAACTCTTTGTTTTTTGTTTGTACATCTCTCAAATCTTTGGATGGAACATCAATACCCTTGACCCTTTAGCAAATTTCACTACTCAACTAGCCAATTCTTTTTTTGGTAATTGGGAGCTTTACATATATATTTGATAGAAAGGGAGGGGGAGGGGGAGGGGATAAGATACCAGCCAAGAGACTCGAACTCGAGACCTCTTGGTGAGCATGGGCATGAAGCGCACCGCGGCTCACCAACTGAGCTAAGCAGTTGTTGGTAACTAGCCAATTCTTGCTTACACAAAATCAATGTTTCACCATTCAGCTCAATCCAGGGTTATGCTAGTTGATCCAAAGCTATCCATTTTTTTTGTTTTCTCAACTACTATGGTAATAGTTATTTTGAGATTATCCTTTGTTTGCCGTCTCTTCCATTGTGTAGTATCATATCACTCCTGATTTGTGCATTTGATGACCTTTGTTTTAGACACTTTAAAAACTTCTAGCAGTTTCCTCGACTTACCACCTACAGGAGCAACCCTTGGTTACTCTGAATGTTCTTATTTTTGTTTGTACTGTAGAAAGGATCCCTTTATGTAAATCCCAAATAAAATTATATATAAATGTTTATTGACGAGTTGTCTGTGGCACAAGTCTTTGGAATTGTTGGTATTTGTCATTGCAGTAGGCCATAAAATTGAAAGAAGCAGCTAATTTTCTGTCTCTGATCTAGAGGATACCCTAAGTAAATGCTAGGGGTGAAGTTGACCTCCATGCTACAGACAATTTCAGCCTAAAGGGTTCTTTATTTCATTGCCGAGGAAGGAAATTTTCCCCTATGAAAATTCATAGGCAGCCAAGAAGTGAATGGGAGTGCTCTCCAGGTATTCTTCTTCTCCTCTTTGCCATCTTTGGGTCTAGTATTCTATGTTTTCATGAGCAGAAATTTTAAAGGACCGAGTTTCCCTTGACCCATTGAAGGAACTTTCCTTCACCACGGGGGCTTGAAGTGCTCGGATTGACTCCAGCAGCATTTTCGATCCGTACTTGGGGGTGGGGTGGGGTGGGGTGGGGGAACCCTCTTCCACGGGTGGAGGAAAACTTTCCTCAGTCTAAAATAATCGTCATCCCCCTTAATATAAGGAAACTTATATAGATAATGCTTCAAATGTTTCTTCTTGTGGTTGATTTTAAACTGCAAAATTCTGTCAACAAAATTTAATGATTTTGCGAGAACAAAACTTATTTAACAATTTTATATATATATATATCTTACTGTTTTAGGATTGCAACAATATTTTTTTGTCTCTAGTCTTATTCCGATAAGTTTTTTTGTTTGTAAAAAAAGTTTTTTAATGCGGGGTTTGAAATTTTATTTTAAAAAAGTTGGAAGTCATTTAAAATACTTTTTATGTGAAATAACGAGGTTTACACTCATTGAAAAAAAGTATGTTATATTAAAAGGGTAAAAAAGTAAAGTTAAAACAAGATTGTAACCTTCCTTGGTTACAACAATATCAATCCTTGGGGTGTAAACAAATTGTTATTGCAAGTTTGCAAGTCTCAATTGTGATGTAAGTAGCAAAAAGCTTGTTTGATGAACAATGAAAAGAATATGTGAAAGAATAGCAATAGAATTATTATACAAATTAAATTTTTTTAACATTATTATTTCTATGTTTAAGTATTGTTTCAGTAAAATGCTAAGGTATACGAAATTCAACAATGTTATAAATACAAATTTTAATTAGAAAAATTAAAAGTATACATGTTAAAATGGAGTCAGGATGAGAAAAAGCAAACTAATGAAGAAAGAAAATATTGCTATTAATTAGGAACCATTAGAGAGGGACTGTTTAATGTAATTTAAAAAATTAGTGATTACAAAAAAAAAAAAAATCTATAGAAAGTTAGAAACTAAAGTGTGCATATTTTCAGAATATAGAACTTATACCATTTCAAGATGGCCCTGCTAAATGCTGGAGCCTTGTGCACTGGGTACAAATTTTTGTTTACCATTTCAAGATGGCCTATGACATTTTGCTTAAGCTACACTCATCTTGATATACTAAATACCTTTTAAAAAAAAAGTTAATATACCATTGACAAGGCCTAACCAGTCATTTGACAGGGTAATCCAATCTGATGAATGTGCTAATAGATTGTCCAATCCAGACTAAGGTTCAGCTAATGCCTACCAATCAGCAATTTTCATAAGCTACTCAAGCCCTCTCCTTTTACTTCCATAGGTAAAATTTTTATTTTCCTCATAATCTATGGTGTTTTTGAGCAAAAACCTTGCCCAATTCATCTTAATTTGTTTGATTTACTAAAGTTTTCAATCTGAAATACTGACTTTGACAGTTTGACTATCATTTTCTTTGTGGAGATCAAATTGATGATCCGAATTCCAACTTCTCTTCCTCTTTTTGAAGCTTCTGAAAAGAACATCGATCCCAAGTGTCAGAGAATTATAAATACCCCGACCGCAAGCATAACTCTTTAATTTCTCACTATGAACTAAAATCCCAAAATTTTTATGGGGAGTTTTTTTTTTTGTTTTTTTGATGAAAGTGTAATCACACAATCACACAAACCACACACCAATCCCAAAAGGTTACACACCTAATGTGAGACTAAACTCACACACCTTTTTTTTTTAAATTTTTTTGATGAAAGTGTAATCACACAAAACACATACCAATCCCAAAAGGTTAATCAACTTTTAGGATCGTGGAATGGTGGATATACACAACACAACACACACCACATTCACACATCCGATGTGGGACTAAAATCTTTATGGGGAATTAACTCTACTGTATTCAGTACAATGATATGTGAGCTCCTCAACTTTAATCTCTACTTAAAGTATTAAATTATTCTCTTAAAACAGAAGTTAATAAATTATTTTAGTTAGTATAGTCTAACTATGAAGAAATGAAAGAAAGCTTGAAACAAGACAGAATCATTGCTAGAAAATTGAAAGTAAAACAATGTCTCCTGTGTAGTCACATTGGACTAATCCATTAAAAAAAGAATCTCATGAGGCTCTAAGTCTCTGACTAGACTTCAAAACAATAGTTGGAAATTTGGACTAAGGAGAGAGAGAGAGAGAGGAGTAAGGAAGAAACTGAGTTGTTATTTCTCCTATATCATCATATCCATCCAATCTTTGTAACGGCCAGATCAACCTTGAGTGTTGTTTAAATACTTCAAATATGAGGGAAGATGGTCCAATACGCAAAGAACTATATGGTTGAGAGTTGTCCTATCTATGTGATGGGTGGGACTGGTTAACACGAAAGGTGAGCACCTGGGAGATAAGTTAGTTTTTTTCTCATTTGGTATGATTGGTCAAAAAAAATAAAAAGACACTTCTACCCTCCCATGCACAATACTGTTTTGACGCATTTTGATGGTGTGCTTTTCTATGCCGCTTGCTCTGAAATTCTGAGAACTCTTCCCTATTTTTTAGTTCGTTATGTCTTCTACTTCTTTATGTATTAAGAAAATTACAGTGAAACATTATATGAGAAAGTTCGATATCCTGTGGATAGGTGTGTCAAAATGGAGGCCGAACCAAAGCGACCAACCAGACCATCCGGAAAAAAAGAAACAGTTCTTGCGGTTCCCTAACAAGGAGGGCAAAATGATCATTCTACTCCTGACCAGGCACTCTGCCTGGGTGGGATCCACCCCACTCTTATTAGAGTCTCTAGGGTAACTGCACAGATCAGGGAATCGCAGAAAATATTTTTTCAAACTAACCCCACTCCATCCACCCCAAAAAACAAAAACATAAGATATAATTAATGATCATATTGTAAATCAAATGTGTAAGTATGTTAGGTATAATTTACATTTGATTTTAAAATATTTATTGAAATAATGGATGGTCTCATAACCATTCTTCATGCACATAGTAATTAGCATTGGTGATATTACAAGATGCATATTAATAATATAATAAGAATACTCCTCCTGCAAAAGTCAGAATTAAAAGAATCATGGGAGGACTTGAAACTCCCATTCTCTCACATATACAGTTTACATGACCTATGAAAACTTTCTCTTTTAACATTCATTTCAATTGATAAAAAAAAAAATAAAATAAAATAAAATAATGTTCAAAGTCGTTCTCTTCCGGTAGGAAAGTAGAGGGAAGTTTTGCCATTGGGCTTTTCGTGGGAGGTAATTCCTCCGGACCATATGCTTTGACTAGTCCAAATCGTTTGCAATTGAATTGCTTTTCACACCAAAAAAAATAGAGAAAGAAAGTCCAAATCGTTTGCAAAATCAATCAATGGATAGTCTGATATCTCAATTACTAGAACTATTCTCCCCCCCCCCCCCTCCCCCGAAATTGATGGCCAATATTAGGGAAGTGGTTTGACCAATCAATGAATTATCTCATAAGAATTTCTTTTCCACCTTTAAATCTTAACTATTTTACAGTTCTGTCATTTGTTAGATTATTATTTTTTTTAGGGAAAATGGCACGTCACCCTCTGGTTTTCAAACGAAACTCAAATCACCCCCTGTATTAGACCCCAATATGATAAATTAGTTCCTATCGTTAGTTTTATGTTGTTAAGTGATGATGTCAACTAGTTAAATAAATTTAAATCCCTAAATTACCTTTGACATCCAAACATAGATTTGAAAGGGTAGTATTATAAATTTAATTCTAATGTTTTGGTATAAGGGTAAAATAGTCCTTTCACACCAACAACTAACAACAGATTAACACCGTTACTGTAGAGGGGGATGGATGAGTATTTTAAAAAAACCAGGGGGTGATGTGTAATTTACCCTTTTTTATAATTAATTTCACCATTGAATTTAGGCAACAGTTTTGTGACGTGAAACAAATCATCTAAACAATCCGACCACTGGATATCTAGATAATTATTTGAATAGACGAGTTTTAAAATCAAATTCAATCATATATATATATATACTTTTCGTTCAATAGCATACCTTCTCATGTATGTCTATGCACTCCCTTGTCAATCTCATGCTCCATCTTGGTAATTCTAAAATTTTCAATAGTTTAATTTGCCACGTGATCGATCAAATTTGCTTGATCGAAAATTTGATATGATAGTTGGGGACCTTTGATTTTATTATCTATCCATAAGATGGAAGTCCCATCCTGTGTAGAACTAGGCAGTCATTAAAGAGATTCCAATTTGTCCATGAATTTATTTATAGAAACTTGATCAGTATAACTGGATGAGACCAAATAGATAGACTCTAACCATGACAAATTTTTTTGTTTTTTTAAAAATTTCTTGTTAGTGCAAAGTAAATAAAATCTTCTAATAACAACAAAGGAAACATTAGCCAAGGACAATTATCAAAAGAATTCTACAAAAAGGGGTATCTGCAACTACAAGTGTGTTGCAATCAATCCATGCTCCAACATCCTCTAATTCGTCATAAACTATTAAGCCATTCTTGTTTGTCGTTGAAAACTGTTTCGACAGTTAGTCAAAGTCTTTTGATTTTTGAAAAAAAGTCCAAGTCTTTTGAATAGAGATTTAGTCAAAGCTAAATCATAATCTAAATATATCATATCGCTAGCTGATGAGAAGTTAATTGGAACCTAAAAAGAATAACCGTGTGATGGTTACCTGAAATAATAAAAGGGAAAAGGTTCTCTAAGTCGCTGGACAATGCATGTCTCTCTCCTCTTCATATGAAATGATTTTATTGTCCTCCGATATATAATTTTGAAAAATGGATCAATACTAAGTCTAATTAAATCACTTAATTTTAAAAGAAAGATTTAATAACATTAAAATTAGATTAATCGAAGTTACAAGTGAGAAGATTTAATTTCAAGGACCATCATGGACGAATAGTCAGTTTAATTGCTATAATTCTTCAGAGAACCTGTACTTGTGGGTTTTGAGGTAATCCTAAATCCCTCTTATTTGTTTAATCTTGTAATACATGCTCAATTGTCTAAGGATATATAATTGTTTTCCTTAGATTGGCATCTCTCTATACTATAGTACTAAGTGATTCTCCACACGATTTTGGGGGTTGAGATTCCAACTTTATCTCTAGCTCCAAGAACCATGTGGATAAATTATGTAACTATTTCGGCTTTTAGATAGAGAAACATGTCTAGATTAGCCACAAGTCAAATTTCAAAGCCTACTCTAGAGTGCATAGTAATGTCTAGAGTATTGGTAAACATGCATGGACATACACAAGATGTGTACCAATACAAAAAGGGGTATTTGATTATATTCGACTCTGAAATTTATCACATGACTAACTTGGATTTTGTCCTTTTTATCCAACGGTTAAAATAGACATATCATTTGTCCACAGTGTAGGATAAAAACATTGTGATGTTTGAAAAAATAATAAACCTTTGTGACGATAATCATTCACTTTATTTTATTGGGAGGGGGATGACGGTCATTTCGTGCAGTGCAGCCTTCTGTCTAGGTGCATGAACCATGCGTCGCACGTGACCAGGTATCGTCTTTCTCCCTAATTTTAAAGTCAGTTGAACATAAAAAATATATATTCCGTGTGCAAATTGTAGATTCCTTGACCTGCCAAGAAGCCCAAGACACATAAGTGGGGGCCTCACTCCCTCTCTCTCTCTCCTCATAAAACCTTTATTTGAAGATTTGTAATGGGGACTCTCCAACCACCAGAGTTAGTACTCTAGCATCCCTTCTCCGATTTTGATATCATCTCTACCCCTCCTGTATGATATGGATCGTTATCTTCTGTTGTCCGTTGCTTGAACAACACCTGTTGTCCCCTCACATAGGGGCGAAATGATAACTTAACCTCCTTGCCCGAGGGAGGTTAAATCGTTATTTCGCATCCCATGTGAGGGGACAGCACTGTACTATTCGGACAGTGACCAACAAAAGATAAAAATTCATCCTCCTCTTGCTAAGTTTGCTAACATGTAACCAAACGAGAAAGTCTTATTCCCCCCATAATCCATATGGACTAATTATTCATTTGGACAGCTGGATGAGTCGGTGTCCCTTGAAATAAATATAAGTATGATTCTTGAACGTCACATTGAAGGTCATGGAAAAATGAGCACATTTGAGTGTTTTGACCAATTTAATTAGGTTTTGCATATCAATTATCCTTTTTACCCTTGTTAATTTTTGGAAAAGAGTTAGGTAATTAAAAGAAGGGTAAAATACACGTACCCCCTATAATGCACCCAATATTCCTTGTACCCCTCTAAGCAGCTCAATATTTTACATACCACCCCTAATTATTCTATGTACCACTTCTGTTTTACACCCCAAATGCCTGATAGGTCCAATCCGTTAAATACCACTATTAGATGCTAAAATTATGATCATTTTACCTTTTGTTCTATTTTTGTAAATTTGAAAAGATTTAATTACCCTCACTTATTTGTTGTCCTAAACTAATTAAAAATAACTATTTTACCCTTTGTTTTATTTTTATAAATGAAAAAAATCTAATTGTCCTCACTTATGTATTACCTTAATCTATTTAGAAAAGGACTATTTTACCCCTAAATATTTGTTCGTAAAAACCAACCCAACCTAACCGTTGCATACCGAGTGGAGAACGAATTCAAGAAACGAAAAGCTTGGGAGCCTGCTGCTCCGGCGGCTTCCATCCTTCTCCGGCTACGATCTAACCCTGCAGGTAATCTTCTCAACTTCTCCTTCTTCCTTCTTCTACTTATTCTATGCTCTTTCTTCTCTGCTCCTTCTCTGTCTCTTCTTCTGCTTTGCTTCTTCTTCTCCTTCTTCTGATTTCGCTGTTTAACCTAAAACAAGTGAGCGACTCTATCGAATTAAAACAATTTATGTTGCAGCTAGAGATTTCTAAGGTACGTCGGCTGCAATCTTCTCCCACCGATCCTCGGAGTCCTCAGGATGAATTGCCAGGGCATTCTCGAACGCATTCTCCTGCTCCCTACTCCACAAGGAGCTACTGCCCGTCTCATCTGTGGTCATCCCGGGATACAGAATAGGAAATCTACCAAATTATGGGAAATCTACACCAGAGTCAATCCCCAAAATCACAAGTGAATGCATAGAAATTGAACGAAATCTAACAAAAACAACTCTTTTAAGGGCTCAATCTCATGAAATCCCTATAAAAACTGAAATCGTCGAAACCCAAATTCCTACTAAAAGGAAAGATATTATTGAAACCTGAGAATCCGTCAAAATTTTCCCAAACGAATCCAATCCCTTTAAAGATGACACAAGTATTTCCGATTACCGGAAAATCGGCCTCTCTGGTTGGAGACTTGAATGGTTCTAATCTAATCACAGCGAAGGAAGGATTGAGGAAACTGGAATCGAGGGTAATCTTTCCTGTTGAAGAAAACATCCCCCCCCCAAAAAAAAAAAAAAAAAAAAAAACACTTAAAAATGTACCTTGCAGAGAACTCCAAGATTTCAGCTGCTTTAAGCACGATTCAAGAAATGCCTTTATTTCTAAGAAGTGACAAAGATTCAGGGTCTGTACTTGAAGATGAATCAAACCCACTTAGAATGTGTAGTAAAGAACGGATTTTTGCGCCAGAAAACGACATTCATTCACAAGATTTAAAAAATAAAGAATTAAAACGCGTTGTGGTCTTTTTGTAACCCAGAATTTAACAGGATAAAAAAAGAAAGCAATCTGATTGGATGAGTTCATAACTTAAAAAGAGATTTATAAAAAAAAAGAAAAGGAAGTGGCGGTGGTGGGTATGTAAAAGAAGATGATTTGGGAAAGATGAGGGCACTTTGGGGGGTTTTTAGGAACAAATATTTAGGGGTAAAATAGTTTTTTTAAATTAGATTAGGATAATACATAAGTGAGGGTAATTAGGTCTTTTCATTTATAAAAATAAAATAAAGGGTAAAATGGTAATTTTCAATAGTTTAGGGTAACAAATTAGTGAAGGTAATTAAATCTTTTCAGATTTAAAAAAATGGAATAAAAGGTAAAATGGTCAAAATTTTGGCATCTAATGATGGTATTTAACTGATTGGACCTATCTAGTATTTGGGGTGTAAAGTAGGGGTGGTACGTGGAATATTGAAAGGTGGTACGTGGAATATTGAACCGCTTAAGAGGGTACGAGGAATATTGGGTGTATTATAGGGGGGTACGTGTACTTTACCCTTAAAAGAATGGAAAAAAGAAGAGAACGCTTCTTGGCCACGCGCCCCTACGCCAAGATACTTGGTAGGGATGTAAATGGATATTCGTGAATCCGTATTCGATTGGCGTTCGCATTCGTTTAAGAGAATTCGAATCCGTTCGAAACTAATCGGATCTGAATATGATAATCCCCTATCCGTCGATTATTATCCGATTCGTTTAGATCCAACGGTAATAAAATATACGAAATATAACTCTGTGTTTGTCAATCCTTTTAAGTTACCTTATTGGATTTTGTTATCTTATTTATATAAATTTATAAGTTAAGATAATGTGATTCGTTTTTCTAGATTTGTTATTGGTTTATATATATTATTTTATGCAATGTGTTACATGGAATTACATATCTATTAAAAATCAAAATAAAAACGTAAGAGAATAAAAGACTAAGAAGAGTAGAAGAAAGGGTAATAAGCTCGAACTCTCAAGTTTCAACCCTAACCTTCATCATAAAAGCGGTAAATATGTCAACGGATAGTGAAAAATCGTATTCGATCCGTTCATATCCATTTAGGAGAACTGTATTCAAAAAATCATTATCCGAATACGATAGGATATTATCCGAATCCGGGGACGAAATGACCCCCCCCATGTTGAATGTCGGGAGCACACAGGGGCGCAATGGCCACATAACCAATCAACATTATCTATCCTTTTAAAAGAAGACTATAACTTCTTCACCATTTTGATGACACCAAGATGCACCCTTAAATTTGAAACCGCGAAAAACCTCAAACAAAACTATCTACGTAGAATAAGAGTCCGGATCCTCTACTTCCGCCTGTCCCTTATTTTCATGTGAGCCCTATATACAATGGGATGCACAAAGACCGCCTTATCCCTGTCCAAATAGGGGTAAAATGATCTTTACGCGCTTCATTGTATGTAGGGCGCACATGAAAGTAGGGGCAAGCGAAAGTAGAGGATGTCGCACGGAGCATGATTAAATTCCAAAATTTCCACATTTGTACGAATTTCCAAGACTTCAATTTCAGCCCCTTCAAAATTGAAATTTGTGAAATTTCCACAAAAATTCAGTAAAAGGAGTAGACCTTTTTGACCCACTAGACATTACCATGTGGTTGAGAATTGATATTTGAAGCCCAGGTAGGCAGGCACCTAGTACCTCTCAACAATATTTCATCACGGACATAATTTACTTGAGAAGAGTAATCTTCGGGCCCACACGAAAGCCCACCACTTTTGACCACTCTACTACTATCCATCGCTTTATTTGAGGTCATGATCAGAAGAAGCAGCAAGAGAAGCAGAAAGAAGAAAAAGAAGAAGAAGAGTGATAGTGTGATTTTAGAGATGAAGAGAAGCACTTCTACTCCGGTAGTAGCACTTCCCCTCCTTTGCTTATTCCTCTCCTCCTCCTCCCTACTACTAATAATCCCTTCAGCAACAGCACTAGGCTTCAACTGCACCACCACCACTGCAACATGTTCAGCTCTGATCGACTATGTTTCTCTCACAAACAAAACCCTAGGCACCATCGCCCAACTCTTTGGTGTCAGCTTCATCTCCTTATTCGGTGCAAACTCTCTCCCACTCTCTACCTCTCCAGTCCAAACAGTTGAACCAAACCAGACCATCAAGATTCCCTTCCAGTGCAATTGTGGCCAAGGGATTGGAATCTCCAATAAAGTCCCTGTTTATAATGTAAAGATAGGAGATTACCTGATTTACATTGCCAACGAGTTGTACTCTGGTTTGGTGACGTACCAGGAGATCGCTACTGTGAATGATATTAACAACCCAAACTTGATCTTAATTGGTCAGAAGCTGTGGATTCCGCTACCCTGTAGTTGCGACACAGTGGAGGGTGATCAGGTCGTTCATTATGGACACGTCGTGTCTAACCAGAGTTCGGTTGGGCAGATCGCTAAGGAGTATGGGACCACTCCAGGTACCTTGTTGAAGCTCAATGGGTTGGCCCACCAGAATGAACTTCAGGCCGGCCAACTCATCGATGTTCCTCTCAGAGGTCAGTATATACTTACTTCCACCTCTCTCTTATCTGTTTCATTTTTAGTTTAATTTTTTAAAATTCTTGAAAAATCAAATTTTTTTTGAGTTAAACCATTATTTTATATGAATAATCCTATTATATTAATATGATTATGATATTGATGTAGGAAATCATAATTAAATTAATTTTATGAATTTTAAATGCACATGAAAACCCTAGTAATGGAAATAACCCTATTTCATAAAAAATGAACAAGTATTATTTAACCCTTAATTAAATTCATATGAAAAATATTTTTACCAAAAAATATTAAATTCATAAAGTTGCTCTCTGAAGAGCACTGTACGATGAAAGATGTAAGTTATGTTGGGGGAGTTTTGTCTATCGTTGGTCTCTATGGTAGAATTAGTCGAGGAGACCTAAGAGGCGGTGGTTTACCAAAATAATTTATTAGGGTCTAAATGATTCTACCTGATCAATCATAATATTAAATGTTCAACGCACACTCTCTGTCTGGGAGCACATTTGGGTTCAGGATGCACTCAGACACATAGGGCGGGACAGGGGTGGGATTTTGGGCATGCATTCCGGGGATGGGGTGGTCATTTCACCCACCCCCCATGTGTCTTGGCGCATCCTGCGTCCCGGTGCAGAGAACTTTATCCCTTATCAAAAAAAAATTAAAAAAAATCATAGTATGAAATGAAATTAAAAAGTGCATAAAATAATGAAGGTCCTAATCTAGTAATCATAACATCATAAAGAATAAAATTAGAAATAAAGCATTAAAATTTGATTTTTGGAATGTTTTATATTATCCACAGCTTGTAGATCCATGGTTGGCAATGACTCACTTGACTACACGCTGCTTGTTCCTGATGGAACAAAAGTCTTAACTGCCAATAACTGCGTCCAGTGCACCTGCGAGTCATCGAAAAATTGGACGTAAGTGTAATTACATTTATCTTTGTCCATCAACCTTTGATGTCCTTAATATATCCTTATAATTAACAAACTATTTTGATGAGCTTCTAGTTTTTCTACTTAAAAGATGGAAAATCGATTAATTCGATCTTATTGTTTTGGTTTGGTTTTTTTTATTGTGTTTAGATTACATTGTGAGCCATCTCAAGGGGCTAAGCCATCCAATTGGACTCAATGCCCTTCCATGCAATGCCAAGGTGGTTTACTCCTTGGAGATACCAAATCACCTTGCACCACGTGTGCTTATGCTGGATACACCAATCAATCTATACTTACAACCCTCGTCAAGACTTGTAGCATTGTTGCTGTGGCAAGGAAGGAGAACTCTATGGATTTGGGAAGCAAGCTTGCAATAGGTAACATTGATTGATTATATTTACATTACTACTTGTCAACTAAGGCCGGTTTCATTTGTTTGAATGTAAACTATTTTTAAAAATTTTTGTTTAAAAAAAATGGGATAAAGAATGGTAATCTATCGTGTGTAAGGGGTGGACCCTGTGTCTAGACCCAATTGGGCATAGAATGACCACCCAACCCTCATGGAAAGGCGGAAATTCCAAGCGCCATGGAGGACTCCACACCATCATAAGGCTTGATTCTTTCTCACTTGACCATTTGTAAGCATGCTTTCTCGTCATGTTCAACCAAAAACAATGATAAAATTAAAAAAAATTTCACCGTCGATCACTATGCCTAGTGAAGTATATCGCTTCACGATTTTCCACTTGGAAAAATACATGTGTTAGTCTAGGTGATAGATAGAGGACCGGGCAAGCATCTCATCATTGGTACAATTTCAGCTTAAAATGAGTAGATGAAGTAGCTAAAATTATAAATGTTGACATTTTGTACTTTATATTCATCTCCACTTGATGGCATTTTGATAATTTTACTAAAATTTTGAATCAGAGCTTGAGCAACTTTCCTTGTTTCCTTTGGACTAAAATTTGGCCATTGAGATGTATGTGATGTTCTCTATCACATGGACTAACTCATACACTGTCAAGTGGCAAATAGTGAAGTGTTGTACTTCACTAGCCATAGTGATGCCTAGAAGAACCCAAAAAGATTAAATAAATTTTATAATGATAAATTTCTCAGAAAATATTTTGAAGTGAAACAAACAAAGCCTAATTAAGGTTGACAATGAGATGATAACTTGGTTATGTTCAATTTTTAAATCTAGATCAAGTTGTCTAAATTTGGATTTATGTCTTCTCTTCCCAATAGTTTTCACTTTTCACTACCTATTCTCTTTATATGTGATCTTCAAAATAATTGTATTAGATTACTATACTTCAATGAGAAGTCCCCATATGAGTTTCAATTGACTTCTTCCTTTGATTACAGCTATTTCTTCAGTGGCTGGAATTGGGATTATGGTGACATTAATAGTCCTATATTGTTGCTTGAGCGAGAAATCTTCATTAAATAACAAAAACAAGGATATTGATGTGGAGTCTTTTTTGAGGAATAATGGATCCTTGGTTCCAAAAAGATATAGTTATTCAGATATCAAGAAAATTACAAACTCCTTCAAAGAGAAACTAGGTCAAGGAGGTTATGGTAGTGTGTTCAAAGGAAAGTTACTTGATGGTCGTTTGGTGGCAGTGAAAATCCTCAATGAATCCAAAGGAAATGGTGAAGAATTCATTAATGAAGTTGCAAGCATTAGTAGGACTTCCCATGTTAATATTGTTGCTCTTCTTGGTTATTGTTTTGAGGGGATTAGAAGAGCTCTTTTGTATGAGTTCATGCCCAATGGTTCTCTAGACAAGTTCATATATGATAAAGAATCATCAACAACAATTCCTCGTCTTGGATGGGAAACATTATTCAATATAGCAACTGGAATTGGCCGGGGATTGGAGTATCTACATCGTGGCTGCAATACGCGTATTCTACACTTCGATATAAAGCCACATAACATTCTACTAGACCAGGACTTCTGCCCCAAAATCGCCGATTTCGGACTTGCTAAACTATGCCCAAGAAAAGATAGTATCATATCAATGAAGGATAGGAGAGGGACTATAGGGTATATTGCACCAGAAGTGTTTTTTCGAAACTTTGGAGGAGTCTCCCACAAGTCAGATGTGTATAGTTATGGAATGATGGTTTTGGAAATGGTTGGAGGTAGAAAGAATATGAATTTGGCAGCAGATCATACTAGTGAAGTATATTTCCCACATTGGATTTATAGGCATTTCCAAGAAGACCAAGATGAATTAGGACTAGAATGGCTCACAACTGGAGAAGAAGAAGAAGAAATTGCAAGGAAAATGAGTTTAGTAGGGTTGTGGTGCATCCAAACAGATCCTTCGAATCGACCTTCAATGAGTAAAGTTGTTGAAATGTTAGAAGGAAGCATTACTTCATTGCAGATCCCACCAAAGCCTTACTTGTGTTCTCCTACAAGATTGACTACAGATTGCTCTGACATTAGCCAGGAAGGAGGACAACTTGGATCCTCTATGGCCGGGCAGCCAAGCGGCCATTCGATAGCTTCACACAGGCAGGACGTAGACTCCATCAAGGTAGGGTGCTCGGGCAATGGGTAGGGCGGTCATTTTGCCCCTGCCGTTGTAAGGCTGAACAATGACTGCTTGGCTGCCCGGCCGTAGAGGATAGAATGGTTCAGGTTCTCGTTCCATAACCTGATCCAGCCTCAATTGGAAGGTAGGTAGCTATTAATTTGTCAGCGAAAGGTATATGTCCCAGTCGCTAGTGTGGCTCTTTTAACTATATTTGAATGTCTTCTCTCTCCTTCTCTCTTCTTCTCTCTTCTTCTCTCTCACACACACACCCACATCCGCGCATACGCACACATAATGTGTAGGGCTGCAACCAGGCCAGGCTGGGTTTAGTTTTTAAAATCTCAGCCCGATCCTAGGTCCTCTTAACTCAGCCCACACCCAGCTAAGCCCCGAAATGGGCTTGGATACCACGGTTCAGTCCAGCCCAGCCCAAAGTCAGGCTTGGACACCATGGCTCAGTCCAGCCCAGCTTGACCCTAATTGACTCTGATTTGGCCGGACTAACCCTGATTGCCCCTATTTTTGACCGTATGTATGATATAATTGTATATTATATTTATATATACAGGGCCAAACCAGGCTGGGCTTAGACCGAGGCCTCAGCCTAGGCCCAGTCTAACTCGATCCCGGACCTAGAAATCTCAGTACTAGTTCAAACCATGCACTGAAAAACCCAATCTTGGTGCAGTCCGCAGGCTGAAAGATCCAGCCCGATCATATCTTGTTACGCCTTAGTACGTGCAATTGTTTTCTTGCTGGATGCCTTACCGTGCTTTACTTACTCTAAGGGTGCATTAGCCGTTGCTTGGTTATAACGCGTTAGCGCTGAGGACTTTCTTTGTCACTGAAGGAGTGGATTCTTTGCTTTCATGCCTTTCTTAGTCAAACCAATCCAACCGGCGCCATAATGTAATCTTGAAGCATCACATGATGAAACCCTCCGACAGATTGGAGTGGGATTTTTTCCTGGCTGTCCTGCACCCCACCCCACCCCACACACAAAAAAACACTCTATTTTGGTCGACATAATTTGTGACGAGTTGAATGACAAAACCAAATAAGCCATTAGTATAGTAACTCTCTGCTTATATTGAAAAGCAAAACAAATTGTAACTTGTAACTAAATGGATAGTAAAATTCTCTACAATCTCGAGAATTTTTTTTTTTTCGGAGTAAAAATTTGGATAGTAATTTTTTTTTTATAGCATCCGGTTGTTTTCTATGATTTAAAATGTTAATTGAACAGTCACTATCCATACCAAATATTTAAAAATGTTAAAATATTATGGTTGAACTCTATAATTTTAATTAGAATTTGTTTGAAGTTATTGATGGTGTGATAGATAGTACCATGATGCTTGCCATAATTTAAAATTGTATATGAAAGACCTAATCCAATCAAAGGTTAAAAATGTAAAAAATAGAATATTTTTTATAGATAGAAAACTTAGTCATGTTGATTATTTCATCCCCAACTGTTAGCAGGATCCAAATCCTCTATTGACAAGTTGCCCGGCAGGACCGTACTGTCCAGACACGGTGTTGCACGCAATGACCACCTTACACCCACTCAGACAAGGCATTTGGGCAGGGGTAAGGCGAACATTATGCGTAACACCATGTCTGGGCAGCACGGTAGTAGAGGATCCAAATTTTTGTCAGCATATATCAACGCCGTTTGCATGTAAAAAGAAAAAAAAAACCCGTTTGTGTTTATGACACAACTCTACAAATATCAACACTTAATCAAAAGAAAGAGCAATCAATTAGATGCAACACAAATGCTAGTATTTCTCCTTGAACATTTTTTATATGACGGAAGAGGACTGACTCTTCGATTTCATGAAGGGCTCCAACCAACGTCAAAATGTCCTTTTACTTACTACATAGGAGGGTGGCAGGCGGCAAAACAATAATTATTTTAAATGTTGGATACCTTAGACATTACGTATCTTATGTAATTTACATTTGATTTTAAAATATCTTAAAATAATGGATGATCTCATATTGTTGGAAAACAAGGTTTTGACTTGGACTAGTTATTGTTTGAATTGATTTAAAAAAAAAAAAAAAAAAAAAAAAAAACATGAATCTTGGTCTGGAGTTATGATTTTTTTACTAGTTGGGGTACAAGTCTGGAGTCATGATGACTATCATTTTAAAAAACGATCAGAACATGTCAATGTCAGTCTACGTTTTTATTGACTCGATGTTTTTATCGGAATCGTATGAAACTCATTGAGTCTGTTTTTTTCTTTTAATTGGGCTAAATACTATTCATTGACCATAAGTTTGTCTTACAATTAAACAAAACCCTAGAATTTTTGTTTGTTGTTTTCAATATTAATTAGTCCTTGTTTTTCTTCTCACATATGAATCAATCATAACCTTAATCTCTCTTCACTCGGAGAAGGAAAAGGAAGATATTAAAAAAAATGACTCAATCGAATAACCAAATTTTAAGATGGACGAGTCAAATTGAAAAACCTGATTTTCCAAGTATGCTTGTAAGTCGTTCGGGCATTCTTTGTGCAGTAGTATCCATCAATAGTGATATTGTTTGGGCAACAAGATGTAAATTAGTTGAGAGTCGATAAGGACCTGGCTCTCCTCCAGCCGTGGCGGGAGCTGGAGGATCAAGCCCAGCAAAAACATGGGGGCTGGGTTTGGACATTTCATAGGGGGGGCCGCCTGTGAAATGACCCAAACACCCCTGTTTTTGTTGGGTTGGATCCTCCAGCCAGGTCCTACCATGGCTGGAGGAGAGCCGGGAGAGCCAAATACGAGTTGAGAATCCATGAAATGAAATTCTTTATGAACAAAGAATTTCTTTTGCACCCATAATACTATTACAGATTTCTAGTGTGAGGCCATCTGGTAGAACTTTTATCAACATAACGCTAATTAACCGGTGTTGTATCTCGAGTCTCGATGTATACCTCTGCCCAGACACAATCCAATGCGAAAAGACTGGTACACCCCCTGAAAAGCCCTAAAGGTCCAGGAGTGCGCCAGTCTTTTCGCGTTGGACTATATATTTAGGCATAGGTACACGCCAAGAAGCAACACTGGTTGAGGTTCCTTTTGCCTTTTTTTTATTTTTATAATTTCTAATATCACCGTTGAATTTAGGCAAAATTTTATTATTACTACGTTAAAAAATAGGGAGAAAGAATAGGCGGGTTCCCAATCTCGTAATGGATTCCAACCATCCAGATGGCATCCAATATGTGTGGATCCCACCATCTGGGTGGTTTGAACCCAAACCCATTCTCGTACGAGAATGTGAACCCAACTCGAGAAAGAACGCTCCCTGGGTGCGCTGTCCCTGCGTCCCGACACAGCTTTGAAGTTCAAACCCACACGAAAGCTACTAGCCTACCACTTTTGAGTTTTTCTGAAGCACCTTCCGTTAATATTGGATGGATGGATATCCATCACTTAATTTGAGGTCAGAAGAAGAAGCAGCAAGAAGAGAAGAAGAAGAAGAAGAAGAAGAAGGAGGAGGAGAAGGAACATGTACTGCAGTGATATTGTGATATGGAGATGATGAGAAGAAGCAGTTCCAGTAGTAGTAGTAGTACTACTGCAGTAATGATAATACTTCTCCTGCAGATCATTTGCTTCCTCATCTCTTCCTCAATAATAACAATCCCTTCAGCAACAGCCCTGGGCTTCAGCTGTACCACCAATAGCAGTAGTAGTGCAATAACATGTTTAGCTATGATCGACTACGTCGTCTCTCCGACTAACAGATCACTTGCCGACATCGCCAACCTCTTTGGTGTTAGCTTCTTCTCCATAGTCGGTGCAAACTCGCTCCCACTCTCAACCTCTCCTTACAAAACCGTTGAAGTGAACCAGACCATCAAGATTCCCTTCCAGTGCACTTGTACGTTCAATTCGTATCATGGAATGTCGGAAAATGCCCCTATTTACACTGTTAATCCAGGGGACTCCCTCCCTTATATTGCGAATGAGGTGTTCTCTGGGTTGGTGCCTTACCAGGAAATCGCCTCTGTGAATGGTATTTCCAACCCCGACATGATCCTTGTTGCGATAAAGCTGTGGATTCCGCTGCCGTGTAGCTGCGACACAGTGGGAGGTGATCAGGTCGTTCATTATGCACACGTGGTATCTAAGGAGGAGGGGAGCTCGGTCTCGGTTGGACAGATCGCTCAGGAGTATGGAACTACCACAGCTACCTTGTTGCAACTCAATGGCTTGTTGCCCAATCAGACTCAACTTCCGGCCGGCCAACTCATCGATGTTCCTCTCAGAGGTCGACACTCTAGCTAATTCATTACACCTTTCTCTTCTCTCTTTATTCCGTATTAATTATATAATATATTCTACTATGTTTATGTTCATTGCTAAGGATACAGAAAAATCCGAAAAGATTAACCCAAAAACAAAAAAAAGGGAAAGGAAGGAGAGGCCTGCTTACGTACTTTGAAATATTGCGGGGGATTGAGATTGAATTCCCTTCCGGCTGCGGCGTAGCATATGTTAACGTCTCTCTCCCTGTCTTCATCTCCTTCCTCTCTCAATGGGATCCTGATCTTCTAAGGCGCGCTGCCCATAGCGGCGAGAGCGGCACACAAATGAGGCGATGTGCAATGACCGCCTTACCCCCGCTCGGGCAGGGGTAAGGCAGTCATTGCACATCGCCTCATTTGTGCGCCGTTTTCTCCGCTATGGGCAGGCACGCCGTAGAAGATATCGATTGCTCTCAATGACATATTTGCCTCTATGAATAGGAGGAAGGGAAGGGTGGGAGAGAGGGAGGAGGCAAAGACGTTAAGGTAAGGCGTTCATTGCACATCGCCTCATTTGTGCGCCGTTTTCTCCGCTACGGGCAGGCGCACCGTAAAAGATATCGATTGCTCTAAATGACATATTTGCCTCTATGAATAGGAGGAAGGGAAGGGTGGGAGAGAGGGAGGAGGCAGAGGCGTTAATGTATGCTATGCAGCTGGTACTGGTAGCGTTTCTTTGTCCCATATCCATATTGAGCCTGTGGAATTTCTTATAAACTGTGATTAATTTTGATTCTTTTCTTTTTGGGAGAATATTTTTAGTGCTGATGGTGCAGGGCTGTGTGCGCAGACACATGGGGAGGGTGAAATAACCGCTCCAACGAAAGTACTGCGTGGATATCAAACGGCTATACAACCCTCTTATTACTTAAACGAAAATACGATGTCTGTCTCCGAAGCGGATGACATGGTGTATATATATAAAAACAGCATGACATGGTGTATATATATATCGAGTACCCTTTCATGAAGGGATACATCCGTATGAATACGTGTGATATACGCACAGGGGTGTAACCCTTACATGGGAGGTGTGTGACCGTATGTATACCTCCACGTACAGTGAAGGGGTGTAACTAGTCATATATATGTACGAATAGACAAGGTGGTTCATCTATTAAACAAAACATTAAAACGCCTATAAGGTTTTGTCCACACCTCGATCCCGACTCGGCCTCGCCACGGCCCTGTCGGCCCTGGCCGCGCGATTCGTAAGCACCCCAGGACCCCCCACACACTGGAGAGTAGGTGTCTTCCTCTCCAAAAGGCTCACACCTTAAGGAAACAATCCTATATATATACCCTCAAGTAATCCTCCCACAACCAATGTGGGACTATTCTCGAAGAAATTCACCCTAAATTTCTCGCACACAGAGAGACATCCACACTAACAAACCTTTCCCCCCCCCCCCCTCCTTCCCCCCCCCCCCCCCCCCTTCAGTCCCTAAAAATAATAATAACAACATCACTCCTTTTTCTTATATAATATCCACCTTTTCATCAATCTTTGTAAAGAGACTAAGACTATGTTTGGTTGGTTGGCAAGAGATGGATAAACTAGATTCTATACGAATTTCTTTTCTACCCATTTTTTCTTGCATGCTAATAAGATAGAAGATTTGGTATTAAATTTTAAAATTTTCTTGGGATATGTGAAAATTTTCATTCCCACCATAGAAAACAAATCTCGCCTTGAGGTAGAGATTTATATTGATTTCTTAACGGAAAAATCCAGGGAAGAAAATTAAAGATGGGCTTCAGTTCAGTTCCACTCTACCCCTCTAAGTATCTGGCTCCTGTCCAGCCGTGGCGGGAGCTGGACCCTCCAGCACCCTCCTAAGATCCTTCCACCTGGACATGTAAACATCCAACGGTCATTTGTTTTAAAGACACACTTTAACCCATTTGACTCTTCCACCCTCTCGTTTGTCAAAACCAGACCCGACTAAACCCATTTGACTTCCTCTCCTCAAAACCCAGTTTCTCCTTCTCTTCCCCCTTTCTGCGAGAATCTCCATCCTCAACTCGAGTCACTCATCTTCTTCAAGGTTGGTTCCAGCGAGTGACGGCAACGACGACGGCACGGCTAACCAGGTAAGAGAAATGTCTTCTTCTCTCTCTCACCACAGATCGTCCATCACTTGTTGTGACCTTGAAAGAGAGAGCTTGACCATTAAGGTAGGAGTTGCTCTGCCCGTTTTGTACCCAGTTCCGAGACATGGATTGCCATCCAGTTGATCTAGAGCCTTTGATGGAGATGGCCAGAATATCACCAGCTCCACCAACGTGTGTTGAAGTAAGAGTGTCCATTGACAGTGAATCTTATCCCACCTGTCTTCTTGCAAGCAACCCTGTAAATAATAATCATATCCCCAAAATTAATTAGGAGGGGCTGGTGAGAGAGGAGGCAAAATCAAATAAGTTGATCGATCAAGAAGACATTTTGATGGTAGTTAAAGTAGTGGTTTAATTTTGGCTCTTGAGACCCATTGTACCAGAAGCATCACCACCTCCATAAAACGTAGCATGGGGAGAGAGAACAAGGCATTTCTCTTACCTGGTTAGCCTCGCTGTTGCTGTCGCCGTCGCCGGAACCAACCTTGAAGAAGATGAGTGGCTCGAGTTGAAGATGGAGATTCTCGAACGGGGAAGCAAAAGAGAAACTGGGTTTTGAGGAGAGGAATATGGAATTTGGGGGAACTCAAATGGGGTCGGGTCGGTTTCAGCAAACGAGAGGGTGAGAGAGTCAAATGGGTTAAAGTGTGTCTTTAAAATAGATGACCGTTGGATGTTCACATGTCCAGGTGAAAGGATATTAGGGGGTTGCAGGACGGTCCAGCTGAGCCAGATCCGCCCCTCTATCTCTCCCCTCCTCTGAAATCTCCTCGGTTCCACTCTGGGCATCTCTCTCTCTCTCTCCCCTACTTATATATATTAGTAAAGTTGCACGTGTAAATGCACGTATCTGCTTTTTTTATATGGATAATATTGTAATTTTTTTTATTTTTTTTAAAGATAAGATGTTAATGGAAGAAGAATTGAATTTGACTGAAAATTATAACAATTAATTGAGGGGGGGTTTACCGATTGTTCAAGGAATAATGGATAATATTGTAAATTTTTTTTTGGTAAGATAAGATGGGATTATATTTATACATTAGAAAGTGCGATTTTTTAGATTATTCAACAAAAAATAGGATTATTTTACTCTCTCTTTCTAATTTCTAATTTCTAATTAATAATTAACAATAATTATCTCTTATTGAATTTATCTGAAAAACGTGAGAAAACTGAGTAGGAAAACGATTGGTCCCTTAATTTTTATAAAAGAATAATTAATGTAATATTGAGAGGGGGTTTATTAATGGAGGAAGAATTTAATTTAGCTGAAAATTATAAGAATTAATAATTAATAATTAATGAAGGGTATTTTTGGTATGAAAAGATTTGTCATGACTTTTGAGTTTCTACTTTTATAATATAAAATAATAATAATATGATATGATATATATCTCAACAATCCTTAGGAAATGAGAACGGATAAATACCCTTAGGTTTTGTTTGATTGCAAGGGAAATTTAAGGGAAGGGAAGTAAAATTTTTAAACTTAAAAAGGGAAACTTTTGTAATTATTATCCCATGTGACTATATCACTAAATCTAAATCATTCCATGGTTGGTTATTAAATTTCACTTTACTTTGCATCCATTTTTCTTTGGTTTAAGTGGTAAAATAAAATTAAATGTAAAATGTATCATTACTAAATATGGTAAGAAATTTAAGTAGTTTATACAATCACATGGGATAATGATTACAAAAGTTTATTTTTAACATTTAAAATTTTCACTTCTCTTCCCTTTAATTTCCCTTGCAACCATACCGTAGCCTCAAGGGTGTCTTGTTGCAAATTATTTCAGATGGGATAATATTCCACTCAAAATTATGACATAAATTTGATTTTGGAATGTTTTATTACCCACAGCTTGTAAATCCATGGTTGGCAATAACTCACTTGACTACCCCTTGCTTGTTCCCAATGGAACTACAGTCTCAACTGCTAACAATTGCGTCCAGTGCACCTGCGAGTCATCAAACAATTGGACGTAAGTATTACTTTTTTTTTTAGTGCTCTTTTACCCAAAAAAAGATTTGAGAGATATTTTGAGTCTTTGCTCTCCATCTAGAACTCTAGGAACTAGTATCCTTGTGGAAACAAGATGCATGGATTGGAAAGATATTCAAAGGAGATTCTATTAGTTGTAATACTAAGCTGGCGTTCTGATGCCACCTTAATAGTGCATCATTAGAAATCTCAAAACCGATGTAAAGGATAGATGTAGAGTTGAGATTCGTAAGGGAAAGCAATTTCCTAGAAACCTCTTCCTTTTTCAGAAATAGAGAGTGCATCCAATCTGGGTTGAGAGATGTGGGGTCCCGTTGTGCTGAACCTTATTGTCTTTTCTTTCCTTATTCGTGGGGTATGTTGGTTTTTATGGTGCCTTCCTGGCCTGGTGGTTTTGGGGACTTCTAAGTGTAGGGATTTTGTCCCTATCACTTAGCAAGGTTTCCTTTGAATTGAAATATCTTTCTTTTTTACCTATCGAAAAAATATATATATCTTTCTCTTTTTGCACTAAATTGATATTATATATTTAAAAAGATGAAGTCTAATTTTGTTTCCTACGTTTTTTAATTGTGAATAGATTATATTGTGAGCCATTCCAGGGGTCTACATTCTCTTGGTGCTCTTCCATGCAATGTCAGGGTGGTTTAAACATTGGAAGCAGTATCATGTCACCTTGCTCTACATGTTCCTATGCTGGATTTACCAATCAAACCATACTTAAGACCCTCACCAATACTTGCAATGCTGTTGCTGAAGTACCAAGTAATGGTAACAACTCAGATATGGGAAGGAAGTTTGCAATAGGTAACATTTAATTACTATATTTTACATTAATGCATGGCATATGTGTGCTATATATCTAATAACTCAATTCCTAGTTGTGTTTGGTGTGCATTCTAGGTCGATTTCGCATTATCGAACGATAAAAACAACTATTATTATTATTCAAGAATGTAAAATCGACCTAGAATGCATATCAAACACAACTTTAGTTTGTTTCAATCTATATTCTCACTGATCAACCTCTCTATGCAAAGTCCCTCTCTAAGATTATTAATTGACCTCTCTTCCTTTGCATACAGTTATTGCTTCAACCGCGGCTGGAATTGGGATTCTAGTGACTGTGATAGTCCTATATTGTTACTTAAGAAGGAAATCATCATTAGTCAATAAAAACAAAGACATTGACATAGAGTCTCTTTTGAGGAAAAATGGATCCTTTGTTTCAAAACGATTCACTTATTCAGAGATCAAGAAAATGACTGAGTCCTTCAAAGATAAACTAGGTGAAGGAGGATATGGTAGTGTATTCAAAGGAAAGTTACTTGACGGTCGCTTGGTGGCGGTGAAGATCCTTAGCGAATCCAAAGGAAATGGAGAGGAATTCATCAATGAAGTTGCAAGCATTAGTAGGACTTCCCATGTTAATATTGTTGCTCTTCTTGGTTATTGTTATGAGGGGATTAAAAGAGCTCTTGTGTATGAGTTCATGCCCAATGGATCTCTTGACAAGTTCATATATGATAAAAAATCATCTCCCCGCCTTGGGTGGGAAACATTATTCAATATAGCTACTGGAATCGGTCGGGGATTAGAGTATCTACATCGCGGTTGCAATACTCGTATTTTACACTTCGACATAAAACCGCATAACATTCTACTAGACCAAGATTTTTGCCCCAAAATCGCCGATTTTGGGCTTGCTAAATTATGCCCTAGAAAAGATGTTAGTATCATATCAATGTTGGGTATGAGAGGGACTATAGGGTATATTGCTCCAGAAGTGTTTAGTCGAAATTTCGGAGGAGTTTCACATAAGTCAGATGTGTATAGTTATGGAATGATGGTTTTGGAAATGGTTGGAGGAAGAAAGAATGTGAAATTGTCAGTGGATCATACTAGTGAAGTATATTTCCCACATTGGATCTATAGGCATTTTCAACAAGATGATGATCACCAGCTGGATGAAGTAGTAGGAGTACTAGAAGGGCTCATGACCAGTACAAGAGAGGAAGAAGAAATTGCAAGGAAAATGAGTTTAGTAGGGTTATGGTGCATCCAAACAGATCCTTCAAATCGGCCTTCGATGAGTAAAGTTGTTGAAATGTTAGAAGGAAGCATTACTTCATTGCAGATCCCACCAAAGCCTTACTTGTATTCTCCTCCTCCGAGATCGCCTGCAGATTGTTCTGGCAGTACCTTGGAAATTTCTTAATTTGATAATATGATTGTCTTCATTTTAAGAAGATTGGTAAGTAATTAATGGATACAAATTAATATGAAGGGTCATTCATCATTATAAGGACCTTAATTGATTATTGTTGTGGTTAAGGATGTCAATGGGTATTCGAAAATCCTTATTCGATCCATTTTTCGTATCCGTTTAGGCGAATCTGAATCCGTTCAAAATAAAATCGAATATAAATATAATAATCCTCCTATCCAACCAATTATTATCCAATTCGTTTAGCAATCCGACGGTAACAAAATGTTTGAAATATATCTTTGTGTCTGTCTATTCGATTAAGTTATATTATTGGATTTTGTTTTCTTATTTTTATAATTTTATAAGTTAAGAATGATTCATTTTCTAGATTTTATATTGGTTTATATATATTGTTTTATGTATTGTGATAAATGGAATCACATATCTATTAAATAGATATAAGATAACATCAAAATTAAAAAACATAAGAAAATCAATGACTAAGAAGAGTAGAAGAAAGGGTAATTGTTGAACTCTCAAGTCTCAACCCTAATCCTCATCAACAAAATGGTAAAGATGTCAACGAATAGTCGAAAATTCATATTCGATCTGTATTCATATCCATTTAGGAGAACTCGTATTCAAAAAATCACTATCCGGAAACTATCCAAATCTATCAAAATATAATCAGATACGAATATGATAATGCTACTATCCGACCGAATTCGATCTGTTTACATCCTTAGTTGTGGTACATCTTGGGATTATATCCTGTTTTAACCTTTATTCTTCAAATCTACGAGCCAAACTTCATTTAAAAAAGTTAAAAAAAAAATAAAAAATTGTAATTAAATTGCAACCAGACCGAGTAGGATCGAGTTTTCTAAAACCCCAGTCCAACCCTAGGTCTCCTTAAGTAAGCCTAAGTCGGGCAGGGATATCATAGCTCAGTTCAGCACCTCGGCCCAACCCGACCTTGATTGATCCTAATTGAGCCGGACTGGCCCTGATTGCCCCTATTTCTGACCATATGTATGATATAATTATGTATTATATACAATATATATAGGCCGCGAAAAGCTGGTTCAAATTGAGGCCTCAGGTTAGGCCCAGTTTAATACGATCCCGGGCCAAGAAATCTCAGTCCTAATCCAGCCCGTGGACAGAAAAAGCTCAGTCCTGGCCCAGCCTATGGGCTGAAAACCACAATCCATTTTTTTTGATGAAATATGCATGTAAACATAACCCTAGTTTTCAGAAGGAATTTCACTCTAAAGTGAAGGGTACGTATCATCATCATGGTTTGAGGTATCGGTATCGGATTGCCTAATACCGCCAATACTGCATGGTTTTGAAGGTGACCAATACCAATACCTCACTGCTATCATATCAATGAAATGGTACGGATGAGGGGTAAAATAATAAATAGAAAAAAACTTGTTTCTTGAAAAAATTTATGAGTAAACTTGTCCGATATGACCGATCCGTGTCAATACCATATCAATATTGTATCAAATTTTGAAGGTGACCGATAACTCCCAACACACACACACACACACACACACACACAAAAAGTCTATTTTCATTGACATAGTAGTAGTAGTAGTAGTCTCCCACTCTCAACCTCTCCTTACCAAACCGTTGAAGTGAAGCAGACCATCAAGACTCCCTTCCAGTGCACTTGCGATTCGTATATTGGACTCTCGGAAAATGCCCCAATTTACAATGTAAAGTCAGGGGACTTCCTGTATTATATTGCGAATGAGGTGTTCTCTGGGTTGGTGACTTACCAGGATATCGCCACTGTGAATGGTATTTCCGACCCCGACCTGATCCTTGTTGCGATGAAGTTGTGGATTCCGCTGCCGGGTAGCTGCGACACAGTGGGAGGTGATCAGGTCGTTCATTATGCACACGTGGTATCTAAGGAGGAGGGGAGCTCGGTCTCGGTGGGACAGATCGCTCAGGAGTATGGAACTACCACAGCTACCTTGTTGCAACTCAATAATGGCTTATTGCCCAATCAGACTCAACTTCAGGCCGGCCAACTCATCGATGTTCCTCTCAGACGTCAGTTCTGTATAATTCCACCTTTCTCTTCTTTTCTGTTTTATTAATTATATTAATTATATTTTACGACGTTAGGGTTGAAAAATCCAACCCAAGTTCTATTAGGGCTCAAGATGAGTTCGGGCCAACAGAGTCAAACTTACTCTCTTACCAAGCATAGCAGGGGGAATGGTTAAAAATGAGGAAAATTATCGTCCCCAGTACTACTGGGGGTGCTGTGCGCATCGTGCGGTGCAGCACCACCCATGTGTGCACAGTGGACCCCATCGTGCACACATGGGCGATACTGCGTCGCACAATGCTCACAGCACCCCTAGTAGTATGGGGGCGATAAAGGTCCGAAAAATGGAAATCAAAAACATAATTCACCACTAATTCAAAAGAGTGTTTGAAAAATCGATTGGAATTAGGATGAGGTGTCACAAGTCTAATTCCAATCGGAAGATTCACTGGATCCCATACTAATCCCTCAAACCGCATGGTTGAAAGTAATGTTCATTTATAAGGTTAATTGAATAACAAATTGTAAGATTTACATTGGGGCACATTTGCCACATCAGCACTCATCCATTAGGAGTGTAACGTTCCTTATAGACGTTGGCCGGGTTGGAATCTTGAGTATTGGAGTTTCATATAACAGAAATACAGCCCCTCAAATGTGGTCTTGAGAATTTAATCGGTCATCCAATACTTGCAAGGTTAAAAAGATGTCAGTGCCCATGATTTTATTGTTGAATTCTTAAATATGGTGCACTACCCGCACTTGAGAGAATGAAAATCCTCCCCTCCCCCTCCCCCCACCCCCCACCCCCCAATGTTCCACAATGGAGAAAATGAGAGTGGATAAATAATCTCAAGGGTGTCTTAGTTGCAAAATTTTCACATATATGGGAATAATATTCCACTCTAAATTATGACATAAATTTGATTTTGGAATGTTTTATTATCCACAGCTTGTAAATCCATGGTGGGCAATGACTCACTTGACTATCCCTTGCTTGTTCCCAATGGAACAACAATCTCAACTGCTAACAATTGCGTCCAGTGCACCTGCGATTCATCAAAAAATTGGACGTAAGTAGTACTTTTTCACTTATTTTTTTACCGCTTTTTTACCCAAAAAATTAAATAAATTGGAAAGATATTTTGAATCTTTGCTCTCCATCTAGAACTCTAAGGGCTGGTATCCTTGTGGAAGCAAGGTGGATTGGAAAGATATTTAATAGAGAATCTATTGGTTGTATTGCTAAGTAGGCATTCTGTGCCTCATTTACAATGCATCATTAGAGATATCAAAGCCGATGTAGATAATAGATGCAGAGTTGATATTCCTAAAGGAAAGCAATCCCCTAGGAACCTCTTCCTTGTTCAGAAATAGAGAGTGCATATCCAATCTGGGCTGAGAGATGTGGGGTCCCGTTGTGCTGCTCCTAGTTGTCTTTTCTTTCGTTGTTCGTGGTGTTGGTTTGTTTTTATGGTACCTTCCTGGTCTGGAGGTTTTACGGACTTCTAAGTGTAAGGGTTTTGTCCCTATCTCTTGGCAAGGTTTCCTTTGAATTAGAATATCTTGCTCTTCTTACAATAAATTGATATTACCTATAAAAAAAAAATGAAGTCTAATTCTGTTTTCTTGGTTTTTTTAATTGTGAATAGATTACATTGTGAGCCATTCCAGGGGTCTACGTCCACTTGGTGCTCTTCCATGCAATGTCAAGGTGGTTTGAACCTTGGAAGCAGTACCATGTCACCTTGCACTACATGTTCCTATGCTGGATTTACCAATGAAACCATACTTAAGACCCTCACCAATACTTGTAGTGCCGATGCTGAAGTAGCAAGTAATGGTAACAATTCAGATATCGCAATAGGTAATATTTCATTACTATATTTACATTAATGCATGGCATATGGGTGCTATATATATCTAATAACTCATTACTGGTTGTCTGGCCATCTGATGACCCATGCTTTGTTCACTAAAGTTTATATTGTGTTTGGTATGCATTCTCACATTCTCGGATGATAAAAAGTAACTATTTTTATCATTTGAGAATGTGAAATCGACTTAGAATGCTTTTAAAGAATGCATATCAAACATTGTCTTGTGTTTGGTATGCATTCTAGGTCGATTTCACATTCTCGAACGATAAAAAACAACTATTATTATCATTCAAGAATGTGAAATGGACCTAGAATGTGTTCCAAGAATGCATACCAAACACAACTTTAGTTTGTTTCAATCTATATTCTCACTGACCTCTCTATGCAAAGTCCCTCTCAATGAATTTCAACCGACCTCGCTCTCTTAATTACTTTACAGTTATTGCTTCAACCGCGGCTGGAATTGGGATTATGGTGACTATGATAGTCCTATATTGTTACTTGAGAAGGAAATCATTATTAGTTAATAAAAACAAAGACATTGACATAGAATTTCTTTTGAGGAAAAATGGATCCTTTGTTACAAAACGATACACTTATTCAGAGATCAAGAAAATGACTGAGTCCTTCAAAGATAAACTAGGTGAAAGAGGATATGGTAGTGTATTCAAAGGAAAGTTACTTGACAGTCGCTTGGTGGCAGTGAAGATCCTATGATCAGTGAATCCAAAGGAAATGGAGAGGAATTCATCAATGAAGTTGCAAGCATTAGTAGGACTTCCCATGTTAATATTGTCGCTCTTCTTGGTTATTGTTTTGAGGGGAATAGAAGAGCTCTTGTCTATGAGATCATGCCCAATGGATCTCTTGAGAAGTTCATATATGATAAAAAATCATCTCCCCACCTTGGGTGGGAAACATTATTCAATATAGCAACTGGAATCGATCGGGGATTGGAGTATCTACATCGTGGCTGCAATACTCGTATTTTACACTTTGACATAAAGCCGCATAACATTCTACTAGACCAGGATTTTTGCCCTAAGGTATCTGATTTTGGGCTTGCTAAACTATGCCCAAGAAAAGATAGTATCATATCAATGTTGGGTATGAGAGGGACTGTAGGGTATATTGCTCCAGAAGTATTTAGTCGAAATTTCGGAGGAGTTTCACATAAGTCAGATGTGTATAGTTATGGAATGATGGTTTTGGAAATGGTTGGAGGAAGAAAGAATGCGTAAGTGTCAGTGGATCATACTAGTGAAATATATTTCCCACATTGGATCTATAGGCATTTTCAACAAGATGATGATAAGCAGCTGGATGAAGTAGTAGGAGTACTTGAAGAAGGGCTCATGACCAATACAAGAGAGGAAGAAGAAATTGCAAGGAAAATGAGTTTAGTTGGGTTATGGTGCATCCAAACAGATCCTTCAAATCGGCCTTCGATGAGTAAAGTTGTTGAAATGTTAGAGGGAAGCCTTACTTCATTGCAGATCCCACCAAAGCCTTACTTGTGTTCTCCTCCTCCGAGATCGCCTGCAGATTGTTCTGGCAGTACCTTGGAAATTTCTTAATTTGATCAAATGAGTGTAGTCATTTTAAGAAGATTGGTAAGTAATTAGTGTATAAAAATTAATATGGAAGGTCATTCATCATTATAAGGACTTTAATAATAGATTATTGATGTAGACTTATAGTACATCTTGGGATTATATCCTATTGGTAAATGATAATTAGGGTATCTAACATTTTCATAAATTGTAACTTTAGGTACCTGACGTTTCATAAATTGTGTTTGCTGTACCTAATAAACTCGTTTACTCAAATTTTACCCTTATATTTTATTTTTACTTTTTAAATAAAAATGGTGGGACCCACATCACCGTCCCCCTTTTTCCAGCAACTACCCACCCAGCCGTGCAACCCATTCTGCACAGCCCCACCCCCTCCTCCTTCCCCACCTAGGCTGTGTTGCAGACAAGGGGGAGGAACATGGGGTAGGGCGTAGGGGAGGGGGCAGGAAGAAGAAGAAGTAACGGTGATATGGGTCTAATTATTATTATTAATTTTTTAAATAAAAGGATAATATATAACAGTCAATTTGGAAATTTTAAAAAAAAAAAAAAAATAGAGTAACATTAAACACAATTTATGAAACTTTGGGTACCTGTGTTACAATTTCTTAAAACGTTAGATATCCTAAGTGCCATTTACCGTATCCTGTTTTAACCTTTCTTCTCTAAATCTGCCAGTCACACTTCATTAAAAAAAATGAAAAAGTTTTGTAATTAAATTGCAACCAGACAGGGTTGGATGGATTGTTTTAAAATACCAGTCCGACCCTAGGTCTCCTTACGTCAACCCAAGTTGGGCAGAGATACCATGGCTCAGCCCAGCCCAGCCCAATGCGACCCGACCCTGATTGCCCCTATTTCTGACCGTATGTATGATATAATTATGTAATATGTATATATATACATGGCCGAGAAAGGCTTGTTCAAACTGAGGCCTCAGCTTAGGCCCGGTCTACCAAGCCTTGAAATCTAAATCGTAATCCAACCCGTGGACCCAAAAAACCCAATCCTAGCCCAGCCCATGGGCTGAAAACCACAACCCATGACCTTACAGATGGCTTGGGCGGGCTCAGATCGCCTGGCCAAACTTACAAAACCTATACAAAAAATCCAAACTCTCTGTTGTGCATGTACAATTGTACATGATGGGCACATGCAAATGGTCCCGAGCCACCCACACAATTTTCCCATCCATGATGGAGATCTTATAACCATAATAAAGCTCATCCACACAATTTTTTTTCCCCCTAAATAAACAAAGTAACAAACAAAAGGAGAAATCTTCTTAAATTAACAATCATTAGGCCAGAGATTATTACATCAAAAAACAACATTTTTTTCATGAAATATCTATTTAAACATTACCCTAATTTTTTGAAGGAATTTCACTCTAAAGTTAAGGGTATCATCATCATGGTTTGAGGTATCAGTATTGGACGATCCGAAATATCGATGAAATGATACAGACAAGGGATAAATAATAAAAAAAAAGCTCGTTTACTGAGAAAAATTAGGGGTTAACTTGTCTAATACGACCAATCCGTATCGATGTTGATGGTGAATAATACCCGATCCGATACCTTACCTTGCACTAAAACTAATTAATAATTGTAGGGGTAATTCATTCTCCTTTAATCATCAATGCAGAAAAGAATTTCAAAGGCAACAATCAACACGTAAGAGACTTAAAACTAGAAAAGGGCTTACAAAAGCTATAAGCACAATTAACAAAACTTTAAAAAAATGTACTCTTCGGTTTTTTTTATGTTTGGTGCTCTGTGGGCTCCACGTTGCCTAATAGCTACATCTAAAAGGTTTATAAAACCCAAGTAAATGAAGCATTTCTTTTCTATACTTTTGTTCTCAAGCTTTGTTTCTTCTTTGTTGATTGACATATAACTCATTCCCCCATCACTCTCTTGGCCTCTTCACAATTTAGTTTTCTTCTTTCTTTCCTTAAAAAATTAATGCTCAGAGAGAGAGAGAGATGCATTATATATTGAGTTACTCACGTTCCTTGGAGAATATTTCAAATGCTAAGTTCCTTAGAGATTACTTTATATCCAATGCTAGTCAAACACACAATGTGTTAGTTATAAAATTAATTAAAATGCCCCATTCCTTTATAGATACCTGTATTTTTTTTTTATATATTGTAATTATGACATGATTTTCTATTAGGGCAATCTTTTGCGTCACTATGCCTAATGAAAGATTTTACTTCATTATGACATTTTACCTACACAAATCCTTTTATTACGTTGGAATGAAGGTAATTTTTGTAAGAGGGAGTGTTCTCGGTGAGATAGCGCATTAGTATCATGGGGCGGAGCGGTCAGTTCATCCCCTCTGTATCTTGGCCATGGGTAGTGCAATCCTCCCATAAAGAACTTTTCTCCTTTTTGTAAATTCACTTTCAAAAATATGATTATATGGTCCTGAGCTAAGCCTTGGCTAAACCTTGGAAATCTTAATGCCATAATGCCTTTCAAATCCTCCTAGCCATTATCCTACTGCAATAATTCTTGCTAAGAAGAACGCCCATGTTGTGGCAATTCCACCCGGAAGGTAATGAGTGACTCTCTACAGCACGCGTCCTTGTACAATGCTCAAGGCTCTAGGCTGAGTAGCAGGAGCTACTTTTAATTTGTTATGAGAGGGCAACATATGGTCAAGTTCCTTCGACGCAAGGTCCTACTCTACATTTGAAATTGATTTAGGAAAAATACTATAAATCAACCCAACATTCCATGACCTATTAAATTATCAAATCACGTATTTTTGAAATGTGATTAGTATTTTAAACAAATCTATATGGGTTAACATTTGATTATTGCATATGGATGTGTATCTACTTGTCTAAATTTAATAATGGAAGATTGTTCCAAGGCATTCGATGTCTAGCATTCATAGTTAATGTTGGTTCAATTCGATGAAATCCCAGAAAAAAAAGGAATAGAAAAAGTGGCTGGTTTTTTCACTAAATTTGGTTCCAAATCTAGCCCAACCCAATATAGATTGATTTCATGATCTGATCAATTTTGGTCAGACCAAATAGGTTTTAGGGTATTATATCAAGTTATTTTGGGTTTGCACATGTTTCGGTCTCTTTCTAAACTGTGATGTTAAAGTAAGTCAAACATGCAGCTATGCAAGTCATCAATAAGTACCACTCAATCTCATGTTATGTCATCACAAACCTTTGTTTAATAGTCATTATTAAGCAAGCCAATTTAAATTAACACCCAAATTAGCTACTTAGCTTACCAATAAGCAGTGGTACCAAAAAACATAAAAAGAAACCAGCCCTGTATTTGGACCATTTTGCTAGATCATGTTGGGTAACGATCTCTTGTATTCCATTGCTAGTTTGCGTTTGTGGGTTGATTTCGAAAGGCAGTTAAGAGGCTGTAGGACCTAAAAGGCCTGAGGTTTCGAGGTTTGGAGAAAATTTTTAAAGACTACATGGGTATTTCTATAATGTATGCCTATGTAGGTTTCACCATAAATCTTTAGTGATTGTATATTCTCTGAAATCTGAGAGATGTGAATACAAACAGTTGCAATTCTATTCTCTATTAATAATGAAGCAAATCTCATTTCACCGTAGACGTAAATAATCTTATTGAACCATGTAAATTCTTATTAATATATTTAAAATCAACCTACTTATTGCAAGAGGACATGTGGCAAGATTATAACAGGATATTTGGACTTCTACTATATAGGAATACAAAGTCAACATTGTAGTTTGTCAAAGGTGCCAAGATGTGCCCCCGACACGAAAAAAGGTTTGGAGGCACCCCTGACACGAATAAAATCCTTGATGTGCCCCCTTTCTCACAGAAAGTTTTAAGCAAACCGCCCACTAGCAAAGAGGCCTAGACACTCCATCACCTGCAGGCTGAAAGGCTTACTATACTCTTCACTGTCATACTAAGAAGTTAGATGCACACATCATTTCTCCTACAAATAAGAAAGTAAAACTTAAGGTAAACTCTTTAGATAATATCTTGAACTATTCCGTTCACCACTATTCTCTTATTGTTCTGAATTCTTATCCTGTTGTTTGGATTCTAAATTAAGCATCAGAGGGTTCGACAAAGTCCAACTCCGTCCCTCTCTTGTGCTCACTTTCTCATTTAAAGTGGTGTGCAAGTCTCCCAGTGACATGTCATTCATTCAGATTTAAGCAGAACACATACATTAAGTGTAGATTGACCCACTTAAACTAACTTACTCCATTTTAGTAAAAGTGAGTTCCTTGAGAATCAGAGATTAATGTACCCATCGGTTGTTAGCTTGGATGAATTGACCAACCCACCAATGATCTAATTGAGAATATTATGGTAAAACAACTGGTCATTAATGGGCATTTTTAAATTTGCAATCTGAATAATTAGACCTTAAGTCAGAGTATCTAGTCTAATGGGCAATCTTTGATTTAGGACTCGGGAGGCTCTAGGATTTAGTAGGGCCACTGCCGATTCTATTCTATTCTCAACTTATAATTGACCAAGTTGTGTAAAAGAAGCAAGGGAAAGGGTTCCCCACGTCCTTGTGTGGGAGCACCAATCACAGACATTGTTTTAGTGAACGGTATCAGACCGGTTATTAATCATTTCTGATATCGATACTAATATTTATCGATTTACAATCAATATCGATACAAATAAGCCGATATAGTAATTCGTATCAATACTGAAAACCATGAACTGAACGTGAGAATCCACATGATCAAGAAGGAGAGAAATCAATATGAGTACCACATGTAGGATATGAGATGAGATCAGGGCTTAAGTAGCATAGAGGGATTTACCAAAAAAAATAAGTAGCATAGAGGGTAAAATGATTAAAACAAACCGAAAAAATGTTCTCTATAAGGGAATGCACCACCTACACCTAACACATGGGGTGAAATGACCATTCCGCCCCCATGAAAGGCAATAATGATCATCCTATTGATGTCACCACATGTACTCACATCGGCCCTCATGCATGCAGGAGTCACACTCCCCACAGAGAACTCTTGCCAAAAAAACGGAACAAGAATGTTACCTGATCGTGTCACCCGTGTGTTTCCTATGCCTAGACACTAAAGCACGTGAAAGTACTATGTTGCCCCCATGAAAAGCAAAAATCCTGTCCAAGGTGATGCTTGCATGCTCTCCCATTAGCCAACGTGCGTGTAGGCTCTAAAGGCCCAATTTCTTTCCTCCCCCCACGCCCCCCCCCCCCCAAAAAAAAAAAAACTATCGATAATTGATTCCCGTTCCATAACACTGAACTAAATGGGAGAAAGTTCTTTGTCTAGGAGTGTGGCCTATGTCAGCACTCCCATGAGTCTATCTCTCTCCTCCCCATTTGAAAAGACACTTTTGCCCCTTGTTTTGAGGAGGAGAGATATAGACACATGGGAGTGCTGGTGTAGGCCATACTCCCAGACAGAAAACTTCTACCTGAACTAAATTTACCTTGGACAGTTGGCATCTTTTTTTCTTAGAAGTAAAATAAGCAGAATGGATCATCTGCACGTACCAACAGGTGAACGTAGAGCCAATATTTTAATTTTGTTTTCATAAAAACCCCTTTTCTTCTTATAAATGACAAAAATATAACAGATGGTTGGCTCTCACATGTACGTTCATCTGTTGGTACGTGCAGAGGAACCGAACTCCTAAAAAAAAAGGTATAATTGTATAATGATATCACGTATCGGCAGTAAAACTCGATTCGACACTGGCCACTGCCGATACAGCTACAGCTGATCAGATACCGACTCCTGAAATGTGAATGTACATTGATGGGTCGTCAGGTTTATGGACATGCAACATTGCAAGTTTGCAACTATGAATCGATATTGATGGGTGAGGGTATTATAGTCAATAAACAAAATTGGGTAGAGATGACAACAGCCTATCGCAGTTGGTAGCGTATAGTACGATAAATCCTATCTTCCCAAGAGGTTTGAGGTTCGAATCATCTAGTCCTCACCTCTCCACCTAATTAAAAATCTAGGAAGGAAGATTATAGTGTCTCGAAATGGAAGAAAGAAAGGACACGATAATGCAAGCTCAGAGTGACAGCAGACAGCACATCAGAATCTAGTAAAGTAGAGAGAACAAATTGTATGGGCCCACACAGTACACAAACTCACACTACCAACCATGGTGGGTTAACTTTTGATCCTCCTCGTGGGTTTAAGACCGTTTTAATAGACCACACCCCCCAGCCCCCGAAAAGCTCTGTCATGCTCGCCTCCCTAAGCCACCCTTGAACCTCTCTCTCTCTCTCTTTCTCCCTCGAGAACAAATAAAGTAAAAAGAAATTCACAGAACTAGAAACCACCACAAGACAGCTCCACCGTCTATTCATTCCTTCCCCGTATTTATTGTCTACTGTCTAGAGATCTCAGTTCCCCACAAGCCTTACTCGGTTACTCTAGTTTGTTACTCTCTCTCTCTCTCTCTCTCTCTCTCTCACGCTCACTCACTCACTCGCTCTCAGCCTTCTTGATTTCGAGGCTCATCGACCAACCCTCCAAGGACACCATTAATTTCTAATTTTTGTGCATACTCTTGGTTTCAATCATGGAGGTTTTAGTGCTTGTTGTACTTATCTTGGCCATGACTGGTTACTCAAGTAAGTTCTTAGATTATTTGTTTTTTATTATCTTTTTAATGTGAGATTGAGAGTTCTAAATTTGTTGCCTATATTTTTCAGAGGGTAGCTTCTTCTCTTATGAATTTTCTTCCTTTGCTTCTGCAATTTGATGAATGAATGGTCTTTAGAACCCTTAAAACGTTTCTTATTCCCCCTCCCCTTTTGAGCATGGGCTTTCCTCTTCTCCCCTTTTTGTGGTTTTGATGGTGTTTTAGATTTTATTTTATCTGAAAATTATTTTTTTTTCTCAGGCGAGATCTGTGGGTTTTTTTATTTTTAGATTTTCTTCCCTGGTTCGTATTGAAAGGCTGAATTTTATTAAATTTTTTGTGTGGCTTTTGTTAGGTGCAAACTGGTGTGTTTGTAGGAGTGATGTGAGTGATACAGCTTCTCAGAAGGCCTTAGATTATGCTTGTGGAGCTGGTGCAGACTGCTCACCCATCCTCCAAAATGGGGCTTGCTACCAGCCTAACACTGTAAAGGCCCATTGCTCTTATGCTGTCAACAGCTACTTCCAGAGGAAGAGTCAAGGTCTAGGGACCTGTGATTTTTCTGGCGCTGCTCAAGCTGTCACAACTGACCCAAGTAAGAAAAAAACCTGAATAGGCCATACCCCTCACTCACCTGCTCTTTGTATCCTTTGATAATGTTGGGAACTATTCGATTATTAGCTTTCTTGGTGATATTTTCTTTCTTGTGATCTGTAGGTCCTGGTGGCTCTTGTTTGTTTCCTGCAACCCCAAGGTATGGTATCATCATCTTTTCTTTTTGATTTTGGGAAGGGAATGATTTCAAGCTTGGTTTAGAATGTATGTTACTCTGTGTTCTTACTGGGAATCTTGGATTTCTTTTGGCTTTTTTTTTTTTCCCATTAATTGGATTTTTCACTAACTTGGAGTTTACATCTAGAAGGAAGTTGAAGTTAGCTATTTCTTATTTTGCTGGTTTTCCCATTATACGTGGGGTTGTAGGCTTCTAGCTGGCATTTGGTAAGAAATCTATTCCCCCCCCCCCCCCCCTAAAAGTAGATCTAATTCTTTTTCCATTATTTTCCTGGAAGGAAGCTGGTGGGTGGGTATTTTTTTTAATCTCAGATGTAAAGTTTATAACCTTTTGAAATCTACAAGTTTATCAGTCGACTTAGTCCCAACTCCCAAGCTAATTGGCTTATGAAATATGCATTTTGATGACAGTTTTGTGATAAACTATGAAGCCATCCCTTTCTGCTGCGAATTCTGCTTTCTGAAAAGCAGAGGCTCTTAAGTCTTACCCTAACAAGAAGCTCTCTGGCTCCCTGTTCTGCACATGGTAGTGTTAGGGTTTTCCTGGGTAGATTACCGGATGGGGAGGGAAGCTTTCAGGGGATCTTGTGATGTTATTGGTTTTCTATTGTTAGATTTGACTTGGGTTTTCAAAATTCCCTTGGGGTTGGTTGATCTGGCACTTTACTTAAGTGGGACGAAATGGAGTTCTGGGTCTTCCTTACATTCAGGCTTTACAGTTGTCTTAGTTTTGTCTCTTAATTTGGTTTCTGGTTTCAGGCTCTCTGGTCTGGGCGGAGTGATCTGAATTTCTCTTTTTCTTTTGTCATTGTTCAGTGCTGCAGGAACCAGTAATTCAACCCCATCAACAGGAACAACACCAACCACCACAACCCCATCTACGACTCCGACTACAGGAACTACACCTACAACCAGCACAGGCACAACTCCTTCTACTACCACTGGAGGTATCATAGGAGGGATTGGCTCTGGTTTAGGTCCCTCAAGTTCTTCTGGCATCAACACAGATACCAATGATGGTGGTCAAGCCTTTCAACACAACAACTTATTCTCCCTTTTGTTGCTAGCCCTTTGGTTCTCTGGCCTCCTTTTCTTGTGGGGTTGAAGAAATGACAAAGGTAGTTCTTTCTTGATAGGTGGATGAGATGTTGCTGCTGCAGCAAAGATGGTATGCATGTGATTATACACTGGTGAGCAAAGGGAATCATCTAGAGACATTCCCCAATCCCCACTTAGGGGTTTTTTTCTTCTTCTTTCTTTCCTCCTCTGTGGAAAAGCCAGGTGTTATCTTATTTTGGTGGTGATGGGCTGCTGGTGGAATAGAACCTTAATCTCTTTGTGTCTTACTTTTCTCTCTGTTTTTGTTTTGGCAAAAGGTTTAATGGAATGGTCCCTAGTACCACAGAGTATTATAGTTGATCCCTACTTAGATGTGCCTTATGGACTTCTACCTAGTTTTGTGCCATGTGGATCATGATGTGGCTACTTAATTCAATTATGTACAATCTTATTTATTTCCCTGCCCCCTCTTCATGATCTTGGCTTGTTCAGCTTTTGGTTTCCCACTTGGTTAAATCCAATTTGACATGTAAGTAGATGGTTTTGGGTCTAAAAATTTTCAATTTCCATCTTATGACATATCTGCTGTGGTACAAATAGATGTGTCAAACAAACAGGAGCAGTTCTTAGTGAGTGAGACTGGTAATCCTATCCTTCTTAAGCTGTTAATTAGGGCTTCTCACTTTACTAGGTTTTTAGCAGTTTAAAATCATTGGATGCCTTTCCCTAGAATGGTATACATGTTCCTTTTTTTCTTAGTTATTTTGGGATACTAAAAGGTAGGGGAAAACCTTTTTTGTTTTTCCTTCTGGTTTGGGTGTGGGGCTGGAGTTGCTTAAATAGTTAAATAGAATAAAAGCCATTCCCTTTTTTTTTTTTTATCTTTGTGTGGTACACAAACTCACTAAGTAGCTGTTATGTGCCCCTAAAGAACCCACTAGTGAAAAAGGAACCTTTGGTGGGGACCCTCCCTTCCTCAACCTTAGTAGTCCATTTTACCAAAAAAAAAAACCCTTAGTAGTGGTGGTATGGAGTGGTTGGGTTGATGTGGGGCCCGAGAACATTTGAATTCCACAGTTGGGCATTGTATGTTTTTGTTGAGATGTCATGGATCAAAATATTGAAGGATGTTGGTGATCTTTGCTTCTGGGCATCTTACAAACTGGGCCAGTGAAATGGTTTATATGGGCTTAATGATTAAAATGCTCTCTCTATATGGAAGGATATACTAGTACCTTGTCATCAATCTTCAAGGTTGGGCAAGCAGGCTCTGATGATCACAAAGCCCAAGATTAACTGGATTTGTGGTCTTGGATTGCTGATCTCCAATCTCTAGATTAAAAGATGTGGCATTGTGTCAAAATCATGGGGTAGGGCTTTGAAGATCACAAAGTCCAAGACTCTTTCGTTTGTGGTCTTGGATTGCTGATACCAATCTCTCTGTATGTGGGGTTCTCACAGTCACGGTTGAGAATGAGACAACCTTAGTCAATTCCTAGATGTAAAGAGAGCACTTGGTACAATTAAACAATATTTGTGCAGGAGAAATCTCGGTGTAAAAAATAGTTCCCTCAACAAGGTGGGGGTCCATATGGTCAAGAAAGAAAAGAGTTTATGTTATACCAATTTTGATTTTTAATTGTTGCAATCTCGAAATGACTTCTTTATAATTTTTAGGGCAAATTTCACAGACACCCCCTATAAGTTAGTCAAATGCCACAGATATACCAAACCTATCAAAATATCAACCTTCCCCCTGATATTAAGCACAGTTAGCACCAACAGTTGAAATGTCTATTTTAACCTCTAAGTTATTTAAATAAAAACGATTTCTTCCATCTTCAGTTCTTCACAACTACGGATTTTTGTCGTAGGGTAATAACAGTCGCCTCGCCTCCCCTGCTAAAGTAGTTCATTAAGTCTTACCAGAGAACCTTTTGAGCATTGATCATGTCGATCAAAATTTTTAGAAAAAAATGAAGGGATTTGGGTTTTCTGGGGACGAAAACCCAAGTCTTGATCGAGTTGGATAATGTTTTCACAGCTTAATACTATTTTTTTCTTTTAATAAATTTAAGGGAGATTTCATGAATTTCTCAGTGGTGGTTACCATGCATAAATTTTGTCAGCTCAGTTGGCAAAAACCAACTCCTCAAATAAGAGGTCGAGTTCAAACCACCTGGGGCCTATCCCCATCCCCTCTATTATACAAGCTCTTAATCCAAAAATTAAAATAAAAAATAAAAAAGAAAAAGGATCAAATCCAGCTTGAAAATATGAGAATCACCTTCGTTTTCCTTTAATTAATCGGGAGATGTTGTTCGACGGAGGAACATGGCATTGAAGAAGGGTGATTTCAAGAATAAATTTTTTCTTTCTTCTTCTTCTCCAGAGAACACCACTGTCAGAGGAAAACGAAGGTGATAGTGGGCTTTTGGCCAAATACAAGAACCGAACCCCACAATCCGAAACTAAAAGTAAAACAAAATCAGCTCAATCGAAGAACAGGTGGGTAGAACTAGGGAAGTTCTTCAGTGAATCGATGCTGAAACAGGGGACTATAATGCCAATGCCCGACATCAAAAACAAGATGCCGAAGAGATCGTTCTTGCCTCGTTTCATCGCATCGAAACTGCCACTCTCGACTTTCCAAATTTCGGAGCTGAAACAGATCTTCCATGCTGCGGAGAACTCGAGCATGGAGAAGATCCTTCAGAACACTGTTCAGGAATGCGAGAGGGCACCAAGCAGCGGCATGACCAAGAGCTGCGTGAGCTCTGTCGAGGACATGATCGACTTCGCCGTTTCGGTGTTGGGTTGGTGGTGTTCTCCGGAAAAGAAGAAAGAAAGAGAAACCAAGTAAAACAATAAATTTGACTGTAATTTCCACTAATCACGGACATCCAATTAAGAAGATTAAAGAAAGGGAAAAGGAAATGGATTTCTCTTTTCTCTTGTAACTTTAATTAATCAGTTCGTTTTTCCTATTTATTTATGGAGAAGAGAACGATTGGGTGAGAAGAACTTTGGAATGTAAGGGTATTATGGGGAGTTCATCCTGTGATAAGGGTAATTTTACCATTTAAAAAGAGTTAACAGTGACTTAATTGCACAGATCTAACGGAGTAGACTAAGTTGAAATAAAATCATAAAATAAGAGGTGTCAGTGATATTTTTTTAAAGTTTGGTATATCCATGATATTTCATATACTTACAGGGGGTGTCCGTGAAATTTTCCCTAATTTTTATGATTTATATAGAATGTATAAAGTACCTTTGGCATTGCTCCTAGAGCCCCATCCAGAACTCATGGCTTGGGTATGTCATCAGCTTTCATTAAACTAGCGGGTATACATCAATCATAGGAGTGGGACATAAGAAGGTAAGGGATCTTTTTCTTGAATGAAGAGGAGAGAGGAAGCTACATGCGGGTTCAGTTTTTTCGAAAAGGTATCGCTCTTTATCGGTTTGGCAACCCGAATAGCCTCGATACTTGCCTCTAAAGAGAAAATATCCTAAAATTGGATCCAATTGACGAATTGAGGCACAACACTTGTTTATCCCGAATCGAGAGGTGGCATTGAGCTGGAATCTGGGGCTAAGCCACCCATTGGATCTAGAAGAGGTTTAAGGCGATCTCCCCTTGTACTAAACCAAATAAGGAATCGTGGGTTGGAGACCTGTGATCAACTCCTCAGGAATCTAGAAAAGCGGATCCATACTTATAAATTTTTTAAACTCATTCAACAACAACAACCATAACCTTATCTCAACTAAATGGGGTCAGCTACATGGATCCGATAAGGCTATTTCTTAAATTCATTTCCCACTTTATCTCTAGATTCACACATCTCCTTCAGTTCTTGCAACAATACCCTACCTATCTTTCTGATTCTTCTGTCAAAACTTTCGGACAATTTTATGGAGCTCATCACAAACTGATTTTAGCCACTTAAAACAAGACAGCATAGGTTGCCCAACGCCTACACCACAGATTTAATCAACTCTTCCCTGCTCTAGAAAACGAAGACCCCTTCCATCCTGCAATTTACTGAAGATATTTGACATTTGATGCTCTTATAGGAAGGCTTCATCCGATGCACATCACGATGTAAATGGATCAAATTTGAATAGAATATAATGCTATTCATATCCACATTCAATTAGCTTTCGAATGAATTCGGATAGTTTTTGGAGATTGATTTTTTCCTTAAAAGGATACAAACACGACATCGAATTCGGATTTTGTACCATCCATTAACATCCCATGTGGATACAAGAGAGTGGAGTCATGAGTCTGGAGAGAGCAGCGTGTAGTCTCACCGAGTACGATGAACGGCAGAGACCTGTGGAAGACGAAAATTCAAGAAGTTGGGAAGGTGAAGGGCTAAATCCACTACCGATGTTAAAGGGTCATATCATAAATTACATAGATGTCCTCGTGATGTCCTCGTGAATCTTTTTTCTTTTCATTTGATTTGGATCTTTTTAGATTTGAAAATTTGACATTTGGTGCTCTTATAGGAATGCTTCATCTGTTGCACCAAGGCCCACACTCTCAACTTTCATATTCAAATCCAATCAAATACCCTCTCATGTATGGCTATGAATTCCTATATTTGTCAGCTGCCACACATCGGCATGCACCCTGTCCGGCCCACTCACAAAATTACAACCCAATCTGACCTGCCACATAGCATGATAGCAATACCAGGGCCCACCTAAGAACCCTCTCAAAAATGTGCCTGCCTAGAAATTCTGTTCCCATACCTTTTTTTTCCCTCTCTCCTTTTGTGTATCCCCAAAAAGAGGGGGGGGGGAGGAAAGAGGTTAAAACACTAGAGAGAATAAAGTTGTATAAGTAAATACAATGATAAAAGTCTCATTTCCCCCTCTTTCTCTTCTCACGCATGTCTAAAGGAACAGGAAAACTAGAAAAAAATGAAGTTAAACACTGCATACAATAAGATGTCCAAGTAAAGAAAATGATAAAGGGAAAAATAAATGGACCCAAATTCTCTTCATCCATAAAATCTGACACTATGATTATATAATGGTTTTTTCGACCTTCATCAATAGGGAGCATGAGTTAATGATGACATTCACTCTTTCATAGTCTAATCATAGTGTCATATCACCTACGATGAAGAAAAACTAAATCCAAAATAAATAATACAGAAAAAAATATGAGAATAATACTATTTAAGCAAACAAAAAAAAATTATATTCAAATCTTAGAAAAATAGACACAAGTATGTCACACAATGCACAAGTACGTCATGCAATGCGTAACTTCCAATAATAGTTCATGAACAATATGTGATTTACTATCAATGCTTCATGTTCATCCTCCATACAGCTTATCCTCTTGATCATCATTATCATTAGCAAATCACCACCATCATCCCTATTAACACCATAATACTCATCAAACATATTTCTCCATCTCCATCCACCCTTGTGGCTGTATGCAATCACTAACATATAATCAGATATTGTCAACCCCTGGAGATGAAAATCCTTCTAGATAACCAAGGCTGGATGACAGCAATTACTAGATAGAGCCAAGTTCATAAATAGTACACATAAGAGGTACTTCCAGCTACACTACTGAGTCTCAGAGGTTCATACTATATACCAGTATCATTTTGTTTTGAACATATGTTGGAAAGGAATTTGGCCTCTCAGCAGCTACTGCCTCGAATGAAGTCGACAATCAACTTGGCAACAGGATCTGGCTTCTCGACATGAGGGATATGACCACAATCTGGTATTTGGCGCACAATTGCATTTGGCAGTTCACATTGTAATCTCTGCACAACATATATTTAATCAGTTAATATATATAAACTATGAAATCTCGTGGAGGGAGCCCATGCGTACACACATTCAGAAAATTCATCTATTTCGTGGTGTTTTGACACCATCTACCATGCAGACAATTCAATTTACTAAAGTTGTGTTTGGTGTGCATTCTCGAAATAGATTCTGGGTTTAGAACGTATTCTAAAGCGAGAAAATAGAGAAGAAATGAGTTTCAGAATGCATTCTAGATCGAAAATCTATTCCAAGAATGCATACCAAACACATGCTAAATAAACATAGGGAGAGGTACTTGGGCATACGGAGCCCGTCCGATGCACGATGCCACACCAATGGCAGCACACAAGACGGTATTGCTGGGGTTTCCACGAGGAAAGAGGAAGTAATAATCCCACATCGGGCTAGATGTAGAGACTTATAAGTACTTGGGCACTCTCCTTAGTGTCTAGCTTTTAAGGATAGTTCTACCCAAGTCCTAATAAGTGGTATCAGAGCCAAGGTTGTGGTAGAGCCAGGGCATGCTAGGGCTAAGATTGTGGCAGAGCCATGGCATGGAAGAGTGATGGAAGGAAAAAAGTTTTATGAATCAGGCAGTTAATTTCCTCAGATACTACAGAACAATATAGATGGCCAAACTGAGCTAGCATGTCTGGTTGAAAAACCATCTTCGGCCCAGATCATAAATTCTTTCAAGAGCAGCAGAAGCAGGTACTCTTTTTTTTTTTCTCTAGTGATAAATAAAGCAAGTAATTGCTGTTGTCTTTCAGAATTCTAATTTATGACTAATGGATATATTTGGAGCTTAAAAGGATCAAAGCACAAGAAATGAGACAACCACTGCAAGCTTGCTGCTGATAATCTGGTCATCCTCACCCCAGATGATAAGCGTCTCCTGCTTAACCTGTAGAACATCAGAGCTAACGGAAATCAAAACAAACATGCTATAAATTAAGGCCATTATTCATTCCATTTCCCGTCTCTAAACCATTTAATCTCCACAAAAGGTTTGATGATTTTGAGCTACATAACAAGACACTCCATGTTATGAATTTTGCCCATTTCAACACCATATCATATAATGTGTCAGATGCATGCTAGCACTAACACGACCAAATTGATCATAAGTACATAGATCTTTTAATATTTTGCACTTACATGAATTAAGTATGTTCAGTAATATACTTATGAAACGAATTGTATGCACATGGATTCATTTGGGTTCTCTAAACACTGTGTAAAACCCCTGATATCGAATGCCAAACCCATGTCCAGTGTCCTTTTCATGTATGTCTTGAGGAATACGAGCATGAGATGGCTACTTCCTCTTCCTTCACATGGAACACACATCTCAAGGGAGTTAAGGCTTTGATGTAGTTGATAACGATTTGTTTTCAGAAAAATTCTTAGCAGTACTAGCCAAATGAAATATGGTGCAAAGTCCCAGAAACAAGGCTTCAATGCCATCACCTGCTCTCGGACCCTCTTTTCGACAGGAATATCTCCCTGATGCCTTGATTCTTTAGGAAGCTAAATGAGTCTAAAACCATGCAATTTGGACATGATTTGAGTGAGTTATGTCAAAATAATGGGAAAAGGAAGATTGTTGGGAAAGATTACTTCACTGAGACTTTTATTCTTTTATCCTTCCTAAAAGTTTCTTTAATTTTCTAGCAAGTAGATTCGATAGACAGAGTCAAGAAAGTCCATTTCATGTCTTAATTAAATAATCAGGAGTCGATGCTAAGACTCCAGAGCTGATGCAACTACAATTTTGAAGTTCCACAACAATGTATTCCAAATGTCTATCATACATTTAAAAAAAAAAAACAAAAAACCTACTACTTTATTTCACCCTACTTGTAGGCAATTGTGATTCTAAACATGTGAATGTTAGCATTAACTCATCTCATTCTTTTACTACAAGTTTCTAATTGGTAATCTTCCATACTCAAATTCCTCTATTTTCCCCTAAATGTTGCCTCAACTTTCCACTACCTGCTAAACCAGAAATCTTCCACAATAAATCCCCCCTTCATTCTCATCTCTTTTTTTTTTTTTTTTTTTTTTTTTTTGGGGGGGGGGGAGGGGGGAAGGGGGGTTGCAATTCATTGTCAAATCTTTGTTATCTACACTTTACATTTAGATCTTCCTCTCAATAATTTTAGGTTGCTACTTTATAATCCTAAATTCTTAATGGCAGGTGCACTAAAACAAGTTTAGGATCATCAGATCAGGTTGGTTTATAGCCCAAGAGCTCCAAAATCAAGGAATGGGTCATCCACAATTCATGAGCCATGTACAATTTAGTCATAATACAGCTTGTTTCCATCCCCTAATCAAGACAAAATAATCCCCATTCTTGACTTTCATTAATTCCATAAAGCACTTCTAACACCAGTCTCTTTAAAGTATACTTTGGTCTGAACTTGTTTCTCTACAAAGGAATTCCAGTAAAAAGGAGAATGCATGCAGCAAGATGGGACCAATCATTCAACAGGTACTTCATGAATCTCTAATGCAAACTTGATTTCACAGGATGTTTAAAAATTGACTTCTTCCGAATTTTTTTTGGGAGGGGGGGGGGTTTGGGGAGGAGATTGTGGCAGTTTAAGAAAAAGGAAAAACCTATGGATGAGAAGGCCACAATCATCCACATGGAAGAACAAGTGGTCCAGACTCCCTTAGCCATCCATTAAATGTCCTCCCTGCATGTGTGGCACACATATGACACAGGTAGGAAAGCTAGCTCTTTCTTGTTCTTTTTTTTCCCCCTTCATACAGGCACAAGGATTTCTCTTTTCTGTAAGCATGTCAGAATTGTGAAATATCATAGTGTGTTTCAATCAATGGCCTTCCATAGTTCTTATGTACCTGTTCTATTAGGGAGATAACATCGTAGCCGCCAGTATTCATAAAACCAACAGTGGCATCTTTCCACCAAGGTAATAGGCAATGTAAGCGGCCCACCTAGAAGTACAGAAGAAGAAAGCATTAATTTTTATTATAATCATTAGTATAAATCTCCTGCTAAATAAAATCACACCCAAATATAAACAAGTTAATTCAAATTCTCACTTTGGTCCAGTCTAAGCTGGTGGTAAATGAAATATTATTGAAGCACAAAAGAGTCGCATACATCCTCAGAGGGATGCTCTTCAGTAAAGATACCTGGTATATGGAAGTGTCAAAGGTTAGTTTCTGGAGATTTGAATATGTGAAATACCAGAAGGAAAGATATTCTATAAAATGGAGGAGATGTTGGGAAAACTCATTAATAGAGGTGTATACTTCATCTGGTGTAGTGGAATCTATCAAGAAAATAATTTGTTGACCCTTGTAAGAAGTTCGTGAAGTCAAAAAGCTAGCTCTGACTAATTCCATAATCATTATTAGGCTTTCTAGTCTCTTTTACCATTCTTTGAAATAAAAATCAATGGATCACATCGGACACTACTATATCCATTAAATAATATTATACCAAGGAAATATCCCCATGGGATCCATTACATCATAGGTCCTAGCCTTGTGTGTTCATGCCAATTGTCCTTCACTTCACAGGATCAATAAGATGTAGTTTTGTTACTTATAACTTTGGTCTCATATAGTATACATAAGCAAAAGGGAAGCAGTCCCAGCTGTATCAATGCGGAGTGCAGTTCCCACACCCAACCTTTCCCATGTGGAATGCCAACTAGGAAAAACTGAACCATTGAATGAGAACAGGGTGCGCCATGTATTGATCACATGTCAAATTTGAGGCCCTAATTCAATCATATCACCCACCTTGTATTGCAGATTTTCGCTTATATTTGCTTTATTTTGACAATTGACGGAGTCAGATTGGGCCCAAAATTAGCACATCTAAGTAGGGGAGGATGGGGCCTTCTTGTCCCTAAAATTTGGGCCCCACCTGACCTGCTAGATGGCGGATAATACCACTGGTACTGCTCTGGCTACACTCAACCCGGACCAGCATCTGCTCACATAAATGTAACTTATGAGTAGAAAAAGATTATCAAATACAATGATTTTTCCCACTTTTAGTGGCTGAACTTTTAATAAGTGATCCACCATAACTATTAGAGCAAGAGGTAAGAGAATTTACTCTGTTGGCATAATGTGGAACAACTAGAATCGAAATCTTCCAAGACAGAGATCATTATCCTGAGTTTTTGAAGACTTCTACTAAAAATGATTCAATAGGATTCCATTTTGAAGGATCATCACAATGGAATAGTCAAGCTCAAAGGAAAAGAAAAAACAACAAGAAGAAATGAGCACGAGTGAAGGTTCAAAATTTGAAAGATTAAAAACGAAATGTTCTGATCTGCTAGAGATGCTAAATATGGAAGCGTCTATGAACAACATTTGTTTTAATTCCTTCAGTATTATCCTTCTACCCCATCTCTTTCCTTATTGAATAGATAAAGTTAAGGTCAATATTTTCCGGCAAGCAATGGTACCTTTATGGGAAAACTGGATTCTCCAGAAAAGAACAATAGAAGTTTTCTTCAAGCTGGTGCATAAGTTCTTGCTTGTTCGAAGGTCAGAAAATCGTTGTCTTGAAGGCCTTCTGAGGTCAAAGGTAATTCCAATGGTCACATCATGCCTTTCGTAACATTGCTTGTGAATCTCAGTAAGTTGCATTTGACTAAGAGAGTTTCATCTCCATAAACAGTTCCAAAACCGGTGGATCAGAAGATCTAAACAACAATTTTTTTTTTTTTAACTCTCAAAATAGTTGAAAATCCTCTCTTGCTCCAATATATCAGAGATTCTCTTATAGAACAGTGCCTACTAGCAATAATATCTTACCTCTCAGATTATAATTTTGATATTCCCGACCTTCCAAAGAGGAAGACAAATCTGCCAGAACGACCAAAGACACTTAAGCTCCCTAAGACTAGAAGCCCACACTTCCAAAGAGAAAACGATAGAGAATGAGGGACAGCATAGGTGCAGCTTCACTCAAACACAGAAGGCACAGTATTAGGTTTGAAAATCTTTTGATACATTTTCTTCACACAATTATGATTGAAGGCAGTCCCTTTAGTGTCATCCCCAAGTACCATAAAGGATGGACCATGGATCCTAGAAATTATCATTGACCATATTTGACACCTTATTGCTGATGAAATTATAGAAATAATAATGGCTATTCTTATTTCTTAGATCCTTACGCATCATACAAACATGGTTCAGAATTACTGACAAGCATCAAGAGCTACTTCCTGTACAAAATCACAGAACACTCACCCCTGCATAGGATACTATTCTAGGTAATTTAGTTTGATCTCCGGTGCCTTTAGTGTACACACTTGCATCAATCAACACCAGCTGTTTTACCTGCAACATTAGAGAAGTAAAACAGCAGTTAGATGGTCATGGGAAGATTATGATCCAAAATAGTGGAAGGATATCAGATTTTAGGTGGAACATCTTTAGAGTTCAGGTATTGGGAGTTCAGAAGAATTCAATGTCCGTTCAACATTTTTTTGGGATTCAGTTAAGTAATATTTCATTGGGAGAGAATTGGATCCAAAGAGTTTGCAGATGCAGAATACTCCCCCTTGGTACAGACTGATGTGTACACACAAGGCCCTGTATGTATTTTGTCTCTGTAAGTTTTATGATAAAGTTAGGGAAACACATATCAAGAAAAGGGAATATAAGAGGGGCCTACTTTGTCCCATCGAGAAGGAAAAGGGGGTTATGCGAAGTAAGACTACTTTGGGATACCACTCAAAGCATGAGCAATATACTACTATCTTGATTAATTATCCCAGTAGTGTTTGGTTATCTTTCCTTTAAATTCACAGTCTGGATCCCAGTACCAAGGGCAACTCAACCAGGCTGAAATTCAGAAAGAGTTCAAATAAATTATCCAGGTCCCTTCCTCCAATCTCTTCCTCATGTGCCTCTACTGGTATCCTAACCTACAAGCATCCCCAAAACACATCGGCAACGTCTACTGGCAGATTGGTGTTTGGTCTTCCTCTGAAAATTCCATCATTCCTAAGGAATGCCCATCTTGAAGGACAGTTCTAGTTGAAGTTGTTGATGATGCAAAAGAAGAATGCTAGCAGTGTAGATAAGATTCAAGCCACTGTTGGGTTTCTTCTCTCCTCTCTTTCTTCCTAGGAGATGCTTAGTATGTCATATGGAGGGTGGGTTTGTTTTGTTCTGCTGTAGTTTCAGAGGTGTGGTGGCTTTTGCTGGCTGTAATGGGTATAGTTTTAGGCATCCCCAGTCTTTTTCTTTCTCCAGGATTCTGCTCATTGTATCTATGATCTTTTCCTCTTCTCTAATAAATTCTTTTTGTTGCCAACTTATTTGAAAAAATTATCCAGATTCAGTTCAAGAGCCCTCACAGACTTTAACTAAGTCATGCTTTTGTCTTCTTGAGTTAAGAGCCCTTGCTGACTTTATACTTCAAGATCTTGGCAAATCACTGGATCAGTCTGATACTCTAATCCAAGTTTCAGGGTTCTTCAACCTTGATTAGGAATATCTTTCAGAGATGAGTTAAATTCAGGGCCAGAACATGTACTTCTCCCAGGTACAACTCAACTTTTCCACATAGAATAGTTCTGTGTGAAAGCAAACAGAATTAAAAAGCCTATCTGATCTCTCTGCAAATCGATTCACAATAAATGCTCATAAATTCAAGGGAAATACTTACAGCTTCTGAATGGTTCACTGCAAAATCAATTGCAACAGCAGCACCAAGGCTTGGTCCTACTAAAATCATAGGCTTTTTGATGTAGGACCTCCAAAACTACAGTATGGCTCAAACAAAAATATTTAGAGCCCCAGCTTGATAAAAAGATGAAAATAAATTTCCACTATGGATTCTGCAAAGTGCCTCATTGGAGGACGGGCACCTACCCAGACCACCCAATTGATGAAAAACCATAACAAATTATGTTTTATTAGAGAAATTACCCCAGTAGCCAAGAGGATACCATAAAAACCAAATAAGACCATACCACACGGTTTATAATCCCTTTATACAAGGAGTACATCCAGTCTCCATGCACTCATCAGCTATTCAACTAACTGATCTGAGCATTCATTTGGACAAGGTTTTTTATTTTGCTTTTGATAAGTGAACAAGGTGTTTATGTTGGATAATAAGGCATCAAGTGAGAGCAGCAAAGAGTCTCCATTATCATTACTCCCGATAATGATCAACATTATGGAAGTCATAGAAACCCCTCACCCCCTGAACCAAATTCGATCCTAAAACCAAGAGCATGGCAATCTTGAACCCATTCCAAAGAGCTGAGGATTCAGCCGAGTCCCAAACACCAACCAGATCAGGGAAACCTGATAATCATGACATAAACCATAGCCAATGGTCTATAAGACCCATCTTGGTGGTGACCTTTGAGGTATCAAAAATGGATATGACCAATGAGTACATACACCATGGAAGCAGTGCGTTGTACTTGGGCACCATTCACTGTTATGAGAAAAACTTCTAATTATCAATCATAAACATCCAGAAGAACAGCTGTGGTAGAGTAGACAAACATTTATATCTTAGGGAGAGGGTTCCTCACGATGCCAGTGTTTGGGGAGGAGGAGAATCTGCATACCACACCAATGGCAGTGTGGAGAACGATATCATCCACACGGGGCCCACATGGTAGAGCAGGAGAGAGAAAATAATAAAGAACCGCATATGAGAGGGAAATAGTACTCTGGCATTGTGAGATTCTGTTCCCTATCTCTTAATATGAAGCTAGAAATACATATACCTGACAGAGGTGATTCCGCTTTGATGCCACGTGGCCCACGTCACAAGAAGGAAGCCTTTCTGATACAGGCAAATAAAAAACCAGGGTACGTGTTATAACAACTGAAAGAATATATTCCAAGAAAAATTAGAGGTGAGACACAAATTGTAACCTAAATCAGAAAAGCCCCAGCCAAGAATATCCACAGCCCAAGTCTCCAGCCCAGCTTCCTCCAGCAATGGGTATGCATATCTCCATTCTAAACAAGAGCTGAAGAAAAGAAAATGAACTATACCAGCTCAGCAAGCAATGTATGCATGAATAAAATACAGCCTAAACATAAAATACTAGCCTGTCAAAACCATGAAGGAGAACCACAGGATTTTTCTCTGTCTCCAACAATGGCTTCACACAACTACTCATAATGCATTTCTCTGACATACCAACCTGCAACTGTAGCAGGTACCCGCATGTTAGTCCTACAAATAAAAAGAACAAGAAACCATGACGTATACCTAACTTATGAGACCTTATGCTGGTCGCAAATCACCAAACAGACTATTTCTCTGCTTCATCCAGTGGTCAATGTTTACCACCCAACTTGATATTCTAAGTTCCTGGAAACTGAATATAACATGCTAGCTCATCCATGAAGCTTATTCAAGTGACTTCCTGGAGATGATAATCAGCAAGTCTGTATCCCTTCCTACAGAACAGTTGATCCCTTGGTGACCAGATTGTGGATTGGAGCAGGAACATGGAGCGGCATTGAACTGCTGGAACTCTGTTGGAGCGTCAACAAAGCATGTATATGTTTGTGCATCTAGCTATATACTTGTAAATGTAGATGTGTTGTATGTGTGATGATTAAACTCATTAAGGGCATCATAATAGTAAGGTCAAACTGAATAATTACTTTGGCAGTTAAAAATTTAGGCAAACATTATATTATGTTTGACAAGTGATTTATTTATCCCTTATTCGAGATAAATATCTTAAGTTGAAATGAATTTTCATCTTTCTTCATTTTGGTAAAGCTTGGTTACCTACTGTAAATTAATAAAAGGAATGAAGGTATATATATATGGACAAAGAGTTTTATTTTAGAGAGGTTCCTAGACATAACATTATTAATTAAAGTCTAGTTAAAAGCGACCCCCAAAAGCTTTCCTTATTTTCTTCTCATTTTTTCTGATTCTTTTTCCTGCTAATTCTTCAGAATTAACCCTCTCAGAAAATATGAATTCTACAAATAGTGGTAGTAAGGGAATAAGGCTCCCCTTGAAGCAATAGCATTGATTTGGCTCAATGGCTGAACAAATATGACAGACTTTGGAAACCAAAGCCTAAGAATTAGACGCCATACAAGTCTGGTCAATGGTGGTAGTAGTAGAAGGGGTTTTATGTTAATTCTCAGGGATCTTTCTGTAATTCTTTAATTTTCAGGGAGTCTTTATGTAAGTTTCTCTTTTACTAATATCAAAAGCCAGCCATTAAAACTGTGCGGTCCAGTCTGGTCACAGGTTCAGTTTAGGCTAGTATTTTATAATTTAGAAGGTCTTATTTCAGGTTTTAATTGTTATTACTTGTTAGGAAATTAAAGTCAACAGGGATTCTGTTAATATTCAGAATTACTTCTGTCATTCCTCGTATTCTGATTTCCTTCGCTATTGCATGCCTTATTTCTGTAACTGTTTTCTGATATATCTTGTTAAGTTCCTGTGTATCATTGTGAGTTTTGGTTTGTAACTGCTAAGTTTGAAACCTTCTAAGACAGCCCCAAGTTCCTCAATTCCACTGTTATACTAGGGCCTGCTAGCAGCCTAAACCCTAGACTCTGATTTAGGAAATTAGGGTTCAAGGTCTGCATTACCCCCTCCAATTTCCATTTGAGTGCTGGCTATATTCTGGATAGCCAAATGCAAAGAATTCAATCTAGTTCTTTTGGAAAAACAACAGCTATAGGAGAGTTCAATTTTCTTCTGTGCTGTTTTCTATTCCTACATTGGTTTCTATACCATCCACTTCCCAACAACCAAACAGAGCCCAAAAAGAAAATTACCAAAGACAGCCTGGTTTAAAGACTTAGCATAATCTACCAAGTAGATAGCCCAAGTTCGCTCCTTTTTGATATTTGGAACATCTAAAAGTTAACTCTTGCCAAAGGAAAACCTAATAATGTCCATATCCAAGTCTCTAAATATTTATGAAGCTGCCCAACTCATCCCTAGAAACAAAATCCCAAGATTTACCCTTTGCCTGCAAAACCTCATTTCAGAAGCTTCTTCTTAAGGAAAGTCGATTTAAATAAAAAACTACAAAATGTTTCAGCTATGATTATGGGAAAAAGCTATGAAGCATGCAATCCACAGATATTTCTTCCATCTAAAATATAACAGGGCAAATTACTAGAGGCTACTTGGAACAAATTATACTTTCAATAAGCTGCCTAAAAGTTATAAAATAACTGACAACCATCTTTTATTGAATTCTTCCTAAAAGTTGAAAAATAGCTTATAACCATCTCTTATTGAATTTCAAATGCAACTTAACTTTTATCAGAAGGCCTAAATTATCCTAACACAAAGACACATGTCAATAACTTAACTTTTTTATGGAAGAGGGAATCTAACTATGCCTTAGCTGGAAGCACTTTCAACGATCGTCTCAGTTGATCTGTCATGTAGCAATATTTGTAGGCACTCAAACTTCGTGAATATGTTATCCACATTATCATCTAATCATGGTTTACATTCAATTCAAGTTGCATCACCACATCATAATAATACTTTGAAAATCATTCGAAAAAATGGTTTACCCTCTCTTATACTCTTCTTTATTCTATATTTTGTTCATCAATCTGCAGGTCAGAATTTCTATGCTTGTCTCAAAATTTTCAGTTTTGAATTGTTTGTTTAAATGCTTCTATCATGCTGGATTAACTATTGCTTATTAATATTTCTTCATTCAATAATTAAGACTAATATAGAAGTTTCCTCAGAGACCTGTCAGGTTAGATGGAAAATCGGGGAAAGACAGAAACTGCCAAAAAAAAAAGAGTATTTTTCTGTTGTTTTTTTGAAAGGAAAACATCAACCACCTTTCCGGAACTTCCCTAGAAAGTGAAACGTACTTTTTTTTCTCTCCAAAACAAAAGAGAGCTATGGAAAGTTACTCTCAAACATTTTCCACCATTAAATCAAACACTCATCAGAAAGTAAAACTTCCACCACTTCTCACTTTCCTTTACTTCTCTTTCCACTCAACCAAACAGAGTCCAAGAGAGATTGAGCTTTCAAAATTTTGAAAAGATGAGGGGGGGGAGGAGCTGAGGAGGCGTTTGGGAGGAAGAAAAGAAATATTCATGGGGGAAAAAAACCAGCCACATAATTCTTCCATTTATCAACAATCAAGTCCCCTCGGACAACCACACCATACCAACACAAGCACAGAACCCCATTGAAATCGCAGGAAATCAAACTAAAACAGATAGCCTAGAACTGAAGTTCAAAGACACAACGAGTGGAAGAAAGTATGTAAGTGCAACAACAGAGTTTATTCTGAAGAGATGAGAGTAAGAAATGTAATCACCTGTACGGGCAGTCGTTCGATCCTTTTAGCCAGCTTTCGAGCAAATGGGTCTTTGATTTCCTCGACTTCTTTCGGAAGAAATGATGGAAACCCATCCGCCCAAACCCCAAATCCACCCCTTGAGCTTCTGCATTTCCTCGAAAATTGGATTGGTGGTGTCAAGCCCACTCCGAGAGCCAACATTGCAGAGTATTCACCACCAACTCAACTTGGCATCTGAGTTCTTGTGCTTAACAAACAACAAAAGAGGCTCTTCCTCTCGTCCTTTTCCCCTGTAACGTTGTAAGCTGTGACACCACTCACTACCAATTACAGTATGTCGGTGTCACCAACATTTTTCTGTGTTTTCTCTCTCCTCCTCGCTCTGGTCCCAATTCCCAATAACAAAAAATGAAAAATCTCTTTCGCGGGATCCATATTTATTTCGTTGGAACGTGTAACTGAACGAACGAGTTTCTCAAAAGGAAAAAAGGAATGAATGAAATCAGTTCTAATAAGAAAGATAAAGAAGATTTATTATCATTATAAACAAGGATAAACAATAATGATTGATTCTCCTTGTGTAATTAACTCAAAACAATCTTTACAAGTGGATTATTTATTTCTTGATAAAGAATAACTAAACATGATCCATGGTGGAACCGAGCATAGTTGGCCAGTTAATCCACCATTCCACCGCCCTAACTACCATGAAGGATTGAAGGGCACCCACTGCCACTATCTAATTTAAACTTCGGAAAAATTAAAAATGGGTTTCATCTTTAATTAAGGGAGATAGAACACCGCTTGGTTGCGTTTATAGTCTCAAAAAGGGTCTCTGTAGCCTAAGTTAGTCTTGCTTAGATGGAAGAATCCCAATTTTGGGAATATTGACTCCGAAGTGGAAACCAAATTGGGTGAGCTCAACATTATACAAAATATGAATTGACACCAAGGGTTGGCAATTATGGAAAGCACGACAAGAGGTCCATCGGAAGCAAATATCCCAGATCCAACGGCTTAAATGTGGTAGGGGAAATGGGATTAAATTGGGATCTGGACTGATCCGATCCAATTTTTATCATCCTTATTGGTTTGAATCCGGTTCTGGTTTATCAGTTGGCAATGTACTGGACAGGCGTGTGTCACGTGTATCCGGCTATAGGCTTCGAGAGTGTAGAAAAAGACCCATTTGCCGAGAACATAGTTACTGTAATACGATAAGAGCTCAAAGATAAAGCAATGAATGGTTTCTTGTGGCCCTTCTAGCCTCTGGTGTTTGTGGAAACAGAGATGAGTTGAGAGACTTTTTAGTCATTTGGGAGTGATTGATGTAAGGGTATTTATGTAATATTCTTTCATATGTTCTAATATAATCTACTTGTATTAAAACTCAGGTTGTGAGGGGTAATCTAGTAATTAGTCCATCTGACCTAAAAACCTTAATTTTTTTATAAATACTAGCTTGAGGCAGTAGCTTGGGTCTTCCAAACTCGATACTCAGGGTGTAATGCTTTAAACAACCTTGTGCTTAAACCCTGAACCCTAACAATCTTAAAGCATTAAATATTTTCTCTCGATCGATTTTGTAATTCTGGTTTTATTGGCGTTTATCATTCACAACAAGGCGTTCTCTGTGATCGGCTTAGGATTTCGGATCTCTTTCTCTGGCTTTGTTTTGTGCGTTATCCGATCGGCTTTAGAGTAGGGGTGTCAATGGGTCAGGTTGGACCAACCCTACCCTAAACCCTGACCCGATCCTAGAGGCCTTAACCCTGACCCGACTCTGCCAGGGTCAAGAAACTCTCAACCCTAACCCGACCCTGCCAGGGTCGGGCCGAGTCAGGTTGGTCCTGATTTATGGCACCGTCCACGTGTCTCATTAGACCATGTTTTTGTAACATAGGATCTCAACCTGTGGGACAGCTAATAAATATATTGAAAAAAACGACGTGTATAGACTCTCTCTCTACAATTGTAACGGTGTCCCCTCAATAGGCCTAGAAGCTTATAGGGGCTACAATTAAATAACAATCATGTCAGTGACTCTTTTTATGGCCCTGATCAAAATAGTAAATGATTTACTCTTTTTATGGGTTCCCACTTCATGATGATGACAAAGCTAGTAGTTATCTCTCTACAATTCTCTTCTATTTTTTATTTTCCTATTTTTTTTTTTTTGTTAAGAAAATATTTATATTAAGTATATATATATATATATACTTATAATTAATACAGAGTCGGGCCCGTGCCGGGCTCAGGGCAGGTTCGGGCGGGTTCAGGCCAGCCGGGTTTTATTGACACCCCTACTTTAGAGCTTTTCAATTCTTTATTGCTTTGATCAAAAGAAGCCAAAATACGTCTGTAGAAGTTGTCAGGAGGCTTTTTGTCAAGAGCTCTAGATTGCGTTTCGATTTTTTGTTTCTTCTCAAAAGGAAGCTTTTGAGTGCTTTGATATATATAAAATAAAAAAATAAGAAAAACCCAAAAGGACATTTTGCAGCCTTTTGTCATTTGTCAGAGAAACCTTAATCAAAGGTATTTTTGGTGGGTTGATTGTTTGTTTATTAAAAAAAAAAATAGAAGAAGACAAAAAGGATACTTTTTTATTTGATTTATCAAATCCTTTTTGGGTTCGATTACTACCTACGGGTTGCGACCAGTGCTAGCCATCACCGAACAGCAGCCAGTGACCCACGTCAGTCAACACTAACGTGCACACTATGAGTGTCGACAGTGCTGCATCACCGCCATCCTTCCTCCATCGCCTAAATCCAGGGTTCATCTCAGGTGTGATTGTTCCTTGGAACATTTATTTTTATTTGAATTTTTTATTGGGTATATAAACAAATCACATAACAATGGAGAAACATGTTGTTCCAATTGAGATGATCAAATTGAAAAACTTTAGTGGCTCTGAGTTCAGTTTTTGGAAAATGATGACTCAGTTTGAACTGAAGTACCTCAATATTTTCTACACTGTGGTAAATACATTTTCTGATTGCACGGACCTAACTGAAGCCCAATGGATAAGTGATGAGGATTTTTGCAAAGACGATCTTTTGAATTGCCTGTCAAATAGACTGGCAGAGACCTATAGTAGATATGATACTGCAAAAAAGATTTGGAAAACTTAGAAGTCTAATTCAAAAAAGAGGAAGAACTATCAAAGACCCACTTGATTGATAAGTTCATGGATTTCAAGTTTCAAGAAGACAAAGAAATACTCCCTCAAGTAACAGACTTTGAGAACTTGAGAACAAAATTGAACCAAGAGAATATCCCTGTTGTTGTTGCATTCTTAGTGGGTACAATTATTTTCAAATTACCCTCTACCTGGTATTCCTTTAAAACTGAGATGTATAGGAAGAAAGCACAAGTGGGGCTGGATGATTTTAAACGGTTCATTATAATCGAAAATGAGAACAGAGCCAATAACAACTTGGAGATGGTGAAACAACAACAGACATCTGCCAATTTAGTTTTAACCCAAGAAAAATCCTAGGCAGTTCAAGTCACTTAAGAAAGAACCCCAACAGTTGGAGACCAAAAAGACTAACTTTGAAAATAAAGGCAAGTGCCGCAATTATGGAAAGTGGGGTGACTATGCATCTGAGTGTAGGAGTCCTAAGAAAGGAAACACTGACACACCACAGAAGAAAGTTCATATGTTGGTGAACAAGACTGAGCCTACTAACTTTATTGTCATGGTTGGCAAGGGTAAGGGGTTGGCCAGTACATTTTCAGATTGGTGGTTAGACTCTGGAGCGACTTGGCATGTTTGCAATAGCAAGAACCTGGTAACTGATGTTGTTCAAGTAGCAGAGACTATCACTGTTGTAAATGGAGACGCCATGAATGTGGCTCAACAAGGGACAGCGAACTTGGTTCTATCATCAGGTAAAATACTAACTTTAAAAAATTTTAAAGTCTTTCCTGGTTTTGAAAAGAATTTAATTTCAATTTGAATTTTGCTTGATGCTGACATGTCTCTTACTTTTAGTAGTGGTCAAGTAACACTGTCTGTTAACTCCTTTTATTTTAGATGTACGTACAATTTGAATAATATATTCAGGTTGGGTGTAACTAATGAGACAATAAACCGGGTTAACCATATTTCACTTGATCCCAAAATACTACACTATAGGTTAGAACATGTGAACTATAGGAAAATGCTCAAATTAGCTAAAACTCATAATTTACCATTAGACACTTCAATTAGATTTAACAGATGTGAAGTGTGTGCTCAAACCAAATAACTAAAAAACATTTTAGACCGATTTATAGGAGTACTCAATTTGTTGAACTTATACATTCTGACACTTGTGACTTTTAAAGCTACACAACTAGAGGAGGTCGGAAGTATTTGATAACATTTATAGACAATTTTTCTAGATATTGTCATTTATACCTGTTAAAATCTAAAGATGAAGCATTTGAAATTTTTAAACTTTTTAAGAATAGGATAGAAAATCAGTTGAACTTGAAAATTAAAATATTTATAAGTGATAGGGGAGGAGAATACAAATTGACAGAGTTCAAGGAATTCTGTGCCTCTGCGGGCATAATCCTTGAAACTACTGCTCCGTACTCACCTCAATCAATTGGCATAGCTGAAAGAAAGAACATGACATTAACAGAGATGTTAAACTTCATGTTATTGACAGTTGGTATGCCATCTTGCTATTGGGGAGAAACAGTGTTGACTGCAAATCACATTCTAAGTAGACTACTACATTCAAAACTGACTTCTACATCTTATGAACTATGGCATAACCATCCATGTAGATATAACACTCTTAAGGTTTGTGACTATATAACTTATGTTAGGATACAAGACCCTAGGAGACCTAAGGTGGGAATTAGAACAAACATTTGTGTGTATCTAGGTTGTATAGAAGACAGTGCTGCAGATCGATTTTTTGATCTATCAACTAATGTGGTGATAGAATCTAGGGATGCTATATTCTTTGAAGATAAATTCCTCAGGGATAAAGGTCTGACCTTGCCTGATCTGACTGAAATGGTTATAGAATCACCTTTGAAATCTGAACCAATTGTTTCTAACACTACTCCCACAATGCTTCCTGAATCAGAGCCTAAAAGAGTATCTACTAGAGATAGAATACTCAAGAATTTTGGTGAGGATTTTGTGACCTATCATCTAGAGGCCGATCCATCCACCTAAATGAAGCGATGAGATTTAGGGACTCACTGCTATAGAAAGAAGCCATTAACGAGAAAATGAACTCTTTAATGCAGAATGAGACCTGGTATCTTGTTGATCTACCTAGAGGGGCCAAGATAATAAGGTGTAAGTGGGTACTGAAGAAGAAACTTAATCCGGATGGGTCTATAGCAAGGTATAAAGCACGGTTAGTAGCTAAGAGTTATACCCAGGTGAGAGGGATAGATTATTTTGACATCTATTCCCCGGTCTGCCATTTGGCAACGATAAGGATTCTTCTTGCCATAGCATCTATTGAGCACTATGTTGTGTATCAAATGGATGTAAAAACGATTTTCCTTAATGGAGACTTAGCAGAAGAAATCTACATGAACCAACCTGAAGGGTTTGTCATAGAAGGTTCTGAAAATATAGTTTGTAAATTAAACAAATCTCTCTATGGTCTTAAACAATCACATAAATTATGGCATGAAAAGTTTGACAAGACATTAAAGAGCCTTGGTTTTCAAACCAACAACTCAGATAAGTGCCTTTATTTTTTTGTCCAAGTCAAATAAGGTTGCGATTATTTACTTGTATGTAGATGATATGTTGATTCTAGGTTCTGATATCTCTATAGTGAGTGACATTAAAGAAACTTTATCCAAAGAATTTGACATGAAAGATCTTGATATGACCTGTGAGTCTCCTGACCTGCTGCTGCTGCTGCTTCTACCAATATGACAGTGGAGGAAGAGGAAAAGAGAAAGTTCTGCCAATTTTCGAATGTGACGTTAAAATATGTAAAGACATGAGTGATGAGAGAGAGAGAGAGATGATGGATACTCTTCCTCTTCATCTGGGGCCCTCTCATAGGACAAAGCACAACTCTCACAGGACAAAGCACAAGCAACTGTAGTCTTTTTACCTTTCTTTTTTTGGCTTTGTCTCAGTTTTCTTCCATATTCTTTCTTTGAATCTCTCTGGTCGTCACAATGAATGAACAACGGTCAAATATGCTGCTCAATACATACCAACGGTCAAATATCTTATTAGATTAATGGCTTGACTGGAGGTTTTGTTATTCTCTTTATTATTAATTCTGCATTTCCCCAAAAAGGACACACCTCCCACGACAGGAGAGGTATCACAGTTAAGATACAAATTAATTAATATTAGGATAAATTACAGCACCACCCCCTGAGGTTTGTATCAATTACAGCATCACCCCCTGTGTTTTCAAATCATACAGCTACACCCCCCTCAGCTGACAGTAAATGGATGGTGTTAATTTATATATTTTATATATCAACTTTACCCTTGTCTAATATGCTGTTTAAACTTAGTGGAAATTCTATATTTGCCCTGATGTAAGATTATAACCTAAAAGCCTTTTTACCGTTTTCTTCCCAAATGTGAAGTTGCCTCCATCGCTGGCCTGCAATCCGATCTGCAACTGCAACTCCATCACTGGCCTGTGACTCCATTGGTGAACTACAACTCTATCGTACAGGTATACATCTATTTCTCTCCCTCATCTATTCTCCCTGCAACTGCAACGGCAACTCCATCTCGGATTTTTTTTCCTTTCTCATTTGCTATTAATCCTAAAATCGACGAATTTCAAAATTTGATAAAAAGTGAACTTGTGCTCATTGGTCCATCTCTCATATGTGAATTTATTGAGAAAATTGAAGTGGGTTCTTGGTAGATATGAAGATGATTGCATCCATTGTTATTTTTAGGGATATTTTAATTGCTGGTAAACTGATGAGAAGGGAGGAGATTGTGAGTTTTTGGATCCAATCCTTGTGCAATTAGTTTTGTCTTAATGCTTGAGTTCCAGAAATTCTTCACCTCATATCTGTTCTTCCTGGTCGATGCTTTGCTATCTGGGCCCATCTGTGAAAAATAAATAAATTAAGGGAAGGAACTCCATGTGATGAGAAATCGGAAATGCTGAGAAATGTGATGGGTTGGGATTTTAAAGAATTTGATCACACAAACAAACTATTGCCTAGAATTCTATGAACATCAATGATGGTTCTAACTTCTTGTTCAGAAAAAGAACCCCTTTTCAGCTCTGATCTTAGGTAGTTAATCCATCTCAGTCTACAACTCTTTCCACACCTTGCAGCCCTGCAACCTCAAACCAATTAAACCCCTTAATTTTTTCCCTTATGTCATCACCCATCAAGCATGCGGCTCATCAGCTAAAATAATTCCATCTGGGTTTGGGTTTTTAGATGAGAATCTCATGTGGGGTGCTTGTGGTGTTGAACCCTTAATTTGAGCCTCCAAGGCATGAAGAGATGCAACCATTACAGCAAGAAAAGAAAGCCCAGGAGGTATATGAAGCTGAGTTCGATGAAACCAATGAAGTGAAGGTGGTACAGGCTGCATTGATTTCCTTGGGAAGAGCATAAGGTGGTACAGGCTGCTTGCTTCAGCTCTTTAGAACATCAAAATCCTAAATCTTTCATCCTTCTTGTCATAAAGTGTTCATGGAGGTCAGATTTAATAAGTTTAACAAAATTAGTGGTCAAAGAGTTCAGATTTAATAAGTTTCAGCAAAAAGAATGAAATAGGACTGACTAAAAAAGTCTAATTTGGTTCCATGTGGAAAGGTGTGGACCACTTAGTTGGAATCCATAATCTAGAAAGACAATGTGTATTAAACAAAACAAATTGCTAAAAGTTGGATCAAACTCCAAGAAGGGTCCAGTGCAAGCCTATAATGTGAATTAGAAAGAGAGAATTTGAAGTGGTCCACCATTAATCATTCATCATAGTTTGCATCTGGGTTACACATAGCTACATTCTTAATTGCAATGGACCCACCATTTGTGTTTGTATGTAGCTGGTTGGGGAAACAAACAATTTCATTAGTAGGGCCATATAAGGGTAAGATTTTTTGTCGGATTCATCAAATAAGATAATGAATTTAAATTCAAAAATTGCGATGGTCAGCAACATTGGTGATTGCAATGGTCCCACCAAGCATATATCAGTCATTGGTATAAAAACTTGATGCAGAGAAATTCTTTGTTCTACCACGGAGATGGAGTAAGGAGAGGATTGGAAGGGGGGGAGAAGTGCTATGCGATTCTTCTGTTCTGTGAAAAAACCCTAAATGTTTGGATTCAAAACACTAAATCGACATACTTGGATGCAACAAATAAGAACCTTAAAAGTTTCTTGCTGCCATGAAGCATCAGAAATGAAAAAAAGGGAAGGGATTACCTCCTTATCGTCGTAGGTTGCAGATCTCGGTGATGGCTTTCCAACGTTGCAGTTCTCAGGTTGTGGTCGCAGGTTCTGGTCGCACACTTCTCAAATCATGTAGCAGGGATGGGATGGCGATGAACCCTCCCTATATACATCTCCCTCTTCTGAAGTTGCAGAGAACCAAAACGGGAGGGAAGATCCTTAGTTCGAATAACACGACAGGGATGGGTGTGGAAAACTCAAATAACTATTAGGGGTAAATGAGTCATTTTAGGTCATGAATTACCATCTCCTTGCAACATAACGGAATGGGGCTGATTGTAACAAATCATCAAAACTGAAGGGGTGTAGCTGTATGATTTGAAAACACAGGGGGTGGTGCTGTAATTGATACAAACCTAAAGGGGTGGCACGGTAATTTTCCCTTCATATTATTATGATCAGCTGTTACAGCCAATCCCACTTCTTCTTTAATTTTTTTAAACGTGATCTCTCTTTCTCTCACACAGTTTCTGCTCTAACCCGAGCATGAGATGTCTCAGCCCAAGCCCATTCTTGTCGGGTTCAGTCAGCCAACCCAACTTGGCTATGCTTGACTATGATCAGGCTAGGCTAGGCCAGGCCAGGCTGAGTTGATTGGCTGTGATTGACCATGCTTTTTGGGCTGTGCTGACCTAATTGATCTTGATTGACCCTCTTTTTTTTTGGCCATTTGTCTCTTTATATATATTAAAAATAAAGATAAAAAAATGAGATCATCATCATAAATAATTCTAAATATTCTTAATTTTAAAAATATAATGTAATAATTGAGGGCAAGAGATTTGTTGTCTGGCCGTGTAGCCTATTAGCCCTGCACCAGCATAGGGCGAATAATTACTGCCTTCAATTCGCGAATTGGAGGGGATAATGATTCGCACAGGGCCAATGAGAGTGCATGCACGGCATCAATAGGAATGAGATTTTTTTTTTTTACAAGAACAGGGCAGTAAAATAAAAAATGTGTTTCATCTTTAATTAACGGAGATAGAACACGAGTCCGGATCTTCTACTTTTGCCTGCCCCTACTTCCGTGTGTGCCCTACACACGCCCTACCGACAGCGAGATACGCAAAGATTGCCTTACCCCCGCTTGGGTAAGGCGCTCGGGCAGGAGTAAGGTGGTCTTTGTGTGCCTTGCTGTGTATGGGACACACAGGAGGAAGTAGAGGGTCTCGATTGGCTGACACATTTTTTCCACGCAACCTTTTAACTGTCAAATTGAGACTATTTATTTAAGACTTATTATTATTAAAGCAAGTATTTCTTTCGTATATTAATACTACTTTTGCAAATAACTAATTGATATAATTAAAATTTACCAAAAAAAAGTCGATTATGGGAATAGCTATTTCATTTTTAGTTGGGCGTCTGAGACCAGGATCCGCAATGTTTATAGTCTCAAAAAAAGTCGATTTAATTAAGCTAGTCTTGCTTAGATGGAAGAATCCCAATTTTGGGAATATTGACTTTGAAATGGAAACCAAATTGGGTGAGCTCAACATTATACAAAATATGAATTGACACTCAGGGTTGGCAATTATAGAAAGGAAGATTCTACATTAGGGATGTAAATGGATATTCGTAAAGCCGTATTCGATCCGTGTTTGTATCCATTTAGGAGAATTCGAATTCGTTCGAAACTAATCGGATACGAATATGATAATCCCCCTATCCAACCGATTATTATCCGATTCGTTTAGCAGTCCGACGGTAATAAAATATCTGAAATATAACTCTGTGTTTGTCTATCCTTTTAAGTTACTTTATTGGATTTTGTTATCTTATTTTTATAAATTTATAAGTTAAGATAATATGATTCTTTTTCTAGATTTGCTATTGGTTTATATATATTGTTTTATGTAATGTGATACATGGAATTACATATCTATTAAAAAATCAAAAGTAAAAAACATAAGAGAATAAAAGACTAAGAAGAGTAGAAGAAAGGGTAATTACTGAACTCTCATGTCTCAACCTTAACCCTCATCATAAAAATGATAAATATGTCAACAGATAGTCGAAAAAGCGTATTCAATCCATATTCATATCCATTTAAGAGAACGTGTATTCAAAAAATCACTATCCGAAAATTATCCGAATCCATCCGAAAATCGATAGGATATTATCCGAATCCGTCCGAATATAATCAGATACGAATATGATAATGCCACTATCCAACCGAATTCGATCCGTTTACATCCCCCTACTCTACATGCATCAACAAGAGGTCCATCGGAAACAAAGATCCCAGATCCAATACCTTTAATGTGGCAGACTGGCAGTAGAAATGGGATTAAAATTCTCTATAATGCGGGCCTGAGAGCTCAACACGTGAAGTAAGCCTCATCCAACGGAATGAGTTCGATACAAGACAAGGTTTTTTTTTTTTTTTTCCTTTCAAACTTGACACCGTTGGATATCGCAATTTTTACGTATCGAGATTGCAAGATTAGGGCACTACAAAGGATTTTTCAAGTAAATGCCAATTTTTTCTATTCTACATTTTTACTATCCTCCATTTGAGGCCTTGAGGGCATGGCTCACATTTACTTCTCAATCTTCGATGATCTGGAATCATTTTTCGCTTACTAAAAAAAAAAAGGCTTTGCTTATCGTTAGCCTTTCTTTGGTTGTCACTTAATTTTTTTTTTTTTTATGAAGCTTTGTATGATTGTCTCACCTTCCATTTTAGCATCTCTATCATGATGGCTAGGGTAGTGCAAACTAATGGCTGTTGAGTGTTAACCCCATCACTAATCTAGTGAATCGGGTAATGTATAATGCTTACTGATCCCATCCATTTGATTGGCATATTATATGTACTAGGTCTAGGGTCATAATAGTATGCTATATGTTACGGTTTTAAAAGATCATGCCATTTTCGACCATAAATATCGTACATAAGAAAAAGACCGAATTTCCCTCCACCCATGGTGAATAGAGGATCTCATCTACCGTGGGGCGAGAGAGGGGTGGGAAGTCACGAAAGGATATCAGGAGGATATTTTGAACATACCAAAACCTTATGAGGGTTTTGTGAACCCTAGGTGAACCATATGGGTGGAGGAAAACTTAATCCTAAGAAAAATAAGTATGATTTGATGGGTTTTAACTATCCAATAGGGTTTATCAATGGGTCGGATTTTGAGTTGGATTAGATTTGAACCTAATCCGATAAGAGTTTACTGTTAAAAATTTGATATGATCCAAGCTCGATCCGATAAGTTAAAATCCGTATATGCATGCATTGATCATATCCAGTAACGGTCCCATCTGATTGCACCATTTTGGAACCCCATAAATGATCAGGAGTGCGGTAGTCATTTCGTATGCCCCTATGTCAGAGCACATGGCGACGTGTCTAGCGCAACCGGATGGCATTATTCTTCCCTTTTTTATATTTAAACTCAAATGTTTTTTTTTTGGGGGGGGGGGGAAGGGGTGTTAAAGAAAAATGTTGGTCTGGCCAAAACTTTCCCTTAACTAGGGGTGCAAGTTTGGCCCCATTGGCCCGAACCCGGCCTGAGCCCCAACAAGGTTTGGATTGAGATATTTGGCCATGAGGGCGAGTCAAAGCTGGAAATTTATGGCCCTACGTCAGGGTCCGGTCGGGCCAGGGTTGAGGCCTCGGGATAAGCTTGGCCTGGCCCGGCTCGACTCTGTTTTAAGTTGTACTATAAAATATATATTGATATAATATATATATATTTTATAAACTTTAAAAATGTCTCCCACATTTTGTTCTATAATATATTATATATGAAAATAATAAGTGATATAATACATTTTATTATAGTGTTATTTTACGTAAAATTAATAATTTTCTCCCCAACCCATGTATTCCCTTCTCCCTCCCCATGATCAGGGCCAATCAGGGTCAGCCCCCCGACCCAACCCTAAAGGGGGTCAAGGTTGGATTTTTCAGGCCTTGAGTCCGGGTCGGGTCAGGCCTGGGATCAGTTAAGGGGACTCAGAGTTGGGCTAGGGTTCTATAAAGCCTAGCCCCTAGAACCCTAGCCCAACCCGACCCTGTTGCAGCCCTACCATGGACTTAAGGATGTCAAAGTATAACCAAAATTGACCGTTTACGATCAAACCGAACCACACCATAGTAAAATGATCTGGTCTTGATTTTATAGATTATTTTTTCGGTTCAATTTTGACTTTCATTGTAAAACCGCGGTTCTAAACCGAATAGAAACCAATATCTCATACTTTAATACTAATCCATACATCAATTGGATTAATTAATAACACATAATTAATTGCATCAACTTGAAGCATAAAATAAGTAAAATGCCATGGGTTAACTACATATTATATTAGGTCAAGTATGAATTGAAAATTATGGATGATGTTAAAATGGATTAACAAAATCCTACTTTTTAATAGAAGAAATAGTTTACTCATCGTGTGAGAGTGGAGAAGAAAAAAAAAAGGAAAAACAAAGAATAGGAAAAGAAAAGGATGGGTAAAGATGGTAAGTTTTTTATTTTTATCACATAGGCATAGGAAATATGATGAGTGAGGGAGACCGGGAGGGAATGGGGAAACACGAAAATATAAAGGCATTGAAAATCAGGGTTGTCTTCATTACTGTTTCCCAAAACGACACCACATAAACTGCATGTAAACCGATTGTAAATCGAATAACGAAAACCGAATAGAAACCGATAAAATCGGATCGTATGCAAAACGATTTTGATTTTGGCTGATTCCTATCCGATTCGATTTTGATTTCATCTTATCAAAATATAAATCGCACCGCAACCGAATCGAATAACCAAAATCGTACCGTTTGACACCCTTACCTGGACTACCATTTCTACCCAAAAACAAAAAAGGACTACCTTGAATTCGTGAATTCCAGTCACGGTTTACATTATTAAGGGAAAACTTGGGCCGGTGTTTTGCACACACTGCCCAGAGCTCGGGGCCTGGAGCGTTAAATAGTTCAGAATTGCATAATACGATCAAACGACCCGAGAGTTTCTTTTTCTGCTGCTATTTTCGTTGCTCCACAACCTCGGCCAAGAAGCAGTAGGAAGTGAGCCGAAAATTTTTAGGGGTTTTACGCAATCGATCATGTACAAAACCGCAGCCTCACGACTTAGGCCTCTCAAGGTCAGTATGTCAGCAGATTAAAAAACCTAATGTAATGTAATTCATCTATTTCTTCCGCTAAATAACAACGATTTCCTTAAACACAAGGAAGGACTTCTGTGACTGATTGACTGATATGAGCTTTGCCGGATGATTAATTATTTGATGTTAATTGCTCCCAATCTGTGTTCCTCGTTTCCCTATTTGTTCGGCTGGATTTTAATATGTAAATGAATATTGTGTCGTTAGATCTGATCCTACTTTGATTGCATTTATTCTGATGACGAGATTTAGCTTACTCAACCTTAGTTTTCTTAGACAGAGCTCTGATGGTGTGCAGAGTTTTTTTTGTTTTTTTTTTTTTTGGGGGGGGGGGAGGCGGGGGTTGATGTTGGAATGTAAACCAGAGGAGAAACCTGAATTTACCTGTAGTTCTAGGCGAAAGGCATTTTAACTTTGAACATGGGTGTATGGTTTAGGTGAAAATTTAGACAATCGGATTCACTTTTCTCCTTTGGGTTTGATATTTATTTTTCCCCAAAATTCTGATATAAGAGTTCAAGATAAATTAGTGGTAAGAGTGATTTATTGGGTTATTCTCATATATTTGGTTCTCATGAAATCGAATGGTGTCCTGGTTTGATGTGGAACTTCACCAATAGGGTCACGGAGTTAATCGAGCAGCAGCCAGGTTTGCAAGTTCAAGTGCTGTGATCAATAAGGCTTCCCCTTCAAGTGGTTTCTTCAGCTGGCTCACGGGGGAACGTTCTAGTTCTCTACCACCCCTCGACTTCCCTCTTCCAGGTGTTACCCTACCACCTCCACTGCCTGATTATGTTGAACCGAGCAAGACTAAGATAACAACCCTCCCCAATGGTGTCAGGATTGCCTCGGAAACTTCAACGGTTCTCTCTCTCTCCCTCTTTCTCCCCCCCCCTTGCCCCTGTGTGTGTGTGTGGACTAACTGTTCTTGGGTGGGTTGGTTGAGCAGAACCCGGCTGCCTCAATTGGTTTATATGTTGACTGTGGTTCCATGTACGAGACACCCATCTCTCTGGGGGCCACACATTTGCTGGAACGGATGGCCTTCAAGAGCACCACAAACAGGAGTCATTTTCGAATCGTAAGGGAAGTTGAAGCAATTGGAGGTAATGTGACGGCCATGGCATCAAGGGAACAGATGGGGTACACTTACGATGCCTTGAAGACGTATGTTCCTGAAATGGTGGAACTGCTTGTTGACTCTGTGAGAAACCCAGTGTTTTTGGACTGGGAGGTCAATGAACAGGTTTAACTCAATGGTTCCCTTCTTGTTCAATTGGTTTTACCGAATGAACTAGTTTTACTCCAGTTGTTCTATGAGATGCTGGATCTGCTTTTAATGAATTGCATCTTGTGCTGTTACAGCTGCAGAAGGTGAAAGCAGAGATTGCAGAAATTTCGAACAAACCCCAGGACTTGCTTTTGGAGGCAATTCACTCTGCTGGCTATTCTGGTGCACTGGCTAATCCTCTTTTGGCCCCTGAATCTGCACTGAACAGATTGAATAGTACAATTTTGGAGGAATTTGTTGCTGTAAGATCATGAAAACTGTATCTCTGATTTGTTGTTGCCATTTTCTTTTCTTTTCTTTTTTAGTTGCTCATTCATGTTATATGGAGTTTTCTAGGTGAGTCATGTAGCAGGGAAATCTAGTTTTACAATGGGATCTTTCATATAGCTGCTCATTGGGAAACTTAGAAGTGCTGCACATGTTTGCCATACTTCCCTAATGAAGGCTAATTCCAAGCCAGGAAAATCCAGCAAGAAAGTAGCTTGAACAGGATCAAATTAGAAAAATCAATGGAAATTTCTATAATTTAGTAAAAATTCAGCAAAATAATTCACATAGGTCAGAAACTGTAGTTAATGCATTATCTATTCTGTAGAATGGCTAAAGGTGTCTGAATCTGAGAACAAAATAGTAGTATTCTAGAAATCCTACTGCAACTGGGAAACTTAAAGCAGAACAGAAGTAGCAAGAATAATAGAACCAGAATTTTAAAGTTATCGCAGATTAATTGCATGGATCAATATTAAGTAGTAGCAGGTTCTGAAACTAAGAGCAATTGCAGACTGAAATTGATTGGAGAACTCAAAGCTGCAAACAGAATTTCAGCAGGAACTTAACCAGAATTTAATGAAGCAAATTGATATCAATCTAGCAGAACATAGTAAAAGCAAACAAGCAAATGAACTGAATTGGACAGAAACAGTAAAGCCGGTAGGGATGTGAGTATCTGACCTGATTTTCAGCTGACAGGATCGATAGAGAAGGATAGATTACAGGTTAGGAATCCACCTAAACCTCAGGCAAGGAATCCCCCAAAACTTGTGAAAGAGAATCCACTCTTCCACTAAGAATCCATCTTACTCTTCACTTGGAATTAATGGGATTATAAGTCACTCAAAGGTCTAGATTAGGGTTCCAAATAGAAACCAGAATCTCAGGGCTACGTTGAACCAGAATTAAGAGGTTTTCTATATCTCACAGCAGGTCAACCTAATGAGGACAGAACTCAGATTGAGTGTCCCAGTTAAGGTAATGTAGACCAGTCACTAGTGATAACCAGTCCACAAGAGGATCGCAAACATCAGGTCCGGCAACAATAAATACTTTGATCGGTTCTCAGATTTGTAGGAAATTTCAGAACAATAAAATAAAAAACAAGAAGGAAGATAAAGGAAGAAGAAGATAGAGTAGTCTTTCTCAGACTCGGGTCTCTCACCCACAGCCTCCCATCGTATTCTGGTCTCTCACCATACTCTCTCATAGAGCAAAGCACAAAGCTATGTTTTTTTTCTCAATATCATTAATCAAATTCGTGTACAATGCTGTAACCCCCTACAAACGTATATAGAAGACTCAAAAACAGACTCGAACACTAAAAAAGAAAGGCCTAATCCAATTCTAAACTAATAAGGTAACATAAACTGACTAGGAAACTAAAATAATGAAAGAAACTGACTCAAAACAGGACTCTAACTAAACTAATGAAGTAAATCCTGTTTTCCTACTTTTCACCCATATTTTAGGCCCATTAAAGTGGCTCATTACAAATATAACGCATGAGATCGAAGGCCCAACACGTACATAACCAATCCCAAAGCTTATTTCTAATAAAATAAGACCTCTAGGTGACTTATCTGCATCATAAGGTGGTGAACAACCTCTCAAAACCTGGCCAAGATCCAATGGTTGGATTTGGAGTTAAGGCACTAATATGAATATAGAAAGTTTCCCAAAAACAGATTTAGAAAGCAGTTGAAATTAGCAATAGATCTCAGAAATCAGAAACCAAGCAAATAGAAACTGATGCTGGAAGTAGAAACTATGGCTTGACAGAAAATAGCAACTGCTGAAATTGAAAACTGAACTAAAAATAGAAACGGATTACAGAAACAGTAAGTAGATCAGTATTAGCTTGGTAAAGAAATAGTAACTGGAGTCAAAATGCTGCATTAGCACCAGCACAGGGAGTTCAGAACAGAACATCAATGACCTCCCGAAATCGATAGTTGAGTTGAGAACAAAACTGACTCATCCTGGGACTTAGAACAGTACAAATAGAAGTCAGATTCAATGGTAATATGTGATTTGTAACTGATAGGAAACAGATACAATATCAGTACCTCAACCAACAACGAAGGAGAAAGGAAGAAGAAACGGATAGCAGAATAGAAGAAAGGATAAGTTTCTAGGCCTCCCACCTTGGGTTTGACCAGCATCTCACCAGTCTACTTGTCTTCCCACCAAGCTACCTTGGCATCCCACCAAGGGTTTCACTGCATCTCACAGCAAGGGAGTTCTGAATCTCATAGAAACCAGCAAGCATAAGCTTAGAAAATTGGTTACATCATTGGTAGTGGGTATGATTCCCTACTCTTTATTTATAGCTTCAATGAAATAAATAAAATACGAAATATGTATGGTAGGGAGAATCCCTTACAACTTAAATCTTCTTCAAAATAGAAGCTATTCTAGAATATTACAAAATAGAAACTAGGGGCTGGAATGTAGGACATCTGTCCAGGCTTCTAGAAACACTACTAAAATAAAGACACAATTTACTAAAATTGAAACTAACACTAATCCCGTATGGGCCTTAACTCCTGTAAATTTAGGCTTATAGAATTGGCCCATTAAGATAGTAAACCCAAAAACATTAAGCCCATTGGTGGAGGGATGGTAGGGAAGAAGGGAGTCAAGTGATACTACATCACCCATGGCTCATACAACCCATTGGACACTCAAAATTAAACAAATCTGAGCATTTTTGGTCCAGTTTGATGGCCTGGTTTGCTGCTGGCCTTTTTGTTCATTTGAACTGCTTCAGGAATCCACCAAGTACACCTAGAAAGTAGAATCCTCTTGGTAAACACCGCGGAATCCTAATTCCTAAGAGGTATGGTCTGATCCACAGAACCAAATCAGAAAAACTGAACCCTTTAACCATCAAAATCGTTGGGAAGGCCTACAGCCAGTACATATATTTATAACTATTCCTAAAGCTTGTGATTGGCTGATAAGAGAAGAGCTTCTTACATTCATCTAACCAACAAGAAAGCTTCAATCTAACCCTTTACATCATCCAGCCAATAGGAAAGCTCTGAAAGACTTAGCAACCAATAAAGAAAAGAAACTAGACCAGAATAAAATATTTCATCCAAGATAGGTTTTGCAATGAAAAAAAGAAACTAATCTTCTAGAATAAAGACAGGTTTCCAGAATCTGGAAACGTCCAGAACTGCTGGCTGTTGTGTCACAACCACATGCTGTCATGTCACGGACACAGGCTGTCATGATGGTTCTCATGGTGACTGTAATGCTAGCTTCGATGGCTGTGATGTTTCTGGAACTTTGATCCTGCCTCATACTCTCCCTTGATGATAGATTTCAGCCTAAAGGCAGTTTGTTATGTGGCAAACAAAGCTCTCCTTTTTGGATGCTCCGACTTAGAATGTCAAAAATTTTGATGGCTGAAATTATGGGTGAAAAATCTAATATATGATAGTCCATTCGATTAAAGTGGACATGAAACTTGATATGTGGATAAAAAGAATGGTCCCCAAAAAGGGAAATGAAATGAGAAACATAAAAGAGAGATGCTCCTTACATTTGATGGTTAAACTTGCAGAAAATATCCCTATTTAGGTTTCCTATGGGGGTTTTAATGGTGACTATGGTTTAGATTGGCCATTTCAAATCTGAGAGGCTACCTAGCAAAGAAATCTAGGAGACTTGCCTACAAATGTCCATGCTATGTACATATGTATAATTGGATGGGTGGATGAGTTCGTTTTTTACTGACTGCTGCTTGCTTTGAGAATTTCAGGAGAATTATACTGCTCCTAGAATGGTACTCGTAGCATCTGGAGTTGAACATGAGGAACTATTGTCTGTTGCAGAGCCTCTTCTGTCTGACCTTCCCAATGTCCCTCATCCTGAGAAGCCAAAATCTGTGTATGTTGGAGGTGATTATCGCTGTCAAGCTGATTCAGAGGTGCGTAGTATAAGTATTTGGTCTTAACAGTTTATCTTTATTTTTCTTCCTGAGTTCCACTTGAATTAATTTGTGATGCTTCTGATAAGTTTCCTTTTTCTTTCTGTCTATTCAGAAGACACATATTGCCCTTGCTTTCGAAGTACCTGGTGGCTGGCATAAGGAGAAAGAAGCTATGACATTGACTGTGCTTCAGGTTTGATATTTTTCTCCTTGTCTCTGGAAGTGCCTTATATTTGGCTTGGATTGGTGTTCTTATGTGTTTCTTCTGTGTATTGGAGTGGGAGTGAGAAAGTGAGATAGAGCCCTAGATTTGCATTTAGGTGGTCTCTTTATTTTTCTCCTTGATGTTTCTGTGTATTATTTTAGATAGGAGGTATATTATTAATTTTTTACTTTCCTACAGATGCTTATGGGAGGAGGTGGCTCTTTCTCTGCTGGGGGACCTGGCAAAGGGATGTACTCGCGGCTATGTGAGTTGGACATGCTCTTGTTCTGTTTATAACAGTCAGTTTCTGTCATAGTGGATAACAAAGAAATTCAGTGAGAGTGGCATCATAGGAACATACAGAAAGAAATCAGCAAAGGGTGTACCCAGTGTACGATGCTCGCGCCATTGCGGGGTCTGGGGAGGGTCATAATGTACGCAGCCTTACCCTTGCTTTGCAGAGAGGCTGTTTCCAGAGACTCGACCCCATGACCACTTGGTCACAATGGAGCAACCTAACCGTTGCACCAAGGTCTACCCACATAGAAAGAAATCAGCATTAAAAAAAAAGCAGCTAATGGGATGAAGCATCACCGCACTAGACAATGAAGACCTTGAGATCTCCAATTTGGCGTTGTCAAACTTCAAAAGTGTTCACTGGATTTGGCCTCCATTGGAATGAGATGATAGTGTTGGTAAGATGAGATAGCTTCCAAGGGGGCCACTAATCCTATGAAACAAAATTGCTACTGCCACCAAATTTTCCTTAGCTAGCAACTTCCTAATCTGATGATTTTGCTGTTCTAGATCATATGATAAAATCAAGTTTTCTACACCTTAAATGAGCCCCCTTTCCCCTAACCAAATAGTCATCATTAATTTATTCCCATCTGCTCATAGAATGTGTTAGTACCATGGAGACCTGACTGTTGCATTGGACAATCTTAAATTAGGTTTGGTCCTTTGTGGTAACAACTATTGAAGGAATGTTCATTTTATGACCAACTCCATGGAGCCATTAGGATTTTCTCCTGTATTTCCAGATTCTTACAATAAGCATGGTAGAATCTTGACCTTTGCAATTACCATAGCGATAATGGATTGATTGATGTGAGTTTATTGGCCAATGAAGCCTGATACAATGAGATTAAAACAATGAACTTGCAGTCTTGTTTACCGCCTGTCTATTTTAGAATTCATCGATTCTGTTGATGGCATCAGATTTTGTTACGTGCCAGCACTTCTAGAAGAGATTTTTGAATCCGTCCTGTTTGGGGGGGTGTCTTTTTTGTTTTCTGTGCTGGTTCCCTGATTTTTTCTTCCTCAATTTTCCTCTTCAGCCATTCAACTTTTTTCTTAGTTAGCAGGGCTCCATTTCATGCTCTCCTCTCTAAATGTCAATCCATGAATGGAAATATACAAAATTTCAAAATAGCTAAGGCTCTTATCGTTTTTCTTTTTGTTTATTACCTATTTAAAAAAAATCATTTTCTATCAAAAAATTAAAATCGTTTGGTAAACATTGGACATAATAGAATATAGAATAAGAAACCATTTGGTAACTATCTAGATGTAAATAATTTTTATTACATTTTTGAAGAAATTGGCCTAAACTATGGAAGATTAACATTAAATTAACCTCTTCTGAACGTGGCCCCAAAACCCATATGCATTTCAGATTCCCCCATTCGTATGTTCACCGGCTTCGATACTTATCCATTTTTTGAATATTCAAATCCTGTACATCTTTGCCATGTGTTTTTTTACTTCATAACTAGGAGTTGTGGCATGGTTCCTAATCTCGGATTGGATCAGTTGATATTGGCTGGATCAGATCAGTGTCCATTGAGGCTGATCCGATACACCAATCCGATCCGATCCCGATATCGAGATTACAAACCATGTGGTTGTGGAGGACGATGTAAGAAACATGACACCTTGTTTTTTTATTCGTTTGGTTATAAGATTAATTTCTTGCAAAACGGAGATTCAATGTTATCAATTGGATGTCATCTAGTTAGCTGGTTTTCTTATTGATTCACGTTTTCCACAGAGCTTGGGATAATCAAAGTATTGCTAAAGCGTTTCGTGTCTACGCATGGATGCAAATCCATGTGCAATAAATCTTTTTTATGCTGAATAATCTTTTTGGGCTTGTTGACCAAAGTCGACCCTTCTGAAAATTCAATTGAGATTTGTCTTCAAAACTCAAGAAAAGATGCCTCGTCGCTTTTCTCTTCCGATGCTCTAGTTTTGGGGCTGAACAGATGGGTTACCGTCTTTCGGTCAGTAGTGGTGGTGACGGGTAGGTGGGGTGGGGCTGCGGAACAAGGTAGTGGTGGAGGGAATGGGGTGGGGTGGGGAGGGTGAAGTAGGGTTGCGGGACAGCTGGACAGGGGTGGGTGGTTGGTGTTGCAGGAAGAAGAAGAAGAGGGGGGGAGCGGCTTGCATTCTAATAATAAAAGCAAATGTCTATTTTACTCCCCACTTTTGGGACTTTTGAGCATGTGCTCATTAAAGTGTCCGCTTAAATGGCCAGAAATCATATAGATAAATGGGTCTTGACCCTATTATGGTTTTTCAATTATTCTGATTTATTATAGATAAAAATAGGATCCGTATATGATAGCAAACACCTGCAAAAATATTCTTTTTGTTAGAAAAACAAAAATAAAAATGATACCAAAGAGAGCCTAAGTAATGATCTCACACTACACACACATATACAAAATTTCAAAATAGCTAAGTAATGATTTCCAATCACACACACACACACACGTGTGCTTTAATAATGAAAGATATTTTAATTGACTGTTGCAAATTAATGAATTGTTGCCTGATCATAATACAAACAGATCGCCGTGTCTTGAATGAGTATCAACAAGTTCAGTCATTTTCAGCATTTAACAGCATCTACGATAATACTGGCATCTTTGGGATTCATGCTGCAACGGTAAGCTAACCTTATCTCTTCATCTATTATGTTGCATGGATTTCAAAAATTTTGTTGGATTTATACTTAATCTCTAATTTGTCTTTTCTATTACTTTTCATTTAAATTTTTTTTGACTATTGAACAACAAATTCTTAAGTTTGGACTTGAGGCTAGTTTTGCACTAAATGTCATTTTATTTCCAAGTTCACAATCTTGAGTTTCACTCTCTCATTCCCCCTCCCCCTCAGTCTTTGAACAATTTTCATTTTTGATTTATTGGTTTTTTGCACCTTCTTCATTGAACCTTATGTCGTTGATAATTTCTACATGAACTGTTTCTACTGTTTCACATGAATTTTGCAATGCTTTATAGCTAGGATCCATAGATCCAATCGTGGATCAGCCAGAGCTGATCTGATCCTAGTTTATCTAGGATCAGCAATCATGTTTTTCTTAAAAATTTGTTTGATCTCCAAAACCTTGCTTTATAGGAATTGTTTGGTATGCCAGCCCGTAGAACTGTGTGCCATAACCCACTATACACCCTTGATGATTATCTTATCAAAATTTTGTGATGTCAGATATTTCTCAGTATCTTCTATTTCTCTTAAAACCAATTCCACAATGGAATTGATTTTCTATTAAGATATTTTTTTCTTATTGATGTTCCATAATCAATTCTTAATTAATTGAGGAAATAAATCTAAGAAAATTTATCAAAGTCTTGATTTAGAGGACCAAAAAACTGGCCCTAAAAAATGCTCATGATTTAATGAAGTATCATTTTGCTTCCACACAGTTGTCACAAAATTAAAGAAAGCAAAATGGTGAACAAAGAAGGGTCTTGACTTGTACATGTAACTGGATACTTGTGTAAAACCTTATAAAATTATTTGTTTTAAGTAGATATTGAGATATTTCTACTTTTGGGTGGATCCGTTTCCTTATAAGTTGAGAACCTGAATGTGAATTTGTCCTGTGACTGAACGTGATGTTGCCCCCCCCCCCCTTCTCTCTCTCCCCGTGCCCTCCCTGGTGTGCAAATACAATCTAAATTAGCTTGCTAAACTTGTGCTGGTCTGGTGGAAATATCTTCCCTTCATGGATGTGCCATTTGATTGCTACAGATCATTCTAAATGCTAATTTCATCTTTCTGGCTTTAGGGCTCCAACTTTGTATCAAAAGCTGTTGATTTAGCGGCCAGAGAACTTCTTGCGATTGCAACACCTGGTCAAGGTTTGTTGTTGAACCTCTTTGTTTTCTTCTTTTTGGTAGAGAGAACCTGTTTGTTTGCTGCTACTGTTTCTTGTGGATTAAACAACCGTGAATGCTTCATCTGACATTATATAGTTCTTGCCTAATAGTTGACCAAACAGAGCTGGATCGTGCCAAAGCGACTACAAGATCTGCAGTTTTGATGAACCTGGAATCTAGAGTATGTAGTTAGTTTGCTTTGCTGATAGTTAATTGAGTGCCGATTGCTTGTTTATGGGTATCCGTTTCATCTACATCAAGCATATCCTTTAATTGCAACTCGCTGGGTGTTATGTAGACTGTTGCATCAGAAGATATGGGACGACAGATTTTGACGTATGGAGAGAGGTATGCATCCTTCATCAATTGCCAACTGTACTTACTGACATAATTTCCTGGTGCATTCCGTGTATGAAGTTCCTTTTCTCTCTCTCTCCCCACCCCCTCTTTTCGTGTGTTCTATTGTTACTTGCGAACTTAGTTGATGATGTATATGTTTGTGTTTGGACCATCCAATTATCTGCAATTTTCCGACAAAGCTTACTAAGATTGTGGGGACGTGAAGACTGAGCAGGGTATTCATGTACAAAATTACATCATATGGAAATTATTAATTATCAAAATATAATGGTGAAACTAGGTGTGACAAAAATAGGGCACCATGCCTTGGATTCACTAGAAAGATTATAATGAAGCAGCAATAGAAAGATCATAATTTTCTTAGTCCTAATGAATTGTTAGAAACTTTTCATGACAATTTTTAATATCTTTTGCAGGAAGCCCGTACAGCATTTCTTGAAGGCTGTGGATGAAGTTACTTTGAAGGATATTACCTCCATTGCCCAGAAGATTGTCTCCTCACCACTCACAATGGCATCATGGGGACATGGTAATTGTTTTGTGCTCATATTGTGGACAACTTTTTCTTGATTTCATTAGAATCTGATTATGATGTTATTTTATGTGTTGGCAGTTATAAATGTTCCTAGCTACGATTCTGTCAGGAACAAGTTCCATGCAGAATAGGGGCTGTAGCAGATCCAGCTAGGTTAATATCTGGCTTGACATCATCATTTTGCAATTTTGGAGGCATCTTTTGACCTTTTCGATGTAGCTGTTGAAAATAAAAAGGAAAAAAAAGCGCAAAAAGAAAAATAGAGAGGAAATCTAAACAGAAATTCCTTTTTAGGATCAATAATATTGATGATCCTGTGCAGTTGCTTTGATCAGGATTTCTTTTGATTTGCCCAAAGTTGGTCTGTGGTGGGGTTCATCCAAGCTCAGACAGGTGGAAATTGTAATTTTCAACTTATTGTGAATGGAATGTAGTGCATAATTGTTTCCTGATCTTGATGATTTTTACTTGGATGTAGATTTAGCAAGTGCATCTCATCATGAAAATGGATGTTACCTTCATTTCTCACCTTTTAATGATGGTTCTGTCTCTCTTTCCCGATTCTTCCTTGGATCTTCCATGTATGCCTGTTTGGCTCCTCAGGACTGGACTTTATTGAATGATATATATATAGGTGTCTGAAGCTGAATTCCAGTAGGCTTTGTTATGTTCAATTCATCTTTTCCTTTGCACTGTAGTTCTGCATCCATCTTATTATCCGTTGCTTTTGTTGATTCTTGGAGTCCATTCTGGGGTGTTACATTTCTTCCTTTTCACCACTTTCATCAAATGCTTGTAGCTTCCTTTATGTACTCTGTTGGTTCATGCAATTCACCAAGTCCAAAAGGTTAAAAAATTCCCTATTGGGGGCTAATTAGCTAAGGATGGGGACATGAGTTTTGAACTGAAGGCCTTGTGGGCCTTGGGTTATGAGTAAGTAACAGTATGGGGTTTTGGGTACATGAATACATGGTTGGCATTGTTTACTCTATATAACTAGGATTAAGCTTTCCTAGACAGCTTGAGCTGGACCCATGGGGAGAGAATATCTTTTATCATTGGTTTCTGGTGATGTGACACTATGGCTGTGTTTGATATGCATTCTAGGTCGATTTTGCATTCTCGCACGATAAAAAGAATTATTTTTATCATTTGAGAATGTGAAATCGATTTAGCATGCATTCTAAGAATGCATACGAAATGCCGCCTATGATTGATTCACTCTGTTTCATTATTAACTTCTACTCGCTATTGTATGAGGTCAAAATTATTCTTCTCCTATCAAGTAAGAGGGTCAGATTCCATGGTTGAAGATATTCTCTCTTCAAAAAAGCTGATTCATATAACTATACATTTTTTGTTCTTCTCCTATCAATTGTTTAAGCATCGTTTGATGTTGCAACTTCCATGTGTTGAGCTCTCAAGCTTGCATTGCAAAATTAGGCCACTGTAGAGGATTTTTTCTTATCATTACTCTGTCTATTACTAGATGAAGTCGAAACTATCTGTCCCTTCATAATGATACTTATATCACTACCTTAATAACTCATGATCAAGGGACTTTTCAAATTCCAGCACCGTAGGTGAATGCAAATGGGATCCTTGTTTATTTACCTTATTGTAGTTCCTGTTCCTGACATACATACCTAAACCTTGCTTGTGGTGTATATTAGTGAAGGTACGTCGGCTTGGTATTATGCCAGTGTTTGAAATTGATTGATCTCCTGTTTGGGGCATGGAGGTGAAAGAAGACCACTGGGAACCAACTTAAATACTCTCTTGCAGTTCTAAAGATAGTTGTTGCCAAACATAGGCTCCTTCTACTGTTTATCCCTCTTGCAATTCTATTGACTAGTTTTGGGGCAAAGGTGATGTTACTAATGCACTAAGTTTTGGCAGGGTTGCACATTTAACCTGTTTATCTCTGCATTTATGTCCTGCTTTGGTGGGTAAGGGTGAAGATGTCATTTTATTTTGTATTCGGAAAAAGGTTTGTTTAACTTATCGTAAGCTAGGCTCTCTTTCTTTGAAATGACCCCTTAGTCCCTTACCCTCCTGTATGATATCCCGTCCCACGCCTCCATTGATGCCGCACGCTAGATTACCACATGCGGGCACATTACTTTTTTTTTTTTTTGTGGTAAATAGAAAAAACATGGAACAAGATCCATATGTTAATAGTGTGTGGATCTTCTTCTCACATTTTGATCATGTGGGTTTGCACTAATATTTTTTCTCTTCTCCTTAACTATGTGGGCTTCTTTCTATTGAATGAAACGGTTTTGGTGCCATTGTGATTGGTAAATCTTCTTCCATAAAAATAATGATTTTTTTTTTAGGGCTCATGTTCTCTGTGCCGCAGCATAGACTACGCCCAGACATATGGGCCCCCCACTCAGGGGGGCAGAATAGTCATTATGCCCACTCCATGTGTCTGGGCACAACCTATGCCCCGAGCACAGAGAACATTCTCCCATTTTTTTAATAAAATGCAAATTTTATTCATCTTAGTACTTATAAGGTAAGTGTAAAGGTTTTTTCTTTTTCTACTAGAAGGATAAAATTAAGAATATTAACCTACCATACCCTTCCTATTTGTAGTTTTGTACCCTAAAGTTCATTTATTTTACGGTTCTACCAAAAATATACTTAAATTCCTTAGAACTCAAAGGATATACAGAGTTCTAGTCTTTGGGTGAGGAAAGGTCGGTCAACAAAAGAATACTTGGAAGTCTCAAGTGCACTATCATATCAATTTCTAAAATACGCCATGAGGCCCACGATGAACTTACGGTTCGGTTTCCTTTGGAAAAAGGGTAGAGGAAGGCAGAACTCTTCATATCTACTTGTTTCCCTTCGTTATAAAGGCGGCTTAGAGTAAGGTAGAACTTGAGAATTTTAGAGAGGGTGTTAAAGTGTTTACTGTTTAGTGCCATGGATCCACAGCAGCAACGAGTTGGAGTCCCTTCTCGTCCTCCTCCTGGAGGAGGTCGAGGTGATTCTTCCGCCATTATTACTGTAATGATCGCCTTCCTCTCCGTCGCCGCATTGGTAAATTCTTTTCTTAATTCATTTTTTTCCTTCATATTAGTGTTCATTCATGGTTGTGGTAATCGAATCGCAATACACTTATATCTTATCTTTTGTTTGTCTTTCAATTTTTCGTGTCTTATCTTTTTCTTCCAGTTCTAAGTTGTTAGACTGAGAAATTGTTCTCTGTGGTTTATTTTCTTCCGATGATTCAACTAGGTTGCGTTCATCTAGAATATTTTTTTGCTTCAAATAATGTTTAGGAGGAAACAATGAGGAAACCTATTCAATAGTTTGCAAACAACCATTTCCTGGAAGGTTATCTAGAATTTTACCATTTTTGGCTTCAGAAAAGTAACATTTACTTTGGTTTCTCTAATCTACCCTTCTGTTCATATGTTGGGCGAGATATAATAGTCTGCAAATAAAGAATCCTATGTATATGAAGGTGCGATTGAGATTTGAGATGGATTTGTATAACAATAACAAATCTTCACATTGAGATAAAAGTGTACATGAATCAGCCACCACCTCTGACTAGTGCTAGAACTTCTTTTTAGATGGTTGATTGAACCTGGCAGGTGGATTAGTAGCAAGGTTTGAGAAATGGCCCATGGAAGCTGATTGTAAATCTGCTAGTTCCGGTGCCCTGGTGTTCCTTTCTTGTCATACTTCATTGTACAAGTCAACTATGGCTGCCTGACTTTCTAGACCACCCTTCCTTTCCCATATGTGATTACTATAACACATTTGCTCTTTTGATATGTCACTACATTCTTGTGTTGACTAAGGAGCACTATTAGAGCTCTTCAAGTAGCTGATCTGAACTTTAATGGTAGCCATGTATATGGAAGCAATGGAATATATATATATATTTTTTGGTAGAAAGAGGGCTATTCATTCATGCGCGCCCACCAAGAGACTCTAAAGTCAAAACACTACTACTCTTTGCTTAGTCAAATACAGGAATTGCTGGCAATCCTTTTTGGGTTTGGAGGCAAATTTCTTAAGTCTTAAGGTAGTATATGAAATGCTACTATTTTGGCAAATATTTATATCAGACTGTAGCATTCCCCATTTAAGAAATTCTTGAAACCTCAAGATACAAACAGAAACTTGAACCAATACCTGTAATTGCTAATTTTTAACCCACAAATATAATATAAATGAAGACGATAACTAAAAAATTCTATTCTGGCTTCTATGTGCTTTGGTAAAATTTCTTCAACCCCTAAAAGTAGAAATCTTTCTCTCAATATTTCAACTGAATCCAGTAACTTACCTTTGATTTTGTAATATTTGCAGATCTTGGTCCCATCATCGTTTTCAGCTACGAACAATAGCTTTTCCATGTTACATCAAGTCCCAGAAGGCCATGTTGGTGTTTATTGGAGAGGGGGTGCCCTTCTAAAAACAATTACCTATCCAGGTTTGTTCATGCATTGTATTAATCCAACTCTACTCCTTTTGTTTTAAAAGTAAGGCCTGGGGCCTGTATACTGCTTGTTTGATGTCATTCAGTTTCTAGGTTTCCATTTGAAGCTACCATTGATAACTCAGTTCGAGCCCATCCAAGTGACCCTTCAGAAAGATCAGGTAACATATTCTTACTGTTTTAGGCTGTGGGGGATAAGATTTCCGTTATGACATTGGTCAAATTTCTCCTCAAGGAGCTGATAGTCATCTTTTTCTAAAGAAAAGATGTAGGCAACTGAGATGATTAAAACCATCTCTCTAGCTATCTATGATGTATGTGTCTGTAAGGCATTCCTTTTTGCCGAATCAGTTTTCATGAAAGAGGCAAACTGATTTATGGTTTTAGAATCACAAAAACAGCTTAGCTTTTTCAAGGACCTAACTGTCTTGTTAATGTATGGTTCTTACTGGTGATTCTCTGTAATTTGCTGTAGATTGTGATCAATAAAATGTGCTCTTTTCATTAGTTGTTTTATTACTGTATATGACTTCTTTCCTTTCCTAATAAGCAGGTTAAGGATATTCCATGTGGAACAAAAGGTGGTGTTATGATAAGCTTTGGTAAAATAGAGGTAAAACATTCAAAACTTATTATTCATTAATGTCCATTGCCTCTTGGACTATTGTCCTGGTCATTTCTTCCAATCCTTGACATGGGTTTGAATCTGTTGGAACGCTGTCTCCAGGTTGTTAATCGTCTCCATAAGGATTATGTGTATGAGACTTTGCTCAACTATGGCGTAGAGTATGATCATACATGGATATATGATAAAATCCATCATGAAGTCAATCAGTTCTGCAGTGCTCATACCCTTCAACAAGTTTATATAGACATGTTTGATCAGGCAAGTAGCTCAACCAGGTGTTCTTTTGAAGGAAACTATGTTAAACTTGTGAATAAGTATGTGAAATTAAGAAGGTTCTCAAGGATGTACTACACTGATGATCTGCAGCCCACTGTCAATGTCTCTGGTTAAGAAAAAGTTTACTTTTGGTTGCTTATGTCAACATTGAATAGTATGTACTGACTACTCAAGGAATTTGTGGGAGGGAAAATCACGAGTCCATACTAAAAATTTCTTACTTGAGTGCTTGTCTCTTGTGTAAATTTACTTTCTCAAAGTTTTCTTGAATTGAACCCTGTACATTTTTTTATAATACGCATTCATTCAAACTGACAAAATTATGAAATGGAGTTGTTTCAGATTGATGAAAAGTTGAAAGATGCTCTTCAGGGTGATTGTACACGTTATGCCCCAGGTATTGAAATTATCAGTGTGCGTGTCACAAAACCCAAAATTCCAGATAGCATAAAGCGCAATTTTGAGCAGATGGAAGAGGAACGTACCAAGGTATTTGGTTTGTGCTGTCTCAATATACTGTAGTTGCTTTGATATTTGTTTTGTAATTCTTTTTTTTTTTTTTTGTTGGGCGGGGGGGGGGAGTGAGTGGTCTACAAAGAAAGTGGACAGGTGATATCAGTCATTACATGGGTCAGATTGGGATCAGGAACACATTTATGTCAAATACATGGAAAGGGGAATTGAGTTAGGTGTGAGTTCTGACACTCCATACCTTGAAAGCACCGTGCCATTGATAGCTTTCTATCGGTAGCCTCTTTTTTTTTTTTTTTTTTTTTTCTAGGTGACCCCACGCTTCCTTTGATGTGATGAATAAATATTATATTGAATTTTAGAATAGGTAGGGAAGCGGTACTAGGGTTAATTAATTTCAATATTGCATGTCTGGATGTAGACAGAAGGTTAATGCATGCCTTTTGTAGCCAGAATGTCCATCTATAGCATATGCTTCCCATACACCTTGCCTAAAAGAAACATTTGGGCTCACATATGTATCCAAACCCTTTTGATAATTCAAACTAGTCTTTGATCCTCAATACCTTGGAGAGTTCTACTTATGCTCATAAGTTCCTCTTGAGGGAGTGGCCTTCCACGATAGTGACTGGGCGAGGTTTCCACAAGTTAGATACATAACTACCCTCTTGTTAGCACTTTAACAGTCTGTGTAAACTGCCAACTTGTCTCCTTACTGTTTCTATAGTGCTTCTGATACTCTTATTGTAAGGAGTTGCAATGAGATGTGTATCTATACCCTCAATAGAGAGCAAGTATGACTTAGTGTTGCAAGACCCTGATTTCTCAGGTGGCCTGAATCCTATTTTCAGAAAACAGGATAGGTGCAGAGATTCAATGGAGGCTGTTCTAACGGATGGAGTTGACTTTATTGGTCGAGGAATCAAATCCTTCTATCGTAACAAAGATGAGGGATAAATCTATATATGTATTTACACACCCTGAAATAGAATATCAAACAATTAATGACTAGCTGCATCTTTTTTGTATTTTTTGGATTGGCTTTGTTGCCATAGATGTTTTATGCTTATGTAAGTATTCTTGAATTTTATGTTCTCATCTAGGACTGCAACTTGGTCCCAACTCCCAACCCCTTTTGCTTAGGTTGGGAATGTGTGATCAGGCTAGGTTTTGAAAATGCTATAACATGTGAGCTTTGGACTTGGGTTGATGCTGGGTTAACCTGACCTGCCCAAGATCCAAGATTGTATATAAGATGCATGTGTTACATACATATACATACATATCCTGATATATATATATATATGTGTGTGTGTGTGTGTGTATGTGTGATAAATCTTGTATTATTACACACTTAGCCCCAGATTATGTAGGTGTTATGATTTAGCTGTAAGTGTGATTTATCATGTGTCTTATGTGATGAATGGTTATTCTAAGTGAACTGTGTTATCTTGAGATTGAGAACCATTAGGGTTGGGTTCACTTGGGTTGTCTCAAGTGTCTAGTTCATTCAATTTATGCCAGCGCATCTCAGTTTTTAGTCAGCTGATGGTCAACTCTGATGTCCCATGTTGTACCAGTTTCTTCTGAATTTCATTGTTGTAATTGCAACATGTTCTTACCAGCTTGGCTGAAGTTTCAGTTCCATGATGTAGGTTATTATCAGTGTCATGGATGCTTGATTTCATCTTGCTAATAACTGTTGCTGTCAAGCTAGAAGGGGCTTTGATGTTAAATAACCATGGAGTTTGGAGTTTCTACCGTATAAGGTTTTAAATTTACAGTTTTTGGCTGAGTAGTGTTAACTACGTAGGTCTTGATTGCCGTGGAGAAACAACGAGTTGCTGAGAAAGAGGCCGAAACACAGAAGAAAATGGCTTTAACAGAAGCAGAGAAGAATGCACAGGTTAGCAGGATTCTCATGGAGCAGAAGTTGATGGAGAAGGACAGTGCCAGGATGCAGCAGGAAATAGAGAACCAAATGTACATAGATCGTCAGAAGAGCTTGGCTGATTCTGATTTCTACAGGTAGAAATTTAAATAGAGGAGGAAGCAAGAGACTCAATCTCCCAGCGCTTCTTATTCTACTAAATCTTCACCATATGAATGTGGTTATACTACACACACTGAATATATTGCCTGGTTCGCTTTTCCAGATCTATTAAAGAGGCAGAAGCAAACAAGTTGAAGCTTACACCCGAATTTCTTGAGCTCAAATTTATTGAAGCAATAACAAATAATTCCAAAATCTTCTTTGGAAACAAGGTTTGGTGACATTTTATCTATGGCTGCTCTGTCTTCCATATTTAATATTCCAAGCTATTGTTTGTAATCATGGAAGTGTTGATTTTTAGGTACCAAGCATGGTGTTTGATCAGAGATTGCTTGGAAATTTTCTGAATGAAATTTCAAGGAAGAAGAGCTCAGATGTGTAGGTTTTAATCAATTTGAACTCGGTGATCAGGTAAGACGACACACTATACAGATAATACTAGATACAGGTTGAAGTAAAGGGTACATAGAAGGATGATCTATTTTTGTAAACATGCATTTTCATAGGTTCTTGTTGCTTTTGTATGTTTTCATTTCCAGCTACAAGTTGTAAGGAATAATTGTAAATACCAACTCTTTCTATTCAATGTCAGTTCAAAGCAAAATGATTTGTTGTTTGCTTCCCTATCTGTATTGGGTATCCACCCCTACAGACCTACACAATTATTGGACAATAGAGACGTGCAATTCACTAACCTGACTTGAGAGAACTAGGTCCTACAATGAATGTGATCCTTTGATCTACTGCTGTCAATGTTCATTTTTTTTTTTAAAATCTCTTGGACAATCCAGAAAGAATAGTTAAAACACTCGTTTGTTTGAGAGAAGAGAGTGGATGTTGAGTATTTGATGGTGATGATTCAAGGAGAGCGGAAGTTTGTCATCATTTTATAAATGGTTAGGCAATAAGCCTCGTTTGGTGAGGATTGAAGAGACCTAGTTCGTTTACCACATTTGGCTCGCTTATTCCTTCACTGAAGTTGTCCCTTTTAGAAGATAGCTAGTTCTCAATCCAAAAAACGAATCTAAGATTATGATAATATTAAACGTTCGTTTGATCTACTGCCTTGTCTCCATGCTCCTAATATTTTTGAAACATCAAATAATGAAATTGGGTCTATTGTCATGATTGTCCATTCATTTTGGGAGGAATATATTGGTGAGAGGGCGGGCCTTGGTGCAACAGGAAGGTTGTTCCATTGTGACTAAGTAGTCATGGGTTCGAGTTTGGAGACAATTTTTATGCGAAAGCACAGGGGTAACGCTGGTTTTAGTTTCAACCCGATCAAAACCAAGCTGAACTGACCGATTTACACCCCTACCCATCTCCAGACTCCAGTGCAACCGTAAAGCCTATTTGCAGTCCAGTTGTTGGATTCTATGGACTTTGTGATGAAGAAGAAGAATTGGGTTGTAAAATTTGTTAGGATTTCTATTGGGAGTTTAGTCTCATATCAGTTATTAATTCGCCTACTGCCCCCTTATACACTTGGGAGCACTTCCACCTACAAGATTGGATTTTTTAGGATGAAAATTTTACATTGTATCAGAGCGGGTTTTCATCATATTCATGTGTCCGTAGTACATACTGCCATGTGTGCGGGAGAATGTTGGGAGTTTGGTCTCATATCAGCTACTAATACTATCTAGCCTACGGCACCCCTTATACACCTGGGAATCCCTTCACCTACAAGTTTGAATTTTTAAGACTAAACTTTACAATTCCTATCTTTTTGTCCTAGAGCTGAACTGGAGCATTATATAATACTTTACAATTCCTATCTTCTTGTGTGGGGCATGATGATGCCATTAACATCCTATACTGGTTAATTGAAACTAGAAAAGTTGACGCTCAATGATGTTGCAGGCGTTGTTCAAGGAAGTGGTATCGGATCCGCTGATTCGTTTCTATATCGGTATAGAGTAGAGGCCAATATCGATTACAGTTCATGACCGATATGATACTAATCCAAGGGTACTAGACTACTAGTCAAGGATAAAAATATAAATAAAATCGTTTTTTTTTTAAATTGAAATTTAGGGATAAAATCATTTGATTCGGACAGATATGGATCAATATCGACCGATACCAATACCAATTACTAAAACCCTGGTTGCAAGAGGGACGACAAACAAGAAACATAATGAGAGCTGAAAGAGAATGAAACAAGGATAATTTGGGCTTTGTAAAATAACCAGGAGAAATTAGGGGAACTTTGGTTTACTGGGAAATTAGACGGTTATTTTAAAATTTTATTTTATTAATGTCAACATGAAGGGCATTTGGTCTAGTGGTATGATTCTCGCTTAGGGTGCGAGAGGTCCCGAGTTCAATTCTCGGAATGCCCCATAATGTTTTAAATGTCATTGTGCTTAGACAACCTTGAACCACTTCTTGGTTGTAACCTTTTTACAGGATCTATTAATGCAAATATAAAATAACAAAATAAATCTGATCTCAATGGTGGAAGGTTTTTGTTCTTTGAGCCCAAACCGAGTCTCAAGATACTTTCTTTATGATTCTTGTTGTACACGAACGTTGATCTGGTCTATCCTTTTTCACCTAACTTTTGGTTTTCTTAAGTTAGTCATTTAATAGGTCAGTGATAACTATTTATAATGGTGAGGGTAGGGATCAACCCTACGGGTTTCTTTTCCATTAAGGAAATAATACTTTAGATCCATACATAGTAATTGGATTCATACCATTAAGGTAGCTCCCATCAACACAGTTAAACCGATTTTAATAAAATAAAAATTGGGACTTGTTTACACCCCTATTTTGGTCACCTGACCGAAATACTTTTACACCGTACTTCGGTCATCACTGGACCGTACAATCGGGTTAAACAAATACAGTTGCAAACTGTTCCCAAGGAAATTTGGAATAGGAGCCGTTGTTGATAGGAACCACCCTAACTACTTGGCTGCTTATAAAAGAGGAAGCCCTACAACAAAGAAGGGGGCCAACAAATCAACACAACAAGTCTTTACTTTTATCTTTTATCTTTCTTTTTAGGAGTAGTGTAATTGTAAATGGTTTTTTGTTTTTTTCCTTAAAAGAACTTGTTGGGGTTACTCTCCAATAGTACTACTAGATGCAATGATGCATCCTTCCAAGTCAAATTGAAGATCTCTGGAGTCCTTCATTTTACCAAAGATGTATCTGAAGAGAAAATTAATTTGATTGCTTCTTTTACTTATTCTTAGCATTGCAATCTTTGCATATTTTTTTGAAAAGTCCTTGGATTACCAAGGCACTGATAGAACCCACTCTTTGATTCAATTCATTTAGTTTCCACATCCAACAACGATCTCCAGACCGGAAAGAATTTTGAGGGAAAAAGGACTATGTCAGCCCACATTTTTTGAAATCTTACACCATCACCATTGTCAACCTAGATTCTTGACAAGAAACATTTAATTTGGACTAATTTATTGCGAAAATTAAACTTTAATGACTCATTGACTTACAATTTTTGTATTCTCTTCTGAAAGATCTCTCTCTTTCTCTCTCTCTAAATCTGGGTTTTACCTGGTGGCATGAGAACATTGTTCCAGCGCTAATAAAGTCTCTAAACCAAAAAAAAAAAAAAACTGGTGGCATGAGACACGAGCATGACTTCTTATTGATTCGTTTCTTAGACTTCCACTCTTTCTTCAACTCCTTGCCTTTTGAAAGACCCAAACAAGCATTTTAATTAAAATACAGAAACATAATTTCTATTCTTTCAAAGACACCAACAAGGTAAGTGCCAGTGAAGTATGTCATTCAATGTACCATAGCACCCATCTTTGTCTGTGTCTCTGGGTTTCTGGCAATTATAATGGTCTTCTGTTAAGTTGATTCATATAAGCTTCTTGTTTGCAGGATCTAAGTTGAAAGATAAATTACAATTACTAGTGGGAATTGAATTGTGGGGTTGATTGAAGACAGAGAAGAAGATGTATGTGGTGGAGAATGAGGGATGGGCCATAACCTGCATGTTGGTTTCCTTATTCTTGTTGGGTACTTTCCCTGCTATATTTACTCTCTTAGAGAGAAGAGGTCGTCTTCCTCAGCATACTTACCTTGATTACTCCTTTGCAAATCTCTTCACTGCCATCATCATTCCATTGACTTTAGGTCAGATTGGTGATAGCAAGCCTGGTATGCCAAACTTCATTACTCAGCTCTCTCAACTCATTGTGAGTCCCCTCCCACTTTATTTTCTTTCTTTCCATTTATTTTCCTTCATCTTTTATTTCCCCTCTTTAGTCTTAAGTTTACAAACATTGTAAATTAACCTTATTGTACTTAGCTGAATGAGAACAGAACTTTATAAGTCATTGGCAAGAGTTTATATTTAACAAAACCTATGAAATCAAACAATGAACCTTGAAACTATGATACTCCCCCTGAAATTTGCAATTCTCTAGTCTAATTCCTTCACTCAACCATATGTAATTGTTAATAGAGAATCTAAGTAGAATGGTATACAGTAATATAATATCTCACCAACATCTAATGAGTTTTAGGGAATCAGGATTCTAGAGAATCCCACTCCAATGACAGGTAGTGGTAAGGAATCTAGGTGACTTTGTCCATTCAAATATGGAAATATATATTGGTGGTGATTGATTGTACATGGATGAGCTACATTGATCTAGTAGAAGTAGATTGATGGATCCCATTATGGTCTGTCAAATGCGCGAAAACACTTAATTCTGGACTTAATCTAGTCTTGGTTCTTGTTGCAGGAAGACTGGCCCTGTGTTTTGTTCGCAATGGCAGGTGGGATTGTTCTCAGCCTCGGTAACATAGCTCAACAGTATGCATTGGCTTTAGTTGGTCTATCAGTTATGCAGGTGATTGCCTCAAGCATGATTGTGCTTATAGGTACATTTTTTTTTCCTAGACAATTTATCTTTTCATATATCAAGAAACATGCTTCTCACAGAGATTGCCCTCAAAAAACCTTTGCACTATACCTTTATTACATAATATTTCAAGAAAATTATCTGCTAATGCATGGGATGTAACAGGAACAACCTTGAACTACTTCTTAGACAACAGAATTAACAATGCCAAGATTCTTTTCCCTGGCGTTGCGTGCTTCTTCATTGCAATTTGTCTTGGATCTGCTCTTCACTCATCTAATGAAGCAGATAATAAAGCAAAACTTACTGGTTTCTCAAACAGTAATCATGATGGAACAGGGTATGGCTTTTAGAGTCACAGGCAAATCAATTCGAGTCAATGTTTATTTATCTATTAATTGAAAAATGGAAACTATGAAAATATTAGAAGTTTGATACCTTAGGAATATGAAGGAAGAACAATCATAATGTTTATGAATTCCATTTAGTTCAACTTGGAGAGATCAATGTTTCTAAAGAAAGAAAGAAAGAAAGAAAAAAAAAAGGGGGGGGGGGGGGGAGGGAGGGAGGGCTGATTCTCTTTGAATCATGTCCAAGTTAGATTATAAATTTACTCAAACTCAGTGATCATTGTGTAATGCCTGCTATACCAACCTCAGAAATATCTTGCATGGTAGAAATGCAGATTAAAGAATTGATTTCTTCGTTGATGTTGAATTCTGTATCTCCTTTATTTTGCTTTGCCATCAATTTGAGTGTTGGATTTTCTCTTCATTGAAAGTATCTAAGAAATTATGAAAAACAGAGAATTCTTCAGTGAAATTCCACTGATATGGTCTAGCATTTAACCTTTTGGCAGGACTACAGAAACACCAGGGATTGGATTAGAAACATCCACAGACAATGGTAAGGAATTCTTTTCATTAACTCTTTGTTTTGCATTTAGGCTACTTTAGTCCCTCATTCTGAACTGAGCACCTTGCCTACTGTATGTTCCCGAATAAAAAGGAAATGTAGGAACATTGGTTGATGGAAGAAGGGATTTGGAAAATGGAAGTAGTCATCCAGAGAAAACAAAAATCGGAACTGCTGATTTCCTCATGGAGCTTGAGAACAAAAGATCCATCAAGGTCAGTGGTTCCACTACATGGCCTAGACATGATTCTCCTCTACTTGTATCAACATATACATTGTACATGCCCCAATAAGCCTTCAGCACACACACACACATTGTTAGCCATATAGGAACTTCTAGCTTTCCACAGAACCAGAAGGAGGGAATCAGCTAATGTTTTAATTGGCAGGTTACAGGGAAGAGCACTATTATTGGCTTGGGCATAACATTCTTCGCCGGTGCTTGCTTCTCCCTTTTCTCACCTGCATTTAACCTGGCTACCAATGATCAGTGGCATACTATGAAAGCAGGGGTTCCTCATTTGGTGGTTTACACTGCATTCTTCTACTTCACATTATCTTGGTTCATTATTTCCATCATCTTAACAATGAGCTTCCTGTACTACCCCATACTCAAAGTACCAAAGTCTTCTCTAACAGCTTATCTAAAGGATTGTGATGGCAGATTGTGGGCACTCTTGGCAGGCCTATTGTGTGGTCTTGCTAATTGTTTCCAATTCATGGGAGGTCAAGCTGCAGGGTATGCCACTGCTGATTCTGTTCAGGTGAGTTCATCTATATGGGGTTTCTAATTTATCAGTCTAGTGTGAAGTATGGTGAACTCTTCAATTCATACATTGGGGATGTTGTGGTGACAAAAACAGGCACTTCCACTGGTGAGCACCTTCTGGGGAATACTTGTGTTCGGAGAATATCGGCGGTCGTCCAAAAGAACATATGTGTTACTAGTGAGCATGCTGTTGATGTTTAGTGTAGCTGTGGGGGTGCTAATGGCATCAGCTGCAAATCGAAAGACTTCATGATGCGAGAACCTTTCATTGAATTTCCCTTGAATGCTATACTGAGATGAATGTTTGGCGCCAAAGAAATATCACTTGACAAAATAAACGTAGCTGAGATGAAGATGTTGAGATGGATGAGTGGAAAATTTTAAAAAGAATGAGAAATGGTAGAAAAAAATTGAGATCATTTAGAAGCGACCCCAATAAGTGATAAATTGAAGGCAATGTTGCTTGAGGTTAAGGGTTAGTAGGGGTGTGGTCCTTTGATCAACCCTCTTAGTCGGCTTGTTTCCTTTGTTGGATTTACTTTCCAGTTTAATTCAGTTGTAGGAATAGGCCGTTGATTCTGTTGTGGAGCTCTCTCCATGTATTTTTTTGTTGAAGGTAATGTGTTTAAGCACTGGTTGCTTAAAGCATTATACCCTGTGTATCAAGTTTGGAATACCCAAGCTACTGTCTCTAGCTAGTAATTATAGAGAAACTAGGGTTTAGGTTAGATGGGCTAATTACTAGATTGCCCCTCACAGCCTGAGCCATAACACAAGTAGGATTATATTAGAACATATAAATGGATATTATCATAATACCCTTTCATTTTTTAATTATTTTTCCTATTTTTTCCTTCATTGTTTTTTTGGGGAGGAGGGGGAAGAATTATGGGCTTCGTTAAATATATTTTATACACAAAAAAAATGTTGCATGAGACGGGCATTTGTAATGGAGGCACTTGGGTACACCTCATCTAAAGTGTGAGATGATACAAATTAGAGGAGTTTAAGAGATCGAAGGGTTAGTGAAATTTTCAATGTTGGTTTGCTACTACAGTTTGGGAACGAGTTATGAAATACCTGACCAAATATGCTCGTTCCCAAACTATAGTAGCAAATATAGTTGAAGGGAAGTGAAATTTTCAAATCAAATAAAAAAACTTTTATAATCATTACCCCGCATGATTTATAAATATGTCATTAAAGAAAACATCTTATTGATACAGTACATGGCTAACATAGGGGAGAAAGAACAAAAAAGTCAACACATTCACTTGATCATTCAGACTACCCTTTTAGTAGACCAATGAACAACATTTTTTTTTTGTATGGTTATTTATTAAATGTATACTTTTTTAATTTGAGAAAAGGAACGCCTCCAGGTCCCGAAATGCGGTGTGTATCTACGCCCAGGCACAGTTGTGCGCCGATCATTTCGCTCGCGACTATGTCTGAGCGCAGTTACATGCCACGTTGTGACTAGGTGGCATTCTTTCTCCCCTTTTTTAATTTGAGAAAAAGAAAAATCTTATAAACATCGGTATTGTACCAATGCAATCCTTCCCTTATAGTTGGAATAAAAAAGTTCGTTCATGTCTAACTTAGACCTAATCAAGGATTTTGCGTCCTATTACAAAAATCTTATTACGTATTTTATTCGCGACACATGATGGGAAAACTTGCCTCTCAACTGGTCTAGACGATGACGATATTAGATTACATTCAAACTCTAAGAGACAATAATTAAAGAATTACAATTTCTCATGAGATTAAATAATTAACCAAGGCTTTTTGTCTTATTCCCAAAAGTTGTTTAAGATAAGGGATATAAAAAGATTTCAAACATAAACAAAAAAGACAAATTATTATGTCATTGTCATGCACATCTCTTGAGTACATATGTGAAATGATACTATTACCCTTATTATAAAAAAAATTTATATATCATATTAAAAAGACAAAAAAATAAGATTAAAAATTATTTAATACCTTGAGGGGTGTCAATAAGAAAATCCCTATATATATATATATATGATAATCTTCCGTAGCACTATGGGGAGTGAAATATATAGATTGTTTCACTATGACATTTTTATCCATATTTTTTATTCATCTTGTAATATCTTGAGGTTAGTTATGGGAATTTCACACAAAATCAAGTGGTTTATGTCAAAGATATTTAGTCAGTGGTTTCCACGGCAAGGTTTATGCATATATAACAAGTACAAATGTATATATACATTTACCAAAAAAAGAAAAAAAAAAAAAAACATATACGAGTAAATGGGACAGAGTGATACACAAATATCCACAATTGAAAGAATACGACAAATATTGATTAGGGTTAGAAAATAGTTCTCTGAGTTGACCTCATGAGGAATGTTATGGATTCAAAATTTCAAACTAAATGGATTGTTGGATCAAAGTATGATGATCACATGATATATTATTAATTAGTATCTAAAAACTTAAATGAATCAAGCATGGATTCCCATTTAGCTTGGAAATATTGAAGTGGGTTCCGAAGCCATCTCCACATTTTCATGATCCAGTCCTTCTAGGGTCAATTGTTCGGTTCAAGTCGGATTTGATCCGAGCTGAATCGGTATCGGTGTGGTAAGGGTGAATTTAAAACTAAACCAATAATGGAAGTTTCGGTTTTGGATTTTTATCAGTTTTTTTTAATCGATTTGTTATCAGATTGGTTTTAGTTCCGGTCCGATTTGGGTTCAGTTTGTCATATATATGTATGCAAAACTATGGAAAAAGATATGATTTTTAATAAGTATTGGGCTGATATCGGGTTATATTGATTGGTTCGGTGTGCAATACCCAGCCCAAAGCCAATCCAATAAGATCAATTTAAATTGGTTCGGAATATATCAATGCGGTTCAGATCGATTTCAAAGATTCGGGCTAGGTTTTGACACCATTTTAAGTCCTTAGATTCCCATTAGTTTATTGGAATATATATTCCAATATTGAGTCATAACTACCTTTCCTTAATTGCATTGGGTTGCTTTCTATATGAGGCACAAGAAAATTGGAAAAGCTTGCTGATTGAAGAAGAGTAGTTAACTATTTCTCTAAGTCTAGTTTTCATAATTTCTTATGATTTTGTTTATTTATCTTTGCAGTGGATTCTCCACTATAAGGGAAAACAAATAAGTATTAAAATAAGATAGTAAACAAGGTTCGTTATAACTTACAACAAGATTGTAATTTTACTTTTTTGTCTCTTATCTTATCTTCGAAAGATTTTTCTGTGACGAGTAAAAAAAGATTTTCAAAATAAGTTGAAAATGACTTATCATTATGCCATTTTTAAAAACTGTCATTGTCCATGTGAAATGACAAGATTGTTCCTACATTAAATATCTTTTGGGAACAAGAAAAAGACAAAAAAAAAGTAAAATTACAAATTCTTAGTTCACCTACTTAGTGACGACAAGATACACCCATTAAAATGTAATGGGTCTTCAAGATGGTAAGGTCAACTACTTAGAGAAAAATTTTGATTCAACATCATAGAATAAAAGTTCCTTGAAAAGAAAATTGACAAGAGATACCATGTATGGCGGTCTGCTAGATACCAGTCTGGGTCCCCTTAGCATTGCTGGACAAGGATTCTTGGATTGAAAAATCATATGACTCGGTGTGATTGCAAGGGGAATTAAAAGAAAGGGAAATGAATTTTTTCAAATCTACAAAAGAAGTTTTTGCAATTGTTATGGGAAAAAGAACACTAACCGGTTGTGTGGTTCCTGCACATAGACATAGGAGTGAGCGACAAGACTGCTAGACTCCCAGTGACATTGAACAAATCTCATCCAAACCAATGCTTCTATATGCAATCTAGTTGGCCCTTGCGTTGGTGCATGGGCTACACGACCGGTTAGCGTTCTCTTGTTCAATCATTATTTATTGTGATTGAATAAACTACTTAAATTTCTTGCTATATTTAGTAGTGATACTTTGTTGATCCACGATTTCTTAGGTCGACTTGTGAGGTGATCCAAAGTTTGACTCACAACATCTGTGCTGACATCATTATGCACCTTTTAATTTTATTTATTTATTTATTTGCCTTAAAGCTTTAAAAAGTCATATTTTTCAATCCGTAAGGAGCTGGGATCCCATTCTTGTACCCACATGGTGGATGCTATTTGGGCGGCTCACACCCATTCTAGTACGCTCTGGGATCTCGCCTGCCTGTAAGTCTGATTTTTGTGAACCAACTAGTGTTACAAAGCCTATTCTGAATACTATCCAATGATATATAGTTTTGGAACTAAATTAACCGAAAAATTGATTAAAAAATATTTTTAAATGTAGTGTTCATATATCCACAAAACACATAAAATAGCAACCAAATTAATCTTTTTTCACATCGTTTCAAATATAAAATATGTAATGATAACATACACTCACTCCATGAATTTTGGACTTTTTTTAAAGGCAGATTTATTAATTTTCTCTAATTATTTTTTCCTAAAGCTATGTTTGGTTATTAAGAAAAGAAAAACATAATGAGACAAAAATTATGATGATGCAATGATTGATTTTTTTTGTCTATCTTTTCAAAAAAAAAATTCTGAAATTTGTTTCTTTTCTTGACATTCAAACATAGCCTAAAGGTATTTTGATAATTTTAAATTTACACAAGATGGATCATCCCCCTTTAATTATCTTAGAATATCCATCTCGTATTGCCCTGAACATCTTCATAATGATAAAATGGGGTGTCTACAAAATTTGAAAAATTCAGAATTCAACTTATCAAAAGTTCACATGTCTTTATCATATGGTGGTCATATGGGGGTCCATCTGAGAATTGCATGCTCATCTCATAAGTTAAATTTCAGCTCGAAACAATGTGAGAAATGCCCAAAAATGAAAGTGACATAAATTTTTAATAATACCACTAGATTCTATTAAAAACTAATGAAATGGTATTCTTGTACGTATCATGAAGTTTCTGATTTGCTAGGCTACCACTCCTTTAAGGGGATTCTTTTAATGCATTCATGGTTCTAAGTATTGGTATCGTATCGTTTGCATTGGGCGATACGAATCAGTTTTGTTTCACCGATATCGATACCGTGCCGATACCTTATCCGTAGCACCGTACGGATAAAGGGTAAAATGGTAAGAAAACTCATTTTTTAAGGAAATTCAAGGGTAGTTTTGTCAGATACAGCCGACCCAGGCCGATACCATAGCGGTATCGTATCAGTTTTGCAGATTGCCAATACCCGTTCCGATACCGTGCACTAAAACCATGGATGCATGGGATCCCAACCGCTAAATTGGTCCTCTCTTGTACAAGTGTAGGACCACTATGGACTCCAATGGCTCAATTAGATCCATATAAATTAAGAGATGCTCCATAAAGGTGCATCGCATTCACCCCGCTTTTGGGTGTTTGTCTCGGGTTGAAATTTATTTAGTGAGATGGGTGTATCTATTCTATCACATGGAACACTTATTTCTGACATGAGCCAAGAACAAATGATCTCATAACAATGACATCAATATCAAATAAAAAAATCACCATTAGGCCCCGTTTGTTTTGAGGGACCTTAGATGAAGTGGGAGAATTGGGATGGAAAAATGCCGATATAGAATTTCAAAGTCCTACCTTAACTTTGTTTGATTAATTTGATGGCGGAAAACTTACAAAAACTTAAAGACATCATTAATTTTCTTGTCTGTTTAAACCTGACTTTCCATTGGGCTCATCCCTAGTTTAGTTAGATAAAAAGCGCAAATGCGCATTTATTTTCTTTGCAGGGCGTTCTTAAGCCCAACCTATATTTGAACCGTTGGCAGGCTTAAAAGCGGCAACCGCCCTATAGAATTTCTTATCCCAACCTCTCAGTGTGAACTAAAATATTCTTTTAAAGGCATTATTTTATCCTCAGAGACACACCGGAAAATCTCCCACGTAACAAAGCTAACATAATCAACACAGCTATTCCCCTGCCAGGCTACCATAGTAGCAAACAGCAAACAGTATATGTTTATTGAGAGATACACAATGTGTCCAGTGTTCAGACGATTATAAGATCAGCAAGGGAAGGTGGTATCTCCAAAATCTCCCAATATATTATGTACTTGTGGTACTGCTTTGAGATTCATTCAACTTTGGGTCAATGTAATCTTGCTCTAAGGGAGAATCCAGAGAAGCCCAGAAAAAGAAAAAAAGAAAAGGGCTATGTCTTAAGTCTTAATTACCAAATGGGATAACTCAGGTGAGCTAAGTCTACAAATAGGAGCTCCATCTTCTCTGCAACTCCTTACATGGGAGCCAACATTGAGACAACCCCTGTTCTTTGGGAGAGATTAGAATAGACTTTAGAAAGGAATTCAAGGTTGGTAGCTTTGTTTTACTTAGTGATATCAAATGGAACCCAAATGGGGTTTCTTTGTTTTTTGAGTTTGTGAACAGAAAAAAGGCCAAGATAGTAGCTTTTACTTTCATTGTATGGAGCCCTCTGTTTTATTCTCTCTCTCTCTCTCTCTCTCTGTGATTCCTTTGTCCTTTCAATTCAATTTATGGTTTGCTGTTGTGTGCTGTTATGTTAACCATTAAATTACAGATTAAGAGTCTAATATGGATTCTCCTTTTTTTTTCAGGATTTTGCTGATATATCTTCCTTCTCTGGTTTCTCTTCACTTTTTACAAGATGTATTTGGTGCAGAGCAAAGTGGGTGCCATTGCCTGCATGATGCTTTCTCTCTTCTTGTTGGGCACTTGGCCTGCTTTTATGACCTTATTAGAGAGAAGAGGTCGGCTTCCTCAACACACTTACCTGGATTTTTCCATCACAAATCTCTTAGCTGCTGTCCTCATTGCTTTCACCTTTGGTCAGATTGGTCCCAGCACACCAGACATGCCAAATTTCGTTACTCAGCTTTCTCAAGCAAGTATTTTTTGTTCCTACTACAAGTTCTATAATTTTCTTGTTCAGCAATTATTCAATTTTGGATTGATTTATTTCCTTACATGGCTCAAGTCTGAATTTTGAGACTAGAACAAACAACTGTATGATATAACTTAGACTAACCATTGAACCAAAAAAAAAAACTTAGATTAACCTTGGTTTTGGGTCCCTTGCTCACTAGTTAAGTTTTAGCCCTGGTAGAGTTTTCTACATGACAAAATATAGTTTTGAAAATCTTGGGTTGTGGGAGAGTGCATGCATAGTATGTGATAGAATTTGGGTATGAAATTTGACAAATGGCTAATCTAGATGAAGACCTCTATATCTAACTGTTAGAATAGCCACATCAGCTACTACGTGGCAAAACAATGGCGGGTGTGGGAATGGATTCCTACCATGGGTGTGTAGGAACCATTTTCGTAGTTTTGTGTCTCTAGAGAGCAATAGAGCAATTTTATGGATGGCCTCATCCACTACCAATTCCATACGAAGACACCTAGTTTTGCCCCATGGTAATTTGTATTGCACTAAAATTTTATGGACATGTAGACTCCAAGGTCCCCTGCTCACATGTCAAGTTTGAGTTGAAATAGTGTTGACCAAACGGCAAATTAGACATTGAAAATTTCAGGACTTACAAGGGAGTATTCAACACATGTTGATCTAGACTATTCCCCAGGGGCCATGATTGAAATTGCCACATCACCCTTCCACATGGCACAACTAGGTATAGACTCCAGAATAACTTTTACCATATCTCAATCAATAAAAAAAAAGTGGGAAAAAGGGGCACAAAAGGCTTATGGCATGCCATTCTTCAATTTTTGTTTTATAGTTGCATGCCATTATTCACTTGTTATTAATACGTACTAAAAACAAAACAGCATAATCATCTATTAGTGATTATAAACTGATAAAATGAGAAAAGATCTATGGGAAGTGAATTGGTCATCAATTTTATCCCCTTGGTTCTTTTTTTCTTATTAATTGATTTCTCATATTAATGGGAAATAATTCTTTTGGCAGTATGGAAAATCTTATGGGGACCATGTGGCAGACATGGTCGGATTCATGTAATTGTGTAGTAGGGTACACCATACTCATCTCACAAATCAAATTTCAGCCCAAAGACCGGCGCAAGTTAGGGGGTGATTAGAAGGTGAATGTGATATTCAATAAGATTACAAAAATGCCATTTCACATAGTGACATGTTCGTAATTGTATCTATATCAGAAGAGTAATACTTGGGGGATTGTGGAAATACAGTTAATTGTAGGTGAAATCAGTTAAGGTCCTTAGATACGAGGACAACTGTTTAATCAACAGAACACAATCTATCAGCTGGTTAAGATCATTTAATCATTGTTGACATGTTAGAGGGTGGGCTTTGGTGAAACGATAAAGTTGCTCCATTCGACCTAGTGGTCATGGGTTCAAGTAGGAAAACAGCCTCTAGGCAAAGCGGGGGTAAGACTGTGTACATTATGACCCTCCCAGACCCCACAGTGGTGGGAGCCTCGTGCATGAGGAATCCTCAAATGGTTGGATACAATGCCTTCGCTAAAACTTCATATTGGAGGAACTTTACAACTGTTGATAAAATTCTTGAGATCCTTTTCTAGCTGCTGCTTCTTCTTTTTTTTAGGGGTGGGGGAGATCAGGCTATTGTTGAACCAGCTTATAGGATTTCTAGATTCAATTTGAGATTTGGTTTTGCTTGTTCTTGGTTTAATATTTTCCACCCATTAGTTGAGGGACACTGTTTTAGTGCTGTAGTTTGTTTGTATGGTTGATGCATGTCTGTGTTCTACCAGAAAGAAGTAACTCTAAACCACCTTATTATCATTGAAAATATATAACTATTTTGATCTATTAGAAGTAGAATTGTGATTCCCAATACAGTCAAGCTGTTTCAAAATCAAAATCGATCCAGTCTAAAATAGACAAAAATCTTGGAATGAATTTGAACATTATTATTTGCAATATTTTCCTTCAAAATAGTTTGCTGGCCTTTAGATAAAATTGGCCAAATGTTATCTTATAAAAGAAGAATGAATTGTCAGCTTTCCTTGCTGGTTTTCTTCTCAAGTTACTTCTTGTTGCTATTATTCTTTGTCTGCTGTTAATTTAACCCATCTCTTAGACTGAACTTTATGCAAGTCCACTTTCAAATGTAGTGCTTCCTTCCTTTCAACTTAAAAAGAGGTTGATCTTGCTATTTCAAGCCAATACTTTACCAAAACTAAAAAATCTAAATTTCTTCATTCTGCATCTTATTGGTCTTCTTTATATTACCTCTCTTCAACCTGGTTTAAAGATCATGCTGTACTTGATTGATGCAGGTGAACTGGCAATGTGTTTTGTTAGCAATGGTTGGTGGGATATTCCTCAGCATTGGGAACCTCTCTAAACAATATTCTTGGGCTTTTGTTGGTCTTCCAGTGACAGAGGTAATCGCTGCAAGCATAACTGTTGTGATAGGTACATTCACTCGAACCATCTTGTCTTGTTTGTGGAGATATCTAATTGACTTATCATCTAACAGAAAAAGTAATTATATTTGTTCTGTGAATAGATTGGGTATTTGGGTTGTCACTGAATGTATATCTTTCGATATCTTGATCATAACAGGCACAACTTTGAATTACTTCTTAGACAATCGGATTAACAATGCTGCAATTCTTTTTCCGGGTGTTGGCTGCTTCCTCATTGCGGTTTTCCTAGGGTCTGCAGTTCACTTTTCCAATTCAACCGATAACAAAGCAAAGCTTCATAAAATTTCAGATGGTTACAAGGATGGAACAGGGTATGCTTTTTTTCTATAGAGATACTTCGATAGATAATTGGTATAGAATTAATAAGAAACCGGAGCTTAATCTCATCATATTAATTCATCAGGACCGACAAAGAGTTCAAAGAACCTGCACTGAACAATGGTTAGTAAGTTTTCAGTGCTTTGTTGTTTTGCTATTTGAACTCCTCAGATGTTTGATACTTAGAACATTTTCTGAAAAATGAATGGAACAGGGGACATGGAGAATGGAAATGTTGGTGTCAATAAGCCCAAAGCTGGGACTGCAGACTATCTCATAGAGCTTGAAAACAAAAGATCAATCAAGGTTGGTGGTTCCACTATACATTTGAACAGTGTTGCTTACTATAAAAATTTATCAATTTGGGTCTATAAACATTGAGCAGTTATTTACATATGCAACTGTGGTTGCCCACATATCTACATGTTCATCAATGCTTGCCTATACATTGGTTACTCACATGTGGTTGTGTGTATCAAGACATCTATGTGTATTCGTTCAAGTTTTGTTCGCGTAATAATATTTACAGTAGGGTTTTATTTTGTTTTTCTCCTTGACATTAGTGAGACTCTGCTGATAATCTTCTAAATGGCAGGTTATTGGAAAGAGTATTTTGATTGGTTATGGCATAACATTCTTTGCTGGAGGTTGCTTATCCCTCTTCTCACCAGCATTTAATTTGGCAACAAATGACCAATGGCACTTAATGAAAGCCGGGGTTCCTCATTTGGTTGTCTACACTGCATTTTTCTACTTCTCAATCTCTGGTTTCATCATTGCTATCATTCTAAATATCAGCTTCCTATACCACCCCATACTAAACTTACCCAGAACCACATTCAAGGCTTATCTGAATGATTGGAATGGTAGACCATGGGCCTTATTCGCTGGGATTCTGTGTGGGTTTGGGAATGGTTTACAATTCATGGGAGGTCAAGCTGCAGGATACGCCGCTGCTGATGCTGTTCAGGTTCGTATATGTATCAATGGTTCCTTAATTCATTGAAAGATGGATGGCTCTTTATTCGTACTTTTTTCTCAATTCCGTAGGCATTAGGCAAACATTCATGGTAATCAATCTACACTTCCAAATAACCAGAAAAAGATTTTGGAATTTCTCGCAGAAGAAAAACATTGATTACACATATTTAGCTGATCCAACCAAAAGGGTTTAAGGCTTTTGCTGACCATTTGTATGTTTGTATACTTACATGTCAACAGTTTTTCCACTTGCAATGGATTTAGATTTTTAACAATGAACTTAACAGCTTTTAGTTGTTTGTGATAATACTATCAGGCACTTCCTCTAGTGAGCACTTTTTGGGGAATACTTCTGTTCGGAGAATATCGAAAGTCGTCCAAGAGAACATATATCTTGCTAGTGAGCATGTTAGCTATGTTTATTGCGTCTGTAGCATTGCTCATGGCATCATCTGGGCAAAGGAGTACCTGAAAATGTGAGACCCAGAATCATAGCCCATGTCAATGTAAAGGAATCATGCAACACAGAAATTTCAGGATACTGTTGCAGTTGAGGGCTGCTTCAAATCCAAAAGAAAAAACAATCCTGTGACTTCAAATCCAACATCGGAAGCATTTATGTAACTTGTCTTGAATGAATTAATAACCAGATATTGTATTTCAGTGAAGGTTTCTTTATATTTCTTGTTGGGTGTTCTCCCAAATACCTGGAACTTTGGAAGAACACCAGAAGAGATGGGAAAGTGTACAAGGTAACAGTCCCAATCAATTAAATGACTACCCCTCTTAAGCTTTTACTGTTCTTGCAAAAAGTACTTGTTTTCCCCAAAAATAAAAAATAAAAACATTCGTCCGGGGTTTCTGGGTAAAATGACCAGAATGCCCCTATAATGAACATAACTTTGAAATTTGTTTAGAATGGTCTCAAATTTTGCATACCTAACCTATAATGAATATAACTTTCAAATTTTGCAAAACAAGGGGAAGGGGAGTCAGAAGACTCGAACTCAAGACCTCTTGTGCATCACCACTCACCAACTGCACTAGGCAGCTGTTGTTAAGAAATTGTGAAATTTAAATCAATATAAATTAAACCTAAATCCAATCCATGATCAACGATCATTATCTTGACTGTCTAATCTATGGAATTTATTATTTATGGACTATATTGCATATCTTATATATCATTCCAACCAAAAGGATGGTATAAAAGGTGAAGTAGTAATTGAATTCCTTGTTGGGTTATTCTGGTATAACCAAGCTAAAATGTAATCAATTGACACATATACAACAAAAGGATTTTGCATATAAGACAAAAGACTATTATAAAATTGACATGATCAAACTAATTCATTTTTTTAAACTCTAATTAATTGGAATATAACTCTGGGTCCATGTTGTTATCAATGTAGGCGGTAGCTACCTTAGCTTTTCTTTTTTTTTTGGGGTCCTGTATTTAAAATCTAACCGTTTACATTTTTTTTAAATCCAATTTTTGCCGTAGAAAAGGGCAGGAATGAAATTCCCATGCCCATCCAATGGGTAAACTAGGAATTCGTATACCCCGTCTCACATGTCATGGAGGAGAGAGAGAGATTCCCACTCTAGTGGTGTGGGGGTCTTTTTTCCTATAAAAAGTTAGGGAGAATGTTTTATGTGTGGAACGCATGGGCCGGAATGTCTGCCATGCTTCCCATGTATGGTAGAAATTCCACCTCCTTTAGTGCCACTGTGTGTGCTCTCATTCACTGGCATGTGCGGCGTGGCCCTTGCATCCCACCCAGAAAACAGCTCCCCAAAAAGTAATCTACTTAATTGATATAGGCCGATATGATATTGATACAAATTGATAAGGTACCGATATAAGCCGATACACTAGATATATAGGTTGCCAAAACCCAAAAATCCTTTTTTTTTTTTTGTTGAAAGAGAACATCGTATTCCAAGTTTTTTAAAAGAGAACTTCTGATGTTTATCGCCACCCCACTTGGATATGGTTCGCAAGAAACTAGAAGAGTGGAAATCTCGGTTATTATCTTAAACTGGTAGGCTTCAACTTATCACCTTAGTGCTTCACGATGACCATATCTCTTGGTCAGGTCAGTTTTGTCTCCTAGGGAAAGTGATTAGAAAATTGGAGTCGATGTTCTCTAATTTTCTTTGGTTCGGACGAGAGAGAGAGAGAGAGAGAGAGAGGAAAATTGACTACATTGCATGGGACGGATTATGTCGGAGGTCCTAAACTGGATGGAGTTATTGAACCCTTGGGTTTGGCCAAGGGGTTTCTGAATCATTTGATGTATGCTCATTTTTTGTTGGTGTTTTGCTGCCCTCTAGAGCTGCTTGTTCTAGAGGGTGCACCTTGAGGCCTTATAGCCTTTTTTCCTCTATAATCTCTTTTCTTTCTTTTGAATAAAAGTTCTTTATCTATCTAGAAAAAAACACAAAACCAATGGAAAGAAGGGGGTAATTGATTTAGGGGAAAGGGCTCTATATATTTCAAACCAGCCACTATGATTAGCTAAAAACAAAAACTTGTTGACTACATGGGAGACCTTTTTTACTGTGGTGGTCCTAAATCTATAGAGTATTAGATTTGGGCATTAATCATTCTCATAATCAAATAAGGCTTGCCATAGTAGCCCTTGGCTTAATCACCAAGCTTGTTTGCTGCTATACCATGCATACGTAGGCTATGTTTGGAATGTTTTCTAAGTCGATTTTGTATTTTCTGACGATAAAAACAACGATTTTTATCATTCGAGAATACGAAATTGATCTAGAATGCATACCAAACACTGTTGTAGGTTTTCTAACCATTGATACCCCCCTCCCCAAAAAATAGTTTTTTATTTATTAATTTTAATTTAATTATTAATATTGTCTCTAAGTAGGTGGGTTCACACAGTTGACAACAAATTAATTAAGGTTGTGTTTTGGTTTGCATTCTTGGAATGCATTCTAGATTGATTTCGCATTCTCAGATGATAAAAATAGTTGTTTTTGTCATCCGAGAATGCGGAATCGATCTGGAATGCATAACAAACGCAGCCTATATGTTTACGTAGTTATAATTCTGCAGATGATCAAATTAATTTCTATATAAGTCCACCATATATTTATTGTGTTTTTTTTTGAAAAAAAAATGAAAAATATATTTAAAAAAAAAACACATCAGCCAGGGACAAGGGAAACAAACAATCTTCCTCTTTGTTTATCAATTACTCAATAAATTTTTTTTTTATCAGTGGACTTTTAGTCATTAATGTGGTCAGCTTTTCATAGTAAGGAGTGGTGCATCATGCCATGATGTGCAAGAATCATGCATATAAACTAAAAGGAAACATTCTATATCCAATATGTAAGGAAAGGAAATGCTTTCATTAAGTCATAATATAGGTCATCGTAATATAAGAGCCATTAATAAGGTGAAAATAAATTTAATTAATCATAAATCATATGTTAATTATTAATTAAAGTTAAATATTACGAGGCTTAGTGATGTCATACCTATCTCATGGGTAAAATTTCAGCTCTTAGCAAGCACAGAAAATTGTTGAAGGCAATTTTAGTGATTGCTAATTTGTTTATTTTAAACTCACTTTTAAGGCACTTCCACTTGCTTTGAATCAAAACATAGCTATTGATTTGATTGTAAAGTCGTTTATCGCATTGAACCATCTATTTCAACTCATGGCAAGTTGGTGATAGTGACTACAAAATCAACTTGTATTACATTCCGTAACTAAAAGATCAATGAGATGTCTAACGGAGTGAAGTGGATTGACAAGTGATCGACGATAAAATAAACCTATGAATCTCAAAGATTTGCCATTTAAATCCATATGATAAAAGATTCCATACCCATTTCATTAGCCAAATTTGTTTACATGAAACATGCATATAAATTATTAAAAAAGCAAGTCTAAACTTTTGTATTACTATTTTATTGTAATGAAATCTAATAACTTTTTAAAAAAAATTCTCATTTCTAATAAACTTGTATTTTTAAAATTTTCTTTTTGAGCCCAAGTAGTGGCAAAAACAAATGGCACCAGCTGTGATCTCCTCAATTTCTATATGTTGACAAGAAGGGTCTTAGTCTGAAATATCTACAAGTCCATTTCTATTATTTTTCTGTTCTCTTCCTCTGTTTTGATTAATGAGCCACCTATGACAAAGCAAAGAGGCAAGGTGAAGAAAAGACCACTACCACTACCAAGATTCACCCCCCTTAATGACAACACCATAAAACCTTTATATGGCAGCTCAGATACCAACTAACCATATCAGTGCTCGATAATCTTCTTAAAGAAATTGTGGTAAAGGAATGCATTCTTATCAAGTTTCAGAAAATAATTTGCAAATCAATTGATATTCAAACACCAATTGAGCTATAAGTGATTAAATTAAAGGATCGAGTTTTCCTCCACCCACGATGAGTGGGATCCCATTCACCGCAGGACTGGAGAGAATGGAAAATGGTATCGGGAGGGTAATTTGGGAACATACTAAAACTCTAGGAGGGGTTTGGATGGTGGGTGAACCGTCCTCTATGGGTGGAGGGAAACTTAGTTCTTAAATTAATACTCAATAACTTCTCTGATTGCTATATATCTTCCTTACATACATTAAATTGAGAGAGAGATTCTATGCCATGTTTTTTATTATATTTTTGACAAAAGATTTTATGCACGGCTATGTACGTACATAGTCATGCCTTCAATTGTTGGATGGAGAGAGGGGAAATTGTATAACCGAAGCATAGGAACCTCATCCGTAAAATTTCACACCGGTCAATCAGATGCACCAAATGGTACATTAACTAGAATCAGTGAAAATAGTATAACAGAAGCATCACAATCATATTATTCCTTTTTAACACTTAAAACTACCAGTTAAATGGGTGTAGTAGCTAGCAGCTTGGGACTATCAGATGGCTCATTCTGCATTGTATTAGGTAGGGAAGGTGCGAGTTCTAATGTATCATGGACACATAAAACAATAGAGAGGTCCTTGCAATCAATTTTGGAAAGATGAGGTTGAATTCTTTCAAAGGCTTCTCCAAACTCATCAAGGTGTTTTGCAATTTTGTCTAGGGAAAAGAGGAGAGTATGCCAATCAAGTGGTGTGACCTTATAGAGTGTTCCCATTGTATTGCACAAAGTGAGTCTAACTCATGAATAGGGAAAAAGAACGCTGCTTGATCCCATGTAGCCAAGGAGATCCTCTCATTGGGCCACAAGTTGGTGTAGGGGACATGCAATCCGGCATCATTCTTCATCCCTAAGAAATATTATAACCAACAATTTCTTGGTTTAAAACAAAACTGAACCAATTATTAGAATTTAAAACTAAAATCAAACCGCTTATTTACTATTTGATTTTGAACTGTTGATTTCATGGTTATGATTTTTAGACCAGCATTCGAATCATTTGAATCACCATAGGCTAAACTTGAACAACCTAAGCCTAGTCCATTTAAAAAAAAAATTTCGCTAGAAATCTGGGATTAATATTTAGGCCAAATGTTCTCTGTGCAACAGCGTAGGCAGCACCCAGACACATGAGGATAAGCAAAATGACCATCCTGCCCCCTGAATGGGCAGCCCATGTGTCTGGGCGCAGCCTGCGTTGTTGCACAGAGAACTTCCGCCCTAATATTTATTAAAGTATTCTCCAAGTTATTGTGAAGGTACACACTAGCACCTTCTCTTCAGATATCTTTTGTTTCTTTCTCCTTTAGCATTATTCTAGGGTCTGCCAATTCCGTGACAGATTCCTTGGCCCGGTCCGCCTTTTCGATTGAGTCCCCGATTGATTTGCCTCTTACCTCTCAGTGGCTTCAGAATCTATGCTTGAAAGATGTCACTATTTGTAATGGCTTCTTTCAATCAATTTTCTTTACACCAAAAAAAACAAAAGGCACCTTCTCTTTTTATCTCTCTTCACATGAAATAACTTCTCTATCCTCATATACGAAATTGTTTCATCGCTCCTCATTGGTGTGTCCCCCAAAAGTAATTTAGTGTACCTGTTGATGTCCCCATTGCCATAATTGGTGATGATATGTACCTTTCTGTCTTTTATCTCTCTGCGTTGTAATTGAATTTGACCTCGATCAGGTAGATCTTGGGATTCCAATTCCCATAAAATCGCATATATCGGCGACAAAAGTAAACTATATCATAAGATTCCACGGAATCTGAGAAGGAATCAGAAACAACCATCTTTTGTTTTAAGGAAAATTGCAAAAAAAACCCCTGTGGTTAGGAAAAATTACATCGATCTTCCTCAAAATTACATCCACCTCCCCTCTGAAGGGGGTAGGCATAATTTTGAGGGGGATCGATGTAATCTTTTCAAACTACAGGGCTGCAAAACATAATTTTCCCTTTGTTTTATTTTAACAGTGATCAAAACCGTTTTTTGTGTGTTTTTTTTTTAAATCAATTGATCAATTGGGTCTTGTATTCAAATCCTATAAATAAGAGTTCTTCCTCTCTGCAACTCCATTACCTGTGGGCCGACATTGGAGAAGTACCCTGTTTCTTGGGAGAAGCCAGACTAGAGAGGAACGACAAGGTTAGTTCTTGGTAGTAAATCTAGTGAGTTTGATTTTGAAACTGCTTTGTTTGGATCCCAAATGGGTCCTGCTTTCTTAATCAGTTTGTGTACGTAATGGCCAAGATATTAACATTTTTTGCTTTCGTTTAATGATGGTTTGGTTGCACAGTGCCTCCCCTGTTTTTGTCCCTTTCTCTTAGTTTCTTCTGCTCCTCACATTTCTCTGGTGTTGTTAAACCAAACCGTCAAAGATTGCTGTTTGTGTGTTTCTGATGGTATCCCAAGTTAGGAAGCTTGTTTATTATTAGTTTTCTCCTTTCCCCCTTTTTTTGAACCTCTCTCTCCCCTTCTCTCTTCCCTGAATCTTTAGAATATGGTGAGCTTTGGTCCTCAGAATTTTTCAGTTTGAACCCAGTTGCTGAATTTATATTCCTCTCTCTTTGATCACTTTGTCCTTTTAATTCCATTCGTGGCCTGCTGTGATCTGTTCGATGTTTGGCCCCTATGACAGGTCAACGGATAGAGTCTAATGGCTTTTCCTTTTGCAGGATTTTGCTGATTTTCCTTCCCTGGTTTCTCTTTCTATTGAGACTCAGAGGATTAATTTCAGTGGGCTCAAGATGTATTTGGTGGAGAGTAAGGGTGGTGCCATAGCCTGCATGTTGCTTTCTCTCTTCTTCCTAGGCACTTGGCCTGCTATTATGACTCTCTTAGAGAGAAGGGGTCGGCTTCCTCAGCATACTTACTTGGATTACTCCATTACAAATCTCTTAGCTGCTGTCATTATTGCTTTCACCTTTGGTCAGATTGGTCCCAGCCAATCAGGCATGCCAAATTTCATAACTCAGCTTTCTCAGGCAAGTATTTCCTGTTAAATGGCTTTTTTTAATCTTTACTTGTTCATCAAACATTGTTCAATTTTGGTTGAATTTGATTCTTAGATTGGTCAAGTCTGGATTTTGAGAGTGGAATGGAATAAGCTGCTATTTGATAGTTGCAGATTAAAAGTTCTGATTTTGTATTCCAATGCTTGACAGGAATTATTATGACATGTACTATTTTGTTTTTCTGGCTGTTCTTCTTGAATATCTCAATCAATTAACGAAAAGGAGAGAGGGAAAAAAATCTTGTTCTATGCCATTTTTTTGTTATTTAAGGGTATATCAACTACAATTCACAACAAAATCTTGAAACTTGGGCTTTTCTTCCTTGCAATATTAACTTTTGGTGGTGATTTTAGATAAAATCGGTCAAATGTACAAGATAGTGAAAGTGCTAAAATTAGAATTTATAATGAAAATTCAACAGAAATTTTAAATTTTAGAACTAGAGCATGGTATCCTTCCACAAGGTAATCTAACATCTAAGGTTCAGATATCAGATATAGAACAGTGGAAGTCACAGTTGAAAAACTCATTTCAAATTCAAAATAAATAATTGTTGTATCCATTAAAGAAAGTTGTAACTTGTAACTTTCAGCTTTCATTGCTGATTTTCTTCTCCTTAAGGTTCTCCTTCTGTCCCTCATTCTGCTGTTCACTTGGGTAATAAAACAGTAATCTCTTATACTGATCTTTTTTCAACCACCTCTTTAACCATAGTGCTTTGTTCCTCTGTTCTTAGGTGACTGATAACTGTGTAACTGATGTAACTTATAAATTTATCATTACCAATTCAAGAAAATCATTTTGCCACCGAATAATCTCATTTTCCTCATCCAGTATTTCATCATTCTTGTTTATTCTATTTTTCTCTTCAACCTGCTCTAAAGATTATAGTGTCCTTGATGTAGGACAACTGGACCTCTATTCTGATTGCAATGGCAGGTGGGATAGTTCTCTGCCTTGGGAACATTTCTACACAGTATGCTTGGGCTTTAGTTGGTCTGTCAGTGACAGAGGTAATCGCTTCAAGCATAACTGTTGTAATAGGTATACTCACTTGAACCATCTTATGTTGTTTGTAGTTATTAGGAATTATTTAGATTGGTTGTAGCTAAGACGCATCTGTCCTTATCTTGGTTTGACAGGCACAACATTAAATTACTTCTTAGACAACCGAATCAATAATGCTGCAATTCTTTTTCCCGGGGTTGGATGCTTCCTCATTGCTGTTCTCTTGGCATCAGGAGTTCACTCCTCCAATGCGTCCGATAATAAAGCAAAGCTTACAAAACTTTCAGAAACTTACAAGGATGGAACAGGGTATATTCTAGTCATATGTGTTGGGACTTCATGAATGTGGTTTATTTTGAAGTTTGTCGAATGGAACTCAATTTTATTATGAAATTTGATTGCATTGCCCCTATACCTTGTTATCCCGATCATAACCATAGACCTGAATTCTACAAAACCTTACCTTTCATCAGGGCCATAGAAGTTTCAGAGTCGCAAGAACCTGTCCAGAAAAAAGGTAAGTTTCTGGAGCTTCGGTTCTTCCCTACTTGATCCCCTCAGATACCAGTGCTAAACAGATCTTGAATTGTACATTTTCTGAAAAATAAAAAAAATAGGGGATTTGGAGGATGGAAATGTTTGTGTAGATAAAGCAAAAGCTGGGACTGCAAGCTTCCTCATAGAGCTTGAAAACAAAAGATCAATCAAGGTTGGGACAATTATTTCTTACTAATATGATTAATCAATTTGAATCCTGCATTATCCTCTGTTTTCTCTTGGACATAAGTGAGACTCTGCTGATTATCTTTAAATCACAGGTTTTTGGAACGAGTACTGTGATTGGTTTGGGCCTAACTTTCTTTGCTGGACTTTGCTTATCCCTCTTCTCACCAGCATTCAATTTGGCGACGAATGATCAGTGGCATACATTGAAAGCAGGGGTTCCTCATTTGGTTGTATATACTGCATTTTTCTACTTCTCAATCTCTTTTTTCGTCCTTGCCATCATTCTAAATGTCAGCTTCCTGTACTACCCGGTTCTCAATTTACCCAGAACATCGTTTAAGGCTTATCTGAATGATTGGAATGGTAGAAAATGGGCCCTCTTGGCTGGACTTTTATGTGGGTTTGGGAATGGTTTACAATTCATGGGAGGTCAAGCTGCAGGATATGCCGCAGCTGATGCTGTGCAGGTTAGTATACAGTTTGTGTGTGTAGATATGCTTCATAACAATGATTCTTTATCCCTGAAAAAAAAATGAATAGCTATTTATATATGCGGTCTCAATCCAACACGTGGGCGAGCACACATGATCATAAATCTGGACTATCAAATTACTAGCAAAAATATCTTATAATCTCTTGCAGAGGGAAAACATTTATCACACAAATTCAGCTCATCCTCCAAACAGAATAAGGCCTTGTTGACCATGAATAGTATACACATCTTTGATAACATATCATCCATTAAGGGGGAGTTTTTGGCCATCAATTGCTCCCAATTCAACCACATTTGGTCAGTGGAGCTGAAAAACTCTCTCCATTATTAGAACTTGGTAAATACTAATCATATATGTATGTTAGAACTTAAGTAATCTAAGGAAACACATATAAGCTGCAAATGAAATTTTGGGAATTTCTCAACTGCCTCCGAATCGCTTGTTTACCTGTATGTAACATTGTATGAGTGTATTTTATGTTTTTTATATGAACTTATTCTCTTTGTTAACAATGAAGTTACACCCTTTAATTTGTTTGCAATAATATCAGGCACTTCCTCTTGTGAGCACTTTTTGGGGTATACTTTTGTTTGGAGAATATCGAAAGTCATCCAAGAAAACATACATATTGCTGGTGAGCATGCTATTCATGTTTATTGTGGCTGTAGGTGTGCTCATGGCATCATCTGGGCAGCGAACAACTTGAAAGTGTGAGACCCAGAATCCTAATTCTAGTTCATGTCAATGTATAGAAATCATACATCATAGAAATACAAAGCAAGTGCTGCAGCAAATTGCTGCTGTTTCATATCCAGAAAATAAAATGTTCATGAAGGTTTACAAAAGGAAAGCTGTAATGTCAAAATCCGATTAATGTTTCATCCAAAGCATAAATGTATTTACACTACATTAAATGAATTAAATACCAAATTTTTTTCCTTCAGTCAGGTATATTGGATATATTTGCAGCTTTTCATTCCCTCCCTAGTTGGGGTTCTGTAAATATTCTTGAAGCTTTGAAGAATACCAACATAAGGAAGGGTGCAAGGGTGCAAAACACTGGAGTTTCCTCCAGTCCAACCAACCCAAACCTGTTTCATTAAATCTTACAGCGCCTTTGTTATTTATGGACTTATGAGCCTATACAGACCTTACCAAGCAGAAACATGTGGAAAGTAGTAGGGTATAAAATTGCAACAACAACAACATAATTGAATCAGACGTCGACAGGAAACTGTCAAACTTAACCTAAATCGAAATTATGTTTAGCCATGAAGATTCGGTTTAGATTGTGCAAGGTCGTGTTATGATTTGCATACTAAAAGGAGCCTCATAAATCTCAGCCGGTAACTGTTATGTGTGTCTCAAATTCTTGGACCCGTTTCAAAGAATGACCCGCTCCGACATTTTTTGGTAGCGACCCAAATGGAACTTTTTCTGAGATCTGTGATGGTAGCGGAGGGTAAGGGTGTCAATTGGTCCGGTTCTGAGCTATCAGTCCGGTTCTTTAACGGTTCTAGTCCTAAGGGGTCAGGACCAGAACCGGACCAATAGGCTAATCGGTTCCAAACTTGAGATCCAGGACTATTAACTAATGGATGGGCCAGTTCCGGTTTTTAAACGGTTCCAATTAGTTCAATCAAGACGAGATATGATTCATTTTTTTTTTCTCAAATCACATAACTAGTCTTTATTACCTCTTGTTTGATATTAATTTATAAGTAGGAATGCCGCCACCCTCATAAGTTAGGATTATTTTAAGGTATGTTCTTAAGTTAGCATTCCTAAATGGACCTTAAAAATTTACAGCCAAATATTTAGTAAAATACTATATGAGACAAGTGGTACCAGTCAAAATTGAAAAACTTGAAAAATAAAAAGGTTTGACCTTAGCTCTCATGACCTTGAGTCTTAAGAATTAAGGTTAGGATGTGAATTTATTCCAGTTCTACCGGTTCCTAATTGGTAGATCTAGAACCGACCAATAACTTATCGGTAGATCCGGAACTAGACCAATAAGCTATTGGATGGGTCGGTTCTAGTTTATAGCGGGCCGGTTTCGGTCCGATTACCGGTTCTAGTCCAAAATTGACACCCGTAGCAGAGGGCTTGGGCCTAGACCGATGGATTGACCCAGATCCAATGGAGGAGTATTTATGTTCTTTATCCGCTTTGTTGTAAACTAGATTTGGGGGTTTTCGTTTTAGGGTTTCAGGGAGAGAGCAACAACGCCATTTTGGGTGTTCTTGAGAGTTCTCCATTGTAACTTTCTCCAATTTACATAATGAAACAGCTTCACCTTCGCCCGTCGATGTACCACACCGTACTGGTGTGTGAACCATGTTAAATCTCTGTGTCAACTTGCTCTATTTTTGTTTCTTTTCGTGTTTTGGTTGGTATTTGTTCTAACAGTAACTTAAGACTTACCCACCCTCTAGGTAGACTTAAGTCTTCCTACTTGATTTCCCCTTTATATAGTCTCTTCCCACCGAAGTTAGTCTCCCCCCCCCCCCCTCCTTCCCAAAACACACGGTGGAGTCAATTTGGTAAAATCTGCAAATTCTTGCATTGAAATAGTGTGGAAATCCTTCAAAATCGATAAAAATAGCAAATGTTAATTATGTTTGTTGTTGAAAAAACCTAAGTATGAAAGGGTTGATTGATATCCTATAAAGCATCAAGAATTTGTGTAAGTCATGCCAAAGAAAGTGGAGATCAAATTCATGAAATAAAGAAGCCTACTTGAAGATCAACTCCCACTTCAACAAGACCAAGTGGATAGCGCCTGAAAGCTTAAGTGGCTAGAAGTCTTCGGTGTTGAAGACTTAGGAAATAATTTCAATTTGTAATTCTTTTCATATTCCTAACTTGTATGTGATTTTTCTTAACTCTTGACCCATAGGTCATAGTTCCTAAACATGACTTTTAATGGTTTAATCTTAGTTGGGTGACTTTGCATATGACTGTAGGGGAAGATTTTGGACTTATATTAATACTTTTGACTTGGTATATTAACCTAACCCCTATGGGAGGTCATTTGCCAAATATTTAGGGCCATTACTAGCCTAATAAGTCCTATTGGTCGATGTACCGATCGATTGGTTCCCTACGATCGATGTTTCCCAAGCCCAATGTGTTCAACACCTTGATTTTATACATCCTACGATTTCAAAGGAACATTATATGGTTGTGTTGTAGTCGGAATTGGACAAAAAATGTTTTCGCTTAAAAGGTGGGATCAATTCTCACACACTCTCTCTCTCTCTCACACACACGATGTGACTTTTCTATCCCCATATATGAAACTGTTTCATTGCTCCTCATTGGTGCCTTTCCCTAAATCTGCTTGCTTATAGAACACTATCATAATATTTTAAAAAAAAAATACTAACTTGATCGCGAGACTCCTGCATCTAGACATAAACGTGCACGAAAGTAGCATCCTATTCCCCATGAAACCAAAATTTACATCTATGTTGATGTCCCTCCGTGTGTTCTCATTGGCCCGGTGCTGATGCAACCACCATGTGGCCAGATAGCGATCTCTTGCCTTATTTAATTTGGCCCCATTGTTATTCAGTGGTCCCTGTTAAATTGCACTACATGGTATCTCACTCTCTTTTATTCCATTGGTTTTTCTTAAATTATAATAATCTATCCATGAGCCCAATCAACTTTATATATTCTACAATTGACTTGACTTTGTGATCCCGGGAGGACCGGGAAATTTCCTATCAAATAATTGATGATAATGTGTCTTCCTTTTCTCGGTGACGTAGATCTTCGGATTCCAATTTTCTAAAAAAGTTGCCTTTTATCGGCTAAGGAAGGAAGACTAAAAGAAGATGGAGTTCCAGGAATCTGACAGAAAAGCAGAAACAATCGTCTTTCCTTTAACTACTACGAATAATCCCAATGGGTATCTGTCAAACAAAAAAAAAAGTCCATACTGGATATTTGTCAATCAAATTCCCCATCTAAATACTCAACTGGAGGCTCAATATCTACAGAAGCTTTTTTTGTTTTTCGTTTTCTACATAAGAGCTCCTCCTCTCTGCAACTCCTTACCTGGGATCTGGCGTTGGAGACAAAACTGTGTCCTGGGAGAGGCTAGACTAGAGAGAGAGAGAGACGACAAGGTTGGTGCTTTGTACTTGGTAGACTGGCGTTGGATCCCAAATGGGTCCTTCTTTCTTTATTGAGTTTGTGTACAGAATGGCCAGATAGTAACCATTTTTTTTAGCTTTCGTTTGATGATGATTTGGTTGCACAGTGGGTCTCCCCTGTTTTTTTTGTCTCTTTTTCTTTGGTTTCTTTTCCTCATTACATTTCTCCTGGGAAAGCAAACCGTTTTAACAAAATTGTTGTTTGCGTGTTTCTGATGGTATCCTAACTTAGGAAGCTTGTTTATTTTTGGATCTCTCTCTCTCTCTCTCTCTCTTCCTTGATTCCAGATTCCGCTCTCTGGGGATATTTCTCAAAATAGCTTCCTTGATTCGATTCTCTTCCATTGGTAGTTGTGCCTTTTTTTCCAATTAGTATGAACTAAAACAGTTTTAGATTCTAATAGACTGATGGTTCCGGAATTTCAAGGAGTCTAGTTTATTTTGTGTGTCTTTGATTCTTTTCTTGATCTGTTGTTTTTTAAAAGTAGTATGAGATTCAAAATTCGAAAGGACATGCTTGTGCTGAATTCAGAAACCTCTTTCTCTCTCTCTCTGGTCCCTTTGTCCTATTTAAATCCATTCATGGCTTGTCCTTTTGCAGGACTGCTGATTTTCCTTCCTTGGTTTCTCATTCAATTGAGACAGAGAGGGTCAATTTCAGTGGGCTCAAGATGTATTTGGTGGAGAGTAAGGGTGGCGCCATAGCCTGCATGTTGCTTGCTCTATTCTTCCTAGGCACTTGGCCTGCTATTTTGACTCTCTTAGAGAGAAGGGGTCGGCTTCCTCAGCATACTTACTTGGATTACTCCATCACAAATCTCTTAGCTGCTGTCATAATTGCTTTCACCTTTGGTCAGATCAGTGCCAGCAAACCAGACATGCCAAATTTTATAACTCAGCTTTCTCAGGCAAGTATTTCCTGTTAAATGACTTTTATTTATCTTTTCTTGTTCATCAAATGTTGTTCAAGTTTGGTTGAATTTGATTCTTATATTGGTCAAGTCTGTATTCTGTGAGTGGAATAGAATAAACTGCTATCTGATAGTTGCAGATTAGGACTATGTTTGGTATGCATTCTCATTCTTAAAACCCAGAATACATTCTTAACTGAGAATGAGAACATTATTTGGATACATGTTTGGTTGAAATGCATTCTTGATTTTAGAATACTCAGACATTTCATTGAAAACCTCATAGCCATTCCATTTGTCACATATCTCAAAAGTTTATTCAATTTCTCATCATTCCTCACTGCAAGGTGAATGTGTCTTGATCAATACAAAGGTGGGGAAATGAATCCAAACAATAGATTGTTAAAATATGGAATCCAACTGGCCCATGAATCCCACAGTATTTAGAAACCTGCCCTTTAGATTCCTTTCCAGCTCCTGTATTGGCGGCTTTTTCCAGCGTCCACCAAGATATCCTCACTGGCTTTAAAAGAGCTGTTTCATGAATGCATACACTCCCTCTTTTCCATTTATACTACAACAAGTTGAACCTATCAGAACGCCTTCCCAATGTTTCCCTCTTCGATCTCTCTGTATGCAAGATGCAAATGTTCTTTGAGCTCTTATGCTCCAATTGTCGAATTCTTAAACTGAAAGCTCCCCTTGTATGACAAACATGGAATCTGAAGTTCAAAGTAGTGAGGGTTACCATCATTCAAACAAACTCAAGATCTCTCCCAAAATGAGGATTCAAGGACGCTTCATTTGCTGTTTTGAGAGTGAATTTAGACTGAAACGGATAGAATGGATTGGGGCAAAAACTTCAAAACGGGTACAAGAATTCAAGACACATAATATCACCCATCTCCTATATTGATATTTTCTTAGGTGACTGATAACTGTGCAATTGATGCGACTTAAAAATTTATCGTTTCCAACTCAAGCCAATCGTATCTCATTTTCTCCATGCAGTAATTTATCATTCTTATTTATTTTATTTATCTCTTCAACCTGCTAAAGAATATAGTGTCTTTGATGTAGGACAACTGGCCCTCTGTTTTGTTTGCAATGGCAGGTGGGATAGTTCTCAGCCTTGGGAACCTTTCTACACAGTATGCTTTTGCTTTAGTTGGTCTGTCATTGACAGAGGTAATCACGTCAAGCTTAACTGTTGTAATAGGTATATTCACTTGAACCATCTTATGTTGTTTGTAGATCTTTGGAATTAATCTAGCTGTTGCAACACTCTGTGAATGATTTGTTTAGATTGGTTGTAGCTAAGATGCATATGTTCTTATCTTGGTTATGACAGGCACAACTTTAAATTACTTCTTAGACGACCGAATCAATAGGGCTGAAATTCTTTTTCCAGGGGTTGGATGCTTCCTCATTGCAGTTATCCTGGGTTCTCAAGTTCACTCCTCCAATGCGTCCGATAATAAAGCAAAGCTTTGTAAATATTCAGAAAGTTACAAGGATGGAACAGGGTATACTCTTGTCATATGTGTTGGAACTTCAAGCATGTTGTTTATTTTCAAGTTTGTCTAATGGAACTCAATTTTATTATGAGGTTTGATTGCATTGCTCGTATACCTTGTTATCCGATTATAACCAAAGAACTGAATCTACAAGACTTTACCTTTCATCAGGGCCATAAAAGTTTCAGAGTCACAAGAATCTGTCCAGAGAAAAGGTAAGTTTCTGGAGCTTCGTTGCTTCCCTACTTGATGTCCTCAGATACCGATGCTAAACAGATCTTGACTTGCACACTTTCTGAAAAATAAACGAAATAGGGGACTTGGAGAATGGAAGTTTTCGCGTAGATAAAGCAAAAGCTGGGACTGCCAACTTTCTCATAGAGCTTGAAAACAGAAGATCAATCAAGGTTGGTGGTTCCACTACATGGACCATTATTTACTAATATGATTAATCAATTTGGGTTTATAAACGTGAGCAATTAGGCACATGTGCGTGTGTTATTTCCACTTACCTACAGTCATTAATTCATTACATACTTCTCCATATATTGGTAATATGGTATACTTACATGTTCTGTTTATGTGTCTAGCAAGACATCTATGTGAACTCATTGACATTCTACTAGAATACAATCCTGCATTATCCTCTGTTTTCTCTTGGACATAAGTGAGACTCTGCTGATTATCTTTAAATGGCAGGTTTTTGGAAAGAGTACTGTGATTGGTTTGGGCCTAATTTTCTTTGCTGGAGTTTGCTTCTCCCTCTTCTCACCAGCATTCAATTTGGCGACAAATGACCAGTGGCATACATTGAAAGCAGGGGTTCCTCATTTGGTTGTATACACTGCATTTTTCTACTTCTCAATCTCTTGTTTCGTCCTTGGCATCATTCTAAATGTCAGCTTCCTGTACTACCCGGTTCTCAATTTACCCAGAACATCGTTTAAAGCTTATCTGAATGATTGGAATGGTAGACAGTGGGCCCTCTTGGCTGGACTTTTATGTGGGTTTGGGAATGGTTTACAATTCATGGGAGGTCAAGCTGCAGGATATGCCGCAGCTGATGCTGTGCAGGTTAGTATACAGTTTTGTGTATGTAGATATGCTTCATAACAATGATTCTGTACCCCTGAAAAAATGGATAGCTACTTATATATTCGGTCTCAGTCCAATACACGAGCACACATGAGCAGTAATCTGGACTATCAAATCACTAGGAAAAAGATCATGTAAATTTCTTGCAGAGGTAAAACATTTATCGTACAAATTCAGTTCTCCACCCAAACATAATTAGTCCTTGTTGACCATGAAATTATACACATCGTTGATAACATATATCCATGTTTATTATGGGGAGAGGCTACTCTGGTCGCGGAGCACATGAATCAACGGTTTTGTTGGGGGGGGGGGGGGGTGGAGGATATTACAGACATTTCATTCAATTGGGGGAGTATTTGGCCATTGAGTGCTCTCAACCAATTCTGGATGGTGGAGCAGAAGAACTTTCTCCATTTATTATAACCTAGTAAATACTTATCATATATGTAGGTTAAAACTTAAGTAACCTAAGGAAACCTCATATGGGTTGCAAATGAAATTTTGGGAATTTCTCAACTGCCTCTGAATCGCTTGTTTACCAGTATGTAACATTGTGTGAGTGTATTTTTTGTTTTTTATATAAACTTATTCTCTTTGTTAACAATGAAGTTACACCTTTTATTTGTTTGCAATAATATCAGGCACTTCCTCTTGTGAGCACTTTTTGGGGTATAGTTTTCTTTGGAGAATACCGGAAGTCATCCAAGAAAACATACATATTGCTGGTGAGCATGCTATCCATGTTTATTGTGGCTGTAGGTGTGCTCATGGCATCATCTGGGCATCGGAAGAACTGAAAATGTGAGATGCAGAATCCTTGTCATAGTTTATGTCGGTGTACAGAAATCAGACATCATAGAAATACAAAGCAAGTGCTGCAGCGAATAAGATTTACGAAGGAAATCTGTAATGTCACTTCTGATTAATGTTTCATCCAAAGCAAAAATGTATTCACGCTACATCACATGAATTAATAATTAGATGTTTTCCTTCAGTCAGGTATATTGGATACATTTGCAGCTTTTCATTCCCTCCCTAGTTGGGGTTCTATAATAAATACACTTCAAGTTTTGAAGAACACTGTGGGGTTCTCTCCTGTCCAACCAACCCCAGACCTGTTCGGTTAAAACTTTTCCTGGCATCAAATACTTAAGGGTATTCATGTCCAGCTTACATTGAAGTACTTGGGCCTTAATTTGATTTATATTTTGCTGGGTTGCACCTCAGGATGGTCTATTTGAAATTTCACACATATGATGCCTTCAAGTAACCTAAGGAAATGGACCTCCAAATCGCGATCTCATCAGCAGGTTTGGGACTCCATTCCTTTGAGATCAATGCTAGGCTTTGTTCGCCTCCCCCCTCATTTTGTAATGACTCCCTAAGGAACAGGCTTATTGTTGTCTCCTGGGTCTCTCTTACACCTCCCTCCGATCCTCCTCCTCTTGATGATTTGGCTCTTCTTTTCTGTTCCCCTGTGCTCCCTAAGGGAGCTGCTGTATTTTTCTCTCTTTGGTAATGAATTTTTTTATTCACCCAAAAAAAAAAAAGATTTATCCCAGACTTACAGTACTAGAGTTCATGTCTGAAATGATCCTATTAAGCGTTCTAACTGACTAACTAGTGCAGGATGAGAGAGAGATTGCATGCTCAGTTTGAGCCAAATGGTTGATTCAGTTTGAATCATGGACACTATATAACAGCATAACTATTGTAGCAAAGGGAGCCTTGACACTCCCATCTGTTTTGTATTGATATATGAGGTAAAAGGTGAAAGATTGTTCAACATAGCCAACTATTTACAGCAACAGCTGACTGTTGTTACACATTACCTGTCTATGAAAATTCAATGCTCTTATCTGTTGTGTTACAGAATGAAGGTCATGCGTCTTCGTTAAGAGTTCCTATCTTGAAAATGATCACCATTTTAGACTTAATGAATGAAACTCAGAAATCAATAAATCTTACAGCTCCTTAGTTATTTATGGGCTTATGATTCTCTACAGACCTTAACAAGCAGAAACATGTGGAGAAGCAGGGTATAAAACTGCAACAACAACATAATTGAATCAGCAAAATTGTGTTTAGCCATGGAGATTCATATTAGATTGTGTAAGGTCATGTTATGATTTGTATACTAAAAGGAGCCTCATAAAACTCAGTCCTTTCATACCTAAAGCAATACTATTGCAACTCTCAATGAAAACCTAAACAATCTCAGTTGTCATGGTTTTCTAGGTGGCACACCCTTTGAGTCAAATCTCTAGATTGGTGCTCCTGAGTATTTTTATTTGCGTCTGGCTCCTCTCCAGCGGCTGGGCTGGCATGATCTGCGCCGGAATGTGTGCTTGGGTGTGGATCATGCCAGCCCAGCCGTTGGATGCTTACTAGGCGTTCCCTGGGCTGAGCGCTCACTGAAGAGGAGCCCGATCCTTTTTATCTACCATGTGCCAAGTTGTTGATGACACGTTGTCTAGATCACCTTCTCATACTGAATTAGAGTATGTTTCAGGCCAAAGATATCTTAGACTGGTCGACATTCAATTTTTGTTACCCTGGAGGCGTGTATAGCAACAAATCTTTCCACATGACAAAATATACTGATGGTGTATAGATACCTTTTAGACTTATTACGCCTATGTTAAAACCCCATTCACAAATGACCACTACTTCTGGCCACATGGATAAGATGCTTGGGCATTTTGAGCATTGGATAGGTGGGGAACTTCTTGGATAGGTTACATGACAAATTTAGTGGTCTTCTGAACCAAATGACCTAGCATGTATGGAATTTTCTCTTGTATTTTAAATGATATATTTTTTTCCTTCCAATAGTTCCACAATGGGTTGACATTGTCAAAAAATTTTGAAATAACTATAACAACACATGCAGGAATCATTTTGGTCTTAAATTTGATTAGATGGTTATGCAATTATCTGGGGAACATGAGCACCATATTTGGGGACTTACCAATTTGTAGGTGTTTAAAAGCCCAGCCCAAACCTATGTCCTCTTAACTCAGCCCAGCCCAAAATCAGGCCAGGAGAGCCATACAGCATACAGGGCCTACAGGCTTAGACCTCGGCCTCAGCCCAAGCCCGAATTGGCCCAACTCAGGCCTTGAAATCTCAGTCCTGGTCCCAGCTTAGGCCCTTTCGGTCTCAGGGCAGGCTTGGGCTTGTCGAGCCAAACTTGCATCCTAATTCCTAAAATGGGGTGTGTAGAAAGCTTGTTGCAACTTTTTCATTTTAACCGGTAAATTCTCTCTCAGAGTGAGGATGGTAATAAAGGCGCAAGTTGAAAGGCCCCGCTCACCCTGCCCCTAATAGGCCAGGTTTGGGTTGGGCCTGGATTTTGAAGAAAAAACAAACAGGGAGGTCTGCTCCCACCTCAAGGATTAAAAAGATTGGAATCGGATAGGCCAATTCAGATCAGAATTGGCTGAGAATGATTCTGATTCTGATCGATTCGACGCGACCAATTCTTAATCCAAACCCTTGAATCTCTAGGTTCTTTTTTATCTGAGGATCAATCCTAAGGTTTTCTGAGACTGATTCCAATAGATTTCGATCCGATCCCGATTCCATGTTTTAAATCCTTGCCCCCCACCTTGGTTGCCTTGTAAAATTGATAAATCCCATGTATTTTTTTCACTAGACTGAATGGTTTCTGGGTGAGCAAGATCATAACAATATTGACTAAACTCCATGCGCCAATTTTTTCATTAGTTTCTAGTTTATTCACAGTTTTTGCTCAACCTGTATTAAAGATGAATAAAATTTTAAGTAACAAACAAATTCTTTCTTAATTTTGGCTATTGACCAAGTCTTCATTTTCTTTCTTATTTTGCTCTCTTGCTCTCTTTAATGTCTTCATCTAATGCTGTATTTCCATAAAGAGATATCTACATTAATGAGACAATGACTAGATGAAAAAGCCTTTTCGTCAAGAATATTCGATCGGACATGATCCCAATAATTCCTTTTTTTTTTCAAATAAGGGAGAACAAACGTCATTTGGTCACGCCAGACATGCTGCAAAATGCCACCCGATCAAGCCAGACACATTAACAGCCGCACCCTTATTACAATAGGGTGTCGGGTGAGTAAACCCACAAACTGGGCAGAGTGTCAAACCCAAGTCCTCTTCCAATTTTACAAAATTTCGGATCCCACTGGATACATGATAAAGATCATCCTCGAAAAAAGAGTGATATGGAGTGTGGACCCCACCTTACAACTAAGCTTTTCCGTGATCCCGCATACATGGCTGCCAAGTCCTTGTTTTTCCTTTTTTTTTTTCTTCTCAAAATATGAAAAGCTTTGCCGTGGAAAATTTAGTACTGACTAAACGGACAAGCTCCTGTACCGCCATAAGGCAAAAAATGCAAAGGAGTGGAAGGGAAGAAGCACAGGTGGAAGGAGCCGTTTTAACTTTCAATGAAGTCTGAGTTGGAGAATACGAGAGTCTACAGACCACCTAGTTCTCGTTCCCTTTGAAAAGTGGGGGTCCTACTACACTCCTTTCAATCTTCTGCTCTTGCAGTGGAGATTGAGAGAAGCAAAAAGGTTTTGACGACATGAGAGGATCGAGGCAGAAGAAGAAAATGGTAAAAATAAACCCATTAAATTAATATTAAGAACCCTAGTTTGATACTCCCATGAACATTGCTTTTACCATTTTTTTATTTCCTTCTGCAGCTTTTCTACTTTATTTTATCATTTGTTTAGTGGGTTTTAGATTTTTATTACTACTCTGTTGTGTTTCCTGCTCTGTAGTGCTACTTTATTTGCTTTGAGATCTGTTCATCAGCTAGTATGTGCAAATTTGATTCTGTAATGAGCTTATAAACTAATTTTGATTGTCTCTTTGTTGTAACTTTGTCATAGTTTTCTTTTTTACATGCTTGTGCGAGATGGGTTTGGTCTTGTTTTGTCCCATAATATAATGCCCGCCGATATGTTGAAGGCTTGAAGCTTTGTTTATTTTTATATTTCGATGTTCATGATTCTTCTGTGACACCAAGCGTCTTCTGAGGTCGCTTTTCTATTCCTCTTCCCTGCCTTTCTTCTGAGGTGGCTTTTCTATTCCTCTTCCCTGCCTTTTTCTTTTGCTGTTATTTTTTGAGCTGCAATGTTGATGCATTTGTTCTGAGTTTTGTTTTGTTTGTTTTTCTTTTCCCCCTTTTAAAACTTTTTCAAAAGATTGATGGGGCTGTTAGAGGGACCAGTGTTGTTAACTTTAGTTGATTCTTTGTTAATAACTCATCATGGTGAGATGGTCATTCTTGGCTTATTCAACATTGCTTGGTGTATTTATTGTTGCCAAACTCAATTAACTACGTAGGGCTGATTTGGTCTAGATTGACTGTTTAGCTTGATCTGATACATTTGAACTCGTCGACACAATATGCCTTTCTTTTAGTTTGATGTGGCATATTAGTTTAGGGCTTTGTTCAGTTCATGATATTTTTCTGAATTGGTGTCACCAAGTGGAAGGATTCTATTAATGGATGTGGGTTTGATGATGCAATAATGTGGTAGAACTCTCTACGTCATAGCCATTCTTGATGCTTGCTCAATTTAGTAACCTAATCACTAGAGCAGAGTTGTATATTGAATAATTGATATTCAAGATTTTCTTCCTAATTAACAAGTTATTTGGGCCTTCATGGCTTTACAAATCTTTTCAGGAGTAGTGCTCGTATTCTAGAGGAAAGACTGGATTTTCTATTATAGGGTTGAGATATCCCTCCTGGAGATTATCCACCACTCAGTTTATCTCAAAATGTTTCTCTATAGTAATTAATCATAGCAGCCTCTCTGCCTTGGGTTTCCTAGAATCACGAAATTTATTGCAGTTTCACTCTGGATTCTCCAAGGCTCAGTTTTTATTCATTTTTATGTCCATAGAAAGGAAGCCGCCTTCTTTTGGTACACCTCAAAGTTAGCAGAGATTCAGTTAAGCAGCTTTTCAGTTTTGGTGACTACTGTTACCTATTGGACAGTGTGGCAAACATCATGTTCAGAGTTTATTAACTTGCCTTAGGAATCTGACACAGCATTATTTGTTCATTCAAAATCAGGTACTGGACCAAGTAGTTAATGCCTAATACTTCTTGTTGCATGAATGTATCGATTCTGTTGGATGCTGTATGGTTGTATTTGTCTTCCATTAGAGAACAACCCTTCATGTTATTCCCAGGTTACCTAATTCAAATATTACTAGTTAATCTCATATTGGTGTTAACCAGATTCAAAAAGGACAAAGGTCGATTAATGATTACCAAGAGGAAAGTTGTAGGTTGGTGCATTGGAGTACTGAAACCAATGTTGAAGGAGGCGAATACTATAGTTGTCAAGGCATCTAGGCGACCCACGGCGTTGGAGGGGGCCTGGACACGAGGACACCAATGAGGCGTCCAAGGTGCCTGCCTAGCCGACCTAAGCTAGGCGATGCCTTGACAACTATGGCAAATACCATAACAAGACTTCACCGTTTACAGATTCCCTTTAGACAAACCAATGTCCATTTTTGGGTTCTTGAAAGGATATGAATGATATGATGTGTAAAGTATACAAAAAAAAAGTAGATGTTGGGATATTCGATGCTGTGCAGCATGATGAAATCTATATGACAAGGAAATTATTTGTTTTCCTTCTTCTGGGACTCGATCCTTGAGGAATTCAATTAATCAACTCTCCTTTTTGTCAAGCTGGATGATGACATATTTAACAATTATCATTACAATGTATCCTGGGGTCTCTCTTCTGTCTCTCCTGTAGCTCCTGCTCCTCTTCCCTGAGGATTTGGCTGGTTGTTTTCTTTGTTTGTTGCTCCCCAAAGGGTATCCTTGTATTTTTTTCTTCTTTTCTCTCTTTGGTAATGAATTTTTTTATTTACCCAAAAAAAAAAATTTCTGTATTATTTTCTCATGGTCCATAGCTTATGGGTCATTCTAGTTCGTACACTAGGTGCCCTGTACTTCAACTTGAATCCTTTCCACTTTATTTATCAGGGAAAAAGCAGAAAGAGGATACAAATTTTTAAAATGGAAGGAGATTGTGAAACCATTGCATGAGAGAATCTGATGACAATGTCAAAATATTAGGATTTTGAGAAGTTGGATGGGGAAAGGAATTCAAGAAAGGTAAGCTAAATGATTGTAATAATATTTGAAATTGATAGAGTAGAAAATGACAGAAAGCACAAAAGTAACTGAAAGTCTAACACCTTGTTATGAGGATTTTATGGTTGCTAGAACTAGTTATTATATTTTCTTAAATTTGTGCAAGTATAATCTCATCCATACTCACAGACATGTATCACACCTTTGAATCCTACACTTCATTGTCATCTTGTCATGATGTTTCTTCCTACTCTCCTACATTAATATATATATATATATATATAGGGTTAACAGGTTCTATTAATTGAAGGACTGAGCTGCTAGAGGCTTTAATTTCATTGACATTTTACCTTATCAAACAAATAAAATGTATCAAATCAAATTAAAGGTGAAATATGGGAAAGAGAAAAAGAAAGCAACATGGGGTTAAATCTCTAGATAAAGGCCATATGAAATTATGAGGTTTGGACTTCACTAATATGCATTCAATCTAAAGGGGAAGAAAAGAACATAAATTTTTGCAGACTCTATATAAAACATTTGAAAGATAACTTGTTGTCCAATAATATTCTACACATAAAAGGATAGGTAAGCCACACTTTGAAACTCAATGAGTTGGTGTTTCCATATACTTAACGTCAGAGGGTATGGAATGATAACAATTAGAGGTGTGTGAGCATTAAATTAGTGTTAAACTAAAAGAACTGTGCTTGGTTCCTGCTATGTAATGGATATAAGTATAATGTTTATGGATAAACGTGTACGACACTGAATGCTTTTGAAGCAGATATGAGTAGAGAATACATGAAGTAGAAACTTTGATTGGATTGGCAAAACCACCAATGGTCCAATGGATATGAATGATCTTTTGGAAAGAAGACATTTTATGATGTCATGAGGAAAATCTCCGTGGTGTGGACATGAATATCTAAATTTCAGGGGGGCCCGACTCTTGAATTTAGAGAAACTTCGATGATTGTATATTCCTTATCTTACCCTAGCTTAACTTGAAGGAATTTTTAATCAGTCAAGTGATAAATGCATGTTGGGATTGAAGTGCCACAGTCCACGGCAAACCCCCACATGCCACGATACTGTCCGTTTTGGCTAAGGTTCGCTGCACGGCTCTAAAACGCGTCATATCATATGAAGGTTGATCGCCACTTATATGGACATTCCATGGCCTAAGCACAGCCGATGTGAGACTAAATTCCGTGGTACAACATCCACACTTCCACTACGGAATCATACCAACAGCATTCCCCCACACCCTGTCTCTGATACCAATGAAGTGCCACAGTTCACGGCAGGTCCCACATGCCACGATACTGTCCGCTTTGGCTAAGGTTCATCGCACGGCTTTAAAACGCATCATATCATGTGAAGGTTGATTGCCACTTATATGGACATTCCATGGCCTAAGCACAACCGATGTGAGACTAAATTATGTGGCACAACAGGGATGGGATCCTATCATCTTATTCAATGGTTTTTTTTTTATCACTAACACATTTAAAGCACCTTTTCCCCTTTCCCTGTTGAGGCTCACCATAGTTATCATGATCATGTTAGAGTAGTAGACCATTTTATAAATCGAGAATCCCCCCCCCCCCCCAACTTTTGTTTCTTCTGAAGAATAAGTTCTCAATTCATCAAGCATCTAGTTTTGCACCACAAGCACTGTAGGAGGTGAGTTTGGGAGGAACATGAACAAAAAGGAAGTTGATTCTTTAATCAGCCTCTAAACAAACTTGATGAGTGCACATCTATTTAGGTTAGATGGTTATTCTATTCCTATTGTAAGTAGGTCTCAATCTCATATTGTAATTATGTTTTAGGCTTAGCTAGGTAAGAGGTTTATTTCCATTGTAACACTGTTTTGCCTTTAATATAAATATACATTGGCTAGTACGGTAGAACGTAGAGATTCTATCACCAAGCCTTCTCTTCTTCTCCCTCATTCTCTTTCTCTCTTCTCTCTTTTATTTTCAGTTACTGGTTACAGGTTCTGGGTTTGTAACATTGTATCAAAACTGTAACCAGTACCTGATTCTCTGCCGTAATTGCCGTTTTGAGAGTAAATATGGGAGTTTGGAAATAAACAACGCAACCAGCTCATTACCCATCAACTTGCGAGAAACCAGGGATTGTCTTCACCCTTCGACATAAACAGGAGCAAGAGGTTGGGGGCTGTAACCAAGAAGGAAAGAAACCAGAATCGCAACGAGATATGGTGGATTGAGGTGCAGCGCAAACCCGAATCGCAATGAGATGAACAAACCACAGCAATAGCAGTAACATACCAGCAGAATGCCATTCTTATAAGGAAAGAGATTGTGAGAAACCAGCAAATTGATTTCAATGACAACCAGGCCAGAAAATTGACATGAGTTACACTAAGTCAAAGTAGAGATCAGGATCTGCAAATTGACTTCAACAGATAGACACCACTGCCAACAGTCCAACGGAAGAATACAAAACAGCACCAGTACCCCTTCGAATCAGCAAAACTTCAAAACTTAGGGCAGCAGCAAAAGTCGAGAAGAACATGATAGAAGAGTTCGACCAATCAGAAGTATATCATTCAGTTCGAAAACAGCAACATCAGCATATACGAAAAAGATGAATCGATTCAAGTATTATTCATCAATCTTCATAAATAGGAAATACAAATACTTAAATCGTTGCCGAAACCCGTGTGAAACCCTAGTCCCTCTTCTTCTTCTATGAACTCTGGTTTCCTTCTTCAAATCATTTACTTAAAACGACTCTCAAAACGGCAATTACGGTAGAGAATCAGGTAATGGTTACAGTTCTGATACAATGTTACAAACCCAGAACCTTTAACCAGTAACTGCAAATAGAAGAAAGAAGAGAGAAAGAGATTGAGGGAGAAGAAACAGTGTATATTTATATTAAAGGCAAAACAATGTTACAATGGAAATAAACCTCTTACCTAGCTAAGCCTAAAACATAATTACAATAGGAGATTGAGACCTACTTACAATAGGAATAGAATAACCATCTTACTTAAACTACTTAGCTTAAAATAGAATCCCATGATATATATCTCTAACAACAACTAAAGATGTGCACTCATCAAGTTTGTTTAGAGGCTGATTAAATAATCAACTTTCTTTTTGTTCATGTTCCTCCCAAACTCACCTCCTACTGTGCTTATGGTACAGAACTAGATGCTTGATGAATTGAGAACTTATTCTTCAGAAGAAACAAAAGTTGGGGGGGGGGATTCTCTATTTATGAAATGGTCTACGACTCTAACATGATCATGATAACTATGGTGAGCCTCAGCAGGGAAAGGGGAAAAAGTGCTTTAGCTGTGTTAGTGATTAAAAAAAAACCCCATTGAATGAGATGATAGGATCCCATCCTTGTTGTGCCACAGAATTTAGTCCCACATCGGCCATGCTTAGGCCATGGAATGTCTATATAAGTGGCGATCAACCTTCACATGATATGACGCGTTTGAAGTTGTGCAACGAACCTTACCCAAATCGGACAATATCATGGCATGTGGGGCCCATCATGGATTGTGGTACTTCATTGGTATTAGAGTCTGGGTGTGGGGGAATGTTGTTGGTATGATTCTGCAGTGGAAGCGTGGATGTTGTGCCACGAAATTTAGTCCCACATCGGCTGTGCTTAGGCCATGGAGTGGCGACCAACCTTCACATAATATGACGCGTTTTAAAGCCGTGCGGTGAACCTTAGCCAAAGCGGACAGTATCGTGGCATGTGGAGCCCGTCGTGGATTGTGGCAATTCAATTCCAACATGCATTTATCACTTGACTGATTAAAAATTCCTTCAAAGCTAGGGTGAGATAAGGAATATACAATCATTGAAGTTTCTCTAAGTTCAAGAGTCGGGCCCCTTGAAATTTAGATATCCATGTCCACACCACAGAGTTTTTCCTCATGACATCATAAAATGTCTTCTTTCCAGAAGATTACTCATATCCATTGGACCATTGCTGGTTTTGCCAATCCGATCAAAGTTTTTACTTCGTGTACTCTCTACTCATATCTCCTTCAAAAGCATTCAGTGTCGTACACGTTTATCCATAAACATTATACTTATATCCATTACATAGTAGGAACCAAGCACAGTTCTTTTAGTTTAACACTAATTTAATGCTCACACACCTCTAATTGTTATCATTTCATACCCTCTGACGTTAAGTATATGGAAACACCAACTCATTGAGAATTGAAGTGTGGCTTACCTATCCTTTTATGTGTAGAATATTATTGGACAACAAGTTATCTTTCAACTGTTTTATATAGAGTCCTCAAAAATTTCTCTTCTTTTCTTCCCCCCTTAGCTTGAATGCATATTAATGAAGTCCAAACCTCATAATTTCAAATGGCCTTTATCTAGGGATTTAACCCCATGTTGCTTTCTTTTTCTCTTTCTCATATTTCACCCTCAATTTGATTTGATACATTTTATTTGTTTGATAAGGTAAAATGTCAATGAAATTAAAGCCTCTAGCAGCTCAGTCCTTCAAATAATAGAACCTGTTAACCCAATATATATGGAACTAGAGTTTCGTACGGGTTTCGACAATGATTTAAGTATTTGTATTTCCTATTTATGAAGATTGATGAATCATACTTGAATCGATTCATCTTTTCCGTATATGCTGATGTTGCTGTTTTCGAACTGAATGATATACTTCTGATTGGTCGAACTCATCTATCATGTTCTTCTTGACCTTTTCTGCTGCCCTAAGTTTTGAAGGTTTGCTGGTTCAAAAGGGTATTGGTGCTGTTGTGCATTCTTCCGCTGGACTGTTGGCAGTGGTGTCTATCTGTTGAAGTTAATTTGCAGATCCTGATCTTTACTTTGACATAGTGTTTAACTCATGTTGATTTTCTGACCTGGTTGTCATTGAAACCAATTTGCTGGTTTCTCACAATCTCTTTCCTTGTAAGAATGGGATTCTGCTGGTATGTTGCTGCTATTGCTGCGATTTGTTCATCTCATTGCGATTCGGGTTTGCGCTGCACCTCGATCCACCATTTCTCGTTGCGATTCTGTTTTCTTTCCCTCTTGGTTACCGCCCCCAACCTCTTGCTCCTGTTTATGTTGAAGGGTGAAGACAATCCCTGGTTTCTTGCAAGTCGATGGGCAATGAGCTGGTTGCATTGTTTATTTCCAAACTCCCATATTGCCCACACCCTTTTTATTTGCTCTTGCATGGTATATTGGTATGCAATCTCTTTTAGGATGGGTTTCTTTGTTACTTTATTTGGTTCCTCAAACCTCAAAATTACCTCATGTCCCCTATGTTATCCACTCTTGTCACCCATGGCACATGTCCCATGTACCTATCATGTCATATTTTTTTTTTAAAATCCCAATATTTATTCCTTTTAATAAATATTAATTCCCTTTATGTCCTATTGCTTCATTATTTAACAATAACCCCTTGAAAAATTCTGGTTATTTACCAAACTGCCATTGCTTTCTAATTCTTGGTGTCTTGTTGATTGGATGGGCCCATAAGCCATCCAAATTGGGTTTTGAAACCCCGAATTACATTATTTGGTATTTTTTGCTTGGGTAGTTCCATTACTATGGCCAAAACGTACGCAATTGCCATTGAGCATATATATTTGTCAAATTATTATTTTGGTGGGCCCTCGATTGCATCAGTTTGGGATTTACAATTTTAGGACGATTGGTACTTGCATGGAAATTATTTGCTACCATGAAAGGGAGATTGGAGATTATTTACAGCTACTCTTGATTATTGGATTTTTTTTTTTTGTGATACTCATCCTTTGAGATGCTAATTGCTGGTCATTATTTGTCCACGTGTAATGCTACACACGAGGGGGAGATTGAAGATTATTATTCTTATCAACTCAAGTCATCAGTTGGAGATTATTATTTATTTGTTCGTGTCCTCAACAACAATATTATCTGTGAAGATGGTATTTAGTAACAATGTATTGTTATTTGGTCTACAACAACTTTATGTTGTCTGGTTCATAGTAACTTGATGTTGCTACTTGGTTCGCAGTAATATATACTACCTATTTATCAATGAAATTTTTTATTTGAGACCTCTATTTGGGGCTCAAGAGTGAGTCTAATCTTCACTAACCAGACCTTTAATTATGTGATCTTTGTTAATCATATCATTGTTACCCTATTGATTGGAGTCCCTTCCTTGAGAAGGGCTTATATGTAGCCATTGGAGCAACACTTTTATCTATTTTTGTTTGAGGAAGTTATTACTTACTACTTGTCTTCATTGGGAAAGTCTTATGATGTAGCTGTTGGATGTTGCACTTTTATCTTCCATTGGGAAGATTACTACCTACTATTTGCTACTTATGATGTAGTTGTTGGATGCTGCATTTTTATCTTTTTTGGAAGATGACTACTTACTACCTGCCATAGTTCAAAAACTTGCCAAGATCTTAAGAGACTCGAGCTGGTCGAGACGAGATAGCATGCGAAATAAAAAAAATGCAATGTTTTGAAAAACTCTACGGAGATTTCAAATATTTCGAGAAATCTCGGTGAAATCTTGAATATTTCGAGAATCTCGACCTCTTCAGTACTCCTAGAGTCCTAGTATTGTATTGTTGGGACTTGGAACTATGTAATATGCATTGTGAATACTTCACTGTATCTTATAGTTTGTAGTAGAAACTTTAAGTTTTTAACTATTTCTTAAATAATTATTCAATATTATATGTCTTCAACCATTATTGCATAATTTACTTGTTTTACTTGCCAATTATATCTCATATTATTCAAACAACGTGTAGAATAGGCAATATTACATTAAGGGTTCGGCCTTTACTGCCAACCAAGTGTGCAAATCCAAAACATCAAATTGGGTATTTTCCCCCCCAATTTGAAGCTTTAAATATGTTTATTAAGACTAAAACAAGCTTCCCTTAATGTTTCGGAGCCAACTGTGGCCATTTGCCCACCAAAACATAGTTCCGAAAAAAAGAAAAAAAAAAAAGTACACTGTCTTGCCGAGATCTCGAGATTTCGAAAAACTCGACTTGGTCGAGATGGCTGTTCGAGACGAGTATTTGAACCATGCTACCTGCCTTCCTTGGGAAGAGTTTTTGATATTGTTGTTGCTACTATGATATTGTGGATTGCGGTTAATATTCATTACCGCCTATTTTTCTCGTTGTTGATTGAATTTATTTGATATGAAGATTATTATCTGCTGAAGTTGCTGGTGATGGATGTGCTTGAGTTAATACTGCTACCTGAATGAAGTTCTCCCTATGGTCACTGGCATCTACCGCTATTGTTTATATTGAAGGCTGATGCGGCTTTTAATATCTGTTCTTGCTATTCCAAACTGGAACTTTGATATGAATACTCCAGCTTGAGGGGGAGTGTTAAAGATATATGCCGTGGGATTCTATTTTAAGCTAAGTAGTTTAGGTTAGATGCTTATTCTATTCTTATTGTAAGTAGGTCTTAGTCTCCTATTGTAATTATGTTTTAGGCTTAGCTAGGTAAGAGGTTTATTCCCATTGTAACACTATTTTGCTTTAATATATGGTTTAGATTTTCTTTATGGATACCCTTGGAGTTACTAAACTTACCAAGGACTTTTTCTGCAGAACTCTTCATCAGATGGCCATGTGGGGGGGGGGGGGGCATAAACATTCTCCTTTATTTTGTGTTGCTTGCTGTCGAAGGAATGCAACCAATATATTTAGTGAGATCAGCTCCTTCAAAATGCTAATTGACAGGATAAAGACATTGCTCTTCTTTTGGTTCTTTATGTTTGAGGAATTTAAGGTGTCAGATATGTGATACTTAGGGTACTTGGGAAGAATAATTTTGATCTTTTTATGACAAGAAATAATACTAGTCTGATGCAGCATGATTGTTTAAAAAAAAAGAAAAAAAGGAAAAGGAGCAAGGCCATGAGCAGAATATTTACCTTTGGCTTGTTATCATTATTTGGGTTACCTTAGAAGTTTGTAGATCCAAGGTTCATCAATTGAGGCCCTTGATGTCAGGGTGCGATTCTATATCTGCTATTTGGAATGGGAGGAATTTCACATTTGATATACAACACTAACTGAATTTGTGTTGTAAAGAACCAAAGCCTTCTTTTTCATAAGTAAATGGATACCACAGATCATGGCAATCGCACTGGTGATTATAATGCAGAGACATTATCATTTAACTTAATGAGGAATCCTTTTACTATCCTGGATTTTGTAAAGGGTCATCCATATATGTATTTAGTCTTCTATATGGTAAGATGCTCTTTGTTCTGACCCAAAATAGTTAAATATTTCCTCTTTAGTGTATTTTGAATCTTTAGAGCTGAGAAGGTTCTACAAATTCCTTTTTTTTTTAACAGAATAACGAAATGTTCTTGGCCAAGAGGCCAAAGCAATTAGAGGCCATGAACAAAAAAGCAAAAGCAAAAACTGATTTCACTTCATACAGTTCTATATATTACCCAATATACAAATTCTTACTACTTACCCCATCCGTGGCTAGAGAGTCTGCTAAAGAGTTTGTTCATCTAGGTCTCCAAGAGAATGAGACATTGCCTTGGGGACAAAGCTTCCGAGCCCTCCTAATCAGACTTGCCAGTCTCCAGGGAACCTGTCCATCCTGTCATAGCAAGAAAAGATCTTGAATCAGTGATTTAATATCTACTGTGTTGGACTAACTTCTCCAAACGGGACCTGAATAAGCAACAAAAATGTCACCAACATGATCCCTAAAGCCATTCTAATGCCTTTCCGAAGCTACTTCCATCGAAGTTCAATTTTATTGATGAAGAATCTGGTGCCACCCATCGACTTATCACCTTATCTTTGCATGGCTGAGATCTGACTTCTGACCATATTTCATAATGTAGTCAAAAGGAATATTGCAAAATCTCCAACACTTAAAAGATTCTCAGGGAAATGAGGTTATTATACATACATTAATGCCTTCCTCTTTATTGTATCTTGAATCTTTAAAGCTGAGCTGGGGCTGCAAATTAAATATTTTATTACTGAGAATGCAAACTCTCCCACTTGGGAGATTTTCAGCTGGCACCCGTCGCTCTTTATATGATGCCCCTTTAGTGCTTCCCAAATAAATAAAAAATCTGTAGAAAATTTTCATGCATGGGTTATTCACAGATAAAGGGAGTAAATAACTGTTGTAACTTGTAACCTATGTGTTTGAAGTTGCATTTTGTTGCATATTGGGTCATAAAATTTTTTAGCTACTTACATCAAATATATTAAAGTATCAAAATTGTTGGTTTATTTGTCATTCGAGGATGCTGAGCTTTGTGAAATTAATGGTTGCATACACTATAATTAAGTAGTCTTTTACGTGAAATTAGTTGACATCACACAGTTCCAAATACTAATCATATTTTTAGAAATTGTTTGGGGGAGGGTGGACCACCTGTAATTGAAACATCATTTTATGCTTTATGTATAATGCTGGACATGTTGAATATGTTGAACACACCTTTTTTACTTCTCTAAAAAAAATTTATGTATCACTTGGAGAATATACTTGCATAATTTTCAGCTTGGATGGTGAAGCAAATTTTAAACTTGATTGGGTAGGTTGATCTGCATCAATGGTATTCTAAGAATACCAAAGGAGGAAAAAAAATTCAACTTAGAGAGTCAACTCAACGGCTCAACTCAGTTTTGAACTCGGTGGACCAACCTAGCTCCCCATCATTGGATAGTTGTTTGGTTTTTATTTGTTTGTTTTAAGTTAGTTAATTCCTATTCCTAGTTGAGTTAGAGTCCCACCTAATTAGAACACTATCTACTTAATTGTTTTAATTAGTCGATACTTTTGTTTAAAGTAGTTTTAACTCTTTCTTTAAGTGTTTTAAACAGATGGGATACTCCATAAAGGGCTGTCGACCAAAGGGGATTCCTATTCTGTTTTTGTTTGATTATTTTAATTAATGAGGACTTCTTCTAATTGGTTAGGAGTTATTCCTAGACCGAATATGAATCTAGGTATTTCCAGTTATTTAATTCCATTGTAAGGTTCCAGGTGAGCGCACGATTTATTGAATGAAGATGGCTTCTGCCCTTATTTTCTATGGTGAATCAGAACTTCTACTGTGGTGAATCAGTAGAGTGGTTAGTGGTGATTCTGACCAAACCCATTGGTGGTGATTCCAGTGGGTTTATCTTTCTCTCCTCTTCTCTTATTTTCTTTCCTGTAATCAGCCTTCAAGTAAGTCTTTTGTTCTCTGTTTATTCAACAATTGCTGGTTGGTATCTTTTAATCTTCGGTTTCTGCTTCTTAATATTTATTATGTTGTTTATTCATAAATCTTCTGAGGGCGGACCTTGGTGCAACAGTAAAGGTTGCTCCATTGTGACCAAGTGGTCACGGGTTCGAATCTGGAAACAGCCTCTCTGCGAAAGCAGGGGTAAGGCTGCATACATTATGACCCTTCCCAGACCCCACAGTAGCGGGAGCCTCGTGCACTGGCATCCTATTCATAAATCTTCTGGACCCCATTTATTCTAAGGTTGACATATGCTCTTAATAATCTGATTTAAGATTCCTACCAGCAGTGGAAAACTCTTTGATCTCAGGATCCAACCCTTGGATTAACCTTTAACCTGAGATTTTGAAGTTCTATTCTATCATCCTACAGTAGCCTTCGACCATACTTTGGGAGAGATCAGATTCTTTGATCTGCTGTGGTTTAATTTCTCCAATATTACTGCTATTACTTCTGTTTTGAGATTGCTTGTTGAACTGGAATTCTGTCAGATCTTTAAATCTGTCCTTCAGATTGGTCAGGATTTTTGGTATGTTAATCTCCTATATCTAATTAATATTTGATCAAAGTTTTATTCACGTTCTAAGTTTTTAATTCTGTTTTATTGGATTTTCTTTGAATCTGGTCTATTCCCTTTGTCTATGATTCTGGCTTGTGGTTGGTTTGCTGAAACCTAGTGTTAGGTGGAGTTAAACCTCATCAGGAGGTCCTCGGGTGTATGTGTGAAAGGATGAGCACTTGATTCATCCATCGCTGTTTAATCTGACTAAAGACCAAGATTAGTCTTTCTCATGTTTGTGAGAGGTATACCTGTTAATTATCCATTATATGTACAATGTGCTCGAGTCCCATGGTTACATGTTGTTTATGTAGGTTTAATAACATATAATATGATGTGTGGCCTTGGGGTGATCAATATCTTGTATGTTTCTATTAAGTTCATGGAATAACTGTTCTGTCACACATCTTGAGGTGGCTATGGCACTATCTTTTGTAAGAGTGGGTTCTGCTGACTATTTATATTATCAATAAAGAGAGAGAGTGTTGGATGCCTTGCAATGTGATGTTTTTATGTCACTAAGTTTGACACCAATGGACAACATGGTGTTTAAGTAAATTAGGTCTTGAGTTATTAATCAGTGTGCATAAATTCAACAGTTTCAAAATCACCCTTTGTCGCTCACATGATGACTATTCTCTCTGAGTTTTTGAGTTGAGCTCCCTCATTTCTGGCTTTTTTGGATTTATTCTCTGCACTATATGACATCAGAATGTCATTGGTGGTGCCTTCTCGTTTGGTTCTGCCAAATACTGAGTGCTGTTCAAAACTGATTGGTTCGGTACACTTATGAATTACTCACTTTGGTTTCTGGAATTTGATGTGTAAAGTTCCACTTGCTTCCATTAGGCTACAATTAGGTTTATCAAGGTGGGGGGGGGGGTACTAAAATGAAGAGTTGCTTACATGATCTGTTTTCTGCAGGAGAATAGCTGTGACATATGTGGAGTCAACGGCTACAGTGAAGCTCTTGTAGTTTGCTCTCGGTGCCAACAAGCATGCGAACATGTGTATGTCCACCTCTGCGTACTCAAGCTAATCTTTTGTATTTTATGTTGTCCAGTCCCCTTAATTGCTGTAACAATATGACATCTGCTTATCATATTGCAACAGAAATGAAACTGTGTTTCTGTTGGAGTTGTTCTTGTAAGGTATGTAACAGTATGTGAATGATAGAATCAATAAACAAAAGAGAAGAGATGAGATGGGAGAGAAGGGGGGCTGACTAGAGAACAATAGTCGATTTATCTAGCCGTCCCCCCAAGGCTTTATTTATAATCAGAAAGATACATAGAATAGGACTCTTGTAGAAGGAATCAAAAATAAAATAAAGATAACAACTTAAAGACTAAACTCAACCCTCCTAGAAATACTAGGACACACAAATACCAAGTCACGATACGAGGGAAAAACCCCCTATATCGTGTTACAATAATTAACACTCCCCCTCAAGCTGGAGTATACATATGTCAAAAGAAGGCTCCAGCTCGGACCAATAAGAACAGATATTAAAAGCCGCATCAGTCTTTGAGCATAAATAGTAGTGGTAGACACAAGTGGGCAAGGGGAGAACTTCATTTTGGTAGCAGTATCAACTCAAGCACATCTAATCATCATCAACATCAGTAGATAATAATCTTCATGTCGAACAAATATCCAATCAGCAACGAGCAAAATAGGCGGTAGTGAACATAAACCGTAATTCATAATATCATGGCAGCAACAACAATATCAAAAGCACTTCGCAAAGAAGGCCAGTAGTAGGTAGTTGTCTTCTGAAAGAAAGATAAAAATGCAGCATCCAACGACTACATCAAAAGCCCTTCTCAAGGAAGGTAGGTAGTAAGTAGTAATCTGCTCAAATAAAGGCAGATATTGAGTCCCAAACAGAGGTCTCAGATAAAAAATCCAGTGATAAATAGGCAGTATAGGTTACTGCGAACCAGATAGGCAGTATAGGTTACTGTAGACCAGACAACATCAGGTTGTTGTAGACCAAATAAATATGAATTGTTGTTGAATACCATCTTCACAAAAAAAAAATTCCTGCCGAGGATGCGAACAAACAAATAATAGTAATCTTCAGATAAAAATAGTCTTGAGATGATGACTTAAGCAGATAAGAGAATAATAATCTTCAATAGCAGATAAGAAAATAATAATTTTCAATCTCCCCTTCATGTGTAGTATTACACGTGGACAAATAATGACTACCAATAATCAACATCTCAAAGGATGAGCGTCACAAAAAAAAATCCAATAATCAAGAGTAGCGGTGCAACAAGGTCGTAATAATCTCCAATTCACCCCTTCACAGTAGAAATAATCTCCATGCAAGTAAGATCCCAAAATATCCAATTGGGTTCGGTGTGGACCCACCCAAGTACACAATAGGCAATAGCAAGGGTTAATGGCAGAACCGTAATTAACTAGAATGTCCAAGGGGGGTACTTGGTATGTAATAACATAACAAGGTTCAATCTGGTAAATAATGGCTATTCGGTAAATATGTCAAAGGTACAAGGGAGAGTGGCAATCTGGTACTAATTAGAATTTTCAAGGGGTCAATTAGGTAGTCAAATGGGGAAATGGACAAGAGGGGAATTATAATTTATTGAAGAGGGGCAAACTTGGAAGTAAAACTAATAAAAGGATATAATCGAAATAAAGAGGATGGGAGGGGTAATTATGGAAAGTATAAATAATTAGATTGAACATACCCACGCTAACCTCGCGACAACCAAAAGCCAGAGGAAAATCTGGTTTGTTTCAAGGTGAGAAATCTCACCCAAATAGGGTTGGACAGACTTTGAGAATCCAGCGGCGGGAGCAAAGAACCATCGAAGTAGTAGAAGGGTAAACCAAGCAGCCAACGGGAAAACCCTAGACAACGGCAAATCGCAAGGAGGAAGCTGAGAATAGCAGCAATCGACATCATTAAATCTTCCGGCAGCAAGAGAAGAGGAAATCCCATCTGAAATTATATCAGCAGTATATCAGGCAATCCCAAACATCAGCAATCGAAGCACATAGAACCAGGGCAGATTATGATAACGACAATAGATTCGAACCAGAGCAGAATTGAAGCAGCAAAACCCTAGTTGTACGAGCAACAAAATCGACACCAGAAAATCGATCAATGACAATCTGGCCAGCAAACTTTCAAATCAGAAAACCCAACAAACAATAGCAGATTCTCGTACAGATCTGCAGCTATGAGAGAGAACCTAAATCCAGGACAACGAACATAAGCAAAACTAGAACACTAGCATGTATGTGAATCGGATTTTTTTATTTTTCTTCTTCTTCGTCATGAACATGTAACAGTATCTGAATGGTAGAATCAGTAAACAAAAGAGAAGAGATGAGATGGGAGATAAGGAGGGACTGACTAGAGAACAATAGTCGATTTATCTAGCAGTTCCCCCCAAGGCTTTATTTATAATCAGAAGTATACATAGAATAAGACTCCTACTTGTAGAAGGAATCAAAAATAAAATAAGGAGAACAACTTAAAGATTAAACCCAACTCTCATAGACATACTAGGGCACACAAATACCAAGTCACAATCGGAGGAAAACCACCCTATATCGTGTTACAATAATTAACATGGAATTTAGGGCATTGCTATGTATTATTAAAAATGTGAAATATATGTTTATGTGATGGGTATTTTATTCATTTCCTTCCTTTTGAAAGAAGATAATAAGAAAAAGGGGGGAAAGTCTTTGACTCTCCTCATGATTCCTCCATTCTTCCTCTTCTACTCTTTGTCTTTGTCTTTCATTGTCTTGTTTGCTTGTCTTTGCAACTTTTTGTCACCTTTCAGTTTCATATTCAATTTCTCCAAGGATCTAGCAAATCATTGGATACTAATGTCAGAAGGTTTCAATTCTTAAATATGACCTCAATTTGCTCTTACTTGTGAGTTGTGACCCTCGTGCATAGTTGCATAAAGAAGTTAGTAGCTACCCAATATGGATCTCATCTAACTGATATCTGTATCCAAAACCACTTAAGCCAGTCACATTCTCTTTGCAGTCCGGAAAAGGGAGATAAAGAAAAGGTCCAGCTAAAAGTAGAGTTGTTATTATTTTGGCTTGTCTGTGTATATAGGTGGGTGGGATCTTGTACTATTAGTCAGTTAGTTGGATTAAGGCTTTAATGAGTATTCCTAACCTGTGGTGGGCTGCCTATGCTTGCATGTCCTCTGCTTATCTGATGGACTAACCTATGTATTCCTATTGAATTAATTGTAGTACACCAACTTTGTTTAAAGACTATTATTTGTTTCCATTCTCAGCTACTGTATGAGAAAAAACCTCAGAGGTGTTCCAGCCATTTGGTTTTGTGAAGCATGCAGACTACAGACAAAGAGTAATTCAGAAGCCAGAAGTGATCCAGTGAAAATAAGGTCTCCCTTGCAGAAGCCTATAGCACCAATTCTCAGAAATAGTAATTGGAAAGGAGTTGAAACTGCAAGAGTAAAGCCTATTTCTGCTGAAGAGGTAATTATGTTGGCATCTGGGACCAAAAGAAAGGCAGTGATTAGTTCAACTTCACAGCCTGGTCCAACAGATGGCATGAGGTCTACGTCCAGGAGGACTCCCCCTGTGTCAGAATCTCTTTCAAAGCATTTCTTTCAGAGGCAGAATGCAACTTCAAAGAAAGTAGCTGTTCGAACCCAACCACCATGTGGTGATAGAATTCCATATAACAAGCCAAGCCTGGGAGAGAATGCAACTTCAAAGAAAGTAGCTGTTCAAACACAACCACCATGTGGTGATAGAATTCCATATAACAAGCCAAGCCTGGGAGAGAATGCAACTTCAAAGAAAGTAGCTGTTCAAACACAACCACCATGTGGTGATAGAATTCCATATAACAAGCCAAGCCTGGGAGAGAAGTTGGAGCTGTCTAAAGTAGAGGGTATATTTACCATTATGTTATGTGTTTCATAGATTCGTTTATCATAGGAGAGTCTTATGGATTTGGCATAGGTTGCTCATATGAGGTTTGTTTCAGGAAGGAAGGCTTCTGTAGAAGTTCATTCTTTGCCACCCTATGAATGCCTAAGCACAAGAAACTCAGGCAAGACAATTGCACTAATATACAATATGATTTTTTTGTATCATAAATTTTCAGCTTTTATTTTTGCCTTAAGAGTTGGCTAGGAAAAATGGAAAAAGAAGACTTTTGTAAATTAAATTCTCTCACAAATAGTGCTATTGTTGTGAAAAGAAGAAAAGGACAAGGAAAATAAAGCAATCTTAATGCCAATGGAGGGCATATGTTGAGAAACCAATTTTGGATGGGTTGCACACCTCATTGATTACTCATGTGTCAAATTTGGGTCCCATCTCAACCATACAGGTTCACCATTTACTGTGCTTTTGCCTTTTATTTGCAGTGGGTAACTCTAACTGCTACATTTGAGTTTTCAGCCAGTTCTCAATGCCTTATATTTCCACATGGGGAATTTGGATTGGGCTTGAAACTTACACATTGATAGAGATGATATAGACCATATTGTAGTTGTTAAGGTGCCTAGGCGACCCAAGGTGTTGGAGGGCCGCCTAAGCGCTTAGGCACCGTAGTATTTTTTTATGTATCCATTAAATGTAGTATTGCATTAATATATTTATGCTTACTGCATCAGTAACAATAATACAGATTAATCTATGCACTATTTTGCCACTATATCTAGCAACATCATTACAGCATTACAACAACATATGGTAGAAACAAATATTTTTAGAGGGAAAAAACAATGTAAGTAAACAAGATAAGGAGAACAGGAGAAGTGAACTAATAAAGTTTGATTTCTTTCTTAATTTATTTACTTAGGGTAGTAAATGATCCCATGCTTCTCACCTATACGCAAACTTGTACACACGCCAATAAAAATGTTAGAAACGACATTATTTAGAGGAAAAAAAAAACCTAAGTAAAAAAAAAATATCAACTGCCCAGGGAGCCAGGTGTCCCCAAGGCTCCCAAGGCAGCGCCTAGGCATTGCAAGGCACCTGTCTTGTTAAGTTAGAATAAGGTGGGCGACCACCCAGCCCTTGGAAACCCGCCGGATGCCTAACTGACGCCTTGATAACTACTGACCAAATGTCCACAGAATTTGAGTACCAATTACTGCCACATGACAGATATTTAGGTTGTCAAGACAAGCTTCTCTTGATGTGCTATCAAGCAAACCTTTGTGATGTAGACCTAGATAGGTAGGAGACCTACTAGGAGCCAGATAACAGGATCAATAGCAAAAAAGGGTTGCTGGTTCGAATGGACAGGGCTCTGATACCAATTTGATGTAGTCCTAGGTAGGAGTAATCCCACTAGGAGCCAGGGTACTAGGATCACTTAACAAGGCTGCTGGTTTGGGACAGCTCAGGCTAAGTAGGAAGAAATTAGGGTTAAGACTAGGAGTTTGAGTTAGGGTTTTATGTAGTAATGATATGCAGGTTTTTAGGAAGCTAATGGTATAGGTTTAGTTAGGTTTAAATAAGAAATTAAAATTCCAGAAATTTAGGTTTAGGGTTTCGGGTTTTAGGTTTTAGGATCTAGGCTGAAACTAGGGTTTAGGATGGGAGTTCAGGGCTGGACTTCAGGTCGAGTTTTACTGGCAGTGAGAGGGTGGTTCGACTGAAATTTGGTTGGGTTTGGATGGCTGGTTAGGTCTAGACAGCTTTTAGGGTTTTTGGGTTTTAAATTTTTAATGGTGATGGAGGGATTTAGGATTTTAATGGTCAGTTGAGGCTGCAACTGAGATCGAGTGAGAGAGTTACTGTGATGGACCTGTGGTTAGATTTTGAGTGTAAACTGATGAGGGAATAGGGCTGTAATGGTTATAGATGAAGCTAGGGTTATGGGATTGATTAGGGTTTTAATGGAAGGTTAGGAGGAGGAGGGGAAAATAATAAAACAGTAAATTGACTTACTGAATTTGCAGGTTCTTCAATGGCAGCTTGGAAAAACTTGATTGAAGAAGAAGAAGACCTCCCGATCTACAAGATGCAAGGAGTCACCGGAGTCCACCAGCCCTAACCCTTGATATGACTCACAAGGGGTCTTGATATGACACACAAGACAGTTCTCTGAAGAGAGAAGCAGCAGCAGCAGCAATGGCTAACAGCAGGAAACGATTTTTTTAAAATATTAAACTTGGTGGGGGAGCCTGCCCACGATCTCTTATTAATAATAAGGCCATAGGCCAAACATAATACAACTCTAACTCCTCCTTTAGAATCGTTGGAGGATTCTAATTTAAAACAACTTAAAAGACATTAAAGAGAAAGACCTAATTACCCCTATTGACTTAAAACACTTAAAACTTTTAAAATAGTTGAGATTCCTCATAAACCAATAGGATATAAGATCCTACTAGCCAATAGGAGCTCTTCACTTAAACTAACCCAATTGAATCAATTGGATGCAACCAATTTAAGTCGGTTCAACTACAAAACAAAAATAAAACTAAGTATAACTGAAATAAACTAAGTATAGGCTATACTAAGGCTCCTACTATAACCCTAGGTCTAGGGTGGTTTCTTCAATTCGAGGAGGCTTGGATCTACATCACTTTGCTTAGGAAGAAATTGCACATTCCGTTATGTTTTTGAAGCGATAATTGGTTGCTTATTTTTTGTCAAGCCCGAATATGTCCTGTTTCTCATACTAATAGATAATGTCATACAATGTGTTGAAAGTGCTACTAAGTTTGGGTTTGTGGTCAGTGTCTTGGTGAATAATTGAGATAATTGTCGCCCAACCTTTACTAATCAGCAAACCTGTGTTTAGTACATAGGAGCTTCGATCCTGAATTGCAATTCTAAATAATAGCATTTATACAGAAAATATGATATTATACAGTATTTCAAAATTGCTACTATACTTAGGTCAGAGGTTGGCGTACCTTGGTTACTGACTTGCACTATATGTTGCCTTACTGATGCTCATTGGCAAACCTGTCTTTGGTAAGTGAAGCCTCACATACTGATTTACATTCCCAGATAATACCATGCAGTATGTTGAAAATTACTATATTCAGGATTGCTGCCAGCATACCTTGCTTACTGACTACTATATGTTGCTTTATGCCAACTGGAAACCAGTGCTTTTGGTAGGTAGAGCATCTGATGTTGATTAGCAATCCCAAATAACATTGCACAGTATGTTAAAGATACACCAATATTTAAAACTGCAGTTAGCATACCTTGTTATTACTTGTAATATATGTTTCTGTTTTTTGGGATACTAACTTGTAATATGTGTTGCCTTGCACAAATTTTCAGAACCTGCGCACTTGGTTGGTGAGGCTTCTTCTCTTATTGACTCACAATACCAGAAATCTGTTCAAGGAAAAGATCTGGCAGTGTTTTCCCCCAGATTTGAGGAGGATCATGAAAATCTTCCTGCTCTAGATTGTACATGGAAGTGAGCAACTTATCCTTTCATGACATAACTTAATGTAATATTCCTCTGATGGAAAACATCCACAAGAACACCTACAATAGGGTCCACAGTATGACCACTTTTCATAGTTTTTTTGACTTTTTTAGACAAAGATTTAGTTAAAACTCAGCTTAATTCTGACTGGTGCTGCTGTATATTCCTTTTTGTTTCTTCTAACTTTGTGTGTGTGTGTTTGTCTAAAGCATATCAATGCATAAGTGATCTAGCCTCCATGATCCTCCCACTATCCTACTAAACCGATCAATCACACAGTCCGAATCCCATTCCACAACTAATGATCTCACCCCTCCCCACAATATCTGAAGCATTTTGTATTCCATTTAATGCAGCTTTTATGAATTTATCTCAGCTTCATACCCGACTGCAATTCTTATACGTATTTGGTGATTCTTAAGTATTTCGTTCAAATCTGCGAGCCCCAAATTGCCCCTAGAACTACCACCCAAATTTCAGCTTTAATATATCTCCAATGGGCATAATGGTTGTCATAGGTGGCCTGGATGATTATCCTCCCTTTTCTTACTTTTGAGTATTGACTCTCTAGTCTCCACTATGCCCACAGGGATCAATGGTAGAATCTGGCCAAGCTGCTCTCCTCCTCATCATGGGTTGAATGATTTGTTTCTGGTCATGGAAAAAGTCTCTGAAAGTTTTGTTGTTTTGCACATCACATATCCTCAAGAAGATACATTCATAGCAACATCCCTCTCTTGCTTAAAATTTGAGGGAACCATGCATGAAGGAAATCAGAAAGTCCAAACAGAAAAGCACCAGCCAGCTGCAGAGGTCAAGGAAGTTGATGCAGGAAGCCCAGCTGGAGTGGGCCTGATTAGACTTAAGTTTGGGTCCTCATTGGGTTTTATGTGTAATGGCTAAGTATTTTTGGGTTAACTGTTACGTTGTTTAAGAGTCCTGGTTGGGTTAGCATACTAATTGAGTGTTTAGCAAGTCCAGTATCAGATTCTAATAGGGATTTTCATCCATGCTATAAGTAGGAATTTAGGAGGGTTTCTCCAGTTTAAAAAACTGGGTCTGGTCCAGCAATGTGATACATAGTTTTCTGATTAATTGAGTAGAATTTTGATTATGGCTGCTGGTGCCTATCAATCAGTGTATTATGTGTGCATGCGTAGTGATCTATTCTTCCCAAGTTTGGCTGGTGACTCAACTCTAATTATTCTACCTCTGTTCTTCTGAATTCTCTCCATCTGTTTCTCTCTCAAAGAGCAGCTTGAAACCCAAGTGAGTCTGATCATCTCTTGATCCACTTAGCCGATTGAGAAAATAGTTTGCAGGGTGATTCAGGCTCATAAGAGAAGCACTCAACCTGAATTTGATAGCATGAGATCAGTTTCCTCTGAGTTATTAAAATTCTTCTAGATCCTGACTTTTTGTTTCTATTTCCTAATTCCTGTTTGGTTCTTATTTCGAGTTCTGACCTCATATTCCTCACACCATACCTGAAATTTGACTTCTAGAATTGATTCTGAGATTCTCTTAGGCCTCTAGTCTGCTTTTCTAATTTTAAGTGTTAGAATTCTGTTGGTTTCCTCTCTCTTCTTCTCTCACCAAGCAGACTTAGGTCTTCCAGCCCTAGCATCGACATTAGAAGTGGAAGCAACCCTTTGAGTGAAGGCACAATAAATAAATATGTGTGGGAAGGCACAATAAATAAAGGTGTGGGACAGACCCATTAAATGATGCACCTATGGAAGTAGTACCTAGTTCTTCCTTCTTTGGAGTTTGTTGCTTGTTGCGAGTGTTTACATTTTGAAGGTCAACTTCTCACAGCAAGGCTTTGATGTTGAAGGTGCTGGGGTACTCCAAATAATTTTGGAAGGGAATTTTTTTTTTTTTTTTTTTTTTTTTTTTTTGGAGGGGTGGGGGGGGGGGGTTGGGGAGCTCTGTTATTTTGAAGTTGCAGGGATTTGATATGGGATGAAAAAGAAGAAGTAGAACATAGCCCATAGAGGATGGAGTTTGTTATTCTTCTGATAATTAGATATTAAAACATTCCTGGGAGAATTAATTAATGAATTAGCATCCTGATTCCTGAAGTTTGAACTCCCTTCAGGATCTTTCACAAGTCCCAGAGAAGGCCATCTTTGTTGAGGTTATACTTCATGCCACAACTTAATTTTTTTCCCCTCAAAAGTCCTATATTTCTAGGATACCTTACTACAAGTCACTGAAAGACTGATTACCCCACAGCAACTCTATTCTTCATAGTTCAGCATATACTCTCTTTTCTATTTTTGCGTCAATATTCATGTTTGTGATGGCAGCATTCCTCTTTAGAAGTTAAGATCTAAGTTACATCTTATTAATGCTTTTCGATTTTGAAAAAGAGTACTCATTTGAGCTGACCTGACAAGTAACAGGTAATAGCTTAATTTATTTGTTATGTGTTTTTTATATGTTTAAAATTTTTAAGTATCTTTTTTACTTGCATACATTGAGCAGCTACATTAGTCCTATTCTGGTTTGCACTCTATGTCATAACCTCTTATCTTTCCCACTCCTTCAACCCAATCTATTTTGCTATTGGTGCAATCCTTCTCAGTTCTTATTGCCTATCATGAATGTTTATTGTTCTCTTTTGTGATGAGTGCCAAACAACAAATTTTGCTAGTAAATGTATTACTACTAGGTACTAAACACACACAAAAACCTGCAATTTTGAATATCATAATTACATAGATTGAAAGAGGGTGTGCACGGATACCGCAGAATTAGGGAGGAAAATAGTGTTGGCATGGACATGTGCAATGGAAGTCTTTGAATGCTCCAGTACGGAGGGGTGATTTGATTCAAGTTGACGGGGAGCTAGAAGAGTCAAGGGTAGGTCTAAAATGACTCTAGGAGAAGTGGTGAGGAAAGCCATGCGTTGTTTAGGACTAGTAACAAGTATGACCTTGAATAGATCTGAATCATCTGATTGGAGAAAAAGGAACAATGTACCCGACCCCATTTAATTGGGATAAGGCTGAGTTGAGTTCAGTTGAGTATAGAGGAAAATAGTGTTCATTGTATAGATTGGAGGATCTTCAAGGGAAATGAATGAAGAGGAATGCTGTGTAGATTGAAGAACCTTATTGGGCTAAGCTAACAGACTTGGGAAATTGTGATTGCAATGATTGATCTTCACATAATTTGGTAGAATGATGGAAAAGGATTCATGTAGCTGACCCATATAGTTGGCAAATCAAACTACCTTTCTTTCCTCTTTCTCTATTGTCAATAATATGATTTATTAATCAGAGGGGGGGGGGGAGCTGATGCAGATACAAAGACTTACTTTCGAAAGAAGTCCAGGCTGTCCAAGTAGTATCAGTATTAGTAGTTAATTGTTTTAGTTAGTTTTCCATATTTAGTTTTTATTTTGATGTAATAAGTTGAACTGGACCAGAACTGGTAAAACCAGTGGTTCAACTTAATTAGTCTTTTATTTAGGTGTTTTTAGTTAAGTGTCATGTGACCAACTTAAGTTAGTCACATGACCTCTTTCAGGTGACTTTTAATAGAGCTCGACTGGGGAAGGGGGGGGGGATTCATTCCTTCTCCTAGGCTGGTTAGGAGTAGGTCCTTGGCTATTATAAATAAAGTAAATTCGTGAGCTGGTGGGATTGGTGTTTGATCCAATCGACACCTTGCGGTGTGAAGCCCAGGTGGTTCCTTTGAAGATCTACTTTCAAGTTCTGGTTTTTATTCAAGTTCTTACAATCAAACAATCTGCTGCCAAGGAAATTCTGCAACAACAGCGAGTTTGAATCATCCCCATCCCCAATCATTCTTCTTCTAATCCACTCACAGCCCAAACCCTAGAGTTCTCCCTTTTGTTTTCAATTTTCCCATTACCTATATTCTGCCCAGAGCAAACCAGCCAGCCAAATCACACCAAACTTTGATCTAATTCTCCTCTCATACTAAGGAAAACTCGATCCAAATTGCTCCCTCATCTGACCATCCTAAACCCTAGAAATCCATCTTTTCCCTTTTCCAAAAACCCAAAACCCTAACCTCTACAGTGCTGCCGATTCTGGTTAGCATACCTAGAACCATTAAACTTTAACAGGACCTTCACTGGAAGACTCCCCAACATCAATTAGCCCTAATTATACCATCAAACCCTAGGTTCCATTAAACCCTAACCCTAATTTGACCAAAACACATATTTTTGACCTACCCGAATTACTTTTCATAGCAGATCCTGGTTATTGGCTTCTAGTTGGATTACATCCAATCTAGAACTACATTAGGAGCACAACTAGCTGAAAAAATGGATATTTAGACTGATAGACATCCCCAATTCCTCATGGAAAATAGCGGTGTTTCTTTGGTACGTTTGGGTAGGGAAGCCAGTAAACAAGACCTGGAGGAATATTATGTTATGAAGCATATACAAAACAAGTTCTGGAGCATAATGTCAGCAAAACTGTTTCCTACTGTTTTCAGACCAGCGTCACACAGTAACTCCAAAGCCAGGGGAAATATTTACATTACTAAGCACTCATCTGCTTGGCATAACATGGCTGGAACTCTTACTGTTACATGGTGCGGGGTGGTTGAACCAACCTCTGCTATATGATTCAGTATGTGATGTCTTTTGCTTGAGTAGCTGGCAAACAATTGCTGCTGTTTTATATTTTATAAAGCCTTCTTGAACCATAGCATCTACCATCCCTCACAAATTATCTATCTGTATTGTGTTCTTTTTTGTGGACCATTATTATAAGCTTTATAGCTGATGAATTATTCTTCTTTCCACCCTTAATGTGTTGGAACTTAATGTTTCATGTGGGTGATTACTTTTGGTTGTGCTGTTCATGGTTCTCAGGGGATTTTATAGAGTGATCCAGAAAGAAAATTTTATGTTGCACCTGAGTAGAACTGCATGAACCATAGCTATTCTTTCTTTTTACAGGGGGAGCTTCGAGATTGTCAATATGTCTTCCGGTAGCCACTTTTATGATGGATTTCGGGCTCATCCTCCTGGAAAAGTCTCTCGTAAAGCTTATGAGTTTTCAAAGAAAATGTCTGGAATTCTGCAGTTTAAGTTGCAAAATCATTCTGATGTATGGGCTGAGGTCTTTAATTCCTATTCACCATCTGGGTGTGATATTGCTCTCTATTTTTTCCCTGGGGATTTCGAGAGGTTTGATTTTACCATCTATAAGGTCTCAATTCAAGATTTGCTTGATAACTCAATTATTAAGTCATCATAATAACCTACGCAGGTCAATAAAAATGTATAATGCCCTTTACGCATACTTGGAAATGCATGATTTTGCCATGCGGAGTTGCTTGGAAGGAGTAGAGTTATTGATATTTACATCTAAACAACTGCCTCTGGATTCGAGTGAGTCTTCCAACTTTTATGTTAGGATATCTGGTTACCTTATATATTAAATTTATGAAGAAGCATAAATTTTCATTCTCCTTCTGATCAATCTTGTAAACAAAAAAGTGGAAAGTCTAAAGTGGATGTAACTTGATTGAGTTGATAAAAAGTCAGTACAAGTGACTGGAACTGGATAAAATTCTCAAGCTGAAATACAGTAAGTTGTTAATGCCTATTATCTTCTTATCATTGTCCCTTAATAACAGGATGTTAGATATATGGGCCAGAATCCCGTGGGGGTATTCTGGACTTTTTCCCTTTATTATTTTGTTAGTTTCTTGCGTGTGGTTTAGTCCCACATTGCTCATGTAATTACGTTCATTCTTTCATTATAGTTATAAATACATATGTGCTTGGGATGAATTAATCATCCAAGCATCGAGTTCTAATTCTGATCCTCTTAACATGGTATCAGAGCTGGTTATGAATTAGGACTCACATTGCCATCCACGATCCCCTTCCCTCTCTAATTCTCGATCTCTCTCCCCTTCTCTTCTCTTCTCTTCTCTTCTCTTCTCTTCTCTTCTTCCCTTTGTTTTGTTTTGTTCTTCTCTGTCCCATAGGGCAGCACTGATGAGGTGATCTATTAATCCAGCTACTGCCCTCCTTTGTTACCTCATCCCATGATATGAAGATTTGATCGATAGGGTGCTTGGCCTCTTTGCTGCGAATATTGAAGACTTCAGCCTTCGTTGGACAGATCCACTCTATACTACAAAGGATTTGTTCACCATATTGGAGCTCCAGACCTGCAGCAGATTAGTATTCCAGCACTTGCATCAAGTTATATCAAGTTACAGCCTCTCAAGATCGATATCTCTTCACTTTCAGGGTTTTTCGGTCGACCTTGGGGTTCCATCTATCAGTTGATTCTGATTTTTTTAGGAGTGATTCTCCCCTGTTCAAGACTAATTCGACTGCAATTTCAGCCTCATCCAGTCACTTTTCAGGCCTCAATTCATCTTATCGATTTCAGCACTTTCAGGGTTTTTTTCAAAACCCTGAAAAAATCGATCTCAAGGTTCTCTCTGTCTGGTGTTGCTGATTTTTGGAGACATTTATTCCTTCATTATTAGAGGGCTTTCATCCTTGTTGCAGCCCTTAACTTGGAGGTTTTCTTGGGTTTCTCTTCACAACAGCCCCCTTCTGCGATTTGGGATTCTTCACTGTCTTCATGGGTGACTCTGTGGATTCGACTGCTACTTCTGTTGGTGATGGAAACAGCAAACCAGATTATCATACTTTTTTCCCAAATCCAATCAAGTTGGATGGCACAAATTACTTGCTTTGGTCTAGGTCTGCCTCCTTTGCCATTGCTGGCCGTGGCCTTACTGGTCATATTAGGGGAACCACTGCTATGCCTACTAAGGTTGGAGCTGCTCAAGACAAGTGGCTTGCCAACAATGGAGTTCTTATGTCCTATCTGATCGGTTCTATGACTACAGATCTGCAGCACAATTTTCTTCTCCTTGACACAGCCTCGGAAATTTAGGCTGCTTGCAAGGAGACTTGTGGACAGCTTGGCAATGATGCCCAGGTATATGAAATCAGGAAGAAGGTCCTTCACACTACTCAGGGAGAGTTGACAGTCTCCAAATACTATGCTACCTTACGCAGCCTTTGGCAGCAACTGGACCATTGTTTTGACTTTCACCCAAGTACAGCTGCCGATATTGCTTCTTATAAGCAACATGTGGACAAGATCAGAGTTTATGATTTTTTGGCAGGATTAAATGTGGAGTATGATCAGATTCGGGTTCAAGTGTTGGGTCACAAGCCCTTTCCCACACTTGAACAGTCCTATGCCCTGGTCTCCTCTGAAGAAAACCGTAGGGCTGCCATGTTGCACCTCCTATTATCGATGTGTGTCGCCTCTCCAGGTCGCTGCCCCGCCACTCCCGCACCTAGTGGCACTGCTTCTCTTGGTGATTCTACTACAGGGTCTGTTGTTTGTGAGTACTATCACAAACCTTACCACACTAAGGAGAAGTGCTGGAAACTTCATGGGAAACCGGCTGACTTTGAAGCAAAGAGGGCTGTCAAGACCAAGACAAAGACAAAGGCCAAGGCCCATCGATCGAGATCAGCATCGCAGCCCTCAAGCATCGACACTGGTCTATCCCAGGATGATCATGTGCACTCCTACTTATGCCGAGGTCTTTCCGCCGCTCTACTACATCGCCATCGCCAATTCTTCGCTTCCTTCAGGTTCACACTTTGCCCGGTCAGGTATTCCATTTGGAGGTCATTGTGCTTCTGTAGCTTCACATCCTTGGATCATAGATTCTGGAGCTACAGATCATATGACCGGTTCCTCTAGCCTGTTTCACAAATATTCTCCCACTTCTGGGAAAGACAAGGTTAAAGTAGTTGATGGTTCCCTTTCTTCCATATCTGGAAAAGGACTCATCAACTGCACTTCCTCTCTTCCCTTGTCCTCTGTTTTGCACATTCCTAGCTTTACTACTAACCTTCTTTCCATTAGTTGTATTACCCGTGATCTTAGCTGCAAAGTCACTTTCTTTCCTTCTCATTGTGTGTTTCAGGATCTGGACTCTGGGAAAACGATTGGATTGGGTAAAGTGCACGGTGGGCTGTACCTGCTTGATGACGGTCGCTTCTCTCCACCACCATTGCCTTCTCCGCTACACCAGAACTCCATGGTCTCTTCTGAACTCTACCAGTGGCACTCTAGGTTAGGTCACCCCCCTTTAGGAATTTTAGCTCATTTATTTCCTAGTTTGGTCACCCTTCGTACTAAGGATAACTTTTTTTGTGAGGCTTGTGTTCTGGCCAAACAGACACGTTCAACTTATCCAATTTCAAATAAAAGGAGTTCTTCTTGTTTTCAATTGGTGCATTCTGATGTTTGGGGCCCTAGTCGTAAACAATCTATTTCTGGTCATCGTTGGTTTGTCTCTTTCATTGATTGTCATTCTAGGAACACCTGGGTGTATCCTTTGCATACAAAAAATCAAGTTTTTTCATGTTTTCAGCACTTTCATAAAATGGTCCAAACTCAGTTCCAGGCTACTCTCAAAGTATTGAGAAGTGATAATAGAACAGAGTATACAAAATCACAATTTCAAAAATATTTGGCTGATCATGGAATCATTCATCAAACTAGTTGTGTTGATACCCCTGCCCAAAATGGTGTGGCGGAAAGGAAAAATCGTCACTTGTTAGAAATGGCTAGGGCTTTGATGTTTGCGAGGAATGTCCCGTCTCAATATTAGGGGGATGCGGTTCTCACTGTAGCCTATCTCATCAATAGACTACCCTCTAGGGTTCTTAACTCCTGCAGCCCCTCTGATATTTTACTGGGTAATTCCTCCTTTATTGTGCCTCCCAAGGTGTTTGGTTGTGTGTATTATGCTAGAGATACCAAATCTCCAGGGAAACTTGAACCTCGGGGGCTTCGTTGTATTTTCTTGGGTTATTCACCAACCCAGAAAGGTTATAAATGCTACCATCCCCCTTCCCGACGTACCATGGTTAGTATGGATGTTATTTTCCATGAGTCCCTTTCTTATTATTCTTCGCCACCTCTTCAGGGGGAGAGTTCTAGTGAAGATGTGTCCTTTGAGATTCCTCTACCTGAGGTTCCTCTAGCTGCTGCCCAGCCTTCTTTACCACCCACGGCTGCTGCCCAGCATTTCTTATCACCACCCACGTCCCATCCTACTTTGGAGACTGCCCAACACCCTCTGGTTGTTCCTCCCTCACCTAATGGGAATCCTTTACGAGGGGAGACCATAGAAAATAGTGTTGTTAATGTTCCTATCCAGGGGTGACTCGATCAGAGAACTATTGGTGAATTTCAGAAGAGAATTGACAACTCCAACATGATCACCTATACAAGGGGCAGATCCAACAGAGGGCAACTGCAACCCACTATAGCACCAGTACCCATCCAATTGCCGGCTCCAGACACTGATCCTACATCTCCTGGTAATCCCTCTTCTTCCGACCTACCTATTGTACTTTGCAAAGGTACTAGGACTTGCACTTTACATCCCATATCTCATTTTGTTTCTTATAACTCTCTTTCTCCCTCTTTTCGTGCTTTTGTATCCTCTCTTTCCTCTATCTCGATTCCTAGAAATTGGTAGGAAGCATCTACAGATGGAAAGTGGAAGGCAGCAATGTTGGAAGAAATGAGAGCACTACATAAAAATAATACGTGGGATCTTGTGGCTCTTCCTCCAAGGAAAAAATCAGTGGGATGCAAATGGGTCTTCGTGGTTAAACAGAAGGCTGATGGTTCGGTGGATAGGTATAAGGCACGTCTGGTTGCAAAGGGGTTCACTCAGACTTGTGGAGTTGACTATCAGGAGACCTTTGCACCAGTGGCAAAGCTCAACACCGTCAGGGTGTTATTATCTTGTGTTGCAAATCTTGGGTGGGATCTTCAGCAGTTAGATGTAAAGAATGCCTTCCTCCATGGGGAGCTTGAGGAGGAGGTATATATGGACATTCCACCAGGCTTTTCTGATGATAGGACTAGGGGCAGGGTCTGTAAATTGAAGCGTGCCCTTTATGGTTTGAAGCAGTCACCTAGGGCCTGGTTTGGCAGATTTCATATGGCTATGATTTCAGCAGGTTACAAGCAGAGCAATGCTGATCACACTTTGTTTATCAGACGGCTTGGTGACAAGGTTACTCTTCTCAAAGTCTATGTGGATGATATTGTGGTCACTGGTAATGATGATGTTGCAAGCAGGGATTTGAAACTTCTTTATTGGCCGTGAGTTTGAGGTCAAAGATCTTGGTCCTCTAAAATATTTTCTAGGGATAGAAGTTGCTCGATCTTCAAAAGGCATCTTTCTTTCTCAAAGAAAATATGTCCTTGATCTATTGACTGAGACAGGGCTGCTAAGTTGTCATCCTTCAGATACTCCTATGGAAGCTACTACAAAACTTAGGGAGAAAGAGGGTGAGCTTGTTGACAAGGGTGGTTATCAGTGGTTAGTGGGCAAACTAATCTACCTTTCCCACACATGACCTGACATAGCAGTTGCTGTAAGTTTGGTGAGCCAGTTCATGCATGATCCCTATTCCTCTCATATGGATGCGGTCCGTCGCATTTTGCGGTATTTGAAGTTTGCTCCAGGAAAGGGAATCCTTCTATCTCCCAATGGTCACCTTAAGATTGAAGCTTATACTGATGCTGATTGGGCTGGTTCTACTGACAGGAAGTCTATCTCTGGCTATTGTTCCTTTGTGGGTGGGAACCTTGTCACGTGGCGTAGCAAAAAGCAGAATGTTGTGGCAAGGTCCAGTGCTGAAGCCGAGTTTTGTGCCATGGCACACGACATCTGTGAACTTTTGTGGCTTAGAGGATTATTGCAGGATATCGGTGTTGCTGTCCATCTTCCCATGATGCTTTATTGTGACAATAAAGCTGCCATTAGCATTGCTCATAACCCTGTCCAGCATGATCGCACTAAACACGTGGAGGTTGACAGACATTTCATCAAGGAGAAGCTTGACGCCGGCCTCATTTGTGTTCCCTTTGTGATGTCTACTGATCAACTGGCTGATGTATTCACTAAGGGATTGAGTGGCAAGCTGTTTCATCCTATCTTCACAGGATAATTTGGGAGATGGTGTAAAGCTGTTAAAGAGAAAACAATTCTGTCTTCAAACATGGGCTTTTATAAATTGATCTAGGATTCTGGAACTTTTATAATAAAATTCTAGTTCCATTACATGTCGAATAGCAACCTTACTAAAAGTGGAGCTAAGCCAAACTCAAATATGAACTTGCTATAACCATTACAGTTCAAATCAGAAATTAGACGACTTTTTAAACCAAATTAGTGATTCAACCAAACTCAGACACAGAGCTAACCCCAAAATTGGAAATTCCATCATCCATATTGTGTTTTTCTATACGAAATGGAACTGAATCTTTCATATAGTTATATTGGGCCAGAATACCGTGGGGGTATTCTAGACTTTTTTCCTTTATTATTTGTTAGTTTCTTATGTGGTTTAATCCCACATTGCTTATGTAATTATTTTTACTATTTCATTATAGTTATAAATACAATGTGCTTGGGATGAACTAATCATCCAAGCATTAACCTAATTCAAATCTGTTTCTACATGGTATCAGAGCAGATTTCGAACTAGGGACACCAATTTTTCTCGTTTTTTGTTCTTCTCTCTCTCGATCTTCTTCTCTTCTAGTTCCCTCCTTCTCCCTTGTTCTTTATTCCCATATAGGGCAGCACTGATGAGGTAATCATGCGATCCAGTTGCTGCCCCCATTACCTCATTTGACTTATAATTCTGTTTGATAGACTCCAATCAACACTGCTGCGATATTGGTTCTTCAGTTCCTTCTTGGAGATTGCTTCTACATCAGATACAAGGGCTCCTCTCCTCTCTTTGAAGACCAGAAGCTGCTGCAGAATTGTTGTTTTATTGGTTCAGAAATTATTCCTCAAGATTGAAGACTTCCTTGAGATCGATTCCTCCATTATCAGGGTTTTTTTCAAAACCCTGACATCTATCGATCTTAGGGTTATTGCTGCCCACTGTTGCTGATTTTTTGCAGGTGTTTTCTTCACTTATAAGGGCTCCTTCGACAGCTATATCAGCTTCTACAGATCTGTTTTTTGGTGTGTGAAGACCTTGAGATCGATCTCATCATTACAAGGTTTTTTAAACCCTAATTCTATCGATATTGGGCTGTTGCACCTGTTTTTTGGATCAGATTTTTCTGCAGATGTGTTTCTCTTATTAAGGACTTCTCTACCTCAGTTTTTCAGCCACTTTGATATTATTTATTGCAGCCTAGGCTCATCCATCGATTCCATCACTTTAGGGTTTTGTTCAAAACCCTAAAAACCATAATCAATCAAGGTTCTTTTTGGCTGCTGGTTCTATTTGTTTGGGACTTTACTTGAAGTTGTTTGGCCTTCTCTCTGCTGCCGGTATGGGTGACTCTACCAACTCTCTTGCTACTACATGTTCATGATGGCAATCACAAGATAGATTATCACAGCTTTCCACCTAACCCCATCAAATTGGATGGCTCAAATTACCTTATGTGGTCCAGATCAGTCTCATTTGCCATTGCTGGCCGTGGCCTCATTGACCATATTGATGGCACTATTGTTAAGCCTAGTGATAAAGGCCCTGATCAGACTAAGTGGCTGGCCAATAATGGTGTTCTTATGTCCTACCTCATAGGCTCTATGACTTCAGCTTTACAACATAATTTTCTTCTTCTGGATACTGCCGACCAGATTTGGGCTGCTTGCAAGGAGACCTACGGACAGCTTGGCAATGATGCCCAGGTTTATGAAATTTGAAAGAAGGTCCTTCACACTACTCGGGGGAGCTTTGCATTTGGACTACTATGCTTCTCTCGCAGCACTGTGGCAACAATTTGGATCATTACTCGATTTTCACCCCTCTACGATTCCGATATTGCCTCTTATAAGAAACATGTGGACAAGATCAGAGTCTATGATTTTTTAGCTGGTTTGAATATGAAGTATGATCCCATTCGTGTTCAAGTGTTGGGCTATACACCTTTTCCCACACTTGAACAATCTTATGTATTGGTTTCTTCTGAGGAGAACCGTAGGGCTGCCATGTTACATCCTCCTATTACTGACTGATCTGCTCTCAAGGCTGCTGCCCCCATCACTCCTACACCTATTGGCACTGCTTCTCTTAGTGATTCTACTACAGGGACTGTTATTTGTGAGCATTGTCACAAACCATATCACACCAAGGAGAGGTGCTGGAAACTTCATGGGAAACCAGCTGACTTTGAAGCAAAACGGGCTGCCAAGACCAAGAACAAGACAAGGCCCAAGGCCCATCAGACTGAGACTGTTACTACAGACCCTACTACTGACCCTGGTCTATCCCAGGATGAGCTACAGGCATTTCGACGTATGCTGAGGTCTTCCGCTGCTGCTGCCTCTACTACATCAGCTACTGCCAATTCTTCCGCTCATTCAGGTTCACACTTTGCCCGGTCAGGTATTCCTTTTGGCGGTCATTGTGCTTTTGTAGCCTCCCATCCTTGGATCATAGATTCTGGGGCTACAGATCATATGACCGGTTCCTCTAGTTTGTTTCATCGATACTCTCTTACTTCTGGGAAGGACAAGGTCAAGGTAGCTGATGGTTCTCTTTCATCTATCTCTGGAAAGGGAATCATCAACTGCACTTCCTCCCTTCCATTAACTTCTGTTTTGCACATTCCTAATTTTACTACTAACCTTCTTTTCATTAGTAGTATTACTCATGATCTTAACTGCAAAGTTACTTTCTTTCCTTCTCATTGTGTGTTTCAGGATCTGGCCTCTGGGAAGACGATTGGATTGGGTAAATTGCACAGTGGGCTGTACCTGCTTGATGATGGTCGCTTCTCTCCACCACCATTACCTTTTCCACTACACCAGAACTCCATGGTCTCTTCTGAACTCTACCAGTGGCACTCTAGGTTAGGTCACCCCCCTTTAGGAATTTTAGCACATTTATTTCCTAGTTTGGTCACCCTACATACTAAGGATGATTTTTTTTGTGAGGCGTGTGTTCTGGCCAAACAGACACGTTCAAATTATCCTATTTCAAATAAAAGAAGTTCTTCTTGTTTTGAGTTAGTGCATTCTGATGTTTGGGGCCCTAATCGTAAACCCTCTATTTTTGGCCATCGGTGGTTTGTATCTTTCATTGATTGTCATTCTAGGAACACATGGGTCTATCTCTTGCACACCAAAAATCAAGTTTTTTCATGCTTTCAACACTTTCATAAAATGGTCCAAACTCAGTTCCAGGCTACTCTCAAAATATTGAGAAGTGATAATGGAACAGAGTATAAAGAATCACAATTTCAAAAATATTTGGCTGACCATGGAATCATTCATCAGACTAGTTGTGTTGATACCCCTGCCCAGAATGGTGTGGCAGAAAGGAAAAACCGCCACTTGTTAGAAATGGCCAGAGCATTAATGTTTGCGAGGAATGTCCCGTCTCAATATTGGGGGGATGCGGTTATCACGGCAGCCTATCTCATCAATAGGCTGCCATCTCGGGTACTTCACTCCTGTAGCCCCTCTGATGTTTTAATTGGTAATTCCTCCTTTATTGTGCCTCCCAAGGTGTTTGGTTGTGTGTGTTATGCTCGAGATACTAAATCTCCCAGCAAACTTGACCCTCGAGGACTCCGTTGTATTTTCTTGGGTTATTCTCCAACCCAGAAAGGCTATAAATGTTACCATCCCCCTTCCTGCCGTACCATGGTTAGCATGGATGTTGTTTTCCATGAGTCCCTTTTTTATTATTCTTCGCCACCTCTTCAGGGGGAGAGTGCTGGTGAAGATGTGGCTTTCGAGATTCCTCTACCTGAGGAGCCTCTGGCTGCCCAGCCCTCTTTACCACCCACGGCTGTTGTCCAGCCCCTTTTGGATGCTTCCCATCCACCCTTGGATGCTGCCCATGCTACTTTGGAGACCTCCCAACAACCTTTGGCTGTTCCTCCCTCACCTAATGGGAATCCTTTACAGGAGGAGACCATAGAAAATAGTGTTGTTAATATTCCTACTCAGGGGGAGTAGACTCCGGTCCAGAGAACTATTGGTGAATTTCAGAAGAGAATTGACAACTCCAACATGATCACCTATACAAGGGGAAGGTCCACAAGAGGGCAGTTGCATCCCACTATAGCACTAGTACCCATCCAATTGCGGCTCCGCATACGATCCTACATCTCCCGGTAATCCATCTCCTTCCGACCTACCTATTGCACTTCGCAAAGGTACTAGGACTTGCACTTTACATCCCATATCTCATTTTGTTTCGTATAACTCTCTTTCTCCCTCTTTTCATGCATTTGTATCTTCTCTTTCCTCTGTTTCGGTTCCTAGAAATTGGCAGGAAGCATCTACTGATGGAAAGTGGAAGACAGCAATGTTGGAAGAAATGAGAGCACTACACAAAAATAATACGTGGGATCTTGTGGCTCTTCCTTTAGGAAAAAAACCAGTGGGTTGTAGATGGGTCTTCGTAATTAAACAGAAGGCTGATGGTTCGGTGGACAGGTACAAGGCACGTTTGGTTGCAAAGGGGTTTACTCAGACTTATGGAGTTGACTATCAGGAGACCTTTGCACCAGTGCCAAAGCTCAACACTGTCAGGGTGTTATTATCTTGTGTTGCAAATCTTGGGTGGGATCTTCAGCAGTTAGATGTCAAAAATGCCTTTCTCCATGGGGAGCTTGAGGAGGAGGTATATATGGACATTCCACCTGGTTTCTCTGATGACAGGACTAAGGGCAAGGTTTGTAAATTGAAGCGTGCCCTTTATGGCTTGAAGTAGTCACCCAGGGCCTGGTTTGGCAGATTTCATAAGGCTATGATTTCAGCAGGTTACAAGCAGAACAATGCTGATCACACCTTGTTTATCAGACGATTTCGTGACAAGGTTACTCTTCTCGTAGTCTATGTGAATGATATTGTGATCACTGGTAATGATGATGCTACAATCAGGGATTTGAAATTTCTTCTTGGCCGTGAGTTTGAGGTCAAAGATCTTGGTCCCCTAAAATATTTTCTAGGGATAGAAGTTGCTCAATCTTCAAAGGGCATCTTTCTTTCTCAAAGAAAATATGTCCTTGATCTATTGACTGAGACAGGGCTACTACAAAACTTAGGGAGAAAGAGGGTGAGCCGGTTGACAAGGGTGCCTATCAGCGGTTAGTAGGCAAACTAATCTACCTTTCCCACACACGCCCTGACATTGCAGTTGCTATGAGTTTGGTGAGTCAGTTCATGCATGATCCATATTCCTCTCATATGGATGCGGTCCATTGTATTTTGAGGTACTTGAAGTCTGCTCCAGGAAAGGGAATTCTTCTATCTGCCAATGGTCACTTGAAGGTTGAAGCCTATACTGATGCCGATTGGGCTAGTTCTCCTGACAGGAAATCAATCTCTGGCTACTGTTCCTTTGTGGGTGGAAATCTTGTCACATGGCGGAGCAAAAAGCAGAATGTTGTGGCAAGGTCTAGTGCTGAAGCTGAATTCCGCGCAATGGCACAAGGAATTTGTGAACTTCTGTGGCTTAGAGGGTTATTGCAGGATATTGGTGTTGTTGTCCATCTTCCAATGATGCTTTATTGTGACAATAAAGCGGCCATTAGTATTGCTCATAACCCTGTCCAGCATGATCCCACGAAACATGTGGAGGTTGACCGACATTTCATCAAGGAGAAGCTTGAAGCTGGCCTCGTTTGTGTTCCCTTTGTGAAGTCTTCTGATCAGCTAGCTGATGTGTTCACTAAGGGATTGAGTAGCAAGTTGTTTCATCCTATCTTAGTCAAGTTGGGCATGCATGATATATATGCTCCAACTTGAGGGGGAGTGTTAGTTATATTGGGCCAGAATACCGTGGGGGTATTTTGGACTTTTTTCCTTTATTATTTGTTAGTTTCTTATGTGGTTTAATCCCACATTGCTTATGTAATTATTTTTACTATTTCATTATAGTTATAAATACAATGTGCTTGGGATGAACTAATCATCCAAGCATTAACCTAATTCAAATCTGTTTCTACAGGAATCAAGGGTAAAACAAACTGAATGCAGCAAATACATTATCAGCAAACCTATGCAAATGGAGGCCGAACATTTAGGATGCAAAGGCCCAAGATAGAGACAAAAGTGAACCAAAACAACAATTAGCTCTAATCATATCCTATCAAGCAAAAGAGCAGTCTAAAGCAACGACAATGCTCCAATATTAGAGGCTCAGAAAAACAACAAAGTTTTTGGGTAACACCTTTGCAGGCATACATGCATACGCTTGTATGTCTCTTGTGTCTGTGGACAGAGGAGAGAGATTATCAAATTTGTGACCTTGTCTTGGTTATCAGTTGAGTTTGGGAAAGTATTTTCACACTGTTTGTGGGCTTTATATAGTATGTGTGTATGTACATAATAGAATTTTTTTTTTTTTAAATATTCAAATTTGAACAGAATGTTTATGGACCAAGATAAAAAATGATGGGAGTTCAGGAAATGAATCATGCAGACAAACCCAAGAAAATTTGGGGCAAAAAACCCAAGGAAATTAGGACAAGGTTTTTTTTTTTGGTTGAATTGAGTCTCAAGTCTAGTCGAGTAAGATATTCTGCACAATTTGATGATTCTTAACCTAATGGTTGAGTTAATGGTACTTCTGTGTGTGTGTGTGTGTGTGTGTTGAGGGTTTATGTATATTGTAACTACACATAGAAGATCAATTATTTTTCTCCATTACTTTATAAGCACTCCATAGCTTCGCTTTACAGAAATGACAAATTGATTTTGATGACTTTACTAGCTACTTCTATATTACAGTTTATGATGTGGCTTGATGTAGTTAAATATTGCAACAGGAATAAATATGGAGTTTTACCTGTGGGGAGTTTTCCACCATGTGAAAGGTAACAATGTTCGGCACCCTGCAGATGTACCATTATCTTCCTCTCAGTTGCTGCCAGGAGATCTACATGGGTACAATGCTCACTCTCTCAAGTATGAAAATAAGGATAAGCCTGAAGTTGTCGACATGGACATTGACATGGAAGGAGGGAAGGATGTTGGGAGAGTAGATGTTGTCAGGCATATGCTACCACAGCTGAAAAGGAGGGATCATGAGTTTCTTGATACTCCTCCTGGATTTTTTAGATCAATAGTAAAATTGGAGTGGATTTCTTCAAAATGGCCTCAGAAGAAAGCTCAAAAGAACATAGAAGCACCACCGAAACATTGTCAGGTATCAAAGTTATGAATCCGGATCAGCTACCCCCATGGGGATGGGTGGGGACAGATCTGACCCCTCCATGGGGCATGGGTCCCACACCCCCATGGAGGGTTCAGATCTGTCCCCACCCGTCCCCATGTGGGTAGCAGATCTGAACTCCAAAGTTATTTCCTTATTTCTGAGTGATATGTTCTTTAGAAACAGCCTGCCACGTTTGGCTGTGAAAGCTCCTGAGTTATAGCTATTTCTACTTGTTGGCTGCGGGTTCAAAACTTGGAAACAGCCTTGCTGTGAAGCAGGAGGTAAGGCTGCGTACATTTGCCCCTCCCAGACCCTGCAGTAGCGGGAGCCTCATGCACTGGGACGCTCTTTTTGATTGAAGTATGAAATCGGAGGTGTATCTCCCACATATTCAACTATGGCAAAGGTGAATATGAATAGTAGGTGTTGGAAATACAATTTAAATAATTAAAACTTGCAAAAAGCAGTCCTGAATTCTCGAGAAGACATTTATCTTTTGTTTCCCTTCTTGTGTGATCACATTCTCGAGACTGGTACTTCCATCGTATTGAGTTTCACCAGTGCTGCTGGGCATGCACATGACCTCGCATGCAGGAGGGTCAGAAGCCATTGCACACCACTAATTGGTTTCCTAGCCAGGAAAGCTCTCGTGCAGATTAACCCAATCAGTTTTGGATGTCTGGATGATGAGAAACTGAGAATTCCTGCCTTACACGGGTTAGGTTCCTGTGAAGCTCCCCTTCCCCCTCCCCCCCCCCCCCAAAAAAAAAAAAGAAAAGAGAATAATAAGTAATGACTAATGATATGCTGATTGACAAATCTTTACCAGTTCAGTCTTGATTTTCTGCATAATAGTTGAATCTGCTAAGGATTCGATAATAAGCATCTATGTCGTCTAAGTGCATACATTCCTATGATTCTTGAAATCACGATTCTTAAAAAAATTGCCATAATCAGGTAGTCAATCCAAGCTGCGCAATGGATTCAATGGCTACTGAACTTACACATCCCTCAGAGAAGCAGAAGAGGCCTGTCCAATCTGAGAACAAAAACTTTGTTCTCACTATAAACAAAGAAGACCACCATCAGAGGCAGACGGATGGAGGAAAAATGGGAAGCTCACCCCATAAATCTCAAGTTTGGGATTGCTCAGAAATGAAAGCAACCGGAAAGGGAGTGAAAATTCAAAGTCTGGATGAGATAGAGAAAGCAGCGAAGAAGACAACTTCATCTACGTCTCAGGACTTGACAAAGAGCCCTGCAGGTGGTGGTTTTAGATTCAGGAATCAATGTCATCCACCCATCCCCATGAAAGTGAAGAAAGATGAAGAGGCTCGGAGGCCTGACCAATGTCTTCCAGTCATTCCCGTGAACGTGAAGATAGAAGAAGAGGAGGCTCAGGAGCGTCAAACGGATGAATCGGGGTTCAGATTTGGGTGGAATGGCAGCAGAATGACAATGAAGAACGAGTACACCAGCAGACAGATCTAAGGACTACATGAAAGACGAAGAGCGTTGTTGGATCAGAGCCAAACCGAAGGAGACGGGTGTGGTGATGACATGAAGCCGATGCTGTGATGAAGTCTTTGAATCATTCTTCATCTATGCGTCTGCAGATTGCTGCCTCAAATTTTCTGGTGTAATGTAAAAAAAAAACGTAGATTTTGTTTTCCGATTCAAGACACCTGTGAATCTGTGAAGAAGAAAATAGTTTCTGGCATTGTGGTGAAGAAGTAGATATATAGATATATATATATAGCGAGAGAGAGAGATAGGTTTTTGTTGGTTCATGCGACTTGAGAATTGAGACTCGACGGTTAATACTTTTTTTATTTTTATAATCTTTTTTGGGTTATGGTTTTGTTACTGTAATATAAAAGTTCCGAAGTTACATGTTTTGACTTGTGAGAGATTGTCAAGTCAGACAATTGTTTGCCGTTTTTAGATCGGAAGTTGTTAGATGTTTGTTGTACTATTGCCTATTGGGGGCAAAAAAGAACTTTTAATTTCAAAAAGTGCATGACATTTTCAAGGAAGAAGGGGAGTGGGGAACAAGGGAAAAAAAGAGTAAAATAATGACATTGCGCATCCAGGGAATCGAACCCTGGTCAGTACCGTGGGAGGGTACTATGATACCACTACACCAGATGCGCTTGCTTATGAATATAAAGGCGCTTTACATTTCATATTTTCAAATTAATTGACAATGGGACAAAAAAGACCATATGGGAAAGTGGCACCAGTTTAGGAATTTTCATCCTATGCGGTTCCTTAGTGCCTCTTACAAAAGGAGGGTGAACCCTACTTGGGTAGAGTGTTCGGTCGGGTGGGTCCAACCCCCCTCTTATGAGAGGCACTAGGGAACCGCAACGGTCAGGGAACCATAAACGATAACGATTCACCAGTTTAGTGCAATGAGACTCGCACTACTCTAGGGTCTAGAAGGGGCAAATGTATGCAGTCTTACCCTGTGTTTCGCAAGAGAGATTATTTCTTTCTGAACATACAACCAACAAGTTGCAATAGAACAACTTAACCATTAAGTTAAGGCTTATCCATTTTGTTTCCAACCTTAATAACACATGAAAATAAATTTTGCGGCTCAAAGCTGACATACTAATAGACCCTATCAATCCTCATCTACCTATAAAATTTAAGTTCAGTATGAATTACAAATATAAAGAAAAAGAAAATCATAAATAGGAATCAAAATTATGAATCATCTAAAATACAGAGTCATAATTGAATAAAAATTTATGTTTTTGATTAGAATTTGACATGTGACTAACTCATGAAGGACCTTACCTATCCATACCATCTAAAATTGTCACATCATCATCCATGTTACTAAAATCAATTGGGATGTGTTTAAGAAACAAACACAACCTAATTATCTCATGTTATCTAATGATTTTCCATTTCACTACAGCCCCCCATCCCCACCTTTCCAAAGTTATTTCTTATTTGAACAATGATTGAAGAGCCAAGGTTAACAATTTACCAGACCCATGCTCAGGTTCGAGCTGGCACTATTAGTTGATGTGGCCTATCTTGCCACATTTGCATAAGAACTCCAATTAAGATTCAATTGTGAGTCTAAGTTGGACTGCGATAATGGTTTCAGAGTTGAATTATGACTTTATGTATCTCTCCTTTAATGCAACAATAACCCTTCTACATCATCTAATCACAAATCCTACATTGGAGGTAGAAGGAACGGAAAATTATCCTCTCCAATTCCCTAAAACTCAGCAGTGCTAGGTGGAGATGCTGACACGTGGTAGTTCAGACATCCAACGGTGTGCTATGTTGAGCTCGGACCGTTGGATGTCCGAGCTACCATGTGTCAGCATCTCCACCTAACACTGCCGCACTGCCGAGCTTTAGGAATTGGAGAGAATAATAATCTAGAAGGAACATTGCATTGGGATGTTGAGAAGTTCTTAAAAGATATGAATTTTGTAAGGATTCTTAAGCAAGTTCGGGGGATTGCCTCTAGCAAAGCTAGTTTGTGGGTTGCTTGGGTGAATCAATGCTATCTAACAAAATGCTTCTTTGTGGATTATTAGGCCTCTACAGAATTGGTCATGGGTGCGGAGGAAGATCTTGAAGTATAGGGCGGCATTTGGCTGAACCAAAAGTGCACCATATTATTGGAGATGGTTTGATTACAAGAATATGACTTGATCCATGGCATCCAACTAGAATTCTGCTTAACAGATTTGGGGACAGAATTTGTTGACTCGGGGGCTTTGGCTCAATTGGTGATATTGGGAAGTTAGCGTTTTGTGCAACTTTGTATCATGTGTGGAGGGGAGAGGAACTTTAGGAGATTCCGCAACAAATTAAAAGACTCCCCATGACATGCTAAGATTTTAACCAGCTTGATTATATTGTTCTCACAACACCTAAGATAGAAATGTCAAGGAATAATTTAAAAGACCCCCCATGACCACACCATTCGATCAAACTTTGGCAAGAGAGACACCAGAGTAGAGGAATAGAACAAAACCTCCATCACCACATATTCTTTCTTTGTGGGTGATTTGATCTCTTGAGCGAGACTCATGATTCCTACTTCAACCTTGTCACCTATCTATCCAGAGCCAAAACCAACAAAAGTGGATTGCCTTTTATGGGCAATCAAGACCACTGTTAGTAAAAACACATTTAAATTTTTATTCCTGTTTTTTAACGTTTTAAACACGTTTTGTCGTATGTCTCTCAAATGAGTGAAAAAAAATGCATATTTTTGTCTTCCATGTTTTAAATGCGTATTAAACACATTTGTGTTTGTTTAAAACTTCCAAAGAAGTGAGGTTTCCAATTCAAAACGTACTCCACACCAACGTCAATTCTTAAGAATCCTAAATGAGGTTCTCAATTCAAAACGGACGTAATAGCATTAAAAAGGATGTACTCAATGCATGAGACTCCCGCCATTGCGGGGTCTAGGGAGGGGTCATAATGTACACAGCTTTACCCCCCACTTTGCGGAGAGGCTGTAATAGTATTATTTTAATAGTTTTTATCATTTAAGAAGCAAGATAACAAGAAAAAAAAATCCTAAAGTAATTCATGTGTAGAGTATAAAGTATAAACCCATAAGGGAGTATAAGGGTCATATTTTCATCTGACACGTGTTCTAATTAAAATATAATCATATCGAATCAATTGTTTATGTTAAAACAATTCATTGTGCAAAAACTACAATCCCTTTCATTTCATGTTCATCTCTTATTATTTAATAAAAAAAAAGGTTTATTTTTTATTATTAACATTTTTTTTTCTTGCTAACTAAGATCAAGATTCACCCATCCAGCCTCAAACACTGTTGCCAAACATATCACCGACCGGTGGGTAATTTGGTAAGTAACTTTGTATCTTTAAGGCAAAATTTTCCCTTTTTGCCAAATACAAATAGACAAGGCGCGCCAGCCGCCACTCACGCAGAGTCTTTTTTGGTTTTTTCTTTTCCGCTTCTTCGGTCTGTAAGGTCAAAACCCCGAAGAAATAATCAAGAATTCAAAACCCTACGATCGCCAGGGAGCAAACGAGCAAAACTCTCTGCTTAAAGCCATGGCGGTTTCCACCACATCTTCTTCTTCAGACGACACACAGGCATTAACTTCTCCTCTCACCAGCAGGACTCACAGTAACTTCTTCGGTAATTGTTCTTTTGCTTCTTTCAGCATTCTTGATATCTATCCTCGAAAATGATTCTTCATGCTCAGAAATTTCCGCACGGAACGAAATATGCGTATTTCACTTCTTCGGTAATTGTTTTGTTTTTTTGTTTTTTATTCTTTCAGCAGTCTTGCTATCTGTCTTGAAAATGAACGTAACGAAATATGCGTATGTTACTTCTGTAATTGTTCTTTTGATTCTTTCAGTATTTTTGCTATCTTTCCTCGATGATTCTTCATGCTCAGAAATTTCCTCATGTAAAGAACTATGCGTATTTTATTCGGCTCTGGTCTGTAGAATAGATCGAGTTGAAGTTATATGCCAATCGAGTTCTACGTCCAAACGCGGGGGAGATCTTCGAACTGGATATATTTGGACTCCTCTGCCTTTTCTTAACTGTGAGAAGCTTAGATCGAACATGCCATGTATTTCAGTATGCTTTGCTTTACTAATGTAGAATCACTTAGTTTTCGTATTGGGAGCCCCGTGGGATGAAATGATTTTATGTCGGTTTTGCATTGCGCTTCAAAACATGGATTTACAGACTTACAGTCTAAATAAAGTTATTTGTAACTGTTTCTTGAATATTAAAATTGTTGACAAAGAAAATAGAATAGAGCTCTTATGTAAATGGAGAATATGCCCCAAGCCTCCAAACAGGTTGCAAATCCCAACACTCAATTCCATTTCACATGGTGTCAGCGGACAGCCTTACAGTAGTCATATCAATATCAGAACTGGAAAATCCTATGCATAAATGTCCATAAACTCCAGTTTGTTGCTTGTTCACTGCTGGGATTGAGTGGTCTTGATTCTCAGTTGTTATGAAATGTACTTATTTAAAAAGCAAAGAAAATTTTACTTCATATGTTTCCATTTGGATGTGAGGGTTTTAATTCTCAGATGTTATGGTATGTACTAGTTTAAAGATGGGTACGGAATATTCTTTTTAGATGTTTCCATTTGGATGCAAACGTATTTTTAAAATCAAGTAAAATACAGCTTTATAAAAAAGGGCAAAAAGAAAAAAATACGAGGAAATAGGTAAGCACCTAAGGTCAGTGCTACACCTGTTTAATATCTCATTTATGTACTGCAGTTTGGAGAGAATTCTTGTGGGGAGCATTTGCTGGAGCTTTTGGGGAGGGTATGGTGCACCCAATTGACACCATAAAGACACGGATTCAAAGTCAAGCTGTGTTTAGTGGAGGCCAGGTTTGCCCAACAATTAAGTGGACTGTGCAGTAGCATTACTTTAACCTGCTTTTAGGATCATGGAGGGGAGTTTCGGGAATGCACTGCTACTCAATATTTTAGTTGTCTAATATACTTAATTTCATCATTTTCCAGCGCCAAAAGGGCATATCGCAGATGGTCCGGAGTGTCTGTGTTGCTGACGGAATGTCAGGTAATTCATCTTCTACCTGTTTTATCCAATGAACGCCTGGTCTTTTGAGAAACATAGTTGTAGATGCATTACATTACTTGAAAATCTTACTACATGAGTAGCTACGGTTCAAAGACACAGTGAATGCTGGATGATCTCTCTGTCCCTGTCTCCCTCTGCTTATAAACTAGACATGTTTAAGTTCAGATAAAGAATAAATTACATTTCTGAACAGGATTTATATATTTTTATTTTATAACATATGCAAGTTTGTATATGAGTGCCGCACAACTGATGTAGGCATCGGTTTCAATACTTGAATTTGGAAGCTCATCTGTTTGTACCTCCACGATCCTTAATCTGTTGAATCTGATGACTTTCCTAGGCCTAGATGGCCTGGCCCCTGTTGCAAATAGACTGGCTATATACAATATAATACCTTAACTTCCTTTTTTGGGCTGAATATGCTGATGTACCTTAACTGATCAGAGGATATATAGATGATTGGAAAGTAACCAAGTTCTGTGGAGCTGACCCCAACGTTGGTTAAGGCTTTGCTGAGTTAATTGAGTATCAGGAGGTATCTGGATAATGACTATATCTAGATTATTGTAATAATGTTCAACTGTTTAAGGAATCAATGTGTAGATAATTAGTTCTAGTATGTCCAACTTTTTGAAGAAACTAATCTTGAGATGTCATACTTACCTTTCTAATCTAGGCTACCTGGGGGCAACTAGAAACCCCTAACCCTAATCAGGGATTTTGGGTTCAAATTGCTGGTGGCTAAAAGGGGACAGATCAGGGTTGAAACTAAGGGTGCCGTGTCTGAAACTGGAATATAGGTGTTGTGAGTAGAATTTAAGAGAAATCAGATCTGAACCCTGAGAAAATAAATCGAACAGAAATTGGAGTAGAAGTAGAATGGGAAAGGAGATTTTCTGTTACTCAGAAAGTAGGTTCAGATGGGGCTGAAACTTGGGTCAAGTAGGCTTTATGGAAGGATGAACTAATGGTTTTGTTGATGAAATTCTCTGGTTATTTGAAGGAGACAATGGGACTGATTTGGCTATGAAGAGAACAGGACAGGTTCTGAGATGGTGATAGAGGGCTTAGAATAGGGATTGTGATCAGAAATCTAAGGGCACGGATATCAGAAGCTTGGAGATCAAATTTGAACTGAAACAGAGAAGGTTTGTAGGAGACATGAGTGAAACAAGTGGACTGAAAGTGATGCCAAAAGCAGAGCATCCGCAGGGTGATGGATGGACTGATAAACTCACCTGAGATGATGAAGAAGTAATCCGTAAGGTTGCAGGGACAGAAGATCTGGTGAAGAATTTGAAGGAACAGTAAAGTTTCAATGAGAATCCACCCTACTCGAGCTACAGTGAATCTACACTAAGTAGAAGCTAACAGTGGCAATTTTTACTATTCGAAAAAATATATATATATATATAGTGTTGGGGGGGGGGGGGGGGGCGATCCCCATTTATAGCTGAAGGGATCAGCCTTGATGCTTGGCTTACAAGCAATAAACTTCCTAATTTCAACAAATAGAAACTCACTAAGAACTGAAAATAGACACTAATACTCAACTGAGTTTCTAGAAAACTTCTAGAAGCTAATAAGAGAACAGAAACTAGATTTTCCTCTCATCCGGCTCAAGTAGTTACACCAAATAAAGATAAAGAAAGGGCTCTAGCTTTCAAATTTTGCTCTAGAAACCCCCTTTAAACGTAAAAAAACTAAAATAGAAACTCAAGTCCTAAGGCTGCTGATGTAATGCTCTGGAAGGCTGCTGAAGCTACTGGAAAGGCCTAGAAGCATGGATTAAGCTATCAGTATCAGATCGGCCGTGACCGATACTGATACGTACCATTGGTATCAGTCAAAAAGGTGATGTTTTTGAATTTTCAACTGATTCAGACCGATACTGTCTGATACGAATCAGTATCAGCTGTGACCAATACCGGTACTGATACTAAATCCTTGCCTAGAAGGGGCTGACCGATTAGGGCTTTTTGTTCCCTTTTCTCTTGGTTGCTGCATCTTACCATTAGGACTTGTGTCTTCTTCTTGAGACCAAATTTTACAGATTTGGCATTGGAGAAGATATGGACCAATGTCTCTTAGTTATCTATGGGTACAACAACATATATTCCCTACTTTGAATTTAGGGAAGCTGATATCTGAAAAGTATCTTCAAATAATGGTTGAATTTCTTGAATATGTCCAATGCATGTATAATTTCAAAATGGCTACTTATGCACTTCTAAATGCTGAAAGCAATTGCAATGTCTCTCTCTCTCTCTTTGGGATGATATTGGTAGCTTTTCTTTTTGTCAGATTTAAATTTATCACAGCTTATCATGTTATGTATCTTCAAATAATGGTTGAATTTCTTGAATATGTCCAATGCATGTTTAAATTTCAAAATGGTTACTCATACACTTCTAAATGTTGAAAGCAATTACAATGTCTCTCTCTCTCTCTGGGATGATATTGGTAGCTTTTCTTTTTGTCAGATTTAAATTCATCAAGCCTATCATGCTATTCTATATGGGTGAACAGACATGTTGTCCACTGTATGAGTGTGTGACCTAGGGGTGTCAATCTTAGGCCTGACCTGATTAAACCTATTGGGACTGGATGATAAAATCCGAGATTGGACCAACCAAATAACTAATTGGTTCGATAATTTATCTAATTAGTCGGTGTCGGTTTGACCTGACCTACCAATTGAGCCCGATGACTGACCAAGCCCAAATGACCGTGTGATTAACCCTTTAAAATGAGAGTGTACACCCACTCCCAATACTTCTCTCTTATTGCCCTTCTCCCTCTTTTTCCTTCATTAGTTTTCCAATATGAGACTAAAAAATGAAACCCATTCTTTGCTCTTTAGAGTAGAAGTGTCTATTTTCTCCTACAGTTTAAGAGCTTTAGTCCGACATAGGATTGCTATAAAAGGTTAAGATGAAGAAGAGACTATAAATGTGACTAGGCCATTTGCAAAAATTATAAGGGTGCATGATAAGGCCCATGGCACCCATGGCCTGATATGGGCTTATTTGCCCCAAAACGGTTCCAAACTGATTTAGGCCTGATAACCGACCGATAGGCTGAGGATGACTAAACCCGGAGAACCGATCGTATAGTCGATCAGTTTTGGTCTTGGTCCAAATAGTTGAATGACCGATTAGAGCCTGACTGAAACCAACTAAGTTACACTCCTAGTATGATCCATACATGAAAATATGCCATGTTGGGCCAACTTAGCTATCAAAGCTAAGTGACCCATTTATAAAACCGTTTTCAATGTTAATATTTCTACAACTTTGTGCTGTTGAAATTCCAATATTATTCACCCCAAAAAAAAAAAACTCATATGGGCTTTTTTATTTTTTTTCCAAAACTTATCTGTTTATCATCTTATACATTTTTTTTTTCTGAATCAAATGGTTTTGTAGGATTTTATAGAGGAATTACTCCTGGGATAATTGGATCTTTTGCTACTGGAGCAACATACTTCGGTTTCATTGAATCGACTAAGAAGTGGATTGAGGACGTGCATCCTAACCTTAGGGGTTACTGGGCACATTTTATTGCTGGAGGAGTTGGTAAGCTGTTTGTATGTCCTCAGACGTTCACATTGCGTTATTAATGTCTATTGGAGGTATTAGTTATTGTTCTTTTTCTCTACGAGATTCATGTCCACTTGCTATGATAAAATTATGGAGCAATGGCAATGTAACAGTTAACCACACAACATAATGATGACATGCATAATGGTTTTAATTTTTCTAAAACCATGGTTCATACTTAAGTAAAACCATTTTGCTCTTTTGTTTATTTGGCTGCTGTATGCTTGCATGTATTCTGTGGAGTTGGCCAATGATTGATATCTCTCGCATGTGTGCACCCAGCCTCACACCCACAGCCATTTTCCCACACTAGCATTCATGCAAATACACACATGTATACATATAGATACTCAACTTCACTAAGACTTGTCACAGCTAAATGGGGTTGGCTACACATACCTGTTTTTGCATCCCACTCTATTTACAGTCAATCGCCTTCTTGATGATGGCATCATATGAGCTGCTTCTAATAATTTTGGAGGTGGGCACAACCATGTGAGCTACTTCCAATTGCTTGAGCAGTTATATGGGAAATGTTAACCTCTCAGCCCATTGGTGGAGGTTAGTGTTATCCCCATCTTTCCTTGGGCAAGAATCACAAAGATGTCTCTTTCTTTAAAATTAAATCAAAAGTAAATATTAAATGCATGACCTATTGGTAGTTGATTTTTTTTCAGAAATCGCTGAATTTATATCTTCTTTCTTCTTTTCCTTTCCATGTCCCAGGAGATACACTTGGATCATTCATATATGTACCTTGTGAAGTAGTGAAGCTACGTATGCAGGTCCAAGGCACCAAAAACTCTTGGAGTTCTGCTATCATGAGAGACAACGCCTGCAAGAAACCTGGAGTCCAAATGTATGGTTACTATAATGGGATGTTTCAAGCTGGCTATTCAATTTGGAAGGAACAGGGTTTGAAGGGACTGTATGCAGGGTATATTTTGGAGTTAGCTCCTCACTCTGATTTTTAAGATGTGCTCTTTTTGTAAATATTAACATTTACAATTAAAAAAAAAAGAAATAATAGCTAACTCATACAGCTTATTCTTTCTGGTACCTTCTTTTTTATGCAAAACAATTGGTGAAGATATTCTATCTGATTCCACTATAATATATTAAACATGCTTCTATCTGAAGGCTGGTTCAACTTATCTGGGCTGTTCATGTGGTACTCGTCCCCCCCCCCCCCCAAAAAAAATGCTGTGGATGGCTGCCATACTGTAAAATATACAGAATAAATTCTGGATGTTCATCGATGTTGTTTATATATGTTTTTCAGAAGGATTGACTATACATAAAAAATTATGACTTAGTAATTGATTTTTTCTCTGGTTACTTTGACAGATACTGGTCTACACTTGCAAGAGATGTGCCTTTTGCTGGTCTAATGGTACATTAAAACATTTCTTTTTTCCTTATTTGATTTAATAAAAGGTTAAATGTTTCTTAAAGAAGAAAAAGCAATTTCCATGAGTCAGCAGTAACCTGAAATTTAGATCTAAGTGTTTGTTGAGACAATTAATCAGTGACTGCCTATGTGTGGAATAGCATGCCAATAGACATCTATTTAGACTGTGACTGGTCCATAATATCCATCATAGATTGATTGTACAAGCTAATCTCCAGGGTTCTAGACTTCTTGTCATTGTCATTTGATACGGTACTGCAAATACTCTCGCAATGAAGGGTCCTACTCCCTATTGCCATGGTTTCCTAAATTTCAAATTGTTTGAATGAAAATATCCACTTCAATTTCACCCATATATAACACATCACCAACGGCAAATTGACCTGAATTATGCCTAAGGTGATCTTACAGAACTTCGACGTGTATTTCTTGACCTTGAGTTGTAAATTGAAAGATCTGGTTCTAGATTGAGCCAGATCTTGATATTTGTTCTGGTTCTAGAGAGACGTATTGTAGGAAAAGGTTTTCTATGCAGACAATGTGGGATATATTCCCACATGGACAGCTTGTTCTACCATGTGGACAAGTGATTTTTTCATTCTAATAATTAGATAGATGGGAAATTCCTTGGATAAGCACGTGCCAAGTTTGTGGCCCATCTCAATTATATGGTCTGTCACATAAAAAATGTGGTTTTCCCTCCTGTTTTTTCTTAGTTAACTGTTATTCATACATCGTTAATTTTCTTTTCAAATAATTCTCAAAACACCGTATTGACACTCAGAGAAGTCAAATTGGTGCAAAATTAACCGATGACTAGATAATTATGTGGGCAACAGAGATTTTGGCCTCCACCAGACACTTTCACACGGCAAAGAAAACATTGTTGGTGTAGGAAACACTTCCACTTCTTGTCATAAGTTTCTTGTCTTCAAACCATGGAGTCTGCTGCATCAGGTTGCTATCAGCTCCGGTTAATTTTCCCTCTTAAATGAAAACCACCCACCGAGAGGACACTATGGCTTCTTTTGATTTCAGAGGTCGTATCTTGTTTTGAACTTTCATTTCTATTTCAGGTTACCTTTTATGAAGCCCTCAAAGATTTTACAGACTATGGGAAGGAGAGGTGGCTGTCAAATCGTGACATTAATAGTTCTCTGGAGGGACTTATCTTAGGGGGATTAGCCGGGGGTAAGTGTCTTGCTTGTTCTTCTTAACCGTGCCTCGTGCTGTTTCTGGTCTGTTGGGACTGCATGGTGAAGTACATGGTCAGTACTTACCCTCTGAAATTGAAGATCTTGATTCAGAAAAAGGATTCATGGCTTCATTTATTTTTACAGGTTTTAGTGCGTTCCTCACCACTCCTTTGGATGTCATCAAGACAAGACTGCAAGTGCAAGGATCAACTTTAAGGTTTCAGTTTCTATCTTTTCTTCTTCCTTCATTTTTTTTTCTTCCAAGTGCAAGGATCAACTTTAAGGTTTCAGAGTACAGTTGAGTGAGTTCTATCACTCGTAACCAGCATACGTCTTCCGTTGGTTCTGTTGCTTTTGTCGTAAAGTTGAAGAATAAACAAATTTTGTGATTACATTTATGTCCTTCACTTGCTGATTTTACATAAAAGCCCTCTTAGTTATATTCTGTCCCTGTTTAACTCATTCTTATTAAAATTTCCAGAAAATCCTATTTCTCAAATCTAAATTACAGTTTTGGTTCCATAATCCTTTGTTTCCTCCCGAGAAAGTACAAAATCGCCTTTAATCCATAATGACCCAAAACTATGGGTGTCAAACCCGGGGTTGCATCACCCATGTTCTGGCTTTTCTCATACTCCATGATATGGATCATCAAAGATCCTGAACAAGGGTTCCTATCTTTGTTTTTGCCGTTGCTGTATACTCTTTCAATGAATTTGATTGGCACTCCACCCCTTCTTTGCTTTTGTATGCACACACATGGTCTCACAGTCTCACTTTCTGGTGAAGACCTTCACTCCTAACAGCTCTATTAATATGAATGGATTGAAGCTTAGCTGTGATAACAGTCTCAGTTGCAGATTTTTTATTTTCCTTTTTATATCTAGGCATTTTCTTACTTTTGACAGAAGATAATTTGCTTTGATAGGCAATGGCTGAACTGTGGCGTTTAGTTGACCAATATATTAATCGGTGGTTTGTAATTTATGTAGGAAAGAAGATGGTAAAATTTTGCTTCTTTCTAGATTGAGGGTGCTTATGATATTCTTCTTATTTATGTATTCAATGTTTTTTTTTTTTTTTTTGGGGGGGGGGGGTTGTCATCAGCTATGATTGCTTGCCAAGACTCATCACTAAATTTGGTTGGCTGTTCTTCAATGGACTTTGCCTTTGTAGTAGTTTGGTTAGTGGCTTATTTTTATTTTTATTTGGTAGGTCATTATGTTTCTGTTAAAAGTAAATAAAACATTCTCCAACACTTCAATGTGCTGGTAGGTACAATGGCTGGTTGGATGCAATTCAGAAGATTTGGATGGTGGAAGGCACAAAGGGAATGTTCAGAGGTAGTGTCCCTAGGGTCATGTGGTATGTTCCAGCTTCTTCTCTCACATTCATGGCCGTGGAATTTCTCAGAGAGCGATTCAACAATGATTTAGATAAATAAAGATGTGTGTGAAGGTACAAGCTTACCAATGGACAAAAAGGGGTTTTCCCCTACAAAAGGAGGTATAGGTTTTTGCTGAAGGTTCTGTATTTTTTGGTCTTATTCAATTCCATCCATTTTATTAGAGATGGGCATTGTATCATTTTAGAAACTTGCAGCCTTATGGCCATTTCTACTTGTATTCTTTCTGTTGTACTTCTCCAACATATAGTGAATATATACACATTCAAGTTTAGAGAATGGCTGCTGGTAAAATCTTCAATGTAGTAGATGATGCAGGCCGATATTTTACTAATGCACTGGTTAGCTGGAGACTTGGAGTCCAATTACGGCATATGTTGCCCGGGATGGGCTGTCCTAATTAGGGTTATAGGAATTAGAATCGGATAGGTAGAACCATGGCCGACTCCGATTCCACCCAGTCTAGAGAAGCCCTACAACCCAAGTGAAAGTCTTCTACCACCTCTGTGAGCGTCCAAGTTTGATTCTCCTAGATTTGAAGTCATCTCTTTAAATTTTGGATGACTTATCATTTTGAGAGGAGAAGACATCCATTGGAATCAATCAACCGGAAAACTTATGGAGAAGGAGATCAAAGGCCTGAAATTTCTGCAATTTCTTTTGCCCCGGGACCTTTCAGGCTTGATATCTCAGCCCTATTTGAAATCAAATCACATGAAAATTTTTGTACTTGTAATTCCATGAAATTTTCATTAAAAATTGAAAGAAAAAAAACATTCAGCCATGGAAAAATGAAAATAGGCTACTTTTTGAATTTTGAATTTTGAATTTATGTAAATATTATTTAAAATTGCATGGGTTTAGCTTTTTCCTCACTTAATACACTTTGGAATTCATTTTTGTAATTTTTCGTGATTTTTTTTTCTTTTCTCAGTGTTACTTATATATTTTTTGGTTTTTTTTTTTCAATTCTCTTTATTTTTTAAAATTTTAATATTTTTATGGTCAATTTTCACCAAATTCAGAAATATGGATCATTGAGGTAGACTCGACTCCACTCGATTCTGAGTTCTAGAACCTTGTGCAATAAGCTTATTAGGGTGGCTCAATTTTCTGCCACTTGTTAAATGAGATGAGACCCAAATTTTGTTGATAGATGGACCTCAAGGTGCGCATCCTGTATGTAGATTTTAGGGTTTTTTACAATTACCACCCCAAAATCTTTACTATCTATTATTATCCTCCCAAAAACTTTTAAACAACAGTTACCCCCCTCTGATGCATACTAACCACTAACTGACCCCCACCGTTACATTTCCGTAACGGTGGGGGTTAGTCGTGACAGTGTGCTGTTGTCACAAATTTTCTAAGACCAAAATACCCTTTTGGGGTGATAATTGTTATTAAAAAAAAAAAACCCATTGCCGTCCTTCTCCTTCTTCTTCTTCCTCCTCTGCAACCCCAAAGGTGAAATATCCATTTTACCCCTTACTTGAAACCATCACCTGCTCAGGCTCCGGTGGCCATTACCAGCGGCATCTCCTATGTCCCTTTCCTTCTCCGACTCCGACATCCCTTCCCCTCATCTGCTCAGACTTTCCCTCTTCGTTCCTGCCTGAAAACGTTGGCTGCTCAGTTCTCCAGCTTCACCCTTCATATTAACGGTAAGGGGTAATTGGATATTTCACCTTTGGGGTTGCAAAGGAGGGTAATTGAACAGTTTCCCTCTATTCAGATCTTGGTAGGAATTGGATTTTAATCGATTTGCACGTTTTTAGGATTTCATTTTGGGGTTTATCTGATCTTTATGCTCTAATTTCATTACCAGATCTAATGCTGGGGTTTTTTGTTTTTTTTTTTGGATGAAATAATGCTAGGGTTCGGAACAAAGAAACATGTATGATGGAAGATGAAAATTGGGGGTATTAGTTTCCCTCTTGTCAGTTGAGTGTTTGTAGATGGAAAACAGCTTAGCAGAAGAACCTGATATCCCTAGAATTTCAAAAAATCGAGATCTTTGGATCTTCAAAGCCTCTATATTGAGAAGTCCAGAGGTTCCGTGGAAGGGGCCGAAGATAGGGTCCTAAAGAGGAAAAGGAAGTCTCCGTTGGAAAATGTGGGGTCAAGTTTGGGGCATGGGAAGAGGAAAAGGAAGAGTTGGAAGGAGGTATCCCTTCGTAGTTTTGAACCGGCTGACAAGAAGAGTAGAAATAGTTCAAATGTAGTAAGTGGTAGTGGCTTGAGTTTGGGATCATCCGCGTTCAACAGACCGCCATTAAAGTTAAGCCGCTTTGTTTTACACCAAAAGACTCAGGGGAAGAAGAAGAATGATCATTCCCTAGGGGTTGGGAATCAGCAAAATTTGAGTAGTTTAAGCGTTATTTCTACCAGTTTGGATGATAAAATCCCAAAGCGTCCTCGAGGTTTGTCAAGGCGAAAGAAGTTTCAGAGTAATCATGTATCAGAACAGGTGGGAACTTCTAGTAGCAAAGTCAGTTCATAAGGAAATGGGTGATGGGTTTCACCTTTGGGGTTGCAGAGGAGGAAGAAGAAGGAGACGAAGGAGGAGGAGGAGAAGGACGGTGATGGGTTTATTTTTTACAATTACCACCCCAAAAGGGTATTTTGGTCCTAAAAATTTGTGACAATGGTACACTGTCACGACTAACCCCACCGTTACGGAAATGTAACGGTGGGGTCAGTTAGTGGTTAATATGCATCGAGGGGTAACAGTTGTTTGAAAGTTTTGGGGGTAATAGTAGATAGTAAAGATTTTGTGGTGGTAATTGTAAAAAACCCTAGATTTTACCAAGTGACGATAAACCTTTGAAAATCTTGGGGCTTCAAGATTTGGCAAACTCATATGATTAATTATACAATGATGGATGTCAATACACGAGAGGATATTTGATTAATTTAGGCCTTGAAATATAACATGTGTATATAATGTGAATAGTCATATTTGTTACATCATCTCACCATTTGGCTAAAATTTGATGAGCCATCTTAGTGGATCCTTCTAATGGCAAGTTTTGCCAAGAAGAAGTCCTATGAAAAAAGAAAAAGGGAATTTGTCAATGTCACAAGAATGGTTAAGAGCTGAAAACAATCCTAAATAAATCCCCTCACACGAAACACTTCACTTTTTAAAGCTCCCAAGACCGCAGGTTGCAGCTGCGGAAGCAACATTTGATTTAACTATAGCCGCATATCTAGGATACGATTTTGAGGAATTACAAAAGAAACTTACTTTCCCAAGTCCCAAGTCCCAACACAACCACGACACCCTTCTCCATACGTTTACCGGTTTACGTTAGAATTGTAAAATTATGGGACTGGTCCCTTAAACAGTAATATTTCAATAACATTACGCTATTTTCAAATAAAAATTTCCAAAAAATGAAAGGTAGACTATGAAAGAAGGCTTTGGTATCTCTCTCTGTGTGCCAGTCTCACTGCCTATGATTTCTCTTCCTTTGCCATGAAAATGGGAAAAGAAGAGAAGGAGCTATCGTCGACGATTGTAGTGGAGGAATGGAGTGGATCTTCTTCTACGAAGCTCTCCAGGACTGCTATCTTAACTGCCACTCCCACAGCTCTTTCTCTTCACAGGTTACACCGCAACTCAGTTTCTTTTTGCCGGTAACCCTTCTTACCCGCTTTATTGGTTAATGATGTAGTTGTTGTTTTTCTCGCTCTATCATAGATCGGGTAGTCGATTTAACGAGGTCCGGAGACGAATTCTCAGTGCATTTGTACCGGAGGCAAGTCCATCACTCGTCCCTCCTTATTCCGATTTTGTAGATTTTGGATTAATTTCATCGTCAACAAGTTCTTAACTAGAGAAGCTATTTTCTGTTTTTCTTCTTTTCATTAGTTCAACTACATGATTTCGACCAGTATACACCATTCCTTCTTAAACCCTCTAATTTTAATCAAACTTGCTATTTCATCATAACTGCAATATAAGAGAGAAAAGTTGGGTGTTTCGCATTTTTATGTATCGTAGTGCGTGTGTAAATCTGTGTGTGAGTTGAGCTCTCTTAATGATTCTCCCTCCTATGAGATTCTGAATTCGCTTTCTTCTTTTGGGCTTTCAGGGTTTTCCGAGTAGTGTGACGCCCGATTACGTTCCTTTCCAAATCTGGGATTCGTTGCAGGTAATTACGGTCACTCAATCTTGAGTAAATTCACTGGCAGAGAACCATTTAGTTGTGAAATCCGTTTTGATTATTTGATTTGTTTTAGGGCCTTTCAACTTATATACGCGTCATGCTCTCCACCCAAGTAAGGTTCTAATTTTCAAAATCCTTACAAGTGACGACCATTTCAGTCACTTTGTTCGCCTCCAGACTTGTATGCCTTTTTTAATACTTTGAACTATGATTTCTTTAGGCTCTCCTAGGTGCTATTGGAGTTGGTGAGAAATCCGCTACTATAATTGGTGCAACATTTCAGGTAAAATATCTCCAATCTGGTAATTCCACATAATTTTCATACATTGTTCTAGCCACCACGTCATTCATAGTCTCACATTGTGATCGTACTTCAAAATTTCCTGTTTTACTCATCACCCCCGCTCCTTTGCCTCTTTGGAATTGCTCAGTTAACAACTGGTTTTGAATGTGAAAACTGCCACAGTGGTTTTTGAGGGATTTGACGGGGATGCTTGGAGGCATCTTATTCACTTGCTACCAGGTATGTTTGCCTCCAGTTTCATTATTGAATTGTTTATTATCTACTTTAAAGTTTGCACAACACAAATGGGCTTTTCATTAATATTGTTATTATGATTTTGATGAACATGACCATTTTGGAAAGCGCCATACGTTGAAAATTAGTTGCAGGTTAATGGGTGCAAACTGTGTTCTGCTTTATTGATCTCGTTTGATTAGGAAGAGAACAAAATTTCTTTGTTTTGAAAGGATCCATGTAGCCGACCCCATTTAGTTGGGATAAGGCTAAGTTGTTGTTGTTGTGTCTAGATGCTGTAACACTGCCTCATTAGTATATTCTTCTTTTGAAATCTATACTAAGAAAGCAATGTTGTATGACTTTCTTTTTGCTCTAGGGCTCTAACCTGGATAGTAATGCCAAAATGTGGCGTTTAGTTGCAGATCTGATGAATGACATCGGTATGGTACATCTTCTTATTTGTAACAATGATCAAATAATTTTGAAACCGCAGAGGGATTTTTTCTTCCCCTATTAATATATCTGCAGGCTTTAATTTATATAATATTGGCCTGTAGAAATGATATGGTTCACTACTTTGGCTGCAGGAATGTTGATGGACCTTATTTCTCCTTTGTTCCCTTCAGCTTTTGTTGTAATAGTTTGCCTAGGAAGCCTCTCAAGATCATTCAGTAAGTTCTCTGTAAACTACAGGTCTTTATTTATTATTTGTTAAAAACAGTTACTATCAACATCCAACTTCATATAGATGCATACTTGAAGGGAAGTTTCATTGGATATTAAGTTGTAACATATGCTGTATGCATTATGTCAAGTCTGTTTGGTAACATATTGTTATGAGTCACATTTACTAGGTGATTAGAGCTGTCTTATTAGAACTTGATAAGAAAATAGCAGTGTTGACTAAAAGTTTTGAACTGAAAATAAGGTGAAAACTCACTTGCTTGTCCTAATGGTACTTGATGGAAAATTCTTCAATGATTAAATAACAATGGAAAGAACCAACCATGGATATTCACTAAGGAAAAAGAAAATACAGATTTATTAAGATTATTATTTGAATTTCACTTTATTTTATGTGGATCAACATTATCTGTTCAATCCTCTCAACCTCACCATAGTTGCAGCTAACTATGTGCTTGGATATATGGTCAAGCTCCAAATTATCATTTTCCTGAAACCCAGTAGGTTGATTAAACTGAGTACCAGACTACCAGGTGTGGAGTGTTGGAATCATTGGTGTTTTTTGTTATTTTCAAATTAAATAAGACCACTTCTTGGCCTCTGCACCAAAGAAATAAAAAAAATTACAACTTCATGGTTATTGGATTGTGATTTCTGTTCCTTTTTCTATGGGGGAAGAGGAATAGTAAAGAAAAACAGCAGTATCTGGTCTTTATTGAAGTAATACTGGTGGATTATGCATGTCTAAGCATCTTGTCATTTATCTTAGCGAACTTATCTTTGACGTCCAAACTTAATTATTTATCATCCTTTATTATCTTTATATTGTCTTCGTAATTAGCTGGTGTTGCAATTGGAGCAACTAGGGCTGCTCTGACACAGCATTTTTCACTGCAAAACAATGCAGCAGATATATCTGCTAAGGTACCATTGTACAGTTCTCAAAGTTCGGTGATGCATGAACTTATACTTTTTTTTAGTGCCCATTCATTAACTTGTTCTTTTGTTAGATAGGAAGGCAGTCAAGAGACTATGGCAACAATGATTGGGATGGTATTCGGAATGCTACTTGCCCACATTACAATGGGACACCCCATAGTTATTTGGTTCTGTTTCCTGGCCCTCACCATGTTCCATATGTATGGTAAGTTCGACTTAGAAAATGTCCAACCCTAAACTTTCTGGTTGAATCTTGATTATACATCATATAGAAGTTCTTGTGCATAGTTGTCAAGGCAGCAAGGCGGTGGAGGGCTGCCTAAGCGCTTAGGCTACTAAGGCGCCCAAGTGTTAGTTTTTATTTTCCCTCTTTTCTGACGTTATTTAGTTTGTTACAATGTATACCTTATATCATCAAAATCAACATTAAGCCACATCAAGTCATCAAAAATCCACATTAAGTCACATAAAGTCATCGAAAATCAATATTAAGCCACGTCAAGTCATCAAAAATCAACATAGAACTGAAGAAGCAAGCTTTTGGAAGTTTGAAACAATCAAAACATACAGTTAGTTTATACTGTTCTTGAATTTGGTCATTGTCATGGTATACCTAGTCTCACATTTGGTTTATATTGTGTTTAGAAAATATGATCTTATCTATAAATAATTAAACTGCTCTCAATTTAGAGAATGTTTTTGTTCTCTAAGAAGTGTGACTGATTTTATTTTTACATGAGACTTTTTGTATTAGATAGACCACAAAACCAGCTTTCCAACAAATCCAAGATTGCTTAAATCTGATTTATATTGAAGGAATTATGTTCCGGTCAAACCTTATTTGATATACGTGAATGCTGTCAAAGTTGCTCTAAATGAAAATATTTTTTTAGATATCAAAACAAATGAATATTTTACCACACTTTTGGTTTTTAACAATGTTTTACCATATTAAGATTTATGAAATGTTTAGATTTGAGAAAAAAACCCAGCAGTAAAAAGTTGAAACTTTCACCTCCCGTTGAAAAGCCAGTTTTTGTTCTTGAATAGGGGGGGGGGGAGGTTGACTTTTTATCCTTTTGGAATTTGATTGTTTAACTATTTTTATTGGATTCTAATAGGGGGTATTTGCTTATTTATGAATAATAACTTAAGTAAATGAAATAGTAAATTACTTAAATGAGGTTGGCATAAATAAGGGCCTAGGCGCTCAATACCACTAAGGCGGCAACCCAGACACCACAAAATCCACCTGGATGCCTAGGCAGCGCCTAAGCAACACCTTGACAACTATGCTCTTGTGGGTACTTGTTGTGAGACTTTTCAGAGAAAGATTATCCAACAAAAAAGGAATATAGTAAATTTTAATTTCAGAAATTGTGGTAATCCCATAGAGAAACACATAAACATGTGCATATGACTAGCAAAAATAATGCGTAGCTTTATATTCTTTTGATAATTGGTGGAGTAAGCATTTTTTTAACTGTATTTATTTCCTCTTAATCAGTTTATCGCCTTGTCCCACAAAGTTCATATAATTTTTCATCTGATTTTTAACGTAATATCTAAAGCTTACTTGGGATGTATTATATTTTAAAATTATGGCATGGGCAGCGCCCAATAATAGGTTGCTGTTGCTTTCTGCAGCAAACTATAGAGCTGTTCGGTGCCTTTGCTTGACAACATTAAACGGTGAAAGAGCCTCAATTCTTTTGCAGCATTTTATGGAAACTGGTCAAGGTAATATCTAGGATTGGTCGACCATTAATTACTGGTTTGTCTGATAGGAATCTTTAATCATTGATATAAATAATTGTAAGTTTGGGCCCTGCATTACACTGTTTAAGGCAACTAGAATGGTATTGTCAATCAAATCCAAGTGATGAGGAACTGCAGCTGTTAAAATTCTGTCCAAGCCAGAACTTGAGTTCTGTTGGGTGAAGCTAGTATGAACTAATATGGTCCTGTAATCCTGTCTTGCATAATCTGTTTTTACTGGAGCTGAAACAGCTAGCTGCTGACAGTGTTCAAGCTCGATATCTTTCTTTGCTTTATAAACTCTACCACTTATATTTAACAGACCTTTCATTAGTCTACTAATGCTTTTACAAAAAAAAAAAGTGTACTAATGCTGTTTCTGGTTACCTGAGAATTTAAGTATTGAACTCCCCCCATCTGGATCTTTTGCCAGTTCTCTCTCCACAGCGGGTCTCACGAATGGAGCATGTTTTGCCTTTCTGGACCAGTTCATGGAGTTTGGAGGCAGCTAAATCACTACACAAGAGGGTACACCTGGGTGTGAGGGTTTCCTCACTGGACCACAGTGAAATGTGAGTCTTTAGTTTTGTTCTCCTTTTAATGCAGCAATATTACTGACAGTTCAATTCCTTGACTAACAGGAGGGACCTCTTAGGCTCCGCAAAGTCTTACCGTAAGGAAGGTCAAACATGTTTCTAACTTGGTATCTTTTCAACTTATGAATCTTGACCACAATGACCTAAATCAGTTTAGTTGTCTTTTATCCTATCCAGTGAAGTACCTATTGATGGAGAGGAAAACGATTATCAGCGTTGTGATACATAAACATTCAACAGCTGCTGATATTTTGCAGTCATTCGTGCATGCACTTGTAATGGCAAATCTTGTGGATAGAAAATTACTGTTGCATGCCGAAAGCGACCTGTGGATGGATAAACACTACGAAGTTTTCATTGCAAAGGTACTAAACTACTTTCATAAAGCTCGTAGCATAGGTTGTTGTGTGGGATAACTCTGCTGACATATTCAACAGAGCATTAAGGCTGTGTATGGATCTTAGGAAAACAAGCCATCATTGGAATCAATTTGATTGATGTTTTTTTTGGGTGCTTCAAAAAAAACACATCAATCAAATAGAAGTTCAAACATACACCTGAATCAATTTGATTGATGTTGGATGAGGTTGATTGCTCTGAAAATGGAAGTGGCCTGCTGGCAATTCATCTTCAACAATAGAAGTTCAAACATACACCTGAATATAGAACTCTAGTGAAATTCAGGAATTACTTCACATCCCTGGGTTAATTTATTACCTTAGATTCATGGGCGTTTCAACTCCAAGGATCCAAATACAGCCTGATAAGATGACATGTTAATATGTTATTCTATTAATTGGGTGTCAGATGTAGTGTTGACCCTTTTGATTGGATCGGAGATCTAGGACAGGATGTTCTCCAACGTGGGTAGTGTGGCATTGTTCTCCCCTGCTCAATGAATGGTTGGATCTGTTCATCAGTGGTTTGCGAATTAATATGCCTAACCTAGGGTTGCATCAGTTGGATGTTTTTATGTGCATGATCAATGAAAATTTGTCTTTTGATGTCATTCTTTTTATCTGGTAAACCAAACTGAGTAATCATGTGGTTATGATTGTTGAGTGTACTGTGATCACCCACTAAAGCATGCTAACTGGATTGTCAAGATTGATTTATCTGTGACATGTTTCTTCTTGCTTGAAGGGGAACCTTATATCCATGGTTGGGAGATTCTTATACTATTGCCTTTTGAATTGGTTAATGAAACCCCAAATCAGAAGTTGGAAGTCATGCAAATTTTTCCGCCTTTTGAAAGTTTCGAGGATATTTTCTTATGCTGTTTCCAACACAACAGACATTTACACTGGTTTCCCCCCCCCCCCAAATTAAATTTGCAGCTACAGTCTGCAGGATGGAAAACTGAACGTCTTTTATGCCCTTCAATTATTTGGACGGCAAATTGGGTTCGTGATCCTTTTGAGTGAAAAGATCAACTAGGCAATATGACATAAAATCCATGAGCAATGGGGGGAGGAAAGATTCATCAACCATTGGACTTTGAAACAGTTGGCATTTAGTTCAGGGCTTGATGCTGGTTTACCTGCCAAAGATGGGAAAGGAGTAGAATCATGTAGTTCCACTTGTGATATTTGATTTATCTCTCTTGTGGAACAGTTTCTCCGGCAGATGTCACCATTGGTATATTATTACATCATGATAGTGCAGCAGTTATGTAACAGTTGATTCTGGAGAATTTTTGTCAGTAGAATCAGGTATTCAATAACCATGTAAACTTTCCCACGGGTGAGTATGAATGATAATGCCTGCCTCTCAATAGTGTAGCCTGGCATTTTTTAAATTGAGGCTGGTTTTTTGGTCTTGCTTACTAGTTTCAGTTTTTGGAGTTGGATTTGATATTGCTTGTATAATTCATACTGAAGAAACGCCTATGCTCATCTTCTCTGGAGTTCTTCATTATACAGTGTAATTTGATGCAAGTAGAAGCCAAATCCAAATTGCGCTGAGAAGATAATTTATAATTACATACAAGTCTCAAATTGTAGACTGTCTCTTGGCTGAAGAATGATAAGTTTGTGTCATAACCTTTCCATGTCTTTTTTCAGGTTGCTCATACCATACTTTCTGCAATGGCAGGACTTCGACTCTTGAGAAAGTTTGTGGATGTTATTTGATGGTATGAACAAAATTAAACACTAAAAAGTTTCTTTTTCATCTCTGCCAAAGCCGCATCTGAGCGAGCTTCTACAGTACAGTCCTGTACAGGCTTCCAAAGAGCTTGCATGCCTTTCCTCACCCTTGTAAAACTCATCATAAAGCCAAAACGGGATCTAAAAATTTAAGAACTTAAACATTTTCTTGTTCCCCTTGAAGTTGCTATTTGCGACTGGCTCCCACTGCAATCCTGCCCTTCATTATTTGTTAAAGCAATGTACTATCTTAGTCTCCCAGGTAGCTAGGGTCTGTGTCAGGGTTGCACCACTTGCTGAATATGATTCTTATATCCTTTCGTCTCCTCCCCTCTTTTCCCTCTTCTGTTGCCTCCTTGGTTAATTTGTGACACCATTTTCATATCTCAGAACAGACCTGGGTGGTAGGTCCTCTATGGAAACTCTTCGATTGGAGCTTCTGTTTATGGTGGAATTAGGAATGAAACATTGTGAGAATGAAATCTCAAAGAACTAACATGAAAAGTTGCAGCATAACATCCTGATGATCGTATGGTATGTTATATGGTTATCAGGGCAAAAGCCAACTTGAATTAGAACATTTTGAAGGATTTGCGGAAACAATGATGATCAATGATGGTAGTGAAATGTATTTGGAGGAAAACTTAGCCTGGCCTCCTTGATGAACAAACAAATAACTGGATAGGACTAGTGTTTTTCCCCTTGAATGGCTGCTCCGATGGGCCCTTGGCATCAAGTTTATGAAAGAATAAAATTTTGAAATTTTCATTTTGTAGAGGACTAAACCATAAACATGGATTTTGAACATTAGAGGATGATACAAGATTTGGGAATTTTAGGCTGCGTTTGGTATGCATTCTGCGACTAGAATGCAGTGTACAACAGCAGGAGCATTGGTTTGGTATACATTCACACTCTGGAATCTTAAAAGGATCTCAAGAACAGACATTGTTCTGGAAAGTGAAAAAACAAATACTCATTTCACGTTCTTGTTTTGGCTTCTTCTTTTATTTTGACTCCCAACTCCCATGTTTCTTTCACCTGTATGTTGTTCTTGTCAATATTCGCTCTTAAGAATGAATAAAACCAACGTTGATTCAGTCCTTGAAGATTTTAGAGGCCTTGTTCGAAACACTGATTTCGATTCCATCGATATTGAGATAACCAGTCACAAGCGTTTCATGGCGAGAATCTTCCGGGTAGTTCGATCATATCTTTTTATGGTTGAATTTCCCCACTTGAATTCCTCAAAACTCACTATCTCGTTTGTAGCTTTTTATGCTAGAATGATCAAATTCTTTGGCTACTTGATTTTCATGGTAGAAGCATTGAGCTTGTCAACCACAACTTTGAAAAAAACTGCCATTAGTCCGAGTTTTATGTCCAAATGGAATAATTATTTTTCAAGAATTATCCGCAATTCATTTATAAAATATCATTTATTCCCAAATTTTTCTAATAACTCAGGCCAATAATTTGCAAATTTGTTAATCCAAAATTTCCAACAAATTCTGTCTCCACTTTTTTTTTGGTTGAAAAATTCTCTCTTCACATGGGGCCTCGGCGGCACACTTAGGATGTATTTGATATGTATTCTTGGAATAGATTCTTACTCTAAACTCTAAACTCTAAAATGCATTCTGAAATCTAATTCTTTTTTATTTTCTCTCTTTAGAATGCTTCCGTTCTAACCAAAATAATACGCAACATTATTTCCTCTGAATCTCAACTTCATTAAATTTGCCACGTGGCAAATATTTGCCTCCGGCCATAGAATCTTTGGACTGCCGGACCAAAGCCCTTAACGCAAACCTATAAATAAAAGGGATTACGAAAATCCATAAATCAAACCAAACAGCTGAGGTTACTGCGAAAGACTGAACGACCGAGACGCACGAAGGCAACTATCTCATCAACCCAGACGCCCAAAACCCTAAACCTAGAGCAACGACAATGGCGTCAGTGAAGAGATGCCTATACGAGGTTCTCGGTTTGAGCAGAGACTGCTCCTCTGATGAAATTCGGTCCGCGTACAAGAAATTAGCTCTGCAACGCCATCCTGACAAGCTCATCCAGACCGGAGTCCCCGAGGATGAAGCCACCGCCGCTTTTCAGGAACTCGTCAATGCCTACGAGGTACTCTCTGATACCCGTGAACGCGCCTGGTATGATTCCCACCGTTCCCAAATCCTCTTCTCCGATGCAAACTCATCTGGTGCTAAATCTTCTCAAATCCCCGATCTTTTCTCATTCTTCTCTAATTCTGTCTTCTCCGGTTACGGAGATACTGGAAAGGGGTTTTACAAGGTTTACGGTGATCTATTTGGTAAACTGTACGCTCTGGAGGTCTCGTTTGCTCAGAAGCTAGGGTTAGGGCAAGGGGCGGTCAGGGATGCCCCTTTGATGGGAAATCTGGAGAGCCCTTATGCTCAGGTTACTGCTTTCTTTAATTATTGGTTAGGGTTCGTTACTGTGTTGGATTTTTGTTGGATTGATGAATACGATGTCTTGGCTGGTCCGAATCGGAAGTCCAGGAGGCTAATGGAGGAGGAGAACAAAAAGTTGAGGAAAAAGGCAAGGAAAGAGTACAACGACACTGTTCGTGGGTTGGCTGAGTTTGTGAAGAAGAGGGATAAACGAGTGATTGAGATGCAGATGAAGAGGACTCAGGAGCAGGAGAAGAAGAAGGAAGAGGAGAGGATTCGAAAGAAAGAAGCCCAGCAAGCTAAGTTGGCAAAAGCGATGCTTTATGAGGAGCCTGAATGGGCCAAAATTGATGAGGAGGAACTTGAGAATAGGTTTGATGAGCCTGAGGATGATAAGAAACAGAACAATAGGAATGAGCTGTACTGTGTTGTTTGTAATAAGAAGTTTAAGTCTGAGAAGCAGTGGAAGAATCATGAGCAGTCAAAGAAGCACCGCGACAAAGTTGCAGAGCTTAGGGAGTCACTTGATGCTGAAGATGAATTATATATTGATGATGATAATGGTGACAATGACAATGATGATGAGAAGGGGCCCTTGGATAGTGATGCGGTTGAAACTCATGGGAATTTCCCTGAGGAAGAGACAATGGCTGAGTTTCAAGAGCAATTCAAAGATGCTCTTGGTTTTCAGGAAGAAGAAACTGAGGTTAGAAACCCTTCCAGCCCTGACAAAGGGAATAATGTTTCTGATGTTAGTGATCAGGATGAAGCTGGTCAATCATTTGGCTCTGATGAAGAAACAAATACTCTCGAAGCCATGGTGTCAGGACACATCAAGAACAGGAAGACTGCAGCCAGAAGGCATGAACCAAACTCCTATTCTAATGAAGCTTACACTAGCTTTGATAGTGAAGAAACTGACTTAATGGATTACAATACTCGGAAAAGCACTCGTAGGAGTAGGACAGCAAAGGGAGAGAATGTTAAAAAACCTAAAGGAGAGGTTGTAATGGGAGAACTGAGTAAAACCACCAAGGAAGAAATCCCTATAACTAATGGTAGCAACATTGGGAGTGAAGAAGGTAAGGAAGATGGGAATGCACATATGCAGGATTCCTTGTCCCATCCGGCTGAGTTTACTAGCACCGATGGTAGAGGAGATAAGCCACTTGGTAAAGATCATAAAGCTTCAAACCAAATAGTGGGCAGAAAAGGTATAGGAGGGAAAGATACAAATGCCAAATCAAAAAATTCGTCCAAAGGGAAGAAACAGAAGGTAAAGTTTGCTGAATGGTTTCTTTACTTGTTCTTTTTTTTAAATCTAGTGTGGATCTAATTATATACAATAAACCTGGAATTTCTTAATATGCATGAATTGGAACTCTCTTCTAACAATTAAATTAGCCTTAAATTACAAAATGACCTAATATTTGACTTATATTGTAGTCACCAATTCTGGCTTGCAAAACAGCAGCCAATTTTTTCCTTCCTATCTTAGAGTTGTCCAAGCAATTGTTTTGAGGAAGTATAAATGTGCTAACTTGTATTGGGTATTGACGACTCAGGACTTGAAGTTCATGATTTCCAACTGCTATTTGAAGAGTTGCTTTCGAATTGCTTATCAATTTGTTGACAAAACCTTTTAACTGTTTTGAGTGAGTAGTGTTATATAGAATGTTGGGTACTTTATGTACTAATATGTAGATCTAGTCTCTGGACTACTGGTCTGCTGGACATCTGAACCCTGACAGCATACTCCCATTCTCCTTGTGGCTTGAATGATTGAAGCTTCCTATTCCATCTAGGATTTAAACTTGCATCAACATTGACTGATAGTGGAATTGGAACTTGCAATATCTATTCGCAGCCTATTTCCCACCTAGCATTTCAAAATTATTAGTATTTTCATAATATCAAGAATTCAGCCTTGGTCATCATGGTGGCTGAAGTATTTTCATGTATGATTGAGTTGTAGTAGTTTGATAATAGTGGCAGTTATCTTTCATAATATTTTAACTTTCAGCTGAATGGTGTTTTATTTCTTCTGTATGATTCTCATGACCAAATTTCCTCTTTCGGCACTTCCTATCTAACTCAGCAGTCTTATCCATTTCAGGCAACATCAAAGACATCGGGCAACACATGTGAGACATGTGGCGAGAATTTTGAGTCTAGGTACCTGTATAACTCTGTCTTTTCTTTGCTTTATTCTAGTAGAGATTTTGAATTACCCTGTACTAATGTGTTCTAATTGCTGCCTGATCTGATTTTATATGGTTTATCATGGCAGGACTAAACTGCATAAGCATCTAGGTGACACAGGTCATGCTACATTGAAATCACGGTAGAATTCTTTATTGATAAGAAAACATGAGTGAATTCATTTTTGATAAGAAAACATGAGAGAATCGATAGCTTGAGAGCTAAAGGATCAATCAAGATTGTCAGAAAGCTGAACTGGCTTCCAAAGTTTTTCCAGATTTTGAATTTTTTTGCTCCTTTCGGGAAGGCATTGAATAGCTGGTAAAGTGGATGATCTGCATATTATGTTCCAGTAGTTCCACAATGGAACATATATCAGTGAGCTAGGTTCAAGTATTTGAGTGGGTTTGTGGGTACAATTGCATCTCTTAGCTTAGACAAAACAAATTGTGAAAAAGATTTCCAGTCTGAATACCAGTATCTATATGTCAAGATTTGGATTGTAAACCATTGTTACCATGTATTGCACTGTTCATTTGTCAAGAACATTTTTCATTCCCTGTCTCCCATCAACTCTATTCTTTGTAATATGCATACTTAATATTTTTTGAAGGATGATGACTGGTGCACAACTCATAAGAGAGTATGTCAGATAACTGATCTCTTACGGATTCTGAAGCTGAAATTGAGTATCCATTTGGATGTTCAGGAATGAGGGAAAAGAAAATTGATGTTAGTGTCCATATATTGAGGCAAGAGAAGTGACATATGACTTAACCACCAGTTGTTTGGTCAGCCAGTACTTGAAACTGACCTTCACCTTTTTCTGTTATTTGCTTTTTGTTTATTGCAAGTTTCATGTTTATTAAGCATATTTATGCAACTGCTGCTTTTTTATGGGGAAGACCCACATCCATCTGGAATCTGTTGGGCCATTTGATTCCATGACCAGTGAGTGGTCTTGGGATTGACAGGCCAATATAGCCGCTGAATCAGGTCTGCTCTTGCATTGCTTGGCGGGGGGATGAGGCGAGTCCAGACTTGCTTCCTACCGTGGAATAGCAATGGACATCTATCGTGAATGTAATGGGGGAGAGGTGGGAGCGGAAAAAATTCATCTTAGACTCTGGGAGATTGTCTTAGACTGTAGGAGAATATTTTTTTTCAATGTTTTGGTTTTGAGAGAGGATGGCAGAGGTTCAATCTGAAGAAGAACTCAACGAGATTTGCTGAATGGCAGAGATGAAATGCTAGTCAGAGAAGATTATTGGAGTTGACTACTGAATTTTTTATTTCCTTTTTTTTTCACACTGAAAACCCCAGGGAAGTTTATAAAGCCTCGCCAAGCAGAAAGGTAAATACAATCTTGAGGAGATCCTCCGGGTAGGAATTCTTCCACAAAATCAAGTAAAAGGGTATAGCATAAAGTCCATTTAGAAATAGCAGGGGCATAAACATTGTCATCTCTAGAAAAATCCCATCAAAAGAATACATGTGGAAAAGAGTACGAATGAAAGATAACCTAACGAAGCCTGTCGTCAATAGCGGGTTTAAGCCCCAATCTAATAGCCAAGACCTCTCCATCAATTGCTGAACTAGGGAAAGCGTGGTCAGTAGCCACCATATAGAGATGATCACAATCATCAAATACCAGGGATCTCAACGAGGCTTGGAGGATAGAGAAGCAACTGTGAAGATGTAGTAGGTTCTGAAGTAAGGTGCCAGGTAAAGCCGTAAAGGAGGGATACGACTGCAGGGAGGGGGAAAGTCCTGGATGGTCTCAGCCACATAGCTATGAACCATATCCATTCAAGGGTGTTAGTCTGGGATTGTCCATTTGAAGGCCATGGAGTTCCTATGCCTCTAAATCTCCCAAAGAATGAATTGCATGAGTTGTGAAGCTATCCTTCTACTCCCTTTTAGTCAAGCCTGAAAATCAGCCCCAATGCATAACCCAATCATGCAATAGTCTAACTCGAATGGGATGAGAACCGCATGGAGACACATGAGGCAAACCACGTCTGGATGTATGCATAACTCAATCTACTATAGTCCAACTCGAATGGGACGAGAATCGTATAGAGACACACGAGACAAACCACGTCCATACCACTATTGAAGTATGGACCTCTATTTAGCGCAGTGTTTTGATGAACCAAGATAGATGGTGTGGCCATGGGACTACTTTCCTACTATTTACCTAGTTTCAAAACTGTTATCTTCTTTTAGGGAGAGGGTTGGGCACTCCACCCGCTCTAGGTAACGGGCGGCATTGCCAAATGGGAGAGAGGTGGGATGGGAGGGGCAGGTTGGTCCACCCAGCTGGCGTGCCACCCTTTTCCCCTTCTTTTAAGTGTATAATTATTTATGTTAAGGTATAATTTGCACGTATACCTTACGTGGTAGAGTTATATTCATGCAAAATCTCTAAGGCAATAAGAGGATGTATGTTCATGAGATTCAACCATTAACTGTTATAAGTCTCACAAGCAAAGGTACAATCTGGAAATAGGAAGACATATCACATAATTGATAATTCTACCTTGTGTTTCTTGTTGGAATAACTAAGAACTTATCAGTTCAACAATGGGTAAATTGACCATCATCTATGCATGGCAGCCATTGCACAGAAAATTCCCCTAAGACTGTCAAAACTAGTACAGCATTTAATGACAATTAACTGTTCCAGGTAGCAGCCTTGTAAACCAAGAAAGACTGTGTGGCGCTGTAACTGGATGCCAATGCCTTACCAGCAGAGGTTGGCTGAGAGAATGCTAATTGAGAGGATTCTAGGACTAAACCCATGCAGAAACTCTTCCTGCATAAAAAAAAGAGAGAATATTGATCAATGATACAAAGTGGAGGAAAAGAGAGATATTGATCAATGATACAAAGTGGTAAGGGGAGGGGAACTGACAAGCATTGAGTACAAGGATTTTAAACTCAGAATCGGTGGTCGAATCAGTCCTTGGTTAGGATCCGAATCGGTCTAAAAACCCTAGAATCAACTCCTCAGATCTGAAAACCCAATGATCCAGTCCCAAAAATCCTAGAATCGGCCGATCCAGAACATCCATAATCAGGATCGGTCACGGCCCATTCGGATGAGAATCGGCCAACTCAACTGATCCGGTTTCTATTTTGAAACAGTGGTTTTTTTATACGTCTTTAAGAATATTTGACCCACCCCCAACATGAGAAAAATAATAGCAGTTCCAAAACCTGGAGAAAAAATAAATAAATAAGATGACACATTCGAGCTCATTAACCTTATCCCAACTACTAGGGGTCGGCTAATGTGAAAAAGAGGGCTATATTCATCCGACTCTAAATAAACTACTAAAGAAGATATTGACTGGAAATGACTTGGAGTTACCTTGCAGCATCTAGTAACCGGGTGGCAATGCGTTTTCTTCTGTTAGAGGGTGTGACCCATATGGCCCTGATGCCACAGAGAGCAGGCACAGCTTCCTTGTCACAGAAGATTGCTCCACCAATTTCCCTATCCAGCAGCTCAGCACTATTAATTGAGGGGACTGTTTTAATGACTTCCCTCTTAAAATTGACGTCTCCAAAGTGAAGCACAGTTGAATTTGATCTAGCTTCCTTTGCACAAATGACACTAGAGCTTTTTGGAGCCACTGAACGTGAGAGACCTCTGTAGGCATTTTTTATCGGTTCAGCAACTAGGCAGCCAGCAATCCTCTGAGAGGAAATAAATAAATACACCTGGAAAAGCAAAAATAATATTTTATGACGATATGATGCCACCATCTCAATCATGTAACAAAGATTGGTGTCATACAGAAACGAAAGGTGAGAGCCACCTTGCAGAAGTGATGAATAAGCCATCCATCTTCCAATCCTAGTTCCTTCTCAATCATCTTTACAACCTCCTGAATCTGTTAATGCAAGCATTTCCATTAATTCCACTTAGAAGAACAGCTCCAACCATTAAGCATTAAACCCTAAGATGAAATGATGAGGAAGTGGAACCTTGTTCCATTGTGCAGGTGGGTCACCATCTAATACCAAAATGACACGGGCCCCATCGCTTGAAGGCATTGGAACAACTCTTTCATTACGCCAACCCTGCAACTTGGATAAAGTATAAGATAGAACAGGTTCATAGCAGACCAAATAATACCACTAAATGAACTCTTATGAGCAATGTACCTTGAACTGGATTCCCTGAGTGAAGTTCTTGTGAAATGCCTTGTGAACCTTCTCATCCCCTTCTTCCCCACGAGCATATTTTAGACCACAGATAGAGCACATATGGAGAAGGAAATCAGATTGGCCCAGCTCCAAATGGAACTGAGCATAAGTTCTCTTCTTGTTCAGGATTCGACCTGAAGTGCAAGCTGGTTCTACAGTGGAAATAATTGAATTCAAATCCATTGGTGTTTCCTCGGTCTGCTGACTGCAAAAGCCATTGTTGCTGTGCAAACGCAGTGAATAGGAGTAAAATACTGTTATGAAACTACTTTGTACGAAAAGAAGGATGCTATCAAATATGTACCACATTTTTCAAATTAATTTTAAGCAGACAGTTAAGTTTCATAAATTAACTTGGATTTCTATTATTGTAAATGTTTTTATAATTCTTGGTATACCAAGATCTCATTTCATTTATGAGACTGACTGGAACAAGATACATAACGGTCTTTCTTCAAATTGGATGGGAAATAAATAGGAAGTAATAGACAAAGAGAGATGAAAATTGAAAACAGAGAAGATTTAGTAAGATGGAGAAGAAACAGAAAAGAAAGAGAAGGAACAAAAAGATTTTAATATTTCTTCCTTATTCAAACTAGAGCACAAATCACAGCTAGGAGTTTGATTTTGGACAAGCTGTCTGGAAGTGCCAGTTAGGAATTTGTGAAGAGTAAGAGATGGCTTCAGCTCTCATTTTGAAATTTCCAGGTAGCATAGATCCGCAGAAGTATGAAAATAGAAGGCATTGGATGAAACGACTTGAGAGGTTTAGATAATGCTTAGAAAGGAGACAGGCTGGCAGGGTACAGAAGCTCCCTTTTCTGGTTTTGCACACGACTCTATTGCAGAATCAGCCAAAATATTTGTGGAAATCCGGTCAGTCATAGAAGCTTTTGATAATAAAGCTATGGTCAATCTCAGATTTTCACCCTGGCCGTCGAGCTTGTATTAGTGAGCAGTTTGGGTTCGGAACTTCTGGTCCTTTCCGCCACAGTGGCTGGCAGCTGCCTGGGGCCCTTGAGTTGAGGGAAAAGGCATGCAGAGGCCATCTTCAGCCAGAAATAAGCATTTGAGCAACTTTTCTAGTAATATCATACCTTTGATTATTTCATCTTTTAATTTTTTAAATACTTGCAACAGGGTTGGGGCATACCTAATTGTATGTTCCTATCTCGTAAGCGTTAAGGTCATCTTGATCTAATCATTGCATCATGCAAGTGGCCATATGTGTAAAGGGCTTCAAGGGAGTTGCAGAGGTGGGGGCGGAAAAGAGATCCGGGGTAGGGGGGAGATGCAGAGGGCAGGGCAGAGGGCAGAGGATGGAGGGTGCGGCCGTGGGGTGGGCTGGAAGAGGGAATCAGAAAAGAAGTTTAGGGATTTTGAATTATCAAGGGAGAATCAGAAAATAAGTTTGGGGTAGAGGAGTTTGAGTATAGGTCAAAGTATAGGGGAGTGAGAAAAATTTCCTCTAAAATAATGCTTCAGGGACTGAGTAAAAGCTGACCTACAAAACTCCTAATCTCTAACACTACAAATTGGGTTTTACTTACCTTTAGAGAATGAAATAGAAGGATCAACATACAGATTTTAGGCATCTACCTCCTTCCAAACCAGGAATTCGAAACAGAAGTGCAAAAGCAACAGCAAAGTTGGGGAACCTTTTTTTTGGGGGGAGGGGATGAGAGGGGAGGGAAGAGTATAAAATTCAAATCTGTTTCCCCAAAATAAAAAATTCAATATTCTAAAACTCTAGAAAGTTAAGACTGGCTCTGAATGAAATAATTCATAGACGATAACATATCCAAAATAGTGCTTTAACTTGTAATGTGTGAGAAATCCGTTCCAAGTTGAATAATTCATACCTATAAGGGTCTGCCCTCGGAGCTCGACGCTTGTATGTAATCAGAATTTCTGGGGCCTTGAGTTCCAGTCCATCTTCAATTTGAACAAAAAGCTGGGGTGGGTCTAAGATTTTAGTTGTGGAAGGCTTGAAAAAATAACTGATCTTAGCCTGCATCTTTGTTCCTTACTTCAATTCTTAGTAATGAAGGAGATCCATATTTTTGAGTGCCTTACAACTCAAAAACTCAGGTTGACCAACATATAACAAGCTCATCTGGTGTATCAACTTCACTTGTTAGTACACACACAATTTTAAAAAAATAAATAAATAAATAACACAAGCACAGAGAGACGGAGGGGGGTTGGCCTACCTTGGGAGAAAGAAAAACGACTGATAAGCTGTGTGATGAATTAAGGAGAAAATCTAGCAAATTAGAAAACTAAAAAGGAAAACCAGGAAATTTTTCATACCGAAGGAGGGAAACAAAAAAAGAACAGGACCCCAATAGCTAACAACACCCACAGGGTAAAACCACACATGAGAAATCATCCAAAGAAGATGAGAGAATTCTTTTTTTCTTCCCCTGATTTGGGGGGAAGGGGGTGAAGAAGGGAGGAAAAATACCACAAATACCACTAGGAACAATCTTTAGTCCAACAAATCCAAGCAAGAAACTAGAGAACTCCCATGAAATATCAAACACCAGAACACAAAACTTACTGCAGGAACGCTCACACTCCCCGCAACTGGAATGAAAACGATGAGTAAATGCACAAGATGAATATAAAAAATAATGATAAGGGTACATAAACAACGTCGTCCTTACAGTGAACAGAGGATCAAAGCTTTTCCTCTTTGGAACTTGCTCTCTGTCTCCTTCGATCTTCTCCCACTGATTTCAAATTCAAGCGAACTCGTCAAAGCTAAATTCTGTTCGATAGATCACTCCAAGAAGGAGCCGAGAACCCTTGGAAAAGAGAAGAATGAAAATGAGTCGTTAGGGCTTCGCTCTCTGGCTAAACAGAAACAGCTTTAGTCTTCTTTTCCTTAAAAAAAAAAAAACAATTTCCCGCCAACCGTCGACCCATTTTTATAAACCAAAAATTTGATAATTGGAAATTTGGAATGAAATACCCGATTTACCATCACCCGAGTGCTCATACGCAGATGTTTACATAGCTTACAGACGAGCATAGTCACCCTCTCTTTTTTTTTTTTTGTAAGTTGATAGGAAGTCACCCTCTCTCTGATGACTAGCTTTTAAGGATTAGTTCATTAGTTCAGGTATCCTCTAAGGCCTTCTAGGGCCAACCACATGAAATCCACTGTAAGACCTATAGGAGGAGTGGATTCTATGTGACTGCCCCTGAAGAGCCTTGGACGATACTCGTACAAGAACATGATCTGGTCTCAAATGAGTTCTATCCATATCTCAACAAATAGGCTCAGAGAACCAAGCCTTCAATCAATTAGACTTGAATTATTCGGTTCAACCATTGATCGTCCCCACCACTAGTGATAAACATTGGACTTGAACATCACCATTTAATAAAACAATTAGGTCATGGTTTTATATGATGCATTAACTGGATGTTGTCAATGCTGACTATAAATTCAACATAACTTGGTGTTATCAGAAGAAGTTTAGTTTACGAGTTTATCAAAGCAAAAATATTGAGCTTATTGAGATTTCGGGCCAGACTTTGATCATCACTATTATTTGGGCTTCCCTCATATTACACATTTGGAAGTCTTGCAATCAAACATTGTCCAGTATAAGCTGCCCTGCTTCCTTACCGCTATCCCGGCTCTTTTTTTTTTTTTTTGTAAACAAAAATTTTATTGAATTAGGGGGGGCATGTAGAGCACAAGGCATCCTAATTACAAACATCAAGTAGCCAAGGAGTGGATAGGGGTCAAATTGTCTTACACGTCAAAGACAAGGCCTTCCGAGCTAAAGAGTTAGCGACAATATTCGTCTCCCTAGAAATACAGAAAAATTAGCAATCTTGAGAGTAGCAATGTGTCTGTTTTCTGCAATCAAGCTAGCAACAGCAAGTGGAGGAGCAATTGAGGTCAGTATGATCAGGTTGATAATCATTGCATTATCTGACTCAATTAGAAGATTTGGAATCTTGAGCTCGCTTACCCAAACCATACCAGATCTGATTGCCCATGCTTCGCCTATCAAAATATCCAAGAATGTAGCTGGTTCAGAGGTAGCCCCAAAAGGAGCTGCTATCTTTGCTTTTGAGGCCTTTGTGGAGGACAATTTTACGAGATTGGCTGATTTAGAGTCACCAAGTTGTTAGTTTTGTAAGGCCAAACCTGATTTATCTAATCAAGTAATATTCCCTTATTAAAACCCTGTCTAGGAAGTGCCATGTTTGGACAGGGTTATTCATACCTCACAATTGGCTGATCCATTATGGGTAATCCGTTGCACTAAAAAATGGATCACATTTCACAATTTACTCCCCCCCCTCCTTGTCATCCTTGGTTGTAATGGATGTTACTGGACCTATATTGCTTACTAATTATAGCTTTCAACTACCTATGCTCAATTTTTCTATTTTGATATGTGCAGGATATTATATTTCGGGACTAAATCTCGCAGGATGGTCATATTTCTTTTAGATACATGGCAAGATTAAGTTTTTTGATACAGGAACTATTCCTCCTCGGAACGATCTTATAGCTCTCCTTTTTGCAATCCGAAAAGGTATTGACCACGCAACCTGCATTGGGTTGAAGATTAAAGAAGTTTGGAGTGACAACCAGCTCATTTCAGATACTCATCCATCTCCCACCAAATGCCTATGGCTGTGGAACTTATTTAAATAATTTTTATATATATCTAACCACACTCAAGAAGTGAATTTTGTTAAGAATGGTAACCACCTTTGTATTACTCTTGCTAAGAACATGGCTAAGAATGTTTGTAATATTGACTATGTTTATACTTAACATTTTATAAATTAAAAAAAAAAAAAAAAACCCTGTCTACATCATACCTGAAAAAAAAAAGAAAAAAAAAAGAAGAAATTGTTGAGAGGTATATTTACCCTTTATGGGATCATCCTATTTCAAATGTGGTTTCTCGTTGAGGTGCTTCTTTGAATAATACTGGTTGGACAAAATTTCCCTTGATCGGACGGTGAAGGAAAATCCATCATCCTAGGGTCCTAAATATATGCCCTCTATTTACAAATGGTCTACAATACCTTCACTAAATGCTTCGGTCAATGGATAAAACAGTCCATTAATAATTTGACATTTTGACTCATTAAAAAGGAAAAAGTGCCGTGCTTTTGCTTTGAATTTATTGGTGCGCATTGTGCATCGTGTACACTCTAGGAATAACAGTGCGTTTTACGCACTCAGCGTACCTCAAGAAGAAACATTGGGTATATTACCAAGAGGAAAGGGTTCTCTTCGCCAGTAAAGAACAACGACTGCAAGAGCTATAGGACCTCTGGGGTTGTAAAGGAAACGAAGCTATTTATTTCCATCAAACAATTAAATTTGGGGGCTTCGAAGATCTGATAAAAAATGGCGATGGCTGCGTTGAGGAGAGAAGGAAGGCGATTTGCCCCTCTCATGTCTCATAATCCCATTAATGCGGTTCGATCTTCGCTTATCAGCGAGTAAGGCGTCATTTTCTTTTTTCACAGATTCAAATCCCTATATTTTCACTGAAAGAGATCGTGTCGTCTCTGATTTATTTAGGATATTTGAATCGACGTTAAGAGATGTTAACTTTGTTCATCTCGAATGAGGAGCAAATGTTGTTGTTTAGGGTTTTGATTGTTCGTGTGATGATCAATCGGGGTTGTTGATGCAATTTATTTCCTTTTATTTATTATTATATTTGTATTGTTTCCGTCGTTTTTTTTAGGAACAGATTAACACTTATTCTGGTAATCCTTTCCTTTTCTCATATCATTTTATTAATCTGATTGTAGAACCGGTGCTTTACGACTCTTGTTCGGTCGGAACTTGTTGTATTGCGTTCCACTAATTTGTTTTTATTTTGTGTGATCTATTTGTGTGATTGGAATAAATTTTTTAGTTTCAGTTTAGCATAATGTGTTTTGCTGGTCGTTTTGTCCACTTATTAATTATTGGAAATATTGCTAAAAGCTTATGAGCATGGATTTACTCACATGGATGATTAGGATTTTAATATCACTAACATGTGCTTCTCATCAACTGGGAACTGAGAGCAGAAGCAACGACGATAATCTAATGTTCAAACTGTGGGGCAGACCTTTAATATTTACTCTCATCATGAAGTCTTATGGTATAGATGTGTTCTAAATGACTAACTTAAGTTCATGTACTCAGGGAGTTGGCTCCTCAGGGCGCACGTTCTATCTCAACTCAAGTTGGTAATTGTCGTTGCTCTCTTGCACCCTTTGCATTTCACTTCTACGAAGAGATTTTTTTATTTATCAGTATTATAGTGTATGAGTGCCAGAGTTTTTTTATGGCTAAAATATTTCTTCTCCCCTCCCTCTTATGCAGTCAGAAACCGGATGAAGAGTGTTAAAAATATTCAGAAGATCACAAAAGCAATGAAGATGGTTGCAGCTTCAAAGCTACGAGCAATTCAAACCAGAGCAGAAAATTCACGTGGCCTGTGGCAGCCATTTAGTGCACTTCTTGGGGATACTCCTAGTATGTTTATTAATGACCATCGTTAGTTATCTGTTTTATGCGAATTCTATGCTGTCTATTCTTCATAAAGGTTAAGTGATCTATTGTGTTGATCAACCTGACTGCACTTTTGGCTTGACTTTTTACTTCTAAATATCATCATCCAAAAAGAAGAAAAAGGGTGTAGTTGGTCCACTCCACTTTTATTTTTGATTCTCTACCAGTTGAAGTTTCTCATATGCTCTACCTTTAAAGCCCGATTTTCTCTATGTAGCTTCTCTTCGTAAGTTAATCCACTGTTCCTTCTCCTTACCTTGTAACCTTCCATTCTCTTTTACTATAAATATCTGCAACTGACTTAAAAAAAAACAGGTGCTGGCCAAGAATAGAAGTCAAGAAGGCATTGATTGATCTTAGTGTCTACGAATAAGATATCGAAAATTTGAACTTCCCGTAATGTGAGGCTGAAGTTGCTTGTGTCAGTTGCATGCTTTGTACCATAGGTCCATTTCACCTCTAAATCTTCAGTATATTCTTTAAAAGTTTATGGGTGTTCACAAGATAACTCTGGCTATTATCACTACTCCCAAGTGTTCTAATGTTAAAATTATGGTAAGATGCAGCTGATGTGGAGGAATGATCAAAGTTCCTATGCTGCTTTCAATTTCTGTTATTTAAGTAATGATTAATGATGTTTTTTATTTTTATTTTAACGGGAGTAGGAAGGAGTTACTATGGTCTTCTTTGAGGGAAGTACTTGTTAAGAAATCATTATCAAGAAATGGAGGAGATTATTTTCTCAATAACCATGTGGAGCGTCTGAAATTATACACATTAATTAATTAATTTTTTAATCTTTATATCTATACTAGATGTAAGAATTATAGAGTGGATGAAATGGCTGTGATGGAGTGATGCAGATCGATTTAAATCAATCTGCAGGTGATGGGCTCACTAAAATATGGAGGAAAAGACTCTATTTTGATGGTTGATATGGCCAGATCTGATCCTAGATCTAATGATCAGGTTAAATGAAGATATTTTCTAGGTTGCAAGGATTATTTTTTCAGAATAAAATACAGAATTTAAATAGCTGAAATAATGGAGATCGATGAGGTGGATTGAGAGAGAGAAAAGGGTGTTGTCAATGGTTCTTGAAAGAGAATTTAAAAAAAAAATCTTTTCTAATACATATGATCAATGGGAGAAAGGGAGGGTAGAGAGAAACTTGTTCTGTCCAAAGATTGTAAAGAAATTAGAAGAGAAAGAAGGGAGAGAGCAAAGATAACAGGAGAAAGAACCAAAATAGAGAGAGAGAGAGAGGCATTCACTCGAAGGGGGGTTTGATACAGTTTAGAAGAAGAAGAAGAAGAAGAAGAAGACGACCAGGCCATTGGTGGGATGTCAAGGCTGGAAGAGTGACTTAACTTAACTTTGTAAATCTATCTATGTATCTTATGACTTTAGACAAGCTAGCTCAACTAACTTAACTAGCATAAGCACTCTAAAATACATAACTAAATTGGACTTTTGAAACTTAAATCATCTAGATAACTGGGGTCACACACAACTTAAAAAAGAGAACTTTAATAACTAAACCAAAGCTAGCGACACTTCCTAATGAGCCCCACAAATGAGCTAAAAATAATGAAGGAAAATAACATTTAAATACTTCCATAAATAAAACTACAATTCTTCCCCGATTAACAGAGTCAAACTTTAAACTAATGGGAGCAAATCCAAGCCAACGGTTCTGGATCTTGGAGTGCTTCTGCATCAAAGGATATCTTTGTCATCTTTGAATTTATAATTCTTGAATTTACCAAGGTACAATAGATGAAACCAGGGCAATTAGTTCAGTTCATTATATGGGATGAGTGCAGCATTGGACCAGCTCCTTATACCCAGGTGAAATGAGCATATTCTTTAGGAGAGAGATTCATAAAAACCTGTCCATTGCATATTGTAAGCTATATTTGGATTTTATGTGTAAGATTTATATAATTGATTACCCCCTCTAGGGGGGGGGGGGTGGGTTTAATCCCAGAATGGTGCATTTTGGAAAAAGCTAGGGAATGCTGTTAACCATTTGATCCATTTTAACACGATGCTCTGGTGATTTATGGCTTTTTGGTTTGATGAGGGGCATCCTAAAGGAGATTAAGGAGTTCCTCACCTCTTGGCCTACTCCTTCTTTGGTTTAAGATGGAATTTTAAAGGGCAATCTATTGTTGTGCTATGTGTCGTGAACTATAGAAAGAAAGCAATAGAAGAGCTCAAAGGAGCATAGTTGTCACAACATCTAGGTGCAAGGCGCTCGCCTAGGCGATGCCTTGACAATTATGAAAGGAGTTTCTCGACCTATTATGAGGATTTGGAGCGGTTGGAGGCTGTTTTCAATTGTACCAGCATTTTGAAGGGAATATAGAGGGTCTAAGTGGGGAGGGTAATGCAGCCTAGGGTTCTAAAACCCTGATGCCAGTCGCTTAGGGCCCACCAAAGTGATATAATCCAAATTTGAAGCTGTGGCAACTTCATAATTTTTCAAAAAAATTGGGACTACTTTGGGCAGCAACCAGGATTAAGTGTTGAGCAATTTGGAGTGGCTGTGGTGTTGTTCATTGTTGTCAACACAACCAACATACTCCCAAGGTGATGCATGTTCAGCCGAAAGTGAAGGATGGTCTTTTCTTTTCAGTAGAAAAGACTAAAGTTTATTAGCAGTTTGAAGATGTGCAGTAGCTACCCAGAGTCAACATCGAATTCATTAGAATTTACATTTAATGAGGCATCTTCAACAGCCAAAGCATGATTGCTACATCGATGTCAAGTGAAGTGCATTAAATGACAAAGTGCATGTCTGAGGTTATTGACATTTAGAAGTTTGTGTTTGACATTTGAAGAGGTATGTTGACAGCGAGGCAATGTCACGTGACGCGCCTTCGACGTCGAGATGCTTGCATCGAGTGTCGAATGCGCAGCACATGACCCAACTAGGGCAAGTGATCTTTGGCTATAACTATGGTCCTTTGGTCATATGAGAAATGTGAGAAAATATTCCCACTTGAGAGAAGAAAAGAGAGAAAGTTCAGAAGAGAAGAAACCCTAGCATCCCCAATCTTCAAGGCTCCATTAATGCTTTCTAGCGTAAAAGAGAAGAGTTGGTGATGAACATTTAAGAAGATATTCAAGGGTAGAGAGAAGTGGTGGAGAAAAGCTTCCTACAAACCTAAGGTTTGTGCTAAAGGCTCAAGAAAGACGCTACATGCTCGGTTGCTCCTTGGGAAGCCATGCTTGTGTTGAGAAAAAAGCCAAATTGTGGGAGAAATGAAGGAGGTGCAAGATTCACTGTGGGTAAAATCTATAATTTATACGTTAATTCTTTCATGTATTAGAGACTGTAGATGTCACGGCATCTAGGTGAGCCAAGGCGGTCGAGGAGAGGGGGGAACTAAGGTGACACCAGCAAGGCGCCGCCTGGACGCATAGACGTCTCCTAAGAGACGCCTTGACAGCTATTGTAAATGTTTGTAATAATGTCTCAGTCAGGTTTTGGACTTTGATTGGGCATTTTTGTTTGCCATTTGATTGTAAAGATCATTGTATCTATTGAGTATGTGCTCGATAGAGGGATTGGTGTTCCTTGATAGTGGGTGCTTTCTAAAAGTGGGATGGCGGAACGAACCAGGAACCTATTCATTTATTCTGAGAGGTTATGAGCTGGCCCTATGAATGAAACAGATGTTGAAAGAGTAAATATTCGCCAGCGAAAGCCTTTTTATTGGATTGCAAAAATTTCTGGGGGTTGGTGCTGTCAAACTAAAGTGTATAGGGAGGGCATTATGCCATAGATAGGATTTGGGTTGTAGCCCAAGCTACTGTTTGCACCGTGGATGTAGGCACATTGCCGAACCACGTGAGCCTTGTCTCTTGTGTGGTGTTGCTTTTGTGGATAGCATTATCTTGTGGTTGTATGGATTGGATACTTGTGAAGTGATCTGCAGGGTGGAATGAATGTTTGTTTATACTTGGTAGACCTGGCCACATGGTTGTGTGTGCATGTGGTTGCGAGATATGTGCTTGTGAGTGGACAATTGTGTTGTGGCTGTGCGCTTGAGTACCTGTGACACCATGGAGTGAGTTGAAGGAACGAATGAGTTGAGATTGTTTTAGTGAGCCAATGGCTCACCCCCTCTCAATGGGCCATTGTGTTCAACATCAGGGGCATAAAAGTAATTAATTTTAAAGTGAAGAGACATTTTCAGAATTTCAGAAAATGAGAGAAACCAGAAAAAAGTTAATGGAATAGAATAATTTGGAATTCAAATTTTGAATACCAGGATTTTTTATTTTTTTTTTTGTAATTTTTTCAGGATGTGTCCTTATTTGAAATTTCCAAACTTTGAGTCATCTTCAACCTCACACCTAAACAGCAAAGGCGGAAGAGGAAAAATGCTCGCAACTGCTGCAGTTCCTCACCAAGGCTTCGAATCTCTGGAAATTTTAGGAACAGGCTTGCAATCACCAGCCTTATAGAATCCAGACCAAAGAAGTCCCAGCACCCAAGGTTTTTATTTGGGAAATAAGTTGCTGAAACTGGACCTGACAGGAAAGTCCAGACCAGATCTGGACTTCACATGGTAAATCTTTCAACTCATGCAAGCTATCAACTGATGGGTTCTAGTCAATCAAATTTAGATTTAATGAACTAAAACTAACGACAGGACATAATTACATTAAACTAGCTTAAGAAAGCTAAAGGGCAGAAAATAGAAGGTTCAATATCTCTCAAACCAGTCAGCCAATGGGGTTAAAATTCTGGTCGAAGTTTGGTCTCAACTTGCTGGTGTTGTGGTTAAAATATCTTAGAGGTCCATGGTTAAATGAGAAGTACTAGAAGTGGAAGAATTCAGAAACTTGGTGAAAACAGAAACTAGAACATGAAGAACTCTGAAACTTCAGATCTGATGGTGCTGCAACTTTGGACAGATGCAGGCTTAAGAGAAAAAAAACATTGTATCCAAAGTAGGCTTTGATCAAATGGTAGGAAAGGCTGGAATTTTTAAGAGAAGACTAAGAACATGAGTGGACAGAAACTGACATACCGACAGATTGGAAGCAAAGTTGTAGGAAGCGAACTCAATAGAAGAGCTTTTCAGATTACATTGATCAACACCCACACACTCGCCTTGTAGCTTGTTGAAACTGAGAACAAGATGGAGAGAAAAGATGGGGAAAGGGGGGATATGACTTGGCTTCACCACCAAAGCCTGTGGGAGGATTGATCACCACCCAACCTAGAATTCACCATCTAGGGTTGCTGCTGTTTCACTACAGTAGCATGTAGCCTCCATAGAGAACACAAGTATTCCATTAGCTGGGTCTTCCTTCTCTTGTATTTATAAAATTAGAAGTATGTAGTACAAGAATAGTAAGTCTTAGCTATCTAGTAGCCTACTACTTGATAAAATAGCAACTCCCTAGAAGACCTAGTTGCTATAAAACAAATAGAAACGACTAAGTTGCTAATGACTTAGCAACTAAATCTATTACAAAAATAGGACCTAACTACTTAAACCTAAATCCCTAATATTTGGGCTTATACAATTGCTCCATTACAGTAAAAAACTAAAAAGTACTGAGCCTATGGCCCATATAACCCATTGGGCACTCAAACTAAGCTTAAGTTAAACCAATCTAGAACCATAGGTGTAGTTGGGCCCAATAAATTAAACCAAATCCAAAAGAAGCCAATCTTCTCTTCTCGCTGGAATTCTGCATCATCAACGCCTGATTTGGCAGAATGAATCGCCCCCAAGTGTGGAATCAATATGCAAGTTCTTAGGAAGAAAGGAGATGAATCAATAGGGATCAATCCAATTCTAGTGGACTGCAAATACCACTAGAGACAGGGTAATGCTACAAGAAAATAAACTGGAAGCAAAATTGGAGGAAAGAGGAAGAATAAAAGAAAGGGGAGGAAGTGGATTGCACCTGAGATGATAGGAGTTGACAACGATGGAGAGGAAGAAGGAACCCAATCGGCCAATGTCAAACCATAACAAACCATAAAAAAGGTTATCATTCAACAAAAAAAATCTGTATCGATGGGCACATTGATTACATGTTATAGTTGCTAACATCAAATATAAAGCAAAGATAGAGTTTGAATCTAACTCAAAACCATGCTCGATGATAACTAAAGCAATAATAAATATAAATTGACAAAATAACCCCCCAAAAATGGTAGATTCTCTAGTTATACTTATCCCTGCTGAACCAAAAGCCAGGTTTTAACCTGCTTCTCCTTGGTTTTGGTCTCCAGATTGTTTCAAATTGGTCCAGCCATGAGAGTGCTACTGTATCGAGGATTTTTAAGGGAAATGCGTCTTGGTCATCTTTAATGCAATCACCATATCACCAGCATTGCATCGCCTTTAATCCAAATATCTATACATTCAGTAGAAAGAGACAATTTAGGTCCCTAATGATTGCCTGTAATTCTGACCTAACAGAATTGCTAATGCGGCTTTATCTTCTTCTTCTTCTTCTTTTTGATTCTTCTATGTTTGTTCATATATCAGTAATAAATTTTCAAAGATGAATCTTTACTCCTTTTCTTTTTCTTTTTGTATGATGGGGGTGGTTTCAACTTGTGGGCCAACAGTTGTGGTCCATTGGGTCCAATTTTTGTGGCTAGTGACATATTGTTAGTTGTTGAGGGCAGCTAAGGTAGTTTCTCAGAGGAGTTCATCATTGGAAAATTATTGATCTCCATGTTTCTTTTGTTGCAGGGGTTATGTTGGTAATTAAATAAAACTAGACTTTTGATTAATTTACTTGTAGGGGCTTATTTTGAGGTTTTTTATTTAGGTTTTTGTCCCAGTAAAATCGGTATGGGTCAATTTGTTATTCATTTTCAATAGTTCAGCAAACTGATTTTTGTAGTGGGAGTTGGTTTCTATTTTCATTTGCAGAAGAAAACCAAGATCTGGCATTCTTCTTAAGATCCTTGCAGGATGCCAGCGTTGTAACCTTGTTTCAGTTTCTTGTTCTCTCTTTTCCTTTCTCCGGGGCATTTAATAAAGTTCTGTGTTATCAATAAAAAAAGGAGTTTTGATTCTTCGGTGATGTCCATGTATGTGCTGTTTTTGCTTGCTAACTGGGTTTCTATCTCTCATGCATGGTAAGCTTGCATGCCCTCATGATTTTTTTTCTGTTGTTTGTTCCCATGTAGGTGTTGATGTCAAGAAGAATGTTATTGTTACTGTTTCATCTGACAAAGGTCTATGTGGTGGAATCAATTCTACATCAGTCAAGATCAGCCGAGCTCTTCATAAGTTGAACGCTGGTACTCTTTCAGTCAACTTTAATTTTTGTCTTCTTATTATGCCAGCATATATTAGGAAGACTTTCCAAGCTCACATTCTGGTCTACTATATTCAGGTCCGGAGAAAGAAGCAAAGTATGTTGTTGTGGGAGAAAAGGCAAAGGCTCAACTTATCCGTGACTCAAGGAAGGACATTGAGTTATCTATAACCGAGTTGCAGAAGAATCCTCTGAACTATACTCAGGTTAATAGAAGAATTCTTTCATTTTATGTTGTTATTTTAAATGATGTATCACAAAAGGTATTGTTGGTCTATTTTAAATGATGTATCATTAAGGGAACGTTGTCTTCTCAGGTTGCTGTACTTGCTGATGATATCCTAAAGAATGTTGAATATGATGCTTTGAGAATTGTTTTCAACAAGTTCCACTCAGTTGTTCAATATTATCCAACAATTGCAACTGTATTATCCCCTGAGGTAACCAGATTTCTGTTGCACTTGTTAAGTGTACTTGATTATCTTTTTTAGTTTTTCCAACTTGCTGGAGATTGATCATCTCATGCTTTTGTATGGTTTAGGTTGTGGAGAGAGAGGCTGAATCTGGTGGAAAGCTTGGTGAGTTGGATTCTTATGAAATAGAAGGTGGGGAGACCAAAGCAGAAGTGCTTCAGAACCTGACAGAGTTCCAGTTTGGTTGTGTAAGCCCTTAGAAGCTACAACTCTTCTCACTTTTTCTTTGCATGTGCTCCTCTCCTGTTGGTTGGTAGGTTCTTTTATGGCCTTTTCCCGTTTCCCTTGATGGGAATACAAATACCTCAAATGTGTAAAAAACAAGAGTTGTCATGATAATAACAAGTGATGCTCTATGCTTTCTCCTGTGGCTGAATAAATAGAATTCACACACTTGTGATTTTCTCTTTCCTGAAAAAGATTTCCCCCATATTTTTGGTTTTTAGTATGTGATTTGTTTTTTTTAGGACTCCAAGGTTCTGTGTGCCATAAGATAACATAATTTCTTTCATGATTTTCCATAAACTAAAAGTACTTTAGTATTTATCAATTGAACCTGATTAATTGTCTCATATGTTGTTTTTATGGGGATTTTCTGAAATTTGCACTGTTTGCAGGTTCTTTACAATGCAATATTGGAGAATGCAACCAGTGAGCAAGGGGCTAGGATGTCTGCCATGGATAGTTCCAGCAGAAATGCTGGTGACATGCTTGACCGCCTCACTCTTACTTATAACAGGTTCTCTCTCTCTCTCTCTCTGTTCTGTTAGAAACATCTGTCTATATTACTTGTATAGGAGACCTAGCATCCACTTTCAGATTATTATTATTATTTTTTTATAAATGTGTAAAAATTGACCCTTTCCCACTTTCTGTGATTGTGTATAATAGAACCCGTCAAGCATCAATCACTACTGAGCTTATTGAGATTATATCTGGAGCTTCAGCACTGGAAGGTTAAGTTCAGGAAGCACAGTCTACCTGGCGAAAATAAAAATGTTGAGAGGTCTGTTTACCCTTTATGGGATCATCCTATTTTAAAGGCAGTTTTTGGTTGAGCTGCTACTTTGAATAATCTACCCAAGTCGAGAACTTTTTTTCTGGAAATTCTGTGACCATTTTTATGTTTTTGATCATTGGGGGCTCCTCTCTGTCAACTTATTTCATGTAATGGCATTTGGGGTCCTTTCTTTTCTTAGTTAATGATGAAGTTGGGATTTCTCTCACGATGTGCACATGATTAACTCTTAGATGTATCCTTAATGGCAACTTGCTTCATTGGATGAATTCTCTGAGCTTTATATCCAATTGGCTGGCATCTGTAAACTTATTTTCTGTTCGGATACTATGACCGGGGGAAACTTGGTGCCTGTGTAAGAACAAACACAATCTCAAGGGCATCTGGTTTGGATGTAATGGTTGGAATGTGATGTTATTCAACTGGAAACATCTGCCTGAGAACTGGTGAAGACCAATTGCTATCATTTCAGGTATATCAGATGAATCAGAGGGTACTAGAAGCTACATTGTAGCAATGACAGGCCGCCCCAACTATGGTTACCCAGATCATGAAGGATTTCCCACAGTTGAAAGTTGATTCCAAAAGTAAGCCAAATTGGAAAAACTCGGAAGGGAAATTGCTATAGCTGCATTGCCATCACTTTACGGAATATAATTAATTATCTTTGGGAATCATCTTGGTGGCAGATCCTGCGGTCCCCAAGACAGTTTTCTGACATTAATTTGAACCCACAGTTAATCATATGCTTAGCCATGTATTGAGATATTCTTTACTTTGAATTTAGGCTATAAGGTTGAAATTTAAACAATTACAGAACTTTAGAACTTGTCTGTATCAAAATAATCTGTTTGGGCTGAAACTTACCAGGTGGCTTGACAACACTAAATCTTGGAAGACAATATAGTATTTTGCTTCAAAGTAGGTAAGGATGTAAATGGATAGTCAAAAAAATGTATTCGATTTGTATTTGTTATCCGTTTTAAGGGAATATGTATTCCAAGAATCAGTATAATCCATTTGGAAGCTATTTTATCAGATCAGTTTATAAAAATATTAATAAGTAGTATAAAATAGATCATAATACTAAAATACCCTTATCAGTTCACGACATATTACATGAAATTAAATGAAAAAAAAAAAAGGGATTTATGAAGACATCAATGTAATTTCAAATAAAATCCTCCAACATCAACCCTAGAAGGCGTTTCCTTCCATCCTTCAACACCAACCCTAGTTTAGTTTTTGCAGTGGTCTCCTATGCTCAACGCAGACAGCCAAGGATATAAATGGATGATTATAAATCTGTATTGAATTCAGAAACCTATATCAGATTCGTGTCGGTATCGTTTGGGGGACTTGAAAATCGTGTTTCCAATAACTATACGAATTCGTTCGGATGTGAATGCAGGTAGTGATATTTCAAATTTGTATTCGATCCCATATTCATTAAATAGAAAAGCTAAAAGATATTCAGGAGGATTCAATGGCTTTATGACTACTGAACTAATATGTAACCCACAACAAGATTCAAGACTGATTATCAACGTCATCTTGTTGCAGTCTTCCATCCAACACTTTGTTAACCAATATATTAAAAAAGCTAGGCGCTCTCTGTAGGGGAGCATGGCCCCCAATGGGGCCAATGAGAGCACGTGTATTGGTATCTTGAGGTTGGGGCGAGCATGGCCCAAGGGGGGGCATTGAGAGAACAAATGCGTGTTAGTATCATGGGGTGGGGTGATCATTTCCTCCTCTGTGTGCGTGTGGGTGGTAGCGGTACACTCTCCCCCACAGATTTTTTCTCTCTAAAAAAAGAACTGAGAAAAACTAAAAATTTTATAACGCTATAAAGAGGGCTTGAACCTCCGACCTTGTGGTTAACAGCCACACGCTCTAACCAACTGAGCTATTCCAGTTATAAATATCAAAAGCATAATGAAAATGTTTATTTATATATAATATCCTAACTCCAACAATTGATGTTTTTTACTGTAGCGCAATTCTAATTCTTTATTGATCTTCTTTCCATAAAACTGCAAGAGACGCATCTCCGGTGCCCGGGTGTGGGCCTCTCAATCTGGCCAAGCTAAATTCCCCTTGACTTTTGGGTTGTCTAAGCAAAATCTGGTTTTCTCACCTGAAACTCTAAATAAACTAAAACCTATATAGAAAAGGATTCTGTCCAGCACCCTGCCCGGGCTGCATTTGCAGCGCCGGACTTGGTGAGGCGTGAAAAGACCGTCTCACCTCTGTTAGAGCAAGAAGCTTGGGCAGGGGTGAGATGGTCTTTCACGCCTAACTGTGTCCGACGCTGCACGTGCAGCCCGGACGGGGGGCTGGACAATAGGACAGACATTGATCCTCTTGGGTTCTAATCTTTATCAGCCATTATTTTCCACTTAGACTTTTAATCAGAGATATGAAAAATAAATAGTAAAACGGTGGGACTGAATTCCTGGTCAAATATACCATGATCATGAATGAGGGTGGGTGCTTACCCAACTATAGAATTGGCCAAAAATATTGGACGACCTGAGATGTTAAAATGAGTAGTACCCAGCTCAGCTTGAAACTTAATTGATCACCAATTCATCATATTCTATAAACAAAAAATAAGGGCGTATCCAGTTCACGAGACTCCCACCACTGTGAGGTCTGGAGATGGTCATAATATACGCAGTCTTACCCCCACTTCACCAAGAGGTTTTTTCTAAAGACTCGAATCCGTGACCACTTGGTCACAATGGTCACAATGGAAAACCTTACCATCACACCAAGGTCCACCCTACCTTTTTTGTTTTTTGTTCAAACCAAGGTCCACCCTATCACCATATTCTATAAATATAGAGAATTGTTTTTAAGGGTAATTTAATTAATTGAAGTTCCCTATTAGAACTAATCAAATTTAAGTTTGTGTTGGTCCACAGGTCTTTTCAGTTTTCTGTTTCTGATCTTTCTCTCTTTGCATTACATGAGATCCATCACTCTAAGTGTGGTGCACAGTCCGATGCACCACATGATGGGTGCACTGGACACACTTTAGAGGATAAAGTTCTGAAAAAGATTTAAGAATAAAGTTTTTCTCTATCAACGGTGAACGTTCACATGCCAATACAATCTTATTATTAGTTTCCTCCTATTAAACGAAGGTCCGAAATATCATTCTCGCTATTCCAAGAATCCCATCCAACCACTAGAAGTGGTGGGTCTCTCTTCACGTATGTGATGAGAAATTGGATATACAAAGATTAATTAAACACATCTTTTATGAATTGTTAGCCTTTTGTACCAGTCTTGGAAGAGCATAACCAATCTACCAAAAAAAAAAAAAAAGGAAGAGCATAATCAATTGAAGCTATTGCTTGGGGACAACAATATAAGTAATTAATATATCATATTATATTATCAATAAAAAATGAAAATAATGTTAGTCTCTTTAACAAATTAGGTTGTATTCAATTAAGTATACTCTTCAATATAATTAATATATAGCCACCCAAAAAAGGGAAAAAGAAACAACAAATATTCTCAATAATTCTCCTTGTGAAATACAAATCTGGTGGTGGTTTTGGTGGTGAGCTTTGTGCATAACCTCTCCAATTCCCTTGCTAAAGTTAAGTGCCCACAATAGAAAACTCCTGCAACCAAACCTCTTAAAATTAGTCCACATCAGGAGACATAGAACAATAGTGATTAAGAGTTTAATTTCCCACCAACCTCCATGCTGCTTATTTGTTTATTAATTGATTAAAGTGAAGGAGTTGTGACTGGCAATTAAATGATCTCATTAATACTCTAGATAATCCCTTATATATATAGGGAGAAGTTTCTTTAAGGCAGCGTGACCCCTACACCAGCATGGTCGCCGATGAGAGCATTCGTTGAAGCATCAACAAATACAACTCAGACTTATCCCAATTAAATAGGATCGGTTACATGAATCCTTGTGATGAAACATCAACATGGATGAGATTTCCACTTTTCATGGGAGCGGAGAGATAATTTCACATCTCTTTATGTTTGGGCGCATGGGTCACGCTGTCTTTAAAGATTCTTTTTCCCATATATTGAATAATTTACTTTTGCATCTACCTAGGATATATATATATATATATATCTATGGGCTAGGCTAGCTAAGAGCCATAAAATTGATATAATTGGTGAACTAATCAAACACTAAACTACTAAAAATTAAGAGGGTTAGGTCATGCCAGATCTCTTCATAACTATAGTATTAATTTACTTCTTAAAAAGGCAAAGACTTTGAACAACTCCCAACCTTGAGAGGTCTTGTTCTTTATGCCAGATTAATAATGTAGTGAATTATTAAGGTCAATACATGTCAAAGGACTTAAGTAAAGTTACAATAGGGTTGTTGGCCAAATCAATATTTCCTAATGCATTGTTAAGATTTTAAAGCTTTTTAAAGCCTAAACTTTTAAATTTAGGTCATACCAATTTTAAGGTAGTGGTTGAGCAGACTTCACCATTTTTACTATAAGGGTTAACTTCCCCTCAAACTTCTTACCAGTTTCCACTTTTCGGATCTAAATTAAAAGCTAAGTTATCTAATTATTAATGGGTTTGCTTATGACTCACCTATCCTTGCTCCTTCATGTGTACTAGCGAAGTTTGAGAAGACCTTGGTCCAGTTTGGCCTAGCAAAGTGTGTACGTACCTGTTCATGTCAAAAATTCTAAGTACAATTAACCATAATTAAAATAATTGGCTTTGGGTTATTCAAATAATCGGTTCTAATTAGTCGGTCTATTGGGCAATCGGGTTGAACCAATACCGACCGATTAATTCAAAAAATTATATTTCCTATTTAACCGAAATCAAATTATTCATTAAACAGTCAATTTGGTTTCAGTTGGGCTCAGATACTAACCGGAGTCCCGGAGACAATGTCGATGCCGGTTTTTGCATGATATAACGCTTGAATTGCACTTATCAATGCTGATCTTGCATCTCCATCTTCATAAACACTAGTAAGGAAATTGTGCATCTCTACTACAGCCTTAAAAGATTAGGTAGGATTTTACATTATTTATTTGAATTGGTAATTATAGAGGAATCTCATTCACAATAATAATAATAATGTAATTGAAATTCTAGGGTAGGTAATTAAGGTTTCTTTCCATACCTGCTTTCTGTTTGCATAGGAGACTTCTTTGATGACATCTCTAAACCAATCAAAGGAACTCTGTTCTCTAGTAACCCAATATAAGTATGCCTTTGATGGGCCCTGCTTTCTATTTGTAATGCCTGATTCTCCACCATCTCCCTATTCATCAAAAAATCAATTAAAACACCGAAAAGGATTCTGTCCAGCACCCTGCCCGGGCTGCATGTGCAGCGCCGGACTTGATGAGACGTGAAAAGATCGCCTCACCCCTGTTCGGGCAAGGCGCTCGGGTAGGGGTGAGGTGATCTCTTTTCACGCCTCACTGTGTCCGATGCTGCACATGCAGCCCAGGCAGGGTGCTGGACAGGGGCCGAGTCCTTAAAACACGCCTATCACATCAAATTCTCTTATTTTCTCTCTCTCTCTCTCCCTCTTTGAAGACATAACACAAACAGAAGAAGAAGAAGAAAAATTACATAATCAATATAAGGTTTGGTTAGGCCATGAACAACATCTTTGAGAATGCTAATGAAAGGAGTGGCTCCAATTCCAAGGCCAATGAGTACTATAACATCATACTTGATATGATCTTGAGAAGCTGCACCATAAGGTCCATCTATGTAAATCTTTGGAAACCCAGAACCCACAGGGGCAAGTGCCTACCAATACACAGCAAATTTTCTTACTATAATGTCACCAATCTTAATTGCATTTTTGTTTGAAACTATTCTAAATTTTTCCCCTTTTTTTTTTTTTTTTCTTTTCCCTTTGTGCATTAATTTTACCTCTTGGAAAAGACTATACATTTGATAACTCCAGTCCCCTTGAGTTCTAATATGCACATTGAGATAATTATCTTCTGGAGCAGATGTCAAGGAAAAAGGGTGCCTGAAAATGAAAAAACAGAAATTCTAAGATTAGGGTTTTTTTTTCATTTTTGGGAGAAGGGGGAGGAGAACTTACCATTCAAATGGAGAAATTTGAGGGCATTGGATGAATATATACATCCCACTTCTGTAGTTAAAATCTTCAGGCTTGCTCAATTTGAGTGACAAAACTTTTCCAGGATAAGTTTTTGCCTGTAATAAAAAAATAATAATGAAGGTTTTAGGGTCTAATTTTATTTATTTTTTTCCTTCAAAAAAATAGAATTTTCAAAACTAGAAATTTCAATTTAATTTATTTGGTCATGAAACTCCCAAAAAAAAAAAAAAATTTGTACCTCAAGTGTTTCAACATGGTACAACCCTGATCTTATCGCTCGAAAAATACGCTCCCATAAGTATAGCAACACTGGAAAGGCTATATACATCCATGTCTGTGAAGGAATTTTCATGCAATCAAAAAGAAAATACATCTCATTGGTCGAAAAGTTGCTCAAACTCTTATTTAAATTTTTAATAAAATTACTAAAATACCATCAAATAGAGATGAATATGAAATACAAAATGATATTTTATTTTGGTAATTTTAGTTACTTCCTTTATTCATTCATGTGGCAAATAGTAAAGTGTTATAATTCATTAAGCATAATGACAGGAAATAAAACCCTAAAAATAATTATATTGATCCAATATTCTACAATTTGCTTCTAAACTGAAGCTTTATTCATTCTTGATGATCTCTACAAATGTAATCGGGTCAGGGTAGCAACTTCAAGAAGACAATCCGAACCAGATCCTAACTAAAGTGTGGTTAATTAACAAGTCAACACCAATCAGTCCTAACCCATCCAGTACACCGGCCACCAAAACATAAAGGTTTGATTAACCCCAAAAAGAGAAATAGAGGAGGAAATTTTAGGTGGGTTTGGAAGGAAAATTATCTGCTCCATTTTCTGCCCGGTTCAGTTCTTAAGTCCCTCTAATAAGGGGGGTGGATCCTACTTGGGCAGTGTGATCGGGAAAAGGTAGGTGGTCATTTCTGCCCCCTATTAGAGGGACTTGGGGAAATAGAGCAGATAATTAATGATCCAGGTTTAGATGGATTATTTGGTCCGGGTCAAGATTTTGCCTCAACCCATCACATTTTACTATGAATTATGAAGCAAATATTTGATTAATAAAAAATTAAAAAAAAAAGTAGAGATCCACATAGAACGGACATACCGTTTTTTGTCTTGCATCATGAGTTAGGAAGAGGAATATGGAGTGAACAAGGAGCAGTGCATACACAATGATGAATAGATGATGTGAATACCAAAATGTATTAAATCCGGTGACCCGCCGGAGCGGCCATGGCAGCGACAAAGGTCGTCGCCGGGGCAATGGGGTTGCTAGAGTGAATGCAATGGCCATAAGAACCACCATTGTAATCCCAGTAATAACCTCCGTGGTACCAAGTATCTCAACATAAGATGGTTGATGATTCCCAAACCCTCCGGCAATCGTTCGCCGGAAAACTGAAGGATTACAACCGGCAATCCTCGGAAAATCACAAGCTAGATGAGCACCTGCATGGAGTATCACACCAACCACTATTCCTCCTGCAATAAGCTAAACTAAAAAGAAAACCAATCACAGGTCACGTAAGTGAAATTTCAAAAATACCCTTAACGTAAATTTTTTTTTAAAAATTTTTGGCATGTAAACGTTATCACCTTGTGAAAGTTGATATTGTCATTGAAGGGAACAACAGAGTTAATCCAACGGTTCATGCGAAGCCACGTCACCGTATTTCGGCAAACTGGGAGAAGAATTAGAGCCATATTGAACTTGAGAGTCTCTGCTGCACCTTTGGCTGTGGAAAGACAGTAACCTGTGCACTGAAATGCTTTCCTGTGTTGGTATTGTATGAACTTCCATGTGAAGAGTGTAATACAAATGCTTAACCATAACCCAATTATCCATGCTCTTCTCCAGTAATTTCTAAGATAGATTTCTTCATTAATCCATGGTGTTCTTGTTTGACAATTCTCCTGGTTTTGTTCTTCAGAATTGGATTGGATTGAGACTGCAAGTTGAGATTCTTTGAAGAAGATTCTTTCTAGTTGAGATAGCTGCAACAATATAAGAGTTCATAGTTCAAATTTAATTCAGACAAAAAAAAAAAAAAAACTTTGTAGAAGAGCATGCATGCTGCGCCCAAACACAGCAAGGGGTGAAATGATCATCCCGCTCCTATGAAAGGTGGAAATGTCTGCCGAGACAGGAAACCATTGAGAATGGGGATGAGTCTCACAAATAGCATCCACCATGTGGGACCCACTCGAGCAAATGGGATCCCAATTCATGCCTGCCTTGTTGATGCTTCTGTATGCTCTCCCATTGGCCCAACTCTCTTTTAAAAAAAAAAAAATTACCTCAATAAAGCCACGTTTGGAGATGTCAAACTCTTCCATGATTAAAGTAGAGTAATCTTCTGCATCTTCCTGTGTCATGGACAACTTATTTGTAGAAGCACTCAACAGGATAATCTGAAAATGAAGCAGAAATTAAGAAAATAAAGAATTTTCAAAAAAAAATAAAAAAGGTTTTTATTTCTTAAGCATAATTAATTAACCTCCTTGATTTCAATCTCAGTAATTTTCCCATCCATATTTCTGTCACACCTGAATTAAAAAAGGAGGGAAAAAAAAAGAGTTACTAACAAATTTTTTTTTAATAATTGATTTGTTTTACAAAAAGGGAAAAAATTAATATATTACAAGTCGAAGAAAATTCGGATCCTGGAATTGAAACTCGGGTCGGTGATCCGACACCAGTAGTCATGGAGTTGGGCTTTAGTGATTTCCAATTGCAGATTATCTCTGTTTCTGCTTCTCCCTTCTAATGCTTCTAGAAGCTCCTCTGCAAATTCTGGTGTGTCTTCCATTCCTGATAAATAAAATTAATTATTTAAAATAATTGTAATTAGTTAAAATTAATAAAGAAAATTCTCTATTATACGCCGGAGGAACTTTGTCGTAACTCGTAACTCCGAGAATACATCAAATACTCACCGATACAGAAAGCGAAATCCGAGCGGTTCACAAACGGAATTGGACCGGTAGTAGTGGAAGCTAGTCGGTCGAACCGTTCTTCCATGTCTTTCCAGTCATTTCTACTGTTTGCCATGCGGTCGATAAATCTCAGCCGTTCGATAGCGAACCCGGCGACTGTGGGAACCCAATTTCCGGCGAGTTGTGACTCGTTCCGGTTCGGAGATAGGAAGGGAAATGTGTCGATTCTATCTCCATCGACGTAAGAAGAAGATGATGAAGAAGAGCATGGCGAAGAAGAAGAAGGAGAAGGTGAGGAAGAGGAAGAGGGGGAGGATTGAAGGGTTGTTTGGGGAGACATTTTTGGTTCCATTGTTGATGATAATGTGAGGGGTGGTGGTTGAAGTGGAAAGATCAAAACTAGCTTGTTGCAGAGTTTAGAGTTTAGAGAATGAGTTGGGTTTCGTATAGTAAGGACGAAAAAAGTGGTGGGATATAAGTAAGATTATAGATAGCTTTTTTGTTGGGTTTTATTTTCTCTCCAAATGCAGATTGGAAAAAGAGAAAGTTGAATTGGAATTTCAAGAGGACTAAAGAGAATACTATGAGAGACAGGGGAGGAGCACAAGAAAGACTACAGATTTGAAGTTGAGGCTTATCTGAGAAGAGAGACTAAAAAGAGAGAGAGAGAGAGTAGGAGAGAAAGTAAAGTGTGAGAGTAGGTAGAGTATGGAAACCAAGCACGAAATGTTTATTATGAGAGAGAACTACAGAAGTAACAAGAAGGCGGCTTCTTGCAAGCAATGGCATAATAAGAAGGCGGCTTCTTGTAAGTTATGGCATATAACATTACAACCCAACCTCTCCAAACTTCTTATGGTGCTGCACTTTTGGTGATGAATAGACTACTCTATTTGCTAACCCCACCAACATCACCATCTCTCTCTCTCTATACATATCTCTTGTTCTCTTGTTTTCATTGAAGTGCCAGAGTTCACGGCGGGTCTCACATGTCACAATACTGTCCTAAACACAACTGATATGGAACTAAATTCCGTGGTACAACATTCATTTGTCAAATTATTTGAGTATGTGAAGCTAGGGGTGAAAGTTTGGCCTTGTCGGCCCGAACCCGCCTTGGTCTGCCCTGAGTCCGAACAGGACCTGCGTTGAGATATCTTGGCCTTGAGGGCGGGTCAAGGCTGGAAATTTCTAACCCTGAGTCAGGATCGGGTCAGGTTAGGGTTGAGGCCTTAGACTGAGCCTGGCCCAACCCGGCCTGACCCAAACCTATTTTAAGTTATATTATAAAATATATATTGATATACTATATATATTATAAACTTTAAATGTGACACACTTTTTGTTATATAATATATTTTATATGAAGATAATAAGTGATATACACATTTTATTATAGTGCTATTTAAGTAAAATTGATAATTTTCTCCTCGGCCCAATTCAGCCCATGCATCTCCCTTCCCCTTCTCCATGATTAGGTCCAATCAGAGTCAGCCCGACCTGACATTGAGGGCGGGTCAGGGTTGGATTTTTCAGGCCCTTAGTTAGAATCGGGTCGAGTCTGGGTCAGTCAAGAAAACTCAAGGTTTGGCTACGGTTTTATGAAGTCCGGCCCAACCTGACCCTGTTGCACCCCTATGTGAAGCTAGGGTGCCATGTTGGAGAAAGTCTAGAAGGAGTACAAGGGAAGAAAAGGGTTGGGGGGGGGGGGGGGAGTTAATTATATTTGTCTGGGAAATCAAATTATTAATGCCAGAGATGGGATGACGAGTTAGGGTCTGACCACAACGACCATAGTTCTTATAATATTTTTTTTAGAAGAACATTAGGGGACACGTGGCAAACATGCAGCCAATGATTCTATATATGGTAGGCTAATAAGTATGAGGACGTCTTACCCACTAACCCATCATATATACATATATATATTTTTAACTTATGTAGGAAACCAACTTAATAAATATTGTTATCTTGGTTCTATTGGTGAGTAGTGACAGCTTTTTATCATTTAGGAATGTTCATAAAATTAGCATATGATTAATGGAATAAATTAATTAGGTGCATTATATATGAACCCAAGGTAGGTTTCTAAGTTTTGTTTGTTTTTTCCAATCGATCAAAGGTTAGATGGCCGCCAACATTGATTCATTTGATCCTTTTCTTTAGATAGGATAGTGTTGTGGGTAAAAACTAACCTGAAGTGGTGATTAAGATAGCCCCACATCAAAACCGTGGTTCATATAAGGATTGGAGTCCTCACTTGCTCACAAGGCCTTTTAAAACCATGAGAATGACATATTAAGTTAGTTTTGACGAGCAACTCAGAGTAGACAAGATCATGAGATGTATTCTCTGACCTCATTGGGTTTGAGACGTGAGAAGAGATGATATCTTCGCTTGTCATTCATTTTTGTGTTTAATTAATTGCAGATGATCATATGATCATCTTTTAAATTGGATCGAGTTTATTCTCTGTCTTAATTATTGTCATTAGATTCATTGTGATGATAGGGGCAGAAGTGTGGGATATTATGATCCTCATATCACTATCTTTTTTGTACTATTTTCTTGGACTTGGGCTTCAACATTGAATTCGGATTTGGATACTTGTGCCATTGTCTGTCCTCACTCCGTTCCTATCAATTCTTATAAGATGTTAGAAGTTATAGAGGTACAGTCTTACATCGATTAATTTGGGGATCTATGAAACCATCTCCACCTAATAGCTTAAGCTTTAAGATAAGAAATCTGAAATGGTTTTTATTGGGGAAGCCAAACAGAGACTACGGATCGAGAAGAATCGTAATTGAAACTGGGTATCATCCAGATTTAGGCTGGTCTATTCAAGTAAGCCCTGCCCAAGTAACAAATTTATATTTGAAGGCCCATTCTTTCCAAGGCCTGTGGAAAAGCACAAGTATCTCGGCCCAAGCCCTTGCCAACTAAACTTCAGATGCCTTAAGCTGGGCTTTTTAAGCCCAAGACCTGCCTGTGAAAGTTGTGCTTATCCTTGTGTTTGGGAAGAAGAACTGAACAAGGTACCTACATTGAGATGCTTATATATGATTGTATCTTCAATTATCTGAACCTTTGCACACCCTCTCATAAAAAGTGAGGGCCCCTCATTTATTTTTTATTTTTCATTAATTTTGAAAATGTAGCTACGCTCTACATGGATGATACCTTTCCTCCCCCCCCCTAATTGGTGTGGCATATAGATTCCTTCCCATACTGACTGTGTGGGAAACGTCCTCCCATATGATTATATTTTTTATGGGAAGTAGTTTTCTGTTTGGGAGTATGGCCTACGCCAGCACTTCCATGTGTCTATCTCTCTCCTCAAAACAAGGGGCAAATGTATCTTTTCATATGGGGACGAGAGAGATAGACTCATGGGAGTCCTAGCATAGGCCACACTCCCGGACAAAGTTCTTTTTCCCATTTTCTATTATCCAAACCTAAGCTTAAGTTTATATGGGCTTGAGGGTAACCCTACTAAGGATTGTTCAATTCGAGTACAGACAAACGCAATGACAATTGTTCTAAGATTTAAAGTATCGATTAGTATCATATTGTATCAATCGGCCCCCAATGTTTCACATATCCATAGTACCGCAAATAACTTTTTATCAACTTATCATGTATCAAAACTATTCCTATATTATCTCTAATTTTTTAATTTCTTAATAATTTGGCCAAGGTTTTGGGGATTAACTTCAAGCTAAGTGACCAGACAATTGGGTCTAACATAAGTCCAAGGAAGGCTGAGAGAGTTCAGTCCAGTTCGGAAATAGTGGCTTGAGGGGACATGAGACTAGGTCTCGTGATCAAACCTTTTTAAAAAAAAACAAAAACACTAGTATGGTAATTATGGTAGTGAAGTGACCTTTGTGGTCCTCATAAGGATTGGCCTAGTATGATGAACTCGTCCGATTGGAGGCCTCGATCCACATACTGATCAAGATATGTGCGATGGTGTGGGAAGTCCCAGTCGCATGATGTATGGTCCGCCGCACAAGTGCGTGGAAGAGAAGCCGGATCCCCTATCCCTGTGGTCCTGTTTGCCACCGTGTGGGCCTAACAAAAAATTGGCATCCATGAACTTTAGTCTGACAGCCCATGAACAAAGGCTCGTCTTTTAAGGAGGCAAGCAAATTATTTGAAAAAAAGTGAATCACCACCGAAAGCAATAGTATCAGAGCAGCTGAAAGTCCTCTCTTGAATTCTATTCCTTAGTCCTCACTAGTTACCAATCCCCATTTTCCACACATCTTCTTCACTGAAAAAGATTAATTAACCCTTCCTTCCATTCTCCTCCAATGTTAACTATCCATGTCCTTCTATTGCTTCTCATCTCCACCTTCTCCCCAGTCCAGGCGGTACCCACCGGCACCGGCATGTGTAGTGACACATGCGGTTCCATCCCAGTAAAGTATCCTTTCGGCACAGGATTGGGATGTGGGAACCCAGATTTTGGGAGATACATAAAATGCAAAGCAGGGAAACTCCAATTCTCAACAAGTAGTGGTGCCTACACTGTTTCTTCAATTGATTACCAAACTCAAACTGTTATACTCTCAGATCCCCTCATGTCAACTTGTAATTCGATGCAGAATTCAGGTAGTTTTAGATTGGATTCATCTTCTCCATTCAATATAGTAACAGAGGATATCTTTGTTTTGCTTGGTTGCTCTACAACATCTCCAGTTTTCGATCCAAATGAGGAGTTATGCGACAACACTGGTTCAGCTTCTCGTGTGTGTAAGGGTTTGTATTCTTGCAAAGGTGTTTCAGGAATTGGGTTGGAACCAAATGCTCCAATTTCTACTTGTTGTGTTTATGAAGCACCAATTGGGCTGTTGGGTTCTTCTTCATATGCAGTACTTGATCTTCCTAAGCTTCAATGTTCATCTTATTCATGTATTTATGGCTTTGGGGAAGATGAGATGGATCCAAAGAAATGGAATTATGGAATTTCTCTTCAGTTTAATGATTCTAATTATCAAACAGATGCTTCTAATTGTAAGAATTGTGAGGTCAGTGGTGGTTTGTGTGGCTTCAATGGCTTGGATGAATCTTTTGCTTGTGTTTGTCGTAATGGTGTCAACACCACCACTACCTGCTATGGACAAGGTTTGCTTCTCTGTCTCCATTAATGCTCCTTTAATTTTTATTTATTTATTTTTTTGCCCTTTTGGGCATCGATTTCACTTACTTGAACTCAAAAGGTCTTAATTTTGATGCTAAGTTGTGGTATAATTCTGATTTAGGCTATACATGGAGTGGAACATGGAGACCCAAAATTCAAATCAAATGGAGTCTCTCAGGTAGATTTCTTTGTTTCCCACCTTCTAAACTCAAAAACAGAAACTTTTCCTTCTTTTGCTTGCTTAGATCTTGACTTTTGAGATAGCTTTTTGTCCTCTTGGGTTCACACTTCACAAACGATTTGAATAAAGATGATACGAAAAGTTAACTGAACAGGGTAGTAAATAAAAGGGCTGTAAATGAGCTGGGCTGGGTTGGGCTGGGCCCCCACATGGTTGGCTACCATAGGGGGACAAGTTTAGCTGTAGTTAATGTGATAAGGGAGGTCGTGCAGCCAAGAAACAGGGGTGTGTGAAATGACCACCACACCCCTATGTCCAATTTGGCTCTCTTCCAGCCGTTGTGGGAGCTGGAGGGTTCAACCCAGCAAAGCAAGTGGGCCCCTCCTGTGAAATGACCATACCCCTTGTTTTTGCTGGGCTGGACTCTCCAGCTCCCGCCACAGTTGGAGGAGAGCCAAATCCCCCCTATGTCTGGGCGGTGTGCACTGCACGATCAGGTGGAGTTCTTTCTCCCTTGTGATAATATACACGTTATTTATTTATTTTGTTTTGGTAAACCATATTATTAATAACTAGGGAAAAGCGTGCAAGATCTGACAAAAGTTATTGATTTGTAATCTGTAATTAGGGATTTTCGTCGTCTGGATTGCATTCTTTTATTTAAGCATCAGAGGATATGGCTTCTCATAATCTCAATGGAGGCAATGGCATGATCGCATGAGAGAAATCAATGGAAACACAAATTTTAGCAGAGACTCTTCAAATGGTTTGTTGTCAAACTCTTTTGGCTCTGAGTTAGTATTAGAGTTGTAAGAGACCAGTTTTTTATTTGGTAAACAAGACAAGTAAGATTCAAGTTAATGGAAAGTAGATATATTGATGTCAGCTTACAATGGATAATTATGCCATTTTTTATTATTGTTTTTTGGGGGGGGGGAGGGGGGAAGGGGGGTTTAATATAATTATGCCAAGTTATAGACCTAATTAATGGCATTTCATTTGTTGATTAAGTCAGTTGGGATGCTCTCCCCATGTGGTAACCTCTTCACCCCATCTCTCACCGTCCATGAGGTGTGGGGCTACTTCTAAAATGCGAGACCCACACCCATGGATGGTGTGAGATAAGGTGGGGAGAGGAATTGAAACTGGACTATGTTTTTTCTTTTGGAATAATTCCAAACCAATTGTGAATCACATTTGGGTTAGAGATAGAACTTAGAAGGGCATCAAAGGTGTTATTCCTTGTTTCAAACCAAAAATAAAAAAAGGGTAAATATTATCATTTCACACGTGTACTCAAAAAATGTGCATGACAATGATATGTTTTGATAATTACATAATGACATGTCAATTTTAAATTATTTTTGGAAATCCTTTTATATTCCTAACTTAAAGAATTTGAGAATACAATGATGAGCGATTAAAAGATGTCAAGTTTAGAATACACTTACAGAGGTGTCATTCAGATACTTCCTTAAAGAATGCATTCTTGTCTAGGAGTGTGGCCCCAATGCCAACGCAGGGGCCAATGGAAGTTTGTGTGGAAGCATCAACTGAAGAATACTTAGTTTTCATATTACTTCAACCTAGGCCTCTGCTCTAGGTTTATCAAACCTTTTCTTTAAATGGGAAATAGGGCAAATACTTGAGAATTTTTTTGGAAAAAAAACAGCTACATCCATATTTATAGTAAATGACAACTTATGAGTTCTCGCCCTAGATGCCCATTTATGAGCAATCAAAGCATCATTTCTAGTTTTCTTAACAATACTTACACACTGAAAACACTTCATAAACTGTTGAACATCATAAAGCAGATTAAAAATATCCTATGGTCATCCCTTTGCACTTCCTTGCATGAATCAATTAACCACATCTTGACAATTCGTCCAAACTATCACGCTCGTCCACCCCTACTCCTTCGCTCCTTGCAGTAAACTCCCTGCAACTCTGGTTCTTGCAAACTCCTTACAAAACTTTTATTTATATATGCTACAGTAAAATGTGAGTGAGATAAAATTATAGCAGACCATCCTGCATCTTCATTAGATCCCCCATAACTGTCATGGTAAATAATAAGAGATATGATTCCATACAATAACCTGTGGTAAGCATCTTTGTCCCAACCATCATCAATCTGAGATCCTGAAAGAGGCTGGTAAGTAGTAGAATGCTAAATTCTCAAATCATAAACCAATTTAGAAAGATTCCGAAGTAAGAGGGATGGACTAGGTTTTTGCTTCATGAAGACAACATTATTCTACCATATCCATGTGAAATAGGAGAAAATAGCAAGTACAAATATGATACACATCTTATCAGATTTGGTTATGCACGGGAAGTAAATAAGCAACCTTTCGATTTGGACCATTCGATTTGTTGGTCCAGGAGTCCAACTAACAATTAAAAAATACTTTGATCAAACCCAATTTTTCTTTGCCCATGGTGAAGGAGGAATTTCACAACAACCATCAGCCCCATTTGATTGGACTAGGGAGGAGTGTTTTCGACCTTGTACAATAGGGGTAGGAGTTCATGATGATATAAGACACTAATCATGAGGTCACATTACCAGTGGAGAAGGGATTCTTCCTGCTTCACAGGTGAAGGAAAACTTTATCCATTTCGATTTGATTTCTTCCATTTCATCTTTCCTTTTGTTTTTTCTTTTGTAAAGGGGAATGAATTTTTGTTGAAAAGAGTTCCTATTGAATGGCCCACATTTTGCCAAGTGGATAGGCTATTTAGTCATTCTATCCCTTGGATAGATAGGGGTCTGTTGAAGAAATGTAGAATATAAAATACAGAATTCGTTATATCTATATAAAATATAGAAAATGTATAAATATGAAATCGTATCAGAGTGAAAATAAATAGGTATTAATAGATCAAGAAAAAAAAAAAAAGGAATAGTGAAGAAAAGTTATACAAAGCTAGATCTAAATGCAAGTGACCCCCTCTTTATTTATTTATTTTATCTATCATTAATTTAATGCAAAGTTATTTTTGCCTTCTTTGAAGTATCATGAACAGTTCTTGTAGATCGAATAAATATAGAATAAGAGGAATATTTAAAAATGTTTGATTATTGATTAGGTCGTAAAAACCTATTTTATGAAAATCTCTTCATTCTTTCTACCAAAAAACCAAAAAAAAAGAAAGAAAATCTCTTCATTCTCTTTGTGATCGAATATCCATTGCAACAATTTGATAGATGGCTCTGAAAGCATGAGACTGATTGAAAAGAGTAGACTGAGAAATCTCCTTCTACAATATGATGCTTTTTGTTTGAGATTTTAGGTCTCATATTGTCATTCTGAAAGTGTGATTTTTAGGCATATGTAATAGTTGGTGGCCCATTTCAATTTCACAGCCATTTTGTATTGAGTTTTTTTTTTTTTTTTAATGATTCCTTTTTATGAAACTAAAAATTAATTCTTATAATAAAAACTGGACCATCGTGGAGAAACAAACTACATTTCCAAAATATAAACAATAAAATCATTATAAAAAATGAAATCTATACTAATGAGTTTTTTAATAACAATTTCTTTAATAAAAAATAGATACCTCATGCATATCAAGTGTTATCAAGTGGTTAATAAAAAGCATGCATTTTTCTTCGGATATATAAAAACATACATTGTTAGCATGATATTTGTTTATAACAATTTATTAGCCTACTTTTCATCATTCATCATGCTATTTTTTCAGCTTCCTCTCTCAAACTTGATGAATTGTAAGAATAATTAAGAGAAAATAAGTATAATGATGAAACTTCATATGACAAGATTGAGACATTGGAGGAAACTAATATGGCAAAAATATTTATTGATCAACCTTTTCATAATCCGTCCTATCAATGAAAGGGAAAAGAATAGGCCAGTTACAGGTAGAGAGTGAGAGGCAAATAAAGAAGCATCTAAAATTTCAAGACATGAAACTGAAGAAACATTTAGGGATCTTTCAAAAATAAACAATTACTGTGGTAGATTTTTTTGTCCTTTTGATCTAATTTTTTTTGTTGGGTATTCTTTTTGCAATTAATTATTTTCTAAATTCCATGGGTTGCAAAATTGATTTTTGGAAATAATTTATTGAGGTAGCTTTTTTTTCATTTACTTTGATTTTCTCTTTTCATTTTTGACTTTGTTTAATTAGTCCTTATACTTGTTATGTTTCATTGTTTTTGTAGTTGAAATGCAGGAAAAAAAAGAAGTACAATTGTAGATTACCTAATAATTTGCTTCATCGTCTTCATAGGGCAATTGTCACTGCTTATGGACCCGAGCCTGGGTGATGTATCCATGACCAGGATGAAGCTTGGGTGAAACTAAGTGGAGGTCCGAACCGACTGATGTTGAAGAATCAGTGGCTGAGTTGTAGTTAGGGGTTAAATGCCACTAGAAGGTTCTCCCTGAAATGCGTTGAGGCATCATCTTTTTCATGGAAGTGAGGGATGTTATCGACAAATTTCTTTTCAAAAAGATGAAAAAACTTCTGGAGACCAAGACCTACTTTTCGTAAGTAATGCAAGAGGATCAAGGGCAGAGAGTTCTTTGGCAAATTAGTGGGAATTGAAGATGGATTTTATTTTGAGAATTTGTGCTAGATGTTTTTTATTTTAAGAACATAAAGAGTTGAATAATTGGGTTTCTTCAAATCAATGCATATAGATTGTCACACCCCGCCTTGGATAGCGTAGACGTAGCATGAAACGATGCGATCTCGCACCCAACCTAGCCAGGAAGCTCTGTGTAGCACAATTATCAAACATAAAAATAAAGAGTACTAACAGTGGAAAGATACGTATAAACTTAAAGTATTTACATAAAGTCCAACAAGGGACCACATGGTATACCTGTAAAGTATGAACAAGATTATACCCCCAAAAGAAAACCCATAATTACAGACATTTCAAAAAAACTATCTACATTAGTGTTATACACACATCAAAAAGAATATAAATATGTACGGCCTATTCCATCAGGCCCACCTAAGAGAAGACACATAAATCACAGACGTAGGACCCGTCATGCTCCTTGGGCTCTAGTCTGTGAAGTCCTCAAAGGCATCATCCACGAACTCGTTATCAGGTAGTCCGTCACCTGCACAATCATCTAAAAAGAAGGTTTCCACGAGTGTGAGCTCACACTGAGCCCAATGAGGGGGAAAACACATAGCACACAAATGATGCATGATCACATATTTTTAAATGAAATTATCAATCGCACAATATGATGCATGTTCAATTCCATTTTTATTAATCCACCTAACAAGAAGACTAAGTCATTGGTTTGAACTAGGGTATTGACTCGAGGAGTACTTTGGGTCACTTCACTTTATCGCCGCCGCACTCCCTCAACCAATACAAGTAGGGAGCCCACCTTCACGCTTGGCACTTTGGCTCAAACCTTTGGGCAGACCCCGATAGTCAAGTACCCCGACCCTAGGTTAAATCCCTTTACTCCAGGTGTCAGTAACCCGACTACCTAGCACCTGAACCCCTGTTGGTAAGGGTTGTAGTTCGGGGTTCCTATCCTATCCATGTTTTCTAGATGATGACATGTTGTGTTCAAGAGTACACCGTGTTTCATATACACGTCCACTCAAGAACACAGGGTCACATAAGTGGTAGTACATATTAATTTCAAACAACAATCACAACCAGTTTTGCATATCCATGCACCATTAATGAGAGGAGCATATACCATAGCATATACCGTTGCAATTTCAAACAAGAGTTTAATATATCATAACATGTTCAATTTAAACAATACACAATCCTAGACATGCATCATTAGCTAACAATAAATGAACACTCAAACATGAAAATCAAATCTTGAACTGTTGTTCATATATATAATAGATTAGATATAAATCACAAGCAACACAAAAAATCCCACTCACCTTAGTTGTCTTGATCAAGCTACCCAACCAAGTGTCCAAAATTAAAGAGAAAGGATTCAAGCAGGTTCAATGTCCTAAATACAGAGTTACAAAAATATTAAGACACTTCCTAAAAGGCTAGAGCATCATCCCAATCCATTAAAGATCCCAAAAAATCATTCAGGGGTGGCCAGAGCTTCTAGCTCCAGAAGAGCCGGTCAGCCTGCTCTGAAGAGCCAGCCCATAAAACAGAACTAAAAACAACAATTTATTTGGCTGGGTTTTGACCACCAAGCTTGGTTAAGCTGGCCAAGGGGCTTAGGGAGGAGGAAAGAACACCCCATCATGGTTCCAAATAATCTACATGAAGGGATGATCAAGGGATCACTCATGCCATTACAAATCTAACAAGAAATGGGACTGAATTGAAGAGGAATTTAAGAAATGAGTTAAAGAACTCAAGGATGGTAAAATGAAAGCTAGTTCATGAAGATCATATGAATTTGGAAACAAAAGAGAAATTAATGCTTACCTGTGGGTGGAATAGAGTTAGATTTAGAAGGATTCTTGAACATGCAAGGCAAAATGAGACATCAAGCTCCAACATTCATCAAGCTTCAGCCCCCAGCTCACAAAACGTTTCCTACCTCTTAGTTTTGAGAAAAGAGTTCTCAAAGCTAAGAATGAGAATATAAATATAGCCCCAAGGGCATGTTTGTCAAAAGACAGGAATAGAATGAGTTCCACCTTGACTTTAAAATGTGATTCTAAGCCTAGTGGAAATCGATTCCGAGGCAAATTATTAATACATAAGTCATCGATATGTCAAGGTCGTACTGATATGACACGGGTTTTTACAAGATTTGATCGCATTGGACCCACGAGGTACGACAAGGCATCGAGCCGACACAGCCAATCATGGTGGTAACTGATTCGAGGCCGACCGAAACAAGCATAGAATAATTAACTTATTTTAATTCTAAAATAGGTGTTATTACCTAATGTTCGGCATCCGACACTGATAATTGTTGCAAGTGGTCCGCCAAATATCTCTCGCACGCAAACCTTATATGTGACGGACCACAGGGTTCCTCGGATTCCATCAAGGCCTTGTTCGATGGTTCCTCGGCACAAGGTGCAATAGGGGTGCGCATTTGTTTCAACGACGGACAATGCCCACAACGCGGAGATGGTCATGGCACCTAAAACCACACCCGCAGGACCTATTATTTCAATAAAAAATTTAAATTAGGCCCAATTTTATGAGGTGGGTCTCACATAGATGGGTCGAATTTGTTCGAAAGTTAAATTACTATTATACCACTGATTTAAGAAAATTAGATACTTCAACTTAAAATAGCTATGTTTTTTATTTAAAATCCATTTTTCAAAAGTATATTTGATCTCCCGTAAGAAAAATCAAGTTTGAACTTATTTTTTAGATATTTAACCAATTATTTTCTATTCTCAAGTTTGTCAAATTAATAATAAGTTTAGAAATTTATCCCAAAAATATATATATTTTTTCTCTTAAGTTGTAAGGGTATTATGTTTAGTGGCATTTTTTATAATTTCCAAACCAACTTATTCTGATTGCTTTCAAGCCGTGCAAAACATTAGCAAATGATGCCACAAAGCCCCAAAGGTTTAATGAGGCTCAGAACCTCATCTCAGGCCACTTGATCATCATCGATGTGTATGATTCTAAGGGTGCCAATACTAAGTCCTCAATTGATCTAACTGCTAGGCATCAGGTGGACAACTATCCTCAGGGATCCACATGTTGTTGAGGTGGCCTCCCAATTGTCACGTGGACTATATTGGCAATGTTGTGTTATCTTTCTCTTCCTCATATGTAATGTCCTTGTTGTGCATCATTGTGTGATACCGTTTTACTGCATCTCATTGGTAGGTTTCTCTATGTTGCTTGTTCAGAGATTTTTTTCCCAAAAAATGATAAAAAAAATATTCTTTCATAGCCATTTATTATGACCATTAATAGGCATTGTTTCTAACATTTCCTAGTGGGCATGGATAGACGTTGAGAGTTCTTTCCTCAATCCTCAAGAATTCAAGGTAAAAGAATTATTAAGACAAGTTCAGTAAGTTGATGTGGCCCATTTGCAGCATCAACTAACTGTTATCATGTAGTTTAGTGAGAGTTACGGATCGGGCTCTTCTACGATGCAGGAGGCGCCGGACATCTTGTGACGCGGTACCACAACTCCCCATGTGGACAAGCTCCCTTTTGAACTGCCTGGATCGAGCTGTGCAAGCTGAGCATGGTGCACGTGCATGTAATTTTTGTTTATATTTTTGCGAGAGGATTCCCCACGTCATTAGTGTGGGAGATATCTCCATGCCATAACTTGGAAATCAATGTACATTGAAATGGGCTTACATGGTCAAACTAGAAGAGAGAAAACAATAAAAAAGCCACATGAGAAGACACAATAAGTCAATAATACACTAACATTGTGGGAAATTTCCCCCTTAGTATTTTCCCTCTCACCTACCTTGGAATTGCAATCTCCCCCTACACAATAGTATGCTTTAATACACCCCCTGTCACCTTTCTCGATATCCATGTAGCAGTTATAATTAAAATCCCATGTTGGAATCATAATCAACCCACCCATTAATTTATTGGTCCGATTTCTGATTTTAATGCTTAAAACCAATTATCTTATTGGGGAAAATCCAACACGTTATAGAGTATTGTAAATACATTGAGTTGACATGTTGACTTGATCCACATTAGCCTACATGAACCCCTTTTTCTTTATTGCCCAGTAGGTGCTTTCTCAAAAATATCTGAGTTCCAATATCATTATGAACTATAGCTACACAATACAAGATCCCATCACCAAGGCCCGATTCTGGTCTCGACCCTTTTTGGGTTGGAACTGTAAATAAACCAGACGGAGTGTTTACAAATAGATCAATTGACACCCCTACATAAGGTGAAGGTAGGAAGACCTGGATTATTATTCTCTCCAATTCCTAAAGTGTGACAGTGCGGTAGTGTTAGTTGGAGATGTCGACACTTGGCAGCTGTTGAATTCAACTATTCGATTTCATTGATATGGACTGTTGGATATAAGAGCTGTCAGGTGTCAACATCTCCACCTATCATTGACACACTTTAAGAAATTGAAGCCGATGATTTTCCAGGATGACTCCACCACCCGACCCAAAAAGAAAAAAAAAGAAAAAAAAGGAAAAAAAAAACCCCGCCATTTGGATGGAGTGGATCCACGGCTATGCTCATTCCTTTATTATCAGTAAAAAGCCTAGAATACCCTTCTTCATCGCTCACAGCCTTTTATAGGTAAAATAAAGCCCCTTCTGCAATTTGCAATTTTGCATAGGTCGTCTCTTTGGTCTTCGCTAGCAAACCCGATTTACCCGATAACATGACAGAAGACAGTTGCCTTAAAGCTTCTGAAGAATCAATGGCGGCTGCAGCAGCAGCGACAAGACAAAGGTTCGTATCTCTGAAACTCTTCTTTTTTTCTTTTGAAATTAGGTTTGTATGCTTATTTGTTCGTGATTTGGTTATCTAGGTTCGATCGTCTAAATGCTGTAATTTTGCTTTTGATCTAGGTAGATTTAGTTGAGAGTGTTTTGTAATCCAACATTTACTTCGTTGTTTAAATTTGATCCTGTGTTTGTATGCTGATCTAATGAATACGGAAATAAAAAGGACTTTTAGGATTTGAAGCTTTCAATGCATGTAGGGTTTGAGAACTGTGTTATTTCCTGTTAGGTCTTGAGGTAAGAACTTGAGTTTTTAATGAATAGATAGGTGCCAGTGTTTTCCTTCAGTTTAGCTTTCTCGTTTCTCTCTTTCCTTCTCTTATGATGGGTTTAGACCTGCTGAGATTGATCTGATAGCTGATTTTTCTGTTTTGGATAGTATCTTACTAACCTGCTCTCCTTCCACCACTCTCACCCTTCCGCCCCCCCCCCCCCCCCAAAAAAAAAAAAGGATACATTATTTGTTAGGTCCTGTAATTAGTAATTTTCACTCTTTAACTTTTTTGACTTTCCGTTCTATTGTGACCAATTTTACTGCTTTTTCATGGTTAAATTTATATTCACTTCTCATTCTTTTAAAAAAAAAAAGATAATGGGATTTTGGGGGAATTTTTACCCCTCATGGACAAAAGATTTTGTGGATGTGTAATGTAGAAGAAGTTCAACTAAGAACCACTCTACAGTAGGATCGATCATAGGCCAGCAGTAGAGTCCGGCAACAATGATCCCTAGTTGAATGATGAACAAATCAGTAATATTCTCCAGTTTATAGATCTTCTAACCAGCAGCAGCAATGAAACTTTGATTGTATCTCAGATGTAGATTTACTCACAGAACAATAAAGTAGAAAGTAAGAATGAAACAGAAAAAATAGAGAAGAAGGGATAGGGATGGGTCTTACACCCACGGCCTCTCACTGTGCCTATCTCTCACAGCCTGATGTAGCCTAGGTGGAATAAGTCTCACTTAGGACCAGGTTGTGTAATAGGGTTTGCCGAATGGACAGATTAGGTTGATTAGGGCAAAATTAGGGTTAGGAATTGGAGTTTGAGTTAGGGTTTTATTGGGTAATGGAATGCAGGTTTTTAGGAGTCTATTGGTATAGGTTTTGGTTAGGTTTGAATAGAAAATAGAATTTCAGAACTATTAGGGTTAGGGTTTTGGGTTTGGGAATGAAGGAAATGAAGGGAACTAGGGTTTCTAGGGGGAAACAGGTCAAGGGATTCTGGCCGAGTGTCACAGAGGTAGTAGGGAAGAAGATTCGGTTGAAGTCTGGTGTGATTTGGTTGGCTGGTTAGGGCTGGGCAGGGTTTAGGAGTTTTAGGGTTTAAGGGAGAATGGCTGTAGGTTAGGGTTAAACAAGAGAAATAACAGAGCAGCTGTAACTTACTGGTTGCAGGTCTGAATTGCAGAACAGAAGTAGCAGATTGATGTTTTGAAGAGACCTCCTGACCTTCACAGTGCAAGGAGTCGCAGGAGAACCCACCCTTCACCACCTTGAGTCCACAAGGATGCAGCTCGCAGAGGAGCAGAAGCAGCAGCTCGAAGGCAGCAACTCAGATCTGAAACAGAGATTTTTTTTTAATGCTGAAAAGTTGTGGGGGAGCCTCCCACGATCTGTCTATTTATAATAAAAAAGATGGCCAAAGGCCTTACACAAATATGTGGATTTGAACTAGGAATCCTAGTTCTAAATCCTAGACTCAATCCTAATCAGACTAGGACTAGTGATGCCTAATCTGAACTCTAAGTACAATTAACACACTTCTTAAAAAGACTGTTTTACCCCTAACATAAGAAAGAAAACTAAATATGTAAAATAAAGGCTCCAACAAAAATCAAAGGCTGCTCTTCTTCTTCTATCGTGTACTTGGACCTGCATCACAGCCATTGCACAAAGCAACATTCCATTTTTTAAAAAAAATCTAAAATCGTTGGCTGATCAATACACTCGCTTACCTTTATTTATAATTAAAGCATGGTTACAGAATAGGGAGGCAAGGTCTCGTTACCACCAGCGCAGTGGCGCAAGTTTGAGTCCGGGGAATCAGCCTCTCCGTGAAGGGGGTAAGGCTGCCTACTATCTACCTCTCCCAAACCCTGCGAAACGCTGGAGCCTTGTGCACTGGGTACGACCATTTTTTTTTTTCACAGAATTGTAACTCCCCTTTGGCTATTGGAAAGGATTACAAAATAGAAACCAAACGAAAATAGAAACTAAATCTAACTAAAAGGAAACAAAGGACTGAAATAGACACTTCTAAATAAAAGCTAAGCCTACTTTTTAAAACTGAAATTAGAAACTATATCTAGCTATTACATAGAAGTAATTAAAAATAGAAGGTAGCTAAAGTATAAAGTAAATAGTGTCCTCCACGCAAGCCAATATTCTGGACTGGGCTGCCTTATGAATGCTCCATTGAATTAACAAAAACTTGCCACATCATCAGATCAGGCTGCCTCCCACAACAGTTGAATCCTACTACTACACTGACTGGTTTTGGGGCTTGTTCCTGCGGCTACACATGGACCTGTGATCTACATCAATGTGACATGTAGTGGTTTGTGACAACTTCTTATTTATGGTGTGCTAGTTTAGAAAATTTGAAGTTCAGATGGCACTTTCCGTTATTCTGTTCCTCAGACATGGCCATGAACATGTGTTAGACAAGCCGTAAACGCCATAAGCAGGATCTTAGTTAGTAAGTTCATGTATTATATGCGTATTAAATGCGTATCCAAACGTTTCAATGAGAAAAATGTCTTTTTACGTATTATTTTCCACTGATACGCAAAAATAGAGGATCTTAAAGTGGACCTTATTAAACGCGTATAATACGTGATTATACGTATTTTATGCTAAAAATATTTTCTATGTCGGGAGAGCTGAGAGTTGGAGGAGGTTCTTCCTTCACTGCCTGCACCGAGCACTTCTTCAACAGCAACAAAAAAATAGGGGAAAAGAGAATGATTTTTAATTAATTGTCTCAGATAAAACCCAAAGCTCTCGAATCTGTCATGGAGGAACTCCTACCTTGATTGTAGAAAGTATGGCAGAAAGAGGATGAAAGAAGATGAAAGAAGATGAAAGAAGAAGCAACTCTGGAACTCCTTAGCGTTAGTGTCTCAATATTTCCCAAAAAATCCTCTTGAATCTGCCATGGAGGAACTCCTACAGTTGTACCTTAGTTGCAGAAACCATGGCGGAAAGAGGATGAGAAGTTGAAAGTGAAGAAATCCGGAGTTCCTTGGTCTCAGGTATTTCTCAGGTCGCTCGAATTTGCAATGGTAGGAACTCCAACCTCAGTTGCAGAAATGAATTGTGACAGCGGCAAAGTGGGTTTTGAATCCTTTGATTAAGGAAAGGGAGGATTTTGTTGGGATTTGGGAAGGAGGAGACGGGGTAGGAAAGGTGGTGTGGCAGCAAAACCGTGGCAGAGAGAAATGTGGAGAAGGTTTGTTCACTTTGTTGTTGTCGATCAAGACCTTTTTTTTATTTAATAGTTAATTTTGGGTGACAGCTCATCTCCCACTTAGCAAGGATTTAAAAAAATATATATATATATATAGAAAAGGTAGGATTAATTTAAGCAAAACTAAAACTATTAAAAAAAAAGTGAGAAAAACACTGCTTTTGGTCTTTAGACGTGTCTGCCGTCTTGTTCAAATAGGAATTGTTTTAAACGTGTATCGTATTATTTCCGTATGCATTTCTTTGCGCTGCATTATTAAAAAGTATTATTACTGTCTCACCTGTTTAATAACCATACATTTCCGTACCCTTTTTTTACCCTACCCAAACTAACTAACTATGAGCAGGACATTACTAGTAGAGTTATTGGCTTTTTTTGTGAGAAACACTGACATTGAAAAACTATGGTTGTGAACTTTCCTCCATTGGAAGGAAAACTTTCCCATGTTGTTCGAGTCCTGAACTCCTGATGCTTTATTGTTGGACTCATGATCATGTTCTGTTGCTTGTGTGACTTGGATTCTTGTTTTATCTCTAAAAGACTAATGATGGCATCTTTGAGCAGGAAAAAGAGGAAATGGGATCAGCCTGCAGAGTCCCTAATCTCAGCTGGGCTGCAAGTACCTGGATTGTTCCCGCTGGGAAATGTGGGATCTCTTGTTGGAATGGCACTTCCTGGCATTACTACTCCTTCTGGTACTCTTTTGACGAATCCTCTTCCTACCTGTGCAACTGTTCCACATACGTTTCAGGCTCTTTCAATCCCACTGAACACAAGTGCAGTGCTCCAAAAATTGAATCAAGTGAGGTTTCTATCTTAATTTATTGCTTGTCTATGTTAAAAGTTGGAATATGTCTCTTGCCTTAAAGTTGTTGCATCTCTTATGTGGTAAATGCATTAATAGCATGCATCAAGAAGTGGCAGTTTGCCCCGAAAACAGTGTGTTTGTTGGAACTTTTGTTGGATGATTAATTACAATGTTTATGTGTCTCCATTTTCCCATTGATTTGCTTGTCAATTTTGACCTAGAGCTTGCCTTTTCAGCCCAAGATCCAAGATGAGTTAATAGCTCGGGAAATTGTCATAAATGATGCTGAGACTTCTGTGCGCTACAAGCTCACAAAACGCCAGACCCAGGAGGAGGTGACTCTTATTTGGTTTGGTTTGCAGAATCTAACGGACATCATGTTAATTATTTTCATTTTTATTGATATTGGACAATAATTCTATTGTTTTTGCAGATTCAGAAGTGCACTGGCGCTGTGGTGATTACCAGGTGAGTGAGCTCTCAACGTGTTGTAGGGTTGTTTGATGGTTTTCTCATGCATACATATCATTGAAACACCCTTGCAGGGGCAAGTACCGTCCACCAAATGCATTGCCCGATGGTGAAAAGCCTCTGTATCTTCACATTTCTGCTGGTGCTCATGTAAGTAATAGTTTGTTATTATGCATAGAATACTAAAGGGATAGACGTAGTTCACAATTATCCTGCAAATTTTATTTTGTATGATTTACTTTTTATTTTTTATCTTCTTGTAAAAAAAGATGCATTATGGGTAAAATCCCTTAGTTGATTGGACCTGACTTAAGCTGTACAATATTATTATGCAATTGATATTCCTGATTATTTACTTTGCAGTCTTATCACAGAACATGTTCGCTTCTCAATCAGGGTTAGCATTTATTCTATTCCCATAATCTGTTGCTCCTAAAGTATTATTGCTGGAAAGTTAATATTGTGTATAGAATTCCGTGAACCACAAAACATATTGAAAATAGTCCCAAATAGAAGTGGAAACTCAGTAGTAAGCTAAAGCTTAAACATTCGATCTTGTTGTTAATATGTGAGCTACTCACTACTGAGGCTTCGAAGAGGCTGGTGCATTGAAGTGGAAATTCCATCAAACCAAAGCTCTGTATAAGGGAAGAGAGGTTATTTTTGTCTATTTTAAATAAATCTTTTAGCAAAAGGTTCTCTGGATAAGCATCTCGGAGAGGCATCTTTTGGCGAGCAAGCTAGAGACCATGGACTTTGTTTGGGGTGATACCTGATTGTTAGTTTTGGGTCGCAAATAAAATCAAATTGTTAGGTTTCTTTTAGTTTATATGCCTATACTAGTACATAATACCCCCTTTACCCTTGACTGTCCATCCACTTCCCTATAAATTGAAACTCTGGTTTGTTCTCCTCAATGCACGAATTGCTCAACTAGTGGGGTTGCCATCGATGGTTGTGCCCTGTCTTCCATTTCAAAACTTTCATTGTTGGCTGAGTTAAGGTATTTGTAAAAATCCTACAACATAGGGAAATGCACAAATAATAAAAAAGTGATTGTTATATGGTTGGTTCATAGTCACCCACTCACCCCACCATTCCCCTTGTTACTATAAAATTTTCTCGTCTCTTCCGAGGACATCTCATTAAACTGAATGGACTATCCCTGCAGTTGAAGGATACAGCAGAACGAATCAAAGCAGTTGACCACGCTGCTGCTATGGTTGAGGAAATGCTAAAACAAGGAATAAATATGCAGCCAGCTACTGCTCCTTTTCACTCAGTTACAAACACGGGACAGGTATGCCTATTTTGTGCAGCAAACTTCGTAAGCTGCTACACTGGAATAAAAGCTCATTATATTCTACGACTTGATATCTGGTGCAGGTTACTCAGCCATTGAGCACTTGTGTGTTTTTAGGCTTTGATGCTGACCCAACATTAAACATTGCTGCTCGCATACATGGGCCAAATGTGAGCTTTTCTCTTCTTTGCTTTATTCTTTACTTGTTTGTCTAGTAATGATTTTCAAGGTGCGGGTTATCAAATCCTGTACCTTTCCCATTGAGAGAATTTTTCTTTGTTTTATTTTTTCAATCCTGGCCATCTCCTTGTTGTCCTTTAACTTTTCCTCCCCATTGATGCAGTTATGCGAAGGGCTAAATAGGGATTTTTTTTTTGTTTTTTTTGTTTCTTATTTTATTCTCTTTATTAGAATTGTAGGAACGTGAGTGATGCAGATACACTACCTTGGACCGACCCAAACCCAGTTGGGTATCCAAACCAAGATGAACCGGTTCCCAAACATGTTCTGGTTCAGTTGGATATTTAGAATTTATTTTATTTGGGAAGGATATGTAATCTTTTATTTTGGGGTAGCTATTAGACTTGTAGGGAAATTTCCAATTTGAGTTTTATTGAGTTTCTATTTTAGTTAATCTATGTTTTAGGAAGTAATTAAGAGTTTTTATTTTTAAGAGCCTTTTATTTCTCTTTATATATGATGTAAATCCCCATCGTTAGAGACAGAATTGAAGAATGAATTGAGTTTATGGTTTGAGTAGCCTGAGGGCTGTGTGCGTGTGCACTCTTCCTTCCCTCCTTTCTTCTAATGTGATTTCTTCTCTCCCCCTGCAACTCTAACTCTTCTATTGCTCTCTCTGTGAAGCCCACCATAGCAGATCACCACCTTGGTCTGCATTAGTATGAATCTAGTTTTATTTGAATTTGTCTTCTGTTTTGGATTAGATAGGGTTAGACTCGAGTTATGATTTCAGTTTCAAGGTAGGATTAGGACTATTATTCTATGAAATGGCATGTAACCCACAGTTGGGATCTGGAATTTGGAATTGTTGAATGAAAATTTGTGTTCGTCGTTGGCTGCTAAGAGCTGCTTGTGCATCCCTCTCTCTCCTCTGAACGTCTCTCTTGTTTCAGGTTCGAACTTCTCTTTCTCAAAGTCATCCTTCCTTGTCATTCTTCTTGATTCTTTATTCTGTCCCTGCGATTTCTGGTACAGCCATCCATTCCAAAATGTGGAGGGCTTGATCGAATTCCCTTAAAAGCAAATAGTTTAGGGTGAGATTTTGGGCGATGGGAACTCGTACCTGCATGGCTCAAACCTCTTAATCTTGCACCCATATAAGCCCTGCTGTGAATTCCATAGTCAGAAATCAGAATTGGTTATGAGAGTACTGCCCTTCTATTTTTCAGCAAAGCTCTTTAATTCTTCAAGCTGCTAAACCAGTCGATTGTTTGCTAGGATTCATAGGGCCGTAGGTCGCGAGTCTGGTTCTGGAGTTTTGATTCAGTTGGTGTTGAATCAAGTGATTGCTCTCACTCGCAAGTCTGAGATTTCCGCTGGTTCTTGCGTGGATGAGTTTCTATCAAGGAAGAAGAGGACTTCTTTCCTCTTAGTACCATTTAGCCATATCTATTATCGGATAAAGTTCTCTGCACTGGGGCGCAGGGTGCACCTAGACACATGGGGGGGTAGGCAAAAAGACCAGCGTACCCCTGGACGTTTCCACCTTTCCAGGGGGATGCGCCAGTCTTTTTGCGCTGGGCTGTCTGGGTGCAGGTACACACCCAGGCACAGCACCAGTTAGCATTCCTTTTCCCATTATTTATTTACTCAAAAACCCTGGTCTCTTTAACTTTGTTTCATATTATCCCAAGTTGAATTTTAATACCAGATACTCCCTTTACTTCATAATCTTAATTGCTATGCTGCCCTAGTTCTGTTTACCTTCCTTAATTGGATTCTTAACTTTAGTTTATTTACGGATTGCCACTGAACCTTTAATTCGAGATATCTACTATTCTTGTGGACCCATAGTGATCCAATTAGGGTTTTGAAAGCCTGGATCTGCATCACCCCTCCACCACCACCACCAACCCCCCCCTCCCACACCTTTAAAAAAAAGGGACACAACAGAAACAGTCTGTCACTTTTGTAAAGATGGTTTTTGATGTCCTAAGTTTTCCATGGAACTGGTTCTACTTTTGTAATGTGGTTAGTTTAGTTTACATCCAATCAGTCAGTGTCTGCTTAAACCTCCACTGGTGTTGCTCATAGACTTAATGACATCATCACTTCATTCATCCCTAATCTTGTTCTCTAATGCAACATTTGATATTCTAGTGCTTCTTTCTTCATCTCATTTATCTGCTTTGGATTATGATTTTTGGTGAATTGAAAGTTTCTATTACATATGGTGAAGATAAGAGATTCTAATTGTTGAAGCTTTCTCTGACATCTCCATACAATTGGGAGAGATTGTTTTTCTGCTGCTGGTGGTTGGGATTTGTAAATGCAGGACCAGTATATAAATCACATTATGAATGAAACAGGAGCAACTGTTGTACTGAGAGGACGAGGTTCAGGAAATTTTGAAAGTCCAAATGGACAAGGTATTTCTTCCTTTAATGCTTTGTGACCTTTAATGATACTGTCATCATTTCTCATCCTTCCCTTTTGTCAACTGGTACTCTTTTTATTCCACTTGCAGAACTTGCACAACCACTGCATCTATGCTTGTCGTGTAATAACCTGAAAAGTCTTGATGATGCAAAGCATTTGGCTGAAAATCTTTTGGATACAATCAGTGCAGAGTGTGGTGTCTCCAGGTAATTGGCTATAAATTACATTTGACCTTTGGGTAGATTATTCAGAACAATTGTGCCCAACACATCATGGGTTTGGGTACTGCACTCTCTCGAAAAAGGTCATGTGGATGTAATGTGGATTATAAATTGTAGTATTCATGTCCTAATTTGTTCGTTATGTTATCTTTTCTAACTTTTCCACTCATCCATCTCAACATCCTTATTTCAGCCACATTAAGTTTGTTTATAGGCAATGAAGAAACAAACATGCAATAAATTGAGAGAATGTCGTTGAGGTGGCACAGACAATGGAGGCCTTTGAATGTTTCAGCAAGGGGCAGTGATATGAGACGGATTATAGGGAGCTAAAAGAGTAGAAGGGGTGAGGAAAGACATGCATAGCTTAGAGGTGGTAAATAAGCTAATTGGAGTAGAAGATCCATGTAGCCGACTCCATTAGTTTGGATAAGGCTGAGATGAGATGACAATGCCCTCTTACATAGCATGTGTAATGGAGATGATTGAATGGCCTATGAGAAGTGATGTGATACAATTAGAGGTGGTAAAGAATTGGGGGAGGCCAAAGATAATTTGGAATGAAGTACTCTGATCAAAGATGCTAGTCTTTGTGAGTTAGCCAGCAGATATGGCTTTAAATAGGTGAAATGGGAGAATTAGATTTCTGTGGCTGACATAAGTAATTGGGTATGTTTACCTGAGTTGAGTTGATCTTATGTCCTCATAGCCAACCATTCAATATGGCCTCATGTAACAAGTTGAATGCCCCCTTAAATAATTAATTTTGGTCTTATTATGATGTAAGGGAGTCCCACACCCTTCTTCTTTTTTCCATAGTGTTCTGCTAAGATTCTATTTCTATGAATGATTTGTCTTCAGTACTTTAGTATTATATGAATTATAATTACATGATCTTACTTTGCCCGTACATTTTGCTCCGGCAAAGAACTCATGGACAGTTTCTGTTGCACAGGGTCACATCGTCTAAGGTATATAATGCTGTTCCTCCCCCACAGCAGTTGTTGGCTGGAGTTGAAAGTTCTGGGAGTGAACAGAAACAAAATTTAGGTCCAATTGGTAGCTTGACGTCATCTGCTGTGGGTTCTACTCCTATTCCTCATGTTTCCTCAATCACAGTCCCTGGAGTCTCTGGTGTCTATCCTCAAGTGACAGCAGTTTCACAACCTTGGGGATTGCCCAGTTATGGACAACTTCAATCAAACATGGTTTGCTATCCCCTACCTGCAGTGATAGGTGGGACAAGATATAGTGGATATGAAGGGATATATCCACAAGCCACTCCATTGCAACAGGTTGCCTTAGCCTTGAGACAGTCGCCTTCTCCTGTCACTTCCGCTACAGCTCCTGTGGTGTCAGAAGGAAGCACTAGCACATTACCAAAAGTGAATCAAAGCTCCAATTCCAAGGAAAAACGGCCTGTGCAGAGGAGAAAGTTTCAGGAGTTACCAGTAGCTTCTCAGGGGCCTGACAAACCCCTTAAGGTATGTATTCAAGGTTCCATTTACTTGTCATTACTCACGGCTATTGATGTGGTCCTTTAGGCTCTCTCCCTCTTTTTTCCCCTTTTCTGAGGTTCTAGTATTTTATGTCGATCAGTCTTGATCTTTCTGTAGAGCTGTGTGTAATTAAAAAATGGGAGAGAGATAGGAACATCGCCCGTGTGCGGTTAACTAGCGGGTGGCACCAATGGGGTTGCGGGATGGGGTATTATAAGGGGGGGATGACGGTCAATTCAAAGGGCGGAAGAGAGAGAGACACAGTGGGCGCTAGCTTATGGTACTCTGGTGGTGCTCCCAGCCTTTTCCCTTAAAAAAATTGGAAAAAGAACCCTGTCTGGTTGCGCAGCTCCTGCACTCAGAGACATGAGCACACCGAATTACCACCGCGCCCCCTGTGAAATAAAAATACCATCCATGTATATGCCCCTGAGTGCGCTCTCATTGGCCCAGGGGCTCCTTGACCAGGCAGCAATCTCTTGCCCAAAATAAATAAAGAGATGAACCTTTTGTGGCACCTAATATCTTAGGTCTGGGTTACATGGTCTGGTTCTCAATAACTCTTCATGTATCTCACGTCTATGGGGTCATCACTAATGGGTGGACCCATCCCAAAGGATGGCATGCACAAAATCAGCTTGAATGGATGTTGCTTACACCTATAGAAAGATGTTTAACCACCTGATTTGTGCACTGTCATTTGAAGCCTTTTCAGCTATATATAGACTTACTAAACCATCTGATCTATATATGGATTGTTTAAGCGATTTTTTGGTCTAGTTAATCTCTTGTTTGGAACCCATTTGTGGGTACTGATGCTCTTTTATGCCATACTTTTAGAGTGGCCTGGGGCCCAAGATATTTTATTCACTAATGTGGAGTGTAACTGCATGTGGGTCTTGGGGAATTCCTACTGTCTGTCTCCCGACCCCCTGGGCATGGAGTGGCCATTCCTTGTCTTTTTAGATAGTATGCATGTATAGTTTTTTCTGCTTTCATTGAACTGTTTAGTTCAATTATTACAAAGGAGGTGCATCTTTGTTCAGTTGGGAAGTTGCACACTCAAGGAATCATGGTTTCCCTGGTACTGCTTTGTCTATGTAATTACGTGTTTTACATCATAAATGGGTTTGCATTGTGTATCAGTGTATTGATGAAGCATGTATAACTGGGCAAATTAAGGACTTCTAATTTTGAGGCCACCTCCAGACCTCTTTTTTGTCTTTGTTGTGAATTCCTTCAACACCTCTTGAATAAAGTTATCATTAGGTACTTTCCTGTTGTTTTGCAATGTATTTAAGCTGTGGCCACATTCTGGTATTATTCTTGACCTTGATAATTTTTCTTAAAGAATAGATTACAAATGTCTCACTTAACTTTTGTTTCTTTTTTTTTTTTAAAATAAAGTTTTTAAAGAACAGCATGAAAAGGCCAATAATTGGGTTGTCTTCAAATGTTATAATGTTCTTTCTCCTTTGGAAATTTAATTGGTTGTTAGCTATGCTGACACTTTCTACTTATTATTCCAGGTATTTTCTCTGACCTTCTATGAAGCTGACAGGATGATAATGGACCTGTCCATTGGAAATTTGGTTTGTATGTTTCACAGTGTTTAGTCAGGAGGCGCCTTGACTATTGAAGCTTTATTCTAAATCCAATCCCAGATTTCGTATGCTTTGCTTTGAGTATGTTTTTCATACTGTCGTTGGATCACACAACCCCCCTGCTCAAACTTCTTTTTGGGCCCATCCATTAGCCAAATAATCTACTTGTTTCAGAGTTACTATTGATCCCAAAAGTTAACTTCATTTCTTTTCTGTTAGTTTCGTCTTTTTGTTTTGTCCTGGAACAGTTAACTGCATTTCTTTTCTTTTCTTTTTTTGTTTTGCCTGTGGCATCATTTAGTCCTTGCTTTCTGGCCCATTTCCAGGAAAGTGGCAGTTTCTTTCCTATTCAATTGCCACTCATGTTCCTTTTGTTACAATATTTTTAGGAATGTATGTTAATTAATTGTACATTTTTCTTTACTTGGAGCATGACATTTATTTATTCGTTTTAGATGCAATTCTTGTCTTTTTAGTGTAGATAACTGATTTACTTACGAGTCAACATTCATTCGTCCTTGTCTTTGACTGTCACTGAGGAGTGGGACTTCCATTTCATTAGAATTCTTTGCAGGGACCAGAATTTCTCAAGCCAGGTACACTCCCAGAGGATTTGGGCGTGAGGGATATTTCAGCAATGCCACCCCCGCAGAAATTGATCCAGGCATCATCCAATGGAATGCTCCCGCCCCCTCCAAGGACCATGCCACCACCACCATCACCACCACCACCGAAGTTTACATCTTCAAGGACCATGCCCCCACCACCGCCACCACCCCCGAAGTTTACATCGTCAACTTCAACCCCTAAAGCAAATGGCATGAAGTTGAAATCTGACCCTGTCCCTGGTACTAAAATAAATATTTGTTTGCCTTTCCATCTCTAGATGCTTATGTGAGGAATGCTTGCATTCTGAAGGGAGGGAAATTGGAAATTGTGTTTGCTGTCCCTTCTGTGCAATGCTTCCATTATCATTTCCATATATATATATATATGGGAAAATCTTGTTGTCACCAAGGTTGGTTACAACAAGATTGTGACCTTTCTTTTTGGCCTTCTTAGGGTAACAAATTTTTTTCCAATGAGGGTAAATTCTGTCATTTCACCTTTGACAATGACAGCTCATAGTGACAAGTCACTTTCAACTTGTATTGAAACTCTTTTTTAACATTCCCTCTAATAACTTTTGGGAATAAGACCAGGGACAAAAAAGTAAGGTTACAACTTCTTAATTGATTGCTTACAACAAATATATATAGTGTGTGGAAAAGCTGCTTTAATTTCCCTGTCCTGGGGCAACAATTCCTCATCTAATCATACTTGTGAAACTTGTTTATTTATGACTCAGAACATATTTCTTACAGATACTTTGATTAAACTCATGGAGTATGGTGAGGAGGATGATGAACCTGATGGAACCACTGAAGACTTTTCCAAGAGCAACTCAACTCCAAAACCATTCTGGGCTGTATAAGAGGTTGTCCGAGTGATTGTTTGTAGGTTGATGGAATTTGATAGGATTGACCACAAAATTGTGGCGAAGTGTCATTTTCGGTGATTCAGTAGGGGATGGGTTTGAGGGATACAAATTTATTGGCAATGTGCAACTTCTCACTGCATCTGGTGGAAATGGAGGACTCTTTTTGTACTTGTCTGGCAAAGCCTGGTGGCAGATATTGTTGGTTGATGATGATGTGAATTTTTTGAGGGGACATTATGCAGAGATCTGCCCCTGGCCTTGACTCCATTTTTTTGTTGGAGGGGGGGGGTTGTGTTTCTTGTTGAGGGGTTGTTAATCAGCCTGCCGTCAACTCCAGGGGTGTTTTTTTTTTTGGGTTTGGAGGGGGGGGGGGGGGGTTGGGGTTGGGGGTTGTGTTTGCAGGGTTGTATAATTGAGGTCTGTATTTTATTTTTGAATCGGTTATATCTGGACTTTCTTTTGGGGGGTTGGGGGGAGGATCTTCTGTAATTTAGGGTTTTCTCTGTTTTTTTGATAAAATTTTTAGGGTTATCTAATCTGAGGATCATATGTAATTTAGGGTTATCTTATCTTTCCTTCCCCCCCCACCCTCCCCCCGGTCCCTTTTTCTTTCCTTTTTATAGTTCTTGTTGTCTAATTTTAACCAATTGTGATGCAATAGAAAAAGGCTACTTGCGTTGAGATAAATGTGTACCAGGAATTGCCCGATCTTTATTGCCCTAGCTAATTTTGTGTTGCACATGCGCAATAGATTGGTTTACTAAAATGAATTTAGGAGAACGGGTGAAGGAAATCAATGTTCATAAGTGTACGCATCCATTTACAATTGGTCGATGGTATCTCTTTTTTATGTTTTTGGGAGATAGGAGGGGTATCTGACTTTAGGCTGACTAAATCCCCTCGGGTTGGTACATGACCCCTGTGCCATGTATGAACCAGGAGCTTTTGGACCCTAGTGAGTTTTTGGCAGGTTGCCCCAAGAAATTATGCAGCGGCCGATGGTAGCTCTTTCATTGTTGCATTAGTGCAATGGCCAATGAGAGTGTTAGCAGGGGCATCATTATAGGTGGTTTTACAAGGGAGTGGATTTGTAATTTTGTATGTTTTTTTTGTTAGGCGCAAGGGTCACATGACTAGGTAGTAATTTTTTTTTTTTTTAATTATTAAATTTTGACCATATTTTTCCAGGAGTAAGGTTTGTTGAAAATGGTGATTAACTGAAATTTTTTTTTTATAAGGTTTGGTGAAAGTGTTACACGGGTCCTATGTTTTTGGAATGTGAGTTTAGATGCATAACTAATTAAAAGATTAAAAGAAAATTGGGGTAATTCATGCCTTTTTTGAAATAAACTTAAGGTTTAGAATCCATATTAGACCCAGAATCTATGTTGAAAATGCATACCAAACACAGCGAAATGATTTGGGAAAGAGTCTAGAATGTATTTCATAAAAAGGTGGAAACTGGAAAACATTGTGAGCTCATCTTTTCCTTCTCACATCTTTTTCACCAACCAAACAAAGCTTTATAGTGGAGTTGCTGGAATGGAGTGAACCCTAATAAGCAGCCTTACCGGCGAAGATTAGACTACAGAAAATTGCAATGGACTAGTGGATGACATATATGGTTTCAACTTTTAATCTAGGTTATCTTCGGACAAACATGACCCCAAGGTGGGGCCAGATGCCTAGGCCAGACTAAAAATTTTCATCCTAAAAGGGACGCTTTATAGGTATGTAAATGGATGAAATTAGAATTTATCTACATGCGATTTACTTTTAAATGGATTCAGATAGTTTTTGGAAATTGATTTTCGAATACAGATTACTTTAAATAAATATAAACACGATACACGTTTGTATTGTGTATGTTTGGAGAGAGTGGAATTGTGGTTTCATTATCTGCGTTGAGCGACAAAGATTGGAGAGACGAAAATTCAAGAAGATAAGAAGGTGAAGGGCTGGATCAACTACCCCACTAGGGTCGATGTTGAAGTGTCATATCTGAAATTACGTAGATATCCTCATGAATTTTTTTTTCTTCATTTAATTCTTGTTTTATTACTTGTAATACACAGTGAATTGATAAATGTATTTTAGTATTATAAAATATTTCTTATAATGCTATTATTTAATTAAATTTTTATAATTGCACCTAAGTGGATCGAATAATATTTGGCCAGAAATATACGTATCCAATTTTGAATAGTTTCTAGAAACTAATTTTTCATATTTCCCCTAAACAAAATAACAAATAAGAACACAAATCGAATTCTGATTTTAAAATATACATTTACAATCTTATAAGAGATTAAGGATTTGACACGGATCAAATTAGGCGGCATATCTTAACCATATCACTCTCCGACATTGAGCTGTTTGTATTTTGTGTTCTTTTCAATGAGGAGTCTTGAAGCATGGATTATAGGAGTCCCGAAGCATGCATGCAATATTGTTCATTATTTATCTGATAATCGGAAACTTAGAATGATTACAAAAATGATTTACTATTTGTCGAAATCAATAGGTCTCCTACTCATATGTCAAGTTTTGACATATTGAAAAATTACCGCTTGCAAAATGAAGTTTTCAATATCAAACAACAAAATAAAACTTTTGAAAAATAAGTAAAAAAAAAAAAATCAATCTAAGGTGTAAATAAATGAATTTGGCTTTCTTGTTTTAAACATGGTTAATTTACATCTTTCCTATCCAATTCCAATGACATAAAGTATTGAAAAATAGAGAGCTCTGATACATGGTGGCATATGATTAAGACTTGAGAGTTGAGACAGAGATGGATCATACTTCATAGAATTTGTCATCTGGTTCTTAGTTAGTAAAGTCGCGTATCATACGCGTATTATACGCGTTCCCGTATTTTTAAACGTATAATACTCCCGTCCTTGTATTTTCCCGTATTTTTATAAAAAAACACGTTTTTTAAGCAAGCACGTATTATACTCGAATAATACACGTATTATACGTTTTTTTTATAAAAAAAAAATTATCCAAAAGATTAGAATTTAGGGAAACGATTTCACTTTCCCTTTCGTCCCTTTCGATTTGCGTTGAACATCCAACCGTAGCAGGCAAAAGTAGCCGCCCTCCATCTCCAATCATCCTCGCCATCTCCGTTCAACAAAGCGGCACTTAAGTCTTGTACTCTCCTCTTGTTTCTCTGGTCTTTCAACTTGCTCATGTCATTTTTAGACAATCTACATTCATTTCTTGTAGATTATTGATATTTTGGTATGTTAAATGATAATCTTAGAGATGTTATATAGCATATTATATTATTGTGTTTATTTTAGTTAATAAAATCATGATATTATTTTGTTTATTAGGTGGTGAATGCATGTTATATAATGAATATATGTCCGTTTTTTAAAGTATTATTGCCGTCTATGCCGTATTATATCCGTATTAAGCGCGTACCGTATTATTACCGTATGCATTTTATGAAGCCGGATTTTTGAAAAGTATTATTACCGTCTAATCCGTTTAACTGCCGTACGTATCCGTTCCCGTTCAATTGCCGTTCCCGAACTTACTAACTAAGGGTTAACCCACGTAGTTTCGTCTTCTATGGCTAATACTGTAATTTTTTTATTTTTTGAAAAAGCCTCCAACAACCAACAACTGTTCTGTGTTGGCGTCCAGAACTCACAGAGAAGAGAGACCACAAACAAATAGAGCCAGAGATAGAATTTATCCGTTTATGAGAATGTCACATAACGTATAATGGTGGGTTATGTATTTTGATGAGATTTAAACGATATTTTTAATGGGTTTGGTATATAGTATAGATTTGTGCATTTCAAATGTGATGTTTTGCTGTAATGGTGCTTTCTTGCATGACAGAGTCATGTTTCTGTTCTTCACTGCCTAAAACAAAAAATTTGGACTTGCAAGATATTGGAAAAAAAATTATCCAGTGGAGGTGGCGTTGGGTTGAACATTGAAGTCAATTTCGCCCTGGACACGAAGCTTCTCCAGTTAGGGTAAGCGGTAACAGGATTTCATCGAAATGTTACTTATATTTTTGTTTTTTATTTGGGTATAATAAGAGAATGTTCTTTTAATGATTCTGCTTACCCAAAAAATATTTAATAGAAAAGAAAAAAAGTCCCCTCTTGGTCAATTTATTTCAGTCTTGAAACTTTTGAAACTAAGACATATAAATATAAGATGTGTTATATTAGGCATATACTGTAAGACAAAGCAGATATACAGAAATAGAGAAATACCTGTTATCGCACACCAGTTGCAGAGTGAAACGAACCAGAAAGGAAGAAGCACGGACAATCGAGTTGAGTCGTATCTGTAAGATACTTTCCTTAAGGATTTAGATGCCCCCTCTTCTGCAACGGGGTTGACCTTGCACCTTACCCTCCAAGATAAATACAACTCCTAAACGTATAGGTTGCAGAACCTAATACGAGTACCAGGGATATCAAACGGCTATACAACCCTCTTATTACTTAAACAAAAATACAGTATCTGTCTGTTGCTGGAACGGACTGTTGCAGGGACAATACGTCTCTGTTTTCTATATAAAAAACAGGCATGACATGGTGTATATATATAATACTGGAGTACCCTTTCATGAAGGGATCATCCGTATGAATACAGGTGATATACGTACAGGGGTGTAACCCTTACATGGGAGGTGTGACCGTATGTATACCTCCACGTACAGGGAGGGGGTGTAACTATTCATATATATGTACGAATAGACAAGTGTGGTTCAACCGTATAGATGAACCAAATCGAGTTTTAAACAAAACATTAAAACTCCTATAAGGTTTTGTCCACACCCACACCCACACCCCGACCCCGACCCCGACCTCGACCTCGGCCACGGCCCGGCTCGGCTCGGCGCGCCCGCGCGCGATTCAAAAGCACCCCAAGGACCCCCCACACACTAGAGAGTAGGGTGTCTTCCTCTCCAAAAGGCTCACACCTTAAGGAAACAATCCTATATATATACCCCTCAAGTAACTCTCCCACAACCAATGTGGGATTATTCTTGAGCTCAATTCTAGCCTCTTGCACACAAGAGAGTACAACCAATTTCAAACAAAATAGAGGAGGGAAACAAAAAAAGGAGGGAATGAAACAAAACACAATTTTGAAACTTTGACACACACTTGAAAAAGTGCTTTTTGAAACAAGTGCTTTGACCCAAAGTGCTTCTATAAAATAATAATACAACAATTCCCCCACAAGTTTCAAAATAGTGATACATATCGAGTGATAAGTATATTAGACATAGTAGGACACATCGTTGCGGTGTCTTCGAGGACTTGAACCTACACTAGGTCCGATGAACTACGCCACGAGTACGGTGAAGTCGGACTTCTTGAACCTTTCCTCATCGGTGTAGCCGACTAGTTCACTGACCACATCCTACTAGTCGACCGTTTGTGATATCCCTTTTATAAAGATGGACATTTTTAAGCGGCCTTGTCCCCTATCCTGGTCTCATAGATGTTTAGAGAATTCGCCTATAAAATTCTCATCGGTAGGCGGCCTCACCTCCTACATCTATTTAGGTCAGTCCATAGTGTGCACCACAGTTAACACACCCCCACTTTACATGAGATCCGACTAGATTAAGAGTCTATAAGACTCATCCTCCTTCCTTTGTGGTGGTACTACTTTTCCTATCTACCTAGAATGAGCAAAAAATGTAGTAGTACTAGACAGATCATCCAGTGACTTCGTTTGTACCCTTTGAACCTAATTCAGGAATTTACCTCTTCACATAGGTTGGGTGTCCATCACATGACCTATGTCACAGGCCTTAAGCTCATTCCCTTAGATGAATCATGAATTATTTTTGTAGGCAACGGTTTTGTGAAAACATCAGCTAAGTTGCTTTCAGATTTCACAAAATCAATAGCTATTGTTCCTTCATTAATATACTGCCGTACAAAATTATGTCTTAGGCGGATGTGGCGCTTCTTTCCATTGTACATTTTATTCTTAGCTTTAGCTATTGCCGCTTGATTATCACAATGAAGTGATATCGAAGGCAATGGTTTTGGCCACAATGGAATATCTGCCATCAAAGTTCTGAGCCACTCTGCTTCAGTTCCCGCCTTTTCCAAAGCTATAAACTCAGCTTCCATGGTGGATCCTGTACCACAGGATTGCTTTACCGATTTCCACGAAATCGCTCCACCGCCTAGTGTGAAAACATATCCACTAGTTGCTAATGTTTCCTTGGTATCTGAAATCCAATTAGCATCACAATAGCCCTCTAACACGGCTGGTCTTCCACTGTAGTGAAGGCCATAGGCTATCGTTCCCTTTAAATATCGCAATAATCTTGTCATAGCATGCCAATGCTCTATACTTGGATTATGAGTGTATTGACTCAATTTCCCAACTGCTAAAGCGATATAGTGCAGTGCGAGTTCATTAGATATGTATGAACCAATGATTTGTGAGTATTTCTTTTGGGAGACAGGTTCCCCCAAATTCTTTTGTAAAAAACAATTAATGTCCAAAGGTGTTTTAACCGATGATAAATCATTATAACCATACTTCTTTAGTATGGTTTCAACATAATGGGATTGGGATAATATAATCTCTTTTTCTTTTCTGATGATCTTAATTCCAAGAATTACATCAGCCTCCCCCATGTCCTTTGTATCAAACTTAGACATTAAGAAACCTTTAGTTTGCTTTACAATGTCTAAACTCGTTCCCATTATCAACATGTCATCTACATAAAGTACGATGAACACACCTTTGCCTTTATTGAACTTACTATACAAGCACCTATCAGCATCATTTATGAGAAAACCATTCGATACAAGTACCGAATCAAGTTTTTCATGCCACTGTTTTGGAGCTTGTTTGAGTCCATAAAGTGATCTAACCAACTTACATACCTTGTGTTCTTGTCCAGGCACAACATAACCTTCAGGTTGCTTAATGTATATTTCTTCTACCAAGTCGCCATTTAGAAACGCTGTTTTCACGTCCATTTGGTGTATAACCAAATTATACATAGATGCACAGTACCATCATTACTCGTATAGTAGTTATTCTTGCTCTTGGAGCAAATGTGTCAAAGTAATCTATATTCTTCTTTTGTCTAAAGCCTTTTACTACTAACCGGGCTTTAAACTTATCTAGTGATCCATCTGGTTTCAATTTCTTTCGAAATATCCACTTAGTGTCCAACACTTTGGAACCTTTAGGTAAGTCAACTAATATCCATGTGTGATTGGCTAAAATGGAATCTAGTTCACTTTTGATGGCCTCTTTCCAAAACACGGCATCTAAAGATGTCACCGCTTCTTTATACGATAAAGGATCATTGTCTAAAAGATAGACAACCCAATCACCATCCGAAAAAGTAGCTTTCTTTTGCCTTTTACTCTTCCGTAATTGACTTGAATCACTAGATATAGGTTCAATATTCTTTGACACTTCTTGGCCAAAAGATGATACACTACTATCAACCTTCCTTTCTAATAGGTTAGACTTAAGAGGAAATACATTCTCAAAGAATTCTGCATCCCTTGACTCAATGATATCATTTTCGTCAAACACATCATCTATGGTTTTAATAACCATAAATCGATATGCAGTACTGTGAGCTGCATATCCAACAAAAACACAATCACATGTCTTTGGTCCTAGTTTCCTTTTCTTTGGTTCTGGTATAGCCACTTTGGCTAGACAACCCCATACCCTTAAATGCTTTATGGTAGGTTTTCTTCCATACCATAATTCAAAGGGTAACAATCCGATTTTCTTGTGCGGAACTCTATTTAAAATATAACATGCCGATAACATGGCATCCCCCCACATGTCTAGGGGTAACCCTGAGCTTATGAGCATTGAATTCATCATTTCCTTCAATGTTCGATTCTTCCTTTCTGCCACCCCATTAGACTCAGGTTGATAAGGGGCGGTGGTCTCATGAATAATACCATGGTCCTCACAAAACTGAGAAAGATTAGAGTATTCAGTACCTCTATCAGTTCTAAGCCTTTTCACTTTCCTCCCTAATTGATTTTCCACCTCTGCCTTATAGGATATAAAAGCATTACTTGCTTCATCCTTGGACTTAAGAAGGTAAACCATGGTAAATCTAGAGTGGTCATCTATGAATGTAACAACATATTTTTTACCTCCTCTAGATTCAAGTGACTTATAGTCACAAAGATCACTATGCACCAAATCAAGAAGGCCACTTTGTCGTTCCATTGACCTATGTGGTCTTTTAGTGAATTTTGCCTCCACACATGTGGGGCACTTTGTCAATGGTTGCTTAATATGATTGTCTATTAAGCCTTTCTTATGCATATAAGAAATATAAGATGCATTGCAGTGACCTAATCTACCATGCCATAAATCATAATAATCAATAAAGTAAGCAGAAGAAGCACTAGGCTTTTCTTTTATTATCTCAGAAACACTTAGTACAAATAAACCATCGCTAAGATACCCCTTGCCCACAAATACATCATTTTTCAGAACTACAAGCTTGTCAGACTCAAAAAGTAACTTCATTCCTGCCTTGTTGAGAAGCGGCCCTGAAATAAGATTGCGTCTTATTTCTGGCACATGCAGCACATTGTCCAAAACAAGTGTCTTTCCTGAAGAGAGCTTCAAAGTAATTTTCCCTTTGCCGATAACCTTGGTTGACTGAGAGTTGCCCATATAGACCTTATCATCTAAAATAGAATAACTCAAAAAAGAGTTTCGGTCCCCACAGATGTGCCTCGTAGCACCTGTGTCTATTATCCAGTCATTTGGTTTTTCAACCAAAAATACTTCGGTTATCATTGCTGCAAAGACTTCCTCTTCAGCAAGATTGACTTTTGCCTTATCTGGCAAAACCTTCTTCTTGTTCCTGCAGTCTTTCTTGAAGTGACCCGGCTTGCCGCACATGAAGCAATTTCCTTTCTTCCTCTTTGAGTTTGAACTTTTCTGAACAGGATTGCCTTTCCTCTTAAGATTTGATTTCTTCTCTGTTTCCACCAGATGGGCATTGGATCGAATGTATCCAATGGGCTTTTCACCTTTGTCTTTAATGCGGTTCCGTTCCTCTATTTTGATGCGAACTACCACCTGATCAAAAGACCAGTCCTTCCTCTTGTGTTTCATTGTAGTTTTGAAATCCTTCCAAGAGTCAGGTAGTTTATCAATTAAAGAACTCGTGACAAACAGATCTGGTAAAATCATGTTCTCTTTAGCCAAATTCCCAACCATAACCTGGAATCTGTCTACTTGAGAAGAGATGGTTTCACCTTCAGTCATCTGGAAGTTCAGAAAATTTGACACCACATACTTCTTTAAGCCAGCATCTTCCAGAGTATATTTGTTGACCAAAGCATTCCAAATCATGTAAGCATGATCAAAGGAATTGTAAACATTATACAATTCATTCGATAGAGCATTCAGAATCCTGTTCTTGCATTGAAAGTCTGCTTCGATCCAAGCAAGCCTCTTCATATCAAGATCAATATCCTCACTGTCCGGAGGCTTGGGATCAGTCAATGCAAACGCCACCCCTATTTGCGTTAATGCAAATAGCATCATCTGCTTCCACCGTTTAAAATTCTGCCCGGTGAACTGTGCTATCTTATCAAACTCTGAGACTATTCTCAGTTTCTCCATACTCGGTTGTATGGTAGCAGCAGTATTTTGGGCAGCGGCAGCAGTAGGTGGAAGGTCCACAGTAGCAGTAGTATCCACAGTATTATTCCCAGCCATAGTCTTACACAGAAAATAAGCCAAATAAGGTCTAAATCCTTAAGATTGTTATATTAGGCATATACTGTAAGACAAAGCAGATATACAGAAATAGAGAAATACCTGTTATCGCACACCAGTTGCAGAGTGAAACGAACCAGAAAGGAAGAAGCACGGACAATCGAGTTGAGTCGTATCTGTAAGATACTTTCCTTAAGGATTTAGATGCCCCCTCTTCTGCAACGGGGTTGACCTTGCACCTTACCCTCCAAGATAAATACAACTCCTAAACGTATAGGTTGCAGAACCTAATACGAGTACCAGGGATATCAAACGGCTATACAACCCTCTTATTACTTAAACAAAAATACAGTATCTGTCTGTCTCTGGAACGGACTGTTGCAGGGACAATACGTCTCTGTTTTCTATATAAAAAACAGGCATGACATGGTGTATATATATAATACTGGAGTACCCTTTCATGAAGGGATACATCCGTATGAATACAGGTGATATACGTACAGGGGTGTAACCCTTACATGGGAGGTGTGACCGTATGTATACCTCCACGTACAGGGAGGGGGTGTAACTATTCATATATATGTACGAATAGACAAGTGTGGTTCAACCGTATAGATGAACCAAATCGAGTTTTAAACAAAACATTAAAACTCCTATAAGGTTTTGTCCACACCCACACCCACACCCCGACCCCGACCCCGACCTCGACCTCGGCCACGGCCCGGCTCGGCTCGGCGCGCGCGCGCGCGATTCAAAAGCACCCCAAGGACCCCCCACACACTAGAGAGTAGGGTGTCTTCCTCTCCAAAAGGCTCACACCTTAAGGAAACAATCCTATATATATACCCCTCAAGTAACTCTCCCACAACCAATGTGGGATTATTCTTGAGCTCAATTCTAGCCTCTTGCACACAAGAGAGTACAACCAATTTCAAACAAAATAGAGGAGGGAAACAAAAAAAGAGGGAATGAAACAAAACACAATTTTGAAACTTTGACACACACTTGAAAAAGTGCTTTTTGAAACAAGTGCTTTGACCCAAAGTGCTTCTATAAAATAATAATACAACAAGATGTCAAATGTTCTGCAAACTAACCTGTCCTCTGCATTTGTATTTCACGTTTGGCCTTGTTTGTCATTATTGTTCAAATCCATTGATGTTGGCTTCTCTTTGAAGTTTGAACCCAGTTTCTCTCACAGGTTAGTTTTCAAAATTTTCATGCCTTACAGATTTCATAATGCCCAGTAGCTTAGTGCAGTTCAAATGCTGCCAGAAGAGGTTGTTCTTCATTTTCTTCTTCCTGTCTTTTGATTTTCTCAAATCTTTTTGAGTAATATTAATCTTGGGCCATAGCGGAATTGGGTTTGTTTTACATTCTTGTTAGAGAGGAGTTGATTCATAGTTATAGTCATGCTAAATCTTTTTTTTTTTTTTTTAAACTTATTTTAAGAAATTCATCTTCAATTCTTTCTGAGCTTTAACATGTGGGTCTTGTGGTTTGGTTAACTGGTGCAATGACAAAACATTGCATGTTTATACTGATTTGATACTTCAAATAGTACTGTTTGGACTTAAAAGTTGCTGTTGAGTTTCCCGTTAGAAAATTTTCTTGTCACCCTTTCCTTTTTTCTCCCTTCTGTCTGTTATTGATTGTAGAAAATGTCCAAGGTGAGGATTTATGGGCTGCATTTGTTGGTAGCTCTGTTGGGTCTTCTTAGCCTTGGAGGGGCAGGGCATACTGGGGAACAGCCTCTCTCAAAAATTGCTATTGAGAAGGCAACAGTTGCTATTCAAGAATCTGCTTATGTGAAAGCTACACCGACTCTTCTTGGATTGCAGGTAATGTTTGATCCTGTGGTCTTTATAACCTGTTTCTTCTTTTCATCCTCCTGCTGTTCTAATTAAAAATAGATAAAATAGTTTCTGACTGTCCCACATATGATATGACAAACTTTCCCTCTTTGATTAAGTTGACACCAATGAGTTTTCTTCATGTGGTAAAAAAATCATTCACTCATGTGTCTCTGAGTCAGACTTAAAATATTTGGCCTCAAGTAGAGACTGCATAAGTTGAATCATTGCGCTTGAACTCAAATGGATACAAGATTTTAAATTGACTACCATGCATAAACTAGTTTAGAAGATGCCAATAGCTTTTTGGACTAATGCAGGCTTTTTCCAACATTTCAGGGTGAAACTAGCGAATGGGTGACTTTAACTTACATCTCTCCAAATGCATCAAATGATGATTGGATTGGTGTTTTTTCTCCTGCAAATACGTTGAAGTAAGAGGCAACCACCATCAGTTAAAAATCTGGCTTAGTTCATAGATTTCAAAGGCTATGACACAATTTTTGTGCTCAGGAGTTCTTTTTGTATGCTCTGTTAATTTTCTTGATCTAATTTAATGGTTCTGGTACAAAAATTTCAGTGGTTCCACCTGTGCACCTGATAATAGCAGAGTTATTCCTCCACTGCTATGTTCTGCACCCATCAAGGTCTGTCACAGCCCCTGCCTTGCCTATTCTTGTTCTGACATCACTATTCTATTATCATAAGACGCTTATCCCATAGAATGGAAGAACTCGTTAATGTTCAAAAGTAAACTCCAAAGTTCTTTTTTTCCATTGCAGTATCAATTTGCAAATTATTCCAGTCGGAACTACAAGAACACGGGAAACGGTACTTTGAAGCTTCAACTGATCAACCACCGAGGTGACTTTGCTTTTGCATTATTTTCTGGTGGACTCTCCAATGTAATTACTGAATAATAACTCTCTTTAAACAAACAATATGAACTATTAGTATTCAATCAAATCACAAAAAAATGTGTGGCTTATGCTTTATATAGAAATGATATCAGATTCATCATTCTAACACTGTATAATAAATTATATATAATAAAAATGTATATTTGTGATGGCATTCCAAATTTATTAACATTTTAATGCAACCTCTCATTGAAAAAGGAACAGAGAGAGAGATTGTAACATTTTCATCCATTGTAAGGTTTCTATAGAGCCAATTTTCCTGAAGCCTCGAGTATTCTATGGATCTAAACTAGCAAACAATAGATTGATTTTTAGGAAATTGATCAAGCATCTTCCTATAGTTCTTCACCAGGAGCTTCCTCTATGCTTTAATGTCTGCTGTTGAAATGCAAAAGGTTTTGTTACATGCTATTGTGTTGTGACATGAGAGAGATTTTTCTTCTTGTTCTTAGTGAAATAATTCGACCAACTCTTCTTTCTCACTAGAAAGTGGCTCTAGCAGAGATTTCATACTTTTTTTTATTTTTATTATTTATAATTTGATATATCATGCTTATCTAGTATTTTAGATTTTGAAAAAGTTTTCATCTGTCAGAGCTATCAAGATCATGTTTTGAGTTTTGAAAACTCATATTTACTGAGAGAGATCACACTTTTTAAAGTCATCTAAGCTCTAAACCATCTTAGGGAATTATTGAGGTCTTACTTTCATGCCTGATGATCTTGTTCTTTCAATGGTGCCACAACCCCAACAAAAATTGAATTATCTTGTTACTCTTGTGTTTCTGTATATTATCTTGATAGTCAATATTTGTTCTACTTCCTCTACCTTGGGGTACGTTTTTTTATTATACTAACTGCAGTGAATTTCTACTTGGAACAACAGCCAAAGCTGATTGCTGTGTCGAATACTGTAACTTTTGTGAATCCAAAGGCACCCGTTTACCCACGCTTAGCCCAAGGGAAAGCATGGAATGAAGTAAGTCAGTTGTTCTAAAACTGGTTTTGGCAATACCCACAGTTGTGAGGTGAAGAACATGTTTTATATGCTTCAGATGTTTCTCAGATCAGTTCTAAACTTTAAAATGAAGATTGGCATCCAAATTTTTACTTCCAAATATTTTTATCAGACTGCAAAAGCCCTATCCCTTATGATAGGTTGTTAAGAGTGTAGTGAATACATTGACATTTCATGTTTACTCTCAAAAGCTATGTTTCTCTTAGTAAGAACTATGAAGTTATCATGCTAGGCAATAGTTTGAATATGTCAAAACCATATAGATGTGTAGCAGAGGGAAAGGATTGTTCTCTTTACTAGTGAAAATGTGTCTTTGGCAAGAAAAATCATAAGATATGTCCCAATTTGCTCCATTTGAAAAGCTTAAAAAAAACTAATTTGTGGGTTGTTTTAGGCCTCAAAAATTATCTTGTGCAACTTTATTTCTCTATAGTGATCTACCAGGAATCTGATGATATATTCTGTACTCGGTACTCAGATGACTGTAACATGGACAAGTGGATATGGACTCAATGAATCAGTGCCATTTGTTGAATGGGGTCCCAAAGGAGGAAATCAAATACGTTCCCCAGCTGTGACATTGACTTTCAGTCGTGGCAGCATGTGTGGTCCGTAATCTCTCTCTCTCTCTCTTCTTCTTGTTGTTTAATCTTGCTCCTATTTGTCATCCAGGAATAAACTGCAAATATGGGGCCTAACACAGTAGAACGAACTTGTTTGCTTGATATGCTTTCTAAATGAGTATTGTTGTCATGAACAACGATATGAGAAAGTCCATATATACCCTGCTATTACTAGCTCTTATGTTGTAATTTATACTGACAGAAATTTGAGGTTGTACTTTATTTTCTGTTGAAGCAAAGCTAAGACCAGTTTGGTAAACTGAGGCCAATCACAAGAAAGTGTCACCAATAGATCAAGATGAGGGAGAGTCAATTATCCACAGGTAGTTTGGATAAGGCTTAGTGAGTTGAGATGATCCTGGAGAAGGTGCCTCTGCTTTCTAACAATTTTGAGGACACTTACCTCTGCTTGCACAGCACGTTTAAAGTATTTCTTCCTCTATTTATTTGTTAGATTTGCATTCCATCTTTGTACAAGGCCTCTCAAATTACCTTGTTTGAACTTATATGGAGAGACAAATATAAACAATATCAAAAGGATAATGATAACATGCACTTGAATTGAAAACAGATAAAAAAAAATGTCCTTTGAACTTTAAAACAGGTTCTTGTGTCATTGAGTTCTATTACATATGGGAAAGTAACAAGGACTACAATAACTAATGGATATGTTTTGCCAACTTTGATGGAAATTGTAAAAATCACTCTAGATCGAGCTCCTGAATGAATTTCCAAAGTTCCTATATTCAATAACAAATTTTACTCAATGTCCATTGGCAGGTGCACCAGCAAGGACAGTTGGATGGCGTGACCCTGGTTTCATACATACAAGTTTTCTGAAGGATTTGTGGCCCAACTCAATGTAATCTCTTCTGCTTGTAGATGGCAACTTTCTGCTGTCTACGTCTGTGCATGTGCGTGTGCATGTGCATCCTTTTCTAACATTCTTCTCAAATATCTTTCAAATGTTACAGAAACCATAATTCATGATATCTTATAAATCTATTGGAGGTTTTCCAAGCCTCATATTCAATTGTAGGATTTTAGGTTTGAAAAGGTCCTTGAAAGACCAACTCTAGATGTCAAACCCCTTTATCAATTCTAATATTCTTAATTTTTTTTATTAAGGTGTGAAATTTCTGATTTCAGTTATCAATTTACAAGATAGTATATCAGCATGTTAATCCTTTCCAATGGGATTTAAGTTGAAACTTGTTATTGATTTATAAATCTTCAGGTTAACATCAAGTTGGAAATTTTCATTTGTTTTCAGATAATTTGCAGCTCAGCATTAAAAGTTCATAAACATTGATGGTGCAGGTATACGTACAAGCTGGGGCATAGATTATTCAATGGCACATATATTTGGAGTCAGATATACCAATTTAGGGCGTCACCTCATCCTGGTCAAGACTCATTACAGCGTGTAATTATTTTTGGCGATATGGGAAAGGTTTGAGTTGTCTTTGGAAACCTTAGCATCCACTTTAAATGGAAAACTGTTCAGTTATGGTAGCCATGGATGTAACTTGTAAGGACCATTAAAATATGATATCTAACTCATTGCAATAATCAACATAGTGTGTAACTCGAGTCAACTCATACAAGGCTTAGCTCCCATCTAACGGTGGAGAATTGAATTAGTTTAGATGTACCATATATATGTAATAGGGAAGGAATTTAACAAATAAACTGTTAAATTTATTTTTATTACTCCAATTTATATTTCTATACCAATTTCAATTTTCTTTTTTTTGCATAAAATGTACTTATTCGAGTTAGACACTATGTTTAGAGGATCTTTTTGCAGATAATTTGATGTATGTATTCCTCTTCTGTGAGATTCTTTATTGTCCTTCTAAACTAATAATATTTAATTATTCTTGCGAGTTTTTTTCTGCTTTTAGGCTGAGGCTGATGGTTCCAATGAATTTAACAATTACCAACCCGGCTCCCTGAACACCACTAAGCAGCTGATTCAAGACTTAAACAATATTGATATAGTCTTACATATAGGAGATACAGTTTACGCAAATGGATACATCTCACAATGGGATCAGTTTACTGCACAGGTTGAGCCCATTGCATCCACTGTGTCATACATGACTGGAAGGTTTGTCTTTGTATGCACTTGAATTACTTGTCAACTTCTTTACTTTGTCATCTTGTCCAAATTGAGTTGTATCTGTGATTTGTCCTTGCAGTGGTAACCATGAGCGTGACTGGCCTGGATCAGGATCTTTCTATGGGAATACAGATTCAGGTGGAGAATGTGGTGTCCCAGCAGAAACCATGTTTTATGTTCCAGCAGAGAACAGGGCCAAGTTCTGGTATTGAAATTTTGGAACCTCATTAGATTCTTTATTTGCATTTCTGTAAAAAGTTGCATTACTCCAACCTCCCTAAAACTAGTACCGTGTGAACAAGAAACACATGCATGTCCTTTGGATTGTTATAGATATTTTTCTTGTTAGACCCCATAAGAATTTTATGTCCCTTCTATCTACAGGTACTCCACAGATTATGGAATGTTTCATTTCTGCATAGCAGACACAGAACATGACTGGAGAGAGGGCACAGAACAATACATGTTCATTGAGAAGTGCCTGGCATCAGCTGATAGACAAAAGCAGCCATGGCTTATCTTTCTTGCACATCGAGTACTGGGTTATTCTTCCGGTAGCTTTTACGCCCAAGAAGGGACATTTGAGGAACCAATGGGAAGAGAGAGCCTCCAAAAACTTTGGCAGAAGTACAAGGTTGACCTGGCTTTCTATGGACATGTCCACAATTATGAAAGGACATGTCCTATCTATGAGGTACTACCAATAATCATCTCCATGGATCTTTGCTGCATCACAGCATCCATGAATGCATATCAATTATTGATGATACTCTTTTTCTATTACAGAGTGTTTGCACGATGACGGAGAAATCATATTACCAGGGCACTTTGAATGGGACCATCCATGTAGTTGTCGGTGGGGGAGGCGCCAGTCTTGCACCGTTCACCACTCTCAACACTACTTGGAGTTACCACAAAGACTATGATTATGGATTTGTAAAACTTACTGCATTTGATCATTCAAACCTGTTATTTGAACACAAGAAGAGCAGCGATGGGAAGGTGTATGATTCATTCAAGATTTCGCAGGATTACCGAGACATCTTGGCCTGTACTATAGCTAGTTGCCCAAGTATGACACTAGCTTCTTGATGTACATTTTTCAGTTGTGAATAAAACTAATACAGTTTAATGAGTGTACCTTGAATTGGTAGCAAAAAAGCTCCCTGGGATCAGAGATTTATAATAAAAGCTGTTCTCTATCTATCAAAATAAATAAATAAATGAAAAATAAAAGCTGGTCTCACAATCATGTAAGGAGTCTACTACCTAACAAAGATAAAACCTACCACAGTAGATCTTTTAGAAAAAAAGAAGGGAAACAATAAAATCAAACCACAGTAGATCTTTTAGAAAAAAGAAGGGATACAAAAAAAATAAAAACTAAATGCCAATGCTACATTCCAATCGTCCAAAGAATAAAACCAACCATAGTAGATCTTTTAGAAAAAAGAAGGGAAACAACAAAATCAAACCACAGTAGATTTGTTAGGAATATAGAAGGGAAACCAAAACCAAGACAAACAAAAAAATCAACACTAAATGCCAATGCTAGACAAATCAAACCACAATAGATCTTTTAGGAAAAAGAAAAGAAACAAACAGATTTAGAAAAAAAATCAAAACTAAACGTCAGTAGATCTTTTAGAAAACAGAAGGGAAACAAAAAAAATCAAAACTAAATTCCAATCGTCTAAAGATGGGAAACAACAAAATCAAACCAGTAAAAGAAAAACAAAAAAGCAATGCTTTGCGCTAGAAGGAGGGCTTGAACCTCCGACCTTGTGGTTAACAGCCACACGCTCTAACCAACTGAGCTATTCAAGCTTTGATATTTAATTAGTGACAAAGTGGCAATACAATGGTAAGAAGATGACCTTAAAGCCAAGAAACATGAGGGAGAGAATTGTACAAACTCCTACCATGTGATTTTGTCATGCAAATGTTGGAGAACAATCCTAATTGGACCATTGTGGTAGGGCGTCCGATGCACATCAGACGGCCAAGAGCACCCAGGCACGCAGCCCCATCCAGGTGCTCCTGACCGTCCAATGCACGCCAGACGCCCGGCCGCTCCACAGAGATCCGGGTCCATGTATGGTATGGCCAAGCCATTGGGCTGAGCCGGCTTGGCGGCATTTTTGTGTAGAAACTATTCTTCCCAAACATACGTGTGACAATGTTGACGCACGTGACTACCGACCTTCGACCTTAGAAGTAGCCGGTTATATAGCCGAGTTTGCCCCATCATTAATGGTCCACGTGTCTCGTTAAAACAAAATGCGACGACGTTAAACTTAGGTCAACGTCATTCTGGAATCTTGATAAATGAAGAAGGCTAACGAACTTGCAGGAAACAATCGCGGAGATGTTAAAAATTTTCCCTTTTTCACGGGGTATAATAGAGAATCTTTCGTTTGTGATTCTTTAAAAACGTAAATAAGGAGGAGTTCTCTTTTTGTAAATTCATGGAAATGTTTCTATAAATTATTTCACCCACACATTTACAAAATCGCCCCTGAAAAGGCTAGACCGTAACACGCACTGCAGAGTGCAGACGAACTTGAAAGTTTCACTTTATAGTTCAGAGTTCAGACTAGCGTTTGAATACTGAGGCTTTGAGCCCAGATTCTCTTTTTGTTCAGATTCATTGAAGAGTGTTTCTCATTTGAACCCAGTTTTTCTCACTGGTTAGTATGTTAGTAGTGGCTAGGAACAGAAATGGTTGATGTTCTTTTTTTAATCTTTTGAATAAGATGTGGGTTCTTTACTGAATATGAAAATTTTCGCTTTACTGCTCAGAGGAATTCATTCTAGTTTCGGAAAGCTAAAATCTTGTGGGTTAGTGTCGTTTTGCTTCTGAGAAGATGGAAAAACTAATTAATGAATTGTTTTTGAGTTCGGTTTTTGAGGTTGTGTGGCTACTACTTCGATCAATAATGGCAAAATAAGTAGAAAGCTTACCTCTTTCTTGCTTGTATTGATTTGATGTGTTACTTATGGTGTTTGGAGTTTAGAGGTTGCTATCGAGTTTCGCTTAAGAGTTCATCATCTTATTTATTTTTCTTTCTGATAATTGATTGCAGATAATGGGCATGGTTAGGATTTATGGGTTGCTTTTGTTTATAATTGTGTTGTTGGGTTTTGTGAGCTTTGAAGAGGCGAGGCTACATGGAGAACAGCCTCTCTCTAGAATTGCTATTCATAAGGTGCAATTCGCTCTTCATTCGTCGGCTTATGTGAAAGTCACACCAACTCTTCTTGGATTGGGGGTAAACTTTCCATTACTTTGCATTTGTAGCTTCTTTCTTCTTTCCTTTCTTATTTCCCTTTGTTCCTGTTTCAGAATTTCAATGCAAATTATGTGGATGTGGTGAATTTAGATTGACTTGGTTATGGGGAAAAATGTTTCTCACTGAATCAAGATAATGGGGCAGAGTTTGCATCCACTAGGGCTGAATATTGTTTGACCAACATTAGTCCTTCTGTTGGTTTCATTATTTACAACAATGAATCTCTGGGTCTGATTTGAAATATTCGCCCTCAAGATTGAGAATTTAATGGAGTGATTCACCATATTCCATCCATTGAAATACTTCAAAAGAATCCAATTGATTTTTTGGGCTCACGCTGGATTTTGTCATTGTATAAGGGCGAAAACATCCAATGGGTGACTGTGGTTTATGGCTGCCCCAACCCATCAAACGATGATTGGATCGGTGTTTTTTCTCCTGCAAATTTCAGGTAATGGATATTATTGTGGTTACTCTTAAATCACTAGACAACCTTTTTCAGTATAAGTTTGGCTTTCTCAGAAAGTTAAATGGCTTATAAATGACTTTAGTGCTATGGAACATTGACTGCTTTTGTGCGTTCTATTTCCTAAATGTTCTTATTCTAATCTTTTATGAATAAGGTTCGTAATTTAATAGAATGCATCTGTTTTCATATTTCCAGTGCTTCAACATGTGCCCCTGAAAATGTGAGAGTTTCTCCTCCACTGCTGTGCACTGCACCCATTAAGGTCTGTGCTCCCTTGCCTTATCTATTTCTTAAACTAATTTTATGATGCAAAACTATCTATCAGTTGAAATGTTAATATAAAGATATTCTAATGGTCTACTTTGCCTTGAAGTGGAAGAACTTACAACTGATTAATACAAACATTGAGTCTTACTCTTTTCTTGTAGTATCAATTTGCAAATTACTCCAATCCGAACTACAAAGACACAGGAAATGGAACATTGAAGCTTCAACTGATCAACCAGCGAGCAGACTTCTCTTTCGCACTCTTTTCTGGTGGACTCTCCAATGTATGCTAATAACCAACTTATGATATCTCCTTTGGTATGCAGAATTGTATTATTCTATTATTCAATCAAATCGTAGAAAGCTATTTGTGATATTTACATTATGTTCTCAATGGAAATTTTCTCAGCGTGAAGATGCTGATTTTAATCTGAGAGTGGTCACTTATTGCGAAAGTGCCGAAGGTTAGGACTGTCTCAAGTCCACCCCACCTAGGACCCTGCAAAAGTGGGACTCGTATTGAGTTGTGGCCCTTTTTGTTCTCTATAGATACTTTTTACCAGATAGTCATCTTCACCTATTCTAGCACTTTATTAAAATAACTTCTAATTGCGCTACTGTATAATTTAGTAGTTTCAGGTTATTTTTGTGAACCACTATTTGATCTAGGAAAATGATCATATATCCATTACAAGCTTCCCATCCATATTAACATCTTAATCCAGTTTCTCTTTCTTAACAAAAATAATATTTAAATAAAGTCTCCCCATTTTTAAGACCTCTCTGATGCTAAACATCCCTTCATTTTGAGAGTGCTACAAAACCAAACTTTGGAACAATATATGGCAATATCTTGCATCGTCCCCAAGATTTTTAACATGTGGATGGTTTTAGTTACTTGAGTTCTTATAGTCATGGAAGGGGGGAAAAATTGAATTTTACTAGCAAATGTAGCATTTCTGTAGTTTAACTTGACAAGAAATATCTGTTCTACCTTCTGGTTTTGTATACTCCTACTTCCTCCTATGTTGAGATGATTTGTAGTAACTCTAACTGTAGTAAATGTCTTCTGGAAACAACAGCCCAAGCTGATCGCTGTCTCAAATATGGTAACTTTTGTGAATCCAAAGGTACCTGTTTACCCACGCTTAGCCCAAGGGAAAGCATGGAATGAAGTAAGTCTAATTTCTCTTACAGTAAATTCATATCATCTTGAGTTTGTTACAACGATTTTAAGTTTTCAATGTACATGAAACACTGTGTGAGAGTGCTCTTTGTGTGCTACTTAATTTCTCCACAAATTTTTCTAGACACGACTAATCTTTTATTTTGATGCTCAGATGACTGTGACTTGGACCAGTGGATATGGGATCAATGAAGCAGAACCTTTTGTTGAATGGGGTCCATTAGGAGGAAATCAAATGCGTTCTCCAGCTGGGACATTGACTTTCAATCGTAACAGCATGTGTGGTGTGTAAACTCTCTCTCTCTTCTTGCCCTTCTGCAATAATAAAAAAAATGCATTGAAACAGTGGCAACACAATTATTAGTATGTCTTCTAATATTGGAAAGGGATGCTTATTTTTATTAAAGGTTATAACATGTTCGATCATATGAAGGCACTGTAACAGAAGTCTACTGTTTTGCCTTTCCTGCCAATATTTAGCGACTTCAGTGGTGCTTGAGAATCAGTTGAATCATAATTCACCAGATTTCCAAGATTTGACTTTTCTGGCAGGTGGCAGATAACAAATTTTCGTTAATGTCTGTCAGGTGCACCAGCAAGGACAGTGGGATGGCGTGATCCTGGTTTCATACACACTAGTTTTCTGAAGGATTTATGGCCCAATTCAATGTAATATGTTGTGCCTATTTTTTTTTTGCTTATTTCTGGGCGTCCTTCATAATATTCTTTTGAATGGTCAAGAAGCAAAAGGTAAATGCATCTTATATTTCTTTTGGAATTATTTTCACAAAATGTCTTCCATTGAAGATGCCAGCTTGTTAAGTTGGTGAAGCCTGTAAAGGTTCACACAACAGAGCTGAGTTCAAAACCTGTTTTCATCCTAACAACTGACCACGGGCCAGCTTTAAAAAATAAAAAATCTTGATATCAAACCCCATATTTTTCAATTTTTTGTTGTTTCTTATTAAGAAACAAATAGTCGGCCCTTTGAAAATTTTCTATGATTGGAGTATTGGACCAATTATATTATAATTCATTTGTTAGTTTATGACATATTGTGGCTTTCTATGTAGTAATGATTTTTAAGCACATGAGTTGTACGCCATCGGACACATCAAACTGGAATTTTCCAAGCATTTTCAAATTTTTTTTATCAGCTCAACATAAAACACTCTTAAACTTGATGATGCAGGTACACGTACAAGCTAGGACATAAATTGTTCAATGGTATGTATGTCTGGAGTCAGATATACCAATTTCGGGCTTCGCCATATCCTGGTCAAGATTCTTTACAGCGTGTTGTTATTTTTGGCGATATGGGCAAGGTTAGAGTTCTCTCAGTGAACTTTCGCACACAAATCAAATAGTAAACATGTTTGGCTTAGTTTTGGCTGGGATGTATGTTTAAGAAAATATGTTGCAGTAATCAACCCGATATCTGTTGTAGAGAAGAAATTGGTGTCAAATCACAGCATTCATTGTGTTCCAATGCCAATTATATATCATAATTATTGCAATTTTTTTCCTTCAGTAACAAATTTTATGTGTTTTTTGTTGCAGAAACTTAAAGTATTTTCTTTCAATTTTTTTTTTCATTTCAGGCTGAAGCTGATGGTTCCAATGAATATAATAATTTTCAGCCTGGCTCCCTTAACACCACTAACCAGCTTATTCAAGACTTGAAGAATATTGATATAGTTCTCCATATTGGAGACTTATGTTATGCAAATGGATACCTTTCACAATGGGACCAGTTTACATCACAGATTGAGCCCATTGCGTCAACCGTGCCATACATGGTTGGGAGGTCCGTTTTCGTATTGGCTTACATAACTTGTCAGGACATGTACTTCATCTTCTCATATTGCCTTACATGGTGATTTGTCCTTGCAGTGGTAACCATGAGCGTGACTGGCCTGGAACAGGATCTTTCTATGGGAATATGGACTCAGGAGGAGAATGTGGTGTGCTAGCAGAGACCATGTTTTACGTTCCTGCAGAGAACAGAGCTAAGTTCTGGTATTGGAAATGAAGAGACTTCTAAATTTTTCTTATTTGGCTTCAAATGTATGTACATATAGCATGAGTATGTACTCATAACGTTCATCACATACAATCCTCCAAACCTCTTGCATTATTTCTATTCTGAACGGCACATGCATATATTGTGAGATGTAGTCCTAGCATTGGACAAATCTTACCTGAGATGTCTGCTGGCCTCGCACAATCTGTGATGATGATAATAAAGACTACCACAAGAATAAGAACAAACGGATGATCCAAACTACCCCAAGATGCACAGTTATGTTTTATTTGTTGCTTTTATTCACTATAAACAATTTCGAATGTTAAATACCTTCTTTGTACAGGTACTCCACAGATTATGGCATGTTCCATTTCTGCATTGCTGACACTGAACATGACTGGAGAGAGGGTACCGAGCAATATAAGTTTCTTGAGAGGTGCCTAGCATCAGTTGATAGGCAGAAGCAGCCATGGTTAATCTTCCTTGCGCATCGAGTATTGGGTTATTCTTCTGGTGACTGGTATGCCACGGAAGGGTCATTCGAGGAACCCATGGGGAGAGAAAGCCTTCAGAAACTCTGGCAGAAGTACAAGGTTGACCTGGCAGTCTATGGTCATGTCCACAATTATGAAAGAACGTGTCCAATCTATGAGGTATGTTCCCTACGATTTTTTGTAAAAAATAAAACCTGTTTCATGTTATCGTTGCAGACTCTACCAACCTTGATGCCATAATGGAAAATGATAACTTCGGGGAAGAGTTAGTTTCATTTTTACATGTAGTTCTCTTTTGATTTCCTAAAGCTTAATTTCTGAACTTGCCCAAGAGGGGAGGGGTGTATCAGAGGGACTTTGCGTTCCTCTATCCCACATGACTGCACCACCAAACCCATTTCTGACTCTCTTTTTTTTGGCAATGAAGTGGTTTGGAAACTGAAAAATGGGATTTCAATTAAGTTATCCAAGTTTAATTGACACTGAACCTAAGAGTAGTTTTTTTCTTTTCACTGGGTTTTTTTCTAGTCCACAAAGATGATATATTGATTTGCATTATCATTGTAACTGTTGCAAATGAAGTTATTGAAATAAGTCAAATAACATTACTACCTCTGGAAGACAGAAACTCTGATTCAGATTCTGGACCTTGCATGCTTACACACTTTACTGGGTTTATTGTTTTACAGAATATTTGCACAAATGAAGAGAAGTCATACTATAAAGGCCCTTTAAATGGGACCATCCATGTAGTTGCTGGTGGTGGAGGTGCTAGCCTTGCACAGTTCACCTCCCTCCAGACCAAGTGGAGTTATTACAGAGACTATGACTTTGGATTCATAAAGCTCACAGCATTTGACCATTCAAACCTGCTGTTCGAATACAAGAAGAGCAGCGACGGGAAGGTCTATGACTCCTTCAGAATCTCACGGGATTATCGGGACATCTTAGCCTGTACAGTAGATAGTTGCCCAAGTATGACATTGGCTTCTTGATGTGGGAATGAAGTTCAAATCTAATCAGGAGTGCTTGATAGCCCTGTTTCCTTACCTGAAGATGTATTTAAATGCTGGTGGCCTCTTGTTTCAATCTGTGAGGAGCTGGGATTTTGTCAGGAAAATTGAATGCCAGATGTTAATGATTTTAAATTAGATCATATTTCATGGAAGAGAAATGAAGATCAAGGAATTGCAATAAAATCTCGGTTTTGTAAGTATCAATGATATACTCTTCAAAAGTCATGAGTCAGGATCAGGATCGTACTGGTCAGATCACCCAAAGTGGATCAGTATAGGCAGTCACCCATCCAGCTGATACCTCCAGAACTCATTCATGGATCTGTATTGGTGGCCACCAATATATCATCCTTTTAAATATTTAACATGTGCTCTATATTTTTCATTTCTTTTATATTTTAATGAAAAATATCAGTCGCGGAACTATCCAAGTTCATTGGGAAATGCAACGGAAAATAAATTTAGTTCTCTAATCATATTAACGCTATGATCATGCTTCATGTAGGTATAGGGTATACAAAATCAATTACATGGAAATGGAGAATAGTTACCTTGAATACCACAAGGGCAATGCCTCCTGGGGAACCTAGCTCTTACACTACCAAGCAATGCAAGGAATCCTTGCAGCGAACTTGTTAGCAACTGTTGTACAAACAGAGAACCATCTCTACTTACTCTTCTTTGGGATTCAAAACCCTAGTCTCTGAGTCACTCAGGTGAGAAGGAGATAGACTGCAAAATAGGGATGAACAAACCCTAATTGCAGAACAACTGGCCCTCCTCTCCTTACCCTTGCTGATTGGTTTGTATTCCAAAGCTAAAGATAATGAGATCAAAGGGTATGATTTCATTGTGGGCGACCCAAATCTGTATAAGAGAACCACGCTGTTGCGTCACGAGTTATTGTAGATGTGCAGGCAAAAAATGGAGATCAGCCAAACCTAGAGTGCTTAGTATGATGTGGCCGAGGGTTAAGACACAACAAAGAGCACCCTTGTCAGAAGATTTAAATTTGAACACGATGACATGATGTAATTATTTACACAAAGATTAATGCATTTCATGGAAATGAGCACAACTAAAACCAAACAAGAAGGCTAATGGTAGGTCAAAAATAAAATCCTAAGTCTGAATCATATGTAGAAGTATTACGGTATCTAGTGGAATTGCCATTGTGCGGAAAATGCACCACCCTAAGGGATCTCCTCCCATAGACTTATTGGTGTAGGAAAGAGGAGGAAATGTTATTGTTGGGAATCGCCACCTAGATAAGGGTTTAGGACCTATACATGTCTCCTCCTTTCAGGGGAGAGAAAATTCCAATGGATAAGGCTTTAATTTGATTTAGAGATAATAGGGCAGTGTCAGGTTATGGATTTAGGAAGGTGTTAAGCACCTCGTCCGCACAGAAAGTTGATCTTATGTCTCAAACTTAATTATAAAAGACACACTAACTAATCATGCTTACTAGCATACTTAGACTTGGAAAGGAATTCTAATTCATAAAGGAGAAAGAGTAATTGTAAAATACATGTGTTGGCCAAAGAGGCCTTTCGTTATGTAGAACTTTGGTGCTTTCGTTGAATCCTCAGCATACTATTGCTAGGCTATGCAAAACATACAATGTAGACATGTTAAGTGGATTCGGCTCGTCTGTGGCCTGGGGTTGAACAACCATCGTGTTGCGCTCAACTCACATGCCACCACATGGATTTTCATGTTGATCCAATGGTTGGTAGATGAGCTCAATTCAAAAATCAAATTTGCCACTCAAAATATAAAAAATGTCAGGCAGTCGAGGAGCTCATTTACCAAACATTGGATCAGTATGAAATCCATGTGGTGGCCTATGAGTTGAGCACAACACAATAGCCGCTCAATTCCAGGCCACAGACGAGATCAATCCAATGTTAAGATGCTTAAAATGAAATTATTTATGCACAACAAATGAAAATAGATGAGGGAAGTGTACAGCCAAAGATTTCATTTTTGTTCCAATATTGTCAAAAAAAAAACACACAAAAATACTCCTAACAACTTACCAAGTTATTGGTACTCGATTCTCTTCTAGGGGACCCTACAGCCCAAATTTCTTATGCTACCAATTAATTTTTAAACTTAAGAGATTTCAATTCAACTGGTGACATGGTTTGAGAAAACAATCAATAGGTGGGGAAATAAGAGAAGAAAAAAAATGTTCCATGGAAAACTATCCAAGTGCGGGGAGGGCGGGGTGTGGTGGTGGTGGGTTGGGTTGTAGTAAGGGGTTACGGGTGGGCGGATGGGATTGGATTGGGTTGTAATAGGGGTGGGGGCCGGTGGGGTTGCAGGGGAGGAGCAAGAAGAAGAAGAAGAGGGGATGGTGATGTGACGTCGGTTCCATTAGATTTTTATATTAAAAAATAAAAGAGTTATTTTCAAAGGTAAAATTGAAAATAGAAAAAATTGTGTAAATCGATTACTTATAATCCAATTTACTTAGTTAGGTATCTTAGGTGCCATTTATTCTAGTTTAATATCACTATCTTTAAGGGGCAAAAATATCTACCAATATCAATATCGGTTTCGAAACTGACCGATACTCCCACCCGATTCAGACAGTCCGATACCAATTCCTTGAACCGTGGACGCGATCAATCAAATTTGGTGGCTTTAAAGTCCCCTTCACCATCTAAAGTGTCAACGACTATAAACTCTGTTTTTGCTGTGCTTAGTTGTCTGAGAATGGCTTTAATTATCAAAGATCACAAAAAAGGAAAATCAAATCCCTAGTCATGGAGATATCTCCAGGGCTCCAGCAATCACCTAATCACCTTCCAAAATGTCTTTTTTGCCCCATTTATGAGGGAGCCTTCAAAAAATATTCCTTTGTTTTTTCTCTCCATTTCCTTAATTTAATTCCAACATTTCCATCAAACACTGAGTAAAACCCACAATAAATTTTAATATTTTTGGTAAGTTTATAAAAGTCCTACCAAATTTTGCAGTCCTTTTCTGTTTTACAATTTTTTTTCCCCTTTTCTTCATTTTATCTTTTTTCGTGTACAGAATATAGATACTCCGTACTGAGATGGATTTTTGATTTTTGAACCTCTTGATTAGTTTTTTTTTTTTTTTTTTTCTAGTGTGGATAATACAGCAACGGGTATTGTTCTTTCGATGTTTACGAGTTGTGCTATTGGTTTGCAATGTTGAGAGAAGTTTGGTGTCCCTAACAGCGTGGATTTGGAAGAGGGAAAAGGGAAAAAGAAGAACTTTTCATGTCAGGACGAGAAAAGTAAGCTGTTTCCTTCTGTTTATTAGTCAGTTTGTTATTCTTCTGCAACTTCTGTTTGCAGATATTTTCTTATGGGGAAATGGGTTGTTTCCATTGATGGGTTTTGCAGGTGATGGTCGCTTTCATTTGTGTTGAACTTGGGTTCTTTTTGTCTAGTTTTCTATTGGGTCTGCGGATTGTTTCATCATTGGAATTGGGTTTGATTGGTTCACGGTTACAGATACCAGGAAAGATTGGGTTTTTAATGTATTGATGCTCTGCTTTATCGTAGATGTTGATACCTGTTTCACTGGGTATTTATTATGTGTATGATATTGGGTTTAGTTGCCTCTCTTTCATGAGGGATTCCGGTCTGTGATATTTTGGTAATATATCGATGTCTGAGGGTTCCTGCTCCTGGCCTGCTTAGTTTTGGCTTCCTTTTCTAAATTTATAGATTAATGGGGTATTTAATTTCTGGGATTTTTTTTCGAGAATACAAGTAAAGAAGGTTGTGCTTTTCCGTGGAAGGAAGAGTGAAAAATGGACTTGTGGGTTGTTGCAGCAGCTGCGGGTGCTGGATATCTAGCCAAGTACCTGTCAAAGGAGAGGGAAACTGAAGGCTTATCAGAGTCGTTTTCCGGAGGCTCAACACATGATAAATCCGAGCTCCAGCCTTTGCTGCAACAGCTTCGAGAGCGAGCATGTTTCCTCCAAAGATTGTCTGGGAGGCAATTAGGAGAAAATGCTACTTCTAGTAGAGATTCTGCTAGAGAAGACATTTCATCTAACTCGGGTTTGAGATTGTCAGAAGCAAATGGGTCAGCTGGTGCTTCAGCAACAGAAATGGCTTCTACTAGTGGCTTTGGTGATGAAGCTTCACTGAATTTGCGGGTGTATGAGGAGTACAATATACTTTCTTTATCATCTTTGCCTCCAGGGCTCCCTGGAAAGAACAATTATGAAGTAGATGGAATTGAAGCCACAGGTGAAGTTTGTGATAAATCTGAGGATTTTTTTTCATCTGAGCCTTCTACAAGAGAGAAACGTTTTTATAACAGGCACAGCAGAAGCAGAACCTCTCTTAGAAGTAGGCGGCTTCATCGGTATTATTCTATTAAACCTCTAAGCTCTTTGGAAAGCTGCGCCGCTGCTCAGTTGTACAAGGAGCATGTTGAAATGGATGAATATGTATTTACTCGACTTTCATCCCCGACTGCACCAACTCTGAGGCCATTGTTAGTAACAGATGGAAAACAAATAATCAGCAGAGCAAATGGTGATTTTTACAGAGTAAAGTTTGGAACTGTAGAAAATATGGTGCAGGAGGGAGCTGAAGCATATGCAGAAGGGGAGGTAGTGCTGGGGATTCCACCACTTCCAGAAATTGGTTCTGTAGAACTCCCAAAGAAACTGAAACAAAGGAGAGGAAAGGGTCACCTTGGAAGATCAGGCTGTTCCAATATGAGAGTCTCTCCAAAAAACTTCCAGTCACAAGGTGGTATTCTTTCCTGATAATCTTACTTTGGCATATTACTTGTCTCTTTTCTATTTCTTTCAAAGAGCTGTTATTTTAGAAATCAACTTGCAAGAGAAAACAAATCTACCATCTTCCATCTGACAGCAACTTCCACTGGACAATGCCATCTGTGAGAAAAATGAATGTGGCAACAGCTTAATGGATAAAACTCAATTATTGTTGATTAGAAATTCTTTAGAATTCTTTTTGTACTTGTATGTCAAAATGATTCTCATGTTTGGATACCTAAAGGAGTACATTTGCTCAAAATAGAAACACAAAGTGCTTAGTACCTAGTAGTATTTGCCATCCTTCTTGGCAAGCAGGTGTATCTATTTTGTAGAACATTATCAATGTGGTTGGGCTAATTACATTAGTGCTTTCCTGTTATAAGTTATTATCTGTAATTTTTTAATTATGAGGAACAATTAACAGATGGTATAGTATTTTTCTTTTGGGGGCAACAAACTACCTGATGCTGCCCTTGATGGTTACTAGTATGGTTAGTGATTGCTAGCAGAGCATGAAGCAACAGAGAGGGAAGGGTAGGTTGGAGGGGTGGACCCTTGGAATACAAGAAGTGAGTTTTCAAGGTGCCTTCAGGCAATGCCAAATTATTTCTATATTGTACATGATTTCCTTATTAATTTGAGATGAACCTCTTTTTGTCTGTCCCATTTGTCTTTCCCCTTTTCTGTGACATAAAAGACATTTAAGTTCCTTTTTTCTCTTCTTGTGTCTTCCCAACCAGATCAAAGCTTTCTATGTTATGTTCTTCCCTCTTTTCTCTTTTGAATTCTTAATCGTTCCTTTGTCTCCCCTTTTTTCCTTCCTTACTGCTTTTAATTTTGTTTTCCAAGTCATTTCTGTGGATCATCCCTTTAATAAAACTGCATTTCCAAGTTGTTTTCAGATTGTTTCCCGAAACAAATTGCTTTTGCTTCCCTAAAATGTTTACTGATTAGCTTCCTACCCTCGAATGGTTTCCATGAAACTATGTGCCCAATAATTTTTCCAGTCTAGATCAAAGAGTTGGTCACATGCTTTTGGCATTGGACGTGTGGCAATTGAGGATCATGAATATAAGACTTCAATGTTTAAGTAATTATTCATTCAGACACAAGTATTTGAATTACATATAGTCATCTTAGCTTTTTGATTAACCCTAAGAACTTCTTAATGATTTCCAGGTTTGTTGTGTCTGACTTTCTGTGTCAAATGCTATAAAGTATATGATCCCTTCATCTTTTATTTTCTAATTGTCACGCTCTGACAATGCAAATACATCAGGCTCACCAAATGGAATGCTTCTATTCTGCATTGGAATCGCTATTGGTGTTGTGTCTACTGTGATGACAAACAAAAGAGAGGTGGACAGGTTAAATGAGTTTTTAAAGCAGACAGAGAACTTGGTTCAAGATCTACAAGAGGAGCTTGAGATGAAAGATTCACTGACTGTGAAGGAGCTAGTTAATGAGGGTTATGGATCCCAAGAAAATAACCACTTTTCCATTCATCATCAGCCTCCAGCCCCCTTTTTCCCCCAACAGGAACTCACAGAATCAATAAATTGTAATGGTAAAGAACCATATGATCAGAAGGAAAATGAGAAGTCAGAGATAATGAGTAAAATTGAAGCAGAGCTTGAGGCTGAACTTGAGAGGCTGGAGCTGAGCATGTGCTCATCTGGTGTTCAGAGAACATTATGTGGTCTTTTGGAGGTAAGCTGTCATTTTGATCCTGAACATTCTTCTTCATAACAGCCTGCAGTTTTATTCAGTATTTATTCGTTGGTGTGTTGTCATCATATTATACATTGAATGCAAGTATGACTTTGACTATAGTTCGTTGGTGAATTAGGATTTCTGTAGCCAACCTCATTTAGTTGGGATACAGCTTCGTTAAGTTGAGTTAAGAAATTTTAGGAAATTCTGCTGCGCCTACAACAAAAAAAAAGATTTGTCAAGCATTGCTGATGCAGAATTGCAGCAAGAAGAAATTAACGGGCTGTTGTTTTGGATTTGGTATAGTTTTTTGGGTCCAACTGAACCTAGCTTGGTTTAAATTAGGGTTTAAGTCCTATACGGGATTAAGTAATTATTTATATTTTGCTAGTCTTCTAGATAGTTACTATTTTTTAAGGTTGTAAGGATTCTCATTTCCTACACAAAGGGGTTTGCTATTTTGAGTTGTACCCTAAATAAAGAGAAGGGCTTTAGTAGCCCCCACGATATTATGAAGTAGAAAAATTCTGATTTTTATAACCAATGGCTTGTGAGATGCAGCTGGACTGTGAGAAATAGTTTTACTACCTTGGTGGGAAGCTGGTAAGGATTGAGTGAGAAGCTCAACCATCTATCCTTCTACCTTTTCTTCTTCTTTCAAATCTGTGGTTTAATGTTCTTCTTTGAGTTTGCACTGATATGCCTGCAGTTCTGTGGTTATATTTGAAGTAAACTAATCCTGTTTAAGGGTTGTTAAAGAGGAGTACTGTCGTGCCATTTGTTTCTGAAGTTTCTGTTGCATTAAAGTACTATGCAGTTCTCATTTTTTAGTGTTTCTAGAATACTACTTCAAGGGACAGATATTCCATCATATGAACATCGGATTGTTGTGAAATTTTGGAACTTCCAAGAGGTAAACACATGCTGCTAGCGATCTTAGTGTTAACCTGATCTGACCTATAGTTAGAGTGTTAATGCTGCTACCTAGTTACTAATTCTATGTTAATGCTGAACTGAAGAATCTGGCCATTGGATTAAGATGATTTTTATGTATGATGTTCCATATAATGAGTAGAGGTTATGTTGTTAGTTTGATGATGATTTTCTGTTTTGATATGAATATACAGCCTGGATTCTAAATCTGGAACTGTAGTTACTATTTTGGTTTCCCTCCTATATCCTCTTATCCAACCATTGGATTGGAGTCAAACTTTGAGGAGTTGAAAGACTTAGGGAGGCCTACTATTGTTAGTAATTTGGGGCTGACAAGTATTTTGGTTTGAGAGAAATCGCGGACTTTGCTCTGCTGGTTGTGCAGTTCTAGTCTTCTACGATCCTGTTGTGGGTAGGATTCTGAAATATATTATGTTGTTAGATTGAATCCATTAAATTGGTATCTGAGCCATGACCGAGGGTAACTTTGCTACCCCAAACTAGACCCTTGATTCTATTGCACAAGTGATCAAGATGTTCATGCAGTTGACTAAACGCATTACTAGGATAGTGCCGTGTATTGATTCTGTACCTACATATTATGCACCTCCTAGGACTAATATTCCTACAAAGAAGGTGAAGCCAGAAGTTCCTTGTTTTGCTCGACAGATGTTATTCTTTGATTTGTTAGATTCTCTAGAGGAATACATTGACTGGTACAACTTGACAGAGGAGAGGAAGTTTAGATTTGTTTACTTGCGAGTTGTGATTGATTGGTTATGCTAAAGAATGGTGGAGAAACCATGAAGAGAAGCTCAGAGTTGGAAAACGTGAGGCTAGGACTTGGGAAGAGATGAAGCACAGGTTGAAGAACAAGTACTTATCATAACATATCCAAAGAAAGCTCTCCCTTCGACAAGGTCACCACCAAAAGGCATTTAAAGCTGACGTCTGTAAAGTTCAATTTGCAATTCGAATAGTGTTGGAAGTCTGACACCAACAATGTAAAGGTGAGAAAGTACCAATCAAAGAAAAGGAGCTTGAAGTTGAAGTGATCACAATGAACTGTGATGATAAAGAAGAGACAACGTCTGAAGCTTCGAAGATAGAAGATCAAGTAATAGATTCCACCGAAGAGGTGTACATTGAAAAGATCAAAGTAGACAAAACTGAAATAGTGGAAGATGAGGTAGTGATCGAGAATACTCTACAAGTAATCATCAACATTTGTGATGTTGTTTTTTAAGAGGTGGAGCTTGTGCCTCAAGTCTTTGATGAGTAGTCTTCCAAAGTTGAGAACTCTATGGATAAGACATTCATAATTGCTATTGATTAAGAGGTTGAGCGCATGCATGCCACCAAAGTTCTTTGAAGAGAAAGTTCCATGCCTTGAAGACTACATTCCAAACATCCGTGAGCTACCAGAGTACTGCCATAGGCTGCAGATGGATATGCATCATACAAGTCATCCCTCGACTCTACAAAACTCGAGGTCGTGTTTTTTTTCTAGCCGAGAAGAGTTGATGCACAATTCCAGCAAGAAGAGATGATGGACCTGTTATTTTGGGTTTGGTTTAGTTTTTTAGATCCAATTGAACCAAGTTTGGTTCAAGTTAGGCTTAATTCGAGTGCTCAATGGGTTATATGGGCCATGGGGTTAATATTTTTTAATTTACTATTGTAATGGACTAATTCTATAAGCCAATGCAGGATTAAGTAGTTAGTTTAGTCTTCTAGATGGTTACTATTTTTGAAGGTTGTAAGAACCTTTTCTACACAAAAGGATTTGCTATTTTGAGTTGTACTCTATGTTATAAATAAAGAGAACGGCTTTAGTATCCCCCACGACATTATGAAGTAAAAAGTTTCTGGTTTTGATAACCAATGGCTTGTGGGATGCTGCTGGACTGTGAGAAACAGTTCACTACCTTGGTGGGATGCTGGGGAACCGGTGGGAAGTCAGTGAGGATTGTGTGAGAAGCTCAACCATCTGTCCTTCTAACTTTTCTTCTTCTTCTTTCAAATCTGTGATTTAATGATGTTCTTTGAGTTTGCACCGATACGCCTGCAGTTCTGTGGTTATATTTGAAGTAAGCTAATCCTGTTTAAGGGTTGTTAAAGAAGAGTACTACTGTGCGATTTGTTTCTGAAGTTTCTGTTGCATTAAAGGGCCATGCATTTCCCTGTTTTGAGTGTTTCTGGAATACTACTTCAAGGGACAGATATTGCATCACCTGAACATCGGATTTCTGTGAATTTTGTTGGGGGCTTCCAAGAGGTAAACACATGTTGCCATCGACCTTAGTTGTAGCCTGACCTGAGCTATGGTTATAGAGATACAGGTAGTTACTAATTCTGCTACCTAGTTACTAATTCTGTGTTAATGCTTAACTGAAGAATTTGGTCATCGCATTAAGATGAGTCTTATGTAGGATTTCCAATATAATGAGCAGAGGATATGTTGTTAGTTTGATGATGATCTGCTGTGTTGATATGAAGATACAACCTAGTTTCTAAATCTGGAACCGTAGTTACTATTTTGGTCTCCCTCCTATATCCCCTATCCAACCATTGGATCGGAGTCAAACTTTGAGTTGAAAGAGCTAGGGATTCATAGTATTGTCAGTAATTTGGGGCTGATCAGAATTCTAGTTTGAGAGATTGCGGACTTTGTTCTGCTGGTTGTGAATTTCTATGGTCCTGTCATGGGTGGGATGCTGAAATCTACTATGTTGTTAGATTGAATCTGTTAAATTGGTATCAGTGCCTTGGCCGAGGGTAACTCTAGTAACCCAAACTAGACCCTTGATTCTAATGTAGAAGTGATTAAGATGTTGAAGCAGTTGACTGAAGTCACTGAACGCATGGCTAGGATTGTGCAGCGTATTGATTCTGTACCTACATAATATGCACCTCCTAGGACTGATATTACCACAAAGAAGATGAATTCCGAAGTTCGTTATTTTTCTGGACAGACTGACTCCTATTCCTTGATTGTTTATATTCTCTAGAGGAATATATTGATTGGTACAACTTGACAGAGGGCATGAAGCATAGATTTGCTTGTTTGTGATTGACTGGTCATGCTAAAGAATGGTGGAGAAACCGTGAAGAAAGGCTTAGAGTTAGAAGACGTGGTCATGTGGGCCTAAGACTTGGGAAGATATGAAGCACGAGTTGAAGAACAAGCACCTACCAGAACATATCCAAAGAAAGTTCTCCATTCGACAAGATTACCACCAAAAGGCATTTGGAGCTGAAGAGAACTTGAAGCATGTGTGTATAAAGTTCAATTCACAAATCAAATAGTAATGGAAGTCTGACCCTTACATTGTCAAGGCGAAGGCTGAACTCAAATTTACATTGCCAAGGGAAATTAAGAAAGCACTAATCAAAGAAAATGAGCATGAAGTTGAAGTGATCACCAGTGAACTTGGATGATAAAGAAGAGACTGCTTCAAGCTTCAAAGACAGAAGATCAGCAAGTTGAAGATTCCACTTAAGAGGTTTACGTTGAAGAGATCGAAGCAGGCAAAACTAAAATAGTGGAAGATGAGCTAATGGTCGAGAACACTTCACATGATATCTTCAAAATTCATGAGGTGGAGCTTGTGCCTCAAGTTTGTTATTAGAAGGCTCCCAAAGTTAAGGACTCTATGGATATGATATTCACAGTTGATATTGATTCAAAGGTTGAGCACAGAGTTTGTCATGCTATCAAAGTTTTTTGAAGAAAAAGCTCCACGCCTCAAAGACTACATTCCAAATATCCGTGAGCTACCAAAATACTGCTGTGGGCTGCAGATGAATATTCATCACACACAGTTGATCCCGCAACTCAACAAAACTCAAGGTCAAGTTGTTTTCAAGCCATGGAAAGTTGTAGAATTCCAACAAGAGATGATGGGCCTATCGTTTAGGGTTTTGTTTAGTTTTTTTTTTTGGGTCCAAATGAACCTAGTTTGGTTTAAGTTAAGCTTAATTTGAGTGCCTAATGGGCTATATGAGTCATGGGGTTAATATTTTTGAGTTTACTATTGTAATGGGCCAATTCTATAAGCCCAAATATTAGGGGTTTAAGTCCTATATGGAATTAAGTAGTTAGTTTCTATTTTGTTAGTCCTTTAGATGGTTACTATTTTTTAAGGTTGTAGGGATTCTCCTTTCCTGCACAAAGGGGTTTGCTGTTTGAGTTGTACCCTCTTGTTATAAATAATGAGAAGGGCTTTAGTAACCCCCACGATATTATGAAGTAGAAAAATTCTAATTTTAATAACCAATGGCTTGTGAGATGCAGCTGGACTGTGAGAAACAATTTACTATCTTGGTGGGATGCCAAGGAACCAGTGGGAAGCTTGTGAGGATTGTGTGAGAAGCTCAACCATCAATCCATCTATCTTTTCTTCTTCTTTCAAATCTGTAATTTAATGTTCTTTTTTGAGTTTGCACTGATTTGCCTGCAGTTCTGTGGTTATATTTGATTTACGCTAATCCTGTTTAAGGGTTGTTAAAGAGGAGTACTGCGGTGCCATTTGTTTCTGAAGTTTCTGTTGCACTAAAGTGCCCTGTGGTTCTCTGTTTTGGGTGTTTCTGGAATACTAAAAGGGAAAGATATTGCATCACCTGAGCATCGGATTGCTGTGAATTTTTTAGGCTTCCTTGAGGTAAACATATGCTGCCATCAATCTTAGTTGTAGTCTGATCTGAGCTATGGTTAGAGTGATACAGGTAGTTACTAATTCTGCTACCTAGTTACTGATTCTATGTTAATGCTGAACTGAAAAATCTGGTCATTGGATTAAGATTAGTTTTAGGGAAAATTGCAGGATTAGCTTATAATGTGTTTGAGTTTACAAAAGTAACCACACCATGTTTATTTCAACAAATTTAGGCAAAACAAGACTGAGTATTACAAATCTAACCAAAACAGTGCTCACCCTTACCATGCCCTCATATATTCGGCAAAATGCGTTCCTCCGACCGGCTCTAAGACCTCTGATTACCCTTTTCACCTGTAAAATACTCCAGTGATTCGTAGGTCTTCTCCTCTCCAAAAGTGGGGCCCACATGTTCCTCCTCTCTCTTGTTTGGAAAATCCATTGAACTTTGAGTTGCTATCTGTTGGTTTCCATGCCATTGACCACACTACGTCTGCCCCAACAAGAAAATCAATATGCCGCAGCCGCCCATCCCAATTCCTTCCAAGGCCAATTCTCATTTCACTAATTGGAATGGAACCTTTGCCCTGTTCCGAATCGGCCGCTACTAACTGCTTCCCTGTACCAGCAGAAATTGGTTAAGCAAAGACGACGGAGAACCCACCTCACCCCCTGCTGTCAAGCTGCCAACAATGTCCCTGAAAGAAATACAGAACATTATTTTTCGGCGGTTTAACCCATCTTCGAACAGGAAAAAAAAGATTAGAAATTCTACATCTCCAAGTCCTAGCTACCTCTTCATTTGTTTTAGATTAATTTAAGCTCTCTCAAACAAACTATTGCTGCTTTTTCATCTTCTTCTCACCGCCTCCGTCCCCTCCCACGGCCTCAGGGAATCCCTCCCGACCTTTCTATTCCTGATATCGTGTTCTACGTCTATATCATTCAAATTAATAATGACCAAAGAAAAAATATTAGCATGGAATTTAATAGAGGAGTATTTTGATCCACATTCGATTTTTAAACGAATAGCAATTCTATCAAACAAAAAAACTACCAAATCACAACTCTCTTTGATTTGAATAGGAAAACAGGGGCTCCGTTGGGACCGTTCCCCTGTTATTTTCTCAAAATTTCACAATATAGCTAACATAACACAAGTTCAATTTGATTCGATTCGTAAAATGAGTATAATGACCCATTCGGTAGTTACCAACCATGCCGTTCCTTCTGGATTGGTGATGTAGCATCGCCTTCAAATAAGTTTTCGATGTCTTCAAGGCAGAAGGAAGAGCTGCCAGATATGCTGACGGGATTTTCCATATACTCCCCAAAATAAATAAAGAAAGTATGAAGCAGAGATATTTAAAAAAATAATAATAAAGGAGTATCAGGGGTTGACAGGAGAAGAAGAGCACTGTTTTGGTTAGATTGGTAATACACATTCTCATTTTGGCTAAATTCGTTGAAGTAAACATGAGGTGGCTAGTTTTGTAAATTCAAACTCATTATTAGCTAAACCTGTAATTTTCCCTTAGTTTTATGTATGATGTTTCATATAATGAGCCAGAGGATATATTGTTAGTTTGATGATGATCTACTGTGTTGATATGAAGATACAGCCTAGTTTCTAAATCTGGAACCATAATTACTATTTTGTTCTCCCTCCTCTATCCCCATATCCAACCATTATTAGCTAATCCTGTAATTTTCCCTTAGTTTTATGTATGATGTTTCATATAATGAGCCAGAGGATATATTGTTAGTTTGATGAAGATCCCCATTTCCAACCATTGGAAGGACCTAGGGAGACTTGGTAATTTGGGGCTGATAAGGATTCTGGTTTGAGAGATCGCGGACTTTGTTCTGCTGGTTGTGCACTTCTATGATCCTTTTGTGGGTAGGATGCTGAAATTTAATATGGTGTTAGATTGAATCCGTTAAATTGGTATTAGAGCCATGGCTGAGGGTAACTCTAGTATGCCAAACTAGATCCTTGATCCCACAAGTGATTGAGATGTTGAAGCAGTTGATTGAACACATGGGTAGGATAGTGCAGCGTATTGATTTTGTACCTACATATTATGCACCTCCTAGGGGCTAGGACTGATATTACTACTACGAAGGTGAAGTCAGAAATTCCTTATTTTGTTGGACAAACAGACTCATGTCATTCCTTGATTGGTCAGATTCTCTATAGGAATATATTGACTAGTACAACTTGACAGAAATTTTAAATTTTTTTACTTGCGATTGACTGGTCGTGCTAAAGAATGGTGGAGAAACCTTGAAGTGGCTCAAGGTTAGGAGATGTGAGCCTAGGACTTGGGAAGAGATGAAGCACGAGTTGAAAAACAAATACCTACCAGAACATATCCAAAGAAAGCTCTCCCTTCGAGTAAAGCATTTGTCTATAAAGTTCAATTTGCAAGTCAAAGAGTATTGGAAGTCTGTCACTTACAATGTTAAGGCGAAGGCTGAACTCAATTTACATTGCCAAAGAAAATTGAGAAAGCACCAATCAAAGAAAAAGAGCCTGAAGTGGAAGTGATCACTAGCGAACTGCGATGATAAAGAAGACTGTGCTTGAAGCTTCAAAGATAGAAGATCAACAAGTAGAAGATTTCAATTCCTCAGAGTACAATAGAGCTTGTCTCACCTGCCAATATACCTTTAGACTGAAGTTCCCTTGGTTCTATACATCCTATCCTGTAATAAATTTAATATTACCATTGTGCCAGTTCGTGGCGAAGGGTGCTGCTCCAGCATTGGAGGGAGTGTTTATGGAGTGGGTAGCCTAAGAAGTGCTTAAAGAATAACCCCATGTATGTCCCTTCCACACACTTCCCCCCCCCCCCCCGCCCCCCCTGTCAAGAGATGGCAATGCTCCACCACTTAGGTGCATATGGAGTACTCTCTCTCTCTCTCTGCCCCATAATTTTTTCTGGCACTTACACCCTGGTTAAACGTTTGAGAAGCACTTCCTTTTTACCCCTTCTTTTAGATGTTTTGAGGCAATTATTTAGTAAGCAACGTCATTTTAAAGTGTCATAATGGTACCTTTATTGTAATGGCACTCATACTACTTTGTCTAGTTTATGATTATTAATACATAAAATAATATAATAATGATGACGTTGGTGATAATGATATTGCTTCCCATGATGCTTCAGAACTCTCTTGCTTTTCAAATTTGGACTCCACAATGAGCCAGTCCTGCTCTACAGTCACCAAGATTCTATCACAAGTTGGAGTTTTTTGGTTCCATAATTTCAAATGATTACTCCCTTTCTCCATTTAGTAATAATTAGGAGGTTTTTGCTGCAGCATGTTCTGCTGTCACAGTCGTTATTGATATCATCTTTATTTCATTATCCTGAGGACAGGCGCAGGAATGGGAAATTTCTCAGTTAGCTCTACTTACTTCTTCAACCCCAAGTTTGGATCTTGTAGGGACAAATCAACAGACTATAGAGGCTTTAGACCATAGATCATGACATTTAACCTGCCTGCCAAAAGAAGATTTTCAAGGACTACTTGGTTTCTGAATTTTGAGAAGTCATGTTAGCATTCCTATATGTGAGTTGTAATAGTGTTATTTTTGTCATGAAACGAACAGTATTTAGCATGGGTATTTGAGAGAAGAAAGGAGGAAAGGGTGGGTTTGGAATCATCTCAGATATGAAATCAACCTAATTCCAATCACTGAGAACTCGTAGGTTTCCAAGTAGTCATTGTCAATATCCAAATAATGTTGTTTCTTTAAAAATAAAGGAGGGCAGCAATCACGATCAATGATCAAGACTTGTGAAAAATTGTTGATTTTTCTTTTCCCCTGTTAAGTAAGCTTTTTGAACTCCTAAATTGCAATAATTCTGGAAACAAAACTGGGATCTCTACTAAAGGGATTCAGTTGATTATTTAAACCTATTGGTGATCTAGATGATGGATTATTCAGCAAACTCAAAGTGAAAGTAATGGATTTAACTCTCTCTCTCTCTCTCTCTCTCTGTGACAGTTCTTCATTTTCTCTTGACTATAATGTTTGTTTATCTGAAGGAGTCACTAATTTTACAATTTCTTCCACAACTTATCTTTACCCTGTTTAAACGGATTTTTACTTGTGTGTGGGGTAAGCTACTTTAACTTAAATTGCTATTTCGTTGAGTCTGATAGCTCAGAAATCTGTTTGCAGCTTGATTCAGATTTTGAAGCAGACATTGTTAAGGAAGAACTAAAAGCAGAAATGATCAACAGAGGGGCCAGGGTGGAAGATGATTCGGACCAAAATGCAAGTGGCACCTCCACCACTCCCACCCACACTGCAAATTATGCAGTCTCACCTCGAGAGCTCAGCTTGCGTCTTCATAAAGTTGTTCAGGAAAGACTGGAGGAACGCATCATGGAGCTTGAGACGGCACTCCAACAAAGTCAACAACGGATGCACCTATTGGAATCAGAGGAGGCCAACTCCCAAAGGGACTTCTCAAACAGTGAAATAGGATCATCATCTACTCATGAGAGTCCAACTATGAGGGAAGATAGGAATAACATAGCCAGGCCCCTGGTTCTAAATCTATCAGGGGAAGCACTAGATGCATACAATGAAGCTTACGAGGTATTCATGAGGGTAACTGGCCCTGAGGAAGAGAACCCACCAACAACAGTAAGCAACAATACCAATATCTACGAAGAAGGATTGCATCCATTGAATCAGAGTGAGTTTTGCCATCAAGACCGAAGTGGGCAAAATGGGTCTCTGACACACCGTAAGATCATTGAAGATAGACAATCAAGGAGTTTGGTTCATGATAAAATCAGGTCATGGGAAGAGACGGTGTCAAGAAGTCGAGGATCAAGTGAGCTTGGTGATAGCGAAGATGAAGAAGATGAAATGGGAAAGCTATTGATTAAGAAGATTGTAGAGAAAACTAAGCAAGGTTCTCCTGCTGTTTTAAATGTTCAAAAGATGCTCTTCTCAATGGATTAGAAAAACAACATTTCGGTGAGGAAAATTGATTTTGGATAGAGAATTTATTTATTTGAAGGGGAAAAAAATGAAAGAGAAGGTTTTACTTTAACTGGGTAAATTGAATATCTGTTTCTCCCCAAATTCATTCAATTGGTAATGGAAACATTTTTCCAGTTTCATCTTGTACCTCAACTGTCAAATCATTTGTTTTCAGAGGAAGTCCAGAACTTCAATAAAGAATCATTTTAGACCCACTTCAGCATAGGGTGGGGGCATGATGAAAGTGCAATCTCAGAGTTCATGGTGAAATAAAGGGCAATCTCAGAGTCGAGAATCAGAATGGCCTAAATATCTACCACTTCGCAGTTTGGATAGGGCTCACCATATAATTTTATTTGGCCTGCAAGGAACTAGACAATCTTTTCCTTAGACTCCCCCTAATCCCACAGTAATCATTAAGAACATCCATCAATGGGAACAAGAATTATGGAATTATGTTTATCTGACCATTATCAAATTTATGAGCATTAATACTCAAGTGACCTCATCACCTAAACCAATGGTAATATCGATTGCTAATCCTACAATTATTATCACCGACGGCAGCTTCTGTAAGGATACTAAAGAGGCAAGATGGCCATCTGTAACTGTAGTACTGTACTATTATAGATCCTTGCTTTGAATGTTGCTTTATTGGTAGGAATCTATTCCATAAGGTGGGAGGGAGGGGGATTGTATGATTTCATGTTGTGCATCTCATCAACATATAGGTAGTAATACTACCAGAGAGAAATAAGGCTCGCCATCATGGCCAGTGCATTAGCCACCGCTATTTTTGCCAGCTGCAATGAAGATGGTGACTGAAATGTGAGTCTTGTGCGAGGAATCGACTTGCACAAGACTCCGATAGAAGGAGAGAGATAAAGAGCATGGGAGAGCTAATAGACTACAGAAGGAGAGCATGTTGTCTATGACGCAAAGAGGTCAGACGCACGTGGAAGAACCACCTTTCCCTAAAGTCTAATTTGTTAGATTTCTACTCTTCCAACAGTATCAAATTTGCAGATTTTCCAACACTGTTTACCCTGTTAGAAAAAGATTTAGCGAACCCTGATTAGTAATCAATTATTAAATTTATAAATTGGAAGTTCGATCGTTGGATAATCAGATTAATTTTGATTCTTCTCCATTAAAACCAAATCAATTAACCAAAGCTGAACAATGGGACTCGCGTCATCAAATAAAAGGGGGTACGTACAGCTTCTACTGGCAAGAGTTGAGAGGTCGCCAGTACTACAAAATCCAAATTCTCAGATTGCAGAACAGGAGAAAATAAATAGACAATTATTTAAGATTCATGTTTACACAAGGCATTAACCACCACTTCTAATTGCTCTAACGTTCAAATTTTTATAATAGAAGTACTAACCATGTTTCTTTGAATAAAGAAAAAAAAAAAAGAGTGAACAAGAAGAGGGAGGCAAAGAAAAAGGATGAGAGAGACTAGAACAGAAAAATTAGTGCCAACTATGACAAAAGACCAAAAAACAAAGTTCTCATCCCAGTTGAATTCTGGAGCAGCAAGGCCCACAACATCCATCAATTCCTCATCTCGCTCAGTCTCTACAAGATATATTTCCCATTGGTGGTGGTGGAAGAATTGGGTATGATTAATCAGCCCCTCTTGTTGGCATAATCATCAGGCTCGTCATCATTGTCCATGAAACTCCCTTCTGGGTCAGCCTGGCCATGGCCTTCAGCAGGAACTGCGCTTTTGTCCAGATTGCTACCATACTGATCACCACCAAAACCAGTGCTGCCACCAAAAGAGCCAGATGCAAAGCTACCATCACCACCACCTGCAACACCATAACTTCCACTACCGGCACTGCTGCCATCACCAGCAACATCTCCACCACCATAGCCTCCAACACTGCCATATCCACCGCCACCACCACCATAGTTGCCAGTACCACCAAAACCACTGCCTCCAGAACCACCATAGCTGCCCCCTCCACTTCCATAGCTGTTATCACCACCACTGCCGCCATAGCCTCCACCGCCATAGCCACCACCACCACCACCATAGCCACCACCGCCATAGCCACCACCACCACCATAGCCGCCACCACCACCACTGCGGAATCCCCCTGCCCTATCTGTCGCATAGTTCACTCTTACCCTTCGGCCTTGAAGATCCTGTGGAGAGGGCATTATCAGTCAATAGACTTTTTGGAGCCAAGTCGTTCACCAAAAGAACAAAGAGCAACCACCAGTTCTAAAATAAATCATAAATCATAAATTAAGTGCACAATGAGGCCTACTGCAGACAAGACATAATTTTTGTAAAGCAAATTCTTAACAATGTACATTTTTAATTTCCATCAGTAAAGGGAACCACAAAAAGAAGGTCCTTCCATCGACAGCACAACATAGTAAAAGGATATACAAGGTTCAAGGTTTCAGTTAGCTTGGTTTTGACCAGGCTTGAAGCCAAAATATTACACAAAACAGCAAAATTTTGGTCGAAACCTGGTTCGATAGATGGTTTCGAGGGCCAAATGGCCAAATTAGTTCCCCAAACTTTTAGGAAACCCTATTTTAGGCCCCTTTAAACATAGTGGAACCCTAGGATTGTTTAAAACAAAAAAAAAAAACAAAAACACAAACAAAATGACATATTGAACACACAACAATATTAAAGCAACTAAAATATGCTTTAGGAATGAATGAAGATAAAATTAGAAACCATTTCATAATTATCAAATATTATTCAACATACAAAGAAGAGTGACTTGACAAAAAATCACAAAAACTGAGGTTTTCTAGGAAGCTTCTCTTTTTGGAGTTTAAACTAGCTAAACAATATAGAAAATGAAAAGATGGTTGAAATTTCATCTAAACTAAAAAATTACAATCAAAATCATGCATTTTATACAAAGGTTTTGAACAAAACAATAACGAAATCCAAAAGATGGTTGAAATTTTGCCGATACTGCAAAATTTGGATCGAAAATGCTTCTCTTTAGTATCGCAGGCTCTTTCGTGTTGACAACTTGAGAAACCAAAATAATTCAATTTGATTTCACAAAATTTCGTCGAAACCTTGTACCATTCAAGCATGTTTATGCAGTAAGATGCATTATTTTTGGGTGGCACCAAAGCAAACTAGGTGATTGCCAAGAATAATGGTGGGCTCCCAACAAGCCAAGGCAAACACTATATCGTGTCACATTTTAAGTTGTAACCAAATTTATACAAAAAAGGATTTAAAAACATAGTTCATAACCTGCAAAGGACTTATGTGCGATATGATAAAGGGACAATGTTTTCTGCCCAGGAGCATGTACCCTAAACCCCTGAACCCTTGTGTCTACCTCTGTCCCCGTGTAATGACCTCTCTGCCCTCTCCCTTTTATATTTACAAAAAGGGAGGCTGTGTGGGTGTCTCCTGTCGGCGTAGTGTACACTCCCCTGGACAGGAAACACTCCCCCTATGAAAAAATGTAAATGTTTTAACAAACAGAAAAGATCTTCGCATAAATCTTCAGATTCCGATTCAACAAGATGAGACCATGCCTCAACAGATAACAAAGAGCCACACCTGATGGAGACGAAGGAAAGTACCAATATCCCAGGTAAACCCCCCCCCCCCTTCCCTGGGTCTCCACCTCCTTCCTCTTCCTCCTCTTATTATTTATTCTATCTTTTTAAATTCTCTTTCTTTCTTTTCCAAACCAGATGCATTGGTGCTCAAGGCAACCAGATGGCTCGAGTGTTACAAATGAGCACTAGGAACTGTTTAATGTTATGCCTCAACAACTATGGCACTAATGTGTCTAGTTACTATGCCATTATATCTAGTTATTTAGTCAGTAAAATGTATCCATAATCTACCATGCATGTTACTAACTATGCATATGTATGGCAACATGCTCTTACACAGTTCCATTTGCAACGTCTAACAAAATTGCACGTTACATATCCCAGTTCACAAAATTAAAGTACAAAACAAGAATTACAGTTACCTGCCCATCCAAAGCCTGAATGGCAGAAGAAGCCTCCTCACTAGATGTGTAACTAACAAAGCCAAAGCCTCGAGATCTGCCCGTTTCACGGTCCATGATTACTCTTGCTGCATAAAATATTATGTTGAACATAATTAAATGCCAAAGGGTAACAAAAGTTAACAAAACCATATATTTGAAGAAAAAAAAAAAACTTTCGAGTGGACATTATTTACATGTATTCACTCAAACTAAATGAATGAACATATCATATGGGCTTTGTGACAGAAACTCAGGATGAAAAGTTACTGATTTCCTCCAAAAATATTCTTGAGCTGCAATTTTGCAACTCTAACATCCATATAGTTTTAATACAGGCAAAAGAAGTCTCTTTAGTTATATCAACTCAAACAGTCAGTGCATGGTATAAAGTACAAAATCCACCCAGAAATAATAGAACCAAGTCTCACCAAAACACAATAATAGAATGAAACTAACAAGACTCATGCTATGCAGAAACAAATTCACCAGAGACAAGTTAAGAGCATTGATTAGTATGATTCCAAGAGATGAATAGCACTAGTGAAAGCCAACGCCCAAATTCAACAGAAACATATGCAGTAAACACGAGGGTAGAAATGGGAAAAAGAAAAAACACCTTCAATAACCTCCCCATAAGCAGTAAAGGCATCTCTCAAGCCTTGGTCATCAGTGTTATATGAAAGACCTGGAAACAATAAAACTCAAATACATTTGAAATAATAATCTTGAAAAATTAGTACAAGAAGAACCAGAAAGGTAGACTGTGGCACCTCCAACAAAGAGTTTCGAAGATGACATGCATCTTATGGCTTGGAAAACAGAAGGATTTGATGCTGACAATTCAGAATTAACACGTCCGCTCACAGTCTGTTTAAGTACATTCCCCAATTTACTGATGAAAGCCATTGTCAGAACCTAGAGAAGTACACAAAAGCAAACCATCATTTCTTTTACAACCAAATAGGAAAGGTTATTCTGAAAAGTCAAACAGTATTGTCTCGTCGGCTTAGTGCAACAATGAAATTAGAAAGATTAGTGCATAGACAATGCACTAATATTGACCACAGAAATTATCTTTGTAAATAACATTTATTCAATGCAGAATCAAACATAATCTCACGAAACCCGTACTTTCCCACTAAAATCTTCGCATTCATATCTGTCTCGACAAAAACCTGTATGCACTTGGACACTATCTTTCTCCTCTCTCAACCACGGAACCACAGGAGGATAATCGAAGTTGAAACAGAAAACTTTTACGCTAACTCTTAGTAGATAGATCAACAGCATAACCCGCACTAAGATAGGAAATCAAATAAAAGATAAATAACAACCACCATCATCCAAAACCCAATTAGCCGTTGAAGATATCTGTCAACTTATGATAAATAACTTCAGAATAAAAACATCGATCAAATTTCACACAAGCAAAGGATCATAAGGAATCATGAAAAGCAATATATAGTAGCTCAGACAACTACTGTCAATGTCAAAGCTGCAAACTATGCATCCATAAATTCAATAACAGAGGATCCAAGAGAGCTACAAAACCCAGTTGACAGGGAACCAAAACGAAAGAAAAAGGGAACATAAATGGAAGATGTAGGGTTCTTCTTAGATGATTGAAGAACAGATGTATGAAGAGCAGAATCGAACATACCTTCAGGAGGTTCGTCGAGAGCTGCTTCTCTGCTTTATCTTCTCCAAAAACCCTTGCTAGGTTTTCTAGGTTTGAGAGGGTTTACGAACTGCCAGTGGGGGATATTTATTAATTTTTTTGAATAAATCTGGACCGTTCAAAGACACGGACTTTTCCGGATCGTTGGATATAAGGTCGCCGTTGTAGATATTTTGTTCTAGATTATTCCCTTCTCATCCTCTATATATGCGACTTATCTTTCAGAGTCCGGATCCTAGAGGAACAATTGTTGAAGGCTTGGCCGTGGCTTGGCCCAGCCCCTGCATCTCCCTTCTTCCTTGAAAGAGTTGGATAAGAAATTCATATTTCATCTTCCACTTGTGCCATGCATAATGCTGAAACTATTTAATAGGCATCCACTGTCTAGTAGCTTTTAATTTCAATTTCAATTGTTCTTGGTGAATTCTGATATGAAATCTCAAAACCTATGATATAATGTATGTATTTTTAATCCAAAGGATGAGCATGAGGTGTGTAGATATTTTTTAGCAAATGTTTGAGTGCCAATATTTTTTTCATTTGCAATTGGTAAATCTTTTATTTGAGTTAGTGAGTTATCAACCAACCAATCTGGTGGCTTAACCAGTTTAGAAGATCCGCATCAATACTCCTCATGCTTAACCCTAAAGGGCAGGTTAGGGTTGGGTTTTTTAGGCCCTAAGCTAAGGGGATTATGGGTTGGGCTAAGGTTTTAAAAAGCCCAGTCCAATCTAACCCTGGTGGAGCCCTAGTGCAAGTCCAGTGCAACCCTATTGTCCATATCGCCACCCTGTTATCGTTTGGTTGTAGAGAGAGAGAGAGAGAGGGACCTACTCTCTTAAAGATCGGTTTTCGGTTTTACAAAGAACATGTATCCATTGGAAAATGGTACAAGGAGAGACTCCTCGCTCCTCATACGAGGAGCTAAACCAAACTCCACTGTAGGTGCCTGGGTAGTGGAAAATTGCCTAATGCACCACACTTAAGAATCCAACCGTCCATCTAACACTATAATGGATTAAAAGATGTCACTGGCCATGTTTTTAATGATGAAAATCCTTGGGTAATGGGTAGGGTTCTCTTTCCCTTATTATCATTTTTATGGATGAAAATCCCTGGGTGGTGGGTATGAAAATTATTCTCTCAGGTTCCCTGCTTGATACAGTTCCCTAATGCCTCTAATAAGATGGGAGTGGACCCCATTCGGGCAGTGTATTCAAGTAGGGGATAAGGTGGTCATTTTTGCCCCCTTATGAGAGGAACCAGACGAACTGTACCGGGCAGGGACCTTGAGAGGATAAAGATTCGTGACGGGTAGAGTATTTTTATTTGTTCCATTTCCCCAAGTTCCTCTAATAAAGGGGGGTGGACCCCATCCGGACTGTGTGTTCGGGCAGGGGTAGGGTGGTCATTTATGCCCCCTCTATTAGAAGAACTTGGAGAAATGGACCTACCCAGGAAATGGAGCAGATAGCGGTCCATCCGTTTAGCTTTCGGACGGATTCGGATAGTGCTAAATGGATACGGACACGGATATGGAAACGGATTTCAGTTATTCATTTACACCCTTACTTGGGAGAGATGCAACTCACCGAGTTATGGTTATTGACTTAGGAATCGCGAGTTCGTGACTAAAGAGTAGGCCTGTAAACGGATCGGATGTAATCGGATTCGGATATTTCCTGGTCGAATACAGATACCTCTAAACGGATTCAGATGGATTCGGATGCGGATCGAATTCGGATTTTCGACCATCCGTTTATACCTCTGCCTTGTGTAACCCGAACCTTCCTCCCCTTAGTGGATACAATTCACTCTCAATCCTTAGTTTTAGATCATGATTCTCTTCTCCTCATATTCTAGAACCTGTTGAATCTTAAAAAACCCTCAAGATCGGTATTTATTTAATTTTTTATAATTAAATATTCGAATTCGGAATTTTTATCGAAGTATTCGGATTTTTTTTTGAATATCTCTAGTCGAATATGGATGGAGATCGAATTCGGATTTTCGGTTATCCATTTACAGACCTACTGAAGAGTTCATTTCTTATTTATACAGATGCAGAAGAGAAGACCGGAGAGCTCTTCTTTATTTGGGATTGGATTCGATTCATCACTGTTGAGCAGTCAACAATAAAACAATTCTTTCACCTTGTGATCCCACTTGATTTTCTTTCTTTCTTTCAAATCCAAAGTCCAAACCCATCAGATATCAAAAGAAATTTCATCCCCAAATTTCAGTTCCAATGGCTCAAAATCCGAAACCCCCTAGCATCCTTGAAACAGTCGGAGAAGAAATCATCAGAATCGTGACCCCCGTTTCAATTTGTATGTTGTTAGTAGTTCTTCTGGTCGCGATCCTCAACACCGACACCTCCGATTCTTCGTCATCTCTCACAACCATGGCCACCATAGCTTACACCGAGGACCCCTCCGATTCTCTCTGGAACAAAATCAAAGGTGCCCTCTTGAATTCCCTCGTATTTGTAGCCATTGTTACGGTAACAACTTTCCTTCTCGTCTTACTCTTCTACTTCAGATGCATTAAGTTCCTCAAATTCTACATGGCTTTCTCTGCTTTCATTGTTTTGGGCTTCTTGGGTGGTGAAGTCGCTCTGTTCTTGATCGAGAAGTACACTTTCCCTATTGATTGTATCACATTTTTGGTAATTCTGTTCAACTTCACTGTTGTTGGGGGGATGTCTGTTTTAATGTCGAATATGCCGATTCTGATCAACCAAGGGTACCTGGTGGTTATTGGGATGTTGGTTGCATACTGGTTCACCCTCTTACCCGAATGGACTACTTGGGTTCTTTTGGTTGCCATGGCTTTGTATGACCTTGCAGCTGTCTTGTTGCCTGGTGGCCCTTTGAGGCTTTTGGTTGAACTCGCCATAGAAAGAGATGAAGATATCCCTGCTTTGGTTTATGAGGCCAGGCCTGTGACTCATGATGAATCAGCGCTGAGGCAGAGGCGGTTGTGGAGGGTAAGGAGGAGTGTTGATTCTGGTCCAGCTGAGAATTTGAATCCCGAGTCTAATTCTAGTTCAAATGCAAACACTGTTTCCAATTCGATGAATTGCCAAAATGAGAGGAGGTTGGTTATTGCTGAAGAGGGTCAACGTCCAGAATTGGGTTCTGAGCTTGCAGTGCCTTTAATTCCTCCTCCATTGCAGAGTACACGAGATGGACAAGAAGTACTTTCAAGTGAAAATATGCACCTTGAGGGAATTGGCTTGGGTTCGTCAGGTGCAATCAAGCTGGGGCTGGGAGATTTTATCTTTTACAGCGTGTTAGTTGGTAGGGCGGCAATGTATGATTTCATGACAGTTTATGCCTGTTATCTTGCAATCATAGCTGGTCTTGGTATTACTCTAATGCTTCTAGCGCTTTATCAAAAGGCCTTGCCTGCTCTTCCAGTGTCAATACTGTTAGGTGTACTGTTCTACTTCTTGACTTGTATGTTGCTTGAAGCTTTTGTTGTACAATGTTCGATCAACCTCATTATGTTCTAGATTGAATACTTTCCCTTCTCAATCCTGGCAAGGAGTTCACTGATCTTTCTCTCTGTGTTTGTATGCTGGTTTATTTCACTTCATTAATTTCTATTTCGAAGGAGAATCGATGTTCTCATATTTTCTCATTGATCCCAAAACTTGGAAGGCACATTGATTTCACCATCTCTGATATATGCGTGGCATTGATCCCTGGAATGATCAGTTATGCATTTTGTTCCATATCTATGGTCATTGCTCCTCTTATAAATTTTGAAGATTTTAAAATTGTCCAAGGTATAATAAGAACATTTTTTTATCATTTCGTCAGTTGTTGTGACGGAAGAATATGAAGACTAGCTGATGAGTGGATGCAGAACAGGAGCTGTGGAGAGTTACAGTGCAAGGGTAGAACATATTGGTTTTGTGAGCTTAAGTTTAGGCTGGATGCAGAACAGGAGCTGTGGAGAGTTACAGTGCAAGGGTAGAACATATTGGTTTTGTGAGCTTAAGTTTAGGCTTTTCTCCAGATTTGTCTTTGTGTAGCACATATTGGTTTTTATCATTCGAAACAGGACTGCTGGATACCCACCTGTAAAGATTTTTACTACATCTATGAGTTGAAGATTCAGATACCAGTTAGTACCATCTATATTTCGTGTCATCTCAATTAGCCAAAGGTCTTTCAGTAATGTATTCCTATTCAAACTTTTTTCTGACCCATATTTTTTTATGCCTTAATTAAATGGTTTGGTGATGTTAAGTTGCTTTTCAGCGAAGGGAAATGCTGTAGATACTTAGAAGCATCAATGATATGCATCAGGGTTCTTGTCTCCAGATAAATTATGCTATTTCCACCATTTAAACAGATCAAGGCTTGCAGAACAATGGAATATGGAAGTATTAAGTTTGTTACCCCAACTACAGATGCATGGTTTGTGAGGTCCCAAGTTATTCTGGGTCTGTTGCAGCTTTTTTATGGCTTCCCTGCCTTTGAATATTTTCATTTCTCTTTCCTTTTTTGTTTGAGGGGGCTGGTGTGGGATGACAGATTGGGTGTGCATGGGTGTGAGTCAAGAAGACCAGTATTGCAAGATTCAGCAGGACCAAGATGCAAAAAGAAAAAGATCCCGGAAAATTGAAAAAGTTAAGTAAATAACAAATGGAAATGTATAAATCATGAACCTACTAAATAATTAAATTGAATCAAGTTGTAACAGCAATGAAGAATGTTAAAGATAATTAGGCAGAAGCCTGATTGTACCCTTTACCCCCCTAGGTTACAACCTGCTAGCATTGGCCATTAGCTGAAGATGAACCTATGCAGTAACATAGTGGGAGATTATTATGTTGTATTAGCATGGAACCTGTCAGTAAGTATCTTCAGTTTAGATATTTAGTAAATAATGAATTATAATTGAAAGGAAGTCTCAGGGTCATTACCTCTCCTATGAAATTGAAAATTTATACCGCCACTAAGGATAACTCTCTTCAACCCCATTGCTTTTGCACATTATAATATCTATGTCGAAATTCTCCATAAACTTGTCTTTCTTTTTTTGTGTCTCATCTTCTGGTGTAGTATTCAGTTCTAGCACATGCTAACCTGACCTGGTCAATTTTTTTTAGGGATATATCTCTATATTTTGAAAGAAATAAGTTAGATATATTTATCAGTAGAATGGTGTTAAAGGAATGTTGGGAAAGCATCTTCTCCCCCCCCCCCCCCAATAACATACCAAAAAAAAAATATATATCTTATTCCAGAGGTATAATCTTAGGTGTATGTGAGAGTACCTCTGTTAATATCCTGGGCTATTTTGGGTATTGAACATAAAATTTACACTTCCTTTCTCAACAGGGATGAGTCCAGGAGGGAGAACTGATGAAAAGCACGGGTGGTAAGTAATCGGGTTTCAGTTGGGTATTGCTAATACCAATTTAAGCTCTATGTAATAGTAATCACATCTCTAACTGTTAGGAGGAAAACAATAAAATAGTTATCAACCCTGAATGAAAGTTTCTTACCAGTTTACAAGATACCTAGGGTTGGACTTGACCTGTGGGGTACAAAGGAGGAGGGGATGGTGGCACTGGCTTCTTTTGTTGAGATAGCAAACTCAGCCTGCACCCTTTAACGCTCATTCCAACCCTAAGATGTGAGGGATCATATATTGGTCATTGTATTGTCCACTTGAAGTAGAATTTCATTTGAAAATGTTACATAAAATGGTAAAAGAAAACCTTTTAAGTTATTCATGAATAAAAAAGTTTCAAATGGTAAAATTACAATAGAAACATAGCTAATGAAATGGTGGGCCATTCTTAAGGTGGATTAAGAAATTGGATTTGAACGATACAAAAGGTCCCTTATCTAGTAGGCCATTCCTATTGGTGGTTGTATAATTTAAGATTTTAAACACCTCCTTTCCAACATGTTTTTATCGCACATGTAGTTTTCCACAAGTTTGATTGCTTATTGTTATTTCTCGTGTGTGTTTCATGCATGTTTTTAGCAGGTGGAAGATAAGCGGTTGACCGCCCGGTTGGCCAGCCATCTTCTGGCTGAAGGCTGGATGAAGTTTCCCTAGAGCATTGTTTTGACCGTTGGGAGGAGGTGGTCGACCAATCAGCAACGACTTTTTTCAAAAATCAGTTCGGGAGATGCATCTGTTGGACTCTTGATGCATATAAGTAGAAACTCATTAACTCTCTTGGAAAGGTATGTCCAAGAGGCACCTCTACCCTATAAGTGGAGGATGTCCTGGCCATTTGGGGGGTCGGTTCCAAGTATCATACTTGTTTTCATCTCTCACCCTTCGCTGGTTTAGCCATTTTCACATACTGTCTTGAAGTATTTTTCTTAACTCGTTGAGCACAACTCTTAAGAGTTCAAATGTTGCCCAGTAAACAAATGCAACATCCATTGGTAGGGCTTACAAGGGCTGTTTTATCTTCGAGTTTGATTTGCAAGAACCTGTTATTGCACCATAGGGGGCATCTACGATCTTAAGGAGAGTGACCGGTGGCATGACTAAGCCCCATCATCTTTCTTTACGCTTTTGACTGTGGTTGTAGTGGGTGCATTGTCAAGATCGTGATCGATTACAAAGCTCGCTGTTGTGATGCAACACTATGATTGCCGAGCCATGACAGATAAGTTCATCTCTCAATATTCTGAGACTATTTTTTGAGAAAATGTTCCTGTATTACATACTCAGTATGTGTGTGTTGTTTCAAGGTGAATGCTTTTATGTTGTTTGCATGATAAGAATCTTGGGTGTGTATGAAAGGAAGGAAAGAGAGTAGTTGGGAATTTGGTGCAGTCTGCTAGGCCATTTATTATTCTTCCCTCTATGTCATCACAAGGCTATAGGTTGTGCAGGATGATCAAGTTGCTCTCAAGAAGAGCGTAGGGTCTTTCCTTGCTTCATTACTCTTCCTTTTATTCATGAACTTTCTTTCCATCATATTTCAATCGTTTCTCAACATGATATTGACTGTTGAGTGACTACTTAATAAACATCTTGATTCACCTTGTTAGACTTTTAAGCATGTTTTTTATGGAAAGGCTTTGAGCATGTTGCAACGGTTAAAAGACGATAATAATCTGTTTAATAATAAAATACTGGTTTGCAACTTATGAGTTGGTTGGGTTAATTGTTGGAACCGTTTTGATTTCTTGACTCTTTATGGTGAGACAAGTCATTTCTTGTTCTTTAAAGATAACAATGTTGAACTGGGCTAATAAGAAGGAATTGTGAGACAAAGAGCTTATATGGACCTAAATTTTGATAGAGCCCATTTCAACTCATTTAAAAGTACTTGTTTTTTTACTTGATTGGTGTTTTCAATATTTTGGACTTTAGAGTTTTAACCATTATACTGAATAACTTGAAAACTTGATCTTTGGTTTGTGACATTTAGGTTCGTAGAGCTACTTCTTTCTTGATCATATGACTCATGACAGACTTGACCTTTGTTGAGTTGTTGAGATTATTATTATTAAGCCTATTTATTTCCATATGAGTTGTGACATCTTAGATGCCTCAGTTTATTGTCACAATGCTTGGCTGCCCAAGAAAATGAGACTATTTTAATAGTAGTACCTCTTAGTAGGCTGCTATGTATATGTTGGCTCTAGACTTGAGACATAATAATGTGCAGGGTTATACATTGATTTGGTTTCCATATATATACACATTTAATTGTTGATAAGCAAACCAAAGAATGGTACTTTGAAATTTATTCTTGGAAATGATTGGAGTTATTTCTTTTCCTTTCGTGATCTCACGTTTGGAAAGACTCCATTGGAGTTTAATGGTTGAGATTGTTTGATTTTGACTAGACTAATGGTCAGCAGAATATTCTGGAATTTGTCAATGGGATTTTATTCCGACCTCATGAGACGTCAAAATTGGATGAGATCAATTTGGTTTTGTGGCTTTTGGTAAGTAGTTTAACTCATAGAAATAAGCCAAAAAGAGTTGTTTTGGAATCAAAGCCCATTGATGGTATTCGGATCATGTGAAACCTATAAAATCCAGGTGAAAGTCTATGATTGGAGGTACTTTATGAAATCTACAATGGATTTTTGAAATATGGTTTTTTGCACCAATTAGTTGGTATTTGAAATTTACAAATATATAAGATTTCAAAGGTTGTTGACTTTGTGGTTTACAAGTCATAGAGGTGTAAAGTTAGCCACTTATATATAGTCTTGCTGGTAACAAACAAGGGTGATGGAACCCTTGTATTCTTTGCCCATTAAGGTACTTGAAAATTATAAAATAGAACTTATGTGCATTCCTTCCAAGGATGAATTTGTGTTCTTGGGTTGTTTGTGACAAGTAACCCAGTTTGAGACTAAACTGGACTATGTGGACATCAAGTCAAGTGGTAGTGTGATTAAGTGGACTAAGTGTTAGGCAACATTGCCTAGGTTATTCCATTAATGTTTTTGTGATGCAACTGTGATGTAGTATTGCAAATTACTAATTTGAGATATTTAGAATATGTTGCATCGTATTCATTGATAGTTGGTTCAATGGAATGCTTGGAATTCTTTATTTAGAGGTCTACTTTATATGATCGAGGATTAATTCCATAAGATCCGTCTAAGTTTCAATGCTTCGTGTTACTTCTCGTGCATGTTTCGTACATATTTTTAGTTGGTGAAAGTTAGGCTGAAGTTAGGGGCCAATCAGCGGTTGACCGAACATATTCTGGTTGAAGGCCGGACGAAGTTTCCTGGAGAGCATTGTTTTGACTGTTGGGAGGAGGCGGTCGACCATTGGCATGATTTAACCCCACCATCTTTCTTTACGATTTTGACTTTGTGGTTGTAGTGGGTGCATCATCAAGATTGTGATCGATTACAAAGCTCTCCTATGCTGTTGTGATGCAAGTATGCCTTTACCAAAAAAAAAAAAAAAGATGCTAGTATGCAACACTATGATTGCCGAGCCACTGTTGTGATGCAAGAATATTCATCTCTCAATATTCTAAGACTATTTTTACGACATTGGTCATATCATCCTTCAATCCCATATGCGTTAAATGAGAGAAATTGAAAAAAGATATTACTGCCACCAGATACATGTACATATAATCTTATGGATGCATTTTTTTTAATGAATATACATAAATGTATAGTTGAGGTGGATTTAGCAAAAGAAAATTTAATATAGGAGACAACTTGGGTTGGACTTTGGGATGGGGAGGACTGCACCTCATTCGCTCATTATGAATTTTAGGAGATGGGGCTGTTGTGCGTTCTTTGGCCACCATCTTTACTAGAGCATGCATATAAATTACCATGTTATGTGTCGAATAGATTCTGTTTATTTGACACATATTCACATAACATGGATGTTCACAGAATCTTCCCTCACAACATCCGTGTTATGTGCCAAATAGATAATCTGCAGGGTTTTAGGTTTAAATTAACTATTGTATTGTTAATTGTTGGGATAGAAAACCATTGGTACCATTGTAATTTCTTGGGGTTCTGTCGTCTCTTATATTTTATTTTGTTCTTGCATTTTTCTCCTCAGGTTATAATTGTAAAAGCTTGGTTTTGTATGCCCTGGAAGATCAAGTGTAATGGAATGAGCAGGTTGGGAGTTTTAAGAGACACATAATCGATAGCATGGAAAGTTACTTTCATACCATTAAGTATGCTATTTCACTTGTAGATGGTGCATGCTGTGGCAATTAATTTTTGTTGTTTCTCTTATATAAACGTCATTCTGAGCATTTACTTCTCTTCATTCTGACTATATTAATCTCTGTGAGTACAGTGATTGTTCTGTTTATATTAGTGAATTTAGTTCGCATGAATGTTATTTCTTTCATTGGTGAAACATGTCAGGCTGTACTGGGTACTTGATTTCTCTTCCACATGTATCCTTAGCAAGTTACGACCAATTTTGATTTTGGATATGATTTTGCAGAAATCTGCAGTTACTGGTTTTTGCTACACAATTAATATCAGATATGTCATGATTGTTTTTCCTTATAGATGCTTGGAGGGTAAACGATCTATGATGTCATCACTAGGGTTGGTGTTTCATCTGTTGCAAATGTAAAACTTTCATGCTGCAATATAGTCAATTGTGTTGCAGTAGTCTTGCCTCTCCTCAAGACTCAATGTCTGGTGGCAGCCTCATCCTTCTTGCAGAGAAATAATGGGTGGGTTTGAAGCAACAGTGAAAAATAGCATCTTGGTCCTCCTATGAGACCTCTCTTGGTTCAGGTCTCCTGTTACATACTTTCATCACCATCTCATCTCCTCTGGGAAATTTATGTCAGTGCCACAATTTCCAGGTCGCTTTTTGGGGTATTTCATTATAATGTTGGCTTAGCATGAGGGCATGGTGCTAGCCATATGCCACCTCGATGATGTTGGCATACTGCCAGTGTTCTTGTTGCCAACTTGCCAAAGAAGTCGGGGCAATCTCATTTTTGGTACCTGATGAGGGGTTATCACAGTCATGGACCTGGATGCTGGGTTTGGACCAGCTTTGCGTTCATGGAAACAACCATCTCCAATGGGTCATGGCTGTTGTGTTTTCTTAAAGGGCTGGATTTCTTTACTATTCATATAAGTGTTTATGGAAGTAAGTCAGTGGTACAAAGGTGTTTCATTTCATGGAAGGAGAATCCTGAAAGATTATAGTTTATAGCAAGGGGCTGCCACAGCCCATGGAGAATCTGTAAGCTCTTCTATATAGACAAGAAGGCCAACAAGGTGGTCAGTGTCATGGACATTTTCTCTTAGGGAAGAAGCTTTTACAACTTTGTACTGTGGGTGGTCTGGGAAGACTTGAATGTGCTATTCAGCAGTTCTCTTTTGTATGTAGTAGTGTTTTACTCTTACCAGTAAGGAAAGGGGGTGGGGGAGGGTTTGATAATAGTGTGTATTATTGTGCCAATTTTGTATCTCAAATGTGCCTCACACTAATCCAAGTTTTTCATCATACCTCGCACTCAGTCATTGCACTGCTGTGGTACAGTAGCCGTTTGGATATGCCATTATATTTTACGGGAAAAAGAACCGAGTCTGGGAGTGTGGTCTATGCCAGTACTCAATGAGTCTATCTCTCTCCTCTCCATATGAAAACCCCTGCTCCCTTATTTTGAGGAGGAGAGAGAGACATGGGAGTGCTGGCTTAGGCCACACTCCCGGACAGAAAACTACATATTCTGTACACCGATGTGTATTAGGAAGCACACTGGAAGGCGATACTAATGGGGTTGCATGAGAAGCAGAGGGTTTAATTCAAAGGGGGGAAGGGGAAAGGGAGACACACACACACACATACACTGCCTTCATATTTTGTAAACTTCATTATACACTTCAATTTTAGGTTGCTCCATTGTGATCAAGTGGTCACGGGTTGAGTTTGGAAACAACCTCTTTGTGAAAAGCAAGGATAAGGCTGCTTACACTATGACCCTCCCCAAACTCTGTAGTGGCGGGAGCCTCGTGCACTGGGTAGACCATTATTAAATATTTGGACTATGAGCAAAATCTATCATAATTCATAAGCATAGCAAGGCAAACTTAAAGATTACAAATGGAATTATAAAGGCATCATTTCCTCTTTTGGAGGATTCATTTGCTAGCGGATGTGATCTTCTATCCCTTAGCCGTTTCTGCCTGTCCAAGACATGCCAAATTCTCAACTCTCATCATGTCTAAAATGGGGACGGAGCAGACAATGATCTTCATCATCAGACCTATTTGGATTCGTATTTCAGATGGTCACACATAATGGCAAAGCTCGACTGGCAGTTCTTTGGCTGTTGCGATGACAATCGAAGTAAGCATTTGCGACCGAGTTCTACCAAGTAATGTAGAACTGTAATTGAAAACTCAAAACAGTACCAAAAACAGAATCTTTTCTTAGAGAATAAATTCGAGACTAAAGGAGAACATGCATCAAACAAGATCCAGAGTTAAGATGGCTCAAATTCAGATCGAGTTTTGTTCTTAAGTCTAAGAACACTTGCTGAAAGTTTGAATTCAATCCAGTGGTTGGATCAATCCTAGTTACACTAAGAGAGAGGTATATCAGTAATTTCACAAATCAGATTGAAATTCAGATAATAAAAGTAGGATGACTAATCGATTCTGATCATGTGACAGAAATATCAGCAATATTAAACCAATAGAAACAGTAACTCGAAGCAACAATCACATAGATTGTAAGTTAACAAATCTGGAAATTGAGGCAGGATTGGAATTTTTAAATTAAACCAGATCAGCGGGTTTCTGGTAAGAACAAACCCTCAAAAGTTGAGGATGATCTGATTTGGCTAGATTTCCTCAATTCTAATTCATAGTAAAAGAAACAAAAAAAAAAAAAACCACTTGTATGATAATTCCAGATCAGAACTTGAGTTGCAGAAAATCAGAACACTAACCTGTTAATGGAGAGGAAGATGAAGGAAGAAGAAACACCTGGGTTTTACACTGCAAGAGGATTGAATAATTCAAACACCAACCAGCCTTGATTAAACACAACATTCTTTACCAATGGGGAAAAATAGCAGCAGCAACAACTATTGTTTCAAAATAAAAATCATGGCCATTGAAGAAGACAGTTGTTTTTATTTATTTATTTTTTGGTCTATCCTAATCTACTAACTACAAAGAGAAGGCTAAGACAAGCCAACAGAACCTACAACTACCAAAAGGGAGGGGGGAGAGGGAATGGGTGCCCATTTAATGGTACAAATGTGATCAGAAGAGTCGAATCCTCCTTGACCTCCTAGTGGGCATGCACTCTAACTGGCAAGCCTCCAATCAACTGTGCTTGCAACTGTTCACCAGTTGCTTTTATTGACTAAAGAGAGAACAAGTTGGGAGTAAGGTTTGGAAACCTCATAAATGACTCCAACATTACAAGACCAAATCCTTTTAGAAGTAAGGTTTGGAAACCTCATAAATGACTCCAACATTACAAGACCAAATCCTTTTAGAAGTCCATTAATCTTATATCGACTTTAAAAGCAATTAAAAGACTTAAACAATAACTTAACTGAACCAACATTGAATCCGACGGTTAAAAAACAAATTAAAATATTAAAAATACTAGGCCACGCTAGGTTGGCCTCTCTTGGATCTCTTACAGTAGGTCTTGAGATCTGCATCACTGAGACAAACTCGTGATAGGACAAGATTCAATAGTTTATAGTAGCCCATGAGGTGTTCGATGACATACCTGAGCTTTCTAAAATCAAGAATGCATTCAGCGAAAACTAAATCCAAACAATATTCTCATTCTCAGTTTAGATTGTCTTTTCATTCCGAGAATGAGAATACATACCAAACACAGTCTTAAAAATGCCAATGGAATTATAAATGCATTTCTTTTCCCACTAAAAAATATTTGCTTACAATACTCTCTTGTGTTTGAAATACAACAAGAAACATATGTATATAATCCCACATGCAATTCCAGTTATAATCAAGACCCAGTTGAAGGCAGATGGGTAATTGAAGATATCAGGTTGGAAGTTCATCCCAAAAACTCCAGTCACGACAGCAAAAATTGCAGTAACAAAAGTAGCCGCTGTCAGGAGCAACTCAAATTTTATAAGCTGGTTCTGAACATTTCCCTGTTCATACCCAAAAACAAAAAACAGAGAAAGGAATGAGGTTACTTAATATATTTTAACTGCTTCTTCTTCTAGAAGAAAGATGGACTAATGATGCTTCTATCAGCTCTCACCAGTTTAATGTTGATGAAATCTTCAGTGTCATCTATGTATTCTTTCAGCTGCAAACACCAACAAGAACGAAAAATTTCAGCATCATATAGAGCCTCAGAATTAGCAATTGTTCTATCCCAGTTAATCAGACAGAATAAAAAATCTAGTTTAAAAGCAGAAAACAGTCACAGTGGCATCATGGTAATTGTTGAACACTACCCAAGTAAGAAAGGTTCAAGTTGTTCCTTCAATCAAAGCAGAGCATCACAACTTACCGAAAAAAGCTTACTGAAGGTGTTGTCAATAACAACAAAATATGCTTCGAGCAACATTTCAAGCTCTACAATGTTTTCTCCATTATTAGATGACCCGATTAAGCTTCCGTTTTTACTTGAACTCAAAGCGCTGCTCAAGGCCTTTTCCAGTTTATTAGTCCCAGTTACTGAACCAACAGGTGAAACAGGAGCAGATTTTGACACCATCTCAGATCCAGCTAAAATGTTATTTTGGAAATATTGTTCAGATGTGGAGTAAGCTTCCATTCTTTCTTTCTTCATAGTCAGGTACATCTCAGCCATGTCCCCATCATCATCCATGAGCTGCTCTATTTCATTACGAACCTGGAATGCCCATATAAAAGCTAATAATATGCCAAGGAAAGAAGTGGTAGTTAGAAAACACAATAGGCTGTGCTAGGGCTTGGTTAGTGTACCTTCTGAACTCGGTGAGTCAATGCAAGGAGATTGCCCTTGAGTCTCCGGACACGTTCTAGTTTTATAGTGTTGATGGATGATGCAAGCTCATCTAGTACTGGATATACGTCCAATTCCAGTTCCTTTGCCTGTAGAACTCACTAATGGGTTATGAATATGTAGAGACAACCATGCTTGGTGTTTCAAACCTTCAATTTTTTTAGGTTCAAGTTATAGGTACTTATAAAAAGTTGCAATCCCTGATATTTGAGTTCAATAAAAAGCATAATTCAATTGTAGTATATGACTTGGAAAACAGAAACATAGAAACATAAAGGTCTGTCTTATCATTCCATTACATGAAAGATATTGTTACGTTGTACTTTATTAAAGGATCGAGTTTTCCCACACCCACAGTCAAGGGAGAGTGACCACTGGATTCGGATGGTCTATAGGGCATAGGGGAACAGTGGGGGGGGGTATTATCGACCATTCGCAATTTGGGGAGGAGCAGACATTGACAACCATTGATGGCTGTACTTTTCCTTCATGCGTGGTGAAGGAAAACTTTCTCCTTTTTAAAAGCTTTATCAGTTTCTAAACCAAAATCATAAGAAGCGACATTCCATGCAGGCATATTATAGAAAGTATGTAAAGAAAATGAAACCATATTATTTCGCTCCAAGTACAAAATGAACAGAATCTACAGAAAATTAGATTAATGTGCTTTGAAATGAAAAATTATTAACATAAATAATAGTCTAAAACTCTAAATAGCTGAAATCAAAAATGAAAAAGCGGGAATCACAGATTTATTGAGGAGATTGGATGAATCTCATGTCAATTCTTCATAAGATATGCTTGTTACTTTGTATTGGTAGCAGAAATGCAGTGCTAACTGATAAATAGTGAGTCCCTACTTTTGCAAACATGATTGCCATTTCAAATGACCAGTCACGATAAATTTCAACATCATCTGGAATGAGAAGGTTTCACTCAGGTTTTGCATAGCATTTGAGTGAATATGGTCTACACAAAAAATGGATTCTCCCATTCATGATTCTTGTATGAATAAAAATAATAAGAGCAGGTTCATTATTTACAAATCTAAAAATAAACTCTTTCTTTTTTGGGTGGGATGATTGGGGGGGGGGGGGGGTTGTTCCCCTGCTCCTTGACAGATTAACATGACATACAAGAGAATCCATGTAAACGCAATGGGATCAAAAAGCACGTAAGTACATTGCAGGTGGCAATCCAACACAGCATTTAGAAATATCAATCTTGGTTAAGAAATGCATACCATCATAGCCTCATAGGATCTATGCTTTTACAGAACTAGGTAGTTTGGCATAAATACATGGATTAAAATATCATAATCAGGATTTTGGTCTCCAGGACTGTGAGATTGGGGTTATTACACACCTGAGCATCAAGAGACATGCACGTCAGCTCCAAAGCCAGCTCCAGTGCCCTGAATTCGAAAGGCAGATCATCTAAATTGAATCACCAGATCAGTACAAGTTGTAAGCTTTTCATGTACTACTCATCTCCATTAAACAGAAAATTGTAATCACAGTTTCTGTCATGGTAAACATGAAAAGTCAGGTCCATATTTATTATATCCAAAAACTTGACCCCGCAAAAAAAGTTTTAAACTCAAATGAAAAATTCTTTTGGTTCTCTGTTCAAATACTAAAACTATAGAAATCTTAGTCACAAACAAGTTTGATCATACTCCTCAATTTGAGTGAGAAATAGTTAAAGAGAAACATGAAATTTTCATACAAAATGAAAGACGGGTTGTAAGAAAAAGAAAAATGTCCCATTTGAATTAAAAATCCTAACATATTTTCGCTAGGTTAGGTGAATGACTACCCAATCATACACCTTCCGACCTGGTGCATGATGATTGGGTAGTCATTCACCTAACCTTGCTTGAATATGTTAAGGTTTTCAAAAGAGGGTCTGTGTGTTAAGGGGAGGCTTAGTTAAATGATTTTCTTGCTGTTCCAGACTTCCAGTCTATATTGATTGAAAAACAATCAAAGATGCATATAAATTCGAAAACCAAATCGAAATATTTCGCAAAAACCTTTTGATTCCTTTACTCATTATGACTTCATGGTCACAGCCTACTGAAAGCATTAAGCAGATTAGTGATCTTTTCTTGATTAAATCCACTTGTGCATCTTCACAACTACTAAGGAAGTCGGATACAGTATCCTTACCATTTTGATCTTTGTTCATCTCAAGACGTTTGCAGAGTTCTGACTCATATTGCACAACAGAGCTGTCCAAGGAATTCATCAGGATAACCTCATCAGCTGTGATTATGCATCTAATCTGTTCGAGACTGACCACAATTGCCTTTTCACGACCTAATATTGTCGAAGGATAAATGAATAAAGGATCCAAAAGCCGTAGATCTCTGGAAGGCAGTGAACAACGTCTCATTAGGGTGGCCTTATCAAGGTCCAGAATCTTTGAGTTTCCGTTTTGATCTATCTTTATCCATGAACGACTTCCATGGCCTCTCTTTTTAATGCCTGGATAACCAAAACCCTGAAAGGGAGGAGGATTCATGGGCCCATTTGTGCCAAGTGTGGCACTGTTGTGAGAAGCAACAGGTTGACGTAGAAAGGAAGGAAGAAATGAAGTCTGTGGTTCTTCCATTGAATTTTATTTTTCTTTTTGAAGTGCAACCATGCTGCTTTCTGTTGCATTCAAGTCCAGACAAGTTCTAACTAATGTAAGTTGATTCCACTTGGTATAACCTGCAGCCTGATTTGAGTACACACAGAATCCAATTATTCAGACTTACGTCTCACACAATCTTGATGTTACTCATATCCTTCATACATTATATAGTGAAACACTCTGAAGGTTTTAAAATAAAAATTATCAAGACCATCAATTGAACCCAAGTAAATGAGCTTCAACATAATCAATAAACTAAAGCAGAACCTAAAGATCAGAGTCAGTAATCAAGGTGGAAAGGTGTTAGAACAAAATCTCATACTGTTATTCAACATTCTCAAACACAACAAAGAAGGATATCAATTTGGTCCAACAGATTACTTTTACAGTAACATTTCATCAATAAACCTGAATAATACTTTAATTGCTATGCCCTTGAATTATCAATCCCAATCAGTAGTTTTCTTCTAATTATGGCAAAAATCCTGACTACCAAAATTTTGATATTCTAATCTCCAATGATTTCCACGAATTAGAGATAGCATTTATAACACTCAAGAACATGGGATAAACCTGCATCAAAGCCTCAATCTCCACTGGATTCTCCCTTGCTTGATATATATTACCCGCAACAATCAATTAATTTTCGAACCTCTTGTTCAACGAATGCATGCATCGATTTTTTTTCAGTATTCTACTATATAAAATGGATGTTTTAGGACCCTAGGATGATGGGTTTTCCTTATCGAACAAGGAAAACATTGTCCTTATAAAATTAGAAATCCTACCATCAAGGGAATCAATCCGTATTAATGAAACTTTACAGAAATTCCAACATCCAAAGCCATAAGTTCATCGATTTCCGCCATAAATGTAATATCTATCTCATAATCTTCATAAAGCAATCGCAGAAATCATAAAATGACATTCTTTAAGAAATATAAGAAAGAGGTAAGTTAAAAGGGGGGAAAAATACCTCACGAGTCCTTAGTTAGCTTCTGAATTCAGATTACAGGAATCGGAAAAGATGAGATGTGGGTGATTAAGAGTGACGGGCTTTCTCCCCAGTGAGACTGTGACTGCAACTGCAACTTAAAAGAGAAGAAGAAGAAGAAGAAGAAGCCAACATGCAGAAATCCTGTTCAGTAAACCATGAAAAGATTTGTTCAGACGACGCCGTGAAAGAATCTATGGAGGCCCTTCTTCACCACCTGAGCTTTAAATTTTCCAGAAATTTTGGGGTGATTCTCTCTTGGCCGAGTAACTGACATTCATATCAGTTAATGAAAGAGAGCCCAAACCCAAACACCCCTCACCCCCTTAAAAATATGAAAAGGTCAAGTTGGGTCTTTGAAACAGTTCGAATCATTTCGATAAGGAGAATAATCGGTTTTGATCTGTTTTACCATAGGCCTACTTTGAACTTTGAAATCTGCATGTGCTGAGATTCCTTCCATTTCCTCCACTAGACTGGTTCCTCTCCAGGGAGCCCAGTGCCTAGTGAGGTATCTAATGGCATTGGGCTGTTAGGCATATTGAGATGCATGTTGGACACATATCCCCACACACCCAGTTACCCAGTCCCATTGAATGCTTCATGGCATTCTCCGGGCACTGGGTATGTGGAGAGGAGCTCGACGTAAACTACAATACCTAAAACTAGAGAGAGGGATCCGGATCCTCTCCAATGAGACATCCAACGGCTAGATTGCCTAGCACGAATGCAAATCTTCTCTACCTCCAGATTCGATCTCACACTATCCATGAGGTGTGGATGAATGGGGTGAGATCGAGTAGACCACACCTCATGGATGGTGTGAGATGAGTTTAATGGTTAAATGTCATTGGAGAGGATCTGGGCATCTGACACACATCCTGATATGTGCCCAAGCAGCCCAGCCATTGGAAGCTCATTGAGTGATGCCCTCATTGGAGAGGATCTTGATTAAGAAAACCGGAATAGGAAGAGAATTTTCACTAGATCAGGATCATCTCCAGGGAACCTAGTGCCTAGGGTGCTGCCAGGGAGGCATCCAGTGGTTGAGCTGTACCGCACACATCTCGGCGCATACCTAAAGATGTGTGCGATACAGTCCAACGGTTGACAACACCCTGAGCGTGTTGGAAAAACTCATTTTTCAACTTCATTTATGAGAATCGGGCTGAAATATTTATGGGTTTGGATATTTGGGTCAAAAACGATAAATTGAAGACACGAGCATGTGACCATGTGTCCTGTTTAGCTATCAATGTTGTTTTTTATACGGATCCGTCATCTGTCAGGCCCATACCGATCTGGATTGGTAACTATCGATCTGTATCGGTAAAAATGACAAAAAATCGAATTGTGCTCGATTAATTCCTGTAATTGTTCAGGAAAATTGAAAAAATAAAAGTACACCACAAAATCACGACTGATATAGATCCAACCAGGTAATTGATGGATTAGAACCATTTGGATCCTGAGATTACAAACCATTTTGGAATCGTAATGACTGATATCAATTGATTCGATCTAAAGATACTGATAATTCGACTGAGTTGACTAATCTAAGGAACGATCTAATAATACCAGATAGTATAAATCATAACTTGAGATCGATCTAAGCCAATACCATGCCGTTCCTGACGATTTTGACCGATTTGATCCAAGATTAAGAACCATGGACATGAGAAGACATGAAATTTTGTAATTTAAGATGCAATTCAACTTGTGGGGGCTAACATAAATTATATGATTATATATTAAGACAAACAAAAGGGAAGTTCTTTGCTTTCCAGAGGATGAACGCGACAGGTACAGAGTCGCTGTTGGGGGCACGTTTTCTATACGTGGCACCTAATTACTTGTGAACCTGGGAATCTGGGATAGGAGAGAGAGAGAGAGAGAGATATATGAGTGGACGCAAGTGGTTTCGTCTTTAAAGAATACACGTTTCACTCACTTAGGTTATATTTGATATGCATTCTAGAAATATATTTTGTATCTAGAAGATAGAATAGAATAAAGATTCAAAATGCATTCTACATGCAGAATCGATTCCAATAATGCATACTAAACACAACTTTAAATTTCTGGGTAAACAAGAACGTGGGTGGTATAATGATCATTAGATAGAATGGATTGTGATCATGTTAAGGGGAATTTCAATAATGTAATTTACAAATTTTTATTTTTGTATTTTAAAACAAAAATCATTTTGAATAGAATTGAATGGTAAAAAAGAGTCGATGTAACCATTCCCATTTTGTTGAAATAAGACTGAATTTACATATTTTTTATTTTTAAAACAAAAACCATTTTGAATAGAATTGAATAGCGAAAAAAGTCCGGTGCAATCGATCTCATTCAGTGGAAATAAGGCTGAGTTGAATTCAGTTTTATTGACTACCTCAACAACCCAATACAATACAAGACCTGCCCCCCCCCCCCCCTCTCTTTTGTTTTGTTGGGTTGGATCCTCCAGCTCCCGCCATGGCTGGAGGAGAACCAAATTGTATAATAAATCCTACAATCTTTTTCACCCTCTTAACAATCACCCATTTAAACCAATGGTAAATATTTTACGGATTCAAATTTGATCAAGTCAATGCATATCCCATGCAACGCTCCAACCATCATCTTTATCCTCTCAGGTTCCATGTCCGGTGCAGTTCGTACAATTCCACTTATAGAGAGCGAAAATGACCACCTTATCCCCTGCCCGAACACATTGCCCGGGTAAGATCCACCTCCCTCTTATTAGAGACGCTAGAGAATTGTACCGGGCAGGGAACCTGAGAGGATAACTTTCCTTGTTGTATAGAGTAGTTTATACTTAAATTCTATCCTTTTTTTTTTTATTTTTTTTAAATTTCAAATATACTGTGTAAAGCTCGCATACGATAGAATTAGAGAAGACCCGAGAACTCCAGGAGTGCGGGTGCATTCTTATCCAATTCTCTTCTCTGTTTTTAGCTTTACAGTAAATATAAATGCAAGCTTATTATTACATAATTGGATAAGGTGAAAAGAGCAAACAAATCAAACTTGGAGTAGAAAGAAGAGGGATAATCATCAGATAGACTTAAATCTAACCAAAAGATAAATTTTAAAGGTCAACTATAAGACTTATAATTATACATTTTATGCCATTTTATCAAGTTAAAAGTTGAGCAAAGTGCAAAATGTTTTCTAAGGGAGCACCCCAGTCAAATATCTCTTGGGCTAAGTTTGGATGTCAAGAAAAGAAAAAAAATTGGATTTAAGGAGAGAGACACACATAAATCGATCATTGTATCACCATGATTTTTGTCGCATTATGTTTTTTCTTTTCTTTTCTTGGCATCCAAATCAATGACAATATCCAGTTTTTGAACAAATCTTCTCCCCCTCTGAAAAATAGTGAAGCCAAACTACAAATGGCTTACCAGGTATTAAAGTTTATCCCTTACATTTTATCCAGTTTAAATCTTTACCAAAATTGACCTATTAATCTCCTCACATGGCACATAGGAGTGGTACTTTTAAGCTAAAACTTACCATATAAATCAATGATATGAGTTGTCCACAAGATTTGAGCACCAATGAGCCAATGAAGCTTCTATCTGGCAGATAAAAGACATTCAAACTAAGCTAATCAAACCTAAAATTGCAATTATTCGCTAGCCTACTTATCCTTTGGCTTTTAATTCTGGGTAGTAGTGACGATGATCCCATGCAAATTTTGTTACCTGCAACTTCTGGATCTATTCTTTTTCAGCTGAAGCTGGCAACAATAGCTTCATCAGATGCATGATTATTATTGATACAAAACTTATGCCATTGTCGCCTCTGCTTTGCACTCCAAAAATTAGGTTATCAGAACTTCTGTAATACAGCATTAGAATCCACCAAGAACTGATTATCTGAAACAGAGCACTAACTGTAGTCGTTTCAAAGAAACTCTTCTGCAAGTACTCTGGGAAAAAGGCGACAAGCCTGCACAAACAGTGGGCACAAAATGTCCAAAGTCTGTCTTGATTCAACAAAATGGTGACCTAGTTAAATTTACTAACTTTTTGGTTGAAACAACCTCATATTAGAATAGAACAACAAACACAGGGAGGGAGGGAGGGAGGGAGGAAAACACTCAGGCTGCAAAAGTGCAGACGTGAGTTTGAATCTAAAAGTGGCTACTAGGTGCAAAAATGCCAAAAGTTAGACCATCTCCAGTCCACATGGGCCCTGCAAAAGCAGAACAGTGCACCGGGTTACAGCCCTTATAGCCTCTTATGTGTTAACCTGTTGCACTGCAACAACCAAATCAAATGGATTTTGGTATGTAGTTCCATGCAACTGGCTGCAATCAATCCTAGATGATGACTCCAGCAGTAGGGCAAGTGTGAACTTTCAAGCACACTTCCCATTTATCGCTGTAGTGGTTCATCTAGATTAGTCATTTTTCCTTTTGTTACAGTTTCCATTTATGTATATATGTCTTGTCTGTCAGTCTGTATTTACGAATTCAACTCATCCTTAAGAGGTGAAATGGGAGAATGGTAAAAATATACCACAAAGCCAGAAATTCCATGTGCAGTGACTTGTACAATTTTGAATGCTGTTTATTGCATATTCAGAGTACCAGTCAGAAGAATGAACCCAACGTCGATATTTCCTAAGACCACATCAAGCCAAGGACATGAGGATGTATGGATCAAGCACACTCCAAAGAGATCAAGAAGTGAGGCCAAGTCTCTTTCATAAAACCAAAACTTCTAAAAAGATGACAGATTGATTCCCCTTACGCATAACACAGTAAAAAATATGGGGCAGAAGGAACATTTTCAACTTTTTCTCTAAAGCATAAAACAGGTGTTCTCTCTTTCAATGCACATTTCCTAAAGCAATGCTTTTTGGCAACAAAACTTTTTTATGGCCTGGCTCTCTCCAGGTATAACCTTACAAAACAATCTCTCAGACCTTCTAGTTAGGAAGAAATCTACTTGGCTGATATGATCCCACTTTTGTATAACAAAATGCTCCTCTCTTTGCAAAATAAGTGTTCACAATGGATAAATCATAAGCCACAGGCCCACAACAAAATCTAAAACTAAGATCCCCTCCTCATTCCTCTCTCCAAAATTATAACCTCCATGTACGGTTTCATAAACTCTACGATCTCTCCCCACATGTCCATTTTGATCACCCCTTATAATAATCTTTTCTCCTTGACTAAAACCTTGCACTAATCCATCCATATATTCCCAAAATTTTAACTTACTATTTTCATCCAATCCTACTTAGGGTGCGTATGCGCTAATAATATTGACAACTTCTTTCTCCTAGGGAGACTTGGTGGTGGGATTTTGAGGTTCAAACAGCCATTAAGACAAGAAAGCAAGTATTAAGACATGGCAAAGGACTAAGGAGGTAGATGATCTAAAATGTATAGATTTGCAAAAATGAAGCTAAGAAGATTGTGGGAAAGCAAGGGCGAAGAAATATGAAGTTCTTTATCACAATCTAAACACACAAGAAGGGGGGGAATTTTTAGATAGCTAGAATGAGAGAAAGAGTAGAGATTTGATCATGTTAGATGTATTAAAAGTGAAGATGGTAAGAGTACTAATACGGGATGAGGACATTGAGAATAGATGGAAAGAGTATTTCCATAGCCCACTAAATGAAGTCATTCTGAGTAATGGTGCCCAGGAAGACTGCATTACTCATCTAGACACCACATGTTGTAGATATATATATGCAATATTAGGGTGCCTGAAGTTAAAGAAGCTTTAGGAAAGATGAAAGTAGGCAAGGCTCCAGGCCCAAACAGGTCCAAATAGATGGAAGAGCTTAGGAATCTGTGGTTTATCTTGGCTAACCGAGTTATTTAATAAGATTATTAGCACAAGGAAAATGCCACATGAATTGAGGAGAAGCATAGTGGTCCCGATTTACAAAAATAAAGGTGGTATTCAAAGTTGCAATAACTATAGAGATATAAAACTAATGAGTCATACTATGAAGTTATGGGAGAGGATTGTTGAAAATCACTTGAGAGAGAAAAATACTATTTCGGAGAACCGATTTGGTATTATGTCAGGAAGATCCACAATGGAAGCTTTTTTTTTTTTTAACTTAGGAGACTCATGGAAAGATTTAGAGATGGCAAGAAGGATCTCCATGTGGTTTTTATTGACATAGAAAAAACATATGACTGAGTCCCTAGGGAGTTAAAGTGGCATATATATTAGGGAAGAGAAGGGTTTCAAATAAATATGTGACATAATTAAAGATATGTATGATGGTGTGGTGACTAGAGTAAGAACTGTGGGGGGTCAAGGTAGTGAATTCCCAATTACAATTGAGTTACATCAAGGATCAGCCTTAAGCTCTTATTTATTGACACTTATCATGAATGATTTAATTAGAGACATTTAAGTGATCCTTGGTGTATGTTTTTTGCTGATGATATTGCCTTGGTGGATAAGACAAAAGCAGGGATTAATGCCAAGTTGGAGTTGTGGAGATCAACCTTGAAATCAAAAGGTTTTAAGATAAGTAGAACAAAGATAGAGTATGGAGTGTACCTTTAGTGACACTAGGACAGGTAGTGAGGTAGTGAAAATTGATGAGAGGGAGATCCACAAAGTGATTACTTTAGATATCTGGGCTCAATCATAAAATAAAGGTGGTGATATAGAGGATGATGTTGCTCAAAGAATTAAAATAGGATGGATGAAGTGGAGAGGTGCATCCGGAGTGTTGTGTGATCAGTGTATTCCTTTAAAGTTTGAAGGAAAATTTTATCGAACTGTCATATGACCGGGTATGATGTATGGTCTGAATGTTGGGAAGTTAAGAAGTGTCAAATAGATAAACTAAGTGTAGTGGAGATGAGGGAGGATGTTGAGATGGATGTGTGGCAAAAATAGAGAAGATAAAGTAAGGAATGACCATATTAGAGCTGATTTGGGAGTAGCTCCGATACATAATAAGCTACGAGAAAGTTGTTTGAGGTGGCATGGCCATGTGCAACAGAGGCCTTGGGATGCTCTATTACGGAGGAGTGATTTGATTCAGATTGAAGGAACTAAAAGAGCCAGGGGCAGGCCTAAAATAGCTATAGAAGAAGTGGTGAGGAAAGACATGCTTAGCTTAGGACCTGTATCATGTATGATTTCAAATGGAGCCCTGATTAGAGAGCAAGGATCCATGTAGCCGACCCAATTTAGTTGGGATAAGGCTATGATGTTGTTGTATCATACTTGATATGGCACAGTTTGAACACAACTTTAAGAGATCTCATGAAAGATAAATATACAACGCCTTTTTCCTTATAAATTCTAGTTAAGGGTTTACCAAGCAGGAAGAAGAAACAAAAGCACAAAATTGAGGGTGTTTCACAGTGGTCAGTAGGCACCTAGCAACTCGGTGGATTGAAATGTAGGTTTTGGTCCCAGGTCTGTTGTAGACCACATAGACTTCACTCATGAAAAATCCAGTCCTTTTCTTGATGTTGCTGTAGTTCTATTTTCTTAATTTTATTTAATACCTGCATCCGGGGAATCCAAGTGGTTTTATCACTCCCCCACAAACTAATTTTCTTCTAGTCGTTTTTCTGCATCATGCAAGCATTTACACCTTTCTATTAGATTACAGAATGAAGTAGTTAAATAGACTCTGAATTCAACCTCATGTAAAATGCAGAAGCAAAAAGATTACTGAATTACTGAAGAGGATTACACCCGTCAAAGAACTATGCATCTCAGACAGACATCATTAATCATTATGAGTCAAATCTAAAGCTGAGAAAATTTGCCTTAGGATTAGTGACCACATCTTTTTATAGTAAAAAACTAACAAATCTTCATGTCATTTAATTTACTTATGCTTTGCAGTTAGCCCTCAATTCTCTTCTATTACTTGTTTCATTCATGAGGGTAAAAGGCATACATTAAGAACTAATCAAAATCAAGAGGTAAGTTAATCAAAGGAAGCCAGATCACTACTTAAGACATGCACAGACATACACACACACGTGCATGCACCCAGATGAGAGGCACAAGGGTGCACCTCATTGCCTTGTGCCTTGTACTACATCACAAAATCGTGCACATTTTGCGCCTTTTAGGTGCATCAGCTATTTGAAATCTCTAATCAAACAAACAAAGCATAACCTGTTTCGTTTAACAATTGCAGATACATAAAACTTGCTCTACAATTCTACTAGTCGGTTAGATTGTGACACTTAGGTTTTGATATCATCTGCATTGTACCTGTTGCTAATTACTTGAAATTGAGCTCAATCTTTGGATTATTTTTTGGTGGGCACCTTAGCTGATTTATTGAGTACTGGGTGATTGTAAACATTTACTGTCTTCAATTAGTTAACCCAGAGTTGTTGAGGGCACGAGGCATACTCAAGGCATGTACCTGAGGGATGCTGTGGATACAATTTTTTTTAAATAAATAGTAATTGATACTTTTTATATTTAATTTCTATGAGCTGTCTATGTGAATAAGTCCAATCTGGAAAAAAAGGATCAATTTAACCCCATAATTCATTACTGAAAGACCACTTGTTTGCTGAAAGAAATTGCTGCACAGGACGTACCAATGTAACTAGCCTTAAAGAACCATAACCTATCCTTTGGCTTGACAGATACCTTTATTATGTTATAATCATGACATTTGTTACTAGACAGAAAGCCCTCCCCCCCTTCTCTCTCTCTTCAGCCCCCTCGGGTTTTCCGCTCTCGCATAACCACAAAATAGATTCCTAATTATTACACTAAAAACCAACAAAATCCCCCTTTTTTATTTTCAATTTCTACAATTTTTTTTTTTTTTTAAATCTTCAACCATTTTCCGTGCATTATATAAATCTTAAGGTTGAAAGATTTAATTGATTAATCCCAACCGAGCACCATAGATGCTACCATGTTGTTTTGCCTTGCAATGACATAAGGATGGTGATCTAATGGTTATATTTGATCATTTAAAGATATGCTTTGTTGGTTCCTTTAGTTTTAAATTAAAAATTCATCCCTCCAAGCGGATAAAGGCTTAAACTTATGAATCTATCCCGCTTGACTCTTTTTTATTCTTTTCTCAGTAGTTTCATGAATAATGTCGTCTCTCTCCTTTTTCAATTTTTGTAATTTCTTGTTCTAACAAATTGACAATCCCTCATCTCAGTAACTAAAAATTTAGTTTTAAAACACAAGCAACTTCATAGGATTTGTACAATTGCTCTGGCCCCCAAGGAAAAATTCCTGGTCCATCCTGGTAACAAACTCCAGAAAGTTAAATTTCAACTGCAGAAGACGAGTTATAAAAAACAGGGCATACCCAGTGCACAAGGCTCCCGCCATTGCAGGGCCTGGGAGGGTCGCATTGTACGCAGCCTTACCCCTACTTCGAGGAGAGGCTGTTTCCCGACTAGAACCCACAACCACTAGTTCGCAATGGAGCAACCTTATTGATACAGAAAAGTCACCTAAAGGGCTTATTTTATTGGAGATAAGCCTTGGGATGGGTTATGTATGCATTGGGCCTTTGATTCCATGTGTTTTCTTTGTAATGGGCCACTTTAATGGACTTAAAATGTGGGTACAAAGTAGGCATACGGGATTAGGCTTAGTAGTCGCTTATTTTCATTCCTAGTTCAAGTAGGAATAGTTAGTTATTAGTTGCTTTTTCTATTCCAGCAAAGTTGTAAGCTTTTTAGTACTCCTATTCATAGTAGAAGTTTGCTTTCAGTTTTCCTGGTTAGAATAGGAGTTTATATTTCGGAATTCAGAATATAACATTGTTAAGGCTGCTAAAGCCATAGACGATTTGATGCTATAAAGTATGGAGTTTGCTTTGCAACTTGAGAGATTCAACCTGAGGATTTAGCATTGGTGTGAAGCCAAGAGGGCAGAGAGATTCTGAGCCGCGGGTGCGAAGCCTTAGTGCTTCTATTCTTTATTTTCTCCATCTGTTCTACCACCAACTACCTGGTGTTTTGGGTTGCTGCTCGACATCAGTACTGATTTTGAAGATCTGGTACCTGGTTTCATCAAGGAACATTGTCCTTCAACTACCCAAACAATCCCCCAATACAGGTAACGAGTATTCTATGTTTAATTTCAGTTTAAAGCCTCCATCATATGCTCTGTTCTTAAACTCTTTACAGTCAATAATGGTCATCTCATAAAACCCTAACCTGAGCCTTGTTGACCCTGCAACTTTGTGATAATCTAGCCCTTCTATAGACCTAAACTCACCCTGGTTTGGTGGCCATCTGGCCGCTGGTTTGTGAGTCACCTAAAATTCCCTCTTTTCCCAGTTTTCTCTATTTCAGAATTGGAATCAAAATTACTTTTAACCCTGCCTTTGGTTTGTATTGGAACCTTAGGGTTTTTATTCAAACTATTGAACTTGAGGTCATGTCCGAATTTCAGACCAATCCGTTGGTTGGATTGAATGTAATTTTAGTTTTCCTGCTTCTGGGAACTGCTCATAACCCAGCCTTAGGTTTGTATTGAAACCTTAGAGTTTTTATCTAAACTATTGAACTTGAGGCCTTATCTGAATTTCAGACCAATCCGTTGGTTGGATTGAATGTAATTTTAGTTTTACAGTTTCTGGGAACCGCTCATCAGATCATTCCCATCTTTTCAAGGATTCTTATCCTTCATATTAGCTATTGTTCCCTAGAGTTTGGTGTTTATTCTGAGAGGTTTGAGTTTTCAATTAATTTTCGGGTTTCTATAATTCTATCTGAGTGGGGTTTTGACTTGGGATCCTATCCGGGAGGGTTTTAGAGTTCTTCCTACCTACCCCCCACCACTTACTGTTGCACCAAGACGAGTTATACTTTATCGCAATCAAACAGACGCAACAAGGGGAGCAAAAACGGGATACAGTCAAACACCATGAAAACTTGCTAGCAAAATGATCAGAGTCAAAAACAAGAAAATTGACTCACTGAATGTAGTAAATATTAAACATCAGAAACCATATCTTTTTCACCCTGAGGTACAAAATCAAATTCAACCAAAAAAATCCTCATCTGATTCAATTATCAGTATTAAAATAAGGCCGTATTTTAAAAAATATAGCCTTATTATCCACGTCTGGGAAAATAAAATATAACTAGAAAATGGAATATCTATACCTGATTTCAGGCTTTCACCACCCAAAATGTCTTCCTATCAACCAAGCATCTGAAGCAAGCTGAAATTACCTCCAGCATTACTCTCATTCCCTCCAAGGACTGAAAACAAAGTACCCAACTAGTAACTGCACATCTGCACCAGACCTCTGAACATGCATTCTATGCTGTGAGAGAACCATAGAATTTGTTCACCTGTCGGAAGTAATTCAAATTCAAACCATGAAAAAAAGGGGGAATCCATGATATAAAGCTCCAGAAAACTAGAATTAAAAAAGGGCAGAGAAGCATAGGTGAAATCTTATTTTTGCATAGATTTAAGCCTTCAATTCTTACCTTCATGTGGATTTAGGTTAAGTTCTGTCTAATTGCCTGACCACTCTGTTAGCTATTCATCAGATGATGAAGCTGGTTTTCAAAGAAAAAGAGGAAAAGACTATTGCTTGTCTTCAACTGCACCAGGGGTGTGTGCAAATGATAACGGAAGGACAGGACTTCACAGTGCAGAGAGAACAAGAGTGGATATGGTGGCACCAGTGCAGCTGATGTCTTCACAGAGACAGCTGTGGCCTTCTAATGTCCAATTGACTCCATAATTCCCAATAAATTCACAAGGAAAATAAAAATTATGAAAAATGGGGAATGGCATAAGAAAGTTCTCGTGAAACAGTACAACTCCTCCGTACTCTACAGTATTGATGAGCAAAATTATTAAGAAAGGCATAAGAGGGAAAATGTTGTGCCAAAAGTAGTATCTCTTTATCAGGTTCTAAAAGTGGAATAAAGCACATAAGTTGTAAACTAGGATTTACAAATGTCAACTTGTAGGGGAGCTAGTCTACTATTGAATTAACAATGCCCACAAACTTAATCATTCAGCTACAGAGCTACTACACCCACTTGTATTTGTACAAAACACTGGCAAACCTATCACTTAGAGCCCATCAGACATACATTCTAATTGGGCTCCCTTTTTTTATAGGTAAAAACCATGTAAAGGAAAATTTTAAAGTAATAACTCTAATTCTTTTGTACTGAGTTTACTCTGAGTATTTTCCTTTGATGTTGTTCTTACCTGGAAACAACTGGAGCCCACGAAAACATTTTGTGCATGCTTGGCACAAGCATTGAGCATAGTCCCACACCCACCTGATGCCTGTTGCCCTTCTCTTCTCAGCCCCCAGAAGACCAAAAACCACATGACCATTCCAATGCATTTTTTTCGTCACAAGCATCCCAATGGCATGTCATGTCCCAATTTGCACTTGGAAGCTACCTACCACAACGTGGGCTTAAACATTTTTTATTGGTGCATGAACCATTTTCTTTGTAGGCAAACTTAAACCTGAGGAATAAAAGCCAAACAAAAACCAAAAGTTCGAGAGTACAGGCAATCTTAGTCTTCCATCTCTACCTGTTAGGCCATACAAAACAAATATCTTGAAACAGTAAAATTTTTATTTTTATTTTTTATTTTTGCGAGGTGTGGGGTTAGAAAACAGAAGAAAGTTATATGAGGAATAGGATATGTAGACTAGTGTAGTTCTCTAATGATTGAGTTGGCTCTAAAGAAGGAATTCAGGGGGTTGGATGCCAGCCAGCTGAGCATGGTTTCCATGCTTTTCTGTTCAGGGATGACAACTGAAGGAATGGTGGGTCTTATCCAGTTTTTATCACTGTGGTATCAGATGTAAATTATACCTTAAGGATAGGAAAAGAGGTTCAAGGGTGGAGGATGTGGGAGTTGTCAGAGTTATGACTTGCATTTTCAACTAAAATTTGACATGATCATATCTTAAAAGGTAGAAGATTGAGCTGTTCCCACAAAAATCCAATCCTCAAGAAGCTTCACCCTCAGCAATAATAACCTGATGGGATATGCTTGATCCTGACTCAATCACCGATGATTCAAGATAATAATGGGTTCCCAACATTATTGTTCTGTCCAAAAATTTGAACTGATGTACAAAACAGAAGTCAGGGACTAAAAGAGATAAAGTATCAAAAGCAGTAATGAAGCTGCATAATGTAAGTACAAACCAATAATTATACTTTCATTTGCAAGTCATAAAATTACAACAGCCAAAGTTTTCTTTAAAACCTACAGCTCCACCAGTATGATACAATACATGAAGCAACGTACCATTAATGTCCAAGTTTATGGACATGAACAACAACCATGAAATTATGGAAATAGAGAAAGACAAAAGAAAGGAAGAAACAATAAACTCTGAAACTCAACAATTGTTGAGTTCTTCACCTCCTGCGGGGTGTGTGCAATGATTTTGGGGACCCCTCAAAGAGATCCAAGAGGAAATTCTGCAGATCATCTGCATTGTACTTGATGTACTTGTCACTTTGCCTCCCACCATCCAGATGACTGGCATATCTCCCCACAAATGTCCGGTATGCCTGGATAACTTTCAGTGACACTGAGATCCGTAGATCCTCCCGAAGCTGAGGATCTGGGATCAACCACACTGTCTGGTTCTTGTAAACCTCCTCAAAAGCTAGATTAAAATTTCTAAACCGCTCTTTAAGAACTATTTTCGAGACAGAATTTGAACCTGGGTTGCAGATCCCCTCATCCTTCAGTAAAGAAAGGATAGAACTCCAAGTGGCTCTCTCATAACTCATTGCATGCTGCTGGAATTTCCTGTTGTGTTGTCGGATCCAATTATCCCCAAAAAGGGCTCCAAGTTCAGAACCCTTAACCTTTTGAACCATGTAACAGATGTTATTCATCAGGAAAAAGTGTTGCAGAGACTCATCCCTGTACAACCTGGATTTACCATCAAGGTTGGACTCTAGAACTGAAGTGATTGACCGTATATGGTGAGCCATGGAAGTACTGGAAGACGAGCACTTGTTCTCATTCTCCTCCTCTACAACAGGGTTGGTATTAGACAGTGAGGAAGCAGGATATTCATCATGGTTCTCAAGAAGACAATTAAGGGTATCACTGTAATCAGTAAGGACCTTGATGTAATTCATGACATATTTGGTCAGAGGGTGGATCCCACCTCCGGCAAAGGGATTCGTGGATGTGTTCGATTCAATTGCATTCTCAAATTCAAGAAAAGTACCCAGAACAGAATCACCCAATCTCCTTAGGACCTCATGGCACTCAATTCTGATTGAAGAACCAGTCTCATCAGAGAAAAGAGTTTCAATATCAGGGAGAAGTTCAGCCAGCACGTCGTACATGTCAAGAATCTTAAACAACTTTTCTGGTTGACGGGGACCAACTGCTATAGCATCACCAAAATTTAGGAGTTGCAACATTGAACCCTTTGATACCTCAGCAAAACAAACTGAATTAACTGATGCAAACTCCCCCAGTATCTGGTCGCAAAGCTGTTTCTCACTGGCAAGGTAAACACGCACAAAGATCTTCACTGCTCGTATCCATTTCTTGATCATGCAATTCAAGCTACTCCACTCCATCTTTAGCACATCTTCGATACTCAGTTTCTCCACTTCAAGAATGAATAAGCACTCATCCACCGCATCTTTTCGGATGCTAATGTAAGCCTGACAACATTCCTGATCATAATTTGATGCGACCATTGAACTTGCAATGCATTTGAGGTCAGGAATTACATCTGGATGGATCAAATCTATGATGAATTCCTCCAAGCCTTTGGAGGTAGTACTATCTCTACGAAGCGAGTCATTGCCCGAGTCATCTTCGACTGAGATGGTCGATTCCACGTCCACAAAATCTACTTCACAGCAACGGAAGGGCTTATGCTCAGGTTCAAAAGGTTGCCTATTCTGCACAAGTATGTGACTGAACTCTTCCTCAAGCTTAGCCATTCCCATTTGAAGAACACTGTGAGCCCGGTTAAGGAGCTTCACTGCTTCATTTTCATTCAAAGATAAAGTCCCCAAACTTTCCGTCAATCTTCGGACTTCCTCCACAGCTTGAAGATACTCAGAAGCTTCCCCTGAGCTGGAGTCCCATATCGACTGATCAGATTCCCAACTAGCAATCTTCTCCTGAACAGAGTCAAGTCGTTTTTCAATCTCATTTATCTCTCTCTTGTTTGCTGACAGTAGAGTCATGGTGGACAATCGAGAGCCAAGTTCTTCCAGAATTTTCTTCACATCATCAGTCAAGTTACTATTTGTCCCTAATGCCGTTACAATGTGTTGTGCCGCTGCAATGACATGATCGTCATCTTTACAATCTGCCATAGCATGTAAACTAGAGCAGCAAGAATCACGTGGCCCAAATGAAGCCTTGAATTCCTGAAACCAAAGCTATCTCCTAGAATGAAAACTGAAATGCTTCTTGCCAAATCCGAACTCAAGCTGGCATGTGGCGTAATGGAATAATAGTGACAGGAATTTGGGAACTTCCCAACAGTGAAAAGATCCACTATCCAGTAGGCATGATTAAGAAATTGAAATTAGATTGAAACAATCAAAATAGATCCCCTCACAAGAAGCAAATAAATTGAGAGGAACTGCAGAGAAGGTGTTTGGGAACAATTTCACAAAATTTGATCAGAGAACGACAAAGAGTCAAGTGCAAGAATTTCAGGAACCTCTCTTGTATAATCACAAATCGATGGAAGAACGGAATAGAAATAAAAGGACCAAAAGAGAGTGAAGATACCAAAATCAGTTGCCTAGAAAAAGGAGTAAACCCACCAGTTTCTTCTGAGCTACTGTTTTAATCTCGAACAAGCAACTACGGATATGAAGAGAAATTGGAAGCTTTTGTCAGTTCCCAATGCGCAGGAGACCCTTACAGCTGCGTGACCAATTACTTAAGATCTTAAAAAAGACCCAATAATATTGGACACAGAACCTTCAAAGTTCAAACCCATGTAAAAACTACACACTCTTGCCACTATTCCTTCGTTTTGAAATCCTTTCGTCCTCCAGAAAATAAGATCCTCGCAGACAGTAGAAAATCAAAGCTGAGACAATCGAACAAGGATCCCTACGAACTTCAAATACTTAACCAACAGAGAATCGAGCAGTAATTTGAGCAAGAAATTGTAAATGCTCGAAAACTTCACACAAGATTCAACCAAAACCCTTAATTGTTCGTTGTTGGAAATCAATAGATACCCAAAAAGAAAACCAAAATAGAATTTTGGAGCTTATAAAGAGAAGTGATTGGCGTGCAAAACAACAACAAATCAAATTAACAATATCTGACAGGAATCATCAGAGAAATTAGATAAGAAATAACGTGGAAGCTAACAGAGATAGAAACTATATAAAGAGGAAACAGAAAGAAAGCGAGAAGGAAAAAACCTCAAAACCCTCTTCGGAGAAACTTCTTCTATGGCGTATTTATCCAACTTCAACTCTTTTGTACGGAGGCTTGGGGGAAGGGCTCACAGATTCACAGCTGTTTTGAAAATGTTGACTAAAATATATGAATTGTCCAAAATGGTCTTAGTTCAGTAGTGTAATTACAAAATTACCATTGATTTTTTCCACTATTTCTGCATTCAATTTTGACTTACATTTATCTTTCAATGTTTCTTTTCTTTAAAAACATTAGTAGTAGAAGTCTTCTTCAAAATTTTTGAAAATTTCAACCTTCTAGTAAACATTGAATTGAAAATGGAATAAGTTTGAAGAGGTGGGGTTTGTTTAATATTTGATATAAAACAAGTGGAGTATGTTTTATAGATGATCTTGTCCATAAGATATTCATGAATGGTTTATCTATTTGAATCACATAGTGGGTCCACGTGGGACGAAGGAAGAATTGATGGGTTTAGGTGAGTTGGAATGAACATGGAGAAGAGTGGGAAAAGCATTATCGATTTTATATAATAAAAAATAAAATAATTATGATTTTAGATGAATGTATTTTTCTTTTATCTACGGTGGAATAAAACTTTCTCTAGAGTCAAATGATTCAAGTTTCAATTCAATTGACGTTGATCAAGTGATAAAGATTTAATTCATAAAAATCCAAGATCACGAGAAAGTGTGTTAAATGTTTAGAATGCCAAGAAGGTTCATGATTATAAATAAACATTCTTTCATATATCGAATGGTTAAAATTGATATAGCACTTCCACATGGCGCAACTAGGTGTGAGTCACATATACTTTATGGGCGGGATTATCGATAAAACCTTTTGCCTGAAATAAGTTTATCATCTGGTGAAGTCAAACAAGTATACCTGGGAACTAGGAAGCAAACCAAAATGCTATTATAGATTTTAATCTTAGTCTCATATCGTCTGAAAAAAGGAATAGTTTTACTAGTGACACTTAATTTTCGTCAGAAGGTCATGTTGCAGCTACCTCCCACATCCACCTCATTGGTTAAACTTCACAGAACAAGTAGCTGAAATGGTTTTTCAAGGATACCAGAGTCTTGAAGTAAACTATGCAGGTTGGTCGTTCATTATCTTGCTAAATGGGAGTCTCAACTTTTGTGTAGCCGGTTTTGTTTGTTTGTTTTTTTTTTTTTTTTTGTTTTTTTGTTTTTTTTTTGAAGACAAGAGAGGTATCCGACTTTAATAATTGTGAATATGCATCTGAAGTTGTGAGTATTTAGAATGGGCTTGAGATAGCGACGGACCAGGGATTGCAGATTAAAAAAGTGTGGTGTGCTTCTCAAGAGATAGCTAACTTCCTCCCATATCCATCAACCAAGCCTTGGCCATGGTACGCCTGTACTTAAGGAGCTGTTACGTATAAATAGTTTAGGCCAAGATATAAATTATAGGTCCTCTCCACATCCATTTTGTCAATTATTAGCTGGTATTCTGGCCAAATCCGCTAGTATGTCCAAAGCAATGTACATGTTTTGTTGATAGTTTCTCTAATATATATTTCCCTTTTCATAAAAAAAAACCAAAAAAGTAGCTGAAATGGTTATAAAATGAATGCAGCAATGTCTTATAAGAATATAAAAGTGCTAAATTAGTTAGGATCAATGTGAATGATATTTTTATAGGTGTATTTAGAACATGTAACGTTCTTTTGACCATTCATTGTCTTATTCTCAAAAGATTTTAAGTAAAGATAAATGAAAAATATTTTCAAAATAATTTGAAAATGACTTAAATCATATCATTTTCAAGGAGTGTCATTGTCGATTTTTTTTCCTGTCTTGTTTCCTACCCGGTATAGTGGTCCAGTTCCTCTCATAGGAAGGCGGAAATGACGTTTTAACCTCCGTCAGGCAGTGTGTTTGAGCAGGGGGTTAGGTCGTCATTTCTCACCCCTTATGAGAGGAACTAGACGTGCCAAATAGAAAATAAGAGACGATAATGATCCATCATTGTCTTACGATCTTTTCAACTACACATGAAATGATAAAATTTAATCCTCGTTCAAAAAAACAAGTGAACAAATTTATTAAACTAAAGAGAGTAAAAAGGTAAAAATACCAATTATTTGAGACCTTAAACCAAGGTGTCAATAAGAAATTCCCTTAAAAAAAAAAATCCCTTGTTACTACGAAATAAATAAATAAATAAAATCTGAAACTAATAGTGTTTTATAATTATTAGAGAGAGTGATTTCCTAATTTAGCGGTCTTAATTCAATATTTCGGGATGTGTTAGATAGTGAATTGAGCATGGAACAAAAACTCGACCGAAACCTGTTGAAACCACCGAGTTAACTCGGTTTCCAAGGTTTCGAGACGAGTTGAAGGGGGATTTTTTAAAATCCCTGGATTCGATCGGGTTTTGATGGTTTCGACTCTTTTCGAACATATTTCGGTGGTTTCAACACATATGCCCATTAAAACTAGGAGAAACTTGGCTCGAAACTAGGACAATCAGGTATTTATGCCAGAAACCAGGACAGACACTTAGTTATGTCTAATATCATTTAAGTAAATGATATTTACTTAAGATATTATTCATAAATAAGCAAATACCCCCTGTTTGAATCCAATAAAAATAGTTAAAAAATAAAATTCTAAAAAGAAAAAAAGTCAATCCCCCAGTTCAAGAACAAAAATCAGATTTTCGACGATAGGTGCAATTTTCAACTTTCTAATGCTGAGGTTTTCTCAAATCTAAAAATTCTATAAATCTTAATATGGTAAAACATTGCTAAAAACCAAAAGTGCGGTAAATATTCATTTGTTTTGATGTCTAAAAACATATTTTCATTCAAAGCAATTTGACAGAATTCACGTACGCCAAATTAAGTTTGACCGGTACATAACTTCTTCAATATAAATCAGATTTAAGTAATATTTAATTTATTGAAAAGCTGTCAAAACAAAGCTTTATAACAAATCCAAGATTGTTTATATCTCATTTATATTGAAGGAGTTATGTTCCGGTCAAACCTTATTTGATACCATGTCCAAGAACAATATACAGTATCAAACTTGAATCAAAACCACAAGTAATATTTGTAGTGTTCTCTATGTGAAATTAATACATGGATTGAGTTTAAAGTATAAAAAATAGGCAACACAACAAGAATCAGGGGGAAAAAAAAAATAACTTTTGGGCCTCGAAACCAAGGTTCAAGTTAGCTAGGAGAAAGTCCCAAGTTTCGATCGAAATATGGTTGAAATCGAGACGAACTCGTTTTCTGGCTGGTCAAAACCTAGTCGAAACCCGAGTTTTAGAACCTTGGAATTGAATAATCAATTCAATCTTTCAATTATTAAACATTATTTGTTTCAAATTTAATTGGTCGGTCTCAGTTCAATCTTTCGGGGAGTGCTAGATATTGAATTGAGTAATAAATTCAATCTTTCAATTATTAAACACAATTGGGATTTTCTTATTGACAATTGCTCCACATAGTTCTCCGTCGTCATTTCGCCCTTCTCTGTGTTTGGACGAAGCAAACAAACAACGGGCAGAGAGAAGATTCCTTGAAAGGTAACATGACCCCTACGCCAGCGAAGGGCAATGGAAGCGTCGACAGAAGCATTAATAAGGACGAGATTTTTGCCTTTCAGGCTTCCATAGGGGGTGAGGCGATCATTTCGCCCCCCCCCCTCCCCATGTGTCTGGGTGCAACCTATGCTCCCGGATACCATAGGGGGCAAAATGACCTCCCCACCCCTCATGAAAGGCAAAAATTCCACCCTCAAGATGCTGATGCACATACTCTCAAAGACTGTTTCATGCACTGGCTCCTGCGCTCCCCCACAGTGAACACTCTCCTGTGTATATATATTTTACCACATTGTACTTAACTACTTATTTGTCTTTTATCTCGGCTGGTACAAAACAAGGAGTTCCTTGGGTAGGCCCATGCCAAACATAGACTTTATAACCACACGAAGTAGGGATTTTCCACCTAGTTTTTTTTTGGTTAAATGGTCCCAAAAAACCTAGACATGTCTCCAAGTTAGAGCACTTATAACACAATTATTGTGAGGAAAATGAGCTGATACAAATGGAATAGGTCCAATTCTTTTTTTCTTTTGTTTTAGTACTTCTCTAGTTTTAAATTTATGTAGAAACATTAATGACTTAGGAGATGGCATTATCATCAACAATCTCAATAAATCATAGGTACATAGACATGTAATTTGTCTTGTAGGACAAAAGAAGTTTCATATCACAACCATCATTAGTAACTGCTCTCGAACAATTAGGATATTATTTATTTATTTTTTTTTAAATTCAAGTTTTAATTCTAGTTGTAACATGATGTTAGGGGATTCAAATTAACATCTTCTCAGAAAAAATATTATAAGAGGAGTATACACGAACGTTCTTTGTCTGGGAACACATCTAGGTGCAGGCCGTGCCCAACACATGGGGCAGGACAAGGACACGATTTGGGTCATTGGGATTTTGGGGGGGAGGAGGATGGTCACTTAAAGAAGCTTTTTTGTTTTTTTTTTTGAGAATGAAAAGGGAAATTGACCCAGTCAATGTCATGAAAAGGGGGAAAGGGTGTCCACAGTATTCGGCTTGACAAATGAATCAAAGGAAGAAGTTTTCCATGGAGATAGATTACTCAGTCTTTTTTTTCTATTATTTTCTCTTTCCTATACAAACCTGTGGTCCTAGTAGATATTATGTGTTTTGGGTACATTACATGTCATTTCTGGTTTTCAAACAAAACTCAAATCATCTTCTGGTTTTTTAAAATACTCAAATTACCTCATGTATTAGACCTCAATATGACAAATTAGTCCCTACCATTAGTTTTATGCTGTTAAGTGATGATGTCAATCAGTTAAATAAATTTAAATCCCTAAACTATCCTTGATCAGTATTAATTCTAATGTTTAAGTACAAGGATAAAATATTCCTTTCACACCAATAACTAACAATAGACTAATACCGTTACTATAAAGGGGGACGGATGAGTATTTTCAAAAATCAAGGGGTGATTTGAGTTTCGTTTGAAAACCAACGGTTGATATGTAAGTTAACTTATAGAGATTTTTTTTTGGGTTGAACTTATAGAGACAGAGTATCGTTCAAGGCTCCACCTCCTTAGCTTTACTAGCTAACCACTTAAACCAACTTATCAAAAAAAAAAAAAAAACCACTTAAACCACAAAACTACCTCATGCTTTATTTTAAATATTAAAAAATTATTATTATTTCAAATTAAAAATAAAGTATTCAAAACAATAGAAAGACATCTTTTTGGCCACGCCATTTCCAGTGGTCGTACATAGATGATATCGTTCTTGTGTTGCCATTGGTGTGATGTGAAAGATAATATCTCTAGATGACGTGGGAAACCCTCTCCCATAAATTAAAATTGAACCTTAAAGTTGTCGAACAATAATTTTTGATTGATGATAAATAGATATGACTTTTGTTCTCCATACCATAGAAAATTAAGAACAATGAGTTAAATATATTCAACTTTTTACCTTGTGTTCTAAACTGCTGGATTATGGAATGCTTACGACCTCACCACTAGAGGACCATTGCATTTAGATGGAATCATATGATCCTCTCATAGTAGATATTTATTTCAATCGTTTAAAATGTTGAATAAAATTGATTTATAGATTGCTATGCTTTTTTATTAAAATTTGTCACAAAATATAGCATTACTTGTGCACCATTTATCTACCATTTTTTTAATGGAAGATAAATATCTGCCATTCGAAATATATATAAAGATGCCAGTTGACATTCATGTGTCTTAGGTTGTGTTTGGTATGCATTCTATGCCGATTTTTCATTTTTGAATTGGATGATAAAACAACTATTTTTATCGTCTGTAAAATGCAAAATCGACCTAAAATGCATTTCAAGAATGCTTACCAAACACAGTGTTACCAAACGCAGTGTTAGTGTACATGTGATTGTTTGTGTGCGTGTATATGTCTATATTAAATTGAAGATAGCTAATAAAGGGCGCACCCAGTGGATGAGACTTCTCCCACTTGAGGTCTGAGGAAGATCATAACTCATAATGAAAGCAACCTTACAATTAGGATGTGCCACCCTTGCACTACATACAAGTCCTAAATTTGGTAGGTTTATGGTTCTGGTTGCGTTAGTTTGGGCTGGCCAGATCCAACTTAGAACGAAATTTCAATTATTTTTTTATGTTTTCCTTTAATTTTCTCTTCGAAATTTTTATAAAATCATATTTGCAATTTGTAACTCCAAATTTTGTAATCTATATGTTGTTGGAAAGCTTATTCCTAGTACTATCTACTAATGTTAAAAATAAATTTTTTTTTTTGGCCTAAATGAATTATAAAAAATTATTTAAAAGTGAATTCCACAAGTCAATATTGGAATATTTCATGAAAGGGAGAATGTTCGAGGGTGCAGGCTGTGCCCAGACATATAGGGGTGGGCGCAATGACCACCCTACCCCCTTGAGTGGCGGGCCTATGTGTCTGGGCGCATCCTGCGCTGTGGCACAGAGAGCATGAGCCCTTCATGAAATATAGTCTTTTGAAGTATTTTTTCAAACCATTTTCAACTACGAGGGTTTCATAATGAGAAACCACCTAACCATGAAACTTAAAAGACCGATTTCAACGAAGTTTTACTTGTTAACCCTATCAGGGGCAATTTAGTAATTTAACACCTGTAAAACATTTTAAGGTGAACCGGGGCACCAAGAACAAATCCACCAAAATAGAGGAAACTTTATAGAGCAATGGATGTAGTGAGAACATCAAATATCACCTACTTTTCTCTCCTTATAATTCCCTCAATTGAGATGGAAGTCAATACAAGCCATACAAGCTACACAAATAACCTTCTTGAGATAAATTACATTTTTCTTGGTCAAAGAATGGATTTCTCCTATAATTTTGGTAGAGGTGTCCCACTTAGAAATGATTTGATGAGCTGAAGGGCTTCTTGGGGTTTATAAAGTGGGACTTCATGACCTGCCCCCCTCACTGTTGCAAAGGTTAGCCCTTCATATACCTCTGTCCATCCTCCCACCTTCACAAAACCATAAACAATCATTCATTCCCCTTAGATAAGCACTTATAAGCATACAATTCAAGAAAACCTTTAGGCAGTGTTTGGTATGCATTCTAGGTGGATTTCGCATTCTCGGATGATAAAAACAACTATTTTTATCATTCGAGAATGCAAAATCGAGCATAGCAAACACAACATTACTGTCCTCCATAGCAAACACAACATTACTGTCATCTGTAAATCAATAGTAATAGTAGTGGTAGTAGTACCTGGTTGTTCACATACCATGGATACCATGGAATTTTGGTTGTCAAATTAAGCTGAGCAAGGGAGTATTTGGTGGAAGTAACCGACACCACAGAATCCACGTCACCACTGTAATTAATGTACAGTTTTATAGTAAAACCATCAATTAATAAAGAAGTAAGAATGAGTAAGAAATATTGAGAAGCTTGGAATTAATAATGTGCAGTAGACACCAACCTGTACACCCAAATTTTCAAACCACCAGCAATCATCTCATTGTAGATTGGCAGAATCGAAAGATCTGAGTCTTTCCACTGTTGATTTAGATCCCAACTGCAGTAAATATATGGACACTTATTAGAATTAAATTATCAGGTAATCACTTGAAAATGGATCAGAACAGTTTATGAGAATGGACTGCGTATGTATTAAGCTTCCATCTTAACACCAATTGGTTCAAAGTGGAATGACCTCTTGTGGTTCTTATACTTGAAAGTTGGAGCACTCAAAACCAATGTGAGATTATTACCTCAATACTCCCCTTTATGTGCAGGCCTTCTTGGGCTCTGTCTTTGTGGGTGGAGTAGGGGATCGATATCGTCTCTTGTTCCTTGCTCGAGGGAGGTTAAAACGTCATTTTCACCTCCCTATGAGAGGAACTGGACCACTGTACCGGGTAGGGAATAGGACAGAAAAAAAATTCATGGAATAGGGTCCATCGTCGTCAGAGGCTCAATGTATCCGCTTTGATACCATATTAAGCTTTCATCTTAAAACCAATTGATTCAAAGTAGAATGGGCTCTTATGGCTCTTCTTATACTTGACAGTCGGAACACCCAATACTTGATGTGGGGTTATTACCTCAATAATATGTCAGCTTAACTAATATATGAAGCTTTCTCCAATAAGAAATTATTCAAGAAAACAATGTAAAAAACTGAAAAGAGAAAGAAAGATAAAAAGGGTTACTTGCAAGCACTCCATTTATAAGGGATTTTAGTTGTGTTGGCATGGAGGGCTTTCTGCACATCTGGTCTGTTGTAATAAATCTCAGCATAATTTTCTGTACAAGGATCAAATCCTGCCATCTGTCCGGGAATCTGATTTAAAAAAAAAAAAAAAAATCAAGAGGCAAAGAAATGTTAAGATTGTAGCCAACAAATTCAGATATATATGGATGATCAGTCTTGAACATCTCGGTCTCGGTATAGGTTGGATCGGATTGATCGATACTGATCGGGATCGCCCAAACTCGGACAAATATGACACTTTTGTCTTTGTTTTTTTATTAAAAAGCTTTTTTTAAAAAAATTTTTACCCTTGTCTGTATAGTTGGAACGAATCGATAGTAGGATCGGTCTCGACCAATTTCAATCCGATCCAACCAAAATCGACCGATCCGATCTGATACCTCAAACCATGGTCTTGAAGGATTTCATTTTGTTGTTTATAAATATTTCAGTTTAGTAAAAATACCGAAAAAGGTAGTAGATGAGGCAAATGCAAGATCCTTTGGGCAGCATTATTGGTGCCACTTGATGACTTGATGCATCTAGGTACAAATATGTTGTAGCGATCAATTTGTCCAATTTCTTTCGCGACGTATTGATTTATCAATTTACACGCAACCGAACCGTTGTTTTTTGTATGGTAATCGCATTTGTTGAGTAGCTGTCTATGCGATTCATCAGAGATAAGGGCATGGGTCCACAAGTAGTCGACTAAGCCAAGGTTATCTTGGTTGTTGTCTATAAGTGCGTTACCAACCTACAAGACAAAGACATTTTTTGTAGGTAAAGTGAGACAGACTATGAAATACCACTTACGGGTCCAATCCAAAAGCCTGAAGCTATTAGGTTGGGAAGTCCAGTTGTATATGAAGATACATCCAAGGTTCCAAATAATTGATGCGAGATTATATATATACTCAAGAAGATAGAAAGATTACCATTATCCCTTTGAGATTTATAGGATACTTAGTCCTTGAATTATATGTCATAATCTCTTTGGCCAATTGGGGTACGTAATGCCCGGCATAGCTCTCTCCCGTCAAATAAATATCTCGTTGTTTGTAGTGTGGAAACCGGTCCAACCATCTGATAACGAATTCCAATGCCTCCGTTGCTGAAACACAACTTCCATCAATTAGATCATACATACTACTATACTAAATGAATTACTTAAAATGCTCTTTAATTAATTTAAATGAAATCTAGAACATTAATGTAGGACTAATAATAAGGGAAAATTTCATATACCTCCCTTGCATTGAGGTATGACTAATATACACTTAATTTCACCCGTGAGGTTTGGAAAATTTCACGTACCTCCATTGTTTTCTAAACTAAGTAACAAAAACAACCAGTTTGTTAACGGTACACGTTAAACATTAAAATTGTGTTTTAATTGACCAAAATACCCTCATCTTCCCCAAATCGTTTAAGATTTGAATAAACTTGCAACTTATTTTTCCCAAAACATTTCCCCAAAACTTGCAACTCATCTTTCCCCAAACCTGCAAATTCACTTCAATGGTTTCAAGTTTAAGAAAAAAATAAATTCAAATAGATCTTCACAAGCCAGATTCATGCTCGCCATTAATCGAAAGGAAGAAGAAATCAAGCCGAACCAAGAATTGAAAAAGGAAGACTCAGAAGAATGGTTTTGAAACCCTCTACTCTCTTTTGATTCCGGTCTAAACTATGCATGCCTTGTTCATGAAAGATCGATGAATTGAACAAGGCACTGGGAGCATCTTTCTTACCCCTGAGTGTCCCAGAGTTTAACGGATCAACTAAGGCCTTTACTGCATTGGAACGCAAGCAATTTTTATCTTGTATTCTTCCAATACCGATAGACTAAATAAAGTTGTAGAAGAGTTCTCTATTTTAACGTTTAAAAGGCACCGAAATCAAGGAAGGGTTTCAAGGCCTGTAGCATCCACAGAAAGGTGGCTGCTACTGTTGATGGCAGCAAACTCGATTGAGATATGAGAGAGAGAGAATCTTCAACAGTCCCTCTCTTCCGATTCCTCCTTGTTTTCCTTGAAACCCTCTTCTGAAACTCAATATTTTAAGGGTTTTTTTTTTTTTTTTTTTTTTCCAAAACCCCTAAACGATTTAGGGAAGATGAGGCCATTTTGATCAATTAACACAATTTTAACAGGTAATGTCTACAGTTAATGGAATGTAAGACCAGACAAACGAGTGAAACAACAATCGAAGTGATCAAAACCACATAAATAAGGTAGCATTCTTATGGAATTTCCCTTTAACCATAATGAAATCAGTAAGTGGATCATATACCAGTGCGTTGATCGCCTGTGTTGAGGATATCGGACGTTGCGTTGGTTGTGTTGGTGTAAGAGAAGCCGACGCCGGCCGGAGATTCAATGAAAAGTAGGTTGGCTACAGTGTTCCATGAGAACTTATTGAGGTACAAACCCGTCCCATTCTTCTTGATCTTGAATGGGCCTATCTCCTCCGAAGCTCCAAAAGCCAACGAAGAGCAACCAGGCCCTGTATATAGAGTAAATCAGAGAGGGCTGAGAGTGGAAAACAAGAGAGGATCGAGAGAGAGAGAGAGAGAGAGAGAGATGACCTCCATTGAACCAAATGACCAAAGGTTTGGACTCAGGGAGAGAAACTGCTTCAGTGTGCCAAGAGAAAAGAGCTCTGCCGGCCACTTTATTAACAGTAACATAGCCAGAGTAATGCTGAAATGAGACTTTGGGTTGTCCTGGAAGTTTAATTATTCGATCTGCTTCTGCTTCTCCTTCTGCCCCAGTTGACACAACAAGGAATATATAGGCCATGGCCACAAATAGTATCTCCCTCTTACCCGAAGCCATGCCTATCACTATGAAGTCCAAAAGACTTCAAGTATTGGAGGAAGAAGAAGAAGAAGAAGCAGAGGTGAGAAGGGCAATATCTTATTAATTAAGTCTAGGAAGGAAGTTGTCCAAGAGAGCTTTATCTATGTATGGGTTAAATGAGAGTTAGTTTTAATAACCCGAGTCCTTAGGAGATAGGAGGACCTGAAGATACGTTGGGATATGGTTGGTTATCTTCTTAAGTTGTAAGAAGTGGCTTTAAAAAGTCTTAATTTTAAGGGTAGGTCTTGATTGAAGGAGTCCTTCAAATGGGTGAAATTGGAGGAATTAGGGAGTGTCTTTAGGAGTTTGACTCGAGTCTGGATCAGGGTCCTAATAACACAAAGACCCTAACTAACATCCTTGTACGGTTTGTGATTTGATTCGAGATGATGAATTGGACCCGGGAACCGGGACCCAAGACCCGCAGTTTCATTGGACCTCCAACAAATTGATTCAGACCTAGAATTGCATCATATTATTTATTTATTTTAGTTTACGATTAATTGTTTAATGTTATTGAACGTAGTTTTAAGATTCTTATTATTTCAGATTTTTATTTAGTTAATGAGTCAGTTCAAGCCTATGGATAGTTATTTAATAAATATAGATTCTCAAGGAATAGAGTTTTCTAAGGTGGATGAAGTCAAATTTGGCTCCCATCCAGCCCCGTGGCAGGAGTTGGAGGATCCAGCCTAGCCAAAACATGGGTGTTTGGGTCATTTCATAGGCAGGCCTCACCCTATGAAATGACCAAACCCCTCTGTTTTGGCTGGGCTGGAGGAAAGCCAGGTTTGATGAAATCTCCAAGAGTTGTCTCCCAAAAGAGAGTGGAAGGGGTGGTTAAAGTACTACTCCATGTTAAGAAAACAATGCCCAGAAGTGGCGATTTGCAGAAGAAAATGAAAAAAATAGAGAAGATACACAACGCATAACACCAAAGATTTACATGGTTCACCCCCAACATGGAAGCTACATCCACGGCTGAGCAATAGAACAGATTTCACTATTTTGAAATGTTACAAAGCCTCTCTTACAGCCCTCCCAGAGAAAAGAACATTATATAGAGAAGCTCTAACCCAGAAAGTACAGAATTGCCCCTAGAGCCCCAAAAAGACCAACTAGTCAGGGTCGGACCAAAACATAACATATGTCTCAAAACATATCGATTCGAAGGTTTCGACGAGCTCTACACAACTCACAGTCTTTGGCGATGATGTATCCACTTTTTAAGCCATCTGAGATAGTTTCGAGGCTGAAATGACCCTCCGAAAATCCTCAACCACTTTCTGGGAACAAAATCAGGCAGCACCAATAACACTCCATTGTACCAAGGAAACCAACCATAATTGAGGTTACCTTGATTAAGCTTATTTTCTCTTCACAATCTCAACCTTATGATTTAATTAGGTGGGTGGTTAAGCTTGACTAGGGTTTGTTTAGGTTTTTTTGTTTCCCTTTAAATATGTAAAAGGAGAACAAGACAAATGCATATTGAATTGAATTTGGAGTTTATCCTTTTTGAAGTCTTGAAGAACTTTTTCTCTTCTAAGCCTTGAAGATCGAGCTTGAAGACATGTCTAGAAGAGCTTGTATCGTGCTGATTGAAAATATCCCCACCTTCTATCATTCCTTGAAGAGTTGGTATTTAGTTTCAACATATATATATATAGAACTAAAGCCTCAATGTTTATACCTTCAACATATATCTATGCTAAGCCTTTTCCTTATTTTGTTTTCAAAATAATATGCTATCAATCCTTCGAAAATAATCAAACAATGCTAATTGGGCCTTCATTCACCACATACATATGGAGCGACCAATCGTTTCTCAGCACAAGATGCATGGCCGGCTGTGTAATAGTATGTTCTGACTTCTGAGAACTAGCCCGGTCATGGTCATGGATCAGGCTGGTCCAATCCCGATAACTGGAGAGAAATTACCTCTAAAATATGATCAATTGGAGAGAAGTTGCAAGGTTCTGGCGATTTGATGCATTATGGGTACTCGTGGAGGTTTAAAAATTAAAAGGGGAAATATCATCCCCTCCCCTCTAAGTATCCATAATATCAATCTGGTACCTAAGTTTTGAATAATAATAATAATGCGTCCTTTACTTTTGAAAGGTTCTATCAACCATACCTAAGTTGTTGTGTTAAAACAACAATTCAAAAGACGATATTACCCTTTAATTGACTAACGTCATATTTTTTCTTTTCTTCATCCTCTGGTCTTCTAATTCTTCTTCTGCACCACCATCATCGCCACCACTGCCGCCGCCAATCCTCTTCCACCGCCAACACCACCACCACCGCCGAAACCCATTCAACTCTAGGAACTAATTCAAGAAATTCCTACACAGATTATGTATCTACTGATAATTTACGGAGTTGTTCAGGAAAAATTGGATTCGAACAAAGGGACTACCAGTAACAATTAGATCTAAGAGCGCCCACGGAGAAATCAAAACCCTTCATTCACTGAAAATAAAGGAATAAAAGAAAACCAAAATCTCATTACAGCGTAGAACATCAGATCTAGAAGAAGCAAAAACTAAAATAGATCTAACAGGATCATAAAGGACAATCGTTCTCAAAATCATCCATCCTCTGCAACACCCATCCTCAAACTGCAACCCCACCTCTTAAGGGTACCTAATGACCTCCCTCAACAACAAACCCGGCAAGAGTTTCAGAGATCTGAAACTATCCCTGGCGGTAAACAATGCTCAGGTTTGATTTCCAAATTAGTACATTAGAGTAGGAATGGAATTTGGGGCTGAAACTACAAAGATTGATTCGCTCAAAGGAGGGTTTCCTTGGGGTATAGGAGGATCGATTATCAATTATGGCTGGTTGCAAGTGTTGGTGGAACAGAGGTAAGAGGAGGTGCGTTACAAGGAGTCAACGGAAAAGTAGGGAGAAGGAGAAGAATAGAGAGAGAAGAGGGAGCACACTCACCGGTTCTTGGTTGCAACCAACGAACTCAACCTTGCAACACGAACCCCCACCCCTGTTCTTCATCCAAACCACTACCCCATCCTCTGCAATTTCACCCACAATCCCACACTATGTTATTCCCTCCAACGTTAAGGTTGTGTCAATTGAAAGTTAAAACTTCTGATTACATCCGATTGTCTTTTGCCCAAAACATAAGGTCATAAAACTGAATACACTAATTTTTCTTTGCTCGGATGAAATCTTCCCACATTCAATTACAACCCTCGCAGTTATTATTAGCCAATGTCCTAGTTGTTAGAAGATGGAAATGGGTTTCCGCGGTGGTGGAAGAGGATCGGCGGCAGCAGTGGTGGCGATGATGGTGGTGCTAGGGAAAAAGAAGAGGAAGAAGAGGAAATGGGGTTTTAGGGTTGAAGAGGGCAAAATTGGAATAAAATTACATTAAGAGTAATCTAGGGTTTTGAAAAAATTAAAAATACCCATGTCATCAATTAATGGCGTTTTTTAACGATTAGGGTATGATTGATAGTCTTTAAAAAGAAGGGGAGGGCATTATCATTTTTCAAAACTTGGGAATTAGGTTGATATTAAGGAAACTTAGAGGGGAGAGGGATGATATTTCCCCAAATTAAAATCAAGGGTAAATTAAAGATCACCCCCTGGTTTTCAATCGAAACTTAGATCACCCCCTAAAATGACAAATTAGTCCATAACGTTAGTTTTATGCTGTTAAGTGATGATGTCAGCCAGTAAAATAAATTTATATCCCTAAATCGCCCTTGACCAATATTGAAGATGAAGGAAGGATAGTATTATAAATTTAATTCTAATGTTTTAGTGCAAGGGTAAAATAGTCTTTTCACACCAATAACTAACAGCAGACTAACATCATTATTGTAGAGGGGGGACATTTGAGTTTTATCAAAAATCAGGGGGTGATCTATAATTTATCCTAAAATCAAATGTTACGATCCCATATCAGTGAGTTGATATGGTAAAGTCGCAGACTATCAAGGTTTGAACCAGCATTACCAACAGTAGAGCCAACAACAAAAAGATAATTTTATGGATCATTTGTAGGGATAATCCGATTGCATGTGATCCGTATTCTATCTGTATTTGATCCGTTTACATCCTTAATCCTTTGTCGCGTACATTAAACAAAGATCATCGTAATATTAAATAGTAAATATACATAAACGAGGTGGTCAACCATTTTTTACTTAGAAAGGCATAAGTTTATCACTTTAGTAATGGATCTATTGAGAACATCAAATATCACCAATTAACCTTTCTTTCCTTATTCCCTCAATTGAGATGCTAGTCATTACAAGCAATACAAGACACAGAAATAAGCTTCTTCAAATCGAACTTTCTTTTCTCTCTTATCCCTTCTTGCTTTTCCTTTTTTTTTTTTTCCCCGGCCTTATAATAAATTGCAAATTTCTTGGTCAAAGAATAGATTAATCGAAATTTTGAAGAATATGATCTGCTCCCAAAGAAGTCTCTCCTATTTTGGCGGTAGAGGTGTCCCTCTTAGAAATGATTTGATGAGCTGAAAGCCTTCTTTGGGTCTGGTAGATGGCACTTCATGACCTGCCCCCCTCACTGTTGCAAAGGTTAGCCCTTCATATATCTCTGTCCATCCTCCCACCTTCACAAACCATAAACAAAAAATTCCCTTAGATAAGAACTTATAAGCATACAAGAGAGCCTTTAATTAGTGTCATCTGTAAATCTATAGTAGTAGTGTAGTAGTACCTGATTGTTCAGGTACCATGGATACCATGGTGTTTTGGTTGTCAAATTAAGCTGAGCAAGGGAGTACTTGGTGGCAGTAACTGGCACCATCGCATCCGCATCACCACTGAAACAGAGAATGTTGAGTAGGAAATATTAAGAATCCTAACACCATACAAAACTCTAGAACACGATAAATAATGTCCACAATATGGGGATTGAATGTACCTTGTATCGTGCGTGCGTATATTGATGATGAATAATTTAAAAAAAAAAAAAACCAACTTAGACTTAAGTCTTCTAGAGCCTTCTGTCACTCCAGACATCTTTTCTTTGTGGGAGAAAGATCGGGGGAAAATATGACAGAAGTTACAGGGACCAAGACTAATATATATAATATTATCCCAACCCTAATCTCAGTTTTACAATGAGTTGGGTTGGCCTATCTCTGTGTGTGTGACAAATCCAACCGGTTTATTCATAGACTCCAACTAATTAACTGACTAACCCAATAATTAATTACGCCCACATATATAGAAACTTCTAACATCGACACCAACCTGAACACCCAAATTCTCAAACCAGCAGCAATCATCTCTTTGTAGATTGGCAAAACTGAATAAGCTCGGTCATTCCAATTATCATGTAGAATGTGACTGCAGTTAATATATGGTCACTTATTAGAATTAAATTATCGAATAATTATTTGAAAAATGGATGAGAAAAATATATGAGAATTGCATTCAAAGGTGGAATATAAGGAATGGGTTAAGAAAATAATGTAAACTCACTTGCAAGTAGTCCATTTATAAGAGATTTGGGTTGTGTTGGCATGGAGGGCTTTCTGCACATCAGGTCTGTTGTAATAAATCTTAGCATAATTTTCTGTACAAGGATCAAATCCTGAAATCTGCCTTGAGGAAATCTGGGTTGAGAACATTTTTTTTTTTTTTTTTAAAAAAAAAAAAAAAGAAAAAAAAGGCAAATATTATATTTTTCAGAAACATAACATCATAGAATGATCATATCAGTATTTTAAGAAGTTGATTTTGTTATTTATAAATACCGAAAAAAATCGCTGAGGGATACGCTGAATCCTGTGGTTATGAGGAGTAATGGTGTCAATAATTGAATAGCCGCAGGTAGGTCCATATATATTGTATATGTCAATATTTCCCTTCTCTGTGTCTGCATAATCGTACGCTGCGTAACACTCATCCGTGTCATTTTCTTTATGGAAGTCGCATTTCTTGAGTATTTGCTTATACGTTTCATCAGAGATTAAGGCATGGCTCAACCAGTAGTCTACTGTGCCAAGGGTATCATAGTACTTGTCTATAACTGCATTCCCAACCTACAAATTCAGACATTTGTTTTTGTTTATTTTTAATAAGTGAATTCTCTCTAATAATTAAATATATATGAAATCCATTTGAGGGTTTTAATCCAAAAGCTTAAGCTATTAGATGGAGATATATAGTCCAATTCTATATGAAGACACATCGACACTACAAGAAATCTCATTTTTTGTGATGGAATCATCAAGTGATAAAAAAAAACCAAAAAAGGAAATAGAAGGTAGAAATTAAGATTATTACCATTATCCCTTTAAGATTTATAAAAAACTTAGTCCTTGAATTATATGTCATAATCTCTTTGGCCAATTGGGGAACGTAATGCCCGGCAAAGCTCTCTCCCGTCAAATAAATCTCTCGTTGTTTGTAATGTGGAAACCGATCCAACCATCGGATAACGAATTTCAATGCCTCCTTTGCTGAATCATAACATTCATCAATTAGATCATACATTATATATACTACTATACCAAATGAATTACTTAAATTGCTCTTTAATTTATTTAGTAAATAAAATCTAGAACTTCCATTATAGCAATTATAATTATCATGTAATTAAGACCAGGCCTAAACATGGATGGTAATCATGATAAATGCATTTGAGTACTCAGCATAAGGTATCATTCTTATGTGATTTCCTCTTAAACCATAAAATTAGTAATCAGCTAAACTATCATAAATGATGTACTTAACCATAGAAGAGAAATGTACATAAACATAAACATCCCAATCCATATGATTTCATTAATTATCATCATAATTTGAAGAGAAAGAAAACTAAAAGTGTGGGGTTATATACCAGTGCGTGTATCGCCTGAGGTGTTGAAATCGGACGATGTGTTGGTGTAAGAAAAGCCGACGCCGGCCGGAGATTCAATGAAAAGTAGGTTAGCTACAGTGTTCCATGAGAACTTATTGAGGTACAAACCAGTCCCATTCTTCTTGATCTTGAATGGGCCTATCTCCTCCGAAGCTCCAAAAGCAATTGAAGAGCAGCCGGGCCCTGTATAGATAATAAATTAGTTCCACTGTTAGTTGTTATTTTCTCCATCAACTGTACTGACTTGGCAACATAAAATGGGCATACCCAGTGCATGAAGCTCCTGCAGCTTCGGGGTCTGGGGAAAGTCATAATATATGCCAGTCTTACCTCTGTTTTAACAGAGAGTCCCTTTCCAGACTCGAACTCTCGTGACCTTTTGGTCACAATGTAGCAACCTTACCTTTGCACCAAGGCTTGACCTCTAAAACAATCGCAAAACGCATTTGAACCTCTCAGTTAGAAAGGATCAAAGGCTTGACATATGGAGTTAAGCAAAATACACACCTAAAAATAATTAGGGAAACAAGACTATGTCTGGGAAGCATAGATCCTGCGTCCAGACACGTCATGGGGTGAAATGACTACACCTCCCCCCCCCCCCATGAAACATAGAATTAAATTCCACCAATGTTAGCGCTTCAATCAGCAATCCCATTGGCCCTTGTGCTGGTGCAGGGGTTGCGCTCCTTGACAAAAAAAACTTTTCCCCAAATGATCGATTATATATATTTGTCTTGTTATTATGTTGTTTCTTAGCAATTTGGCTGAAACCCGGGTTGCAACCAAGTTTCTGCTGCCCCCAATCCTAGGCGCAAACTTGGAATAATCTCTTTTCTTTTTGGATTCAAAAATACCCTCTTAGATTTTGGTATTTTCCAAAATACCCTTCAAGACTCCAAATCGGCACCTACAATTAATTGGGACAGCAGCCAATTTTCATCCTCCCGCTAATGCATGTGATAGTCTCATTTTTTGTTTTTTTAGTTCTTCACCCCCACACCTATTAGATGAAGTGAAAACCCACATCAAAAGATTTAAGAGAGAGAGAGAGCAAAAAGAGACCTCCATTGAACCAAATGACCAAAGGTTTGGACTCAGGGTGAGAAACAGCTTCAGTGAGCCAATAGAAGAGAGCTCTGCCGGCCTCTTTATTAACAGTGACATAGCCAGAGTAGTGCTTAAATGAGACTTTGGGTTGTCCAGGAAGTTTTATTATTCGATCGGCTTCTGCTTCTCCTCCTCCTCCTTTTCCTGCTGACACAAGAAGGAATAAATAATAGGCCATGGCCACCAATAGTATCTCCCTCTTACCCACAGCCATGGCTATTACCATGAACTCTCCAAGAAGAAGAAGAAGAAGCAGAAGCAGAGGTTAAAAGGTTATGGACACCAGCATATGTTATATAATGTTCTTGTTTACAAGCCCGGCCACATAAATCGTAATGAAGTGGCAGTATCTTGTCCAACGGAAAATTCTCTCTTCAATGTGCAATTTCCTCAATTCCATTTAATAGGGGAGGTGGACCCTACTTGAACAGTGTGTTCGGGCAGGGGGTAGGGTGGTCATTTTGGCACTCTCTATCAGATGGAATTGAGAAAATTGACGGGCAGGTAAATTGAGGAAATAAAGATCCGTTAGGAGATTATAATTAGGGGATCTTATACTTCGGGATATGGTTGGTTTTGTTCTTAATTTGTAAGAATTGGTTAATTTGAAGAAGTCTTTAACGGTAGGTCTCCAAGGAGTCATTTTCAGGGATGGATGCAAATCCTAAGTTGTCGGAATTTTAGAGCGTCTTTATAATTAGAACAGAGTTTTAAGAATTGAGAATTCACTCTCTTGGATTCCATATGTGCGCCTAAGAACGTATGAGAATGATTCTCAGGAGAACCTGATGAACTAGTCTTAAGAATCGATTTGGGCCAATGATTGATTCCGTGTTTTAAAACCTTGGTCTTTAATTAGGAGTTTGACTTCACTAGTTCATTGTCATTATACGAGACCGGATCATGTCCTTGTACATATATATATGTACTGTCCAATGCCCTCCTCCTATGGATTCCATGTGAGTGGCCCTAGAGGGCCTTGGACGGTACTTGTACAACGACATGATCGATCCAGTCTCTCATTACACTAGGTCCAATGGCCAAGTTCCTAGTCTTAAGTGATAGGATGCACTTTTTCAATGAAATAATTAGGAGGTAGAGAGAGAGAGAGAGAATTTTCAAACAGGATGGGCAAGGAAGTCATTTCAAATGGGGGGAAGACAGAGATAGACATGCGTCGATGTTGTGCCCAGTCTTTTTCCCTTTCTCTAAAATGTAAGAAGTAATAAATAGGTAATGGTGAATAAGAGCCAAAGGCTATCAACATAAGGATGTCAATTGGTATAGTTTTGGGATATCGATAAAGTTTCAATAAAGTTTCGATTCGATATACTCCCATACCAATACTGTATAGAATATCAATTCAGTATAGGTATCGAACCAATTTGATATTATTTGGTACAAATTAAAATAGGTATTCGATATAGTATCGATACGATATAGTATATTTTCAATAATATGTCCATACCGATACCGTACCAAATTTCAACTTGAAATAAAATTCTATTAAGGGTAATCTAGGGTTTTGGAAAAATTGGAAATGCCCACGTCATCACTTAATGGTGTTTTTTAATGATTAGGGTACGGTTGATAGAATCTTTAAAAATTAGGGGAGGGCATTATCATTTTTTAAAACTTGGGGATTGGATTGATATTAAGGAAATTTTGAGGGTAGGGGGATGATATTTCTCCAAAATAAAATGAAAAAATTGCCCAGATCTACTTGATAAGAAAATTAATTACAAGATAAGTAGTGTTAAAAATTGTTTTACATCTATTAGTTTCAATTTTAAAAAGATTTACTTAAACCCCGGAATTAGTTACTACTCCTGAGTTCCAAGAAAAAACTTGATGGAACTTCCAAAAATACCCTTACACTTCATCCTCTCTCTCCTTTTTTTTTTATTCCTTCTTTCTTTCTTTTTTTAACATTTTTATTTAATTAATTAATTAACATGATGGACCCACCACCACCACCACCTCCTATTTCAGCGAAGTTTGTTCCTTCACTTTGCGACTCAGTATGCGTAATTTGGTTTCGATCACCACCACCATCATCATCTTGGTTCCTTTCTTCTTCATCTTCAACGATGCTGAAGCGCAGTCTCCAGGGAGCTTCAACTACAACGACAACATGGTTAACGGGTTCTGGCCAAGTCTCGTCGTCGTCATTGGAATCCTCTCCTTAATGTTCTCCTTGACTTTTCTCCTCCTCGTCTACGCTAAGTTCTGTCACAGACCAGTCCTTCCGACCTTCTCACTGACACCACAACCAACTCTGCTTTGGTACTGGCCGGGATGGTTAGGTATTCAGGGAAGAAAATTTTATGAGAAATCTTGAGAGTAATGATGAGAATGTTTCAGTAATTTTTGAGAGGATAAAGGAAAGTAGAGAGAAGGATTCAGCAGGTCATGGGGTGGGGGACTGGGGGTTGATGAGAGCATGGTGGGGCGGGTTGCAGGTGGCGGTGGAGTTGCAGGGTTGCAACGGTTGGATGCTGCCAGCCTTGCACGGAGAGAAAGAAAGAAGAAGGAAGAGAGGAGGAAGAGGATGTGATGGTGGGTCCCACAATTGATAAAAAATAAAAAAATTAAATAAAAGTATAAAAATAAAAAAGGAAAGTAGAGAGAAGGATTCAGCAGGTGATAAAGGAAAGTAGAGAGAAGGATTCAGCAGGTCATGGGGTGGGGGACTGCGGGTTGATGAGAGCATGGTGGGGCGGGTTGCAGGTGGCAGTGGAGTTGCAGGGTTGCAACGGTGGGATGCTGCCCGCCTTGCACGGAGAGAAAGAAAGAAGAAGGAAGAGAGGAGGAAGAGGATGTGATGGTGGGTTCCACAATTGATAAAATATAAAAAAAATTAAATAAAAGTATAAAAATAAAAAAGGAGAGAGACGATGAAGGGTTAGGGTATTTTAGGAAGTCCAATCATGTTTTTTCTTGGAACTCATGAGCAATAACTAACTACGGGGTTTAAGTAAATACTTTCAAAATTGAAACTAGTGGATGTAAAACAAATTTTACACCTACTTATATTGTAATTAATTTTCTTATCTAATGGATCTAGACAATTTCCCCAATTAAAATCAAATGTTAGTTGATATGGTAAAGTCACAGACTATCAAGGTTTGAACCCAGCATTACCAACAGTAAAGCCAACAACAAAATGATAACTTTATGGATCATTTGGAGGGATAATCTGATTGCATCTGATGCGTATTCTATCCGTATTTGATCTGTTTACATCCTTAATCCTTTGTCGCGCGCATTAAACAAAGATCATCATAGTATTAAATAGTAAATATACATAAAAGAGGTGGTCAACCATTTTCTACTTAGAAAGGCATAAGTTTATCACTTTAGTAATGGATCTATTGAGAACATCAAATATCACCAATTAACCTTTCTTTCCTTATTCCCTCAATTGAGAAGCTAGTCATTACAAGCAATACAAGACACAGAAATAACCTTCTAGAAATCAAACTTTCTTTCCTCTCTTATCCCTTCTTGATTTTCCCCTTTTGTTTTTTTTTTTTTACCTTTTATAATAAATTACAATTTTCTTGATCAAAGAATAGATTAATCGAAATTTTGAAGAATATGATCTGCTCCCAAAGAGGGTCTCTCCTATTTTGGCGGTAGAGGTGCCCCTCTTAGAAATGATTTGATGAGCTGAAAGCCTTCTTTGGGTCTGGTAGATGGCACTTCATGACCTGCCCCCCTCACTGTTGCAAAGGTTAGCCCTTCGTATATCTCTGTCCATCCTCCCACCTTCACAAATCATAAACAAAAAATTCCCTTAGATAAGAACTAATAAGCATACGAGAGAGCCTTTAATTAGTGTCATCTGTAAATCTATAGTAGTAGTTGTAGTAGTACCTGATTGTTCAGGTACCATGGATACCATGGCGTTTTGGTTGTCAAATTAAGTTGAGCAAGGGAGTACTTGGTGGCAGTAACCGGCACCACCCCATCCGCATCACCACTGAAACAGAGAAAGTTGAGTAGGAAATATTGAGAATCCTAACATCATACAAAAACCTAGAACACGATAAATAATATCCACAATATGGGGATTGAATGTACCTTGTATCGTGCGTGCATATGTTGATGATGAATAATAAAAAAAATAAAAAATAAAAACTCAACTTAGACTTAAGTCTTCCAGAGCCTTCTGTCACTCCAGACACATCTTCTTTGTGGGAGAAAGAGGGAGAAAATATGACAGAGGCTATAGGGACCAAGACTAGTATATATAATACTGTCCCAACCCTAATCTTAGTTTCACAGTGAGTTAAGTTGGCCTATCTCTGTGTGTGTGACAAACCCAACCGATTCATTCATAGACTCCAACTAATTAACTGACTAACCCAATAATTAATTACGCCCACATATATAGAAACTTCTAACATCCATACCAACCTGAACACCCAAATTCTCAAACCAGCAGCAATCATCTCTTTGTAGATTGGCAAAATTGAATAAGCTCGGTCAGTCCAATTTTTAAACAGAATTTCACTGCAATTAATATATGGTCACTCATTAGAATTAAATTATCGAATAATTATTTGAAAAAGGGATGAGCAAAATATATGAGAATTGCATTCAAAGGTGGAATATAAGGAATGGTTTAAGAAAATAATGTAAACTCACTTGCAAGAAGTCCAATTATAAGAGATTTGAGTTGTGTTGGCATGGAGGGCTTTCTGCACATCAGGTCTGTTGTAATAAATCTCAGCATAATTTTCTGTACAAGGATCATATCCTGAAATCTGCCTGCTTGAGGAAATCTGCCTTGACAACTTATTTTAAAAAAATAATAAAAAAAATTCAAAAAAGGCAAATATTATATTTTTCACAAACATAAGATCATGAATGATCATATCAGTCTTTTAATTAAGAACTTGATTTTGTTGTTTATAAATACCGAAAAAGATCGATGAGGGAAACGCTGAATCCTGTGGTTATGAGGAGTACTGGTGGCAGTTGAATCGCCGCAGGTAGGTCCATATATATTGTATATGTCAATATTTCCCTGCTCTTTCTCTGCATATTTGCTCGTTGCGTTACACTCGTTCGAGTCATCTTCTAATTTATGGAGGTCACATTTGTTGAGTATTTGCTTATACGTTTCATCAGAGATTAAGGCATGGCTCAACCAGTAGTCTACTGTGCCAAGGTTATCATAGTATGTGTCTATAACTGCATTCCCAACCTACAAATTCAGACATTTTTAATAACTGAATTCTCTCTAATAATTAACCAAATATATATGAAATCCATTTGGGGGTTTTAATCCAAAAGCTTAAGATATTAGATGGAGATATAGAGTCCAATTCTATATGAAGACACATCGACACTACAAGAAATCTCATTTTTGGTGATGGAACATCATCAAGTGAAGAAAAAAAAAAACACAAAAAGGAAATAGAAAGAAGGTAGAAATTAAGATTATTACCATTATCCCTTTGAGATTTATAGGAAACTTAGTCCTTGAATTATATGTCATAATCTCTTTGACCAATTGGGGAACGTAATGCCCGGCAAAGCTCTCTCCCGTCAAATAAATCTCTCGTTGTTTGTAATGTGGAAACCGGTCCAACCATCGGATAACAAATTCCAATGCATCCTTTGCTGAATATATCACAACATTCATCAATTAGATCATACACTATATACTACTATACTAAATGTACTTAACCATAGAAGATCGAGAAATGTACATATAAACATCCCAATCCATATGATTTCATTAATTATCACCATAATTAGAAGAGAAAGAAAACTAAAAGTTTGGGTTATATACCAGTGCGTGTATCGCCTGAGGTGTAGAAATCGGACGATGTGTTGGTGTAAGAGAAGCCGACGCCTGCCGGAGATTCAAGAAAAAGTAGGTTGGCGACAGTGTTCCATGAGAACTTATTGAGGTACAAACCAGTCCCTTTCTTCTTGATCCTGAATGGGCCTATCTCCTCCGAAGCTCCATAAGCAATTGAAGAGCAGCCGGGCCCTGTATAGATAATAAAGTAGTTCCACTGTTTGTTGTTATTTTCTCACTCATTTGTACTAATTTAATTGGCAATGTAAAAATGGCATACCCAGTGCATGAGACTCTCGCAACTGTGGGTCTAGGGAAGGTCATAATGTAAACAGTCATACCTCTGTTTTAGGATTTTCCAGACTCAAACCCCCATGACCTTTTAGTCACAATATAGCAACCTTACCGTTGCACCAAGGCTCGACCTCTAAAACAATCCCAAAATGCATTTGAACCTTTCAGTTGGAAAGGATCAAGAACTAAAAGGTTCAAATGCTTGACTTATGGAGTTAAGCAAAATATACACCAAAAAATGATTAGGGAAACAGGACTATGTCTCGGAAGCATGGACCTGCGTCCAAACACATCATGGGGTGAAATGACTACCCCCCCCCCCCTGAAACATAGAATTAAATTCCACCAATGTTAGTGCTTCAATCAACGATCCCATTGGCCCTTGTGCTGGTGCAGAGGTTGTGTTCCTTGACAAAAAAAACTTTTCCCCAAATGATTATATATATTTGTCTTGTTATTATGTTGTTCTTTAGCCGGGTTGCAGCCATGTTCCTGCTGCCCCCAATCCTAGGCTCAAACTTGGAATAATCTCTTTCCCCTTTGGGTTCAAAAGTACCCTCTTAGGTTTTAGTATTTTCCAAAATACTATTCTAGACTCCAAATCGCCACCTACAATTGGGGCAATAGCCAATTTCATCCTCCTGCTAATCCATGTGATAGTTTCATTTTTTGGTTTTTTGTTCTTCATCCCCCACACCTATTAGATGAAGTGAAAACCCACATCAAAAGATTTAAGAGAGAGAGAGAGAGAGAGAGAGAGAGAGAGAGAGAAAGAGACCTCCATTGAACCAAATGACCAAAGGTTTGGACTCAGGGAGAGAAACAGCTTCAGTGAGCCAATAGAAGAGAGCTCTGCCGGCCTCTTTATTAACAGTGACATAGCCAGAGTAGTGCTTAAATGAGACTTTGGGCTGTCCAGGAAGTTTTATTATTCGATCGGCTTCTGCTCCTCCTCCTCCTTTTCCTGCTGACACAAGAAGGAATAAATAATAGGCCATGGCCACCAATAGTATCTCCCTCTTACCCACAGCCATGGCTATTACCATGAAGTCTCCAAATAGAAGAAGAAGAAGAAGCAGAGGTTAAAAGGTTATGGACACCCGCATATGTTATATAATGTTGTTATTTACAAGCCCGGCCACATAAATCGTAATGAAGTGGCAGTATCTTGTCCAACGGAAAATTCTCTCTTCAATTTGCCTACCTATCAATTTCCTCAATTCCATTTAATAGGGGAGGTGGACCCCACTTAAACAGTGTGTTCGGGCAAGGGGTAGGGTGGTCATTTTGGTACTCCCTATCAGATGGAATTGAGAAAATTGACGAGCAAGTAAATTGAGGAAATAAAGATCCGTTAGGAGATTATAATTAGGGGATCTTATACTTCGGGATATGGTTGGTTTTGCTCTTAATTTGTAAGAATTGGTTAATTTGAAGAAGTCTTTAACGGTAGGTCTCCAAGGAGTCATTTTCAAGGTTGGATGATAATCCTAAGTTGTCGGAATTTTAGAGTGTCTTTATAATTAGAACAGAGTTTTAAGAATTGGGAATTCACTCTCTTGGATTCCATATGTGCGCCTAAGAACGTACGAGAATGATTCTCAGGAGAACCTGATGAACTAGTCTTAAGAATCGATTTGGCCAATGATTGATTCCGTGTTTTAAAACATTGGTCTTTAATTAGGAGTTTGACTTCACTAGTTCATTGTCATTATACGAGACCGGATCATGTCCTTGTACATATATTCATGTACCGTCCAATGCCCTCTTCCTATGGATTCCATGTGAGTGGCCCTAGAGGGCCTTGGATGGTACTTGTACAAGGACATGATCGATCCAGTCTCTCATTACACTAGGTCCAATGGCCAAGTTCCTAGTCTTAAGTGATAGGATGCACTTTTTCAATGAAATAATTAGGAGGTAAAGAGAGAGAGAGAATTTTCAAACAGGATGGGCAAGGAAGTCATTTCAAATGGGGGGAAGACAAAGATAGACATACATCGATGTTGTACCTAGTCTTTTTCCCTTTCTCTAAAATGTAAGAAATAATAAATAGGTAATGGTGAATAAGAGCCAAAGGCTATCAACATAAGGATGTCAATTGGTATAGTTTTGGGATATCGATAAAGTTTCGATTCGATGTACTCCCATACCAATACTATATAGAATATCAATTCACTATAGGTATTGAACCAATTTGATATTATTTGGTACAAATTAAAATAGGTATTCAATACGGTATTGATACGATATAGTATATTTTTAGTATTATGTCTAGGGGTGTAAATGAATAGCCGAAATCTGTTTCCGTATCCGTGTCCGTATCCGTTTAGCACTATCCGAATCCGTCCGAAAGCTAAACGGATGCGGATACGGATAGGCTATAGCTATCCAAAAAGTTATATTTACATATAAACGGATAAAATATCCAATCCGTATCCGTGTCCGCATCCGTTTTGCACTATCCGAATCTGTCCGATAGCTAATCGGATGCGGATGCGGATGCGGATATAGCACTATCCGAGCCAAATCCGATCCATTTACAGCCCTAATTATGTCCATACCGATACCCTACCAAATATCAACTCGGAAATCAAAAATGGTATTCGGTACTCGTTACACATTGACACCCTTTTATTCACCATGGACCTCATAATTAATAGTATGGCATTTTGGGTATGTCTGAAAGTGTTTGTAGCCTATTTTACAATCCCCTTATTCTGTCTCTTTTTTTTTTTCTTTTTTAAATAATCCCCTAACTTTACAATAGAATTATAGCTGAGCATACTGCATAGGGGTAAATATGTCATTTTAAGTTTAATATATGAACGGCCCACGTAGACATAAAAAAAGTCCTTGATAAGGGTAGTTGTGTAAATTCTTCACCTGGAAAACAGGAAAAGAAACAACCGGAGTAGACAAGGGAACTGAATCCATGAGACCGGAGCAAGGGATTGGGTGGTCGCGTACCACTAGCGCAACCACTATGGGATTTTCCAATGGATTCGCTGTGGATGATAGCACGCGAAGGCGCGGTAGGTGGAAGAGATGGGCGTGGCCATGGGAGAGGAGGATTCAATGAGGATCGTGGGGTTTGGTGATTATGGTTTGCAGGGCTATGGTGTTAATCCTCCACAGAGTGTGAGAGCCCTATGTCTACCCGAAGGGTAGGCCGTGGTTCTTCGTTAAAAGAGGAAAAACCCCACTGTATTACCGATCTGGTCCATGTGCGGCGAGGGACCATTTAATTTAGTGTTTGCCCCAATATGATGGAGCCCATAAGGTATTCACAGAAGTGCCTCAGTTGTGCTTCCCCCACTCCCTTTGAGAGACTATATATGCTGCTTATGATGGTACAAAAAATTCTCTGTAACACCGGATCCATTCCAGATCGACTACTTGGAGACTCCCCTGAAAAGTCGCAGAGCGGTGAATGGATTCGAATTGGAGGAAGAAGGGAATGGGTCTTTGGAATGGCGGTAGATGGGTTGATGAGAGGAGATGGTAACTTTATTTGTCCGTAATGGGTTTTCATAGAAATTCAATTCAATTTATGTCCTCATTTGCATTTGATGTTTTACAAAAATTGGACCCAGCCATATTTGGAATTACATTTATTAGACTATTAATCAGGTTAGCCCCTTTGCCTGTTAGGGCTGCAACAGGGTTGGGTTGATCGGATCTTTTAAAACCCCAGCTCAATCTTGAGTCCGGCCTTAGGGTCCGACCGAGCTGACCCTGATTGGCCCTGACTATGGGAGGAAGGAAGATACATGGGCTGGCCAGGCTAAAATATACACATTGAGGGTGGTCAACCATTTTCAATTAGAAAGCATAAGTTTATTATCACTTTAATAATGAATCCAATGAGAACATCAAAAATCACCAACCTTTCTTTCCTTGTTATTCCCTCTCAATTGAGATGCAAGTTAATACAAGCTACAAGGGTTTCCCTTCTTTTTCCTCTATTCGCCGCTGTGAGTTTTAGTCCGCCGCCATGCGTGTTCCTTGTCCGCCTTAGTGCGTGTTTCCCTCTCTCCCTGTTTCTCCACAGCTCTTCTGCCATGACTATCGGAATCTCCAAAGAAGAAGACGCCACCGATGCTGATGACGACGGACAAAGATCATCATCCTCTTCGGTCATCTCCTTCTCAATTTGCTTCCATCACTTGGCCCTCCTCTTCTCCTGCATGCTCCGGTGTCTCGCTCCAAATCTCAGTGTGCTCAACGATACAAACGGTTGGAAGCTGAGCGAGTTGGACGCGATTGGAGCCTTGGTGTATACCCTTTTGGTGCAGATGATGGATGATGAAGACTCAAAGGCTTGCTCTTCAGCAACAAGAGTAGCGAGATCTACGAGCCACTCCCTTCTTCGTCTGAAAGTTTTGGTGCATCAATGCCTCCAGCTTCGACTCTACCTAGACTGTGAACAACCCACAACAAGGAAGCCTGCGATTTCGTCAGGGGCGGCGTCTCCAACATTGGCTCTGGTAGGTTCTTCGACCTGCATGACAAGTAGGAGAAGGTGTCGTTGTTGGTGCTGGCTTTGGGGCAGGACCAGTCCTACATGGCTGAGAGTGTGGCCATGACCCCCAAGGGCTCCACCGTGCTGGTGCTGATGAGTGATGGGCCTGCTCTATGTTTGATTAGAGTCTTTTGCCATCGTCGGCCGGAATTTCCTATTGTTGTACTCTAAGGTTATGTTGTAATGTTTGGAATCTATGTGGGAGATTTTTCTATTTTCTTTTTTTATGTGTTTGCAGGTGAAGCCGATCCAGGTGCTTGTTGCACCGAGTTTATCATCGGCTATGATGCTCCAGTCGCCATCCAATCTTCACCAACCCTCTCAGGTCGTCGGACGATGCTCCACTCGCCGAGTAGGCTGTGGCTGCGTGTCGACATGCATGGGCAATGTGGTGTTGGATTGTTTGGCACATATGGGGCCCCTTCTATTGGCACGTATGTGCATGCGCTCAACTTTAGCAGTGGCTACTGCTTGTTACCTAGAGAAGTGGCTGTGACCCAACCCCTAATCTGGATGACCCAGTCAATAGCATGTGTGACACGGCCAATTTCCATTCCTTGGTCGTGGATACAGTATATCCATGTCTTGTGTTTATCCTACTCTCTATCTTTTTTATGTATTTCATTTCCTTTATTTGGCACCGGGCGCGCATAAATGAATAGCCCTCTTTCTACCAAAAAAAAAACAATACAAGCTACAAAAATAACTTTCTTTAAATAAACTTCTTTCGTCTCTTATATCATCTTGATTTTCCCTTTTTTTCCCCTTTTTGAATAAATTACATCTTTCTTATCAAAGAAAAGATTAATGGAAATATTGAAGACATGGTCTCCTCCCAAAGAGAGTCTCCTATAATTTAGGTAGAGGTGTCCCACTTAAAAATGATTTGAAGAGCTCAAGGGCTTGTTTGGGTTTGACAATTGGCACTTCATGACCTGCCCCCCTCACTGTTGCAAAGGTTAGCCCTTCATATACCTGTGTCCATCCTGCCACCTTCACAAACCATAAACAAGCCCATTCCCTTAGATAAGCACTTATAAACATACAACTCAAGAGAGCCTTTAGTGTCATCTGTGAATCTATAATAGCGGTAGTAGTAGCAGTAGTAGTAGTGGTTGTACCTGATTATCCACATACCAAGGATACCATGGCATTTTTGTTGTCAAATTAAGCTGAGCAAGGGAGTACTTGGTGGCAGTAACCGGCACGACAGAATCCGCATCACCACTGTAATTTATGTACAGTTTTATTGGAAAACCATCAATTAATAGAGAACGAAGAAGAACGAAGAAGAGAGAAAGCAACAAGGCAGAGACCAACCTGAACACCCAAATTTTCAAACCACCAGCAATCATTTCTTTGTAGATTGGCAGAATTGAAAAAGCTTCTTCAACCCAACTTAGACGACCCTTACTGTAAATATCATATGGGCACTTATTAGAATTAAATTATCTCATTTGAAATGGGTCATAATAGTATATGAGAATTATTGGGTTTGGTCGTTTTTATCTAGATCGGTGTGTGGGTTGGTTCAATGGTCTAGTTTAGGTTATCCATTTGAATAGGAGGTGAAAATCGAGTCTTCAACAAGATTGAGTTTTCAAGGGAGTGGAAGTGATTGGTACATGGTTGAAGATATTAAGCAAGGAGGAGTTTTCCAAGAAAAGTGGGTTTTCTCTAAGGAGAGAAAGCAACAAGGTAGAAGAGTTTGGAAAATATTTTAAAAAAACGTGAAAACTAGAAGATAGAGAGGCATCAAGACAGAAAGAGAAAGAAAGAAGAGGTGAGTGACGGACCAAGTGAGAAAAGAAAAGAGATAAAGGGTGTACGTACAAGGGACTTGTGTTTGGGTATCAAATTATAAAATTATACTACTATTTTCTTCTCTTGTTCTTACTGGAAAATTCAATCACTCCGTGGATGTAGGTAATATTACCGAACCACGCAATATATTAAGGGAAAACTCAACCTGCAAGGAGTCCAATTATAAGGGATTTTAGTAGTGTTGGCATGGAGAGCTTGCTGCACATCGGGTCTGTTGTAATAAATCTCAGCATACTGCTCTCTACAAGGATCATATCCTGAAAGCCGCCTGAAAATCTGATTAAAAATATTAAAAAGATAAAATCAAGAGGCATAGAAAGAAATGAATCCAGATAGAATAATATTAATATTTTTCATATATAAACATACCATCATAGATCATAAGGGATCTTTATCCCCTCCAGTTCCCTGCCTGGCCAGTTCCCCAATGCCCCTAACAAGGGGGGAGGGGGTTGCAATAACCACCATACCCTTACCCAAACAGTCTGCCTGTCTGCCTGGGTGGGGTCCAACCCCCCCCCCCCCCCCTCTTTATTTTCCGGATCATCAGTCTTTAATGAGTTCATTTTGTTGTTTATAAATATTTCAGTTTAGTAAAATACCGAAAAGGGTTGATGAAGCGAAAGTAGGTTCCTGCGGGTAGCACCGATGCGGTATGACTTGTCGCATTTAGGTACATATATGTTGTAGTAGTTAATGTTTCCCATTTCGTTGTTGGCTATGTTTCCTATTGATTCACACTCCTTGGAAAAATTGTATTGTTGAGAGAAATCACATTTGTTGAGCATCTTCGTGCGCGTTTCATCAGAGATCATGGCATGACTCCACCAATAGTCTATTGTGCCAATGTTATCATAGTAGTAGTCCATAGCCGCATTCCCAACCTACAAGGCATTTCTGTTTATAAAGTGAGATAGCTCATGAAATATCACTTACGGGTTCAACCCAAAATCTTAAGCAATTAGATAATTAAAGATATCTCAAGATTCTAGATAATCAATATGTGAGATTATACTTATTATAATTCCCAACATCTCAACACCTTTTTTAAGTATTTTTGGATGTTCATGGAAATAAGAAGCAAGTGAAAAATAAAGGGAGAAAGAAGGTTGAAAGATTACCATTATCCCTTTGAGATTTATAGGAAACTTAGTATTTGAATTATATGTCATAATCTCTTTGGCCAATTGGGGAACAAAATGCCCGGCATAGCTCTCTCCCGTCAAATAAATGTCTCGCTGTTTGTAGCGTGGAAATCGGTCCAACCATCGGTGAATGAATTCCAATGCCTCCTTTGCTGAATCAAACATCCATCAATTAGATCATAAAGGATGTACTCATGATCATCATCACCACCACTACCACCACCATAATTAGCAGAGAAAGGAAAACTAAAAATGTAGATCATATACCAGTGCGCTCATCGCCTGACTCGAGATCGTCCGTTGTGTTGGTGTAAGAGAAGCCGACACCGACCGGAGATTCAAGGAAAAGTAGGTTGGCTACAGTGTTCCATGAGAACTTATTGAGGTTCAAACCCGTCCCATTTTCCTTGATATTGAATGGGCCTATCTCCTCTGAAGCTCCAAAAGCCACCGAAGAGCAGCCAGGCCCTGTATAGACAAGTACTCATTTTTGGTAATGTGAACTAAAATAATCCCAAAAACCCAAAACAATTTTGAACCATTCTGGAACAAATACATCTATGAAACAGAGAGGTCTAAGGATTGACATTTGAAGTTAAACAAAATAAACACCCAATAGAGAGAGAGAGAGAGAGAGGGGACCTCCATTGAACCAAATGGTCAAAGGTTTGGATTCAGGTTGATGAACTGCTTCAGTGAGCCAATAGAAGAGAGCTCTGCCAAACTCTTTATCAACAGTGATGTAGCCAGAGTACTGCTGAAATGAGACTTTGGGTTGTCCAGGAAGTTCAATTATTCGATCGGCTTCTTCTTCTTTTCCTACTTTAAGACTTGAACTCGCTGCTGACACAACAAGGAATAAATAATAGGCCATGGCCACAAGTAGTATTTTCTTCTTCTTATCCCCAGCCATGCCTATGACCTTTTAAGGCCAAAATTCCAAGTAGAAGAAGAAGAAGAAGAAGAAGCAGAGAGGTGAGAAGGGTATGCAGAGATGATAAATAATAGCCTGGTCTGTGCATTGTGTTCTTGATTGTAAAGCCACAAAAATCGCATGTAATGAAGTGGCAAGAGCTTTAATAGGTATAGATGTATAACCCGAGTCATTAGGATATGATTGGTTATTTTCTTAAGTTGTAAGAAGTGGTTTGAAGGAGTCCTTTTCTCCAATTTAGGGAGTGTCTTTCGGAGTTTGACTCTATTTTGTTGAAATAATCCTAAATTTTTTTGGTGTAAAAGATCGCTACTTAGGGCCAACGAGAACATGCACAGGGGCATCAATAGGGATGAGAATTTTTATTTCAAGAGGATTGAATGGTAATTTCACGCACTCCTGTATGAAATAATACATAATCAAGGTAATGGTGAATGAGGCACCTAGTAGATTACAAATATATTCGGAGTCCAGATCCTCTTCAATGAGGCGTGCGCCCAATGAGTGTCCAATGAGCATCCAACGGCTGGACTGACTGACTGACCACGTGCTGGGATGTGTACCTGCATGCATCCCGATGCACGCACAGCCAGCCCAGCTGTCTAGTAGTTGTTTTCCCCTTGATTCTAGGATGTGCCGTGGATTTTACAGGTGCAAATAGGGTTGGAGGAAAGAACAGTAAAAACCCAGTTGAAAGATAAGACATTTTCTTGAGATCTCAGAAATCCATTAATTACTACTTGTATTGGATATGTGCCATTATAAATATCTTGAATTTTGTTCTACCTTTATGAACAATATTGGAATTTAAGCCTACAAATCTTAATAAAACCATCGATGGTACCATAATTATTATCCATACTGGATTTTTTCTAGTGTAGACAGAGTTCTCTGTTCTTCAATACCAGTGTGGTGGTTTGAATGTGGGGGGGTTGATTGGTTCAATTCTCTCTATGTCAATTGGATTCTTTGAGTCCTTTCTTCTTTATTTTAGCCTGTTTGGGATTTTCTTCATTATATTCAGAGGTTTATATATGCAAATATACAAGCAGGTCAGTACTCGAGTTCTTTGTTTCAGTTATTATATCTGAATATTCCTACTGTTTTACTGTATTCTATAATCAAGTTTGTTCAGATATTAGTTTCTGATACGAAGTCATAGACTTAATCTTAATTCTTTACTCGGATGAGAGCATTTGTCATAAGAATGGTCTTAGGCCTCTGTTATTACAGTTTCTGCTATCGAAAACCCATATGACAGCATTGAATAATTCTAAATCAAACTATTTGATAAGAGTGGTTGAACAAATTCATCTGCAGTCCTGTATTGGTCAGTGATTTCGCCCGAGTTTAATACAAGCTGCAGTACAACTAGCTGTCCATGTAGAACAATGAGTTTCAACTTGAACCATGTGGAACAATATCTCATGATCATCAAACACAAACATGCCACTAGTTGTGGCAACATCAGGATGGTCTGTATCATTTATAGGTTTTTTTTTAAGATTTGGAAGTCTCAAGAACCTTTCTTAACCACAACCAAAGAGAAGACCTCACATTATTTTACAGAGTTGATTTGAGGCAGTAGTAAAACGCCTCTAATATTAACGAGCAAAACATCAGAGTCGGTAGTAAAATGCTTCTAATATTAACATAGACAGTCTCAAAAAGATATTTTTTTGGTTATTCAATTTGATATCAGCAGCGGTAGGGGAACAGTTTAGACGTGATTCACAAACGCCAGTAAAAGCTTTAGCGACATTTCACGTACAAATTCCACTTTAACCTGCCTATAAAGGATCCAAAACACAATTGTTTCAAGAAATGCCTCTAAACCCCTCTAATCATTTGTGACATGACAAATAGAGACATTTATGCGCCATTAGTAGTAAATGCCCCTAAAGTATTAAAGACATTTGTTTAAGCATTAGAAGTATTTCATGAATGCCTCTAAAGTCAGACTTTGTTGTATTAATAATGAATCTTCCTTGTTCCCTCAATTGAGATGAAAATCAATACAAGCTATAGAAATAACCTTCTTGAAATCAACTTTCTCTCTTCTCTTATATCATCTTGCTTCTCCCTTTTTCCCCGTTTAATAAATTACATTTTTCTTGGTCAAAGAAAAGATTAATCGAAATATTGAAGAACAGAGTCTGCTCCAAAGTGTCTCCTATAATTTCGGTAGAGGTGTCCCACTTAAAAATGATTTGAGGAGCTCAAGAGCTTCTTTGGGTTTGAAAACTGGCACTTCATGACCTGCTCCCCTCACTGTTGCAAAGGTTAGCTCTTCATATACCTCAGTCCATCCTCCCACCTTCACAAACCATAAACAGGCATTCCCTTAGATAAGCACTTATATAAGCATACAAGAGAGACTTTAATAGTTGTAGCAATACCTGATTGTTCAGATACCATGGATACCATGGCATTTTGGTTGTCAAATTAAGCTGAGCAAGGGAGTATTTGGTGGCAGTTACCGGCACCGCAGCATCGATATCGCCACTGTAATTAATGTACAGTTTCATAGGAAAACCATCAATTAATAAAGAAGGAAGAATGAGTTGGAAATATTCAAAAGCTTGGAGTAATTGCAGTAGACACCAACCTGTACACCCAAATTCTCAAACCACCAGCAATCATCTCTTTGTAGATTGGCAGAATTGAATGAGCTTTCTCAGTATAATTTATACTCTTACTGTAAACATTATATGGGCACTCATTAGAATTAAATTATCAAGTAATCACTTTAAATGGATCAGAACAGTATATGAAAATTGCATTAAAGATGACGGAGATTTAAAATGGTTCACACATCAATGTGATGTGCTACCTTCATGGGCGTAGCTGAAAATGATTCACTATGTAATGGAAGAAGAACACAGTGGAGATCTCTTAAGAACACCAAAAGTCGCAGTAAGAATTCTCCCCAGAAAATCCTAACTCGAAAATCCCCAAATCTCACTACTTTTTTTTGCTTACACGACAGGAAAAATGTCAGAGCCATTCATGATTAAGTAACAAGAAGGGAGACATCAACCTGCAAGCAGTCCAATGATAAGAGATTTTAGTAGTGTTGGCATGGAGAGCTTGCTGCACATCTGGTCTGTTGTAATAAATCTCAGCATACTGTTTTCTACAAGGATCATATCCTGAAAGCCGCCTGAAAATCTGATTAAAAAAAATCAAGAGGCATATATAGAAATGTAAAGATTGTAGCCAACAAATCCAGATAGAACAATATTAATATTTCAGTTTAGTAAATACCGAAAGGGGTCCATGAGATAAATCCAGGTTCCTGCGGGTAGAATTGGTGCCATTTGAATTGCTGCATGTAGGTGCATATATGTTGTAGGTGTCAATGTTTCCAATTTCTTTCTCGGTATAGTCGCTTATTGACTTGCACTCTTTCGATTCGCCGTTATGTTGATGGAAATCACATTTGTTGAGTATCTGCCTATGAGTTTCATCAGAGATGATGGCATGGCTCAAATAGTAGTCTGCTTTGCCAATGGTATCATAGTAGTAATCTATAGCCGCATTCCCAACCTACAAGGCATTTTCGTACATAAAGTGAGATAGCCCACGAAATATCACTTGGGGGTTCAACCCAAAATCTTAAGCTAACTATTTCGTAATTAAAGATAGCTCAGTGGTATATGAAGACACATTATAGATAACCGATATGTGGGATTATACCTCTATAATTCCCAACATTTCAACACCCTTTGAAGTATTTTTGGATGTTCATGGAAAAATAAAGGGAGAAAGAAAGTCGAAAGATTACCATTATCCCTTTGAGATTTATAGGAAACTTAGTCCTTGAATTATATGTCATAATCTCTTTGGCCAGTTGGGGAACATAATGTCCGGCATAGCTCTCTCCCGTCAAATAAATCTCTTGTTGTTTGTAGCGTGGAAACCGATCCAACCATCGGTTAATGAATTCCAGTGCATCCATTGCTGAATCACAACATTCTTCAATTAGATCATACATACTACTACACAAAATAAATTACTTAAAAAATGCTCTTTACTGATGTTCTCTGTGCCGCAGCGCAGCCTGCGCCCAGACACAGGGGTCTGCCATTCAAGGGTCAGGGTGGTCATTTTGCCCACCCCCATGTGTCTAGGAGCAGCCTGCGCCCCCGGTACAGAGAACATTTGACCTTAATTTATTTAGTAAATAAAATCTAGAAGATATCATGATCATCATCATCACCACCATCCCCACCATAATAATCAGAGAAAGGGAAACTAAAAGTGTGGGTTATATACCGGTGCGTGTATCGCCTGAGTGGTGGAGATCGGATGATGTGTTGGTGTAAGAGAAGCCGACGCCGGCCGGAGATTCAATGAAAAGTAGGTTGGCTACAGTGTTCCATGAGAACTTATTGAGGTACAAACCTGTCCCATTCTTCTTGATCTTGAATGGGCCTATCTCCTCCGAAGCTCCAAAAGCCAACGAAGAGCAGCCAGGCCCTGTATAGATAATAATGTAGTTCCACTGTTTGTTGTTATTTTCTCCATCATCTGAACTGATTTTGGCAACTTAGAACTAAAATAATCCCAAAAACCCAAAACGCTTTTGAACCTTTCTGGAACAATGACATCTATGACACAGAGAGGGCTGAGAGTAGAAAGTAGGAGAGGATCTAACGATCACTTTTATAGGGAGTATGTGAATGATATATCTGTAGGTGTATTTAGAACATATTCTTAAGTTAGGGGTGCAAAGGGTTTTTTTTAAATAATTTAAAAATGAAAATTAAGGTACCATTGTTATGTATCCAAATCTTCTACGGCGCGCTGCCTGTAGCGGCCTGAGCGGCCCAGACACTAAGGCATGTGCATTGACCGCCTTGCCCCTACTCGAGGGGCTTGCCAAAGCTGGGGTAAGGTGGTCATTGCGCGCACCTCAGTTTCTGGGCCGCTCAGGCCACTATGGGCAATGTGCGTAGAGGATCTGAATTATCATTGTTATACATATATTTCGAGTACACATATGAAATGACAATATTTACCCAGTTGGGAAAAAAAAATTTATGTACTATTGGACGGTCAAAATAATAAGGTTACGAATTATTTAACAGCTTGAGGGGTATATCCATTAGAAATCTTTGTATAATATATCTGTCTTGTTATCTTGTTCCTGCTACTGCATATTCTAATTCTTTTTCTTTCTTTCAGCCCCACACGGCCACACCTATGAATTGAAGTGAAAACCTACATCAGGACAGGATCTGGCTCTCCTACAGCCGTGGTGGGAGCTGGAGGGTCCAGCACTCGGAAACCACCCCAAAACTGGGGGTGAGATTGGTCATTTCACAAGTGGGGCAGCCCACCCCTGTTTTTGCTGTCGTTTAGTGGGGCTGGACCCTCGAGCACCCGCCACGGCTGGAGGAAACCCATTTCCCCTACCTCAAAAGATTAAAAAACGAAAAGAGACCTCCATTGAACCAAATGACCAAAGGTTTGGAATCAGGTAGATGAACAGCTTCAGTGAGCCAATAGAAGAGAGATCTGCCGGCCACTTTATCAACAGTGACATAGCCAGAGTAGTGCTGAAATGAGACTTTGGGCTGTCCAGGAAGTTTAATTATTCGATCGGCTTCTGGTTCTGGTTCTTCTTCTCTTCCTACTTTATGACTTAAACGCGCTGACACAACAAGGGATAAATAGGCCATGGCCACAAGTAATTTCTTCCTCTTACCCACACCCATGCCTATCACCATGAAGTAGTCCAAGATATTCCAATTCCAAGTAGTAGAAGAAGAAGAAAAAGCAGAGGTGAGAAGTGAAAGAGATTGGACTTGTGTGGTATTCACCGTGTTTGATACGGTGAGAGTTGTGTTGTATTTATAATGATAAATATATAGGGCAAGAGAGCCCAGTTACAACAAAATAGTTTACATGGTAAAAAGATAAAAGCTAGCTGTACACGGTTACGGTTTAAGAGATAACGAGTTTGTTATGGACTAGATAAACACAGGTGTTAGGATTTATCTTGGTTAACCGTGTGTATCTATCTTATCAAGAAGAAGGGAATGCACCACCGAGATTATAAATAGTAGAGAATTAATGTTGTTGTAAAGCTAATGAATAAGTGGCATTATCTTAATTAGGAGGAGATAAGGCATCTCATTTGTATCTTCCTAAGTTGTTAGAAGTATGGTTTGAAAGAGTCTTTAACAATAGATAGGGTTTGAGAAGGGGGAATTGAGCTCCTCTGTCCTCTTCAAGGAGCCCAGCATGTCAAGCAGAGAGCATCCAGTCCAACCTGTTGGACTGTGTTACACACATCCCTAGGCATGTACCAAGATCTGTGTGATATATATGACCCAACTCTTGGATGCCTCTTGGGGACACCCTGGGCGCTGGCCTGCCCGGAGAGGAGGCGGATCCGTCCTTTTCTTTTGATAGGAGGAGTTTGACTCTACTGTCATTTCACACTGGGTCAAATGACCAAGTTCCTAGTCCTAAGCTGTATGATGCGCTACCCCTTTTTCAAATTATTAAGAGAGAGAGAGAGAGAGAGAGAACCATGTACAAGTGCTAAGCCAACAAAGAAATTATTGGGTAGGGTATGGGATGGGTTTGTGAGCTTTGATGGTGCAATCAAAGTTGAAAATGTCATGATGAGTTTAGTCAATTCCTCAAGTTCTGCTGATGTTTGCCCAGAGAATCCGGAAATGTTAAAAATAGACAAGAAGTTGGGAGAAAAAGAACCATTGGGCCTTGGTGAAAGAAAAACGTAAAAAGACAAGCTCTAAAAAGCGACCAAATCCACCACGATCGCCCAGAGGTCCATCATTGGATGCTGCTGACATGAAACTGGTCCGAGAGATCTTTGAGCTTGCTATGTTGAAGCGGGCCAGGATTGAGCGGATGAGTAGAGAGAGAGAGAGACGGAGGAGGTGGGAGCAGGGGTAGAGAGGTTGGACTAAAAACCTCGCCGGCAAACACAGCACTCACAGCTGTTCCAGAATCTTCGCCGGAACCTTTCATGAGACTGGCCGGAGCAAAAAGAAACGGAAATCTCAGTTGTGAAAGGGGCGAGAGAATGAGAAGGAAAATTGAAAATCAAAAAGTTTCAGGAAAAGTTTAAAAAAATAAAAAAGTAAAACTCAAAAGTGCAAAAAAGAAAAGTAAAATTTTTTATCTCAAAATTGATCCTGGATCAGTTACAAACACGTGTCAATCATCTAAAGGAAAAATGGAAAAGATAAAAATCCCCTTGAGTTCTCCGTCCGTCTATATCTATACTAAAGGCTCACCTAATTCAAAGCTATTTTTCTCATTTGATATGCGCCATCACTAGAGACCAAAGGTGAGTGATTTTCTTTCTTTGACTTTTTTTTTACTTCATTAATATGGTTGAGGAATCTTTGTCTTCATCTTAATAACTCCTCGGTCGGTTTCACTAGTAGCAGTTTTATTAGCTATAACAATAACCGGTCCAACAAATACTTCAATTACAAGGGTTTTTTTTTTTTTTTTAAATATAATAAAAAAATGGGCAAAAGATCGTTGTCTGGCCTGTATCGCTTACACCAGAGCATGGGCCAATGAGAGCCCACACATAGGCATGAACATAGACAACAAATTTTTGTTTTCATAGAGGAGTGTTACTTTCACATGTTTTTGTGTGTTTTTGAGTTGAGGTATAGGAGTCACGCCAACCGTCCAACCAGATAACATTCTCTTTCCCTCAAAAATATACAAAGTGATTTTTATATGTGTGTTTGTAACTTCGATCATTGCTTGCTTATTTCAAGTAAGCATTGCAATGATTGCACGGCATGGCATGGACATTTACGTCCCATGAGTCAATCTGGTGGTTGCAACAAGTAGAATGGGGAAGAGAAAGAGGGGGAGATGAAAGGACGGTGTTGCAAAGGCCAAGGGGGAGATGTAAATGGTGCAGCGACAATGAAGGGAGAAATGCAATGGTTGACGGGTTGAACAATTTGAATATTTTCCTCTTCTATCTGATGGTTAAAAATGTGCTAATATGGGAGATTCTATTTTACCTTGACAGCTCAGAGATATTAGAAGGAATTTGCATACCACACCAATTTGTGTTGTCCAAAAGATATCATTTATAGAATTTTTATCCTATGCTGTAACAGCACGGTGCTGTACTGCATCGTGTGAAACTGAAGAGACCATGTGCATCATATGGAGCCCGTTGTACCACATGACCTCTGCAGCATCGCACGATGCAGTACAGCACCGTACTGTAACTACAGAAGATAACGATTCATCATTTATATAAGTGGCACTTTTTTTTTTTATTCGGGCGACTCGTGCAAATTTAAATTGACTCGTTGCCAAGGCCCAAAAAGTTTTGAGATACACTTTCGTCCATGTGTCGCAAATTTTAGAATTCGAACGTTGGGAGTTCCCCGTTACCCACCCCCCAAACGGTCATATCTCAATGTCTCTCTCTCTACAATATCTCCATTCTCCAAAGCCTACAATATCGAAACTCTCTTTCTGCTCTCTGCAGAAGGGTCTGGATACTGAACTTCTGTTCCATCATCCTTCGTATGTCTCTCTGATTACTGAAATCCATGGTTCTTTTTCATAATGTTTCCTCTTTCTTTCGTCTTCTCGCCAAGATAAATCTCAAGAAATGCTACTTACAGTCATCATCAATGGCTGATTTTTGCAGGTTTCCAATGGAGAAAGTGATTGAGACGACGACGCCTATCAACAACAAGCCTTCCATCCAATCAGAGAACTGTACTTCCACTTATGGAACTCCACCACCTCATCATGCCTGGTTAAAGGATCAGAAATCCCAAAATTCCGGCGACAGAGGAACGCACAAGCTCACGCCGGATCCCCTTAAAGTCCCCGAAGCATTCAAATACCAAGAAAGGTACTCACTCACTCAGATCCTCCTACAAATTATGCTATTCATGAAAATAATGGATTTTTTTTTCTGCTTCATTGTTTCTATAATTGTATCATTACTTACTTGCAGGTATAAGAGCCCTACTGACTTTATGATGTCCCCTGTTTCCAAGGGCCTTCTAGCCAGAAGCAGGAAGACAGGGGCTCACTTACCACTAGCTGAAAATCCACCCAAGGGAAAGGAAATTAAGGTTTAATTCTTAATTGGGTTTTTGAGATTCTCTCCAACTCAAATATCTTGAAAGTCTAGTTTTTTCAATTTGTCTTAATTTATCAAGTTTCTCATTATTTGCAGATTCAGAATCCCTGTTTTCAAGATGCGGGTTACCCTCAAATCTGAGTATTGTCATTGTCGATGAGCAGAATCAGATGGATTCGTGGTCCCTATGAATTTGTCTGGATTTTTTTTTTTTTTTTTTGCGTAATTAATTTGCCAGCTCCATGAAATTCTGTATAATGTTCAAGAAGCATGTATTCCGAGTATCAATGCAGTTGAGATGCTTTGCTTTTTCGTTTCCTCTACACTAGCATTCATGGAGTCAGTAAAAAGTGTTACTTTGACGCCCAAACCACCTTCTTTTGGGCTGCTTTGTGTATTTGGTATGCCCAAGTCCAATTCGAGGTCCTAGGGGGTTGGTTTATATTGGGGTTGGTTGTCTTGTATTCTGTGGGTACACATAATTATTACGTGATTCGGCAATGTGCATACACATTCACTATTTTGATCACTTCTACAACGATCAAGGAGTGTACCAATCTGATTCGGCACCTCTCCTCTCCAGGGAGCCCAGCACCCAGGGACAGAATATATATATACCATTTTCTAGTAGAAGGCATAAGCCATATATATCACTTTAGTAATAGATATAGTGAGAACATCGAAAATCACCAACCTTTGTTTCCTTATTTCCTCAATTGAGATCCAAGTAAAAAAAAATAAAAATCTTTCTTCAAATCAACTTTCATTCCTCTTTCCTTGCCTTTTTTTTTTTTTTTTTTTTTTTTTTTTTTTTTAAGGTAACAAATTACATTTTTTTTTCTTGGTCTGGAATTAGAAATATTGAAGAACATGGTTTGCTCCCAAATAGGGTCTCCTATGCTTTCGGTGGAGGCTTCCCACTTAAAAATGATTTGAAGAGATGAAGGGCTGCTCTGGGTTTGAAAAGTGGGACTTCATGACCTGCCCCCCTCACTGTTGCAAAGGTTAGCCCTTCATATACCTCTGTCCATCCTCCCACCTTAACAAAACATATAAACAGGCATTCCCTTAAGCACTTATAAGCATACAATTCAAGAGAGCCTTTAGTAGTAGTAGTAGTAGTAGCAGCAATACCTGTTTCTTCAGATACCATGGATACCATGGAATTTTGGTTCTCAACTTAAGCTCAGCAAGGGAGAACCTGGTGGCAGTAACCGGCACCACAGAATCGACGTCGCCACTGTAATTAATGTACAGTTTTATAGGAAAACCATTAATTAATAAAGCACAAAGAATGAGTATGAAAACTTCGGAAGTTTAGAACACTAAGCAGTAGACAGCAACCTGTACACCCAAATTCTCAAACCACCAGCAATCATCTCTTTGTAGATTGGCAGAATTGATATAGATGTGTCATTCCAATTTCGATTTAGAATCTCACTGTAAATATATGGAAAACTTATTAGAATTGAATTATCAAGTAATTTCTTGAAAATGGATCAGAACAGTACATGAGAATTGCATTCAAAGGTGAAAAGGGGTTAGTCACCTGCAAGCAGTCCATTTATAAGGGATTTTAGTTGTGTTGGCATGGAGGGCTTTCTGCACATCTGGTCTGTTGTAATATATCTCTGCATATTTTTCTGTACAAGGATCATATCCTGAAATCTGCCTGAAAATCTGATTTAAAAAAAAATCAAGAGTCCAAGAAATGTCAAAGATTGTAGCAAACATAATATCATGGATGATCATCAGTCTTTAATGACTTCATTTTATTGTTTACAAATGTTTCAGTTTCGTATAAATACCGGATGGCGTCGATGAGGCAAATGCATGATCCTGTGGGTCGAAGCACCAGTACTAGTACTGCCATCTGAATTGTTGCATGGAGGTGCATATATGTTGTACTGATCAATGTTTCCAAACTCTTGATCCATGGCATATGAGTAAGTTGATTCACATTCATTTGATTCCTTTTCTTGACGAAAATCACATTTGTTGAGTAGCTGCCTATATGTTGCATCAGAGATCATGGCATGGCTCCACCAGTAGGCCACTGTCCCAAGGTTATCATAGTAGTTGTCTGTAACTGCATTGCCAACCTACAAGACAATAAATTAGGCTCTTTTGTTAAATAAAGTGAGCTAGCCCATGAAATTTTAAACTATTAAGAGGAGGTAATCCAATGGTAGAGGTGCAAGTTTGGCCTGGCCAGCCCTGAGCCCAAACAGGGCCTGGGCTGAGATACCCTGGCCTTGAGGACAGGTCAGGGTTGGGAATCTCCGGCCCTAAGTCAGGGTCGAGCCAGGCCAGGATTGAGGCCTGTCGTCATCTTCTTCTTCCTGGCCCAGCCCCTGCATCTCCCTTTCCCTCCCCCATGGTCAAGGCCTCAAGGGTATCAGGATCAGCCTGGATTTTTCAGGCACTGAGTTAGGGCCAGGCTAGGTTGGACCCAATTATGGGGACTCAGGATTGGGCTAAGGTTTTAAAAAGTCAAGCCCAAGCTAACCCTGTTGCAGCCCTATCCAATGGTATATGAAGACACATCTAAGGTCCCACATAATCGATTTATTATATGGAAATAAGAAGTTATATGTATTATATAACAATGGACTAAATGTCAGAATTTAACATCATCAAGTGAAATATAGAGGGTGAAAGAAGGTAGAAAGATTACCATTATCCCTTTGAGATTTATAGGATACTTAGTCCTCGAATTATATGTCATAATCTCTTTGGCCAATTGGGGAACATAATGGCCGGCATAGCTTTCTCCCGTCAAATAAATCTCTCGTTGTTTGTAACGTGGAAACCGATCCAACCATCGGATAACGAATTCCAGTGAGTCCTTTGCTGAATAACATTCATCAATTTAATATTCTCTTTATTTAGTAAATAAAATCTAGAACAGTACGTATAGAAAGCATAATAATAATAAAGGCAGAACCAACCACCAAAGTTATCAAAACCACTTAATTGGTTGGGCCAATTTGAACTAGCTTAAATATGGATGGTAATGATGATGTTGATCAAGTTTTAACAGACAAAGAATAACAATAATATTTGGACTAAGCTTTGATTGTATTTTTCTGATTTCACAGCAAATTAAAAAGAATGAGAAACCAAGGTTGGGTAGACAATGTGGCAGATTAAGAACCAAGAGCCATCCAAGAAAGGTCCATAAACTGGACAGCCCAAGTTGGTGAGCTCATCCACTTACTGTATGGAAGATAGTTTCACCCACAAGGTCAAGAACTTCACACAGGACATGATTATTTCTCCCCACCACCACCTCCACCTCCACCATCATCACCATCACCATCAACATCATCATCATCATCATCACCACCACCACCACACCTAGAAATCTAGATATATAGTGTTGTCCACAATTAATATACCCTACTTATGGGTCACTTTCTTGGGTCCATTAGCATGGTTCACTTTCTTGGGTTTCATTCTTATGGGACTTCCTTAATCATCAAATTAGTAGTCAATTAAACTATATCATAGAGAATATACTTAACCATACAATTAGAGAAACACAAACATTCCAAACCATATAAATTTTCTGGGTGAATTAGTTTTAGGCTAAAAGGGAAAATAGTATGGATCATATACCGGTTCGCAGATCGCCTGTATCGAAGAGATCGGATGATTTGTTGGTGTAAGAGAAGCCGACGCCGGCCGGAGTTTCAAGGAACAGTAGATTGGCTACTGTATTCCATGAGAATTTATTGAGATACAAACCTGACCCAGTCTTGTTAAGCCTGAATGGACCTATCTCCTCTGAAGCTCCATAAGCTACTGAAGAGCAACCAGGTCCTGTATAGATAGAGGGTGTTTGCCACCAAAATTCATATTTTCAAACCCATAATCATTAAATCAATATTCATTATTCATTGGAAAAAAAAATAATAAATAAATAAATAAAAAATTCTCATACAGAAAGTGAGAGGACCCCACTTCACTGAAATTATCTAACGGCTGTAAGGCTGCAACTCATAATAAATTGCAGTTAATGAGATCTATCTTAGGTTGCTTTCTTTGCATTCAAGTCCTGTAGTTGCTGGTACAGAGAGAGAGAGAGAGATGGGTTGATGGGAGTGATTCTAGCTAACCAACCTAACTGGGGAAAGATCAAATACCCAATAATGAAAAAGAATTTGCAGAAAATAAGATAAGTATAGACTTTAATTTGTATTAGCAAATAAGCCCCCCCCCCCCCCCAATTGGTTCCAATGTTTGTGTTACTTTCTCTCTCCAGTCTCCATCATCTGTAATGATTTTAGAAACGTGAACTAAAATAATCCCAAAAACCCAAAACACTTTTGAAGCTTTCTGGAACAAAGAAGTCTACTGACACAGAAGGGAAAGTAGGAGAGGATCAAAGGGTTGACATGATGCTAAGCAAAATAAAAACACTTAAAAATGATTATATCCTGCCAGTACCCACATTAAAAGATTCAAAAAAAAAAACAAACAGTAGGACCACCTTCCCTTAAACACACACCAACAACACAAACAGAGAGAGAAAGAGAGAAATGACCTCCATTGAGCCAAATGACCAAAGGTTTGGATTCAGGGAGATGAACAGCTTCAGTGAGCCAATAGAAGAGAGCTCTGCCGGAGACTTTATTAACAGAGACATAGCCAGAGTAGTGCAGAAATGAGACTTTGGGTTGTCCTGGAAGTTCAGTAATTCGATCGGCTTCTGCTTCTGCTGCTGCTGCTTCTTCTTCTTTTGCTACTTTATGGCTTACAACACCCACTGATACAACAAGGAATATATAGGCCATGGACACAAGTAGTAGCTCAGTTTTACACATAGCCATGCCCATGGCCATGGAAGTCCAAGACTCCCAAGTAGTATTTGTAGAAGAAGAAGAAGAAGCAGAAGTGAGTAATGGGTATACACCACCACCCAGCCCAGATGATAACTAATAGTAGCCGAGTCTGTCTTAGTGTCAAATGCACTATTTTCGATGAAATAAATAGCAGAGAGAGAGAGAGAGAATTTGGGTATTTTCAATTTATTTTTTTTTAAATTATAAATAGAATTTCTTTTTATTTCTTTTAATAGTGAAAAGGGTCACATGGTCTCCCCACCCCACGCCCTTGTTTCAGTTCTTGAATCCTCCATTAATTCCTCTTGTATTTATTTGCTTCGGGCTTTGACTACCTTTCCCCTAGTTAAGCTAACTACTCTCTCTCTCTCTCTCTCTGTCTGTGTCTATGTGGATAAGCTTGAGATAATGGAATTGTTAAAAGTGGTTAGGTTAAATGTTTGTCAGCATTCTCATATGGGAATATGGGATTCTCTTCAGTTTCAGTCTTTAAAAGACACCCTTTACGTGCACGCGAGGGTGAGGGGAGGAGGGGTTGCCATTCATTTCTTCCTTAAATTACATGGAAGGTGTGTCAATCCTTATGATGATGGCCATTATGCCATTTCTTTAATTTGGCTTTGCATTCCTTATTTCCTCCAATGCACTCCCCCCCCCCCCCCCCAATCGTTATCATCTCCTGTAATTGCACGGTGCAGTACTGCATCGTACAGCGTAGCAGAGACCATATGGCATAATGGGCCCCACATGATGCACATGGTCTTTGCAGTCGCCGCACGATACAGTATAGCACCGTGCAGTAACTGCATAGGATAAAAATTCCTCCCCCCCCCCTCTCATTCACCTTCTTTGCTTCTCAATTATTTGTATTTTTTTATATATTTTTTATTGCATAAATGATTAATATATTCAATGAAGCATAAGAAATTTTTCTCTCCAAAAAAAAATTAAAAAAGAGAATTCTACGATTAAAAAAACAACAGTCTGTCTCTACAGCTGAATCAAACTATAAAAGAAATCTGAAGATAATACAAGAGAAAAGAAAGAACATAGAACGCTAGCCCCTCTATGACCCAGTCCTAGAAGATCAACATTACTAACTCACCTCTTGAGCAACGGAAGAATCTAGACGACAGTAGAAGGCAACCACTCGACCTACTAACTAATTAAGGGTTACCAACATTGAGGCAGTACTACCCAATTATCTACAATTCTTCTTCTTTTTCTTCCTAACCATTATAGTTAACTTACAACCATACAAGATATATAATTTGGAAAAAAGATCTCTATCCAGGAGTGTGGCCTACACCAACACTCCCATGAGTCTATCTCTCTCTCCTCCTCATATGAAAAGATAACTCTACCCCTTATTTTGAGAAGGAGAGAGATAGACTCATGGGAGTATTGACGTAGACCACACTCCTAGACAGAAAACTACTTCCCATATAGTTTATCCAAAATGATGCATAAGAAACAAAAACAACCCGTCTTTGGCACTAGGAGATTCTCCTTCATACCACCACATACTACTTATAATCAGTGTGCTATATATAGAAATGTGTAAGTGCAAGGAATAATACATAATCATGGTAATGGTGAATAAGTGTCGAAAGCTTTCACCATCGACCTTGTCTCTCATTGTAATTTAATGGGAGAAAGAACGTTATCAGACACATAGACGCACAAAATGACCGTTACATCCCCATGGAAAAATGGAATTTCCCAACTAAGGACACAACTGTTATTTCGCGCACCCCTATCCTATTGCCTCTGCGCGGCCAGATCCTAAATTTATTTGCATGAGTAGAAGTGTAGAAGTGTAGAAGAAGAAGAAGAGTAATTGTAGCATTTATAGCAGTGGTCAGAAGAAGACGCTAGAGATCAGTACTAGAGAGTAGAGACTAGACGGGGGTAAGGTAGTGTAAAAGCCAAAATATTTTGGATGAGAAGATAGGTGAGAGAAATAGGGTCTCTCACCATCCATCCATCATCATCAATGAGTCAAAATGGCCATATAGAAGAAACCTGCAACACTTTGAAAACTCTATAATGTTTGCATTTAATGGCTAGGTATCATCAGATTTTGACTCATCATTCAACCCAAGGGATCTTCTTCTTCTTCTTCTTCTTCTTCTTCTCCTTTTGTCTCAAAGTTCTCAATTTTGTTTCTTTTCTTCTCATCTTGTGTATCACGCTTGCTCAGCTAGCCTACAATGTCCTGCACAGAATACCACCACCACCTCCGCCACCCTCTTTAATGAGTGGTAATGTGAAAGTGTGCATTTCATTCTCCTCTTATATTTCCACTTCACCAGTCCAATTCTCTCTCTACCATTACCATTCATTGATACCCACAACGTATCAAATCACCCCCTTCAACCCCATTTCCTCATCATATTCCTATTTATACATAGCTAATTGCTTACTTGAACTAATTACATCACCTAATGGAGGAATTTTTATCCCATGCTGTAACTTCACGGTGTTGTACTACATCGTGAGGCGTTGTAGAGGCCATATGCGCCATGTGAGGTCCGCTATGCCACATGACCTCCGCAGCATCGCATGATACAGTACAACACCGTGATGTAACAACAGAGGATAATGATTCCCTAATAGAGTACCTACAGAGCCAATATTCTATACCCGCATGGGGTGCCACCCCACATGGGAGGGTCAATGAAGTGGATGGAAACTTCACCCAAGGGTCAGATGGGTGAGATTTCATTTCATTGGTCCTCCCCCATGTAATGAAAATTGGCTATTTGGGTTTAAGTTAAGGGGCAAGAGACCCTACTTGATCGCATGGTCTCCACACAAGCGTCTGCGCCAATGGGTGAGCACCCCCCTGGATATCTATTCAGGGGTAGAGGCGTCATTTCATGGTGCCCTATGAGAGGGCATAGGAAACACCACCAAGTAGAGATCTTTTTCCCCACTAAGTTAAATTTGTGTTTAGAAAAAAATAACCCTAAAGGGTAGTCTAGTTCCTATGCCCACACATAGGATCATGTGATTTTACCATTCAATCTCCAGTAAAATAAAAATAAAAAACCCATTAGGATAGAATGACAGATCTTCTCTCATTGGCCACCATGCTGGTGCAAGTGCTACACAGCCAGATAGCCATCTCTTGTCCTTTGTGGTTTTGTGTTTAGGGGCATTGTTCTCTGTGCCGCAGCGCAGGCTGCACCCAGGCATATGGGGGTGGGCACAATGACCACTCTCCCCCTGAGTGGCAGGCCCATGTGCCTGGGCACAGCCTGCGCTGCGGCACAGAGAACATTCTCCCTTGTGTTTATTATGTTTAAGGGTGGAGGATAGACTCAGTCTGTATTAGTGTTTGTGTGCGGAATGTAAGGGGAATGATACCACTTTTGAATAAGGAACTCATTCAGATTGTGATTCGTCCAGGGTGTATGCCAATCAAACAAGAAGGTTCCTTTGCTTTTTTTTTTCTTTAATGAGAAAAGTTCCTTTGCTTTTGGTCTAAGAAAACATGAGGGCCTGGCACCCTGGGGCTGGCTAGATATTTTCTTATTCTACCCATTAACAGTTTAACAGAAATGGAGATTTATTATAAAAAAAAACATCAGAAAATTAATTACAAAAACAAATAGGGTTTACTATAAAAATATTATGTAGTTTGAACTAATAAAGCATAGGAATTCCCTCAATAATGGGAACCCACCAATCAAACAATTCATGTTAAATCTCATCTTAAATCATCAATTAATAGTAATCTTGAATTGATGAACGTTTTTATTCCGAACTTCCAAATGGAGATCTCAAAAGAGATTGACATAATATATCAGATGTACTTGCTCTAAAAGCCATGAATAAAGGATATACCCAATGTATGAGGCTTTTGGCACTACGAGGTTTGGGAAGGGTTATAATGTACGTAACCTTACTCTTGTTTTCACAGAGAGGTTGTTTTCATACTCAAACTCGTGACCACTTGCTCTAATAGTCATGAATGATAATCCAAATAATTTGACAGAATAAACAAAGAGGAAAAAAAAGCAATTAAACAAGTTTGCATTGGGAGGCTCTTTTGCAAAGATCTTAACTTCGACAATTTTGCACCTCACAAGTCACAATAGATGCATGCTTAGACTTCCTTTCATATGTCCTACCAAAGAAAGACAAATCAAAATCAACTTTCAGATGAACAAGTAGAGTAAACTCAAACATCCACCTCAATGGAACAAAAAATCATGAAATGGGTGTTGAAGATCAGAATTTGATGAAAATGTGAGACTAAACTACAACTCATTGTCCTTATTTTTGTTTCATTCGAGCGTATGATCATTTAACATAAAAATGCACAAATAGTTAGATAATCATCCCAAGGCTCTGTACTCCATATTACATCTAGTACGACCAGATAGCACTTGTCTTGCTCTTCAAAATGTAATTATTTTGTCGGGCGATTTTTTGTTCTTGTGATGTGTGAAAAAACGAGGTTCTTTGGGTTGGGGTATGGCAGGTTATGTCCCCCTTGTATTTTCCCTTTTAGTTGGTTTATTAATAAAATTTGTGGGACTAGCCTGGTCCCACATAATATTTGGGTTTAAAAAAAAAAAAAAAACCAAAAAACAAACAAACAAACAAAACCTTGTAATGCTTCTCCTTCAACTCTCCATCATGCAAAGTCTCAAGTCCTGATCCTTCATTTGGATTGCAAATTTTTCTTATGATTCCCTGCAAAATGGTTCTTTACTGGGAATTGTTGGGAAATAAAACTCCAATCACAACAATCAAAATGAAGCTTAACATTATCATGATTGTAAACCATTTTTCTAAACAATCGAAACTAGATGAAACCCTTTCTTATTAATCAACTCTGCAACCAATTCCTTAATGTTGTCCTCTATGCCAATAACATCTTCATCATCATAGAGCTCGTTCCTTCTCTTTCGCCAATCCTCTTGAAGCCATATGTTTCTACACAGCGAGTGATGTCCTGGATCTTGGATTGAAGCGTTTTGATCTCCTTCCTAATTTTGTGAATTCAAATATATTTCTTTGGATTGAAGAAACTTGCATACTTTGCTTGGAGAATGTAGGTCTCTATGACATCCCCTGCATTGTAAGCAAGGTCTCTGATTTCTGCAATCCAATTACGAACACTTTCACTCTCATCTTGTTTTGCATCTGCATCTTTTAAGAAACACTCTATCTGCTGCAACTCAACTTGAATCTTATAAACTTGATCGGACATCCCACCTAAAAGCTCTGCTTCCTGCATCAGCAACCCACCAAGTTATTGTGAAAGAAGAGACACAACCAACAAAGCCATGTTCTGCAGGTACTCTTGACCTGTTGTTATCTTTTTTGCTGGTAGTTCTACTTGGAAAGAAAGCCCCATGGTTCGGTTTCGATTTTAAAATTGGGATCGTTTAGTTAAATGGTTTAAACAAATTGAACCGTTTTAATCGAAACAAATATTAGTAATATACAATAGCAATAATTAACCATTAGTGCTTTCATACAATAGATTGCTGCTAAATTTGTAAAACAATGAGAGTCAAATATGGACTAGTAGATTTGTATACGTGAAATTTGTAATAAAATAATTGAGTTGGATTCATTCAAATACATTAATATAATAGTATTCAATGTTTCTATAAATATTTTGACTTCTCTATGAATTAAAATTATATCATTTTCAATGTGGCTTATTGAGTACATCCAATAAGCATTGACTTCGGTGTAAATTAGGCAAACCATTTAAGAACCAAGTATCTAAAACCGAAACTAAATCCATTTAGGATCGATAAACCGAAACTGTTTTAAAAACGAGAAACCAAAGCTGTTTACTAAATGGGTTTAATAAACGATTTGATTTTGGTTTCACCTAAAAATCTTTGCACCAAATCGGACCAAACCAATTACACCAAAATCGACCCGTTTATCACCCTTAGCACCCAAACATATGGGGTAGGCAAAATGACCGCCTCACCTCGCCCACCCTGCCCCATGTGTCTTGGGCTGTGCAGAGAACATTTTCCCTCCATGCCTTGATAAATTAACTTGTTATTCATCAACTTCCCTTATAATAACGACAATTATATTCAAGTTTGAGATTTTTGAAATTCCAATTTGGCTGCACAGTTGGTTGACTCTTGACTATATTTTGCTTTCTCGCCGAAGCCAACAAAAGCTTTGAAGGAGACTCCGTTCCGTAGACACTTTCATCTTTTAATTGTCCCATGTGTTGCAAACCTCAGAATTCGAACGTTGGATTTCCCCCATTACTTCCAAATGGTCATCTCTCTCTGCAAAAGGTCTGGATTTTGGTGCTCTGATTACTGAAATCCAAGGTTCTGTTTTCGTTTCTTTATTGCTTCGCTTCCTCTTTCGTCTTCTCTCCAGAAAAATTCTCAAGAAAAACCACTTACAATCATCAGTGGCTGATTTTGGTAGATTTCCCATGGAGAAAGTGATTGAGACACCTCTCATCAACAAGCCTTCCATCCAATCAGAGAACTGTACTTCCGCTTACAGACTTCCACCACCTCATCATGCCTGGTCAAGGGATAAGAAATCCCAAAATTCCGGCAAGCGCAAGCTCACACCGGATCCCCTTAAAGTTCCTGAGGCATTCAAGTACCAAGAAAGGTGCTCAGATCATCCTGCACATTAGACCATTCATGAAAATATTGGATTTTTCTGTTTCATTGTTTCTTAAATTATATTACTACTTACTTTCAGGTATAAGAGCCCAACCGATTTTATGATGTCCCCTGTTTCCAAGGGCGTCCTAGCCAGAAGAAGGAAGACAGGGGAACACTTACCACCAGCTAAAAATCCTCCCAAGGTAAACAATATTAGAGTGAATATCTGGTCTTCTAGGGCATTAAGATTTATTTTTTCTGGGGTTATTTTAGGGTCTAGGGGTCCCTACTGCCTGGATTCTCTACTCAAATATCTTGAAAGTCCTGTTCTCCAATTTTCTTAATTTATCAAGTTTTCTCATTATTGCAGCTTCTGGGTCCCTGTTTTCTGGATGCTGGTCACCCTCAAATCTGAGTATTCGCATTGTCAATAAGCAGAATCAGATGGATTCGTGGTCTCTATGAATTTGTCTGGATAAATTGTTCTTTTTATTTTTTTGGGTAATTAATCTGCCAGCCCATGAAATTCTGTAGATGTTCTAGTTCTTGAACATGTCTTCCAAGTATCAATGCTGTTGAGAAGTTTGCCTTTTCTTTTCTTTTCTTTGACACTAGCATTCATGTAGCATACAGCTTCTGGATCCTAGTTTGAGGTGCATGTAAGCTAAGGAAAAGTTGAATCAAGAAGGCAATGGCTCATATGCACCTAATGTGATTCTGAAGTCAGAAAAAGTGTTCCTTTGAACACCCAAACACCTTCTTTTGGGCTGCATGTAAGCTCTACAAAAGTTGACTTCCAGGCATATACACCAAACCGGCTCTTTCAGTCAGTAGTATAGCTACTAAGTTACAACAAATTAGATCATGAAAAGCATTATTGATGTGTTGTATGATAATTTGATACAAACTTTTGTTGTTCCAAATCATGTAGCTCAAACCAGACTGTATTCTTCAGGCAAAAACGATAAATATCCTATGATTTGTAATTTGTTTCTGAGATCATCCTGTAGGATCCTTTTATTTGTTTTCGCACCAGAATGGACATGGCTCACCAAAAAGTGCATTACTCCAGAAACCCTTTTTCCCCCCTGCATATGCCTATGCAGTGACATACACAAGGCAAGAGAGGTAGTGTATATCAAGCTTGATACTAGGATTGCAGAACAGAGAAATGAAGAAGAAAGAACTTGTTAGTGTTCGGCCAACGACTTGCACTATATTATTAAACTATATTTTCTGTACAATGGGAAGATGGTTTTATACAAGGAGGCAAATCGAAATAAAAAAGAGGACAGTCAAATTCAATATTCATCATCTGGCCCTTCTCTTATTCGATTGATATTGGATGATATGCTCAATCTTCTTGAGATCGCTAAAAAGGTGTAATCCCAGCAATTTAACTTTTACAGTAATGTGTAAACGCAAGATAATGAATATGGTATAGTATCAAGTGGTACAAACCTTTGAATCTTTGATCCGATTGAGCAACAATGGTTGGAGGAATTTCCTAAAATTTGTCATGATGACTGGTCCTAGAATACATTTGAAACCATTTCATGTGACTGTAAACGAATTCATGAGAATTGAGCTTATTATGTAAGTATAAGTAAAGATTGTGCACTAAAAGACTGATTGTATTATAAAGTTTGCAACCTTCGATGGGGATGTAAAGTGAAAGATTCATGTGAATTCAGATATTATTTAAGTAAAGGCTGAGTAAAAACATTACCTTAATAACAGTGTTCTAGGAACAGACAACAACGGCAGATACAATAAAACATTTACAGTCACTCATTCATTAATGACTATGGGACAGGCTTTTATCAAATAGTATTCTTCTCACTCCAACCTAACTTCATACCATTGCACTGAACCGAGTTCTCCATCGATCTCAAGTTCACAGACAGACTTTACAAGGTGAGTTACAGCATCATCAATAGTTTTAAATCTCGCAAGGTCTGGGGGCAAGGCATTGCCAGGCCAATTTTCAAGCCAACCTTTCAACCTGGCCTTCAACTCTTCTTCTGAAACAAACTCCTCACTCTTCCCAGGTTCCATCAGGACATAAGTGTCTGTCTGCGAATATGCTCTTCTCCTCCTCGCAGTACAAATCTGATAATATATTCCAATCATTAAGAAAGTATGCTGGCATCAACTGCAAGTGTTAAAGTTCTGTCCTATTGGATTACTAAGGTCCCTATATTGCTTTATTTTAGTTGTTTAGATAGCTCTCACGGTTTGGGGGGGTGGGGGAGGATATATCTCCACTGTGAGAAGTGTTAGTAGTTACTAGTGCTTTCTTTTGTTAGTTTCCCACTTTGATTATGACTCTGTTTTGGCTTTGTTTTGGCATTATAAATAAACTCATATACCAGCGATAGAATTCATACTGAATCTACCACTGGGTTTGGTTCGTCTCTTTTCTCTCATTGGTCTTCTCTCTTGTCTTGGTGGTTGATTGTTAGTTCTCTGCCCTGTTACAATATGTATTTGGGACGGATAATGAAAATGCAGTGCTTATAAAATCAGTGGAATTTTCATGCCATGTTAATTCACAATCCATTTTAACATGAGATGACACATGAAAATTTCATCATCATAATTTGAATTGGAAGAGATTTTTGAGAATGTTGGCTCTGTTGCACCTGTAGAGCTTTACAACAAAAGTGGCTTGTTTGAACTTCATGAGAATTTTCAATAATATCTGAACTCCTTCCTAATTATATTTAAGGTTATGATTGGTTATAATAAATGCTCTAGTCTGTTGACGACCCCAATTATCAAAGAGCAGTATGGGGTCTGACAATCAAATCCAAAATTGTTGAGAATAAACACCACATTATAAAGTAAACCAAAATGAAAAAGAAAAAAGTAGAATAAAAGGAAACTGATGCAAGGATGAAAGTTCAAGCAGGAGCTGGAGAACTATTTAAATTTACCATATTCTTCTTATGCCTTGGCATTTTCGGCAGTGTGGAATAAACCGAGCAGCCCATATAACCAGAAACAGCTACAGGTCTTGACCAAACAAATGGAGTCTGAATAAAGCATCCACATGATTGTTTGCCTGCAAAGAAAGCATTAAGATTTTACTTTTCACGAGAAAATCAGAAAAAGGAAAAAGAAAATTGTTCTGATAAAACTGTGAATCAACTTAAGAGTATAAGGTTTATGCTGAACTAAAATGACTTATCATATTTTATTTTATTTTTTTTAAAAAAAGGAAGACAAAGCAGAACTCTACTACCTGTTTACATCAATGATTTACAGTAAGAAGCATGAGAAAGGGAAAGTGGGGATCAAGGGAATCGCCCAATGGAACTAGCATGGAAAACTTCTATGCTCTTTGCAACTTATCAATTGCAACTAGAGCCTATGGTGTATCTACCAACAATTTAAGTTGTTGATAATAAATTAAAATGGCTCACCCGTCGCATAGTTGTTTAGTGTCCCAGATTATAAATTTACATTAAAAAAGCATAAAAAAATAAGATCTGGTGAAAGTAGCATGGGTATCTTTTATGCTCCTTAGGCCCTGGGAAGCAAATCTTCCTTTGAATTCCATTTCCAATAACTGAGAATAAAAGGTAGAGAAGATAAAGTGGTCTCTGTATCTGGACATTTCGTCTTATTCAATAGCCTCCTTTGATTCATATCCAAAATCGACCTTAATAATCAATATCAAATGGGTTGATTTCAGAAATCTATGAAACTTAAGTAAATATGTACTCCAAGATTACACCTTCAATTTATGGATTACATACAAACTTTCACAGAAATTCCTTATATTACCCGAACCACGGATCCATTTAATTAATAGGCTCTCTATCCATAAACCCAATTCATTTTTAGCTTCAACAAGAGGATTCAATTAACGAAGTCTTAATGAAACAACAAAAAGCAAAACCTAACGTGCATAAAATCAAAAGTTTCAGGATACAGTATGACTGGTTATTATATTTGATACCTTTTTTGGGTAAAAGAATCCTATTCTAATCTCTTACTCTTCAAAACAAGATGCAAGTGACGCATAGGTATGAACATATCAACCCGATAACAGAACAGAACATTCACAATTAAGAAATTTACCATCAAAGCTGTGAAGTCCACTGCTGAAGATAAGTTTCTCCAAAGCTCTCTCCATCGACGTCAGAGCTTTTGCAGCTTTCAAATTTAATGGAAAATTCATAATCAGAGCAGAGCAGGAAACCCACTACATGTAGTGATGTAGAAGATGAACTGTTCTGTTATCTTCTTCATCGCATTCGAGTTTACGAAATTGCCCCTGGGGCCCAACACCCCACTGGTTTCGGATTCCCCAAGATCGAAAACTGAGCAGGAAACCCACTACATGTAGTGGTGTAGAAGATGAACTGTTCTGTTATCTTCTTCTTCGCCTTCGAGTTTACGAAATTGCCCCTAGGGCCCAACGCCCCACTGGTTTTGGATCCCCGCAAGATCCAAAACCAATATTTTGCTTTCGTCATTACCCGAATTTAACATCTCTCTAAGGTTATGTTCGGTTCGCAAGAAATAGATAGAAAATAAAAGAAATTTTCAATTTTAGGAAAGCGGATTGCTGGCAAGCTACGTGGCCATTGTGCTAGCACGAGAGTGTAAGGAATATGGTTTTTTTTAAGTTTAGGAATCAATAATATTTTAAGAGGCCATGTTCTTGGCTAGGAAGCGCATGGGACACAGACTGCAGCTAGACACATGGGATAGGACACATCGATCATTTCGGCCATTCAAAGAGGGTGAGGCGGTCATTTCCCCCACCCCCTTGTGTCTAAGTGCATCTTGCACCCCCAATGCAAAGAATATTTCCCCAATATCTTATCTACGCATGTCCATACATATTTTTTTTTAAAACGTTGAACAAAGGATTGGCAACATGTTGTCCAAAGAGTTAAGAAAAAAATGGGTGGGTGGAAAACCCCTCTTGTATTTCAAGTCGGATGATGGAATGCAGTTATGGGTAAGAGGGGCTACTAGATTAGTAAAAACAAATGGATTGTTGGTAGGATCTTTATCTCTTTTGGTTCCTTCTCGACCCAGTCCCCAGTTCCTCTAACTTGGGGGGTTGGAATGACCAATCTACCTGTGTCCGAACACTCTAACTAGGTGGGGTCTATCACCCTCCTATTAAAAGAACTGGGGAACTGGACCGGGCAGGAGACTAGAGGAGATAATTTTCCATTGGGGGTGTATAGGTAATTAATGTGTCTATTGTCTACTGTCTACAGCCGGCCAGACCGGGTTAAACTGATTCGTTTGGAGGTCGGAATATTAAACCGCTCCCCGCTCCCGCTCCCGGTACGAATACCAAAGCGAGAGGATATAAATATAGGTTTGGAGTTGGAGAAGAATTGAAGATAAGGAAGTCAAAATGTCGTTAGTGATGTTGGCGCGAAGACCAACTAGACATGGTTATCAGGGCGGGGAAAACGCCGAAAGCGTTGGTAAGCCTCCCCCTTACCCCCCTCCCATGGTAAACTCTATGATCGGAAACCCTAGTAGTTCCCATTCTATCGCAAACCCTAGTTTGCTCTCTTCCGTTACTTTTCAATCTTCTCCCCAACAAAAGAAGAGAAAGGAACGGAAAGAAGTGACGCCAAAAAAAAATAAAAAATAAAAAATAAAAAGGCGTTCGCCTCTCAGCAGATTCCAGTCCAAAACCGTCAGCTCATCAAACCCTTTAATCCAAGGTATCCAGAAAGGAAAAACTCATATCATGTTTCATTTTGGATTCATTTGTGAATCAATTACTTGTTTTTCTTGAAAAGTTTTCCCTCCTTTGTCATTCTTCTTGAATTGTTTTCAGCCTGAATTTGTCCAGGTTTTGATTGCGCTTCTCTTTTTTGTTGTTCTATTCAGTAAGTTTGATTAGGTAAACCCTTTGACGAGGAGGGGAGGGGGAGAGGGAATCAATCATCGACATTGCTGTTTCTTTCGCAATATTATTCAATCGGGTGGTGGGCTGTTCTTGGGCAGTTTGATTCAAACGGGTGGATTACTGATATCTTGGGAAAGATAAGGGTGATTCGAGTAAGTTCAGTATTTTCGATTATTGTTGTTGTTGGTTGATTGATTGAAATCATTATTGTTTGGGGTTAAATGCCTGAAGAACAACACTTTTCATGGTAAAAATTATATTTATTCATCATGGAATTAATTATAGTTAGATGATATAATGTATAAAAGGATCGTGAGAAAATAAAAGAAAAGAATGAGGACTTGGAGGGAGCTCTTATTTTTTAGAACTCCAAATGAGGAAATAATGACCATAATTGTTCTGAAGTTTAATTAGAGAGTTCCTTGAATTCAGTTGAAAATTTTAACAAATATGAATTTTATGTTAATCTTCCCTTGTCAACCTTTTAAGAGTTGAGAACCAAAGAAATGCTTGAAACATTTGGAGAATGAGCTCCCTGCTTGCACCAAAACCGGGGTCAGTATCAAGAAATTCAAGGAGAGAGCAAATTGTGATCACATAGGGCAGTTGTATGATCGAGTGCTTTTAATTCACCCATTTCCTCCTTTTTCAAATGAAAAATCTTGTTGTACCCAAAGTTGGTGAAAAATAAGTTGTAACCTTACTTTTTCCCCCCGTTTTAATATAACACGCTTATTTATTATTTAAAGGAGGTTAAAATCTTTTCACGTGCATACTAAAAAAACGTGCAAGATAATGACAACTCTTAGAGAATGACTTAACGGTAAGTTAGTTTCAAATTATTTTGAACCCCCTTTTCTACTCGGCTTAGAGAACTTTTAGGAATAATACAATGGCAAAGAAAAGAAGGTTATAACTTCTCAATTCACCACTTTGGTTACAGCAAGATGCACCCTTTTTCAAATGGCCTAATTGAAAGTGGTTGACTCAGATTGTTACTTTTGTGATATGCTTGTTTCTTTATCTGTATGTGCATTAGCAAGACCAATTACCTTTTAGTTCATTTTGTTATAATGTGATTGGCTATTGGTTATTTCGTTATTTCCTACTCTATGGATTAAATCACCAAATTCATGTTATTTACCAATCCTGGAATTTGTGCTATACATATTTTTTCATAATGATAACCATCAATTTTACTGTGAATGATTTATTTGGCTTTGTGTCTTCACTGATGCAGTTGAATCTGAAAACCACCGAAGGCAGCATGATATCTACAGAATGAGATGGTGTAGGAGGTTGGAGGTTTGCATCTGATCAGATAGGTACAATGATGGAATCTGGACATGGGAGTGGGAGTAAAAAGCATTTGAAGACATATACTGAGGCTACAGCTGCCCTAGATGAAAATGCAAACTCACCTTCTTCATCTTCCTCATCACACACTTCATTGGATGATTTCTTTCGTGCGGATGGAAGCCATGGTGCCAAACTTGATGAGGATGCTCTGTTATCTTCAAAGGATGTTTCTAGTGACCGATCTCCAAAATCTCTGGAGTTTTCTGATCGGGGGTCACAAAGCGATTCATTCCCAATGGAAGTTACTATTATTTCTCCAAATTCAAGCTCGGATGGTTTGTCAATAACACAATCCCCTCAAATCCAAGTGATGGGTAGATCTGAAGAACCTGATCCATATAGAATTCCATCTTCTGTGTTTGCAAGAAGCAAGTCCACGACTCCAATGGAATGGAGTGTTGCTTCCAATGAGTCATTGTTCAGCATCCATGTTGGAAATAATAGTTTCTCTAGAGACCATATTTTTCTGATGGGTAGGTCTGGAGAGCTGGGGACATCGGGAGAGTCGGTGAACTTTCCAAACTTTCCAGTTAGCCCACCTCCAGTTAATTCTGAAGTGGATGCAAAAAAGAGCATTGAATTGGGGGGAAACTTAGCTGTAACTGAAGCAGCTGCTGAAACCGTGAAGGAGGTTCTGAGGGCAGCTACAGAAGATTGCAATAGACAGAAGAAGCCTCCTGCTGATGGGGTTCGTCATTCCTCTAGCCATTCACACCGATCTGATGGGAGTGGAGTCAGCATCAGTTCTTTTGCATTTCCAATGTAAGTTAGAATCACTTATTCCCTATGTTGGCACATACATTTGTGCTGTATTATTATTATGATGTATGTGCATGTCTACATAGTTGTGCTCTATTATGATGTATGTGCATGTATACATACATTTATGGATGTATGTGTATGTGTTCAATTATGATGTATGTGCATGTATATACATTATGCACATTAGGTCTCTATTTTTATACTTATGAGTGTAGAAATGCATGTATCCTGTGTGCAAATTTATATAAAGATGTCGCACATCTTTTCATGTGCGTGAGGAATATGCCCATTGTGTTAGGGGTGTCAATTTGGAGGCCGAACCGAAAAGACCGATTGAACCCAACTGGAAAATCGAAAACGGACTGACTGAACTTATTGGTTAAGTTTTGATTTTAGAAAAACTCGAATATCAATTTGTTTCAGTCTGGGCTGATGAGACCGATTGAACTGACCGAAACCCCAAAAAAAGAAGCCCGTAAGAAAAATCCACCAGACCGATGACTAATCGGTTTCAATTTGGATTTTAAGGACCAATTAGTTATTGGTCCGGTTTCTGTCTGGGCCAATAAATGCTAAAGGTGCTCTCGGTCAGCCCGACTAAGACTGAACCGAACCAAACCGACCATTTGACACCCCTACTTTGTGTGTTGCAGAAAGAAGAGGTGTGCATGGCCATTCTGCTACTGTACATGGCCACTCTGCTACCGTTGTAACTGTAGTTGGGCGTTCTGCTACTATACGTGGGCGTTCTGCTACTGTTGTAACTGTAGTCGGGGTTGCTGCCACTGTTGTAAATGTAGTTGGACTTGCTTCAACTGTTGTAAATGTATTCGGACTTGCTGCAACTGTTGTAAATGTATTCGGGCTTGCTTCTACTGTTGTAACTGTAAACGAGTCAACTCCTGTTCTTCCACGTATGCTTCTCACTCTCTACCTATTCTGTCATATACCTAGTTATGTTGTGCCTTATGTGCCATTCATTCATAGAGAAAATTTAATTTGTCCATATTTCAATTATCTGCATATAAATTATTATTTCTTTCTTTTTTTTTTTGGGAAATTTTTCTATATTTCTTTTTCTTTCATTAGCCAATAAATTATGGAGAAAGAATCTCTTCATCCAAGGTGATTTGATGCTATGATTGGACTCCTGGAATAGCTAATGTCATCATTTACTCCCACCTCCTATTTACAAAGGTCTGGAATACCCTTTCTCAGTCCAATCGGAGGGTCAAGTCCCGTATATTAAGAGGTTCTCTCTTCACCGTGGGTGAAGGGAATCTTGGTCCATAAATAATACTCAATTATATCTTTTAACACAATCACATTTTTGTATGGACATTAGTTTTCCCTGCAGTTCATGTTGGCCATCTGACATATCCAGCTAATTAATATTTGTTCTTTGTAGTTTGACAGAAGGAGGAAGAAGTAGTGACTCCGTGAAGGCAGACTCTGAGCAGCAACCACAAAAACAGTCACAGTCAGAGTCACAGACACAGCCACAAGCCCCAGGGTCGACACCAAATGCAGCAGGGGGCAAGTGGTTTCCTTGCTTCTCTTGTTGCCCATTCTGTTGTTGAGAGAGTGAGTGTTTTAAAGATTCTCATTTGCTCCCCATAAATGAATATCCTGAGTAGCTTCACCCCCTTACCCACAAGCCTGTTTCATATTCCTGTAGGTTTTTAGTGCTGTCAAATTGGAGCTCTCAAGTGTGAAGGCTTGTAGCTGTGGTTCCTCTCTTCCAGTCACTCTAGCCATTGATCTATATATCAATTTGGTGCTAATGAGGGCAGGATGTGGAGATAGATAGAAGGGCATGATTGAGGATTCCCCATACACATTTATGTCTTATGGTGATGGCAATGGCAACAAACTGGTATCTGATTCTTGTTATGTTGTTGACTGCACCCGAATGGTATTCTGTGTATATGATTGTTACTGGTGCTGTATATTTGTTATCGGTACATACATTATAGTATCGGAGTCATTCATTTACTCACCCATTGTTAAATAATTTTGTAGTTCATATTAGGGTGATTCAGTGGACCTTTGAACATGTCCAGTCCATGTATACAGCATCAAGATTTAATGTAATCAAAAAATTAAAATGATTACAGGTTGGAGCTTGACATAACTTGTGGCTCTTTTAAGGGGTTTACTTATATGCCCCGGCATCTTTCTCTCTTTGGCATCTCCAGTACATTTCCAAACAGCTCCCCTTCCCCTTCCAAGGTTGCTTTCTACTAAATGGTCATTAAAGCTAAAGTCAACTTTATTGGATGAGTTTAACTAATGTTCAGAAACTGTTTTTATTTTTAAAAAATATATATTTTTATAAATCATTCATAGCCAAACTAGTAGCCCAACTTAGTTCCTCCATTGTTAATTTTTTTAATGGACAACCTCATTCGCTGCTTAAGAAATCAAAAGATCTCAGGCTGTATTCAATGTTTTAAGTATTAGTAGGTTTTGTATTGAATCGATCGAGATATGATATTTATTTTCAAAAAAAAAAAATGTATGTGTAAATAGGGGTGCCAATCAGTCGGTTTTGGTGTGAGAATGAGGGAGTCCAAAACATTATCCAATAAGTGTGTTTTATATGAATTTCGGGCTGCCATTTGTTTCTTATCGGGTTATTTTGGTTTCATTTCGTTTTTTAAGTTTGGTGTCATACCAGTTTTGATGTTGTCCAACTTGGTTTCGGTGTCATAAGATCCCATACCGAAACATGATCCAATAAGCTCATATCGGTTTTGATCGATTTGAGGCCTCGGGCTAGGTTCTGACAATCCTAGGGGTAAGTTACACCTCCTTTGAAATTTTGTTTTTCTCTTGGGTGTGAGTTAAATGACATAAAAAATACTCTAATTTTCAGCATTTCAATAAATTTTGAAGATTTACAATGCTCGAATCAATGTTTGAAACTGATTTGGACGAGAAAAAAAAAAAGTGATAAAGTTGTAAATCCTCTCTCTCTCTCTCTCTTGTTTTTTATTTTTTTTTTTTATGAAAGGGTAATCACACAAACCACACACCAATCCCAAAAGGTTAACCGACTTTTAGGACCGTGGAATGGTGGATATACACAACATACACCATACTCACACACCCGATGTGGGACTAAATCCACAAACCCCTTTTTTTTTTTTTTTTTTTCTTGATGAAAGTGTAATCACACGAACCACACACTAATCCCAAAAGGTTAACCGACTTTTTTCTCTCTTTTTTGTTGTACATTATTAGATTAGGTAAAAGCAACTCAAGTCATAGCATCAAGCTGATATATATTTACATATTGCATAATAATGTGTTTAATGCTTCAAAAACATATTTTAAATGCATCAAAAGAGCACCCATGCATTTCTTGATCATTAAGGCAATGTTTGCTATGCATTCTCCATTATGAGAATATGTATTCCCATTCTCAAAATGTAGAATGCATTCTTAAAATCACCACTGCTTTGATATGATATTCGATACAAACAATTATATTCTTTGGCTACATTTGGACACAAAATGGGCTGTACCATGTGCATTTTATCTGTAATCATGGTTCTAAGTATCGGTATCCTATCATCCGTATCGGGGTAATACATACCGGTTTTGCTAGTCACCGATACAGATACCGTATCGGTAGCACAGTACAGACAAAGGGGTATGTTGGCCAGAAAACTCATTTTTAAAGGAGATTTAGTAGTAATTTTGTCTGATCTAGGCCGATACCGTATCAGTTTTGCAGGTTATCGATACCCGTTCTGATGCCGTGCACTAAAACCATGGCCGTAATAGAGAAATGATAACTAATTAATTGGCTGGATTAGACTCACAATTAGGAAGATTAGGACAGTGTTTTTTTCATAGCTGAAAGGGGGTAATATTAGTCTGTCAGTTCAAGTATCCAAGCCCAAGCCCAAGCCCAGGTAGCGTTCTCTTTTACTTTTGTGTATTTCGCGGGAAACATGTGGGTTGCTCCCTCGCTCGAATTAAAAGTTTTAAAATTGAAGAGATTGAAAAACTCCCCCGCTAATTTTGAAAAGCTTTGGCTGCGAGAAATGAACTTAGCGGGTTAAAATTCGAAGTTGTTTTTTATTTGCCGCCACATTGGTCAAATACAAAAGAAGGTTCTCCTCTCCCCCGCTTATCTGATATCTTCAAGCTTCACCGTTCTCTTTGATTTCATTCTGTCTATCGATCTCTGAGGATCTCTGGAAATCTGAGATATAGACTGAGAAGAGACACAGCGGAAATGGAGAAAACTAGCATCACCCCTGATGCCATTTCTACCATTCTAGCTAACCCATCTCCTGGATCGTCCTCTGAAGTCCCAGAACTCATTGTTCAGGTTGTCGATCTCAAGCCTGTCGGCAACAGATTTACGTGAGTTTCTTTTTTTAGTGTATGAATCTGGTTGTTGCATGTTGGCTCTGTTATTAGCCCTATCTACAGCATCAACAATTGTTTTATATTTGTTGGGTTGTTCCATATTCGGATACTGAAGGTTTGGTAGGGTTTTAGATGAGTTTTTTTCTGTTTTATGTTCATGAGTGAAATCTTTAAATTGCTTGGTTTATCCATCTTTCTCCTCCCTCCCCTTCTTTGTTTTTGCCCCAATTTATGGTTTCCGCTGATTTTCTAGATTAATATTGCAAGCCTCATACTTGCCCTTTTGGAGATTTAGCTATAGATCATCTATCCAGACGCCTATTGACTTTCATCTGCACTGTAGTTCGTTCGATTGGTTTATTTTGTCTCTTTTTTTCGTTCTATTCCTGAAAATTCTCATGTTGAGGCTTCGGTGCTCTTTTGAAGGGTTTTACATGCTTGGTTTGTCTTTTGTTTGCAGATTTATGGCTAGTGATGGAAAGATGAAAGTTAAGGCCATTCTTCCGTCCAATATGTCGTCTGAGATTGAGTCAGGAAACATTCAGAATCTAGGGCTCATCCGTATTCTTGACTATACACTCAATGTTATTCCAAACAAGTCTGAGAAGTAAGACCACAGTCAAAGTGTCATCAAACGTTTTTATAAATTTGTATGTGCTGTTCTTGTTGACAAGATTGGATTTAAACTGTTTCAGGTATCTGATTGCAACCAAATGTGAGGTGGTTTCACCTGCACTTAAAATGGAGGTCAAGAGTGAAGTAAAAAAAGAAGAACCTGGCATTCTTTTGAAGCCAAAGCAAGAAATGATTACTAAATCTGCTGCTCAGATTTTGCATGAACAGCAAGGGAAGTGAGTATTTTCAGACTCGGACTAAATAGAAAGTAGATATATATTTGGTTCTCAATAAAAAACATTAAACCTTGAAAGTGGAAATTTATTGAAGCTGCCTTCTCTTTTTGAAGATAAAATGTCAGTTGGCAGGCTTATCTTTGTTATATCCTGGTTAGCTTTCAGATATGCTTGTTGATTTTCACCATTTTGTCTCTCTATTGTGATTTTCTTCAGTATGGCTCCTGCTGCACGGATGGCCATGACCCGAAGGGTTCATCCTCTTGTTTCATTGAATCCTTACCAAGGTAACTGGACCATAAAGGTTCGAGTCTCAAGTAAAGGCAACATGCGGTCTTACAAAAATGCTAGAGGAGAAGGATTTGTCTTTAATGTTGAATTAGCCGATGAAGATGTATGGAATCTTTTCATTCATACATTTGATTTATTGCATCAGTGTTGAAACTATTTATAAGTTTTGCTGTGATTAATATTTTAAAATTATCAAAGTAATGAATACCTATGGTGCAGGGAACACAAATACAAGCAACAATGTTTAATGATGCTGCAAAGAAGTTCTATGACATGTTTGAATTGGGAAAGGTTTATTATATATCTAGAGGAACCCTCAAAGTTGCCAACAAGCAGTTTAAAACTGTCCAAAATGATTATGAAATGACTTTAAATGAAAACTCTGTGGTGGAAGAGGCAACTGGAGAGGAAACCTTTATTCCTGAAACAAAATTCAAATTTGTCTCAATTGATCAGTTGGGACTGTATGTTAATGGGAGGGAACTTGTAGGTATAGTTCCATTCTCAAACCCCATCAAACTGAACCCTTTTAATGACCTTTTTTATAATTTTTATATATTGCTACATACATTAGCTTTTTCTTATTCAGTGTTCAAAATTTTCAGATATCATTGGAGTGGTTCAGAACGTCTCTCCTACTATGAGCATCCGAAGAAAGATTAATAATGAGACGATCCCAAAACGAGATATTACAATTGCAGATGAATCGTAAGTGGATACCCATTCATGTTATTGGTTTTCCTTGTAACTATTCTCTTTGTCTGAGATTTTGGAGACTTGAAATGCAGAAAGAAGACTGTTGTGGTGTCTTTGTGGAATGATCTTGCAACCAATATAGGGCAGGAATTGCTAGATATGGCAGAAACAGCACCTGTTGTAGCAATAAAATCCCTTAAAGTTGGAGATTTCCAAGGTACGATTAATGTTCTATGTATGTATAATAATTCATTTGTTGTTTTTAGCAAAACCTCAAGAATCCTGCATCATGTTGTACCCTTCAATTGCTTCTGCAGGAGTATCTTTGTCTTCTTTGACCAAAAGCACTGTATTGCTAAACCCAGACATCCCTGAATCAAAGAAACTCAAATCTTGGTAAGTCTATAACTTTGTTTAGAAACTCAAATCTTGGCAAGTCATTACAGCTTTGTTTTTTCTTTAGTAATTAATCTTAATATCCTTTGCCCATCCTTACTTTGTGATATAGGTATGACTCGGAGGGTAAGGGCAGTCCATTGGCTTCTGTTGGCTCTGGTTTGGTCTCGACTTCAACAAGAACTGGAAGATCTTTGTACTCTGATAGGGTGTTTGTTTCTCATATTACTGGAAATCCATCTCTGGGTGAAGATAACAAGGTATGTATTAATGGTGTTTCACACATACATATATGCTTACATGTGAAAATAAAAAGATGGTCTTGGGATAAAACTTATGGGATTGACCATGATAAGTAGTATTCTTGTTGCCTGAAATGGTTGAGTTGGTTAATAACCTTTGTGAACAAGATTCAATAATGGAGTTATTTTTTAGATTCAATAATGGAGTAATTTTTGTTTTCTGGCCAGCCTGAGTTCTTCAACTTAAAAGCATGTATTAGTTTCATAAAGCCTGATCAGACAATGTGGTACCGGGCTTGTAAGACATGCAACAAAAAGGTGACTGAAACAGTTGGATCTGGATATTGGTGTGAAGGATGCCAGAAGAATGATGAAGAATGCAGTTTGAGGTTGGAAAATCAATCTCTAAGATTGTCACCATTGTATAGTAGAACTGATTACTCTGTTCCTTTCAATCTCTCATCCTTCTTTCTGTACTTTTTACAGGTATATAATGGTAGTCAAGGTTTCTGATCCAAGTGGTGAAGCTTGGCTTTCCGTTTTCAATGAACAGGCTGAGAAAATAATAGGGTGCACTGCAGATGAGCTTGATAGGATGAAATCAGAGGTAAACTACCCATGAACTTGTATGGTTGTTAGCCCCATGCACCATGGGATGCACACTTTCACAGCAGGCTCATTCCAATGCATTGTGGGCTCCATTATAAGTGTGCATGTGGAGCATCTAGTCTTTGTTCTTCCATAGGATTATTATCTGTAGACACAATTGCAATTGACTATTCCTATTGGATTCATGAATCTCTTTTGGCACTCAAATTGTAGGTTACTTGTTTAAATTCAAAGACTATTTACCTCTTTTTTTAATGGCTCATTTAACAATTCCTTTTCCCCTTCTCAGGACATGGATGCATACAATTTAAAACTGAAAGAAGCCACTTGGGTCCCTCATTTGTTCCGGGTTAGCGTTGCACAGAATGAGTACATGAATGAGAAAAGGCAGAGAATAACAGCCAGAACTCAGGCTTTACTTGATTTTGCTGCTGAATCAAGATACCTGATCGAAGAGATATCCAAGATGCAAGTCTCTTGAACTCAATTTGGTCTACTTTTGTTTTCAGTAACCTGTGATACTCAACCATGGTTATACCCATATTTGACAAAATGGATCTGTTTACACCATGCATGTGGTTCAAGTTCAATTTAGAGTGTATTTTGGGTTCTTACTGATCATGTATTCTCAGCAACTGATATTTGGTGGTTACAAATTTCCTGGAGAAAAACAAAGCTATTGTATATAGCTCCTTGATGTGTTAGTTTTTAAGAAGGTATCTACTGGACATTTTCCAACAAAGATTGATCTGTTTTTTGCAACAAATGTATCTAAAAGGGTGGAAAATTATGTTTGTGATGGAACAACTATAGCTATATTTAATTTGGTAGATTCAGGTGCCAGAAAGGTTTTTACTCACTTTGGTAACATGGTGTTGCACCCATTCACCATTTTGTCAAGGTGATTAGATTAGTGGTTGGGGTAGAATTAAGTATCTCATGATTTGTCAAATATCTGAAGCATGTGTTCATGAAATTGAACAATGTCTAGGGCTCCAAGCCATGTGGCTACTGCCTGTCTCTATCTTTCAATTGATTCAATTTGATGGGCTATGTCAAGTAAATCTCACCATTACATTCATAAAAGAACAATTTTCTAATGGTTTGGAATGTCTATTTGGCATGATTCATGGATCAGATTTTATTTGATTACACATTTTTTTTCTTCAAGTTTTTGCTGGCTCATCCATCATGATTCATGACTTAGTAGATATGGTTACCTGCAAATCAGTGATGTGGACTAAAACTGCAAATTAGCTGCAACCCACAATTGATCTTGGAAAAAATAATAGACATGGCTGTTCCCTCTTCATATGGCAAAATCACAGATTGCACGGCACCCATTCTTTAACATTAAATGATTAACAAATATAATAATAGACATGAAAGCAAAACCTTGTTGACAATTTCTCTATAATTCACCATCTCTCTATCCCCATTAAGTAAAGGCCCTACTTGGGCAGGTGACACTCTGTGCTATGTCATTCTTGCATCATTCTTCTTTCTTCTCACCTGATTGGTGTATAGTAAAGTTTCTTTCTATTGGTCCATCCATGTAATTTTTCATGCATTGACCATTTAATATGTCATATGGAAGGATGCTTTGACAAATCTAACCGTTGAATAAGAAATGTTGGTTTAGATTGATCATCTATTAATTTTCATAGTAAAATTCAATTATTTATCCTTTATGTATATTGGTATTTATTTCTTGTATTTTAAACCATTTATTTTTTTTTTTTTAAAGTTAATATCTTCAAAGATTTATACTACCACACGGCGAACATTGATTGAGTTTTAATTTGATAGATAATTTAGATATTTAAAAAACAAAGAAAGCGTATCTAGAGCACGAGGCATCCGATATTGCGGGATCTGGGGAGGGTAGTAATATATGTAATCTTATCTTCGCTTTGCAAAAAGGCAATTTTCCGACTCAAACTTATGATCAATAAATCACAATGGAGCAATCTTATTATTGCACCAAGGTCCATCTTATTTGAACAAAATTTTTGGATCCTAATGATTTGTCATGTGATGGATATTAGATTCGACCACCTAACATCCTTTGGTTAGACAAACCACTAGAATAGCTCCTTTAATGATTTATTAATCAATATTATAAATTAATTAATTATTTTAAAGGAAGAAAGAAAGGAAAGGTGGAACCCATCTCAATTGCCTTCAAATCATAGTCTTTATAATATTTGAAATACAAGTTTATTTTTTAAAGTTGAAAATAAGAGTTTATGTTATTTTAATTATAATTAATTAGGCCAGGAGTATATTGTAGATTTGTAGTTGGTTTTCCTAATATACATATTTTACATTTTTTAAAAGGAAAAAAAAAAGCTTTGGATGGATCGATTTTAATAACTTATAAAAGTGGTATATATTATGGAAAATTTTCATTGTAGGAATGATTGGAAAATTTTCATTGTAGGATAAATTGTATATATTATGGATTAGCCATGTGTCAAATTTGAAAACGTAGTTCAATGAAAAACTCTCTCGAACAAAGATATTGACATAGTATCTATGTATGCCAATGTCCATCTCCTCGGAAGCTATGCATTATTTCATATTCTTGAATTTTTAAATCTCAAATCTATTACTTGGCAAATTTTGTTTTGACTGAAATTTAAATACGAATAAAGCACCATAGATTTTTTTTATACCTTAAAATTTGAATCTCATCCAATCTACCTTGTCTCTAAGGTACATTCGTATTTTTCTTGATATAAGATTTTAGGACAAGAGATCTCTACTTGGTCGCATGTTCTCTAGACAAGTACTTGTCTAGGCCAATGGGTGAGAACGTTTGGGTATCTACTTAGAGGGCAAAGGCGTCATCTCATGGTGCCCTATGAAAGGGTGTAGGAAACACCACCAAGTAGATATCTTTTTCCCAAGATTTTATCATAGGGAGAGGGTTCCTGAAGCTGAAGGCAGCGTGGCCCCTATGCTAATGAGAACATGCAAGCATCAACACAGGTGAGGTTTCCACTTTTCTATGAGATGAGACACTCATTTCATGCCCTGTTTGGTCGCAGGGTGACGCTGCCTTTGAGTGTTGTTTTGCCCTTTATTGTGAAATCCAGTGTTTGGTTGTTATGTAAGGATGTGGGGTCTATTAGAATCAATTCGATGAGTGTTTATATTGCTTTATCCGAAGGTTGAGATTATCTGTTTTACACAATTCTCATCGCATCTAAGACTTTTTCTTCTGAAAATGGACGGTCCTGATGAACCTACAATCCCTTAAATTCAAAAAGGAGAAAGAACCCCTCTCCTCTCGTGCCTCAACCGGGGGAGTGATAACTGATAACAGATATCAGATACGTGGTGGAAAGTTATATCTATAATTGGGAGAGGGCTCTCTAGGCCGCGAGAGTGGGAAACATTTCCTACACCACAACAAATCAACAATGGGGGTATGGGAATATGGATTTAGTAAAACCGGCCATTTCGTATCCAATGCCATTAAAATTTTTTTTTTTAATACCACATGTCTTTTGCCTATTAACTGTACCACCAATCCGGATCGATATCCCAATTATTATTACTAAATTACCCTAATATATGGGAAAAGAGTGTACATAGTATATCACCCTCTCATATTCTTTTCCTCCTGACACTCTCTCCTCTAATAGATCATTCTAATGACAAATCCTACTATGTCCCTTCTCATGTAGGATTTTAAGAGTCAATCTGTAAAGGTGTCGGTCAAAAACTAATATCAATGTGTGGTTAATATTGGATCGGTGATATAGTATGAATAGAAGGTTAAATGGTAAAAAAAATGGTACGATATTAATTTTTTATTTTTTTGTTTGAAATACGATCTTAATATCTTTGAGGGTAAACTTGTCCGATATGATCAATATAGGCCAATACATATCAAATATGAATATATGATATTGATTTTGCAATTAACTGAGCTAAAAACCTGCTCTGTTGCGCCCATTGGCCTGGTGTAGGGATTCCATGTTAGACATGTTTTAACGACAATGTGTGGATTTGATTAATTATTGGGTCGATCATTGATGGGAGAATAAAAAAATACAAGGATTGACGTGGCTTGCTACTTATTTTATTGAGATTGATCGGACTGACTTGATCCATTTATGAAAGTGAATTAAAGTTTGGGGAGTATTATAAATATTAACGATGAGGGGTCTCTGCAGTTAGTGGCTATTTTATGTTCTCTTTTCTCCACAAGAAAGAGAGGTGAACGGGAGTTTAGGAGAGTGTAGAAGATCCCCATTACGGTTGTCCAAGTTTCTACATGAACTTACATTGTTTTTTCGTGTTCTTCATCAACATACGTGGTGAAAGATACACATTTTTCTTATATTTATTTATTTGCTTCACTGTATTCTAGTTATTCAAACAGAGATTTGAGATTGGGGTTTTGATGAAACCCATGGATTTTTTTCTAACATTCCATCCCATGCCTTGGCTTCTCAAAATATATCTTTGGCAGGGAGACCACATGACCCAAGTAAAAGTGAGCATGGGGGCATCCAACATGGATGAGATTTTTTATTTTATTAGAATCGGAGCGATCGTTTTGCCGTTATTGTGTCTGGTGGAGAGGCCACACAGCCTCATCTTTTTTTTTCTTCTTAATATATTTATTGTATAAGTATAACCCAAGACATACATCTAAGGCCTCATTGCTTTCGTAGTTTACCGTGTGCCTGTGATTAATTGATGATCAAATCAAATGCTAGAAAGATTGAAAGATACTCAAAAGAAAAGAAAAATGCCGAGTTTATCGGGGCAAAGACTTTACGTGGATGGCTTTTAAGAGGGACACGTGTGCATATGAAAAAATAGAGGAATCTTTGTTTTTTTTTTTTATATCCCGGTTGGTCCAACCGGTCTGGGACCCCTCCGTCCCACCCCAAACATTTGCGTTGACGGGTTGATCTGATGCATTAATTGACCAGCGATTGGCACGATTGCTACTGGTAGCCCTGTGGGCCCCACCACAGAGTGGGGGATAGTGGAAAACAAAACAAAACAAAACAAAATTTTTGAAAAGGAAAGATCAGAAGATTGGAAAATAGTAGGCCAAGGAGAAGGGGGGAAGGAAGGAAGGACCGAAGGACTGATGGAGGAATAAAAGAACAAAAAAACGCGTTTTCCCAAAGAACTGTTTTTATCTTTTCTTCCATTTCTCATCTCTCTCTCTCTCTCCTTCGGGGAATTAGGGTTTGGAGAAGAAGAACAAAGCTAAGTCATCGTGGTCGTGGTCGTGGTCGTCTTCGTCTTCTCTGCAATTTGGGGTTTTTTTCTGAAGAAGTTAGTTGAGAAACACAGAAGAGAGGAGAGGAAGGAGAGGAGAGGAGATTTGGGTTGATTTTCTATTTTGGGAGTTTTAGGGTTTTAAGGGTTTGTAGCTTTTGTTGCTTCTGCTCTTTACCGATAATGCGTGGCTTGACTCCGATGAGATGGTGTCGGCGTCGTGAATCCCTAGTTCCTTTCCTCTTGTTCAAGCTCTTCTTTCTCTTTTGGCTTTTCTCCTCTGCTTCAGCTGATGACTTTGCTTCGGATAAATCGGCGCTACTTCAGTTCAAGAGCTCTGTTTCCGATCCTTCAGGGCTTCTCTCCGGGTGGAGTTCTGGTGTTTCTGCTCCTGATTACTGCTCTTGGTCTGGTGTTTTCTGCGACTCCAAGTCCTTTAGGGTTTTGGCTCTCAATATAACCGGTGGTGACGCCGGCAGTGGAGGTAATTCGGAATCTCTCTCTTGTTCTTCAAATTTTGCTCGACTTCCTTTTTATGGGTTTGGGATTAGGAGGACTTGTTCGGGTGGCGGTAGTGGGAGACTGGTTGGCAAGCTTTCGCCATCAATTGGGAACCTCACTCAGCTTCGTATCTTGTCGTTGCCCTTCAACGATTTCAGTGGTGGAATTCCGGTTGAAATATGGGGTCTTCATAACTTAGAAGTGCTTGATCTTGAAGGGAATTCACTTTCTGGAACTTTGCCCCCTCAAATTGGGGGTCTAAGAAGGTTGCGTGTCCTCAATCTGGGTTTCAACAAGATCTCCGGGGAGATTCCTGCCCTTCTTTCCAACTGTGGTGATTTACAGGTATTGAATCTTGCTGGTAACAAAGTTAATGGCACGATCCCGGGCTTCATTGGTGGTTTCTCCGAGTTGTGGGGCCTTTACTTGTCAAATAACCATCTGGGTGGGTCTATTCCTGAGGAGATAGCAAACAACTGTCAAAATCTCGAACATCTCGAGTTTTCAGGGAATTTCTTGGTTGGTAGCATTCCACGGAGTTTGGGGAAATGTTCTCAGCTGAAGTCTCTGCTTTTGTTTTCTAATATGTTGGAAGAGGTTATTCCTCCCGAATTTGGTCGGCTTCAGATGCTGGAAGTGTTGGATGTGTCAAGGAACAGCCTCAGTGGTCCTATTCCTTCTGAGCTTGGAGGTTGCTATGAACTGACAGTCCTTGTTCTCAAGAATCTATATGATCCACTGCCTGCTGCTCAGGATTCAAAAGAGGGCTCCTTGATGGGTGATGATGATTACAATTATTTCCAAGGGGTCATTCCTGCGGAGATTGCCAGCCTTCCAAAGCTCAGGATATTTTGGGCACCAAGAGCAACTCTTGAGGATAAGATTCCAGTCGACTGGGGTGCTTGTGACAGTTTGGAAATGGTTAACTTGGCTCAAAATCTCTTCACTGAAGTAATTCCACTGGCGTTTGGACGCTGCAAGAATATGCATTTTCTTGACTTGAGCTCGAACTTGCTGACCGGGGAGCTGGATGAGAATCTCCAGGTTCCTTGTATGGATGTTTTTGATGCAAGTGGAAATCTCTTGACGGGTTCCATTCCTACATTTACTTATGGTAGCATTTGTCCTGGTATACCCTCCTTGAATCCTTATTTTGGCCAGGCTTACAGCCCGTCCATTGCATATTCATCATTTTTCACACGCAAAACACGTTCTAGAATCCCTGTTACATCTCTTGGAGCCAGTGGCAGTAGTCTTGTGATTTTTCACAATTTTAGTGGGAATAACTTCACTGGTTTCCTCCCATCGTTGCCAATTTCACCTGGAAGATTAGGGAAACAGACTCTTTATGCATTTCTTGCTGGCGGAAACAAGCTCAGTGGGTCATTTCCAGGGAATTTATTTGAGAAATGTGATGGTTTGGGTGCAATGATTGTCAATGTTAGTAACAACAGACTTTCTGGTGAGATTCCAGTGGAGATTGGTACAATGTGCAGATCACTTAGGCTCTTGGATGCTTCGTGGAACATGATTACTGGATCAATGCCAGATTCTTTTGGGGATCTGGACTCTCTAGTCATTCTTGATTTGAGTTGGAACAAACTGCAGGGTAAGATTCCAGTAAGTCTTGGTCACTTAAAGAGCCTAAATTCTCTCTCTTTGGCTGGGAACAACCTAACTAGCAGCATCCCTTCCAGCTTTGGGGAGTTAAGCTCCCTAGAACTGTTGGAGCTTTCTTCGAATTCTCTCTCCGGCGAAATCCCGAAAGATCTTGTGAACTTGAGGAAACTGAAAGTTCTCCTGCTCAATAACAATAAATTCAAAGGTCAGATTCCTTCTGGGTTGGCTAACGTGACATCAATCTATCAATTCAACGTGTCATTCAATAATTTGTCTGGACCGCTCCCATTGAATGTTAATCTGATGAAGTGCAACAGTGTTATTGGGAATCCTTATCTGCAGTCTTGTCATTTGTTTTCACCATCAGCACCAGATGCGGATCTGCAGATGATAAATGGGAATCCACAAAATTATGCAGCTTCTCCATCTGAAAGCCCCCCCCCAGGGAAGTGGGAATAGTGGATTTAATTCTATTGAGATTGCATCAATAACGTCTGCATCGGCCATTGTTTCCGTTCTTCTTGCTCTTGTTGTTCTCTTTCTTTACACAAGAAAATGTGTGCCAAAGTCCAGAGTTCCGGGTTCAGGAAGAAAGGAGGTCACCATTTTTAATGACATTGGGGTTCCACTCACATTTGAAACTGTTGTGCGTGCAACGGGCAGTTTCAATGCAAGCAACTGCATTGGGAATGGAGGTTTTGGTGCTACCTACAAGGCTGAGATCTCTCCTGGAGTTCTAGTTGCGATAAAGAGGCTCTCGGTTGGGCGATTCCAAGGTGTTCAACAGTTTCATGCTGAGATCAAGACCCTCGGGAGGATGCGGCATCAGAATCTTGTGACCTTGATAGGTTACCATGCCAGTGAGACGGAGATGTTTCTGATATACAATTACTTGCCTGGAGGTAATTTGGAAAAATTCATCCAGGAAAGGTCTAAGAGGGCTGTAGATTGGAGGATACTTCACAAGATTGCTTTGGATGTAGCCAGGGCACTTGCATATCTACACGATCAATGTGTTCCAAGAGTTCTCCACCGTGATGTCAAGCCAAGCAATATATTGTTGGATAATGAGTACAATGCATATTTGTCGGATTTTGGATTAGCAAGACTTCTGGGGACCTCTGAAACTCATGCAACTACTGGTGTGGCAGGAACATTTGGGTATGTGGCTCCAGAGTATGCGATGACTTGCCGTGTTTCAGACAAGGCTGATGTGTACAGCTATGGTGTTGTGCTACTGGAGTTGCTGTCAGATAAAAAAGCATTGGATCCTTCATTTTCTCCATATGGTAATGGTTTCAATATCGTTGCCTGGGCTTGTATGTTGCTAAGACAGGGTAGGGCAAAGGAGTTCTTCACTGAAGGGCTATGGGATGTAGGCCCTCATGATAATTTGATAGAGACACTACACTTGGCCGTCATGTGTACAGTTGACTCCCTCTCAATCAGGCCTACGATGAAGCAGGTCGTGCAACGGTTGAAGCAACTTCAACCTCCTCCATGTTAGCTGATAGCTCTCCGGTGAAGTCACTATTTGATTTAACTGATCAAGATGTTCAGTTCAACTTGTACAAGGTATCTGAGATTTGTGCTCGTATGCACAATCCCCTTTTTAGGGGCATCCCTCATATTGGGTTCTGAGTTGTAGTTATCCTGCTTGTAATATATTTCCGCAGCCATTTTTGGATGTCTCTTTCCAGTTCCCATGGGAGGGGTGGGGGGACTCACTGAGATGAATCTGCAGAAGAATGCGGATGTCTGTCTTCTGATTTGGATCAAATTTTCGGAATACAACATGTACTTCAGTTTCTTTTGGCAGTTGAATAACAGTAGAAAAAGAGGTATCATCCAAGGATTTTTGTTAACTGTTAGCCTGTTTCTGTAACTGTTTGTGACAATTTTTTTTTTTGGTATTTGTAACTATTTTTAGAGGAAATTGATCTATTAACTTCCGTTACCATTTTTTGTGGTGGATGGTGGGCACACTTAAAATGTATTTTATTAGTTATCAGAATTTCTTTCTTCTTTCTTTCTCTTGTTTTTTTTAAGTGAAAATGAAAGACAAATATATGTTGTTCTGTGGTCCTAATTACAGGTTGTTCTCGTTATTCATTTGAGAAAAGTAGCTTTTTGGGTTGACATTTGAGGCTACGAGACTCTAAAACGGGATTGGGACCCCAATAGTTCATTGGGTTCCATGGGAAAAAACTAGAGTTCTTGATTTGATGCTATTTTCAATCATCAAAACTGCTTGCACTATATTTTTAATGGGCAGGGCATTGCTGCCAGGTCGTCTGGCTGGTGAAATGACCACCCCGCCCTGTGAGCCCACCCCTGTTGGATGCCTGTTTGCATTGGTGGGATGATGTGTCCAATTTGAACTGTTTGTAAACGTTGCAGCTCTGAGGTTATGGCGACTGGCCAGATTCAGTTGCCCAAGGGGTCATGATCTTATGCTCTTCTTCTCTCAACTGTTGATGGCTAGGCCGACCTTCAACAAGGAGAGAGGTACGCTCTTTGTCGTGTATTCACTTGCCAGATTTTGCATTTCTTTCTGAAACAAAAACCCAGTTTTCCAATCTCAACCTTTAATCGTCAACTTCACCTTGAACATTTTGTTTCTGCTACAGCAATGGATTCTGCAGGGGGGTTACTTCTTTTCTGGTCTGAGAGCTTTCAGGCTGACGTCCTATGGAGAAGTAATTGGTGCTTTCATGCTTCTATCTCCTCTGCAACTGATGCAAGTCCTTGACTTCTTACTGCTGTATATTTAAGTACTAATCCCTTAGTTCGTGCATCTTAGTTTCATACCCTCCATCAGCTGGGGGCTCATTCTCTGATTTACCATGGTTGCTTGTTGGAGATTGGAATGCATGTCTTTCCTCATCTGAGAAATGTGGTGGCAGACTGGCAGGCCATTTAGTCACACTTAGAATTCTTCTTTTGTGAATTTCATGAACTGTGCTGGTCTTCACGATCTTAATGTTTTTAATCCGCCTTTTACATGGATCAATCAATGTTCTGAACTTCAGCGGATTGGAAGAGTGATCAAAGGTTGATGCATGCAAGTGTTGAACAGTAGTATGTGGATTGTTAAACGATCTACTCTCTCCTCTTACTCCTGAATACTGTGGGTACAGAACAACAGATTTGAGGCTTCCAACCCATTTTTCTTTGAAGCATTCTGCACAATGGAAGACCTCCTTTTATGATGTAGTTTGCTCTTGGAATATATCTATATCTGGCTCTCACTCGTATCGTATAAATTGTTAAGATATGTACCATGATAGGTGCAGTTGAGTTTTTGGTTTTTAGTAAGAGTAAGCAGTTAGTAGTTACAGGCTTTCCTATCTTTAGTTTACTATTTAGACTATGTCTATGTTTCCTATTCAGACTATGCTATGCTTGTAAGTTATTCAGATTATAAATCAAGGGGGAATCTATCGTGGCTTTACAATTATTCCATCATCTCTCTCAGCTCTCTTCTTCTTCACAGGTTTTGATTATCAAGGTTTAAATTTGGGGAAAATTTCTTAGATCCATCAAATAAGAATGGAAATTACAAGATAAATAGGTTTCAAATTTGTTTTAGATCTACTACTTTCCATTTTGAAAAGATTTACTTAATCCCTAAAGTTGATTAGTACTCATGCCATGTAGGTATGCAAGAAAAAAATAAAAGCAAACTTTCAAAATTGCCCCAAACTCATTTATCGTAAGTAAAATATTGTTTAAAAGTTTGCAAAGTTTCTCTTTTCACCTAATGATTTTTGTAAAGATACTCTAAAACATAGTAATATAAGAATTGACTTTAAGCTTTCATTTTGGGACTAAGTTTCCTTAGTTTCCTTCCACCCACGGAGGACGGTTCACCCACCATTCTAAGGTTCACAAATCCCTCTTAGGGTTTTTGTATGTTCCAAAATACCCTTCCGATACCCTTTCCCGCCCTCTCCCACCCTACGGTGAATGGAATCCGTGGGTGGAGGGAAACTTGGTCCTTCATTTTATACAATGTTTGAGTTTAATAGATTTTGGCTTAATAAAAAATTGTGAATGGTCACCCACAATGGAAATTAAGATCTTTTAGTGAGGTTGGGGATCGTCTCTAAACACCCACACCTAAAGAGAATGGATGAGTGACAAATGGAAATAGCAAATTAGGATTGGATGGAGAAGGGACCGAGCCATAGTTAGCATTGAAGTACCACAGTCCACAGTGGGCCCCACATTCCATGATATTGTCCACATTGTTTATGGTTCGTCTCACGGCTTTAAAACGTGTCATATGAGTGTATTAGAGTACGCAACCACGATATTGTCCAGTGCAATTACATTCTAACCTACCCGGTTTTGTTTATGAGGCTCATTTTCAGACCTAGAACGCGTCATGTCATGTGAAGATTGACAGTCATTTATATGCATATTTCATGGCTTAAGCACAACCAATGTGGGACTAAATTTCGTGGCAAAACATTCTCGCTTCCACTGCGAAATCATACCAACAGCATTCCCCACACCTTGGCTATGATACCAATGAACTATCATAATCCACGATGGACCCCACTAACATGGGCCATATGGAGGTCTCGAATTTTGGTAATCTGTTTCTTTTGTTTTCTATACCATTCTCTTTGGACTCTGACGTTAGAACTTTGTTTTCATTTTTTTTAAAAACTAATAGGAGCTTTGATTTTCTCCTACAATTAAAGTGCACTTCCCGTTATCTTTTCATGTCATTATATCTCAATCTGTCCTTTTATTTATTGGGATTTCACAATTAAAGTGTACTTACCCATCGTGGTTTGAAATAATTTTTTTTACTTTCGATAAAAAAAGGTTGGGACAATTTTGAAAGTTTGCTTTTATTTTCTTTTTATGCGACATGAGTACTAACCAACTTTGGAGATTAAGTAAATCTTTTCAAAATGAAAATTAATGGATGCACAATAAATTTAAAACCTACTTATCTTATAATGCCCGTTCTTTCTCCTCCCGTGAGTTTTTTATAGTTTCAGTTGTAAAAGGAGTCCTCTATTAGATTTTGTTTCTTATTCCTATTCTTATTAGCTCTCCAAACAGTTTTAATCTGAAGTTTTACTTATTTTTCTATTTACAAATTTGCAAGAGCCAAGACTCCTACAATTTCATGAATAGAGAGTTCATTGTCTTCTTCAATGCAGATGCTGTGAAATTTAGTGAAGGGTGGGAAACCCAACAGTGAGATTCTGGTTCGGGCGCATGGTTGGAAGCCATTGGTTAAGTTTATCCACTCTTATACTCTGTTTTCCTGCAAGTAAGTTTACTGTTTTAATTTCTCTATCAATTGACATTGTTGACCTGTGAATGAATCCCTGGTTTGAGTAATTCAAACTTCAATAATCAATTGATATATATCCATAGTATTAGTCTCTTGATTCACTGGCCTTTAAATGCCTTTACTTGCAGAGTGCTTTTGGAGTCTCCAAACTAGAGAGGATTTAAAAAATTAGTTTGCCAAAAGGAATGAAGGAGGGTTTTAGTTAGGAGTCTGTGATTGTTCGAGTTTATTTTGTTGCTTGTGGTACATATTGTTTCTACTAATCAGTAAACAGATGATGCACATGTATCTTCATACTGTTCTTGCTAATGAATTTCAAACAGTTGTAAAAGCATGCACAGGGACATACAGCCACAATCACAACCATGTGCAGCATTATGCAGCCATGCATTTATCCTCTCAAGTGCGGGGCACTGCTCAGCGCACCACACTTAAGAATCCAACCATTCACTCAATACTTGAGAGGATAAAAAGACACCACTGCCCATGTTTTTATGGTTGAATTCTTATGTGTGGTGCACTAGCAGTGCACCACACTTGAGGATGAAAATCCTGCAGCTATGTGCCGGGTTCTGAAACAAATCCCGTAGCAATTGGAGACAGTATGTAGCACCATCGGTTAACATACACATCGTCATATAGCTATGGTCCAGGGTGACCTAGGTCGACCCAACCAGATTAAATGGATAAGCCTGCTCAGTTATCAGTGTATACTAACATGGACCAAATAAGATAAAGTACAATTATGTAAGGGATTTCCTTATTGACATCCCTTATTAAGGTGTCAAATAATTTGAACCTTAATTTTTTATTTTAGTATAAATTTTTTTTTGAAAGGACAAATTCTGTCATTTCACATGTGTACTCCAAAAATGTTTAAGACAATGACATCTTTTGATAATGATATAATGATACATCCTTTCAAATATTTTGTAAACCCCTTTTTACCCCTAACCTAAAAAACTTTTAGACATAAGACAAGGGGCATGTTCTATATACACCTATAGAGGTGTCATTTAACTACTATAACCATTATGTAATCTGATGACAACGATGACAACATTGTATGATATAGAAACTTTTCTAATATTATTTCTGCCCCCACAGTATGAAAAAAACACCCACCACATTTCTCAAAATGGAAACCGAGCCAACCGTGGTTACACAAAGCAAAACCCAAATATTTACCATCATAATTTTCCATACGCTGAAACCATCACTGCAATTTTGTGCAACAGTTCAGATGCATTGCTTTCGTTCTTAGAGAGGGGAGATGTCCATTCTTGAAAATTATGAAGGCTCCCTGTGAAGTCTGTGAAGAGTCCATCAACGCCAATTTTGTTTATCCAGTAATCATATTCATCATATGGATCTTGATAAAAGTTCAAGTGCAAGGACATGTTGTCGTTCCTATAGGTATAGGGGTGCACCTGAAATAGCATCACCATTAGAACTTACCAACCAAACTCTAAAATATTCAAGCAAAGACAATTTTCATGCTTGTGGCAAAAAAGGATAATAAAGAAGTGAAGGAACAAGACACAAAGAATGGAACCAGTGATCAAAATTTCATATATGCATCAGCAACAGCCAGCAATTGGATCCTCCGAGAACAATATTTACATCTTACAAACAACCTAACTGAAATTAATGCCGTATTTACCAGCAATGATGAGTAGGACCTTTAAAGGCAATTATTTTGGATGGCAAAGATAATCTCTACCAGGTTAAGTTTGGCCTTTGGCCATCCAAGGGGTGGGGCCTAACATTAGGGTTCAGTATGCCATCACTTGCGAAGAAAGGACAAGTAAGTTACCTCCTCCCATCACCAATTTTTTCCCCTTTCCTAAATAGCATAGAATCCAATCTCATGTGCTGAAGAAAATTTTTAAAGTAACAATGGGTTCGAACAGTAACGTATGTAGAAATAACTTCATATAGCTTCTTTTTTCCATAGTTGTGGAGAAAAAAGTATGTGTCTACAATATAGGTAAGTGAAGTAGTAAAGTGTAGTTTAAAAATGACCGACTTTTAAACCACTATACTTGCACATTGCAGCCACAATTATGATCAGCAATAACCATCATCAAAATGTTGTAGGGGAACAAGTTTTTTTATGGAAATCATCACACACCTGTAGGTCATGTGCATGTGCTCTAGCAACTAAATCAGTAGGTGTCATCAAATAATTGTTTGTCACTGGGACAACTGTATCCTTCCAGGGTCCAATGCCAACGACATACTCCTTTATGAATTGAAGGTACTTATCTGAAGTGATCTCCCAATATGACTGCAAAAACAATGGCAATTCAGGAATTAGGTTTTTACTATAAAAAGGGATTGGAATGAATAAGCCAGCAGGAAGCATAGGGACAATGAATACATGAACAAGATAAAACGAACCTAAACAGGGTCAAATCAATTCAAATTTATGATTAGTTGTCATAGGTTGTGAAGCATCTCCTAGCTGACAAGAGGCCCCCTGAGGTATGGCAACCAGTCACCATATATGACGAACTCCCCAGACCTCAAACCTGATGATCTTGCCTGCCTATATTACAAATTTCAATCATTTCTCGTTTCTGCCCTTATATTTTCCAATAGTCTCCCTTTTTCTCCCCTTATATTTCTGTAATCTACCTTGACACCATGGCAGTACCTTGGCCTTCGCACCAATGCGAGAACCAAATATTATATCCCAGGCCATATTTTCCATGTATTTGTCATGAAAACCATGTTCTACCAAAAAAAAAAAAAAGTCATGAAAACCATGTTGATTGTATGATATTCTGTTTCTTCAATAATTGCTTGAGGTCTTTTTCCTAGTTAATCAAATCTATTGTACTGGCAGAGGACACCTCCACTCCCCAAAAAAGGAAAAAATGAAAAGAATTACCATGAAATAATCATTCATTGGAAGGACAAGGTAACCAAAAGAGGACTGGCAACAGTGCGTTGTGTAGCCCAAAAAGAGGGCTCAGAGTTAACCTGTGAATCAAAATTCCCCCGCTCAAATAATTCCACATTCAAATTGTAATCAAGGACACTTTGGACAGTTTTCCATACTTTCCCAATGGCAAGGAAGAAAAGAACTAGAAAGGAGTCACAATCATCTGACAGAAACAAAATTTTACCATGAGAGAGCATGGGTCCAAGTCGCCATGTCTGGGTTGTGGCATTGTGTGGCCAGAACCAGAAATTTTCTAAAACTTGGAACTGACTAGTTGCCCCAAAACCTTACAAGTGATTGTAATCCGTTTCTTTTGTTTTCTATTCCATTGCCTCCTTATAAACTTACATAGAAGACTCAAAAACAGACTCAAACACTAAAAAGGAAATACCTAAAACAATCCTTAACTAATAAGGTAACAGAAACTGACTAAGAAACTAAAACAGTTAAAGAAACAGACTCAAAACAGGTTTCAAACTAAATTAATGAAGCAAATCCCGTTTTCCTACTTTCTACCCATATTTTAGGCCTATTAAATTGGTCAATTACAAAGTAAACTCATGGGATCAAAATCCCAACACCGACATAACCCAACCCAAAGCTTATTTTCAATAAAATAAGCCATTTTGGTGACTTATCTGGCATCAGTTTGGGTTACATTAAGCAAGTTTTAGATCCAGCTATGTATCCTGAAATTTGAGATAAATTGTGGAGTACATTAATCAAAATAGTGCATCAGAAATCAGAAGTTAAAAATATAATATATCAGGAGGCCAACAAGAGGAAATTGAGTAACCTGGTTAGTGTCCTGTGTTGGTACAGTCACATTATCAATTAAGAAGATTTTGGGCAAGTCCGTCAGATTTGAAACATATATTAATGAAGTGGGAGCAAAGGACTGGATAAATGCTGGTTGTTTGAGCCAATCTTTTGACATGTATGAACCTTTGTATCCATACTTTATGAGAGTCTCCACAAACTTGTCCTCAAACCTCTTGCCATCTGCCCATTTTACCTGTTAAAAATAGCAGAGCAATGTTGCCTAAGATCTCCATTCCAATGACATAAAAATTATGATAAGAAATTTAGCTCCCCTTACAAAATTGGAGGCATTGGACTGGAATATCTAGCTTTTCATGGTTCTCATTACCAATTTCCATTCAGGAATCCCATTCAAGAACATACGTAACAGCAACTTATGTATAACCCATTGTAGACAAATGTCCCTACCCTTTTACCATAAAGGAAAATTACTTACATGCTCGTTTATCAACACTGGATTTTTAATCTCAGGATATATACCGACAACTCTCGTTGCATCCAATGCAATTGAAATGTAGTCTTCAAATGTAATAATTGAGAACTTTCCTGCATTTTAGTTGGAATGAGGAAGAAGTAAAACATTGGTACGAATATGTATTTTTGGATGCAAGGCACTTGCAAAAGAAACTTGGACCTAAGCATTTCATCACATGTTTTATAAAAAATAACCATAGGAGCTCTGCACAAGAATTAATACCCCAGTATCAAAACACTTTACATGCATATACACTGAGGGGTTTTGATCAAGATCAAGACAACATATTTAACTCGTAGAATATCCAGTAATAATGTTGTTCTTTGATTCTGTTTACAGAGGACTATTTACAAGGATTAGATTTCGGGTTGACTTTTCCGATATGAACTCCAGTACAAGTTCACTAAGAGTTTAGTATGACAAGACAAAGAGTGAATAGAGATCTCTCAAAGTTGGAATGGTATTGAATGATTCAAACAGAGATCCACTAGGTAAGCCTGTAATCCTGATGGACAAGGAAACCACATATTTATCTCATGCTAGGTCCAGTCAAATCAATTCAACCAGTATCTTCCATATCATCTACGTTAAAATACAGAAAATCCCAAAATGCATAGCAGTCAGGGCACAGGACCGGAAACAATAGTGGCATGGTCACTGAAGTGCAATAGGCTATATGAATATAAGATATCTTTACAAGGTTAAAGGTCTATCCAGTTCAAATCCAGAGATTCAGAGGCAACTTGGGAAAATCTGAGATGCTGTAAGTGGTTGAGTTGAAAACCACTGTCCTCAGCATCACCATACACAACATGGTAGAAAGGATGCCACTGTACAAGTGACAACATGTTTAACCATAGAGCCATAATATTGGGAGCTTAGCAAAGACTTTTTTTATCTTAGTTATTGGTTTCATATCAGTTCCAGTCTCTAAACCAAAACTATATGGTCATGGATATTTTGCTTCAGTACATGTTAAAAAGTAAAGTTAAATGGACTTTGTTACGATTCAAACACAAAACCCTTCATATACTTAATCCTCAAACACTAACCAGATGTAGTTCGCATGTACAAAATCCTTTTTATTAAAATGTATTTCACCATAATTTCTTTATGAGATACAGTACATACAAACATATAATCTTTATAACCAACATGAATATCTATTGAAAAGTTAGACCAAATATCTGAACGACATAACCAAGACAGCTGAAAATGAAATTTCAGTCACTGAACCTAAAACGATCACCAAAATGAAATTCACAACTAAGTCTTAGATCTCATTGACGAAGTCTCTTGTGACATAAGTTCTTAGATGTAAAACATTTGGAAACCATATCATGTATCGTGCTTTTAAAATTTTCTGAATGTCATAAATAAAAACTATTGCTTGAACACAATCATAGCAACCCATAAAACTTTGTAATGTTCTACCACATTTAACCTGTTGATAAAGACTATTGTATTTCAGCATTGAGAAAACTGTTAACAGGAGTGAGTTAACACAATTCAATTCCCCTTGTTTTATCCAGACACTATTCAAATTTAAGCTTTCATAGATATACTTCACTGTTAAATTTGTGTGTGTGTGTGTGTGTTTTTTTTTATGATTAATTCAAGTGTTAGCCTTGATAAAACAAAACAAATTTATATCTTGGAATACAAATTTACTTGCCACTTCATGACGGGCAGATAACATATGAACACCGGATGACCTAATTAAAGATCAGAACAACTTTCGCAATCAAATAAAAAATATTTAGAATGACTGGAACGTTTACACCAAAATGAAACTTACCATTGTATTGCTGATCCCGGAATGGGTACCTCTGCTTCACTCGTAATGATTTTAGTTCTTTCAGTGTGAAATCAACTGCAACATTAATCACATGTTATTCAGCTCATCCAATTCATTAGGCCCTTTTTGGTGTTTAATATTTTGCAGAAAATTATGTGGAATGGGCAAAAAGAGCAAACAACAGTTGATAAAAACACAGCAGAATGAAATTAAAAGGTACACTAGTATTCTACACACAGATAGCCAACTATATATATATATTAATATTATGTAATTAATACACAAGATGTGTTTATTATTGTAGGGAAGAAGCTTCAATATATGAAATGAAGTAGAAAGTAGCATGATTGCATACCAGTGAAAAATCCGGTTGTGTTCACTCCTAGGACCTCATAGGTCCGTTTACGATCAGCAAACTCTTTATGGCTTGCGATATCAGTAGTGTTATCAAGGGTTTCATCATGAAAGCAAATAAGGACACCATCTTTTGAAGAGAGGATATCTGTTTCTATGAAATCAGCACCTTCTTCAATAGCTCTCTGCAACAACCAAAGACTTCAGGTAACTCTTCTCTGATAGAGTAGATGAGATTACTAAAGAGAATCATTATAAACAGGCAAAGATAGTAATAATCATCCATTCAACATCTTATGTGGCAGGTTAGGTAACAATGGGGAGGGAGAGAAAGAGAGAGAGAGCCGAAGGAAAAATGAGAACATCCATTACCAATATGTTATTACTAGGGCGCTTTATGGAACAAAACAAACTTCTGATGAATAATTGGACCCTCAAATTTTCCATTTGTAACATTTCCAATCATGGATCTAACAAAGCTGTGTCTCGTCACTGCCGAGTTGGCTTCACACTTATTTTATCTCTAATAAGAGCACACTCAGTCAATAGCACAAGTTACTTCTACCCATTCACTATTCAATTGTAAGTAAGCAGTGCTGAAATCATAGTTTTCACAATAATAAGAGAAGATATGAACTCAATCACCCCCTAAAATACATACATCCAATCTTTCAGATTAAACATATAAAGAAACAATTGAGAAAAAGAAAAGGTTACATTTTCCCAATATAGAAACAAATACCATGTATGCTGCAGAAGTTTCCTCAGGAATCTCCCCATTTGAACCTCGATGTGCAATATTGTAGGGGCGGGATGTTTGTAACTGTTGTCTATCATTCACGGCCATTTTGCTCGGAAGAGGATAGAAAGGCCTTCCGAGACATCCCCCAATGAGTAATAGAAACAGAATAGGGACAAACACTGCAAAATGAAATGGATACAATGATTTTCTTCACCCTGAAAAGCACATTGCTATGTCTATTAACCAATATAACAACTATAACCAATTCCATGAAAAATATAAGAAAGGGGATCTGAGAGCCATATTGTTAGGCACAGTTCATCACTTCATAGCTATAAGCTGTCTTTCTTGAAATTGATTTATGCACTTAGTTTTAGTCTTAATCAGTGGAGTTGAATCATAAACAGCATATCCATGCATGGTGCACGGGAAGGGAAGGAGTTTCAAATCCAACTTCCATGGGTATCAAGATAGTGTAGATCGGTTCTTAACCACATGTGAACCTAGTAACCATCAGATGTAAACATTTTCTTTTTCTTGACAAACAAAATAATATCTTTGTTTTTCAATAGTGTTCTCCTTTTTATTTGATCATTAAAAATCCATTAACAAACTATTAACTTAGCCTAGGAAGTCTCATATTTCTTAGGCATCTATCTCCCTAGTGAACGGGTCCGAGCCCTGCAATAGTATGAGTGCCATGTGAATCATGTCTCAACTCTCTATCATTGTTTCATTGACTATATGTTGGTCTCTAAGAGACATCGCATTTCACCATATACAACATGTAGATTACAAAATCAGCATCTCTTATAGAATGGAATAAAATGCAGCTTCAAATCAACCATAAAATCTAAAGACAAGCATTTTTTTTTTTTTTTTTTTGGTTCAGAATGAAGAAAATACATGTGTCAACCCAGAATACTTCAATGCTGTACTAGACAAAGAAATTTATGAAAATAACACCCTGCTGGATACTGACTCATGACTATACCCGTGTAATACAACAATCATATTATCTCACCTTAGCCAAGAATTTCAAAGAACAGTGGAGAGACAATTAGCAGAATTAACCCTTCCACCAAAAAGAAGGCAATATTGAGTGAGTCCCGTGATTTCAATTGGCCATATTAACGTAAGAAGATATGCTAAATAGTTCCGCAGATAAAGCACACATCAATGTATTCAGTCATTAATGCCATAAATACAAGTGTTCAATTGATGTCCTAAAACCGTGCAATCAACAACTCAGAACTAAAATCTTAATAGTTTTCAATTATAAGCTATCTAATCATCGCAAACAATTTCCAATCCAAGAAATGAACATACGAACGCATATAAAATCTAAATAGCATCAACAAACAACAACCAGAGAGATTCTTAATTGACAACAAAAACAACAACAGCAGCAGCAGAAGCATAAATTGAACTAAAGAAACGCCTCCTTCAATCATCAAAACCACAAACCTAATATCCATCGGTAACGATAAGAAGAAAAATGACCCAAAGGGGAGGAGATCCTATCAACCAGAGAAGACGAACTAACACGAAATGCATGAATCATTGGCACCAGAAACAATGAACCAAACGGAGAAACGAAAAATGAAGATTAAAAATAGTGTTTTATCAGAAATTGAGATTCGATGAGGTAATTGCTTAATGCTTACAGAGTGGATAAGTCATCGTCTTCTCGAATTCGTTGACTACTCCTCACTTTAATCTCGCTCTCTTTCCGGAGCTTATGAAGCGCTTATACATTGCACCAATCAGTCTCGCCGGTGATGCCTTTATATATAGTCGATAAGGCCTGGACCATTAGTTTCGATCGTTTTCGTATCATATCAGGAAATAAACAAACAAATACAAGTTTTCTATAGTTCCGCAGCATCTCCACCGTTGATTGTTGTGTTAACCGCGAATCGCGCGGTAGATGATCATGTAGGAATTCATATGATAACTAACCGCAGGACAGCGGATCATATCCAAGTTGGAATATTCGGTCCCATACTCCCATGGCTTAACATATTCTTCCTCGAATCCAAGTCTTTCTTATTTATTTATTTATTTTTTTCGGGTCAAGGGGGTTGGTATTTCAATGGGGATAATTCGTGCACGTTCCATTCTCTTCTCCGATCGGCGGGTAGGAATTGGGAGACTAGATCAGGATCTGTATCACCTCCAGTCCCTGCTCGGCCCAATTCCCCAGTTCCCCTAACAAAGGGGCCTGGAATGATCACCCTACCCCTGCCTAAATACTCTACCCAGGTGGGGTTCACTACCCCCTATTAGAAGAACTGGGAACTGGGCTAGGCAGGGAACTAGAGGAGATAATTTTCCAATTGGATCATGTCCTTGTACAAGTATCGTCCAAGGTCCTCTAGGGCCACTCACTGACTCACATGGAATCCACTCTTCATGCGGATCCCACAGTGGATTCCATATGACTGGCCCTAGAGCACCTTGGACTGTACTTGTACAAGGACACAATCCGGTCTCGGGAATGAAAATCGAGAGAGTATTTTGGAATATACTAAAATCCTAGGATGGTGGGTGAACCGTCCTCTATGGATGGAGAAAAATTTTATCCTGAAATATAAGAATATATTAAAAAAAAAAGGGGAAGAAAAGATTCCACCACAACCCTCATTCGAAGTGGACCACATAATGATTCCATTTGGTTGCAAAGAGAAAGGAAATTTTCAACATAAAAAAGAAACTTTTGTATTTATTATCCCACGTGTTTAAGTCATTAAATCAAAATCATTCTTTATTTGGTCATTAATTTTCATTTTACTTTGCATCTAAATTTATTGAATTTAAAAAGTAAATTAAAAATTACATCTAAAAAATATAACTACTAAATATAGTAATACTTCCCTTCCCTTTAACTCTCCTTGTAGCCAAATGGAGCCTAAGTTTTTTGCCACATGGAAAAAACCATCTTGCAGCCAAATGGAGATTACGCTTTTTGGCCACGTTAAATGAATAGTTGGAAAACCATGTTTTGACTCGAACGAGTCATATGAGTCAAGTTAAAAAAAACATGAAACCCAGTAAGGAGTCATGAAGCCTCACCCACGTTTAGAAATTGACCAGATCAGGTTTGAATCAGTTCGAGTTCTTATTGACTTGGTTTATTTGCTCGTCATATGAAATTCATCAAGTCTGATTTCTTTTATTGGGCCATATACAATTCATAAACCATAATTTTTGTCTACAACTAAAGAAAACTCTAAATTTTTTATTTTTTGTCTTCAGCATTAGTCTTTTTTTTTTCTTCTAACATGTAAAGCAACCATAGCTTCAATCCTTCATCACTCGAAAAAGGAAACAAAGGAAGATATTAGAAAAAAAATAATAATAAAAAATAAAACATGATTCATCCTAATCAGGTTTGACTCGTCCGACTTACCAAGTTACCAAGTTTTGAATAGAGCAAGTCAAGTCAAAAACCTTATTTTCAATTTAATGGTGAAAATATGATTTAAAAATCACCATGATTTGAAAAAGCAAGTCGAATAAAAAACCTGATGTTTCAGTAATGGGTGAAAAAGTGATTTGAAAATTCTAACCATTAGATTTTAAGAAATTATTTGAATTCATTAATCACTAAATTTCATTGTAATCCTTAGGTTCCAGATGATAGTTATTAGAGGAGGAGGGTGTGTTGTTTTACTTCTGGACGATGGCATGCCTCAAAGCTCAAACCCACTTACTTAGAAAAAATTCTTTATTTATCACGAGTGTAGAACATATCTATTTATGTTTCGTTCTCATTAATAGATAAAGCACGTTTCTTCCAAGTCATCTCTTGGTTTTGAAACGAAATTCAAATCATCTCCTGGTTTTTTGAAAATACTTATTCGTCCCCCTCCACAGGTGTTAGTCTGCTGTTAGTTATTGATGTGAAATGACTATTATCTTTATACTAAAACGTTACAATTAAATTTACAATACTACCCTTCAAAATCTATGTTTAGATGTCAAGGGTAGTTTAGAGATTTCATATAACAGCATAAAACTAACAGTAGGGACTAATTTGTCATATTGGTGTCTAATACAATGGGTGATTTGAGTATTTTCAAAAATCAGGAGGTGATTTGAATTTCATTTGAAAATCAAGGGGTGACATGTAATTTACTCAAATATTTATGACTCAGAAATACTAATTTGGAACATAAACATAGCCGCACACACTCTTGTGACTATTCTTTTACACAAGTACCTTGTAAGCCTCTTATAAAATTTTGTTAGTAGATTGGAGATTACGGACGTACCGATGCTCCAAATTTTACTATCAAATGAGCCCATAGCAATAAAGGGTCAACTCCTAATCATAAATACAGAAAAAGGCTACTCATAATCTCATATATGGACTTGTAGAAGGAAGCTTAATTGCACAAAGGGAAAAAGAACGTTGTCTGGTTGCATAGCGTACGCTAGTGCCTCCTTGTGTCTCTCTCCTCTCTTCTTATGAAATGACATATCTAGAGAATTAGACACAGAAAAGCACTAACGTACACTACACAGTCAGGCAAGGAACTTAATCCCCTATACAAAATACAATGGGAGGACGGGTTGTTGGTATTAAATGATCCAAAATGACATTCTAATTATGGTACTTCCGAACATATTTTAAAGACACATTTCCATGCATTGATGCATATTTATTAATGGAAGGGGGATTGCTCTCAAGCTGTGTGGCTAATGCAATTTGCAACAACACGAGTTGAGAGCCAATGAGAACACATGGGGCATCCAATAGGGATGAGATTTTTTATTCCATGGGATGCCGGCGGTCATTTCGATTTCCTGTCTAGAGGTAGGCAGTTAGGCACCATGCAGCCTGGCAAACCATCCTTTACCTTCATTAATTTATTGGGTTTTTTTTTTTGTGGACTTGTGTTGATGTTCTATCTTTACATCCAATCACTGCTTTTTTAGAAAAGGAAATGGAAACAAGGAGACAACTCCGTCTACACATCCTTTATATTTTCCTTTTCATCCCTCTTGCTATCTAGCAATAGAAATAGAAATAGTATATGCATATGAAAATAAATTATTTCATCAGAAAATAGTTCTCTTCTATAAAATTTGTACATGACATGGAAAATTTCACTTTCTATTTGCAATTGAAGTGTATTTGAGTCTGTGTGAGTTACAATGAGTCAAGGTGAGTATGACCGAGTCCGATCAATTCTTGATCATTTTGAACCGATTTGAATCAAAATAAATGGAGACTTTAAACCTTGAATGGAGGTCATTTTATTTTGAACTCCTACTACATTTTTTTTTTTAATCTTAGAAGATGGATTTGTTTTGAACCCCAATTACATTTTTGGATTGCTAAAATAAATAAACTTTTAGAAAAGGAAATGGAAACATGGATTCACAATCCCATCTACCCAATCAACCTCTATATTGTCTTTTTTCTTCTGTTTTGTAATAAAATTGTTATATGTATTAAAATGAAATTCTACGAAAATAAATTCTTCATAAGAAAATAGTTATCTTTTTCGTACATGACACGGAGCAAAAAACTTCTCTTTCTATTTATAATTGAAGTATACTGAGTCTGGCCAAGTTACACTGAGTCTAGGTGAGTTTGGCTGAGTTTGATCGATTCCTGACTAATTCTAGAATGATTTGAATCGAAATCAATGGAAACCAATCCTGCAATTGATTTGAGTTTCTAAACTTTGATATAGAAATCATTTTTATTTTGAACTCCAACTACATTTTTTTATCCTGAAAAATGGACTTTTTCTTTTTTGAATCCCAACTATTTTTTTCCCCTAAAGATCATCAAAAGATATATTAATAAATACGAAAAGGATATATACAAACTTAACATCTATGCATCGATGCCTAGACAAGATACAAATTAAAGATTGTAGTTTATCGCTCCACCTATGGACCTATGGCAGAGCCATCAACAGAGCACCAAGACAAACTCTTTGAATTAAGGATCCACCTTCGGCATGGTCTTCAGTAGAATACTTAGACAAAGACAGAAAATAAAAATAGACCACTCAAGATGGAAATCTATAGCGATAACTATCCCGATAATCCCATATTACTATTATTATTATTATTGATGAAACTGATAGTCCCATATTATGTCATGTGAAATAAAGCTTGGATTTTGTTCCCAAAAATTAGAATTTTGAAGCTTTGCCCTTTTCTTAGATAAGGCATCGGCTATTGCATTCCCTTCTCTATAATAGTGTGTGATCTTCCAATTAATTGATGATTGATACAGGATAAAATAAATCCATTGTTGCCTAAAGAACCATGGGATGAATTTGTTTTGAACTCCAACCACATTTGATTTATTATTAAAATAAAAACTATGATTTTTAAAAAAGGAAATGAAAACATGGTTTCGAAACCCGTATACGCATCCTCTGCATTGTCCATTTCCTTCCGTCTTGTAATAGATGTCTTATATGTATACGAAAATAAATTCTTCATAGGAACATAGTTATCTCTTTGATGAGAATTTGTACATGACATGGGAGAAACCTCTCTTTCAATTTATAATAGAAGTGTTTGAGTCTGGCCAAGTTACAACAAATCAAGGTGAGTGTAGCCGAGTCCAATCGATTCCCAATTGATTCTAGAACAATTTGTATCAGAATCAATGGAGACCAATCTTACATCCAATCCTGAGCTTTTAAACCTTGAATGGAGATCATTTTATTTTGAACTCCAACTACATTTTTTTTTTAATCTTGGAAGATGGATTCATACTCCACTTCGCTAAGGTGTTTGTTGGAAGATAAAATACCTAATAACAAAATTTGTGTTAAGCCATTTGTAACTAGTAGAATTGGTGGTAATGCTCTATCAGCAAACAACTGTCAAAATCTCGAACATCTCGAGTTTTCAGGGAATTTCTTGGTTGGTAGCATTCCACGGAGTTTGGGGAAATGTTCTCAGCTGAAGTCTCTGCTTTTGTTTTCTAATATGTTGGAAGAGGTAATTCCTCCCGAATTTGGTCGGCTTCAGATGCTGGAAGTGTTGGATGTGTCAAGGAACAGCCTCAGTGGTCCTATTCCTTCTGAGCTTGGAGGTTGCTATGAACTGACAGTCCTTGTTCTCAAGAATCTATATGATCCACTGCCTGCTGCTCAGGATTCAAAAGAGGGCTCCTTGATGGGTGATGATGATTACAATTATTTCCAAGGGTTCATTCCTGCGGAGATTGCCAGCCTTCCAAAGCTCAGGATATTTTGGGCACCAAGAGCAACTCTTGAGGATAAGATTCCAGTCGACTGGGGTGCTTGTGACAGTTTGGAAATGGTTAACTTGGCTCAAAATCTCTTCACTGAAGTAATTCCACTGGCGTTTGGACGCTGCAAGAATATGCATTTTCTTGACTTGAGCTCGAACTTGCTGACCGGGGAGCTGGATGAGAATCTCCAGGTTCCTTGTATGGATGTTTTTGATGCAAGTGGAAATCTCTTGACGGGTTCCATTCCTACATTTACTTATGGTAGCATTTGTCCTGGTATACCCTCCTTGAATCCTTATTTTGGCCAGGCTTACAGCCCGTCCATTGCATATTCATCATTTTTCACACGCAAAACACGTTCTAGAATCCCTGTTACATCTCTTGGAGCCAGTGGCAGTAGTCTTGTGATTTTTCACAATTTTAGTGGGAATAACTTCACTGGTTTCCTCCCATCTTTGCCAATTTCACCTGGAAGATTAGGGAAACAGACCCTTTATGCATTTCTTGCTGGCGGAAACAAGCTCAGTGGGTCATTTCCAGGGAATTTATTTGAGAAATGTGATGGTTTGGGTGCAATGATTGTCAATGTTAGTAACAACAGACTTTCTGGTGAGATTCCAGTGGAGATTGGTACAATGTGCAGATCACTTAGGCTCTTGGATGCTTCGTGGAACATGGTTACTGGATCAATGCCAGATTCTTTTGGGGATCTGGACTCTCTAGTCATTCTTGATTTGAGTTGGAACAAACTGCAGGGTAAGATTCCAGTAAGTCTTGGTCACTTAAAGAGCCTAAATTCTCTCTCTTTGGCTGGGAACAACCTAACTGGCAGCATCCCTTCCAGCTTTGGGGAGTTAAGCTCCCTAGAACTGTTGGAGCTTTCTTCGAATTCTCTCTCCGGCGAAATCCCGAAAGATCTTGTGAACTTGAGGAAACTGAAAGTTCTCCTGCTCAATAACAATAAATTCGAAGGTCAGATTCCTTCTGGGTTGGCTAACGTGACATCAATCTATCAATTCAACGTGTCATTCAATAATTTGTCTGGACCGCTCCCATTGAATGTTAATCTGATGAAGTGCAACAGTGTTATTGGGAATCCTTATCTGCAGTCTTGTCATTTGTTTTCACCATCAGCACCAGATGCGGATCTGCAGATGATAAATGGGAATCCACAAAATTATGCAGCTTCTCCATCTGAAAGCCCCCCCCAGGGAAGTGGGAATAGTGGATTTAATTCTATTGAGATTGCATCAATAACGTCTGCATCGGCCATTGTTTCCGTTCTTCTTGCTCTTGTTGTTCTCTTTCTTTACACAAGAAAATGTGTGCCAAAGTCCAGAGTTCCGGGTTCAGGAAGAAAGGAGGTCACCATTTTTAATGACATTGGGGTTCCACTCACATTTGAAACTGTTGTGCGTGCAACGGGCAGTTTCAATGCAAGCAACTGCATTGGGAATGGAGGTTTTGGTGCTACCTACAAGGCTGAGATCTCTCCTGGAGTTCTAGTTGCGATAAAGAGGCTCTCGGTTGGGCGATTCCAAGGTGTTCAACAGTTTCATGCTGAGATCAAGACCCTCGGGAGGATGCGGCATCAGAATCTTGTGACCTTGATAGGTTACCATGCCAGTGAGACGGAGATGTTTCTGATATACAATTACTTGCCTGGAGGTAATTTGGAAAAATTCATCCAGGAAAGGTCTAAGAGGGCTGTAGATTGGAGGATACTTCACAAGATTGCTTTGGATGTAGCCAGGGCACTTGCATATCTACACGATCAATGTGTTCCAAGAGTTCTCCACCGTGATGTCAAGCCAAGCAATATATTGTTGGATAATGAGTACAATGCATATTTGTCGGATTTTGGATTAGCAAGACTTCTGGGGACCTCTGAAACTCATGCAACTACTGGTGTGGCAGGAACATTTGGGTATGTGGCTCCAGAGTATGCGATGACTTGCCGTGTTTCAGACAAGGCTGATGTGTACAGCTATGGTGTTGTGCTACTGGAGTTGCTGTCAGATAAAAAAGCATTGGATCCTTCATTTTCTCCATATGGTAATGGTTTCAATATCGTTGCCTGGGCTTGTATGTTGCTAAGACAGGGTAGGGCAAAGGAGTTCTTCACTGAAGGGCTATGGGATGTAGGCCCTCATGATAATTTGATAGAGACACTACACTTGGCCGTCATGTGTACAGTTGACTCCCTCTCAATCAGGCCTACGATGAAGCAGGTCGTGCAACGGTTGAAGCAACTTCAACCTCCTCCATGTTAGCTGATAGCTCTCCGGTGAAGTCACTATTTGATTTAACTGATCAAGATGTTCAGTTCAACTTGTACAAGGTATCTGAGATTTGTGCTCGTATGCACAATCCCCTTTTTAGGGGCATCCCTCATATTGGGTTCTGAGTTGTAGTTATCCTGCTTGTAATATATTTCCGCAGCCATTTTTGGATGTCTCTTTCCAGTTCCCATGGGAGGGGTGGGGGGGACTCACTGAGATGAATCTGCAGAAGAATGCGGATGTCTGTCTTCTGATTTGGATCAAATTTTCGGAATACAACATGTACTTCAGTTTCTTTTGGCAGTTGAATAACAGTAGAAAAAGAGGTATCATCCAAGGATTTTTGTTAACTGTTAGCCTGTTTCTGTAACTGTTTGTGACAATTTTTTTTTTTGGTATTTGTAACTATTTTTAGAGGAAATTGATCTATTAACTTCCGTTACCATTTTTTGTGGTGGATGGTGGGCACACTTAAAATGTATTTTATTAGTTATCAGAATTTCTTTCTTCTTTCTTTCTCTTGTTTTTTTTAAGTGAAAATGAAAGACAAATATATGTTGTTCTGTGCTCCTAATTACAGGTTGTTCTCGTTATTCATTTGAGAAAAGTAGCTTTTTGGGTTGACATTTGAGGCTACGAGACTCTAAAACGGGATTGGGACCCCAATAGTTCATTGGGTTCCATGGGAAAAAACTAGAGTTCTTGATTTGATGCTATTTTCAATCATCAAAACTGCTTGCACTATATTTTTAATGGGCAGGGCATTGCTGCCAGGTCGTCTGGCTGGTGAAATGACCACCCCGCCCTGTGAGCCCACCCCTGTTGGATGCCTGTTTGCATTGGTGGGATGATGTGTCCAATTTGAACTGTTTGTAAACGTTGCAGCTCTGAGGTTATGGCGACTGGCCAGATTCAGTTGCCCAAGGGGTCATGATCTTATGCTCTTCTTCTCTCAACTGTTGATGGCTAGGCCGACCTTCAACAAGGAGAGAGGTACGCTCTTTGTCGTGTATTCACTTGCAGGATTTTGCATTTCTTTCTGAAACAAAAACCCAGTTTTCCAATCTCAACCTTTAATCGTCAACTTCACCTTGAACATTTTGTTTCTGCTACAGCAATGGATTCTGCAGGGGGGTTACTTCTTTTCTGGTCTGAGAGCTTTCAGGCTGACGTCCTATGGAGAAGTAATTGGTGCTTTCATGCTTCTATCTCCTCTGCAACTGATGCAAGTCCTTGACTTCTTACTGTTGTATATTTAAGTACTAATCCCTTAGTTCGTGCATCTTAGTTTCATACCCTCCATCAGCTGGGGGCTCATTCTCTGATTTACCATGGTTGCTTGTTGGAGATTGGAATGCATGTCTTTCCTCATCTGAGAAATGTGGTGGCAGACTGGCAGGCCATTTAGTCACACTTAGAATTCTTCTTTTGTGAATTTCATGAACTGTGCTGGTCTTCACGATCTTAATGTTTTTAATCCGCCTTTTACATGGATCAATCAACGTTCTGAACTTCAGCGGATTGGAAGAGTGATCAAAGGTTGATGCATGCAAGTGTTGAACAGTAGTATGTGGATTGTTAAACGATCTACTCTCTCCTCTTACTCCTGAATACTGTGGGTACAGAACAACAGATTTGAGGCTTCCAACCCATTTTTCTTTGAAGCATTCTGCACAATGGAAGACCTCCTTTTATGATGTAGTTTGCTCTTGGAATATATCTATATCTGGCTCTCACTCGTATCGTATAAATTGTTAAGATATGTACCATGATAGGTGCAGTTGAGTTTTTGGTTTTTAGTAAGAGTAAGCAGTTAGTAGTTACAGGCTTTCCTATCTTTAGTTTACTATTTAGACTATGTCTATGTTTCCTATTCAGACTATGCTATGCTTGTAAGTTATTCAGATTATAAATCAAGGGGGAATCTATCGTGGCTTTACAATTATTCCATCATCTCTCTCAGCTCTCTTCTTCTTCACAGGTTTTGATTATCAAGGTTTAAATTTGGGGAAAATTTCTTAGATCCTTCAAATAAGAATGGAAATTACAAGATAAATAGGTTTCAAATTTGTTTTAGATCTACTACTTTCCATTTTGAAAAGATTTACTTAATCCCTAAAGTTGATTAGTACTCATGCCATGTAGGTATGCAAGAAAAAAAAAAAAGCAAACTTTCAAAATTGCCCCAAACTCATTTATCGTAAGTAAAATATTGTTTAAAAGTTTGCAAAGTTTCTCTTTTCACCTAATGATTTTTGTAAAGATACTCTAAAAAATAGTAATATAAGAATTGACTTTAAGCTTTCATTTTGGGACTAAGTTTCCTTAGTTTCCTTCCACCCACGGAGGACGGTTCACCCACCATTCTAATGTTCACAAATCCCTCTTAGGGTTTTAGTATGTTCCAAAATACCCTCCCGATATCCTTTCCCGCCCTCTCCCACCCTACGGTGAATGGAATTCGTGGGTGGAGGGAAACTTGGTCCTTCATTTTATACAATGTTTGAGTTTAATAGATTTTGGCTTAATAAAAAATTGTGAATGGTCACCCACAATGGAAATTAAGATCTTTTAGTGAGGTTGGGGATCGTCTCTAAACACCCACACCTAAAGAGAATGGATGAGTGACAAATGGAAATAGCAAATTAGGATTGGATGGAGAAGGGACCGAGCCATAGTTAGCATTGAAGTACCACAGTCCACAGTGGGCCCCACATTCCATGATATTGTCCACATTGTTTATGGTTCGTCTCACGGCTTTAAAACGTGTCATATGAGTGTATTAGAGTACGCAACCACGATATTGTCCAGTGCAATTACATTCTAACCTACCCGGTTTTGTTTATGAGGCCCATTTTCAGACCTAGAACGCGTCATGTCATGTGAAGATTGACAGTCATTTATATGGATATTTCATGGCTTAAGCACAACCAATGTGGGACTAAATTTCGTGGCAAAACATTCTCGCTTCCACTGCGAAATCATACCAACAGCATTCCCCACACCTTGGCTATGATACCAATGAACTATCATAATCCACGATGGACCCCACTAACATGGGCCATATGGAGGTCTCGAATTTTGGTAATCTGTTTCTTTTGTTTTCTATACCATTCTCTTTGGACTCTGACGTTAGAACTTTGTTTTCATTTTTTTTAAAAACTAATAGGAGCTTTGATTTTCTCCTACAATTAAAGTGCACTTCCCGTTATCTTTTCATGTCATTATATCTCAATCTGTCCTTTTATTTATTGGGATTTCACAATTAAAGTGTACTTACCCATCGTGGTTTGAAATAATTTTTTTTACTTTCGATAAAAAAAGGTTGGGACAATTTTGAAAGTTTGCTTTTATTTTCTTTTTATGCGACATGAGTACTAACCAACTTTGGGGATTAAATAAATCTTTTCAAAATGAAAATTAATGGATGCACAATAAATTTAAAACCTACTTATCTTATAATGCCCGTTCTTTCTCCTCCCGTGAGTTTTTTATAGTTTCAGTTGTAAAAGGAGTCCTCTATTAGATTTTGTTTCTTATTCCTATTCTTATTAGCTCTCCAAACAGTTTTAATCTGAAGTTTTACTTATTTTTCTATTTACAAACTTGCAAGAGCCAAGACTCCTACAATTTCATGAATAGAGAGTTCATTGTCTTCTTCAATGCAGATGCTGTGAAATTTAGTGAAGGGTGGGAAACCCAACAGTGAGATTCTGGTTCGGGCGCATGGTTGGAAGCCATTGGTTAAGTTTATCCACTCTTATACTCTGTTTTCCTGCAAGTAAGTTTACTGTTTTAATTTCTCTATCAATTGACATTGTTGACCTGTGAATGAATCCCTGGTTTGAGTAATTCAAACTTCAATAATCAATTGATATATATCCATAGTATTAGTCTCTTGATTCACTGGCCTTTAAATGCCTTTACTTGCAGAGTGCTTTTGGAGTCTCCAAACTAGAGAGGATTTAAAAAATTAGTTTGCCAAAAGGAATGAAGGAGGGTTTTAGTTAGGAGTCTGTGATTGTTCGAGTTTATTTTGTTGCTTGTGGTACATATTGTTTCTACTAATCAGTAAACAGATGATGTACATGTATCTTCATACTGTTCTTGCTAATGAATTTCAAACAGTTGTAAAAGCATGCACAGGGACATACAGCCACAATCACAACCATGTGCAGCATTATGCAGCCATGCATTTATCCTCTCAAGTGCGGGGCACTGCTCAGCGCACCACACTTAAGAATCCAACCATTCACTCAATACTTGAGAGGATAAAAAGACACCACTGCCCATGTTTTTATGGTTGAATTCTTATGTGTGGTGCACTAGCAGTGCACCACACTTGAGGATGAAAATCCTGCAGCTATGTGCCGGGTTCTGAAACAAAGCCCGTAGCAATTGGAGACAGTATGTAGCACCATCGGTTAACATACACATCGTCATATAGCTATGGTCCAGAGTGACCTAGGTCGACCCAACCAGATTAAATGGATAAGCCTGCTCAGTTATCAGTGTATACTAACATGGACCAAATAAGATAAAGTACAATTATGTAAGGGATTTCCTTATTGACATCCCTTATTAAGGTGTCAAATAATTTGAACCTTAATTTTTTATTTTAGTATAATTTTTTTTTTGAAAGGACAAATTCTGTCATTTCACATGTGTACTCCAAAAATGTTTAAGACAATGACATCTTTTGATAATGATATAATGATACGTCCTTTCAAATATTTTGTAAACCCCTTTTTACCCCTAACCTAAAAAACTTTTAGACATAAGACAAGGGGCATGTTCTATATACACCTATAGAGGTGTCATTTAACTACTATAACCATTATGTAATCTGATGACAACGATGACAACATTGTATGATATAGAAACTTTTCTAATATTATTTCTGCCCCCACAGTATGAAAAAAACACCCACCACATGTCTCAAAATGGAAACCGAGCCAACCGTGGTTACACAAAGCAAAACCCAAATATTTACCATCATAATTTTCCATACGCTGAAACCATCACTGCAATTTTGTGCAACAGTTCAGATGCATTGCTTTCGTTCTTAGAGAGGGGAGATGTCCATTCTTGAAAATTATGAAGGCTCCCTGTGAAGTCTGTGAAGAGTCCATCAACGCCAATTTTGTTTATCCAGTAATCATATTCATCATATGGATCTTGATAAAAGTTCAAGTGCAAGAACATGTTCTCGTTCCTATAGGTATAGGGGTGCACCTGAAATAGCATCACCATTAGAACTTACCAACCAAACTCTAAAATATTCAAGCAAAGACAATTTTCATGCTTGTGGCAAAGAAGGATAATAAAGAAGTGAAGGAACAAGACACAAAGAATGGAACCAGTGATCAAAATTTCATATATGCATCAGCAACAGCCAGCAATTGGATCCTCCGAGAACAATATTTACATCTTACAAACAACCTAACTGAAATTAATGCCGTATTTACCAGCAATGATGAGTAGGACCTTTAAAGGCAATTATTTTGGATGGCAAAGATAATCTCTACCAGGTTAAGTTTGGCCTTTGGCCATCCAAGGGGTGGGGCCTAACATTAGGGTTCAGTATGCCATCACTTGCGAAGAAAGGACGAGTAAGTTACCTCCTCCCATCACCAATTTTTTCCCCTTTCCTAAATAGCATAGAATCCAATCTCATGTGCTGAAGAAGAAAATTTTTAAAGTAACAATGGGTTCGAACAGTAACGTATGTAGAAATAACTTCATATAGCTTCTTTTTTCCATAGTTGTGGAGAAAAAAGTATGTGTCTACAATATAGGTAAGTGAAGTAGTAAAGTGTAGTTTAAAAATGACCGACTTTTAAACCACTATACTTGCACATTGCAGCCACAATTATGATCAGCAATAACCATCATCAAAATGTTGTAGGGGAACAAGTTTTTTTATGGAAATCATCACACACCTGTAGGTCATGAGCATGTGCTCTAGCAACTAAATCAGTAGGTGTCATCAAATAATTGTTTGTCACTGGGACAACTGTATCCTTCCAGGGTCCAATGCCAACGACATACTCCTTTATGAATTGAAGGTACTTATCTGAAGTGATCTCCCAATATGACTGCAAAAACAATGGCAATTCAGGAATTAGGTTTTTACTATAAAAAGGGATTGGAATGAATAAGCCAGCAGGAAGCATAGGGACAATGAATACATGAACAAGATAAAACGAACCTAAACAGGGTCAAATCAATTCAAATTTATGATTAGTTGTCATAGGTTGTGAAGCATCTCCTAGCTGACAAGAGGCCCCCTGAGGTATGGCAACCAGTCACCATATATGACGAACTCCCCAGACCTCAAACCTGATGATCTTGCCTGCCTATATTACAAATTTCAATCATTTCTCGTTTCTGCCCTTATATTTTCCAATAGTCTCCCTTTTTCTCCCCTTATATTTCTGTAATCTACCTTGACACCATGGCAGTACCTTGGCCTTCGCACCAATGCGAGAACCAAATATTATATCCCAGGCCATATTTTCCATGTATTTGTCATGAAAACCATGTTCTACCCAAAAAAAAAAAAAAAAAGTCATGAAAACCATGTTGATTGTATGATATTCTGTTTCTTCAATAATTGCTTGAGGTCTTTTTCCTAGTTAATCAAATCTATTGTACTGGCAGAGGACACCTCCACTCCCCAAAAAAGGAAAAAATGAAAAGAATTACCATGAAATAATCATTCATTGGAAGGACAAGGTAACCAAAAGAGGACTGGCAACAGTGCGTTGTGTAGCCCAAAAAGAGGGCTCAGAGTTAACCTGTGAATCAAAATTCCCCCGCTCAAATAATTCCACATTCAAATTGTAATCAAGGACACTTGGGACAGTTTTCCATACTTTCCCAATGGCAAGGAAGAAAAGAACTAGAAAGGAGTCACAATCATCTGACAGAAACAAAATTTTACCATGAGAGAGCATGGGTCCAAGTCGCCATGTCTGGGTTGTGGCATTGTGTGGCCAGAACCAGAAATTTTCTAAAACTTGAAACTGACTAGTTGCCCCCAAAACCTTACAAGTGATTGTAATCCGTTTCTTTTGTTTTCTATTCCATTGCCTCCTTATAAACTTGCATAGAAGACTCAAAAACAGACTCAAACACTAAAAAGGAAATACCTAAAACAATCCTTAACTAATAAGGTAACAGAAACTGACTAAGAAACTAAAACAGTTAAAGAAACAGACTCAAAACAGGTTTCAAACTAAACTAATGAAGCAAATCCCGTTTTCCTACTTTCTACCCATATTTTAGGCCTATTAAATTGGTCAATTACAAAGTAAACTCATGGGATCAAAATCCCAACACCGACATAACCCAACCCAAAGCTTATTTTCAATAAAATAAGCCATTTAGGTGACTTATCTGGCATCAGTTTGGGTTACATTAAGCAAGTTTTAGATCCAGCTATGTATCCTGAAATTTGAGATAAATTGTGGAGTACATTAATCAAAATAGTGCATCAGAAATCAGAAGTTAAAAATATAATATATCAGGAGGCCAACAAGAGGAAATTGAGTAACCTGGTTAGTGTCCTGTGTTGGTACAGTCACATCATCAATTAAGAAGATTTTGGGCAAGTCCGTCAGATTTGAAACATATATTAATGAAGTGGGAGCAAAGGACTGGATAAATGCTGGTTGTTTGAGCCAATCTTTTGACATGTATGAACCTTTGTATCCATACTTTATGAGAGTCTCCACAAACTTGTCCTCAAACCTCTTGCCATCTGCCCATTTTACCTGTTAAAAATAGCAGAGCAATGTTGCCTAAGATCTCCATTCCAATGACATAAAAATTATGATAAGAAATTTAGCTCCCCTTACAAAATTGGAGGCATTGGACTGGAATATCTAGCTTTTCATGGTTCTCATTACCAATTTCCATTCAGGAATCCCATTCAAGAACATACGTAACAGCAACTTATGTATAACCCATTGTAGACAAATGTCCCAACCCTTTTACCATAAAGGAAAATTACTTACATGCTCGTTTATCAACACTGGATTTTTAATCTCAGGATATATACCGACAACTCTCGTTGCATCCAATGCAATTGAAATGTACTCTTCAAATGTAATAATTGAGAACTTTCCTGCATTTTAGTTGGAATGAGGAAGAAGTAAAACATTGGTACGAATATGTATTTTTGGATGCAAGGCACTTGCAAAAGAAACTTGGACCTAAGCATTTCATCACATGTTTTATAAAAAATAACCATAGGAGCTCTGCACAAGAATTAATACCCCAGTATCAAAACACTTTACATGCATATACACTGAGGGGTTTTGATCAAGATCAAGACAACATATTTAACTCGTAGAATATCCAGTAATAATGTTGTTCTTTGATTCTGTTTACAGAGGACTATTTACAAGGATTAGATTTCGGGTTGACTTTTCCGATATGAACTCCAGTACAAGTTCACTAAGAGTTTAGTATGACAAGACAAAGAGTGAATAGAGATCTCTCAAAGTTGGAATGGTATTGAATGATTCAAACAGAGATCCACTAGGTAAGCCTGTAATCCTGATGGACAAGGAAACCACATATTTATCTCATGCTAGGTCCAGTCAAATCAATTCAACCAGTATCTTCCATATCATCTACGTTAAAATACAGAAAATCCCAAAATGCATAGCAGTCAGGGCACAGGACCGGAAACAATAGTGGCATGGTCACTGAAGTGCAATAGGCTATATGAATATAAGATATCTTTACAAGGTTAAAGGTCTATCCAGTTCAAATCCAGAGATTCAGAGGCAACTTGGGAAAATCTGGGATGCTGTAAGTGGTTGAGTTGAAAACCACTGTCCTCAGCATCACCATACACAACATGGTAGAAAGGATGCCACTGTACAAGTGACAACATGTTTAACCATAGAGCCATAATATTGGGAGCTTAGCAAAGACTTTTTTTTATCTTAGTTATTGGTTTCATATCAGTTCCAGTCTCTAAACCAAAACTATATGGTCATGGATATTTTGCTTCAGTACATGTTAAAAAGTAAAGTTAAATGGACTTTGTTACGATTCAAACACAAAACCCTTCATATACTTAATCCTCAAACACTAACCAGATGTAGTTCGCATGTACAAAATCCTTTTTATTAAAATGTATTTCACCATAATTTCTTTATGAGATACAGTACATACAAACATATAATCTTTATAACCAACATGAATATCTATTGAAAAGTTAGACCAAATATCTGAACGACATAACCAAGACAGCTGAAAATGAAATTTCAGTCACTGAACCTAAAACGATCACCAAAATGAAATTCACAACTAAGTCTTAGATCTCATTGACGAAGTCTCTTGTGACATAAGTTCTTAGATGTAAAACATTTGGAAACCATATCATGTATCGTGCTTTTAAAATTTTCTGAATGTCATAAAGAAAAACTATTGCTTGAACACAATCATAGCAACCCATAAAACTTTGTAATGTTCTACCACATTTAACCTGTTGATAAAGACTATTGTATTTCAGCATTGAGAAAACTGTTAACAGGAGTGAGTTAACACAATTCAATTCCCCTTGTTTTATCCAGACACTATTCAAATTTAAGCTTTCATAGATATACTTCACTGTTAAAATTTGTGTGTGTGTGTGTGTTTTTTTTTTATGATTAATTCAAGTGTTAGCCTTGATAAAACAAAACAAATTTATATCTTGGAATACAAATTTACTTGCCACTTCATGACGGGCAGATAACATATGAACACCGGATGACCTAATTAAAGATCAGAACAACTTTCGCAATCAAATAAAAAATATTTAGAATGACTGGAACGTTTACACCAAAATGAAACTTACCATTGTATTGCTGATCCCGGAATGGGTACCTCTGCTTCACTCGTAATGATTTTAGTTCTTTCAGTGTGAAATCAACTGCAACATTAATCACATGTTATTCAGCTCATCCAATTCATTAGGCCCTTTTTGGTGTTTAATATTTTGCAGAAAAATTATGTGGAATGGGCAAAAAGAGCAAACAACAGTTGATAAAAACACAGCAGAATGAAATTAAAAGGTACACTAGTATTCTACACACAGATAGCCAACTATATATATATATTAATATTATGTAATTAATACACAAGATGTGTTTATTATTGTAGGGAAGAAGCTTCAATAGATGAAATGAAGTTGAAAGTAGCATGATTGCATACCAGTGAAAAATCCGGTTGTGTTCACTCCTTGGACCTCATAGGTCCGTTTACGATCAGCAAACTCTTTATGGCTTGCGATATCAGTAGTGTCATCAAGGATTACATCATGAAAGCAAATAAGGACACCATCTTTTGAAGAGAGGATATCTGTTTCTATGAAATCAGCACCTTCTTCAATAGCTCTCTGCAACAACCAAAGACTTCAGGTAACTCTTCTCTGATAGAGTAGATGAGATTACTAAAGAGAATCATTATAAACAGGCAAAGATAGTAATAATCATCCATTCAACATCTTATGTGGCAGGTTAGGTAACAATGGGGAGGGAGAGAAAGAGAGAGAGAGCCGAAGGAAAAATGAGAACATCCATTACCAATATGTTATTACTAGGGCGCTTTATGGAACAAAACAAACTTCTGATGAATAATTGGACCCTCAAATTTTCCATTTGTAACATTTCCAATCATGGATCTAACAAAGCTGTGTCTCGTCACTGCCGAGTTGGCTTCACACTTATTTTATCTCTAATAAGAGCACACTCAGTCAATAGCACAAGTTACTTCTACCCATTCACTATTCAATTGTAAGTAAGCAGTGCTGAAATCATAGTTTTCACAATAATAAGAGAAGATATGAACTCAATCACCCCCTAAAATACATACATCCAATCTTTCAGATTAAACATATAAAGAAACAATTGAGAAAAAGAAAAGGTTACATTTTCCCAATATAGAAACAAATACCATGTATGCTGCAGAAGTTTCCTCAGGAATCTCCCCATTTGAACCTCGATGTGCAATATTGTAGGGGCGGGATGTTTGTAACTGTTGTCTATCATTCACGGCCATTTTGCTCGGAAGAGGATAGAAAGGCCTTCCGAGACATCCCCCAATGAGTAATAGAAACAGAATAGGGACAAACACTGCAAAATGAAATGGATACAATGATTTTCTTCACCCTGAAAAGCACATTGCTATGTCTATTAACCAATATAACAACTATAACCAATTCCATGAAAAATATAAGACAGGGGATCTGAGAACCATATTGTTAGGCACAGTTCATCACTTCATAGCTATAAGCTGTCTTTCTTGAAATTGATTTATGCACTTAGTTTTAGTCTTAATCAGTGGAGTTGAATCATAAACAGCATATCCATGCATGGTGCACGGGAAGGGAAGGAGTTTCAAATCCAACTTCCATGGGTATCAAGATAGTGTAGATCGGTTCTTAACCACATGTGAACCTAGTAACCATCAGATGTAAACATTTTCTTTTTCTTGACAAACAAAATAATATCTTTGTTTTTCAATAGTGTTCTCCTTTTTATTTGATCATTAAAAATCCATTAACAAACTATTAACTTAGCCTAGGAAGTCTCATATTTCTTAGGCATCTATCTCCCTAGTGAGCGGGTCCGAGCCCTGCAATAGTATGAGTGCCATGTGAATCATGTCTCAACTCTCTATCATTGTCTCATTGACTATATGTTGGTCTCTAAGAGACATCGCATTTCACCATATACAACATGTAGATTACAAAATCAGCATCTCTTATAGAATGGAATAAAATGCAGCTTCAAATCAACCATAAAATCTAAAGACAAGCATTTTTTTATTTTTTTTTTTGGTTCAGAATGAAGAAAATACATGTGTCAACCCAGAATACTTCAATGCTGTACTAGACAAAGAAATTTATGAAAATAACACCCTGCTGGATACTGACTCATGACTATACCCGTGTAATACAACAATCATATTATCTCACCTTAGCCAAGAATTTCAAAGAACAGTGGAGAGACAATTAGCAGAATTAACCCTTCCACCAAAAAGAAGGCAATATTGAGTGAGTCCCGTGATTTCAATTGGCCATATTAACGTAAGAAGATAGGCTAAATAGTTCCGCAGATAAAGCACACATCAATGTATTCAGTCATTAATGCCATAAATACAAGTGTTCAATTGATGTCCTAAAACCGTGCAATCAACAACTCAGAACTAAAACCTTAATAGTTTTCAATTATAAGCTATCTAATCATCGCAAACAATTTCCAATCCAAGAAATGAACATACGAACGCATATAAAATCTAAATAGCATCAACAAACAACAACCAGAGAGATTCTTAATTGACAACAAAAACAACAACAGCAGCAGCAGAAGCATAAATTGAACTAAAGAAACGCCTCCTTCAATCATCAAAACCACAAACCTAATATCCATCGGTAACGATAAGAAGAAAAATGACCCAAAGGGGAGGAGATCCTATCAACCAGAGAAGACGAACTAACACGAAATGCATGAATCATTGCCACCAGAAACAATGAACCAAACGGAGAAACGAAAAATGAAGATTAAAAATAGTGTTTTATCAGAAATTGAGATTTGATGAAGTAATTGCTTAATGCTTACAGAGTGGATAAGTCATCGTCTTCTCGTATTTCGTTGACTACTCCTCACTTTAATCTCGCTCTCTTTCCGGAGCTTATGAAGCGCTTATACATTGCACCAATCAGTCTCGCCGGTGATGCCTTTATATATAGTCGATAAGGCCTGGACCATTAGTTTCGATCGTTTTCGTCTCATATCAGGAAACAAACAAACAAATACCAGTTTTCTATAGTCCCGCAGCATCTCCACCGTTGATTGTTGTGTTAACGGCGAATCGCGCGGTAGATGATCATGTAGGAATTCATAAGATAACTAACCGCAGGACAGCGGATCATATCCAGGTTGGAATATTCGGTCCCATACTCCCATGGCTTAACATATTCTTCCTCGAATCCAAGTCTTTCTTATTTATTTATTTATTTTTTTCGGGTCAAGGGGGTTGGTATTTCAATGGGGATAATTTGTGCACGTTCCATTCTCTTCTCCGATCGGTGGGTAGGAATTGGGAGACTAGATCAGGATCTTTATCACCTCCAGTCCCTGCTCGGCTCAATTCCCCAGTTCCTCTAACAAAGGGGCCTGGAATGATCACCCTACCCCTGCCTAAATACTCTGCCCAGGTGGGGTTCACCACCCCCTATTAGAAGAACTGGGAACTGGGCTAGGCAGGGAACTGGAGGAGATAATTTTCCAATTGGATCATGTCCTTCTACAAGTATCGTCCAAGGTCCTCTAGGGCCACTCACTAACTCACATGGAATCCACTCTTCATGCGGATCCCACAGTGGATTCCATATGACTGGCCCTAGAGCACCTTGGACTGTACTTGTACAAAGACACAATCCGGTCTCGGGAATGAGAATCGAGAGAGTATTTTGGAATATACTAAAATCCTAGGATGGTGGGTGAACCGTCCTCTATGGATGGAGAAAAATTTTATCCTGAAATATAAGAATATATTAAAAAAAAAAAGGGAAGAAAAGATTCTACCACAACCCTCATTCCAAGTGGACCACATAATGATTCCATTTGGTTGCAAAGAGAAAGGAAATTTTCAACATAAAAAAGAAACTTTTGTATTTATTATCCCACGTGTTTAAGTCATTAAATCAAAATCATTCTTTATTTGGTCATTAATTTTCATTTTACTTTGCATCTAAATTTATTGAATTTAAAAAGTAAATTAAAAATTACATCTAAAAAATATAACTACTAAATATAGTAATACTTCCCTTCCCTTTAACTCTCCTTGTAGCCAAATGGAGCCTAAGTTTTTTGCCACATGGAAAAAACCATCTTGCAGCCAAATGGAGATTACGCTTTTTGGCCACGTTAAATGAATAGTTGGAAAACCATGTTTTGACTCGAACGAGTCATACGAGTCAAGTTAAAAAAAAACATGAAACCCAGTAAGGAGTCATGAAGCCTCACCCACGTTTAGAAATTGACCAGATCAGGTTTGAATAAACAAAGTTCGAGTTCTTATTAACTTGGTTTATTTGCTCGTCATATGAAATTCATCAAGTCTGATTTCTTTTATTGGGCCATATACAATTCATAAACCATAATTTTTGTCTACAACTAAAGAAAACTCTAAATTTTTTATTTTTTGTCATAAGCATTAGTCTTTTGTTTTTTCTTCTAACATGTAAAGCAACCATAGCTTCAATCCTTCATCACTCGAAAAAGGAAACAAAGGAAGATATTAGAAAAATAATAATAATAAAAAATAAAACATGACTCATCCTAATCAGGTTTGACTCGTCCGACTTACCAAGTTACCAAGTTTTGAATAGAGCAAGTCAAGTCAAAAACCTTATTTTCAATTAATGGTGAAAATATGATTTAAAAATCACCATGATTTGAAAAAGCAAGTCGAATAAAAAACCTGATGTTTCAGTAATGGGTGAAAAAGTGATTTGAAAATTCTAACCATTAGATTTTAAGAAATTATTTGAATTCATTAATCACTAAATTTCATTGTAATCCTTAGGTTCCAGATGATAGTTATTAGAGGAGGAGGGTGTGTTGTTTTACTTCTGGACGATGGCATGCCTCAAAGCTCAAACCCACTTACTTAGAAAAATTCTTTATTTATCACGAGTGTAGAACATATCTATTTATGTTTCGTTCTCATTAATAGATAAAGCACGTTTCTTCCAAGTCATCTCTTGGTTTTGAAACGAAATTCAAATCATCTCCTGGTTTTTTGAAAATACTTATTCGTCCCCCTCTACAGGTGTTAATCTGCTGTTAGTTATTGATGTGAAATGACTATTATCTTTATACTAAAACGTTACAATTAAATTTATAATACTACCCTTCAAAATCTATGTTTAGATGTCAAGGGTAGTTTAGAGATTTCATATAACAGCATAAAACTAACAGTAGAGACTAATTTGTCATATCGGTGTCTAATACAATGGGTGATTTGAGTATTTTCAAAAATCAGGAGGTGATTTGAATTTCATTTGAAAACCAAGGGGTGACATGTAATTTACTCAAATATTTATGACTCAAAAATACTAATTTGGAACATAAACGTAGCCGCACACACTCTTGTGACTATTCTTTTACACAAGTACCTTGTAAGCCTCTTATAAAATTTTGTTAGTAGATTGGAGACTACGGACGTACCAATGCTCCAAATTTTACTATCAAATGAGCCCATAGCAATAAAGGGTCAACTCCTAATCATAAATACAGAAAAAGGCTACTCATAATCTCATATATGGACTTGTAGAAGGAAGCTTAACTGCACAAAGGGAAAAAGAACGTTGTCTGATTGCATAGCGTATGCTAGTGCCTCCCTGTGTCTCTCTCCTCTCTTCTTATGAAATGACATATCTAGAGAATTAGACACAGAAAAGCACTAACGTACACTACACAGTCAGGCAAGGAACTTAATCCCCTATACAAAATACAATGGGAGGACGGGTTGTTGGTATTAAATGATCCAAAATGACATTCTAATTATGGTACTTCCGAACATATTTTAAAGACACATTTCCATGCATTGATGCATATTTATTAATGGAAGGGGGATTGCTCTCAAGCTGTGTGGCTAATGCAATTTGCAACAACACGAGTTGAGAGCCAATGAGAACACATGGGGCATCCAATAGGGATGAGATTTTTTATTCCATGGGATGCCGGCGGTCATTTCGATTTCCTGTCTAGAGGTAGGCAGTTAGGCACCATGCAGCCTGGCAAACCATCCTTTACCTTCATTAATTTATTGGGTTTTTTTTTTTGTGGACTTGTGTTGATGTTCTATCTTTACATCCAATCACTGCTTTTTTAGAAAAGGAAATGGAAACAAGGAGACAACTCCGTCTACACATCCTTTATATTTTCCTTTTCATCCCTCTTGCTATCTAGCAATAGAAATAGAAATAGTATATGCATATGAAAATAAATTATTTCATCAGAAAATAGTTCTCTTCTATAAAATTTGTACATGACATGGAAAATTTCACTTTCTATTTGCAATTGAAGTGTATTTGAGTCTGTGTGAGTTACAATGAGTCAAGGTGAGTATGACCGAGTCCGATCAATTCTTGATCATTTTGAACCGATTTGAATCAAAATAAATGGAGACTTTAAACCTTGAATGGAGGTCATTTTATTTTGAACTCCTACTACATTTTTTTTTTAATCTTAGAAGATGGATTTGTTTTGAACCCCAATTATATTTTTGGATTGCTAAAATAAATAAACTTTTAGAAAAGGAAATGGAAACATGGATTCACAATCCCATCTACCCAATCAACCTCTATATTGTCTTTTTTCTTCTGTTTTGTAATAAAATTGTTATATGTATTAAAATGAAATTCTACGAAAATAAATTCTTCATAAGAAAATAGTTATCTTTTTCGTACATGACACGGAGCAAAAACTTCTCTTTCTATTTATAATTGAAGTATCTTGAGTCGGCCAAGTTACACTGAGTCTAGGTGAGTTTGGCTGAGTTTGATCGATTCTGACTAATTCTAGAATGATTTGAATCGAAATCAATGGAAACCAATCCTGCAATTGATTTGAGTTTCTAAACTTTGATATAGAAATCATTTTTATTTTGAACTCCAACTACATTTTTTTATCCTGAAAAATGGACTTTTTCTTTTTTGAATCCCAACTATTTTTTTCCCCTAAAGATCATCAAAAGATATATTAATAAATACGAAAAGGATATATACAAACTTAACATCTATGCATCGATGCCTAGACAAGATACAAATTAAAGATTGTAGTTTATCGCTCCACCTATGGACCTATGGCAGAGCCATCAACAGAGCACCAAGACAAACTCTTTGAATTAAGGATCCACCTTCGGCATGGTCTTCAGTAGAATACTTAGACAAAGACAGAAAATAAAAATAGACCACTCAAGATGGAAATCTATAGCGATAACTATCCCGATAATCCCATATTACTATTATTATTATTATTGATGAAACTGATACTCCCATATTATGTCATGTGAAATAAAGCTTGGATTTTGTTCCCAAAAATTAGAATTTTGAAGCTTTGCCCTTTTCTTAGATAAGGCATCGGCTATTGCATTCCCTTCTCTATAATAGTATGTGATCTTCCAATTAATTGATGATTGATACAGGATAAAATAAATCCATTGTTGCCTAAAGAACCATGGGATGAATTTGTTTTGAACTCCAACCACATTTGATTTATTATTAAAATAAAAACTATGATTTTTAAAAAAGGAAATGAAAACATGGTTTCGAAACCCGTATACGCATCCTCTGCATTGTCCATTTCCTTCCGTCTTGTAATAGATGTCTTATATGTATACGAAAATAAATTCTTCATAGGAACATAGTTATCTCTTTGATGAGAATTTGTACATGACATGGGAGAAACCTCTCTTTCAATTTATAATAGAAGTGTTTGAGTCTGGCCAAGTTACAACAAATCAAGGTGAGTGTAGCCGAGTCCAATCGATTCCCAATTGATTCTAGAACAATTTGTATCAGAATCAATGGAGACCAATCTTACATCCAATCCTGAGCTTTTAAACCTTGAATGGAGATCATTTTATTTTGAACTCCAACTACATTTTTTTTTTTAATCTTGGAAGATGGATTCATACTCCACTTCGCTAAGGTGTTTGTTGGAAGATAAAATACCTAATAACAAAATTTGTGTTAAGCCATTTGTAACTAGTAGAATTGGTGGTAATGCTCTATCAGAATTTAGAACTAAACATTCACAAACTCTGGCTGTGTTTGGTATGCATTCTAGACTGATTTCGGATTCTTGAGTAATAAAAACAACTATTTTTATCATCCAAGAATGCAAAATCGACCTAGAATGCATTCCAAGAATGCATACCAAACATTGCTTCTATCTATCTATGTTACTGTATGAGAGGTGTACTAAGGGTTCAGTGGAGCCCGACAAAATTTTATATTTTTATTTTTTATGAATCTATCTATTTATCTACGCAACCTCTCTGTGAAACATTTTGACCCTCCCCAGACCTCGCAGTGACGGGAGCCTCGTGCACTGAATACGCAACTTGATTTAAGGGTGCAAAATGGGTCAAATTCAGGTTCAACAACAAGCCGATTTGAGACGGGCTTGGCTGGGTTGGGCTTGGGCTCAGAACCTGATTCCAAATTCATCAATCCCCAACCCCCACCCTAGGCTTATGTTTAAGTACTAGCATCAGAATTCATTCCAGTTGGGTAATATTCCTTTTGTTTTATTTTCCTACTTCTTGTGTTCATATATCCTTCATAACCATCTATTAAGGGTCTCTAGAGTCCAGTAGTTTAACTACAATCAAAATAAAGAAGCATTTCTTGAGAAAAGATTAAGCGGGAATTATGGAATATATATATATATATATATATATATATATATATATATGAGGTAAACTAATTGTTTTAGAGTTAATCTCTTTCATATCTTAAGGATTAGGACATAAGATCTCAACCAAACATTTTTCCCTTTAAAATAAGTCCCATTAGCAGGAACATCGTTATCATGTATGCATGATTCGGACCCAACAGAAAACACTATCATATAAACCAATTCCTAAATCTCAATCTATAACCATCTAAATATATAAGAAATGGAAAAAGTTTCTGTAAAACGCCCACGTGCGGATTCCATTGTACGCCAAGACACAAAAATGGTAGAACCCACTCTCTTTCTCTCTCTCTCTCTCCTCCAAACCATCCTATTTCGCGGTCTGTAATGGGTACCCCTCTATTCGCCTGAACGAGTACTTGATGTCCGAGGGCACCCTCTCCCATAAAAAATATAGTTGTTGATTCTCTCTATAAAGCAGGGGTAAGGCTGAGTACATTATGACCCCCTCCAGACTCCTCAATAGCTGGGGCCTCGTACACTGAGTTTGCCCTTTTTTGACCCTCCTTACACATGCAACAAATGATACTTCTAAGTTTCAACTTTTTTTCCTAGGGAACATAGAGTTTGTATCACATGAAAATAAATACATGGTTGTCAAGCAACCTACTACTAATTTGCATCAAAATTTAAGAGCAGTAATTTGAATTTAAAATTTAAACTTTTTTTTTTCTGTGGTAGTTGGGGGATGTGGAAGAAGAACAAGCTAAGGTAGGGACATCCACTCTCCTTTCTTATTGTAGTTGCAGTTGGTAGCTGCAGTAGCACTGTTACTACCAGTATTAATCTTGAGATAATCCTTGAGACTCTCTTGGATTCCATCTGTGCACCTAAGGGTGTACGAGAACCATTCTTGTACGAAAACCTGATCTGCCCTCATAATCCTGAAGATTGAGACCCCCTGTTTGTCCAGATTGTCGAGTTCATCGCATTCTACAGACACTAATTACTAATGTAGCTCTAGTAGTGAAACAATTTCATTCCGAGTGACAATCAAGGCAGCCATGGCTATTGATAAAAATAAAAAAAAAAACTAGAACTTTAGGATATACCAAGGCAGAATAATACAAGAGGAGAATAATACAAGAGTATAGCACTCAACCAAATTCTTTTTTTTTTTTTTTTTTTTTTTTTTGATTAATCTAAATTCTCTGTACATAGAAACATGACTGTTAGAATTGAGGAAGAACAACTAAAAAGAGCTTCAGAGATGTACATGTGAAAATCTCTTCTTTGCACTTACAACTACTTTGTTTCCTAGCAGAAGAGGCATCATGTACTCCATACAATCAAAGCGCCCTTCTAGCAAAAGAGAAAAAAAAACCCAAATAATTAAAAAAAAAAGGTTGCTTCTCATCCTCCATTTCTTTAAAATTTCCTTACTCTTCTACTATTCTAGTCCCTCCTTTTCTCTTCTTTTTGTAATATCATTACTGAAGGATGATACCATGTCACCACCACTACAAAAAGGAGGGAGATGGGTTGACAACTATATGTTTTAAAGGGTGTTCCACGTCACCACCACCGGCATGCTCGACAAACTCGGCCGGAGAAAGAAATTTGCCATGACACACACAAACTATCCTCACCTCCTCCCCCTTCCTGTACTTATATAGGAATCCTTCTATTCTCTTCCCATTGGGACCATCTCCTGTTGTGGACACACAAGGCATCTGTTCCAACACATTCCTTCCCATCTCCAATCTATTGACTCCATTCCCCACTATCTTAGATTTCTCTGATGTATCCATTTCTCCTCCAACCAACTTGCCTGCTGTCTCAGTTGTTGCTTTGGGGCTGATTACAGTTTTCTGTTCAACCTGCTCCGATAGTGATTGGACACTAGCAGGGCTTCTTGCTTCAGTGCCACTGCTAACTCCTGTGAGGCATCCCTAAAATTATAAGAACAAAGAACTAGTACAGAAGGTACTCCAGTTTCTGCTACAATGGACACACCTTGTTACATTATAATGTACACTTCCCATTTTTTTATGTAATGAACTAAGTATCGTATTCAAATGTCTTCCACATGCTAAGGTCACTTCCAGAAAAAACAAAGATGCATGCAACAAAATGTGTAGCAAAATTTTGTCACAAGACCTTCCCCAAAGTAAAGTGATATCTATGTTTTGCTCCTTGACCCAAAGTGTCACTTTGGCCACACTATACCAGGAAATCGTTATTACTCAAGTGAATCTATCATTGGAACTCAATGTAGATATCATATTTCAAAGCCTCTTCCACCAGGCAATTAGGCACTAGATATAACATTTGATTTGAAGCATAGTTTTAATAGCTGACCATGTATGATGACAAGCAAAATACAATATGGGAGACAAGTTTAAGCTTCTCAATTGTGTTTGGACTACTAGATAGTTAATTTGGGGAGGTGACACAGGTATAACTGGCTAGCACCTCAAGTTGGCCAGAAATTTAAGTCAACAGAAAGAACTCAACCAAGTACTCAAACTTTAGCTTTCAGAGCTACAACTGTGATGATTTGGCCAAGTTAATCAAAACAATAAGAACTCTCTAGTTTAGTTTGTTCTGGTGTTCTGTTTCAATTACAGGAGGACTGTTTTCTAGTAAAGTGAAGGAATCAAATTTAAAAAATGAATAGCTGTTGTAACTTTGATACGAACAGAAGATATAAGAAGTGTAGAAATGTAAAATTACGAGGGGAGAGCAGCAAGAGTAAAGGAAAAACTAGAGCAAGAGAGTACAAAAAACAAGCATTCAAACAAATCTTAAGAAGAGAATAACACATAAAAGATGCAAATCCTAAACACATCTAAGTTTTGGAATAAATTGACCCAAAATTTTCCAATTAAACTAAAGAAGACCAAATCCTCCATTCCATCCAAACCCAATTTCGAAAATCATGAAATAAGACTCTTTTTTTTTTTGTTAAAAAATAACTAAAAGCATTCAAAATTAAAATTTAAAAAAAAAAAATTTAAAAACAGAAAAGGGAAGGAAAAAGTAATAAGTTAGACCCACCTAGGAGAAATAAATGTACTTAGAATACTAACACAGCAATTTCCAAATTGTACCAACAAAGATCAACAAGAACATAGATTAGCAGCGACAACAGATTCCAAGAGAAAAATGTAGTACCTTGAACCTGTCTGCCCTCGAAATCTGAAATCCCAGAAGAACTACTTCCCTGTGATCCTAGCGATCCCTGTGATGTCGACGCTGGATACCCTCTCATAGCAGCAGCAGCTAAGATGCTACCTTTCTCGTTCGCTGTGGCATCAAACCCATGAGGAAGAGCAGCACCTCTTGGAGATGTAGCCCAACTGGGAACCCCAAACTGCTGCGCCCCAGTAGCAGACAATCTATTTGCAACCCTAAATTGCTGTTGTTGTTGTTGTTGTTGTTGTTGCTGCTGCTGCTGCTGGTCTTTGACCAAAGCAGCAGTAGCAACAGCGCCCTCGACCTTCCCTTTTAAGTCCATGGCCTTTAGAGCAGTTTCGTCTTCAACCCGCTTCTCTTCCTCAACACTTCCCTCCAAAGAGAGTCGATCTCTACCAGCCCTAAAATTCCTCTGTTTTTCTGATCTCTTCCTCTTCGCCTCCATCCTCCTCAGACACTGTAACTCCTTTCGTTTCCTCCGTTCTTCTTCCGTCTCAGTAGGCAACGAACAAGTTCTGGGCAAAGGCGCAACAGGTGGTGGAGTAACAGCTTCATCTTCCCGCAAAAAAGTTGTTAACCCAGCGACCGAAGATGAACGTATGAGCTGCCTCTTCTCCTTGGGGTCTACCCCAAAGCAACCACCTAAAGAAAGCCCGAGATTCAGTTCGATTTCTTCACTATCTTCCGTTGCGGCCTCAATTTCGATCGCCCGGTTACTCACAGACGTGAATCTCTTCAACAGATCTATTGGGTACCCAGTCATTGGCAGAGAGAGATGCTCGATTTCACTGGGTTTACCTCTCATTGCTTCACCCATGGTTTTGAAACGAAGAAGAAAGATAAAAACTGTAAACACTTATTTTAATCCTTTCTCCACCTATATAGTGATTCTTTTTATCAAATTCTGAGAAACCCAGATGCAGCAGCTCCAGCACGAAATGCCATAACAACAACCAGAGAAAACCAGCATAAGGAAGCCATGACGAGACACACCCCAATAAAAAAAATATTACAATATCCCCACGTTGGGATACAGAAGCTTTAGATTATTCTGAAATGACTCTTCTAAGACCCCTTTCGCCTAATTCCAACTTATCCGTTAAAACCAGAGACAAACACCACCGGCGATGGAGGAGAAGCCATTAGAGAGAACGAGAAAGAGACGAGAGAGAGAGAGAGAGAGCGAGAGAATTTAGAAACGAATGAGACCGAGGGGTGTGAAGAGAGGAGTTTTAGCAGTCAAGGATTCTGAAATGACGAAAACACCCTCACCTAAAACTCAAAACAAAGAAAACGGACCTCGAAGGACCACGTGGCTGTCAGGAATTTCGCCACAGCGAAACGTGGGGCTGGGCGCCAGATTTAGCGGCGACGCCAAACAAGCGTCTCCACCTCTAACTTTAGGCGAGGGGGGCTAGTCTAATTGGGTTGTCGTAGGAACACGTGTCGTTCTGGGAATGTTGGAAAGACGAGAAAATGGCACGTGTCGGTAAGAGTCTGGGAGAGGTCTCGACCTCGTAAAGCCGCAACGTCTTTTTCTTCTCTCTCTCTCTCTCTCTCTCTCTCTCTATAGAATATCATATCATATAATAAATCTATCACTTTCTCTCTCTCCTCTTAGCTGTCTTCCAGAACTACGGACGCTTACCCCTGAGAGATTGACACGTAGTGGACAACCTCGCCTCTCGAGTTGCAGTTTCCGTCCGGGTCTCTTCGACCGAGGAATCGACCGTAGCCGAGGATCGTGGGGAATCTGATTCTGCCATCTTCCACAGATATTTAAAATGCGCCGTTAGCGTAGTGTAACAGTGTATTCCATGCGCAGGCTGCGCTTTAAAGACTTTTTAGTTCTAATCCAACGGTTGAGATCGCAAATCAAACACCAACAGCCTTGTTTGACGTGACGCGGCGTCAAAGGATTGAAGTCTCAAACAGATTCCTCGTGGAAAATCGGCGAGGTAATCGGATTTTTTTAGGAGAGAGAGAGAGAGGGAGGGGGTAGGGAGGGAATAGGTGGTCCCTATATGGGACGCGTGCCTCGGTTAATAAAGGTAGGACCCAGCGTCGCTCAAGTTGCACTTTTATAACAGGTACGGCAAAGGGGGGCCATGGACAACACGTGTCGATAGCAGATGTTAAAATCCACGTGTATCGAAGGAGTTATGGGCCCCGCAGGTTCAGTAGTATCAACTTGCTGAAGGCGACGTGTCGAGCATTGTCGCAGAGGTTGCTGACATCACGAGCTGTCGAGCGCACGCATTCTGTCAGAGATTATATATCATATATGAGAGAGAGAAAAAGAAGAAGGGAGGTGGGAGATCTTATCAAAAGATAATCCAGCCAGAGAGCGCAGAACACGTCAAGGTCGTACGTGGATTTACAGTATCAGGCGGGTCTCTCGTTGCCACGTGTATATATGCGAAACGACAAAAGTAGTTGAGCTGCCAAATGTTGATGCTGCGGTTAATTTAGATGTCACGTGTCACTTTTTCTTTCTCCTCCTCTCCTCGTATTCTCCACACTCTCGACTTTCGATATACAAATTGGGGGGGTCAAAAGTTTCGTTAAAACGAGTCAACTCACTCACCTCACCCCGGGGCCCAACGTATCTCGCATTTTGACCCGGTCCGCCCAATGTCAATTATTGACTCAGCTGGGTTATCAAGTGGCAGGTTTGGTTCGATTTTGATCCGTTTGTTTATATATTGGGTCGGACCAAAATTGGACCAATAAGATGTTTGATATACAAAGGCTAAATTGAAAACAATAACAATTGGTCCGTTTGGTCCATTAGGCCGTGTTTGTTTAGAGGGGTCTTAGTTGTGGTGGGAGTATTGGGGTGAACTTGCAAAAGCTCAAGAATGATCATTAAATGTTTTGTCTGCAAATGTGGCACTTCAGAGTATAAAATCTCACCCTTATCCTATCCAAATGGTGGGATTTTAGTTACAATTCATGAAAAAAAGTAATTTTACCTCAACATTTTAAACCCACCAACATGTGAGAACCTTCTTTCAATAATCTCACCTCACCTTCCTTGCAAACAAACGGGGCCTTTATTGATTTCTTTTATCGATCTGATCCCATCTTCTCATATAGAAAAGAAAAAATATAAAAAATAATGATATTGATTTTTATTTATTTTTCTAACCAAAGAGGGGATTTGCAAGACATTTAATAGGAGGGGCGGCTCGATCATTTCACACGTCTCTTGTGTGTGAGTGTATGAAAACATTGTCGGATAGCATTCTTTCTCTCATATAATTATCATTATCAATTGCATAAATAAGAAAGCCTCCATCCACTACATGGATGGAAGATTGTTTACATCTCAACAACTTCTAGTTTTTTTCTTTTTGAGCATGTTGTTCTTAAATTGGCCGATTATAAATAGATTTTTGATTGCATAGTTATATCTACCATGTGATACGTTGATGGGCTGAAATTTATGGGTAAGTAGACCCTAAGATCCTTTACTCACATTTTAAGTCTCAATTTACAAAATTTATCAAGCTGCAAAATAAAGTATTGTAAAATTATTAAAGATCCATTAGATAATAAAATAAATTTAAAACCAGCCAAAGAGATATGGTTAGATATACAAATGAAAGAAGCTGGAGATGACTGGAAATAAAGAAAATTAGAAATTACAAGAAATAAACTAATTGTAACATTACCAACATTTTGGATGGCAAGTAGATCACATATCTTACTATTTAGAAAGCCAATAATAAATAAAGCTGAAAAAAAATAGTTAAGTAATTAAATTAGTATATCCCTAGTATTATAAGAAGAACAAAAGTAATACACCCTTGGATCAAAAAATGATGTAAAGTAAAAGATCACCTCAATGTGTGGCCATTATTCTATGAATAAGAGCGGTTATATACTTTTTTTTTTTTTGGGTTGACCGTAGAAAATTGACTTCTAAAATATAACTGAAACAAAATTAATCTCAACAATAAAATATACCTTTCATTCTTCTTCTTTTTTTGGTCTTTTTTTGTGGTAGGAGTATACCTTTCATTTTCAATCCTAAAAAAAGGGTAAAAGTGAACGTCACCCCCTGTAGCGTAGCATATGCTGTTCCTGTGCCAAACATAAGGGCATGCAAAATGACTATCACACCCTTGATCATTTCTATCTTTCTAGGGGGTATTGCAGGAATGAGAATATTCGGTATTACAATAAATCGGAAAAACTGAACTGATACTCTTGATCGAACAGACTAAATACAACAAATACAATAAGAGCAATAAATGCAGTAAATCAGATCGATATTCCTAACCAACTAAACTAAACACAAAAAATTTAAGTAATAAATGTTGTAAACAAAGATTGGTGTTCAAATTTTATTTACAAAAGTACAAAAATGATGTATCAATGTAATGAATTTGAATGGAACTGCTATAATTTGTTATTAAGGAAAGTTTTCCTTGACCATGGATGAAGAAAGAATATCTTCATTCACATGTTTTAACGCTTTGATGGGATTTTTGGAATAGTACGTGATCCACCATATGATCTCATCCTTAATCCATCCATATTTTTGATGGATCAAAGTATCTTTTCAAAGTCTCATCTAATATGTATAAATATTACCATCCAATAGGCATGCGAAACGTGGCAAGGATAATTCTCAAATTGCAAGATACGTTAAGTCAACCTATCATATTGGGACTCCTCTACTGCCCCACGTATCACATCTAGTCTTTACTTTTATTAGGACCTTCCAAACTAAGATCTTCCATTTATAGCATCCTCCTATTGGGATATCTATTAGAGAACGAACTCTACCGTAAGACGGTTTAAGGAAACCTCCCACACAAGGACTCTCCATCATAATCTACATTCCATCAGAGTCTTCCACAAGGATCTAGTCTCCCTTTGGATGAATGCAAATTTCTCTATTATCACATGGCTCTAGGGATTGAGGAATCAATATCGAATAGATATTAATCTAGATTGACCCATATCAGATGAATTTGCCCATGATTCCATTTAAATTTGAATTTTATTTTTTTTTTTAAGGTTACCATTCTACTCTAGGTCCGTATCAATCCATTGATACGGGGTCGATCAGGAATCGATATTGACCCCTGCTACCGAAACAAATTGACAGATCCAATACCAATTCCTTGAACTATGCATGGATCACCAATAATTGGTTACATATGCTGCAAATTTGGGATCTTTATCCTCTCAATTACACTGTCTGTACTTGACGTCAAGTACATCTAACAGAGGAGGCAGAAATGACTATCCTACCTACCCCCTGCCCAAACACATTGCCCAAGGTGGGGTCCACCTCTCTCTATTAGATGTACTTGACGTCAAGTACGGACACTGTAATTGAGAGGATAAAAATTCACAAATTTGTGTGATATATTCCTATGGTTCCTAAGAATCTGTTAACCATAACCAATGAATAACATGTTGAGAGTATATCAAAATAGAGGAAGAGTAGAGATACTTTTATTTGATATATTTTTAGAAATGAATGAATCCAATCAGGAGTGAACAACTAAGATGATCTAGTCTTTAAAAGTAGTCAATGGAAGTGAGACGAAACATATCCATGGATGTGACACGTTACCTGGTGGGCACAAGAGGGAAGGGGGTGGACACGACAATGGCATGCACTTAGCCACTCACTAGTCTTTTACTACTAAAGTAATGCTATACGTACTTGTCATGTAGTGTTCGATGAGGACAGCTTTAATTTCCTTTTGGGTTCTTTGTTTTCTGCTCTCAAGGAAGGAGGGAAGGAAGGAAGGAAGAAACGGACCAGCGACAAGCAGTCCATCTCATCATCTTTTTTAAGTTACGAATATGCAACTTCTTGTTGAACAAAGATGAGAGAGAGAGAGAGAGGGGTACTTGTCACATCTCTCACACTTGTCATTTCTATATTTCATCATCAAAATGGTGCTTCTGACTCCTTACCCTTGATTTAGATTCTCTCCAATGAGGAGATCGCGCGATGAGACATCCAATGGTTGGACTGTTTGACATACATCCCGGCATATTCAATCACCACGCCCAAGAAGCGCGCCCTTTTACCCCATCTCTGTTGAGGTGAGGTGGTGGAGCTACTGGTGCTAGGCCTATGACGATTTATTTCTATCATCGCTATTACTTGAATCGATCAATATGTATTGATATTAGTGGACATTGATATCGATATTGATCTAATGTCATTCTTTGACATGGGTACGAAATCCCAGTGATACCCTTAGCTCAAAAGATATTGTATCAGTATTTTTTTAAGATAAAATCGTTTAATACGCCAATACATATCGATATTGATCCTGGTATCGATTAGTCAATTGATGTTTTATTTGTTTCTCTATTTTTATTTTTATTTTCTTATTTCAATTTTTCTGAATGGTTTACTTTGATTCAAAATAACAAGATCAAAGATCAAGTATAAGGAATCGAACATGGGATCGGCTTCCATTGATTAAGAATCAAATCGAAATGCAACATATTCTAAGAAATTGAAATTCAGAAAAAAGATTAATAAAAAAATATTTAAAATGTTTTTTTTTTTTTATAATTTAAATTCATTGGTGTTCTGCTGAGTGATAGGAATTCAAAAAAGGGTTGTAGACATTGACTAGAATTGAAATCGGGTTCGGCTATGATATCATTTGGTAGCATTTTGGCAAAGTGTTTCTAGTAATTGTTTTTTTATTATTTCATGAGAAAAAAAAAAATTTGTATAAGAAATGCACTTGATAATACCATTTTAATTTTGTATTCCTACAAAGTGAACTAGACTTTCTTAATAGAAATGGATAAGTATTTTAAAAATGTACTTTTCACTTTCGAAATAAATCGTTTTGCGAGGGGTAAATGCCCCTCGCTCCATTCTAAGAGGTGGAATTCAAGTACATCACTTCATGGCTCTCTGTCCTCTTCCTCTCTGTCTCTCTCTCTTTGGCCGGTGAGATCTCTTTTTCTTTCTTTCTTTCTTTCTTTCTTTAGTTATCAAAACGTGCACTTTTTTCTTATATATAGAGAGGTGTCAATATAATGTCTATCTTTTATCTCCAAAATATTGGAGAGATAGCATTTGCACCTCCCCACAAGTGCTTTGTGGCTTCATTGTTTGTGCAACATTGCTATTGATGTCACCTTGAGGCGGTGCTCTAAGTTAGGGATATAATAAAAAAACTTTATCAACGTGGGCCATATGGTTGAGAGAAAATCCAAATTATAAAAATGATTAATCCAATGAATGTACAACCAGTGTACACAACCATGAGTGTTTGACTAAATCAACTCCCAACGTGATTCAAATTAATTAACTTTGTGGCAATTAATAAGAATGGACCATGTAAGAGGTATTTCCCTTTAGTTTAAAATTTTAAAATAAGGACAATATTAACAAGATATGTAGTGGATTATTTCTTTAATTAAATGATGATATGACTTTTGTTAATAATTATTATTAATAAAATATTAATTTAATCCACCAATGGTTGTTGTTGTTAGTCTGCTCAGCTTCAACATTACAAAGAGAGGACCCACTTGACTACCCCAAAAGGCTCAATAGAAGAAATCAATTTAGTGGCTGATGTGGCTGGCTCAAACAGCAAGTATTGGATTATAAGATCAAGATGATTATTCACATAAATGGTTTTCTTGTCATTGTCAGACCCATAATCCAACTTGTATTTTACTCTCACTTAAATAATTAATAATTCTATTTTATTATTCCTAATTTTTATTTGGGAGAAAGAACACTATCAGGGCCCTTACAAGCAACGGACACAGGGGTGCACAAAATGATCGATGTACTCTTGGAATTTTCTGTCTTTCCATGGTGGTGCATCGATCATTTCGTATGCCCTTGTGTCTGGGTATAGGCGTAGCACATTGCATGCACCTAGGTAGCGTTCTCTTTCCCTTTTTATTTGGCAAAAATTATCTCAATATGAGATTCTTTCTACCAACTTTGTAAAAAGATTATGGTCACATAATTGTTGAGGATTGATGTCTTGTATACTATAATTTAAACTGGGGGTAATTTTGAAAATTGAATCTTTTTTGTTTTCCATTATGAGAGATTTATTAGGGTTATAGGAAATTTTTTGTAAATAATTTTTTTTTGTAACTATTCTTTCTTAATATAGAGAGGTGTGAGAAAGAGAGCTTGCAACCCTTTTCTCTATTGTTAGTGAAGACGCTGTCATCTCTATAGATAGAGGCACCTGATGACATTTTTTTGACTGTCAACTCAGTTGTCATGTCTAAAAACTGTTTTAAAACAAACCCTCTTATTTTTTTCGATAGAAAATAAAACAAACCTGACAATCATTGCCGGTGACCAGTGTCTTAAGGGCTAAAAAATTCACCAAACATACCAACAAGTTGATATATCTTTATAATTTTGTTTGGGCGGGTGGGGTTTAACAAGAATCAATTTACAAAGTGAAAGTATTTAAGTGAATGAGATCTCAAGTTGCAATAATAAGTGTGAGCCATTAATTTTCCTTCAAACAAAAAACTAAACAAATTTTCATTTAAAAGTATAAAAATATAAGGGAGAGGTTTTCATGCACGACCGCATGAGAGAAGAAACGGGTTACAATGTGTAAATAAAGGGGTTTGTCATTTCGGCCCCTTCATGTGAGAGGGCGACAAGACCGTGCACGGAACCTTTTGCCAAAAAATTTTAAAATTCAACTAAGCCTTTTCTTACATACTATACGCGTACCAAATTTATGGATTTAGCAAGATTAAAAGATAATAATATTCGATCAAATATATGTCTTTTGGATTAATTAGTCAACTTAATCAAAGCTCAACTAAGCCTTTTTTCTAATTAAATGGGATTAGTACAAAACTACAAAAGCTTCTGTTCCACCATTCAACTCTATTTAATACCAATTCATTGGTGGATTTGAAAATTCACAAAAAATAATAAATTGAACTCTGATTGAATCATATTTTTGAGTCCCATCAAAGTAAACATTTTTACTACTAATTTAATGATAAATGACATATGACCTGAAAAAAAGAAGATCTTTTAATTATAAATTGGTCTGCCAAAAAAAAAAATTATAAAAACTCAATCTTTGATTCTTGAGCACGTCTAATGGTGTGATCATGTGGAAGGACAGAGTGGGAGGCAATAACTATCACAAGTTGCAATAGTTGCAAGTTGCAATAGATGCAAGTTGCAACCCATGAGGTCATAAGATTTCCAGAAAAATCCTAGTCACTAAGAGAAGAGGTTCAATGCTTAAATCCACAACACATGAAGAGACAGTGGGGTTTCATTTTTAAATTAAATAGATGGACAAGTAGGTAAAAAACAACACCATCTTTTTCCCCTTTTTCTTCCCTTTTCTTCCCTTTTCTTCCCTTTTCCAATTTCTTTTCTCCAATCTCTATTATAGGTTAAGTTTTCCTGACATGGACACCAGTTAGGATGAACGGTACTTCTCTAAAGTTAATAAACATAGTTCATTGAACTTGATTTCCCAAGTTCATATTCATGTAAAATTAATGAAACAAGTTAAGAGAAAGTTGAGGAAATTGGGAGAAACAATGGTAATATAGTACTGGTTGGAGTTTGGACACCTTTATGAGTTCAATTATCAAATATTAATTCCATCCATCATTATCATCACCATGATCAGAATTCAGAAAAGGACATAGGTAGAGTGATTAAGAAATGTAACACTATCAATAAGAAATCTAAAAAAGATTGCTTGAAAAAGGAAACTGACAGCTTAACACTTTCCAACCTTTTCTTGCAACTTGTTGCAGCTGTTGGAGACCAGACCAGACCCAGCAGAAGAAGAAGAAGAATTGAACAAGAAGTTCTTATCTGCCACTACTTGATTGATCTCCCAAATTTTTATATTTGCTGACTTGTTAATGTTGAGAGCTTCTGGTCCCATAACTATAATGCTACTTTAGCTTTATAGGTTAGGTGTTTGACTAGTGGATCTTTTTAAGCTTATTAACATCAACAATCCTTTATTATGTTAACAGAATAGCTGATCAGGATAATACGCATACACCATGGTCCCCTTGGGACCAAGTGATGGGCCCCTTTCCTGATTTGGCTTGATGGGTCAACATAAACATCATCATGATTTATTATTTTAAAAAATAAAAATGTTGTTAATAGATAAAAAGGGTAAATGATCCCTACAACGGTCGCATCATTTGTTTTTTTATATTCTCTCTCATTCCTGACACTCTACCCTTGTATACGAACCATGTCCTACCCTCTTTCGAGCTCCTATTGTATTTTTATGTTATAGATAAAATTTTGTATTTTGTTCTATGTAACCATGGTGGGTTATACTGTGACTATCACCATAGGGTTTTGCCATACTATGCAAGAGCTGTTGTAATAGTATTTTGAACATGATTGAAAGTTTTTTACCATACAATACAACCTACATAATAGTTCAATTCCTTTGTATTATTTAGTCCATATCAAATCGTATCCTACGCAATGGTGGTTTTGATCATTTCACATGTGGGATCCAAGTGGGTCCCCCTATAAAAAGACCATGACCCCCCCCTCCTGTTTTTGGGTGTTTTTGTTGGGCTGGACTCTCCAGCTCCCACCACGACTGAAGGAGAACCAGATCCTCCACAAACTCGTAGGATACAAAGTAAAAGAAACAAAGGACAAGTAACAAGAATGCAGAAAGATAACGTTCACAATAGCCTTTGAGGCCCCAATCAAAGGTCGAAGCAGATCATTGAAGCGCCAAGGTCATAGTAAGATAGTCAGAAAAATCACCAAACAGGGAGCTCATGAAGACTCAGTGCTATAAGGATAGCATCACGGATCACTTCAACCTCCAGAGAAGTAGCTGAGAATACCTCGTCAACCTTTGTGAGTGTTACAGAGCACAAACCATCAGACTCGAAATTGACTTAGAAGTGAAACACCAGCAAAAGTGGGCTATTTGTCTGGGATTATTTCATATCGTTTCGTAATTCGGATTATATTGTGCTAAGCCGGACATAACACCATGACACCATGTCGTGTTCGGGTTGGTGGGTCATTATCATGTATTGTTCTTGTCAAATTAGTTTGTTTGGGCCAATTTAATAAGAGGTGGTGCTCTAGGATGATTAGAATCATTTGATGGCATTTTGATAATTTTATTAAAACTTTGATTCCAAGTTTGAGCAACTTTTATTGATTATTTTGGATTAAAATTTAGCCATTGAGATGTATGTGGGACTTCTATCACATGAGCTAACCTATGTACTACTTAGAAGGCTAGAAGCAATAGTAATGAATTATACTTTTCTTATGTGCCTAGTGGGACCCACTCTAGTGTATAAACGTTAAATTGGGTCAGTCTAATATGAGATAGGTTAAAGGGCTTGATTTAACGTATTCCATCAACTCTGGAGCATTTGACGTATCGGTCAAGTACCTAACTTTTGGTATCAAAGTTGGGCATCACGTCACAGGTTCGAATCACGGAAAGGGCTACCTGAAGTAGAGTGAAAGCCGTCAAGCTAAAACCCTGGAGCAAAGTGGCACTAGATTGGACCAACCTGGTATAAGATAAGTTAAAGGGTTTGATTTAACGCATTCCATCAACTCTGAAGCTTTTGGCGTACTGTTCAAATACCTACAAACTTCACTCGACACAGTGATATCTAGAAGGACCCATATGTAAACGCTGGCACTGTGCCCAGCTTGGGACAGTATCTCTAACACTCCCTATGGAAATGATCCCCCTGCCCTCCCCTTCCCACCCTCTCTATTGATCACAGCCTCTAGCTCCCGAAAAGCCAGCTGCGTGCCCAGCCCAACACTAAAACATTAATAACATATTACCAAACATAGGGTTAAACTACGGAACTACCCTGAATATGTGAATAAGCGATTTCATGTTTGTTAGATGGACAACCTTATTTGCATGGAGAACACGCTTTACTCATTTATCAATCAATCGATGCTTTAACTTTTAACAAGTAGAATTAACAGAGACCCTGGCCCCGGGTTAGGGTTGGGCAATTAATAAATTTTGAATCTCGCCAAACCTGAGACCCAAAATAATTCTAAAGCAGTTCTAACTAAACCCAACCAAGTCCGCATTCTCATTTTTAATCTTCTAAAAAATAAAATTAAAAAGTTTTGGATCTGATCACTTGATCCTCTCAAGAGAGAACGCTTTCAAAAGTTTTTTTTCCTTACTGTTTCTTTGTGACTCTCTCTTTTCTACCCCTGTTTTAAAAGCTTGACATGGGGGTTGTCAGCCAGTTGTCCCCGATCAAATTTTGGTTTTTTTTATAGAAGAGTAGTCCACTGATTACAAGCCATGGTTACCGTTCTACAATCAAGTTCATAACAAACAGGCTACAACCGGACTCGAACAAGAATGCATATTTTAACTCTCTAGAATAGTTACTGTCTGAATTAAAAGTCAGTAATTTTTTACTTGTTGCATTATAATACCAAATTTTTATCCTGTCCAGTACAGTTATCCAGTTCCTTTTATAGATAGGTGGAAATGACGATTTAACCTTACTCGAGCAGTGTGTTCAAACAGGGGGTTAAGTCATCATTTCCATCCCCCTATTAGAAAACCAAACAACTATTCCACGCATGGAACCGGAGAGAATAATGATCCCATTATACCCTTTATTTCCCTGTAGAGGTGGTTTCTTTTGATTGACTGATTTCTGAGCCCGCCATCATCCTCTCTCCACTACAAATGGGGAAACCAACTATCATACACATGAATACAGATGGATCCTCTATGAACCTCAAACACCCTTGCTCCAAATTACAATCACACGTTTTGGTACCCTCCTAACAAGGAGATAATTGGGCTGATAGAGGACATCTCTACAAAACAAGGTAAAATAACCTTAAGATCAAAAGGAAAAGGAGCAGTAAGAGAACACCCACTGACGGATGTAGTGGGGATTGCAGTGACTACAGCTACGCTGGTGATAATTATGTAGGCTGTGGTGGTGGATATGGAGAGTGGTGTGCGGTAACTAGCCGGAGGTTACAGTCTCAAGATTGCTGGAGGAGCAGCAGGGTAGAAATTTTGAACGGCATCGATCAGCGCCTGATGAATACAGTATCTACAACCACTTCCAACCGTTTATCAAACGGTCGATTCAGTTTTGGGATTTATGTGTTTGGGCCAACTTCTGGGACCGATACAATGAAGTACTTTCCTCCCCACTACGTGAAGTGAATACTTTATTAATTAATTCAAATTATTCTAAAAGGGGAATTGTGGCTAGTTATATGAACCCACCATTACTTTACCGCTAAGATACATTAAAAAAAATTAGTAAAATTTAAGGGTAAAAGAACGCTACCTGATTGTGTGGCTCCTATTCCCAGACACAAGAACAAAATATCATCCTGCACCTACAAAATCAAAAATCACATCTATATTGATACCCCTGCATGTGCTCTCATTGGCCCCTGCGATGGTACAGGTGCTACACAACCAGGCAGCAATCTCTTGCCCTCCAAGAAATTATAGGAACTAAATCATCAATATATTTTTTTTAATCTGGCATTCGAGCCTCAAATACATGATAAAAGATCATAAGAATTTTGCCAATATTTGAAAAGTTCAAACAATCCTAAAATCGTCTGATTTTGATTAGTCCATCTCAAAAAGAAAATGAGAGAATACCACAACCATGTTTTTCGTCAAACGGCCATGAGATCACCAAAATTGCGCATCAGAAGGATTGATCCAGCAAAAAGTCCAGTAGCTCGCAACAGTTTCTGAAAAAGAATCAAAGTTAATCATGCAGCCAATGTTCACTGGCGCCCCCAAAAAACAACTACATATACAAGGGCATACAGCAACAACCACGGCAAGCTCAGTATAGCCAACTGTGGTTACACTGAGCAAGAGCCTAAAATGCATACACAATTGGTATGGAATCACTACTAAATCCAATAACAGATATAACAAAACTCCTACAACTAAACTGAGTTTTTGAATCATTTAATTCAGTGCTGTGAATTACTACCCCCCCCCCCCCACACACAAAAAAATTCGGTACTGTGAGCCATATTTTCTAGTCAGTATATAGACAAAAACAATGGTTCCAGCAGCATAATCTCAAACCATGTGATAAGAATCAGCTTTCGCTTCACCTCAGTATTAGGCCCATTGTTTGGTCAAACAAGCCTCTTGTGACAAGAACTGGTGCACATGGATATAGAAGCCAAGAAAGGATAAAAATAATTTTTCTCTAAGGAACTACAAGAAGTACTAAGATCACAACTATACGAGGCAGTAGGGTAAAATTGTAAGCACAAATTTATTATCATCTCCAATGGCCCAACCCCTATCCTACACAATTTTTTTATCCAAACAGTCAACCGATTAATTGATACACCCAAGCAAATAGCAAGTACTTAGAAAAGAACAGTCGGAACATGACGTGTCTGTAAAACAGTTCAAGTCACAACAAAGTTGGCCACCCTGAGACAGAAAGACAATCTTTACGGTAGAATAAAATCATGTATTAAACAAAAAAAATGCACAAAGTTAGTGAATTAACTTAACCATTCTAAGACACAAGAAAGCTTCAAGGATATGGAACCTGAATTGAATTTGAAAAAATTCCAACACAGACCCAGCACTAAGCAGAAGTTAACAAAGAGCAACTCTAGGACAATCTTAATATCTTGAAATTGCCATCAAGAGGCCAAGACTAGATAACTCCACATAAAGAGCCAAAGATTTTTGTCGGAGATAGATCGCACCAAAGCATACCAATTTGGCTGGTCAAACATAATATTGACGGTTGACACATGAACATAAGAAAACAAAAGCTCCATTTGGTTGCAAGGGAAAAAAGAGAAGTGAAGTGAAATCAATTTGATATGAAAAAGAAATTATTTGTAATCATTACCTCACATGTTGGTGGTGCAACTAACTCCAAAACATACCAACTTTGCTTATTAAATTTCACTTTATTTTGCAATCAACTTCCTTTGATTTGATAAGTAAACAATTTCTTTTACCTTGAAAAGTATATTTACCAAATATGGTAATACTTTTAAGCAGCTTACACAATCATGATTACAAAAAAATCTTTTTTCTTTTCAAAACTGATTTCACTTCCCTTTACTTGAAACCAAACAGAGCCAATGGCATCAACTTCACATTGTATCATGAATATATGCAACTTTTTTGCACAGGCTATGCGCTGGACTAAACGACGTGTGATCATTTCCAATTTACAACACAAAAACTTAGTGAATAGGTTAAACCCAACGATAATGAAGCAAAACCAATTCAAAACACCATTTTTACCCTTTCATTCATTCTATTTTTTTTTCTTAACCCGTTTTCTTTTTTTTTCTTTATATTAGAGTTTGGGGTTTAAGACTTTTGGAATGGCTTAATAAGTTATCCCCAAAATATTGGCACAGGGGGAAAAATTAAATGGGCTAGCGTACCAAAGTAGATATGTGGACCAAGGTTTTAGGCTCGGTCACCCATGGTTTCAACCAGCCAAGACTCGACAAGTTAGTATATTCTTTCCCGAAAAGACTCGGTGGTGGGTTTTAAGGGGGCATATGGCCAAGATAGGTTCTGAAACTTGACATCCACCCTATTTTAGGCCTTATAAACACAAAGGAAACATTAGTTTTTACAACTTCAAACACAAAATGGTACTTTGACTTCGGACCCTAGGTTGGTAGTCTATGACGTAGGAGAGCGCTCAACCCTAGGCTATTCCACACAATATTTAAAACTCATATAATTACAGTAGAGGTGTAAAACAACATAATTAAGCATTAGGAATTAAAAAACACCAAACCATAAACCATTTAATGCATTAGGCATCGTATACATAATCACACACGGTTTGTTACCAATTATTAGAAACTTAGAAAGAGACGTAGATTAAACAAATACAAGTATAACAAGTTCTAGGATCCTAGTAGTTAGTATTGAAACATGTTGGGCCGGATCATCAAAACGACCATGTTGTTGTTGTTGTTGTTGTCGAATCAAGCTCTACTCTGATTGAATCACAAACGCTGGCCATGACATATTATGCTGGAAGTAATGCCCGAACGTGTGTGAAATACAACTCTTGGTTGGTGCCCGTGGAACTTAGGGTATATATCTCTAAAACGTAAGGAACTCAATCGAGAGCCACTGCTACTAGTTGGTGCCCGTGGAACTTGAACCGACACCGCCATGTATAGCTTGGGGGGGGGCGCGGGAACCCAAAGATGTTTACCTAACACTAAATTTGAGAAGAAATACAACTCTTTTGTTCTTGAAGCTTCAATCAACAATATCCAACCTTCAATCTTAAATCTTCAGCAGTTTATGTGATTCCTAACAAAAATAGTGAAAAGCACAAGTTTGGAGTTTTTAAAACCAGAGAGGCGTAATATGTCGAGTTATGTGAGTTTTGTCGAGTTCTAGGTCGAGGTATATATACTCATGATATTGGGCCTGGTTCAACTGAGATGAACTGAAATCGAAACAAGTATCGAAATCTCGCCCAGATAGCGAGATCTTGGTTTTACATATCGCCATGCATCTCAACTCGCTAGGCCACGAAACCAAGATAAAAGCGAGATCTCGCTGAGATCTTGTACCATGATGTGGACTACCTTAAGAATCAAGGATAATATATTCCTTATAATCAGATATTTGCTTGAGCAGCAAGGGTTGATAATATGCTAATCAACAATGTAAACCACAACCAAGGCAGTCCAAATCAACGATCATATAATAAGTATTCAGGAAACATAAATTTGTGAATGTAACTTCCAATTGGGGAACCCATACCATGCCTAAAGAGTTTTGTTGCATTTGGTTTCCTTTCCTGGTAAAATTGGGAAAGGAAAACCGTTCACTGAAGGAAACTCTTTTCTCACCACTTGTCCTTCCAAGTCAACCAGACAACATTGTGAGAGAAACCCTTCCCTCATTTTTTCTGATGCAGTTAACGGTGTCCAATCGGGACAATTGGGCCTTAGAATAAAGTATTTTGGCCCATAATTGGGTTTTATGGGCCATGGATAATGTAGAACTAATAGTAGGTTTTGCTAGTGGTGAACTTACCTTGCTCATATCTTAAGCTATATCCAAGATCTGTTACAGAAAAATAAGGCAGCAGAAAATCTTCTTCCGTACCTGTAGCAATCAACAGAGAAGGAGGAGAAGCAAGGTGCCACAGGAAGAGACATACGAAGGAGAAAGAAGGGAGCAAGAAAGTAGCATATTGCTACCCAAGAAGAAATTTCAGATCAATAAAAGAGAAGACTATCAATCTGCTAGGGAGAGAAAAAAAGGATGAAAGGAAATCGGGGGAGGGGGGACAGGAAGAAAGAGGAGAGAAAAGAGATCAAAAGTGGAAAGAATCACTCTAAATTTAAAAAGTTCACAAATCTATTGCATTATTAAAACCATGGAGTGATGGGTTGGTTACATTAATATTTTTTATAAAAAAAAAAAAAAGATAGAATCTCCTAAATTGACTCTAAACCTTCCTAAACTAAAAACACTTCACTTAAAGGACTCTCTTAATGTAGTACTGATTTGAGCAGTAGCCAATAACAAGATCTTTCTATCAAAGGAAGTTACAGATTAGGGGTGATTTCAAATTAGATAAAATCAGATGGTAGGTTAGGGTTGAGAGTGAGGTCAAGGGGTAAGGGGGGAATGATTGTTGAAAACTTCACTCCAAACGGGCGGCTAAAACAGTAGATATGAGGGATTCCTAGTACAGATAGGATTGGAGGATAAAAGTGTAAATTAGGTTCTGAAATTAGGTTTTAGACTATGATATTTAGCTACTGGTTTCAGACTTGAAATAGGTCCGTAAACAGAGGTCAAATCAGGATAGAAAACAGATTCGAGTTTGGGTCTATGGAAGGTAAGTGTGTTAATGGGGGGCAGGAGAAGAATAGGGATAGTGGAAATACCTTCAAATCTGACCACAGGAATTAGGTCAAAATTGAATCGAGTTCCATTCTAGGGTTGATGAAGGTATGGTAGAAATCTTAGGTTAATGAAGTGGCTGGTTCGCTTATCTAGAAAAACACCTAGTATTTGATCTTCTAGAAGGGGATTGGTTCTAGTTGCAGAAAATTGAAGTTCTTACTTTTTAATGGCTATGACTGAAATAGTAACAAGAACAATGGAACCACTACTAGTAGATGAACAAGAGCACAAGAATGATCCACCTGGACTTCACACCGCAAGATATCAATCGGATCAAACACCGATTCATTCTTCCTCGATCATGCACAAGAACTTCTTCACAAGAAAGACAAGTTGTAGAACAGCAGCTTAGATTTTTTTCTTTTTTTTTCTAAAATTCGTGGAGTTAAGAGGAGCCCCACGACTTGCTTTATTTAAAGGCCAAGTAGTCCATAACAACATAAACTTAGTAAAATTTAAAAATACAACCTCTCTTATGCATGGAGAGATGTGCACCCAATTTACTAGCATAAACTTATTAAAATTTAAAAATAAAATGACTTAAGTTGAACCAACATTGGACCAGAATAGGAGCATGTGGTTCAACTAACAAAACAAAGGACTTAAAATAAACTAAATATGGAAACAACCATAACTGTCTTTGGTAGGTTGGTTACATTGATATTTATTAAAAATCTCCTAAAATGACTCCACTAATGACTCTTAACCTTCCTAAACTAACTTAAAGGACTCTTCTAGATTAAACTAACTTTACTACTGAATAGCACATGAGACCTATGTAATCTTATTTTATGTACTCAACCACGTGATGGGTGGGTTGGTTACATTGATATTTATAAAAATAGAGTTAAAAGCTCCTAAATTGACTCCACTAGTGACTCTTAACCTTCATAAACTAACTTAAACACTTAACTTAAAAGGACTCTTCTAGATTATAACTCGGCTACTTAAAAGCACATAGGATCCACACAATCTTCTCCATGTACTTAATCCCGTGTAACCCTTAAATCCTGACTTTTGGGCTTATAAAAGAGGCCCATTACAATTTTAAAAAAAAAACATAAAAAAATAACAAGCCCAAGGCTCATAAAACCCAACCATGGACCAAAATAAAGCATTCTAAAGTCTGATAAGCCTGATTGGACATTGTTAACTGCATCATTAGGCTTGTTATTTTTTATTTTTTTATTATAATGAGCCTCTTTTATAAGCCCAAAAATTACGATTTAAGGGGTACACGATTCATTAGTGGAGTGAATTTAGGATATTTTATCTCTATTTTATAAATAGCAATGTAACCAACCCACCCTCTCCACGAATTTTATTGGAATAGATTAGTTTTGTTTGGAAAATTGGCTTGTGTGGTGAACTCTCTCTCACCACTCTCGTTTTCCCTCCTCTCACTTACCTTGCGAGCTGTCTTCTTTCTCTTTCTCTTGGTAAGATTTCTCCTATCACATCATTCTCTATATTTCCTCCCAATTGCAACCTCTTCCTTCCTAATTTCTCTCCTAAACTTTCTCTTTCTTCCCAATTATACTTATTCTTCTTTAGATCTGGATTTTCAGATCTGATCCTCCCATTAGACAATATCACCTTTTCTCCCTTTTCATTCATATCTTATTTCTCATCTACACTGATTTATAGCTTATTTCCTTTCTTATTTTCTCCATTTATTTTTCTGCTTTCTACCCTGACGGTAAGCCTTGTCCCATATATTTTCTCCCTGAAATTTCTTCACTAGCCTTCATTATCATACCTAATCAGATCTGGCCATATCAACCATCAGATTAAAATTTGTTTCCACCAGTCCTTAATTGAGCCCATCGCTTGTAGATCCATCATTTGACCTGCATTATTTTCCCTTCCCACACATGTTCCAGGAATGTAACCAAACACAGTGTTAAGGAGAAACGATTCTCTGTCGCTCTGACTGCTGAACCACTTCAAACTCACTAGGCTCTGGTTATGAGAATAAACAACCGAATATAAACCCCTGTACGGAGTATTGTCTAAGGCATCATCTTATGTGACTTTTTAGAACAGTGAAGAAACAAAACTCTAGATATATTGCTTCATGTAGGTCTCAGATGCAAGTGGCATAATCATTGACAGTGAATTGCATCAACGCTACTATACTGCACATTAAAAATCTAACACAAGCAAGCTATGATAGATAAAAGGGCATGAATAAGCGCTGAGCCAGACCAATTTGAGATTCTACCATAAAATTAAATAAAAGTATAATAATGAGGATAACAGTCGAATGCATCGTCACCAACACCAAATTCAGATTCAAACGGCCAAACCAGAATCGTACATTAATCACTAATCGCAAACAACCTCAGATCATAAAAAATGCTTAACTATTAGAAATAAGAGGATGAAACGTAACCACATAGGGTTCTTAAAACAAAAACAAATCCATAACAGAGCGTGAGTGAATAAATTACCATGTTCATGGCCCATTGCTCCTCGCTTTGCGGTTGCCATTTCCAGAACTTTAACTTCTCCAGGGAAATAACAGAGTTCGCCATGAAAGCTCGCGTTCTTCTGGGTTTCAAGGATTTGGAACCTGAGAGGGTTTTAGGTTTTGGCGGATCTAGAATGCGCATTCTTTCCATTTTATATAACTGGCCTGCTTTCTCTGCGATGGTAAAAAAGTAATATTACAAAGAGCCGGACTGCGGAGTACGAACATTACAAATTACAATAGAGTTACCTGGGCTGGGCTGGGCCGCTGAGGTATATATCGAAAGCGTTGTCCAATTTGTTGACTTACATATCCAAGCCCACTATGTAAATAATTGGTTGATTTAGTAACAAATTCTTTAGAAAATAAATGGAGAAAACAACCCTGCCCGACAGCGTGGTGCCTGCACCGAGACACAAAGGAAGGCAAAATGATTACCCCACACTAGGGGTGCAAGTTTGGCCCTATTGGCCCGAACATGCCCTGAGCCCGAACAGGGCTTGTGCTAAAGATTTATAGCCTTGAGGGCGGGTTAGGGTCAGAAATGTCTGGCCCTGAGTCAGGGTCAGGTCGGGTCCGGGTTGAGGCCTCGGGCTCAGCCTGACCCTGATTTTGGCCTTGCTTTTTTGCCCTGATTTTTTACCCTGAGTTTGGCCCTAATTTTGACCCTGATTTTGACCCTGAACGTGGCCCTGATCTTGACCCTGATCTTGGCCCTGATCTTTGCCCTGATGATGACCCTGATCTAGACCCTGATTTTGAACCTGATTATGTATAATGATAATATGATATTATATTATATAAGAAATTATTAATGTAACAAATAACAACTAACAAGGGTTCATAAATAAGACTTTTAAGTATATTATATAATCTATAATCAGGATTAGGAATGATTAATGTGTAAATTCATTGAACAAATAAAAGGCTGAGAGAGTGAGTGACTGGGAGGTATTAAAGGTCTGAGGGGAACACAATAAAAAATTTGACATCTTAAGTACAAATGCAAAGCAACATCACAATGCAAAGAAAAAACCAAATTAATTAATTCTTAGATGGAGACAATTATTCCAACATAATGCAAAATATTTTGTGCAAAAAAAAAAAGCCAAATAAAAGATAAGCAAATCTCCACATTCAAGGGAGTACTCTTTAGTCTTTCCCATATGAGGAATTGTTGAGTCAAAATTTGGCATCTTTTGTATGCGATCTATCTTGAAATGTTTGTTTATTGTTGGAAATATTACATTGATGGAACTTTTTTAATGTGAAAACTAGATAACTTATTAACTGTTGACATGTAAGTTTGATATTAATTAGCTTTGTCATGAGTAATGGGATAAAATTTGCAGTTGGAGTGAGTGTCATTGTTAGTATTTGCTATTATGTTGATCATTCATTTGACAACAACAACATTTCTTGTTGGAAATTTTCATTATTTGATTGTTATAGTTATAGTTATAAAAGTATTAGTGGTTGGAGTTTGGTTTACTTTCATTAAATTTGTTTTTCTATACCAGTTAGCAGGTAATGCATGTTGTTATTTGATAATGAAAATTTTATAACTTTATATCATAAAATGAGATAGTGCTACTTGCTTGTGAGAAAGCATGCGTGGTCATGGCTAGGCTTATAGATATAGTCTGTTTGCATTCTATACAATGAAAGCATTTAGTCTATCAGGATCAGGGTCAGGGTCAGGGCCAGGCTCAGGGTCAATAGGCTAAGCTCGGCCCAATCAGGGCCAATCAAGGCGGGCTTGGACTGGGCTTGGCTCGTCAGGGTCAGGGTCAGGGCGGGTCTGGGCCGAGCTAAGGGGACTCAGGGTTGGGCTAGGGTTTTAAAAAGCCCGCCCCAACCCGATCCTGCTGCAGCCCTACCCCACACCCTATGAATGCGAAAACTCCCTCTCAAGTTGATGCTCTTGCGCATGTTGTGATTGACCCCAGTGCTACCACAAGGGCCATGCTGTCAAGCAGAGAACCCTCTCTTTCAATTAAAATAAAAAAAAAAAAAGAAAAAAGTTATAGCAAATGTTTTTTTTTTTGGGGCAAGATATCTCTATTTGGTCACATGGTCTCTACACAAGCATCGGAGTAGCTACCCGGGGGTAGAGGCATCAATTTACAGTGCCCTATGAGAGGGCGTAAGAAAGATTGATAAGGAAAAGCAACTGCGATACATTGTGGGGGATGATGTTGATTAGAAATATGGCCACAACAAATGCTAACAACCATTGTTGCGTTAATAGAGGTTGTAGAAAGTTGGGTTCAATGGGTAACCAGATACTAAATAATTAACAAAATGCCCTGTCATATTTATATTGTCCTCCCATTAACACTAAAATAGTATGATTAAAAGGTAAAACTCTTTAGGTTCTATATGTTTAGGAGTGAAATGATAGGGGGAAAAATAATTACAAGTGAAGTAAAATTGAAAAAATTTACATTTAAAATTTCCTTGTCGATGGATGAAACAAGGCCAATAGATTTTATTCTCATTGTAACCATGTTGAAAAAACACCTGAGTCAACCCCCCCACCCCACTCCCAAAAAATAAAAAAGGAAAATAGAAAACCTGGTCAGGAGTCCTGAAGACTCAGAACTAGTCATATGGCTCTGATTTCAAATCTCTCCCATTCCTTTCCTTGATAGATATCGATCAAGAGATCTTGCCTCTGCGAGTTGGGAGGGACTGTTCTTCAATGAGAGGGAGATGGGAGAGACAATTCTTCTAGTCATATGACCTTGTTCATGAAACATAGCAACATATTGTCATGACAATGCCTACATCTAAATCTCCAAGGCTAGATGACTTCTCAAACTACTTATTTCACAAAATATTGAACTTGATTTATACTTCAATTAACATTAAAAAAACAAAAAAGAAGAAAGATTTCTACCAATAATATAGGGGAAAAAAAAGGCATACCTAGTGCACGAATCTCCCGTCATACGTTGTTAGGGGAGGTTCATAATGTACGTAGCCTTATCCCCTCTTGGAGGAGGATGTTTCCATACTTGAACCTGCAACCACTAGGTCGCAATGGAGCAACGTTACCATTGCACCAAGGGCCGCCCTCTACTGATGTTATACCACTAGTTCAATTTTTTTTGTCATGGCATTTCTCTTGAGAACTCAACGTACATACATCACTTTGATTCCTTAAGTTCTATAAATCACCCCCACCAATTAAGGAATTTGGACCATAAGTCATTGTAATTTTTAATTACATAGTGCATTTAGTAAGGGACTATATATTCAAGACAATGTCTTTATCAGTCATGAGATCTTGCACTGTGTGCTTAAGAAAAAATAGAGGTTATTTTGGTTATATAGTAGTCAAGTTGGACATGAGTAAGGATTATGATAGCCTTTTAATGAGATTTTATCCGACATACCTTAAGTGCCTAGACCTTCCATCGATGATGGATCCAAATGGTTATGTTTTGTGTGAAAATTACTCAATTGTCAATCCTTCTTAATGGTTTTCCATTCGATTTATTTTCTCCTACCCGAGTTATTTGACAAGGAGATCCTCTCTCACCATATTTATTTATCATTTGTGTTGAATTATTTTCTTCCTATATAGCCATCGCTCAACATCATAAAAAGAATTCATGCTATTCGACGTACAAGATGCAATGAGGCTACAATGAATATGGCTTTTGTTGATCTCATTCTATTTGGTAGGGTTTGCTTGCAAGAGTCTTGTGAGATGTGAAATATATTTGACACGTATTACATATTTTATAGTCAAACTCTGAACATCAACAAGACCAGTGCTCAGTGTAGTACTAATGTGTTCTCCATCCCTATCTCAATAATATCATCTAAAAACTTTATATGTTATGGAGTCTTACTGCTAATGATCAGTTTTTGATCTCATTAGCATACAGATCAGAAAGCTCTTGATGATGCTATGGGACTCTAGTCCTACCATTTTATTCTCTATAGGTGGACTTTCAATATGTTTGTTTACTTTGTTATGTAAATCTTTTATTTGATAATTAATTAAATTCTTTTAAAAAAAAAAAAAAAAGACAAGAAAACTCTATCTGGTCGTGTGGTCTCTGCATCAATGCGAGGACCAATGGGACCATATACGCAAGCATTAGGGGGTGGAATTCACCTGGTAGCTCTTTATTAACACACGAGGTCGTTCTTGTTCAATGGCTTAGATTTAATGATTATGGTCTAATGAACCTCGATGACAGAGATATTTCTGTAACCTCCGCCTGAGATTTTTGAATAAAAAATTAGAAAAATTAAAGATGTTTGCGTCTTCCAAATTCCCGATCGATTCCAACTGGTTTCGAGTCTTCGTCTTACGACTTTACGAGTCGCTCAGGATCTTGCGACTCGGTAACCTGTGTAACTCTGTTATTACTTATTACAATTTTACAAGTTACAACGTTAGTCGGTTACGAGTCACGACTGACGAATTGGAACTAATCCTCCATGTGTACGACCGAAAGCGATAAATAGATATTCCAACCCTATATTCGATCCGCAAACAATTTTGTGTTCCCGTCTCTTTCTTCTCTCTCAAGAAATAGAAATGGCGGATTCTTCAGGTTCCCAGAAATCCGACGCCGAGCGCGAGGAAATGTTGGATCGAATGCTAACTCGTTTGGCTCTTTGTGACGATTCCAAGCTCGAAAACTTGCTTTCCAAGCTTCTCCCTTACTGTATCTCTTCACTTTCTTCTCAGTCTGCAGAAGTCAGAAAGAAGGTTAGCATTCATTCTGTCAATATGATTCTATATCGATTTCTAGTCATATATTCATTGAATTTTTTCTTGCTTTTATTGAATTTCGAATAATACAGTGTCGTCTTAATCTTTGGGGCAAAAAAAAAAAGGAATAAGAACCGATGGCCACTGCCAAATCATGGAATTGGTTGTATGAATCTGTTCATATATAGAGAGAGGGTGTAGTACTGGATTCGAGTTATTATAAGTTGGTGGCGCCCTGAAGTGGCAGGAGAGGTTGCATCTTCAAATCTATAGCAATTTAAGGGATAAATTACGGTTGAAAATGATCAGATATAATGTTTTAGAGGTTGCTTTGAGTCATTGCGATTATTTTTACTTGTTCCATTTATTCCATATATTTGTGCTATCTTCATACATCTCTGTGTGCTGGCAAAAAGAGTATCATCAAAGCTTCCAGTGTCTGAGTTGTCACAAGTAGGTTTTTTAGTCATAGAGACAGCCAAGACAATATTCATTTCCTCAGTCAGACTCAGTAACCTTGGTTGGAAAAGGGATTGGATATGGATGCAACTATCCGTTGCTTGCATTCTTCCTCCCTCTCTATTTGATTTGCTTCCTTTGGAGTTTGAGCTTAGGCATCTCTTCCAGTGACCTGTGCCCTCGCTCTATGGCAGCAATGCTGCACCTATTTAGGAATTCAATGATTATTTAAGAAGAACTCAGCAGACTTAAGTTGAGGCAATCCTATCGAAAGAAATGGAAACAAAATTTGATACTGTACTTTGACTTGGATTGGATTTAAGCTAATATATGGTTAAAACTCATGAGTCCATTTGAACCAAATTTTATGTTGTTTTAACTTTTAGCCAACTTTTAAATAATCATGATTTTCCAGGTGGTCACTGGAAAATGTTTTATGGTGCTTCTTCAGGCACCTTACAAAGCTGAGACAATTTCTAATCATTTTCTGCACCAGCATTAGGGCTGTGAAATCAGAAGGACGTAGTACTTTTGAATGCATAATAACATTTACATCTTTCCTTTGTCAGATGTCCTCCATAGAATTGTTTCTTTTAAAATGTTATTTTTCTAATTGCTAATACATGAATGTTAAGTCCATATTTTAGGTTTGGCAATATTGACATGCCCATCTCATATTATCTCTGTTGTCATGATAGGTTATGGAGATCTTGAGTCATGTGAATAAGAGGGTGAAGCATCAGCCACAGATTGGTTTGCCTTTGTCAGAGTTATGGAAAGTGTATCTTGAAAATAATGCAGCTCCAATGGTTAAGAACTTCTGTATAGTGTATATTGAGATGGCATTTGAACGCTTATGTATAGAGGTCAGTTTTTGCCTTGTTGATATTTGAACTGTATTTTTTCCACATGATTTCACTTGATCTGGAAGAATTATTTGCCATAAAAAACATTTTTTTGGTTTGGAGAATAGTCTTCATGTTACATTCATTTAGATCTTCTACAACAGGAGAAAGCAAGTATGGCACCTGAGCTTGTTGCCAATATTTCAAAGCTTCCTCCTCAGCACCAAGAAATAATCTTGAGGAGCATTGCAAAGGTATATTTGCATCTTGCTCACTTTAAGAATTCAATCATTCCCTCTTTTTCTTTCTCAAATTATATGGAGTCCTTCTTTTATTTTGTATTGTTGCATCTGGTAGTTGGGACCTTCTGATTTGGTGGACAAACTAGAACTGAAAATGTGAACAATATTGAGGTCCCCATGTCAGTATTTTTAGCACTCCTACAGTCCTACTGCTGCTAATAAATACATAATAGCTATTATTAAATGGGAACTACCAACTTAGCCTTGCGAAGGGATGCATTAACCCATTGATGCACACTTGATTGTCTGTAAGTTGTTTCCACATGATATCTTATTGCTGTCTTGAAATTTCAAAAGCTTCATATTTTATGGTAATTAGAAGTGGATATCCTATTCTTTTTCAACACTCTTCTTGGTTAGGTAGTTTTGTTGTTATGTAGAAAAGGTTGGCTCTATATTTGCTTCTGGCATATTTTGGGAGGAACAATGTCTTAATATGCTTCTTGATTTCAACATTACCAGCACTAAAGAGCACGCCTTCTTGTTCTTCACAGCATGATACAATCATGACTTTTGATTCAAATTCGTGGTTCTAGTAGCTTTATTTCTTAAGGTTACTCATGCTGTTTTTCCTGGCACATTGTTTTTTTGTGATCTTTTGATGTCTATGGGTCTCAGGTGATTGGTGAATGTCATTCAAAGCAACTTGGTGATAATGTTGCTGCCAAGTACAAATTGATAAATGGTCAAGACAGGCAGTTGCTCTTCGAATTTTTTCTTCATACAGTTCTGTATCAGCCGCCATCTCAAGGGTCTGTTTCTGGTTGTGGAATTCCAGCTGTAAATTTCCCTTCACGGAACTCTTTTGTTATATTGTAGTTTTGCAGAAACTAATATTGCTTTTTCTGCAGTATGGGAAGTTCAGCAGGGCTTTCAATTAGGCAGACAGATCGTGTTACTGGGAAGCAACCACTAAAAGGGGATGCACTTCTAATGAGAAAGGTGAAGCTTATGCGAGTTAAAGAGAAGCTACTCTGGGAAATATAGATTGTTTTCAGTATTTGCGAATACTTTACCCCTAGGGAAATTTACCCTTGCTTTTAACTAGTTGCTAGTTTCCATGACTCACCATCAGCTGTAGTTTATATTTGCAATTTTTTGGCAGCAGTTAGGGATCTTAAATATTATTGAAGCTCTGGAGTTGGCTCCAGAACAAGTTTACCCTCTCTATGTGATTGCTTGTTCGGACAGGTATGAATCAACTCTTATATTCAATTCCAAAGCTTATTCTCCTTCTTTTCTTTTAAATTTATTTTTATGTTCAGGCTTTTTCAACATTTGAGATGGTGATATTAATGTATTTTTTTGTGGATGGTTTGTTCAAGTCAAGAGCCTGTTGTTAAGAGGGGGGAGGAACTTTTAAAGAGGAAGGCTTCAGCTGCAAATTTAGATGATCCAGACCTGATGAAAAGACTATTCTTACTATTTAATGGTATATAATCTACTCCATCATCTTATTTAACTTCTCTCTTATCTTGTCATAATAATTGATGGTTTATACATACTTGGATTCCCAGTTCAATCAAAGCTCTTCTGGGATTAAAAAAAATAAAAAGTGGAAGTTCAAATATGGGGAAACATATATCGTTATTGGAAACTTTTTTTGGACCTCTAGGATCATAGTTTTTCTGTAAATAATTCTTGAATATATATCATGTTTCTGTGGGAGTACACATACCAATTTAGGTGCAGAAATTGTGGCCCTTCGCTTGATTTATATTATAAGTTTCCCGCAAGTAGCCATAAGGGTGACAATTCCATACCTCTGAGAGAAGATAGCAGGTAACCAAAAAAAAAAGTTTCTTCCAATAGCGAAACTCTTCCTGAGGCTTGGATGCCTAATTTAGAGGTTAAGGAAGGGTGCTCGAGAGATTTATGTTTTATTCCTTGATATGCTTCTGGAAAAGGCTCAGGGTCTTTCAAATTCAAATAGTTTCTGCATGCTGAGGGCTGAGGGATTTGAGAGGTGTTCTCTACATCAACCTGTGCAACTTTTGTATTGGTTGCTTTGTTGATATAGTAATGCATCCTTTTCTTTAAAAAAAAAGAGAGAGAAAAAGAAAAGGTATGCTAGCTGAAGGCTTGGAAGCAGAACGGAAAAAATTCTATTGGGAATGCAGAATGTAGTTTGGTGCAGTTTCTATTTACATTGAGATAGGATATAGCCTCTTGGAAGAAGAAGAAGAGCAATGTCTTATAAAGTTGTGGAAGTTTGTTGGTCTTTCGTTTGGAAAGGCCTTATTTTTTTGTTGGAATAACAGAACTTTATCATGCCCTATGGCCAAAATCAAGGAGGATATACAAATGTACATGTATGACATGCATCACACCCCAATTAAGGGGCCATGTACAAAAAGAATAACTACTAACTACATCCAAAATTTCAATAATGATTGGCATTGGAACTTACAAATAAGATTCTGATTAATTCTAAGAAGTACCGTGAAGATCTGAATGTTCTTTTTTGAGTTTACTTGACGACGGTGCGTCTACATTTCTCTGTCTTGATCATTGGCACCCCTTGGTTGTTCTCCTGCATGTTGTTGGCACCAGAGCCATGAGCCATCTACAGTTCAGGGCTCCCTAGACAGGCCACAGTGGCGGACATCATTAGTCAGGCAGAGTGGCCCCTCCCCACCCCCCGCGCGCCGTCTTCTCCCCCACTATTTGTGGTATGGAAATATGGAATGCTCTGCCCTCCATCACCAGAAGACCTAATAGAGGGGGAAATGTTGTAGTTTGGTCTCCTTCTTCTACTGGCATTTTCAGCACCAAAGCGGCTTGGGACTTTATCCATTCTTGTGGCCCTCTGTCCGCTTGGGGAAAGCTAGTGTGGTTCAAGAACCACCTCCCTTGCCATAGCTTCTCTGTATGGAGAGCCCTCACCAACTGCCTCCCAATGCAGTCTTTCTCATCCACCGCCAGATTCCAGTTTCGCCACCTTGTTGCCTTTGTTGGAATGGAGAGGAAGATGTCGACCACTTCTTTTTGCTTGCCCCTTCTTTTCTTCTATTTGGAAAGGCATCCTAGGCAAATGTTGGCCAAGGAGCAGGAGGATTCTCCCTTTGCAGAGGGAATGGATTCGGGTGGATATGACTTTTGTTGGCAAATCGACTTGCGATATTATGGGCAAGCTTGCCTTTGATTCTGTCATTAAGCACATTTGGATGGAACACAACCTCAGGAAATGGTCCTCCAGTTCCAAATCCTTCCAGAAGATTATGGACTCCCATCTCCTTTGAAGTCAGAAGCAGGTTGTCTGTGGTCCCCTCTATTTCTAGTAACTCCCCAAGGAACAGGCATATTGCTGTATCATGGGGATTGCCCCTCTCCATTCTGCAGCTCTCCTCTTCCTGAGGCTTGGGTTGTGTGTTTTTTGTCTCCTGTTGTAATTTCTCCTTCCGCTCTTTAGGGGCTCCCTGTTCTTTTTCTCTTTGGTACTGAATTATTTATTCACAAAAAAAAAAAAAAAAGAACTAATTGAGCTACGGTATGTTAAGATATTGGAAGTTAGCTCTAATTTAAGATGCACTGTGAGTTTGCATTCCCCATGGTAATAGGTAATTTCTGTAATGAATTTATTAGAATTGAAACTCAACTACTTAAGGTGGAGGTTCCAATTGGTATTAATTATGAGTATTGGATATTTGACATAGCACAAGTAACTCTTGAATCAGGATTAGCCCCACCGACAGAAATTTAGGGCATTCCCTGCTGAAGGATCTAAATAGATGCTTTTGTGCTTGAAATGGATATGTCTTCCCTCTTCTTTCTTTAAATATCAATAATTTGCTTTTGATGTGTGGATGGGTATTATTGGCAAGCTGAATATGTGTTGGGTAATGCTGAGGAATCTAAAGAAATTGTTGTCATATTGGGACCTGATCGTTTTGTAGCAGCAGTAATTTCTCGTGGAATGTCACAATCTGTGTAGTTATTTGGAATTTGGAGGGAGAAAAACAGCATGGCTTTTGATGGATTTAGTGAGTATTACTGTATTACCATCAAGTTGCAAGGAGGGCTTAATATCAGGTTATCATGTGGGAGGCTACTTTCATGGAGTTTAATCAGGCAGTTTACTTTTTCTACAGAAAGAAATTGGAATGAGTCCTCTGTTTGATTCTTTTCTTGATGATTTGTATATTGTCTGGCCGTGTAGTTGGACAATCATTGCCATCAACCTCACAGATCTCTTCTATTAAAATGTAACGATTGTTCTGTGTTTTTCTGTTCTCTTCAATTTTAAGAAACATCGTTCTGTCTGTTACTTATTTGATCGGCATAACCAGTGTTCTCATCTTTCTTTCCATAATTGATTTACCCATTCTACAGGTACGGCAGGAGTTGAAAATATACCTCTGGATTCTAGACTCAATCCTGGGAATGTTGCCTTGCGAATGCGGCTGATGTCTATTTTCTGTCGGTCTATCAAAGCTGCAAATTCTTTCCCATCGACTTTGCAGTGCATTTTTGGTTGCATTTATGGTGAGTGGTTTCTTTCTCATGTTGTGGAGCACTTGAATTCTTAAATTAGAACTTGATCAATGTTATACAGTGAAAAACATAAACATTAAATCATCTGAAATTTAATATCTAAGCCTTCTCCCTTATCTCCTTTTTTCCCCCCTCAAACTATTTTACATTTCCGTTGCTTCCCTCAGATATGTTTATTGTTTTATCCAATTTTCTCATTGTTTCTATCAATCTTTGATTTATACTCTACTTGGTATATGTCGAGGGCAGAGTGCCTTAATAACTCCGGAGAAATAGGAATTAGAGAGAGGGGGTCATTTTTGGCAGCTTTTGTTCCTAAGCTAGACATACCTTTCTATGCCAATTACCAAACTAGGATAAAATTTTTTCCATGCATATAGTTAATAATGGCATAGCATCCTAGAGAACCCAATCCTTAATATGAACATATTATGTGCCTGTATTGCAATTGAACAACTATTACACCCCACTCCACCCCCCCCCCCCCAAAAAAAAAAAAAAAAAAAAGAAAAAAGAAAAAAGAAGAGAAAGAGAGAGAGTGCTGACTTGAATTTCAAATTGTTAATTTGTTGTCTATACTGGACAGAACTATCATGGATATAGTGGCCATGTTTTGAATTCTTTTGTTAACCTGATCAGTTGGTCTCTTCATTAGTGGTTTTAAACTTAGTAACTTATGTTCTTTATTGTTTCAGTTTCAGTTTCAGTCTAACCTATGTTTTAATACCTAATGAACGCTGGAGTAGAAATATATTCTATAGCAATTTTTAAGTCATTTATATGGTAGAACACACTGATTGACTCCATTTTTTGCGATATACTAAATGCTTGCTTTATTCAAACTTTGTAATATGATAGGAAGTGGGACCACCTCAAGGCTGAAGCAATTGGGAATGGAATTCACCGTCTGGGTTTTTAAACATGTAAGCTTTTGCATGGGAACTTCAGTTTCTGCCTTTAACTGTGATGAGTACTTGGTGTTGCTAAATATCTTTTCGTAGTTTGTGCAAAATAATTTTGTATTTTAAGAGGTATTGCGGGCAGTTACACATGCTTTTAGGCCTGATTTGGTATGATTTCTATTTCAGAAATTGTTTGGTTTGATTTTTCCACCTTATTTCGGTGAAATAGAAATTCTGAAATAGCCGAGTAGTAATTTCATGTTAAAAACAAAACACCACCCTTTTTCTTCTCCTAATGGTCTCACCACCACCATGCCACAACCACCACCACTGCCACTACCCCGCCGCTGCCACAACCACCACCCTTCCCAAAGAAATATAGAGAATCTATTCTTAGAAATCGAACTACGAAATGAATTTTTTTTATTTTTAAATATTTCATATTGTACAACCAAAACGATTTCAAATTTTTGACCAAAAATCTATTTGTTGACTATTTCACGAAATCAATCCAAAATTGAAATAGAAATCATACCAAATCTGGCCTTAGTGCCTGGTTATATAAAAAGTCCATCAAGAACCAGATGGATTTGAACTTAATATAATAATCCCTCATTATGGTGACAAGTCCATGTTTTCGAAGTGTTAATTCTTAAATCCATTTTAGAATTTGTGGGTATCCACAATTCCAGGAGATAAGGAGTACACTGCTGTATCTGAAAGAACTATGGTTGCAAAGTAACACCATTTGTAGGTGATTTTTTTTTTCTTGATCAGCAACAACAATGAATAGATTTTCATTCATTGGAAAAAGGATATAATTACTGTTGAGATGATATCCTTGTGGTAAAAAAACTATACCAGCTATAAAGTTAAAACTCAAATTTGAACAAAAAACACAAGAAAGTATTTATATTACAAGGAATTCTAGGACGAAAAACTGCGCCTAACGACCCCGTGAAATTCTTTACAAGCCATGCTTAATCAATCAGATGCCTGGCAATATCAGCACAAATTCTGGATGCCATTCATCCTCCCGAAACTTTATTTTACCTTTTCTTCCCACCTTGTGTGACATGTTCTCAGTAATTCTGTTTGTGCTGATCTATTATATTCTTCCATACCGTGCCATCCATTTACAATATACTTTCCTACCAAGGCTCAGAAGATTCCAAACAGAATCTCCACAGCAATTTGCCTTATAAAGATTGATTAATTTTGGGCATTGTCCTAAATCACTAACCATGATGTTTCTTCAGATTGTAATTGATGTAGGTGCACTACCTTGGATCGACCGAAACGCGTTTGGGTATCCAGACGGAGATGAATTGGGTCCACTTTGAGTTTTTGGATCTAGTAGGATATTCGTAATTTATTTACTTTGGGTGTCTTGTAGAGGTTGAGTACGAGTCATACGAGTCTTTGTGGTTTTCTTTATTATTTGGATTTATATTGAGGCATGTTTAAAGTTTATTCAGTTTTCGATTTCGATTAGGATTATTGGTTGTTTGAGTCTTTAAATACATGGTTGTAACTAGTAGGATATTCGTAATTTATTTACTTTGGGTGTCTTGTAGAGGTTGAGTACGAGTCATACGAGTCTTTGTGGTTTTCTTTATTATTTGGATTTATATTGAGGCACGTTTAAAGTTTATTCAGTTTTCGATTTTGATTAGGATTATTGGTTGTTTGAGTCTTTAAATACATGGTTGTAAGTTGTAACTAGCAAGGTTAGATTTGAGAATGAATTTAAAAGTTGAGTTTGGAGAGCCTGTGTGGCTGTGCATGAGCAATTCCCCCCCTCTTCTTCGTATGTGATCCCTTCTCTCCCCTGCAACTCTGAGAACCGATTCTCAGGTTTTCCTCTTTCTTCTACTGGCCCTCCATCAATTTAGTATCAGAGCTGAAGATATCTCCCTCCCTGTCAGTCTCTCTCATCTCATTCTTCTTCCCTATTCTCTCTTTCCTGTTACCATTCTGCCAATACCAACAGTGAAAAAAAAAACCCTGTGTGAACACCCTCCATCTCCCAGCCCTTCCTTCAATTCCAGCACAACCTCTCCGTTTGGATTCCCACAGAGCAAACCCAACCACCAAACCCAAACCAGACCTCAGTTCCGCCACATCCACCAGTGAATAGCACCCCTCTCCTTGATTCCCAGAACCAACTGACACCGTCTTCCCTTTCCCTCCTAGGGCTCCATCGTGTGAAAAAAAAGAGTGAAGAGAGGAGAGAATGAGAGACAGAGACGTGAGAAATAACTCATACTGGTCTCCGGTTTCAGAATCCCGCATGCTGGTTCGAACTCGAACCCCAGTCAAAGTCTCCTTGTTGAAGTCGAATCCAAGTCCCAATCGCACTCGACTCCGCTGCTGACAACTCACAAGACCTTCCCCCTCGTCGCTGGTTTCCTCTCTTGTTTTCCAGAGGTAGGAGACTCCTAGTTGAAGTCGTCTACCCTCCCATAATAAGTCGTCCTTAAAATCCTTTTTCCCCGTATTGCCCCCCATTTAGTCGTTATTCCATTTAGGCTATGTTTGGTTGTCAAGAAAAGAAAGGAAAAGAAAAGGGAAAAAAAAAACATAATAAGACAAAAATCACGATGACACAATGATTTATGTGTCTCTCTCTCCTCAAATTCAAAAAAATATAATTTTTTCTTTTTCTTGACAACCAACCATAGCCTTTAGTTCATATTTTCTTTTTTCCAAAATTATCCCCTCCCTATGCCCTTCACGTTAGTGTGTTTAATAGGTTATTTTTCCTTTTATACCCCTTTAGTGCCCTTTATTTCCACTTTGTCATTATTTTTATTTAGTTTCCAAGTTTGTCCCTTCCTCCCATACGTTGCAATCCCCTTGTGATTCTTAGTTTAACTTCTAATATTACGGGACTGCCACCCAATTGTACCTCTCATTTTGTTTACAAATCTGCCATTGTTATCATAAATCCACTGACTCCTTGATTTGATTCTCTTCTTAGTTGTTTGGGCCCATAGGCATGGTTCCTATGTGTTTAGGTTTAAAGTTTGCTTGCCCAACGGAAAACTTTGTCTCACGATCTGTCGTAGAGATGCTATCAAAGACCGACCAAATTATTATTGAGTGAGGATTATGCATTCGTCGAATTGACGAATTCTCCATTTCTCAGTATTATGATGATGCTTATAGTGAAGTGTTCGGATATTCTCAGCACTTATTAAATTGGGTCGATTTGCCAAAACCGCAGGGACAGGTACAGACCAGATTTAGGAGAAAATCTGTAACTCTCAATTCTGTGGTTAGATGGGCCAGAAACTCTGGTCGGTTGGTCTATCTGGGGTCTTGAACAAACCCTCAAAGTTTCACAAGAATCCAACAGTAGGATTGTGAGATATGCACTTTGTCAGAAAATAGAAACTCTTCAAATCTGAATTAGAATGTCAGAAATTTGAGATGTAAATTAACAGCTGACAGAAGAAGAAGTAAGAAAACTGAACTCTGGAAAATAGAAATCAATATATAATGAGAGGAACTGATAAAGAGGTGTCTTACCAGCCATAGGAAGTTTCAAACACTGGCTGGACTGAGTTCTGCAGTTGAAGATGAGGAACTGAAGAGAAGAACAGGGATATCCCACCATTTCGAAGAAGGCTTCTCACTGGCCTCCTCCTTGGAATCTCACTGAGGATGCTGTCTCACACAGCAGGAATGCCTCTCATGCTCACACACATGCACATAGCACATTCTTTTGGCTGTCAATCGTGGCTACTATGGAGGCCTTTTCTTTATTTATAAAATTGTAGAGCTGTTACAAAATTAGTAACTCTCAATGGCTAAGGGAGAGTTACTAAATTAAAGGTGTACAGGAAAATTTGAAACTTCACTAATAACAGCAATCTTGCTAGCCAAGGTAATAACATGAAAACTACAGCAGAAAAGTAAAAATAATAGAAAATAGAAACTGGATCCTAGATCTCCATGCAAGATGCTGCTGGTTGCTGGTTGAACTCCTCCCACACATGGTTTAATATTGGGCCTAGGCCTGGGCCATGAAGACCACTAAACTTGGGCCTATGATGGCTGGTCCCTCTTGTTCCTGTGGAAATATTTCTACTGGAACCTCTGATCCACATCAGGTTTCTCCGTTGTGTTGTTGCAGCTCCCTATGCTGCCTTATTTTTTGTGAAACCCTAGTTGTTGAATAGTGGAAACTAGGGTTCTTATACTGTTGAAGAGATATTAATATATAGACTATCTGCATTATTTACACTTCCAAGTTCTACATCATGCTATTGCTGCCTGCTTCTGTTTTCTTCATGTGCACAAGTGTTTTTCCCATCGGCTACTTGGTTGTGATGTAGTTAAGATCTGATCATCATCTTCTTCATGCTGTGGAATTGAGATAAGTATACTGCAAGATTGGAATGCCTTTTCTTGGTTATTCGATCGTGTTTTCTGCCGTTCTTGAAGAGTCCTAGTCCAAGAAGGATTTTTCAAGAACTCATAATTATTTGTCAGATCATTAAAGAATTTTGCGGCAGGGTTATCTATTCCCATTGGAGTGACAAAATTTTTAGGAAGATTAGACCTGATTTACCCTATGCAATTTTAGGCAGAAGATTTATCTCCTGCGAGTTGATCAGATTTGGTTCTTTTGCTCTCTCTAGCTTCTTGACCTGCGGTTTTTGTTGTCTTGTATATAAGCTCAGTATATGTTGCTCCTCGCTGTTTTCTTGATGGTTTCTTTGTGATTACTTCTTCTTAATACTCCGCAGTTGTGGGTGACCTTTCCTCTTCCCCCCCCCTTTTGGTGACCGAGACTATTGCTGGAATTCTTCATTCTTCTTAACACATACTGCAGCTGAGTTAATGTGTCTGAAATCTCTTCTTCAAGAGCTTGGTTTTCCTATTCTAGTTAATTTTATTATAAAAAGAAAAGGAAGACGAGTTACAAACTCATAAAGGATAAGTCCCCAAACACTTTCTGGGTCTAAGCACATACCCCCTATCTAGCTGTGAGATCTGCCATGGCTTAACTGTCGTGGACTCCTGGGTTTCGAACAGAAAAAGGAGTTCACTTGAGAGGCAAGGGCTGTGTTTGGTGTATATATATGGTAGAGCTATTCTAGCTAATTTTGTATCCTGGAGTTATTCTGAAAAATTGTCATTTTACGGCTATAGCTTGAACCGACAATCTCTTTGATTGAATTGGTAAAAAATAATGGATTTTCCAGAGCTCAAAAGGGACTGGGCTATGGGTGTTTCAAATTGAAATTTAACTTTGAACCAATGTCATTGCTTTGCTCCTATTGCAGTGACAGCATTCACAAGTAAACCATGTCAGGTATTGTCATCCTCGTCTCCCTCTCCATTTCTCCCTTACAAGTCTCTGCAATGATCTGATAGAAATTTCCTTGTGGAAATTGGGTTTGGGACTGGCAAATTGGGATCCTGCAGAGTATATCATCGGTGAACACCACGACTCAAATACTCAAGCAGATTCTTTCTCGCTTTCCCCCCTCTTTCTCCGTCCACACACACAGATGCACATACACTGAGACACACAGACACACAAATGCGTAGAGTTGGCTCCTGTTCAATCAATTCAATCAATAGGTGTAGCTACACAAAGCACAGGTCACGGTCTCCTCTCTTTCTCTCCTCCCAGCTAATACTCTAGCAGATTCTTCTCCCTCTCCCCTCTTGAACACTTTCACTTCTGTCATCCATATAAGCCCATAATTTTTGCAGCAGCTGGCCCCTTTGGAATTTTTTTATTTATGCTTGACACTGGCATTGATATCTTTCTAACCTAGCTTCAACCCAAAACTGATTTAAGAGTCTTTATTTGGCCTGAATTCTGTGCAGTTATGTTATCTTCTATCTTTTATGCAGGCAGAAATGGATCAGCTGAAACTTATGGGTCCTGTTATATTGAATGGAATCTTGAGGTCTCTAGATGGTTATTCAATTACAGAATCAGGTTGACATTGTTTTCTGTTGTAACTCTATGTGCACACAACCCTCTTTCTGTATGGTTTGCTTTCATCTTTCCTTTTTCATTGGTCAAATGTGGTACGGAAGTTTTCCTTCATTTAGTTGAGACTATTACTTGTACAAAAGGGTAAACCAGGAAAATTACTTATAAAAAAGGAATCTGAAATTAGTGATATCTCAATAAGGGAAACTGAGTATAATTATGTAACTGGATCTTTCTGTGTACCACTGTTCAGATGCTATTTCCAGGGATGTCAAGTCCTTTGCTTTTCAAGCAATTGGCTTGATAGCACAGCGCATGCCTCAACTTTTCAGGTTTTCTACCCTATCTCTGTTTCTCTTTGCTAGCTTTGTTCTCTTTATTGTGATGAAATTATCTGCAATGCCGGCTCTTCCCTTTTTCTTTCTCTCAGAGATAAGATTGACATGGCTGTTCGGCTTTTTGATGCTTTGAAAGTGGAGGATCCATTTCTTCGTCTCACCATTCAAGAAGCGACCAATTCCCTTGCTGTAGCTTACAAGGTATCTTATTTGCATTCATAATTTATCCACACTGTCATTCTTTAGATTCCTAATTGTCATGAAAAGTTATGTATATGGCATCACCAGAGGATCTGGAATGGTATTTTTCCGCAAAGTTGGTTTTGTGTTGCTCTGAAGCTCTTTTATGGATGCTGCTACCTGAAAAGCTGTTTACTAATAAATAACATATATGTGACGTGTGGGTGCTGGTGTTTGTTTTACTTTTTCTAAACTAAAAAATGAAACAAAAGAGAAAGGAATCTAAGGTGTTTTTGGCTTAAAAGTGAGATTAAGTTTGGTTGTGAGGGCATTCTGGCCTTTGGCTGGTGTATTTGAGGTTTTAATTAGATATTTTGTAATTTTCATTTTCCAAGAATAGTTGGTAATTTTTTTTTTTGAGTGAATAAAGAATTCATTACCAAGAAGCCCCAAAAGGGGAAAAGAGGAAATACAAGAGAAAGAAAACAAAACAAGCAGCACCCAACTCTCAAAAGGGAGGGACAGACAGCTGAAACAAAGTCACGGGCAAGCCCCAGGAGACAACAATAAGTCTGTTCCTTGGGGAATCTGGAACATACTAAGATAAGGTAACATGTGGGGCTTAGAGCTAACATCAAAGTAGATGGAATTCCAAATCTTGTTGAAGGAACTGGAGTTGGAGGTCCATCTGTGACGATTGTGCTCTGTTGAAATATGATTGATAGTAGCATCAAAGGCGAGGGGCAACATCACAGATTGACTTCCCAACATAAGTCATATGCACCCAAATCCACTCCCTTGCAAGAGGAAGAATTCTTCTATTACATGGCCAGCATCTGCCTAAGACCAGCTTCTAAACAGTGGAGGTGAAGGGGCAAGAGAAGAAAAGGCGGTTGACATCCTCCACTCTGTTCCAACATAATGCACTAGAAGGGCAGACAATAATCTGGTGATGCAGAAGAAAAGACTGCGCTGGAATCGAAAAAGCTCTCCAAACAGTAAAACTGTGATGAGAGATGTGACCTTTAAACCACACAATCTTGCGTCAAAGAGATAGAGGCCCACGAGCTCTCACATAGTCCCAAGCTGAGAAGGAACTGAAGAGGCCATTGGAGGAAGGGTGCCAATTAACCGAATCACCCTTGTTTCTCTGCCCATGAGGGAGGGGTGGGGTAAGGCATTCTAGATAGCAGATAAAGTAGGGGAGGAGGGTGGAGGAGCAGCCCAATCACCTTGAGATATAATGGAGGCTACTGAGGAGAACTTATAGATACCCGAAGAGTAGATAGCTCTATCATCCACAACTCATAGAAGAGCGAACCAAAGGGAGGTGGACACCCCATCAACAATGTTGGAGATAAAGTAGGGGAGTAAGGCATTCTAGATAGCAGATAAAGTAGGGGAGGAGGGCGGAGGAGCAGCCCAATCACCTTGAGATATAATGGAGGCAACTTAGGAGAACTTACGGATACCTAAAGAGTAGATAGCCCTATCACCCACAACTCATAGAAGAACGAGCCAAAGGGAGGTGGACACCCCATCAACAATCTTGGAGGATCCGAGGAGATGGCCCCAAGAGCTAAGGGCTTGAGATTCAAAATCTTTTGCCAAACCCAAGAAGCATCAAAGGAGGGGAGACCATCAATGGGTACACCATGCTTCCTCCCCCATTTCCTCTTTGAGAAGCCATTATGTAATCTTCTTACAACGTTACAACAAAAAATACCACACCATTAACTTTTCTACGTCAATTGAAACTCCGAAGACAATAATAATGCTATTTATTAATTATTACCTAACTCTTATATCTTTTCCTTATAAAAACTATTTTCTTAGTTTTTTTTAACAAATAATAACACCCTGATTAACTGAAATGAAGTATGGAATAACATAGTAATCATCCCACCACCAAGCCTCCCTAGAGGAATGATGTTTTCCTTTCAATCGCCTAGGACATTTTTAGCAACCTTTTTAATACACAGTCATTTTGTTCCACATTGTATTAGTGTCTCCATCAAAATCCCACCTTCTTTGTTGGACCAATTTATCAGTAAATGATTTCAAGATATCTCCTTTTAAGCTCCACCACCTTATCCTAAGGCAAATAACCTCACCTTTCTTACGATTTGGCATAATGAGACACATATCCATGACCACTAATCTATGTTTTGTGGTTAGGCTCTCCCCTTGTATAACCTTACAATCCTTACATAACCTATCAGACTTTCTAGTTAGAAAGAAATCTATTTGGCTACTATGATGCCCACTTTTGAAGGTAACTAAATGTTCCCCTTTCTTTTCAAAGTTTGTGATTACAATGGAAAAATCATAAGCCACGACAAAATCTAAAACCGAAGTCTCCTCCTCATTCCTGTCTCCAAAACCATATCCTCCATTTACACCTTCATAGCCTCTACGATCTCTCTCAACATGTCCATTCAAATCACCCCTTATAATATTCTTTTCTCCTTGGCTAAAACCTTGCACTAAACCATCCATGTGTTCCCAAAATTGTAACTTACTACTTTCATCCAGTCCTACTTGGGGTGCATAAGCACTAATTATATTAACCTCTTTCTCCAACACAAGCTTGATGAATATAATCTTGTCACCAAATCTTTTAACATCCACCACATCATTCTTTAAATCCACTCCACTTCTATTACTTTTATTTCCCGTATACTGAAGTTTAAAGTCATCGAACTCCTTAGCTTTTTTACCCTCCTTTCTAGTATTTTGAGTGCAAGCTATATGCTAATCCTTCTGCTCATAACATAAATCAATTCTATACTCTTACCCTTTAAAGAAACTATGTTCCAAGATGCTAATCTAATACTACGTTTTTGGATTAGCTTCTTTACTTGCAGTCCTGCACTCGTCCATGGTGTGATAACCCTTGCCTACTTGTTATCGCATCTAGGTGCCGACGCGGTGCGTCGCTTATAAGGGACACCCTAGCTAAACCTTGTCCACTATTCGCTATACCCGGGTCAAAGTGAAGCGCGTCGCTTATGGGGACGATCTAGCATAAGGTTGAATAACATGGGTTCTAGAATCTAGGTAAAAAGGGTATGGCTAAATTTTTTTTTTTTGGTGTTGGCTGCTGACTTGACGTACCGACCCTCTTTTATCCGGGCTTGGGAGTGGCAACAAAACACTGGTGGAGTTATAAATTGAGCCCCAACCAATATATATTATTATTTTTTTTAAAATTTGTTTCAAGAAGATCAAATTTTAACCAAAACTTCAAAACTAATTTAAAAAAAATAAAATTGTAGATGAGGTTCAACTAAGAACCATTCTACAGTTGGATCGTTAATAGTTTCAGCAGATCATCAATAATGAAAGCAAATCAGAATTAGAAGGTAAACACCAAAATACAAGGTAACAAATGCTAGATAATCCAGCCAGCAGTTTGGTGTGAAACTAGGATCGAATGGAGCAGGGGCTGGGTAGGTCTTGTGTTCCAAACCTCAGCCAGTTCTGATGGCTAACAAGGGAGATATGAAGGAAATCCCCAAAAGAGAAGGTTAGGACAGATCTCCCAAACCAGTGGAATTTAGAACACCAAACTTGGGATTGAGTTTAGCCCTTGATTGTGTGATTCTGCTCTCCAAACCTCTGCTGATTATGAGCCTTGGTTGTAGAGATATTAGCACTTGGAGTTGCTGGAAAATCTGGGCAGAATCTGTTGATGGGAGGCAGTTGCAGCAATTCACAGAGATGGTTAGTGGCTGATTAGGTCTTCAAGAGTGTAGCACAGTAGCAGGTTGGATTGTCTCAGCAGCAGCAACAACTCCAACAGTAGTCTGGATCGAGTTCAGGTCCTTCTCAGGTATAGCAACAGCACTTGGTTGGTGACTCAAACAACTGTAACAGCAGGGAATCGATTGAAGATAGGAAAAGAAGGTAGAAGAAATGGGTAGGGGGATGGGCTCTCTCAGCCCTAGGTCTGTCACCCACAGCTATCCCAGCTGTTGAACAGGGGTCTTACTCCCATAATCGAGTGCAAGAATGCCTCAAAACTTCATTCATTAATCGTTCGGGGGGCCCTCTAAGGGCATTACATATTTATGGGCAGCTATGCTTGCCTTACAAGTAACTGAAGTAAGAGAAAATTAGAAACTTGCAAGAAAAAGGAAACGAACTGAAAATATAAACTCAAGGAAATAGAAAGTTCTAAATAAAAGCTAAACCTACTTTCTAAATCTGAAATTAGAAACTAAACTGAGCTAAGGTTGCTTACTAAACAACCACAAAATATTTAAGAGAATAATTCTGAAAATAAAAACTAAACTATACTCCTAAATCCCCGCGCATAGACAAAATTGACCCTTCTAAAAAGTTTTCACACGATCTGGTCCTGGGCCCCACAGGATCTTCTAGTTACATTCTCACCAAGTCAAATGTGGGGCTGTGACACTGTTCACGTGAACAGTGTTTTGACCTCTTTTTTTTCATGTTTTGTCCTACAGAAAAAAAAATAAAATTCGACTATGTGAGGTTGTAGATTGGCCTATGATGTCTGACATATAAAAATTTGTAGGCCAACCAGTAAATATTTACCCTTTTTTACAAAAGTTAATTTTGGGGAAAAAGGGTATATTATCTCCGACTTGGAATCTTGCTCAAATTTGGCAAATCATCGCTGTAGATGCATTGAAGCGGTACCCAACACCTTGTTCCACTAAGAAATGGAGATGATTTGACAAAAAAAATCTGGAATTCTGGGGTTTTCTGCCAATTTCCCTCTCTCTCGGTAGAAACAGTCGAAGTTCACGAAATGGGTCAGAGCCATTTTGATTGAAATATTGTATTTATTAAACTTGTTATGTATCGTTTCGCATAACAATGCAAAATTTTCGTATGAAACCAAAATTTGTGCAAAATGTCAAAATTTTGGTCGAATCTTTGTATTCTTAAGGGTAGCATGCAGTTTCGTTTCGATCTTCATCGAAATCAAAACAAGTCACGAGATTTCGGTGGTTTCGACCAAAATCTCAAAACATTTACCCATCGCATCCTATTGTTTCATGAGATTGTTAGGATCTCTTTGGATTGATTTCTATATCAAATTCTGGGGCCTATTTTTATTTTGCTACGACTTATTTCTATTTCTAGAAATTGAAAAAAATAGAAATTCGAGAAATAGATGGAGAGCTCTTTCTGTTTCTCGAGCAGAAGTTGCTTCTTACTATTTTGCACTAAAGGTTTAATATACTCGTGCATATAAGGCTGTCTAGTGTGAGCAAATGTGTCATTTTTTAGGTTTTCATAACAGAAATTTTAAAAAAGCCCCTTTTACCATTTCTATCATTCAACCATTCAATACAGGGGAGAAAAACTTATGTATAGAGAAGAGGACGAATCTCAAAACCTCCGGCAGTTATGAATCCATTGGTGTCTCGACAACAGCTGGCCAATTTCTTTCCCTTCTCTCTCTCTCACTCAGAGATCCTGCTGAACCAGATCTGCCAGAAAGAGTAGCCAGAGTGCTCTCACTGCCTGTGTGATACTGCTAACTGAAAATGTCTTTGGCTGTAACTCTTTAGAAAGATATAAAGAAAGTTCATGGCTGTAGCAGTAACCACCTCTTGCACTCTCCATCTTCTCTCCTTTCCTACAATAATCTCGGATATGCAAAACCGGGTTTCCCCTTCATCTTCTTCTTTTTTGAAATCAACTGAAAGGGGGTTTCTCTAATGGACAGATCTGCAGTAACTCCATCTTCTTCCTTTTCCATTGCAAATCTGTTAACTCATTGAAACAATCAAAATTTTTTTTTTTGGGGGGGGGGGTGTTATTTTAGCAGTCAGATGTGCGGTGATTCGGTGAAGAGGATTCATACTAATATACAGTTGGATGATAGGCCTCAAAGCTTGGACATAAAAGCTCATATAGAAACAGAAATGGGGCTCTCCCATTGAAACTTTAACGCTGACATAGCAGAATGGGCTATTGTTGAAAGTTCTCATAGAGAAACAGAAAGGGAATGTAAAATGAAAAACAAATACAAAGTTATTTACCCATACAGAATCTATTTGCAATTGAAGCAAACAAACAATTTTTAATTCTTGACCAAAATTCTTAACATATTTGTTGAATTATTAGAAAAACAGTAACAGAAGTCGATCCAAAAAGAGCCTTAACTCTTCTTTATGGGGAAGGATTTGAACTTGCTAGTTGTTCTTTAAGTGTTTTGAAAATCGAGATGGAATTAAATCCTTCGTTCTTCATGGCACTGCTATTTTCCTTTATTGTTCCCTTTTCTATTGTATAGTTAGGGTTCGATAGGTTCACCAGGAACTTGCTATCTCTCACCAAACCTCTTAGGGAGATGTGACGGGATGAGAATGAGTTTTGTTTTTGGATTCTAAGCTGTTATTTTTTTACATTATTCAAATGTATGATGAATTGGGGGTAGTTTGGGTTTGTTCGAGTTAAGATAAGCTTCAAGTAGGATTGTGCATTTGTGCTAAACTTGCCACAAGCCCCACTTTGTTTCCCTAGTCTTTGGTATCTCAGACAGGATTTCCCCCCCTCTGAAAGCTCATTGTTCTCTTAATAACTTCAATAATAACCTTGAGTAATGAGAGGTAATAATTTTGTCATTATCACTTATCATTATTCTCTAAACTTGTCTTTTTATTTTTGCTGCTGCATCTGAATGTTTCTTTTCTATTATTAGGGAGCTCCGGCAACTGTCTTGAAAGATCTGGAGGCACTTCTGCTTAGAAATTCTCAAGTGGTAATGCCATTATTCAATTGAGCTACCTTATTGTTCTGTTGTTCAAAATTTTTTTTTTTTGTATCTTATCTACACATAGCGAAATAGGTGGGGAAATTTTTAATCAATTTACATTCTTATTTTTCTCAACGTTGGAAGCTTCCTGCTATTAATGAAGAGCAATTGTCTTGTTGATTATAAGGAACAAAGCGAAGTACGCTTTTGTGCGGTAAGGTGGGCAACATCTTTGTTTGATTTGAACCATTGTCCAAGCCGATTCATTTGTATGCTTGGGGTGGCAGATTCTAAACTGGATATAAGGTAGTTCAACCTTTTTATTTCTTATTCCAGTTTCAACTTCTATGTATCATTGCTTACCAATCTTTAGATTTGAGTTTTTATCCTTTTTAATCTTTCATTGTAGTATTCATTTGCATGGGGTCATGGTGTGTTGGTGACAATTTGATTTGGTAGCTTATTTCTTATGTCGCAGATTTATTTTTCATGTTTGAAAAAGCTTTCTGTGCTCGTTTGATAATCTTCATTTTGCTTAATGTGCACTTATTCAATAAAATGTGCTGGTACAATCCGGTTTTCTGAAATGTTATGTGATGGTCATATATGAGTTATTCTGTGCTATCTTTTCTTATATAAATTTTGCATAAATTGGAGGAGGTGGTCCTTTGGGCTCTTAGCAATCCCTTTGATATTGTCTTTTTCCCCTTTTATGTTATTTTCTATTTTCTTTAGCTGTTCTGTTTTCATAAAGATGTGGAGCCCCTTGATTTAATTTTTTGAAAGTTCAGCCTAATAATGTATTGGTCAGTTGAATTTTTGAGCATCTATCTATTTCTTTCTATCAAAGTCCCCCCACTTAAGATCTTTGAACTCTTCCAACTCTATAGACTGTAAAACTGTCGCAGTATTGTTTATTCAAAGGTTTTTGAAGCTTCCCCCCCCCCCCCCCCCCAACTGAATTTAAAGCTTGACTTTTCTTTTTTGCTTTTGGCCTGGTGTTCGTTTTTATATTCCTTCTTTCAATTGCTGATCCAAAAAAAAAAGTGAAAAACTGCACATCAATGGATATTCTATGATTAATTGTTTCATAGTGCAAACAGAGGTTTAACTGTTTGAGTCTGTTTCATGGTCCAACAGTTCAACTGTCCGCAGTGATATTTAAACTGTTGTGTCTCAAAAGGAAAATAATATTGAATGTATAAAATAAAGGGTTTGGCAGGTGGCAAATAGGTGTTACTTTCTTGTGTGCAGGAACTGTCAGCGACTCATATTTCTAAACTGTCATGCGGCTGAAGTGGTATGGGTTTATTTTATTGATCTGTTTGGGTTTAGTTGGAACTGGATAAGTGTGACCATGTGTCTATGCACCGGCCAAGAAGTCTATTTGGAGAGAAGGGTTCTGCTTTATGGAATATGACTTCATATTTTTCTTATTTATTTATTTGCAACTATACTGATTACTCACTAGTTGAGTATCCAACACAACCCCCCCCCCCCCCCCCCCAAAAAAAAAATACAATTTTGTATCGGAGCTAGTCTAGTTCATCCCCCTTGGAAGGGGACAACTTATGATATTTGTACCTTATTTGAGCTTGGAGGGTGAATTTGGAGAAGAGTGTGATCAGTTGGTTTTGAATGAGCATGCTTCTCATTTAGTTACACTAGGAAGGATAATGAGGTGGTGAAAATTGATGAGAGGGAGATTCCGCAAAGTGATTATTTTAGGTATTTGGGCTCAATCATAAATAAAGAAGGTGATATAGAGGATGATGTTTCACAGAGAATTAAAATAGGATTGATGAAGTGGAGAGGTGAGTCCAGAGTGTTGTGTGATCGACCTATTCCTATAGAATTTAAAGGAAAATTCTAAGGTTAGGCTTTTCATCTCTGACTATTATTATGCTTGTCTTCAATTTACTTTCTCTTAAATTGGTGCTATGTCCCCTTATTGCTAGTTGGACTACTTCAAAGAGGCACTGACATTTTTTAGGGTGAAGTGGAACCTTATATTTATTTTTACAATGCAGATTGATCTTACTCAATTTATTGCAGTTCCTCTTGCTTTTACTCACAACTTTTAAACACATCATTCTAATTGAACCATTGCTCCTTGGGGAATTGATATTCCGTTTCCCTATACGTGAAAACAATTTTCCCTACTCATGATGGTTGTATCTTTGGTTCAATTGTTATATCCACTTTCATGTCATGCGCCCATTGGAGAAAATCCCCCCCTTCCCCGTGGAGAGTCACTTTGTTTTCAGTGGCTGGTGCCTATGGGATGTAGGGAATGCATGGCTGTTTAAGATTTCCCTTTTCTTCTCATGAGACGGTGCGTGCTAGAGCTGATTGTAAATCAGCTTGACCACAGAGTGATCGTAGACCAAGGCTTCCTTCATATGCTTCTTTTTTGCCAGGTTCATTCGATTTGTTGTGGATTGGATGATGGAAAAACCAGCAAGCAGAAAGTGGGGCTTAGTCATGTCAAACAGCGAGCTATGCTTCCAGAGCAAAGCCAGCTGCATTAGTCTATCACGATGACTACCAGAATGTTGCATTGGGAGGCAGGTAGTTCAGTAGTAAGGATGTTCCATGCTGGTACTTTTCTGGATTGAACTCCTATGCTTTGTGGGAGGAACCATCCTGATCGGATTGCTCATTAGGTGACCCCCCCTTAAACCTTGATTAATTCCCCTCAGAGGAATACTGGTCCTTGAGGTGTATGTAGAGTGTTAAGAGACAGCATATGAAGTATTTCTTTGTGACCCAGTGAGGGCTGAACTTCTATCTCTCAGCTTGCGTTTGGATGTTTAACTCAGGTGAGGTTGCAGCAGCATCATGGCTGAAAGTGAATCAGTAGTTATGATAGGATGTCCTTGGAATATTGGAGATTCCCCTTAAGATCATCTCATCTGATCATATACATTTCCCATATGATCTTGTCAGCTAATGCCTCGTTTTCCTGAAGACCTAAATTGTCTAATTCATTGGCAGATAAGCCAGCAAGGCAAGGTTTTGTGAGCCAAATATTGTGTTTGGGGAGTATTATACTCTAGGGTATCATGAGGTTGGTTAGGCTCCGTTGGCCCTTAATGTTCTCTTGTTTTTTTCTTAATATTTTATCTGGGAAGCTGCCCCTCTGTTTTTGTTGTATGCTACTTTAATTATTATAAAAGTTATTATCCATAAAAATAGTTTTTTTTCCCCACTTCCCTTTGGTCAATATTTACATGGATTTTGTTTTACATATTTTATGAGGCCTAGTTAGGTTGTGAATGTCACATCGTTTTTCTTGTGTCAAGTTTATTGATAGATGAACACATTGACCTTATTCTTTGTAGGGAAATGGCTCATGAAGGTCTCTTTCCCACGAAAAATGAAGAGCAAACCATGAGCCAGAATTTTGACGTTAAATATCCTGATCTTGGAGAGATGCTAGATTATATTTGTAAACAGCAGCCAAAATTGTTGGATTCCACTGGAATGGCAGAGGAATCCCTTCTTTTTCCGTCAAAAATGTATGTGGCTATGATTAAGTTTTTGCTGAAGTCCTTCGAGGCAAGTTTTGAACGAGATGACTCTGTTCGGGGAACATCGGAATTTAACTCCTCAGTGGAGACAATGTGTCTGTTGCTAGAACATGCTATGGTATATGAAGGTTCAGTTGAATTGCATGCTACTGCCTCAAAGGGATTAATTGCTATTGGATCTCATATGCCCGAGGTTAATTTGCTAATTATTAATGCATTCTTCCTTTAGTGGTTTTTTTTTTTTTGATAATATTGTTCAGTTTCACTCTTTTAGTGGTTCTTTATCTGATTTCTTCCTCTCCCTCCCCTCCAAAAAATTCTCTGTAGATGATATCTTCACGCTATGCGGGGAAAGTTTTGTGGTTAAAGAAATTACTAGGGCATTTGGATTTTGAAACACGTGAATCTGCAGCACGCTTACTTGGAATAGCTTGCTCTGCTCTTTCTACCGCAGAAGCATCTGCTCTTATTTCTGAACTTGTTTCCTCTGTTAGCGGAACACATAATTTAAGGTATGTATGACTGGGATTTTGCGACTTGAGGGGTTTCAACTTTTGAGTTTCCCTAGTTTGAGCTCAATGTTTTCATTGCTTGTATTTGTGGATTTGAACTATTTCTTTAGGTTTGAAAGTCATCATGGTGCATTGAGTACGATAGGATATGTTACTGCAGAATATATGTCGGGAACAGAGCCTGTAAGTTCTCTTTTTCTAAAAACTGTTTTTTTTTTCTATGCCAGTTATCACTTTTCTCATTAACTGGCAAACAAATATTCCTGCTTGTTTTAACGTTTTATTTCTTGTGACATCATTGAACTATCAATCCTATCTTATTTTATTTTACCTTGAAAAAATATTGAAAACATAAAGATGGGAACAAAATACTATAGTACAACAACAACAAAAACAATGGCATTGCCAACCATAATTGCCATGGTGTCTGGGTGACCAAGGCGGCCTAGGCGACGCCTTTACAGCTATGGTACCAACCTAGAAAGGTTTGGCGGAACTACAAAACAGAACTATTAAGTATTAACAGGATAAGGGCTCACTTACAAAGTGTCCTGGTAACCCCTGACTTAGCCAATTCGTCAGATATAGAATTGTCTGTATGCATTCTCCATGGAAAGGAGAAGTCTTGGTTGTTACGTAACTCTAAATGCCCTCACACCAGCCGACCCTAGATTGCCAAATGAACTGCCATCAATATTCAGCTTGATCACAAATTGAAATCCTATGAGAGACCTGATTTAGAAGAAATTCAATGAGTTAACAATCAACAACTCAGATGAGAATGAAATTTTGATTGGATGTCAATTTAATGATCTAGAATAACACTTCAATATGATTGAAATCAGATAGTCATATCTGAAGTTATGGACTAATCCTATTGCACTTGAAGTAGGACTCCAAGAAATCAACACGAAAATCAAAAATTGAAATTGTGTAATGTAGTCCTAGATTGGTAGAAGAGCAACTAGGAGCCAGTACACCAGGATCTGATATGAACTGGTAGGCCGATTGGGGCAAAATGTGATTTTAGGTCAAAATTGGGTTAGGTTAGGGTTTGAGGTGTTGGTTATGCTAGGCAGGTGTAGGGGAGTCTATGAGTGAAGGTCCTGAGATGGTTTGGTAGGTATTTGAGTGTAGTTAGAATGAGACAGCAAATTAGGTTAGGGTTTCTGGGTTTTTGAAAAGCGTAACATGAGGGAATTTAGGATTTAGAGTGAAGAAATGGACCTTGGGTTAGGATCGAGTGCTAAGGGGAATGTGAGTGAGGTTCGGTTAGGTTATGGTAGGTTTTTGATGGCTGAAATTAGCTGGACAGAAAACTAGGGTTTTGGGGAGTGGAGAGATGGAATCTAGGCTTAGGATGGTGGGTTGGGGCTGCAAAGAAGATCGAGTGCTCCTAAAGGGCAGGGGAGTACTCGATCAGATTATGGGCAGGATTTAGGGTTATGGGAAATTTAAAAAACGAAAGGGGGAAAACTTAAGGTTGGGCTGTAGAGTATGAGAAGAAGTATGGGGATGGGGATGCTTTCACACATACTTGCAGTAGCGGAGAGTAATCGGCAGTAGCTTGAATAAAAATTGGATCTTGGACAGAAAACTTGAAGGAGAACTTGAAACGAACTATCCGGGCTTCACACTGCAAGCTGTCGATTGGATCAGACGCCAATCCCACCAACGAGGGCTTCACACCGCAAGGTGTCGATTGGATCAAACACCAATCCCACCAACTTTGATTAAACACAAAGCAAATCTTCAAGGAGTAGAGAAGTTTCAGCAGCTTGCAAGCAGTTTTTAATTTCAAAAGTGGAGAGTGAAGAGCTCCCCGGTTTGCATTACTTAAATTGGGGCCTAAGGGCTTTACACCTATTCAGCCTAGGAGTGTGAATACTCCTAGCCAACTCTACTAGTTCACCTCCTTTTCTAAATTCGTGGGAATGGTGTGGACCCAGAAAATTACAATAAATAAAAGAAAGGTGACTCAAGTCACTTCAATTGAACCGCTGGTTCAAACTAGTTTTGGACCGGTTCAATTTAAAACACTAAAAAATAAACCAAGTATAGAGCTAATCTCGTGTGCAACCTATGTACCCCTACTTTAGGTCCATAAAAGTGACCTATCACATTGAAAACCCATGGGACCAATGGCCCAACATGTATCGAACCTAATCCTAGATTTATTCTATCAAACTAAGCCTCTTTTGGTGATGTATCTGCATCACTGTGGGTGTGTTTAGAATACTATACAATTACCAAATATGAAATCAGATTTCAAAACTGAGATGTAAACAATGAGAAACAGAAATTTCCAGCAACTAAAACATGAAGAATAACTGAACAGAAAACCAGAAATCGCTAACCCAAGTTTTAACTCATTTCATATGTCTACCTTTGCCCTTATCAAAGAAAGAAGCATTATATAAAATCAATGCCTTTCTCTCTTTTTTTTTTTTCCCTTCCAAAATTCAACCATACCTCAATCATCCTTCTACTTTAGCTGTGGTGCCGGAAAAAATTTCTAGCCAGTGAACCTACAAATTTCCGTGTCAATGAAATCCAGTAGGGTATTGCAAATCCATGGATTGCAGTGAAAGCTTCAACCATCTCTGTCATTACCACAAGTGTTTCTGTCACCTTCCCTCTCTGTCATGAACTCTACAACTCAGTTTGTGGCCATTAACACAACCCACACCCCCTCAGTCTCTCTCTTTCATTAGTCACCTGTAATAGAGAATTTGCATCAGTTTTGAAGCAAAATCCTCCATTATTGGAGCCAAAAGAACCATCAGAGATGGATCCCTGTAAAGCTGAAAGTTTAACCTGAGAAGCTCGTGCTTACTAATCTTCTAATGGTAGAGATTGTTTTTTTGAGAGGGAAAGTTCTGTGTTCGTGATTGGAACGTTGAAGGAACCTCAAAGCTTCTAATCTAACTTTGCTCAAGCTTGAAGTGAGTGCAGGTGACACTTGTGCTGGTTTTTGCTGAGCTCGGATTAAAGCCTCATTGTTTCCTTGGACAGAATCCCTTTCTTAGGAGGGTGAGGGTGAGAGAGAGAAAGAAGATATGACAATATTACATACATAGGACTTGCAACAGGGTGAAGCTATAGTGGTCACCAGTAGATGGATCAAATGTAGCGATAAAGACCAAATATCCTCTCCAACTGCTTCCCCACCCAGTCCTTTTTCATCCATCGCCCCAGTTCTCCGTTTCCCCTTCTTGTTGTTTATTTTGGAATGGATTTGAAGATGTTGACCACCTCGTTTTAGCCTGTACCTTCTCCTCCACAGTTTGGAAAACAGTCTTGGGAAAATGTTGGCCAAGGAATAGGAGAATCCTCCTCTTCAAAGAATGGATTTGGGTTGATATGAAATGCTGATTCCTCTATCTGTGATGATGTTGAAAAGCTTGCATTCAGTGCTGCTATCAACCACATTTGGATGGAACGCAATCTTCGTAGATGGACCTCTAACTCCCACTCATTCCACAAAATTTGGAAGGCTATCTTCTTTAACGTTAGCTCCAAAGTTTCCCTTCTCTCCCCCACCCCCCCCAAAAAAAAAAAAAAAAAAAAAAAATGTAACGGGCACCCCAAGTGACAGGTTTATTGTTGTCTCCTAGGGCCTCCCCTTGCCTTTGCTTCAGCCCTCCACCCCCCCTTATGGATAGGCTGTTTTTGTTCGCTTTCCTCCTTGTATATTCTCCCCTTCCCTTTGGGGGCCCGCCTCTTCTCTTTGGTAATGACTTATTTATTAACCCCCCCAAAAAAATCTATGTCTTGTTATTGCTAGGTTAAATTTTTACGAGAATTAATTCTGTAATCTTTTGCTCAACAGTCCAGTAGAATTTACAAAGAAGTGGAAATGAATTAGAAGACAATAAAACATAATTGCAATTTTACTCGTCGTTTTTGTATGAAAAATATGCAAACTGATTAGAATTCTTTGTGATTGTATTTTTTAATCTTTTGCATATAATAATATATATGTTTTCAACATAATTGAGGGACTACTTAATGAATGTATAGTTACGACATAATACAGTGTATTACAATATTACAAGAGAAGATACATGGGTATCTAATCTGTATTGTCCTTAGTATATAGTCAATTAATACTTTTTTTTTTTTGGCTTGTCTTATATGTGAAAATCTAATTGTAACCATAGCTTGATTCTGCCACGTGGGAGATGTGCCAAATCTTACTGTTGGATTTCTAGGGAATTGCCTATCATGACCATGTGTCAAATTTCATCATCAAATTCAATCATTTATCCTTCCACCTAATGCCATACCATCCCATGTATGTCCAAGAACCCTACTGTAGTCCCCTATACCCTCTCGTAGTTCTAAATTCCATTTTTTCCATGTGACAAACTCTGATCGGGATGAAACTTTATATTAGGGTACCTTGGGACCTATATGTCCACAGATTGTCAGCCTCCTCTTAGCCGCCACATAGTAAAATCTAGGCCATTGTTAAGTTATTTGTAATCATCACGGTTATGGAATTCAATTTCCCTTTTTTTCATTTTTATAAAAATTGGAAAACATTTTTTTCCCCTCTCCGTGGAAAAAGTGAGTGCCTAGCACATATTAGATTAGGTCAATAGAATGTAACAGGTATCTTTTGTCATGATATCGACTTTATATGCTGTAACTTATGGTATTTTTTCCAATTCTTTTACATCATTAATAAACTATTACAGTGGACTGTCAAACTAGATTTGGGATCGTAAAACGATTTAGGATGGTTATGTTATGCTTTTATTTATTCCTCGATGTTTATTTATTCTTAAAACTAGCAGTCTGTAAAGGCTGAAGTTTCATATTGTGATTTCCCATATTTTAGTTTTAGCCCAGATTTTGATGATTCCAACAAAATTTTGCAATTTGAACGCCTTAGGATATTAATCTTATATTTCTAAATTTATTTCCTTACAATCTTATGAAATCAGCTCGAGTGAGCATGACTAGACCAAACATTGTAAGGCATTTATTTACAGAATAGCCTTGTAGCTCTTTAGGCATCAAAGAAAATTAGTGGAATGTTATCCCCTGTTCTGTGATGTGTGGTTTCTTGGAAGTGGGGAAGTAGGGGAGTGTTAATGGAAAAATCCAGATCTTTGTCACTCTGTGCTGATATGGCTATTGGGTGGTATTTTATGGATTTGGCTCTTGCTACAAAAAGAGTCCAGGGCTGCTAGTAGATTTTTAGGGTCCAACTGTTTGTCCCTTTTTGGAAGGTGATGAATTTTCTACAGCAAGATGTTGCATAAGCTGTAAATGAAATACTAGTATATACACATGTTGAGTAAATCACATACCACTGACATTTAAGTAGAAAAAAATGAACTTTTGTTGCCCATTAGAAAAATTAAAAAAAGAAAGAAAAAACATTTTTGTAGAGCTGGAGATGCAGGATAGACAAGGTTCCAGTATTGTGAATCTTAGTGGGTCATGGGTCAGACTCAAGGACACGCCTGTGCCTTTGTTGGGAGGACTTACTTGTCCCTTCAGTTGTTTCTTATCCCAGTAGGACATCCAGAGGAAATGTATAAATGGTAAGGGGCCATTGAGGTACACTGCTCAAGATCTTGGTTTATTCTCTATAAATTGTTTTGTGGAAGGGTGATGCAAATCTAATCGATAGATATGCTTGTGGTGGGTAGTATAAAGTGAATCAGCAAGAATTATGAGAGAGATGTTGTGGGGAGGGAGAGGAGAGAAAACCAGAGAGGCAACGACCTCACTATCAAATAAATATAAACCAATTCCATTACTCATTTTGTGGGGGCTTGTGAGCTTTTGCAATGTATTTTTAAAGCTGTAAAATAGAAGAAAACAGAAAATAAAACTGGACCCTAAAAGAACCAATCAATGGGCTGATGTGGCAGTATCCAAAGGGCCTAAACTGAGTAAATAATAAGGAAACTTCCTCCAGCCTCAGGCTACTTATGGAAGAGTTCCTAACGAACTATACTGTTAAAGAAAGAAACCAAACAGTAAAAGGAAAAATGACTCTAACATTGGCTGACTTGGATTGTCCTAAATTAGTTATGGAAGAGTTCCTAACTAACTATACTGTTGCTTTTGGAGGACCTACTGTCACAAGTGTGGGTTGTGGTCTTGGTTGCATTTCTTTTTGGTTTTCTTATTAGATGTTGGTTGTGCATGTCCTGTTTCTGTAGCCGTTACTATTTCCATTTTGGTCTTTTTTACTTCCACGTTTTCTGCAGGGGGGGGGGGGGGTTTGGGTCTGCAATCTTTTGTTGCCTCTTCTCGTGCTCCTTTGCTGGCCACATATTTCATTTTCTTTCTTTTCTGTTCTAATAAATTGAAGTTACCATTTTAAGGGGGCAAGTTTGATCATGAGTCCAAAATTGAATGTGAGACATTAAGAGTATCTGAGATGACTGAACTTTGGAGAAATGGAGTTTGCTTGTTATATAATTTTCATCACCATGCTAGTTGTCTTATTGATGCATTCAAGTTAAAGCTGAGCTGTTGACTGGAATCATATGCAGTTCCTGTAGTATGTAGTATTTTGTGTGTGAGAAAATGTACAGATTGCATGGCTATTTTATATAATTTTCACTTCTCATTTTACTTTTTATTGGACAATATACTGATAGCCATTTTCCACCAGATCTTAGAGGAACAGGTTCAACGTACAATTAAGTGCCTTGTGGATGTGGTTAATTCTGAGACTGCAACATTGGCTTCCATTGCTATGCAAGCACTAGGTCACATTGGACTGTGTGGCCCATTACCAGTGCTTGATCTTGATTCTGGTTCAGGTAATTTGCTCTTTGTGTTTTGAAAAATTCTGAATTAAGTAATATCTGTATTATTTTACATAAAGAAATAAGGCATATGCAAGCTCAACCTTTTTTTTTTTAAACTGCAGCTGGGGTTTTGACAGTTTTACGTGAAAAGTTGGGGAAGCTACTCTCTGGTGACGATATCAAAGTTATCCAGAAAATTGTGCTTTCTCTGGGACACATCTGTATGAAAGAAACATCGTTCCCAGTTATAAGTGTTGCCCTTGATTTAATTTTCAGTCTTTGCCGTTCAAAGGTGGGTAACATTTCTTGTTTCATTTATTTATGCCCATATCAGCCTCTTTGTGCATAAAGTGCCGAAAGTTAGGACCAATGAGTTCACTTCTCTCAGGATCCTGCTGTTGCAGAGCTAAGGGTGTATTCAAGGGGGAATAAAGGCCATCCCAAACAGGCCCATATTTAGGCCCAACAACCATGACTTAAGTTATAGTCAGGCCCACATCTGGCCCATTTGTAGGTTGCAACTTAAGCAGTTAAGCTCATGAAGAGCCTTTGTAGCCATTGGCCATCAAGCTTTGGGAGATATTTTGGCTGATTTCGTGGGACCATGTGGTTGCCTCATGGGTGTTGCTACAAGAAACATTAGTTACTGATATCATGGGTACATGTGGCTGCCACATGGGGGAGTTGCTACAAGTTACATTAGTAGCTAATTTATTTTAGTTTCTATTATGTTTCAGTTTCCATTTATGTGGTAGACCCTTAGTATAGTAATAGCAACTAAGAGTCTCCCTCTTATTTTAGAAAGTTTCTTTGTATTTGGTGATTGGACATTATAAATAAAGAAGGTCCAAGTTACATTAATTGCTAATTTATTGTAGTTTCTATTATGTTTCAGTTTCCATTTATGTGCTAGACTCTTAGTATAGTAATAGCAACCAAGGGTCTCCCTCTTATTATAGAAAGTTTCTTTGTATTTGGTGATTGGACATTATAAATAAAGAAGAAGGCAAGCTGCCCATGACTTTGGTTGTTTGACAATTGCTCTATTGTGAGTTATGGCTGCTGTGGTGAATCAGTTGCACAGGCTCCTAGGTGGTGAAACCTAGGCTGGCTTATGACTTGGTGGTGATACCAAGTCATATCCCCCCTACCTTCTCTCTCTCTCTTTCTTCTTCTACCATTACTGCTCTGTCGAATTCCAGCAACAATCCCTTCTTCTAATGTGGCCATCATTAGGTACTCTTTCATCCCTTTCATGTCTTCTTCTTATATCCTTAGTGAATCTATTGCTTAATTACTTGTCCTGCAAGTTTCTGCCCAGATTTCCCTTCTACGGTTTCTGTTTGCTCTCCTATTCTAACTGTTGTTTTGTCTTATTGTTTCTATCAATCCAGCCAGCAGATATGGCCCAACTTTCGACAAGTTGTTCTCCTCTCTAAGCTCTTCCTTCGACTAGAATTGGAGATCCATCTGACCTCTGGTTTGAGAGTTATTCCTGTTTCTATAATTCTATTAAGTTTCTAAATTCTTTCTTTTTTGTTACTGACTCTGTTCATCATCGGGTTTGACTCATCCAACTGTTGGATCAAACTGATCTCCGGAGTATAAATTCTGCAGGTTCTAAGCACTATTCTGTCTAATACTCAGTCTCATCCAAGTGGTAGATGTTCAGTTATTGATTCGACTCTATTTTGGCCTGTTTCTATTTAACTTTTACTCTCTGTAATTCTGTCCTGTAGTCTATGTTCCGTTAATCTGTCCTACAGGTTAGTGTCCATCATATGCGAAAGCAGGACTTGCTCCGGGTTACTTCTAAGATATGCAGCTGTAAGTCTGTAACAATGCTTTATGTAAACACTGGGGGAAAGTAAATAGAACACAGCAGTAGGTTCTTGGTGGATCTCCAATAAAGAAGAACTTTTTACAGTCTTTTTATTCTGAATGGTTGGGGTGTTTATCAATATAGATTATAGAATGCTTTGCTTGTTCATCTTCTTTCTCCTAACTGCCTCTCTAGTGGCTGACTTTCTAGATAACCACATTAGATTGGCGGTAGCTTTTGTTAATCTCTCTCATATATGGATTCATACTTGTGAAATGCAGTGACAGGGCAATAGTGTTGTTCAAGCTGCAAGCTTTAATTAAAAACATTATGTTGTTGAGGCTGAGGTCCCAAGCTGGTAAAGCAGTTTCAGCTTTGGTTTGTTGCTATCCTCTTCCCTAGACTACTGCTACACATAGCATGGTCGAGGGATTGGATTCCTTTCGAGAGTTAACTCTTGAAACATGCACTACTCAATTGAAGCCCAAATCTATTGCTGAACTCTGAAAGTGAAAAATGGCCATAATTCATAAACGATATTTTATTGAGAATGGAACAGAATAGGTACAGAGACCAAGATCAAATAGAATAGAACACCCAAGACAAAAGTCCTAGAACATACGATAGGAAGTAAAAACAGATTAGGATACACAATCAAAGCTAGTCAGCCTGCGGCAGAAAATTCCTGGCAAACCAACCCAATCTATGAATCCTTCGCTTGGCCAGCACTCCACCATGCCATTAGCTGATCTCCGCTTCCGATGGAATGAACAGATCATAGTCAGCGTGTGGCAGAAAGTTCCTGGAAAACCAACCCGATCTATGAATCCCTTGCTTGGTCAGCATTCCACCATGTAATTAGCTGATCTTTGCTTCCGATGGAATTAGCAGTTCACTTGAAAAGGCAAAAACTTGGTATGTCTAATAACGTGAGTGAAATCTCCAGAGCCTATTCTTATTGGAAGACAGCCAAGTGATATTAGTAGCTGAATCTCCTTATGCCATGATATCAAGGAAACCCTCTCTAATGGCAAACTGCAGTCCATCCAGATAGAGAGAAGTTTCAGCACTGATTGAATTCGTGGTACTTATTGGACCTGAATGGGACCCTCAAAGCAGCTGTGCCTCTTAGTCTAGTCACTCCCCTTCCTCCTGAGTCCTGACAGACCTGGGTTCACAATAGAGGAACCATTGAAATTTAGTTTCCAATACTCCTCTCTTTGGCCTCTTTGAATTTAGGCTTGACGATATTCTCCCAACTAGTGAACAGGAAAGTGAGTTGCATCTCTGAAACGTGAGTCTGCAATTTCTTAATGAATTACCCTCACGGCCTCACCTTGGTTTTGATCTTCAAAGAGAAAACATTGAATAAAAAGTGTGCATTGTTATCTAAATCAACCATAGAAGAGGTAACATGGTAGCCTTCCATAAGTACTTGATCCTTGTCCTGAAAGGAGTGAAATGCTATAACCGCATCAGCTCTAAATTTGTCATTGGGGAATTCCAAACCAGATTAAACACATCCAGTCAGTGAAACCAGACTTTTTGGGCAAAGGAACACTCAAGGAAAAGGTGATCCAGAGATATTCCTCTCTCATATTCCCGTAAGGGTATTAAGTACTCACTCAAGGACTTGTCTCCCTGCTTGAAAGTAAACAGTTTATTTTGTAAATCATACACCCAAGAGATATTCTTCTCTAGAGAGAAGGCACACTTCAAGTCATCCCATACACCCTTAGCAGTAGGATGAAACATGACATTTGCGGCAATAGATTGATCCATGCTATTCAATAACCATATAAAAATTGTATCATTCTCCCGCATCCAGTCCTCATATGCCTTCATTTCAGAGGATCTGACTCAATATATTTCAACTTGCCTTGGCATTGATGTAGACTTTAACGGCCTGAGCCCAGAGAACAGAATTTCCAAGTCCATTGAGTTTAATGGTGGTAATTTGAACATTAACATTATCCATAGGTTTTGTAGTGTCAACCATCATGTAATAAATACCAAATAGAAACAACCAAGAAACAGCAGCTGACAGTCCAAAAGAAAATAGGAATGAATCAGGAGCAGCTGAAGTCAAATAGACTTGCAAGTATGGATCAAATAAAATCCAAACAAAGGGAATAGTACCCTATCTTAGCATTCAGATCTAAGAGACTGGTCTGAGAACCGATAAATAACAAATCTGGCTCAATAAAGAATGTCACCAGCCCCCAAAAGGAGAAAATAAATTACCACCGATCTGAAAGTCTGATGTGCTTCAAACTGAGATCGAGTTACCCTTTAGAGGAGGGTAACAATGCCTCAAAAACTGGATAGCAGTGGCTGGCCAGATTGAGATTAATTTCAGAATCTAAAAGTCTGAAAAGTGGCCTAAAAACAGAGTTCCATATGCCATTATAGTAGAAAAATACCACCAGATAGCAGGGGCCCGGATTGGCTCCAAAATAGTGTCGAAGAACACACTTCAGATGGGTACTGAAACCCCCAAAACTCAGCAAGATCTAGTGAACAGATCCAAAGTAATTGCAAAAATCAACCTTCTGAAAAATCACCCTAAAACTGGGTACCGCCAGTAGTGATAGAGAACTTCGATTGCAGAAAAATAGCTTGGAGGATCTCCTTTAAACTGAGACCGAGTTGACTGCCTGGTAGATCTGAGTTACTCTGCCAAATTTGAGAGGAAATTGATAATCTAATGTGGAGAAATTAAAGGACCATAAACCTTCTCCATAAGCTGCCGCAGGTTGAAGAATCAGTCTTCATAAATTCTAGAAGTTCATGAACAATAAGTAACAGATCAGCAGGCCCCTAGTTTGTTGTCATTCTATCAGAAACTAAGGCCTCAAGTACATAGAAGAAAAATTGAGGTAAAACAGAAAGCTTGGAGCTAACGTCAAAGGAGTCGAAATAGATGGCTTTCCTAAATCTTGTCAAAGGAACTGGAGTACAATGAGCCTGTTGCTTGGAGTGTCTATAACATTACAATGAGGTAAAACAGAAAGCTTGGAGCTAACGTCAAAGGAGATGGCTTTCCAAATCTTGTCAAAGGAACAGGAGTTGGAGGTCCATCTGCGGAGATTGCGCTCCATCCAAATGTGAGAAATAGCTGCACCGAAAGCAAGTTTCCCTGCAATGTCATATATCAAAGTCCCTGAGAAGGTCGTATCAATCCAAAGCCATTCCCTGGAGAAGGGGAGGATTCTTCTGCGAAGAGGCCAACAGCTGCCTAAATACCCTTTGCCATATGGTGGAGGAGAAGGGGCAGGAGAACAAAAGGTGGTCAATCTCTTCTGGGCCATTCCAACAAAGGGCGCAAGAGGGGGGGGGGATGTTTCTATGGATGAGGAAGACCTTGGGTTGGGAGGCAAAGGGAGCTTTTTATGGTCAATGTCTTCTGGGCTCATTGTTTAGATTATTGTACCCAGATTCCAAAAATTGCTGCTTTGCCGTGTCTCTTGGTTATTAGTCTCGATACCCCTTCCCTTGTGTATGTTCATTTTATATTTTTCCTTGGTTTATCTTAAAACTTATAGATTCGAAAGCATCTTACATTTTTCTTTTTCTTCATTTTACTCAACAAGAAAAAACATGTGGGGCCTATGAAAATCCACATTACATCCAAACACAAGGAAAATTAACTTTTTATGTGAAATAACTTCTCCCACCAATTTTTTTCCACTTCATTGCATTGAACTTTATCAATGAAAAATTTATTTTACTTCACTTACAAACTGAAGTGTCAAATCCTGAAATTTAACTTGATCTGACAGACCTTAAAAGTTGAAGAGATGAAAACACTTGGCTCTTATAAGCATCCTGAACTTCTGGAAAAGTCGTTACTACATATAGGAACTTATCTTGAAACAATGATAAATTACTTCAGTTTGACATTTTTGAATAGCTATAACTTTTTAAATGTTACATACAGCCATATACGGAACAGATTCTTATTGTCTGCAGTTAGGGATCTTTCAGGTTGAAGAAATACTCTTTGCTGCTGGAGAGGCTCTTTCATTTTTGTGGGGTGGGGTTCCTGTGACGTCTGACGTGATTCTCAAAACAGATTATACATCCCTTTCCCTCTCGTCAAGGTTTCTAACAGGTGACATGCCTTCATTCCTGTCAAGGCGCATGTCCACTGAAGAAAGTAAAGCCAGTGAGGATTGCCATACAATGGTCAGAGATGTAATAACTAGAAAGCTTTTTGATGTTCTTCTATACAGTAGCAGAAAAGAAGAGCGCTGTGCTGGGAGCGTCTGGCTCCTATCACTGACAATGTATTGTGGGCATCATCCAAAAATCCAACAATTGCTTCCTGAAATTCAGGTATGTTATTGGATCTGTTCTGCTTTACTTCTGCACTGTATTTTAACTTGATATTTGTATTTAATTACCTGTCTGTGCCTTGCCTTTCAGTTGGTAAATGTGGTCTAGGAAAAAAAATTATTGGATCTTGGGAATTGGAACTGTATAGGCTTGTCTATTACATTATTTACTTTTATACAACCAATTTCGAAAGGGAATGAGGAACTTAGCAGGAAGGAAGGTATTCTCTTGTCAGGTATCTGAATCTATACTTCAGTACGAAGACATGATAGGTTTCACTCTAGTCCCTGAAAGGCCTTTACATTTTCTTCGCCAATGTGTGCATTAAAGAAGCAAAACATGAAAAATAAATGATTGTATAGAAAAATGCGGAATATATATGCTGCACAGTGCTGAAGTGTCTTTTCCAATATAGTGGATGCCCCAATGTATTCATGATTAGGTATTAAGCAATGCTTAGTTGAGTAGAGTCAGTCAGCTAGTCAACACTGGCCAATTAATACATAATACTATCAAACATATTGTTGGTCAACTCATTGAAGTTCATCCATTCTTTACTCTATCTTAACCTTTCTCCGAGTGCTTGTTGGCAGTTTTCTTTTTCCATTGTATTTATCCTTTGCTCTTTATGTTATTCATTGTGTCCTTTTCAGTAGATTTCAGTTAGTTCATAAATATTTTCTTTGATAAGCCCAAATTTTTTATTAGAAGTTGAACACTGCTGTACAAGTCCAGAGAATTACTGAGTAGAGAACAACTTCCAGTCCCTTTTGATCTTGCTAACACAAAGGCCCCCTAAACACTTGCCATACACAGGCCTTCAAAATCATTTTCTCCTTATCTTGCCAAGCTAGCCAGTCAGAATGCTGAGTAATTGTTAGAGGCCATGTCAAAGGCTCCAAGTTACTGCAGTGGGAACAAACGAAATTTTCTCCCTCCATTACTGAAAGGTTATCTTTCCAATTATCAAGCAGTATCGTGGCATCACTCAGTAAATTCCTATGTCCTCAAGCACTGCAACCAGGACTTCATGAGCAGGTGGAAAATGGATTCAGCGTCACCCAAACAAAAAAGAGAGAAAAAAAATTGGGCAAACAGAATCTTCTAGAGACCAAATGATCTGTTGGAAGGATGCTTTTTCTTGTTGTTGTCCATAAAAAGAAATTGGGGGTTTCCTGGTCCTTCCAGAGACTCAAACAAGGATTTAACTAGAAACACACCTGATCAGTCGAGAGTTCAGCAATAAATTAAAAGAAAAAGAATATAATTTCTTTGACATATGAATATGAGTTTTTTTTAACAGAAGGATTTGTTCTCATCTTCTTCAACATTTGAAGTTTGACTGCTGTAAAGCATCCTTCGTATTAGCTACTCCTTCGTTTCTGTTGTGTTCATTTTTGTTTAAATCAGCATCTGCAAGAGATTATATTTGTGTTTCAAAGAAAACATAAGCACCAATTAATATAGAAATTTTAACTCATGAAAACCTATGCGAGCTACTGGACAAAAAGCAGAGAAGAAGACTTTCTATCTACCCCAACAAATTCTATAAAACCCGAAGCCAATTCAATTAGGTATAGGCCAATGTTGGCACTAACTCTTGGAAAAACCATATAATTGTTTTCAAGAGTACTGATATTTCTCTCCTTCCTAAGATCCCAACACTGCATATGGTATAAGTTCAACAGTACACTTCCCTCTTCGGCAGAGGGGCTCAAGGGCCAATGAATAAATAATTTTATTAGCATCTCCATTCTCCATTCCATGTCAGCTGTACACCAAACAGACTGAAGAATTTTGTGCACTAGTGGCTACTTTTTCTTAATTGTAGCTATAAACAAGTTCCTTAACGTTATTATGTTAAAGAACCATGCTCATTACTTCTATGTCAGGTCACATATGTGTCTGTTTTAACTAATTTGTTTATTCTCTTTTGGGATGGCTTAAACTGGCCCAAAAGCCTTGTCTTTTGATTTAGGACAGTTTTGGAGTGGTTCTACAGTAGCAAATTTTTCATACTCCCAGACATTGTTTACAGATCTTTTTGTGTTTCGCAGGAAGCATTTTCACACCTCCTTGGTGAACAAAATGAGCTCACTCAAGATCTTGCATCTCAAGGCATGAGTATTGTGTATGAGCTTGGTGATGAATCAATGAAAAAAGACTTGGTAAATGCACTTGTTGGAACACTGACTGGTTCTGGGAAGAGAAAAAGAGCCATTAAGGTGGGCAAATCTGCTTCTTCATTTTTCTTGTATATAACACAGTTTGTTAAAGAGAAAAAGTAAATGGGGCAAACATCTTTCTCTCTCTCTTATTACATTTACAATTCTTATAGAAAAGAAATAAAGAATACAAAAGGTAATGGAGAGGCTAAAAAAGGACCAAAACCAAACAACAGACGCAGTTGAGAGAGAAAAACAAGAAAGCAGAAAGAACCACCATGACCAATGTTTCAAGTATTGCAGTTGTATTGGTTGATCTGCTCAAACCGTTTCAATATTGGCGACAGATCTGTTCTTGCCAATTTGGGAAGACCAATCTACATAGGGTTTTCGGCATCCAAGTTCCAGTCTACAATGGGTTTTCCAGCCGTTCTTCATTTCCCAGGCTAACAGAAACCCACTTACTCAGTCCCTCTATGAGAATTGCTGGGCAAGTGGGAGGAGAAGGTGCAAGGAGGACCTGTAGAGAGGATTTACTGTATAAGAATTGTTGGGTGAAGGGGAGAAAGAGGAGGGGGGGGGGGGAGGACTTACCTTAGGGAGAGAATATACTGTAGTAGAATTTTTGGGAGACGGGAGAGGGAGAAGTAGGTAGGACTTACTGTAGGGAGTGGATTTGCTGTAGTAGAATTGTTGGGCAACAGGAAGGGGGAGGGGGAGGGCGAGGGGGAGGGCGAGGGGGAGGGAGGACTTAGCATGGTATAATTGTTGGGCAACAGGGATTCATGGAGAGACATATGGTGGAGGCGATGCCACTGCCTTTCAAGTCTCAACTCAACAGACCAAAACCCTGGAGGGATGGGCATGTTTTGCCTAATTATTTATTGTGAACCCAGGATTGGGGTTGGATTTACCTATCCAGTCTGATATAGATCAGGATAGGTGGAGACCTATCCAATCCTGTATCCCGGTACATAAATCCTTGATCCTAAACAGAATGGCACATTATTTTACACCAACCAGGGAGAAATTCAGTTGTTCGGTCATCCTCAAGATACCACTGCCACATCCCCAAACCTGAAAATAATAATCAACATCTCATTCCCACATCTACAGCACCACACCAGTATCATGCCCCTTCCCCTTCAACCATCACTCTTGTAACCGTCCTGTTTTCTTGCTCTTGTACGTTACCTTCTCAAGTTGTAGGTCTGAATTTACTTTCTTATGTTGTAGATCGATTCAGATAAAATAACTATAGTTTCTGTCATGCAGCTTGTTGAGAACTCTGAAGTATTTCAAGAAGGGGCCATTGGTGAAAATCTTAGTGGAGGGAAACTTAGTACTTACAAGGAGCTCTGTAGTTTAGCAAATGAGATGGGAAAACCAGACTTGATTTACAAATTTATGGATCTGGCCAATTATCAAGCTTCTTTAAATTCTAAGAGGGGTGCTGCATTTGGGTTTTCCAAGATAGCGAAACAAGCTGGGGATGCTCTTCAGCCACACTTACGTTTACTAATTCCCAGGCTTTTCCGTTACCAGTATGATCCTGATAAAAATGTGCAGGTATGTGGTATGCATCTATGCGTGCTTCATTAGTGTTGCTGAAACTTCAGTAGAATCCTAGGTGTGTTGATGCATTAGCAGATGGATTAACCAAGTAAGGGATGTTTAGGCCAAGATTGTGTTAGGGTGTGAGTATTCTTTTTTTTTTTTTTAGTAAGTGGTCATTATCAAAAAGGGGGAAGTCTCTGGACGTACTAAGTTGTCGTGGTATTCATTTATTAGGGACAGAGAAGTTCCCTGGAATATTTTAGTGGTTGCCCATTTATAATTTGGTTGTTTCTGTATTTGTAGGATGCAATGGCACACATCTGGAAGTCACTTGTGGCAGATTCAAAAAAGACTATAGATGAACACTTGGACCTAATTATTGATGATTTATTGACTCAATGTGGATCCAGGCTTTGGCGTTCACGAGAGGCTTCTTGTCTTGCCCTTGCAGATATAGTCCAAGGGCGTAAGTTTGATGAGGTATTTACTCTTGGTTCAGCTTCTTAGCAATAGCTTGCTGGGCAACGAGGTTGTTAGGATGCATTGGTGTTATCCACTAAATTATCCTGCATGGTTAGAATAAGCCAATGACTAGAGTTTAAAAGATTAACTTGACAGCATAAGTTGTATATTTGCTATTGTTTATCTATTCCGATATAATTTAGCAATGTTCATTCATGTTTCATTGCATTAGCATTCTCAACTGGGTAACTGCATGGAATTTCTATAGATCTTTTCAAAAATTTGTCTTCAGTCCCCCCACCCCTCTTTAATTTTTTTCCTTTGGGGTCACACTCAGGCATGATTATTCCTGTCATGTAGGTATCAAAGCATTTGAATAGAATATGGACAGTGGCATTTCGTGCCATGGATGACATAAAGGAAACTGTACGGAATTCAGGAGACAGTTTATGCCGTGCTGTGAGTTCATTAACAATGAGATTATGTGATGTTTCACTTACTCCGATATCAGATGCAAAGAAAACGATGGATATTGTTTTGCCTTTCTTGCTAGCTGAAGGGATAATGAGTAAAGTCTCCAATATCAGAAAGGCATCCATAGGAATGGTTATGAAGCTCTCAAAGGTAGGCAGAGTTTTCATTTCTGCTGGTTCTGAGAAGGGACAACTGAAAACTATGCAGTTTGCATTCATTTATCCCTTTTAACAGCACATCTAACATTATTTTCTGTTATCACAGTCAATGGGCCAAGCCATCGTGGCAGGGTTACAAGTCTGCCCTCCTATGGGCTGGCTGTTACAACATTGTTTTACTTGTGGTTCTTTTTTGACCTTGAATATTCAGGCCTTTAAGGGCTAGTGGGATGCGCCTGATTTTAAATAATGAGTGCAGTATGAATTATCTATTAAAAATGCATTATGAATTGCGCTCACCTAAAGCCAGCTTAAGACTGTTTTTTGAGCATTTAAAAGATCAGATTTGGTCCAGAACTTTATTTTTTTTGTTTTTATTTAAAAATATATTCCTAAAAGATGTTTTCAACTCACCTTGAGACTCTTCCAGGCTTGGGCATGGCATGCTAAGCTGGACTAGGTTGACCATTGCTGGTTGCCTCAACCATCTATATGCTGTGAATTATTAATGAGACATTCCAGTCTTGGTATGTGTATTTTCTTAAAGATTTAATAGGTTTTTAAATATTGTGGTCTTCATTTGGATATATTCGGAAACAATAGATACTGAGTCTTGTGATATGCTTCCCTACTACATGATTTCTATATTCATAGGATTTTGTGCTATGAGCCTATGACCACCCCAAGGTTTCATATATGAACTTCCACACAGAATTTTCTTTTTCTTCTGCCTGTGTGATTTTCAAAAGGAATTATACAGGATTATCTTTCACTCAAATTCATTGGCTTGTTGCTGAACTGTGACTAGTGTTGACACAAAATTGGAGATACTGCGATAGCTATGGATGGGCCACAACTCGGTGATGTGAGGGACTTGTATGGCCCACTTACTCAGATACATCACCAAAAGAGGCTTATTTTGATGGGAATATAATGTTAGACTAGATTAGGGTTAACCTAGTCCCAATTACCCACAACACAAATAACCAAATAGCAACCAAAACATTTCAACTGCAGGTCTGAAACAGAGGTTTAGCATCAGAAAATTGCTAACTCCAGAACCAGTAGTTCCCCAACTTGTATGGGACTGATACTCCTAACAAGTAAAGGTCCAATAGGGGTGATGAAGCCCTAGAAATCTCCGCTTCGATTGATGTCTGAAGAGGGAGATACCAGCAGGTCACTAAAATTGAAGGTAAACTCAGATTTAGTAACTTAGTGAGTAGAGACCAAACCAGCCGGCAAAACGTAATCAAACTTGGATCAGTTGGTGCTTGTATGGAGGAGAAGCACTGCTGAAAGTTTCACTCAATTCTGATGGGGGAGTTGGGAGTTATGGGGATAGCACCAAAATAGAAGGTTAGGCTCTGCAGGCCAGACCAGCCAGCAGACTGGGCTGGAATTGGGTTCGATTGTTGCAGGCAACAGGACAGAAAACAGGTCTGTAGATTATCAGCAACAGCAGTCAAGGACTTGATTGGAGAATATCTTCTGGACTTCAGCAGCAGTTCATTGCAATAGTTGCAATCACAAATCACAGCAGGGAGTGGCTCGGTTGGGTGTAGAGGGCAGTGAGAAGAAGAGAATGGGAAAATAGAAGGTATGAGAAATAGAAAAGGGGGATAAGGAGATTTGGCTCTCTCAGCCCTAGCATTTTGGCTCTCTCAGCCTGGCCTCCCAGCCCTTCATGTCACACACATGGACAAGAGAAAACTTGCTCAAGCAATAATAATCAATTAATCAACTTCATTAAATCGTGGGGAGGCTTCTAAAGCCTTTACAATATATAGAGGGCCATACTTGCACCTCAAGTAACAAAGAAATAGAAACTTAAGCCTACTTTCTAAATCTGAAAATAGAAACTAAACTGAGCTAAGGTTGCTTAATAGACAACCACAAAATATATAAGAGAATAATTCTAAAAATAGAAACTAAACTAAACTTCTAAATCCCCACGCATAGAAAAAATTGACCCTTCTAAAAGGTCTTCACACGATCTGGTTTTGGGCCCCACAGGATCTTCTAGTAGCATTCTCACTAAGGCAATATGGGGTTTTGACACTGTTCACCTGAACAGTAATGTGAACAGTGTTTTTGCCTCTTTTTCTTCATGTTTTGTCCTACATCAGAATAAGTCTAGGGTTAGGTTATATACATTTTGGGCTTTTGGTCCCATGGGTTTTCAATGTAATAGGTCACTTTTATGGATCTAAAGTAGGGGTAAATAGGTTGCATACGAGATTAGCTTATATACTTGGTTTATTTTTCATGTTTTAGTGTTTTAAATTGAACCAGTCCAAAACTAGTTTGAACTAGTGGTTCAATTTTAATTGACTTGAGTCACCTTTTTTTTTTTTTTTAATGTCCTTTCATTATAAGTTGGGTCCACTCCTCTCCACGAATTTGAGAGAGCTTGTGAAGTGTAATTAGAGTCGGCTAGGAGCTTTTACACCCCTAAGCTGATTAGGAATATGACCTATGGCCACTATAAATAAAACAATTCGGTGGGGGGGGTTATTCTCATCTCTGAATTTTAAAAAATCTCTCTTTTGAGCTGCTGCTCTGCAACTTGTTCTGCATTACTGAAGATTGTCTTGTGTGTGTTCAAGACTGGTGGGATTGGTGTTTGATCCAACCAACACATTGCAGTGTGAAGCCGGGTGGTTCTCTACTAGTTCTACTTTCTAGTTTCAGTCAAAGATTCAATTTTTATTCAGGTTCCTCCATCAACAAGCTGCTGCCAAAAACTTTCTGCCACTACAAGTAAGTTTGGAATCATCCCGTCCCCAATCTTCTTCTCCTAATCCTCTACATTTCCAACCCTAGCATTCCCCCTTTTGTTTTTGATTTTCCCATACCCTAACTTCCCACAGACCTAACCAGCCATCATAACTTCATCAAACTTCAACCACAACACTCCCTGCCCATAAGGAGAACTCGATCTCCCTTGCTGCCCATTCCAACAACTGAAACCCTAATTCCCCCCATCTCAAATCCAAACCCAAAAACCTAATTTCTGCCCAGCCCAACCCAACTGTCAGAACAGTCTACAAATCTGACCGATTATCCCTCATACCCTCCTAAGAAAACCATTCAAGTTTGGTTAACTCTGTCCAGCCAGACCCTAGAAGTTTATCTTTTCCTTTTTTACAAAACCCAAAACCCTAACCCTAACTTGTTGCCAATTCAATCTGACCTACTTCCAGCCATCAAAACATCTCAGGACCTTCTCTGATAGACTCCCCTACCTTGACTTGACATAACCCATACATCAAACCCTAACCCTAATTTCATCAAAAACCCTATTTTGACCTAGCCGATTCACCTGTTCATAACAGGTCCTGGTTTACTGGCTCCTAGTTGGTCTCCTACCAATCTAGGACTATATTTAAGGGTGACAACCGGTACGGTACAAAAAATAGGTACCAGATACCGATACCGTACTTTACCGCATAATATGTATATTTCGAATACCGATAAACGGTATGGATTTGGTACGGTTTCCTCAATGCAGCTTACATCGACATAGACTCTCTGCTTAACACTGATCTCACCCTCCTCACCAATTTCACCAATCCAAAAAGAAGGTAAGCGTGAAACATAAAACAACTAATGCAGAGATCAAATAGAGAGAGAGGAGGAGGAGGATAGGACAAAGGAAGTGAGGAAATTCCGAGTGGCATGGGCGGTGGAAGCCATTTCCCTTCCCTGCGGCGATAACTTCGTTGCTGAAACCTGAAACCAAGCTGCCCTGTGACATTACCTTCGTTGCTGAAACCTGAAACCATGCTGTCCTGTGGTGATACCTTCATTGCTGAAACCTGAAACCATGCTGCTCTGCGGCGACTGAAGCCATTTCCCTTCCCTATGGCCAATACCCTCCAACAACTGAGACTTGAAGAACCATTTCCCTGCGATGACTGAAGCCATTTCCCTTCCAATGACTCAATAGGTATAAGTATGTTTCATTGTCTCTTGTTTTTAAAAAAATTACAGAATGGCATAGTTTTTTTTGAGATGGAATTGGATAATGCTTGAAGCATTCCCATTCACGATCTTGGAGACCCACTTGCGTTTTATTCAACTGTGTCACGTTCCTCCCCTCCCCCCCCCTCAAAAAAAAAAAAAAAGGAGGTAACCGTGGTCTTCAATTACATGGTCCTTCAGCGCTACTACGATAACACCCTCATCGCTATTTTAGCCATCGATCCTTTCTCCGCGTCAAGGACAGAGTCAAGGTTCCACGCCATGGAGATGATCTCTAGCCAAGTTGTTCTGCCCATGGAAGTCATGCAGAAGCTGAAGAAACAGATAGAGAAAGGGATTAGCGGGAGAGATTAGAGAGAGAGAGATTGAGAGGAAAAGACTTAGCCAGAGAGAGAGAGAGAGAGAGAGAGAGAGAGAGAGAGAGAGTCACAACATGCCGCGAGGAAGGGGAAAGGTTGAAAGGATGAATCGATGATGATTAGGCATTAGGGTTTTGGTTTTCCACTTTTCCAGTTTTCTTTTTTCAATTTCATATCCCTTTAGTTATAATTTTAAATTTACAATCTTACCCTCCAAAACGGTACAGTTTCGGTATGGTATGTTTAAAACGGTATGATATCGGTACATACCAACGGTTTCAGCTTAGAAACCGATACCATACCATACCGAATGCAATACCGTTTTCTCATACCGTACCGTACCGAATTTGTAACGGTACAATTTGGTAAGGTTTTATGCGGTCGGTTTCGGTTTTGGTATACGGTTTCGGTTCCATATTGATACCCTTAACTGCATTACCCACCATCTAGTGGTTTGCGGTTTTCTCAACGTAGGTTGATGAGCAATTCTGGCTTTTGGTAGATGGTTGTCATGTGAATTAGCCATCCTTCAATTCTAAAGCCAAACTGAATCATATACGTCACTATATAGTGAATCTATTGAGAAAATAGGTTGATGAGTAATTCTGGCTTATGGTAAATGGGTGTCATGTGAAGTAGCCATCCTTCAATTCTAAAGCCTAACTGAATCATTTACGTCACCATATATTGATTCTATTTTCTAACCACCCAGACTTAACTAAACCTTTTTCCAACTAATGGTGTCAGCTACACGGATCTTATTTTGCAATTGAACTTTGTTTAGAGAATAGCTGTCAAGGCAGCCCCTAGGTGTCTAGGCAGATTTCTAGGGGCAAGGCAACCGGCCACCAAGCATAGTTCGAAATTCCGTCTCGTCTCGCCATTTTAGGCTGGTCGAAATTTCCGAAATTTCAGCGAAATATGATATTTTCTGCCATATTTCGGCACTTCATCTCTGTGGGTTTTTGGCCATATTAAGGCCTGATACTACATGTACACCCTTATTTAAGCTAAATAAACACATTTAAACCTTCATATTGCAAAAAAATGAACTCAAAGTGATGTTTTGCGTTTGCACCCTTGATTGACAGTAGATCGGCCATTGGTGTCTAACATATATTTAATTGATCCCCATCCAATTTATATTACCTCTAATTTTTTCCTATTTTTGTTGTAGGAAAATCAATTTTGTAAATCAGAAAATTAAAAAAATAAAATACATATGGAAATTTTTTTTGACACCGTGAGGTTGTAGATCAGCCTACGGTGTCTAACATATAATAATATCACCACCATCCAACAAGTATTGAACATAGTATTTTCAAAAAAATAGTTAAAAAAAATTACCTTAAATAGTGAAAAAGCCTTCACAAATGTGCTACGAGGTGTTTCCGAAGTGTTTCCGGCGACGATCCGTCGAAAATAATGAAGAACAAGTTGGAAGAGGCTTGGAAGACAAAAAAAAAAAAGGAACAAAAGAGAATCTTTGCAAGGTCTTGGTCAAAATTTCAACCGAGATATGCGAGATTCTGCTTTTATAGTCCAAGGGTTAAAGAGTCACGTGTTGGGTTTGTAACATTTCAGCGATATTTCGGTGACATACCAAAATATACCGAAATGTCACGAAATTTTAACTTTTTTTTTCAATTCGTAGGCCCATCTCGTCTCGGTAGTGTCGAGATTTCCGAAATATGCCTATATATTGGCGATATGTTGCAAAATTTTGAACCATGCCACCAAGTTGTCTAGACGCCTAGGTCCCAATCCTGTCGGAGAAAGGGCAAAAAAGGGGAGAAAAAGAGAGACAAGCAGGGAAATTGGAGGAAAAGAGAAAGGAAGAAGAAGAAGAAGAACAACAACATATCATAAACAAAGCATAGGATATGAATTCAAGGTTCGAGATATCAGTTTCTGATGGTTTCAGTGTGGGTTTCTAAAATGCTACCTGGGATATTATCAAATCTGATTTGATTTGTGCTGTCAAATGTTTCTTCTTCAATCCATGCCAAGTTGAAAGCATCAAGCAGTCCTTTATCAACCTCATTCCTAAGCATGAGGGAGCTTCTAAGGTCAGTGATTTCAAGCCTATCTCTTTTACAAATTTATTGCCAAGGTGTTGGCCAACAGGATTAAGTTAGTCATTGTTGATGTGGTTAGTAGCAATCAGTCTGCCTTTATAGCTAGAAGAAACATCTCAGGTAACATCTTGCTTTACAATGAAACATCTCAGAGGTAAGGCTGCATACATTTGTCCCTCCCAGACCCTGTAGTAGTGGGAGCCTTGTGCACTGGGATGCTCTTTTATTTAAGAGGCTAGCCCTCAACCATGATTTTTCAGTAATGGATTGAACTAGTTTGTTTAAAAGAGATTGTTATATCTCTCTATCTCTCCCCTCTTTCCCCTCCCACGATTTGGGGTTTTCTCTCTCATCTTTCCCCTCCCCACGGTTTCTTTTCTTCCTGTTTTCTCTCACTTGCAATCTCTCCGTTTTCCCCCATTCCTGCGACACCACTGCTAGCAGGTTCCCCTGCTTTTCTTCTCTGTATTTTCTTCCCATTGATATTCCCCCTTGCTTCTCAGATTTCTAAATTGATTTGATCTGCAAGTAGTCTAGATATCAAGAAAACAAACATTCATTATGGTCATTATCATCAGTAACCCGGTTGAAGCGTAATGATCATACGTCTTTAATTCATTGTATGTCCCATAGTAGGTCTCATTCTTCTACCTTTTCCCAGGAGTCGATGACTATTCATAGCTATTACCTTGACAACAAAGAAGAGTTCGACCCAATGCTTCATATAATTTTTTTATGTACCGTTTCCTTGATGAAATAGTATCATCTGTGGTGTTGGTAAATAGTAAAAAATGTTAATATGCTACATATAACTGATAAGTTGGAACTGTCTATTGGAGACTGTTTATAGTGTTCTATGTGATTTGTATGTCAAGCAAAAGTTTGAGAATATAGAAGGAAGAAGTGCATTGAGCCAGTCATCCCGATTCCTCCTACCTTGTCTGCTCCACAATTACTCCAAATATAACTCCCTCAAATGAAGCCAATTTTAAGTCCTCAATCACCTAATGTATAACCTTTATTTTAGTCACTCAATTATAGTTAATATAACTCCATCTAAGCCATAGGTTTCAACGCGTCACCTAGGTGACTGCCTTGGCATCCAGGTGCCTTGACAACTAATGTCATGGTCGTCTAGGCGGGCGTTTTGGTCGTCTAGGCGGGCGTTTTGATCGCCTTGGTCGCCTTGTTGGTGTCGCTTTGCGCCCAGGCCCCCTCTAACGCCTTGCGTCGCCTAGACGCCGTGACAACTATGATCTAAGCACAAACCAAAGCAGGAAAAAAAGGTGCAAATTCTTTTCCTAATTGTCTGAGATCTTTTCACCTTTAAAACCTCATCTATCTAATTAGCGTCTCTTGCTCTTGTACAAATACTGATCCTACCTCATGTTTATTTTATTTTTTATTAGTGTAATTCCTCTTGACCAACTTTATTTGTTGCTCTCTCTCTCTCTCTCTTTTTTTTTTTTTGGTGGGGGGTTACTCTTGTTAAAATACGTATTGATTTATTCATTTTTGTCATGTTTTGAAATTTAACGAGTTTTTTACTTTTAATAATTCAACTATGTATACAAAACAGTATATTTGTTCTTTCTCAACATAATACAGATATTTCTTTACTTATCTGCAGGGTGCTGGGATTGCAATTCGTCCACATTTGCCAGATCTAGTTTGCTGCATGCTAGAAAGTTTGTCGAGTCTTGAAGACCAGGGGCTTAATTATGTTGAGGTTGGAAAATCTATCTTCTTACTGTTAGGACTGGAGGTCTCCCTTCTTGAAGATGAGGACCCTTAATGTTCTCATCTACTCTTGAAACTGTTATTTTGTATATGCATTTACCTCTTCATTTTTTTTTGGCTTTTGGGTTATGAACCAGTTGCATGCAGCAAGTGTTGGAATCCAAACTGAGAAGCTTGAGCATTTGCGAATTTCAGTTGCAAAGGGCTCTCCCATGTGGGAAACTCTTGACCTATGCATAAAAGTTGTTGATGCAGAGTCATTGGATCAATTGGTACCTCGCCTTGCTCAGTTGGTTCGCTCTGGGGTTGGACTGAACACTAGGTTTGTTGATATGTGAAATTCATAAAGTTTTATTAGTTCTAAATTATGGAAAATTTTTACTATTATGCAGAATGCATTTCCTTTGTTTGTATTCAAAACTAACAAAAAGTTGACAGTCTATTCTTTTCACTTTTTTCCCCAATTGCAGTAGTGGGGATATAGTAGCCATTAAATTTCCAACATGTGGCATGTCTTCTTTTATTTTTTTGGGGGGGGGGAGGGGAGGGGCAGAATTGCCAATGTTTGTATGTTTTTGCAGAAAAACCCGTTTCTCTGGATGAATACAATTCATTACTGTCAGTCTGTCACTAGTCATTTATCTTGGCTAATTGATGTAGCAGCCATGATGATGATGCACCAGCTGTTATTGTGGAGTAAACGGAGAAGTAAGACAGGGTCAGATGTCATTAGGAAGTGCAGAAGAATGGGAAAAATAGACCGTGTAATTGCTGTTTTTCTACTGATCATGGATCTGTGGCAGAACTAGAACTTGAGTTTAGGTGGGGTAATTTGATACATTTGCCTGTAATTGTTCTTTGAATGGTTTAGAGTATGAAGTTAGGGAGGGGAGTTGATGGCTTGGATGGAGAATAGGGCTACATTTCTTGGCTCCATCAATAATTTTGATGAAATGAGATAAACTTCATCTTTTGGCTAATTTTGATAATAAAATTCAGTGGTTTGGACTTTGGAGACCTCCTTTCTTCTGCCTTTCTGAACATGTCTTGCAGCCCAAGTTTGGGATGCAGTCTTCGACTCTTGTTGTTTCTCTATTGTTATTGTTTGTGTTACAGCCAAGGTTCGAAAACTCGTTTCGTTTCGATATTTCGGTCAAAATATTGCATTTTTCTACATGGTTTCGATAGGTCATTTCGGTGGGTTTTAGGCCAAGTTAAGGCATGGAACTTCATGGAAACCCTATTTTAGGCTATATAAACACATGTAAATGTTCAAATTGCAAAAATAGTCACCCAAAGTGGTGTTTTGGATTTGCACCATTGATTGGCAGTGTATGGTCGAATCCTAATGTATAACTTAGTTAATTACACACACGTTGTTTAAGACTTTAATTACTAGAGGACATAATAAATTAATAATTAATAAGAAATTTAAATAATTAAATTCACTTGGAAACATAAAGTGAATGACTCATTGACTCAAAAGTCATAACGTACGTCATAATATTAAGTACAATAAATCAATAACAACTTAACAAGATGATATCAATATCCCAAATTCCCAATACAAGTCAAGTAGTCATCAAGCGACTCAAATGTTTACAAATATTCTAAAAATAATAACTCTACCGTCCAGGATCGACCCCACTCATAGTTCGATAGAGCCGGCATGCATTGTTCTCCGGCTGTTGGACATATGAATGCCACGTCATAGTCTGGGAGAAGAAACGAGTGTAGTCATCCACAGTTGCCATGTAAATTGCTTCATCAACATGCTGAAGGTAACCATTGTTGGAGTTATTAGCAAGGGAAGTATTGGTCTCTCTTCCCCAACTCCAGTGTAAAATGAATGAAAAATGAGCAAATTGCACCAAAAAACTCGAAAAATACCACTCTTGTGAGCTCTCGGTTGAAATTTCGACCGAGAGTCACGAGACAGTGTATAAATAGAAGGGAATTTTTGTAATTAAAGCTTGATATCTCGCGAGATGGTACATTGGCTTAAAATATCGCGAGATGATCGAAATTTCGATTGAAACATTGTATTTTTTCGTATCGAAGTGTCATTTCGTTTCGGACAGGTCGAGATACTCGAAATTCCCGAGATCTCGACCGAAATTTCACGAGTTTTAGTACTATGGTTACAGCAGATCGGAGACTCGAGTTTGGATTGAATCGACTCCTGCCTGATTCAAATGCTAACTGTAGAGACAGGTCTTCCCAGGTGTTCCCTCTTTCCTAGTCTTGGTGGGATCATGGCTGCAAGGTGTGGAAACAAGGCAGCTATTGGATTAGGTTGAAGATCCATTGGACTCTGTTGTATAGATATTCAAGCCTTGAGAAGGCAAGTGAAGTTGCTTAGTTAACAGCTTCATAAGAACTCTACCAATACTTACGTATGCAGCATCTGTAGTTACCTCGAACACCTTGTCTAAATCTGGAAGCTACAAAACTGGGCTTCTGTCATCTTGTTCTTGATGAACTCAAAGGGTTTAATGGCAGCTGGCATCAAGGATTTACATATCGGTATTGATATCGGGTATTGTATCGGAGGGGTGATTTTAAGAGACGTATCATATCAAAGAGATGCATACACTAAAGATACATATGGAAATAGTCAAGAAATGCATGGATGTGCTTATGATACATATAAAATAAAGTTTTGAAGCATAAACATCTTTTTTTATGCAATATGTAAATATATATTAGCTCAGAGCAAGGATTTGAGTCGTTTTTACCTAATCTAGTGATGCATAACAAATTTAAGTACACACACAAAAAAAAAAGAGATCTATAACTTTTGCCATTTTTTTGCCCAAATCTGTTTTGATCCGTGATTTGAGCACTATAAATCCCCAACACTTGTTGAAATGGTGAAAATTAGGTTAGTGTTTTTTTTTTTTTAAATGTTAGATGATTTCCTCCAACAACTCGTATCAAAGAGAAAAAAATTACCAAAAAAAACTATCAAAGAGAAACAAGTTTTCAAGGCCTTTGGTTGCTCTCAGATTCGTATCTCACTCATGGTTTCTGTTTTGTATGTTTATAGGAAGTGTATCAAGTGTATCTTTCTGTTTGTATGTTTAAAGGAAGCATATCAAGTGTGTCTTACTTGTAATGGACCGTATCAGACTGTAAAATAAGTATTGTATCGACACCCACCGATTCCGATACGTATTGGCCAATACAATTCTTACCGATACTTAAAACCCTCGTTGGCGTCCATTCGGACCTGCTTTTACTCTTCTTCATGCATTCTGTAATAAGGGCCATAATAGAACTGAAGTTTCAAATGAATCTTCTGTAGAAAGATGCAAGTCCTGGGAAGCTTCTGATTTCGGTGATTGTCTTAGGTTTAACCTTTTAGGCCAGGCTAAAATGTTCTTCACTTTCTCTGGATCAACCTCCACTCCTTTAGAAGGGATGATGAACCCAAGTATTACAACCTTAGTTTGCATAAAATAACATTTCTTCAAGTTGATATAGAGTTTTTCAGCCTTTAGTACTCTCATTTCTTGCCTGAGATGGTCAGCAGGATCTTTTTACTTACTATAAATTAAAATATCATAGTAATTTACATGGAATTTACCAATGAAAGGGTGTAGTACTCGAGTCATAACTCACACGAAGGTGCTAGGGGCATTGGTGATACCGAACGGCATAAGTTTTCAGTTGTTTAGTCCATCCTTCATCTTTAAGGTGGTCTTCCACTAATCCACTCACACCCGGTTTAATGCGAATTTGCTATTATCCGCTTCTGCGGTCTATTTTAAAGAGGACATTTATTTGCTCTCGATAACATGTCCAATATATTATCAAGTTGAGGTATAGGAAACCTGTAATTGATGGTGATCTTATTGATGTCTCTACTGTCAACACACATGCACCACGACCCATCCTTCTTTGGTGTAATAAGTGCTGGAACAGCCCAAGGACTTGAGCTTTCTTCTATAAACCCCTTTTTCAATAAGTCATACACTTGTTTCTTCAGCTTGGCATGCTCTATAGGGTTTAGTCAATGTGTAGGCAGATTTGGTAGCACCGATCCTGGAACTAGATCAATAGTATGGTGAATATCTCTCATGGGCAGTGCTCTTCAGATGGTTCTTCTAGTACATAGTCAGAAAAAATCAGAATTCAGCTCCTTTATTGACTTTGGAAGCTTAATTTCTGGTTGAGAAACCTTGCTGGTTTCTATGAACTGCTTCTATGGAAGTGCTAGTATCTTTTTCTCTGTCACCTTGTTTCTTCTTAGCCTTTAAAGCCCTTCTCCTTGCCCTCTCAGCTGGTATATTGATGGGATTGAATTTGATAGACTTCTCCTTGAACTCCTCCAACAAATGTATATATATATCCAAAGTCAGTGTATAAGTTTATCTGTAAACTTCATAGGTATGATGATTGTCCAATTGGGCCAATCGGGCATCAGAAGACTTTATTTTGGCCATGGTTGTGTTCTAAGGGTCTTGGACTTTTTATATTTGGGTTTATTGATGTAATGATCTTCTCTTATAAGCCATATTTAGGGTCTTAATTCTGAATACAGGATTTACTTTATAGTTAGTTTAACTAGAGTCATATGTCTTTATTTTATTTGTTATTTAGTGTTTTAGTGAGGCTAGAATAGGTCTCTAAGAGCGGCCTTATTTCACTCTCTTTCCTTTATTATCTCAGTTCCCTAGTTAGTTCAAATTACCTTATCAATTTAGGAATGGTTTAGGCCTTTTCCTTCTTTGTTTTTGATCTGTTTTTGAGTCTTCTATTTAAGTTTGTTAGGGGGCTACAGCCTTGTACACAAATTTGATGAATGAAGTTGGCTTTTTTCCTATGGTACTATGGTGATTCAGTGGGCTCCTTGGTGGTAATGCCGAGGTAATGTTTCAGGTGGTGATTCCTGAACACAAATAGGTAAATCTCATCTTTTTTCTGTTTTCTGAATTTTCTTCAAGTAGGAATTCTGGATTTCTTTTTCTTATTCTGATTTCAGAACTAGCTATAGGATTTGATTCTTAATCTATTCCTGATTTCAATATTGGATCATGCTATTGATTTAAAGGAATCCTAGAATTTCATCTTTTTTCTGTATTTGGAATGTCTGACAGGTGAGACGTGCGCACATGCCGCCTGCACTCTTAGTCAGGTAATAGGGGCTTTCCCAGAGCCATGAGTATATGACCCGTTGGCACTGAAGCCGCAAACTCGAACAGTTGGTTTAGGAGTCTTGATGGGCATGGTAATACTGAGTGTGGATTGTTAAGAACACGAATCTTATGATATGTGGGGAATCTCTTATGATAATTATCCACGAAACAACCACAGGAATTAGGAATAGAAAATCTATATGAAAGAAAGACCTAACTGTTGGAATAAAAGTGTCCATTGTTATTTCATTTGAATCATATTTCTTTTTGTGAATAAAACATTACCAAAAGTAGAGAAATAAAGGGAATTCTCAAGAAAAGGGGGGGGGGGGGGAGAGGAAAGAACAATACAACTTACAAACCCCTGCCTTTACAGGGGTGGAGCCGTGGGCTTGTAAAATAGAAGGGAAATGACCCCAAGAGTCTAAAATAACCTATTTCTACGAGTGTCAGCACACCGGCAAGGAGTCCCAACTAGCTTAGATTTGACATCAAAGAGAAGGGAATTCCGAATTTCTTGAAAGGATCTTGGCTTAGAGGTCCACCTTTTGTGTTGCGCTCCAACCAGATATGGGAGATAGCAGCGCAAAATGCAAGCTTGCCCACCGTGTCACAAGATTTCCCAGCAAAGGACATGTCCACCCAGATCCATTCTCTATAAAAGAGCAAAATTCTTCTTCTTTGAGGCCAACATTTGTCCAGAAGACCATTCCAAAATCCAAACTATAGAACAGAAGGGACAGTCGAAGAAGAGGTGATCCACATCTTCAGTGGCATTCCAACAGAGGCTGCATTGAGGAGAGACTAGAATCTGCTGCGGAATAAGGAAAGACTGTGTGGGGAGGCAGCAGGAGAAAACCCTCCAGTCGGTGAAACTGTGATGGGAGATGTGACTCTTGAACTAGATCAAATTGCACCAAACTTTGATGCATCCACGAGTACTAATGAGAACCCAAGTCAATTTGGCACTGAAGAGAACCGATGAAGAAGCAGACCAAGTAACAATATCACCACTACCAATGCGTCTGCTGGGGATGCTCGAAAAAACATTCTAGATGGAGACAAAGTGGAGGAGAGGTGAGGCCAACCGTTTTGTCAAATGATGTCCGAAACAATGTCCAATCTGCCATAACTGGAACTATAAATAGCTCTATCTCCGACCTAGTGGAGAAGGACTCCATGCGGGTCCCAATGGTCCAGCCGGAATCTAGTGGATTGGCTGTTATCAATCTGGGATTTAATAACCCCATAACCACGAGGTCTGAGCTTCAGGATCTTTCTCCAGACCCAGGAGGCATCAGAAAAAGGAGCAGTCCAAATGTCCAATGGAGTTGTTACAAAAGGGGCGAGAGTAGACCCAATTAACCCAAATACTCTTCCGCTCAGCCACTAGCTTCCAAATCAGCTTGAGGATACTAGCATAATTGACCTCTTTAATTCTTCTCAAACCAAGGTCTTGTTAATCTTTGGGGAGGCAAACGGAGGCCCAACTGATAGGGTGGTGGAATTTGGTAGAGTCACAGCCCTTCCAAAGAAAAAACACACACATGAAAGACACCAACTTTAAAATGGTAGACTATGGTAGGCCAAAAATGTCGGACCAGTAGATGTAAGAGGACGGAAGAACAGATCTAATCAAGTGAAGATGGCCGACATAAGAGAGAAGCATGACTTTCCAAAGCTGGAGCCTTTTGCGCAAATGATCTAGAATAAGGGGGGCAATTGTGTGGAGTCAACTGGGAGGGGATCAAAGGTAAGCCCAAATACTTGACTCATAGGCGGCCAAAGGAGAACCTTGACGTCTCTTTAAGGCAAGACTCGTCACCTCAGAGACTCCAGCTAGGAACAAGAGAGATTTGGAGTGGTAGATATGAAGGCCTGACATACTTTCAAAGTGACGCAAGCAGGGCATAATGGTCTCTAGCGAAGAGAAATCAGCTTTAGAGAAGATAATGAGGTTATTGGCAAAGGCCAAATGAGGGATCTCGAGAGCCTTACATTTGAATGGGAGAGATTAATTGCTGGTCCATGTAATATTGAATGTCTCTGGAACATAGTTCAAAATCTCGCGAAATCTCGATCGAGATTTCGGAAATTTCGATCGAGATTTCGGAAATTTCCGATATTTCGAGTTGCTCGAAACGAAATGCTACTTCGAATCGAAAAAAATACAATATCTCGAGCGAAATTTTCAAAATTTCGTGATATCTCGAGATTTTGAATTTTTCGTCAAACCCCTTTATATAAAAGACCACATTTCGTCAGTCTCGGTCGAAACGAGACTTCAAAACAGCTCTGGTTTTTTGGTTTTTGCTCATTTCTTCTCCATTCTTCCACTTCCTATTTGAATCCTTGCCGCATCTACGCCGGAACCACTTGGAGAACACAAGATTCAGACTTCTTAGCACATCTGTGAAGCCTTTCCACTATTCCAGGTAAAACCATATTCTCAAAATTGGTTTTTCTTAGGGAAATGCATGATCAATATGTTTGTTTGTGATGAAATAAATATATGTTAGACACCGGAAGCCGATCTACAACTTCACGGTGTCGAAAACACCATTTTGGGTGACTATTTTTGCAATTTGAACATTTAAATGTGTTTATATAGCCTAAAATAGGGTTTCCATGAAGTTTTAGGCCTTAACTTGGCCTAAAACCCACCGAAATGACCTACCGAAACATACCAGAAAAATACAATATTTTGACCAAAATATCCGAAATTTTGAATATTTCGGATATTTCGGTCAGCCCGAAATACCGAAACGAAACGAGTTCTCGAACAATGCTCTGGAAAGCATTTCAGGAGCTAAAGTGAAGATGTAGGGGGAAAGGGGACAGCCCTGACGAATGCCAACAGAGGATGCAAAATAGTCAATGGGGCTACTATTAACCAAAATTGCGAAGCGGGGAGAAGAAATGCAATGATAGATCTGGTTGATAAAGATAGGGGGAAAGGACATCTTATGCATGACACTAATAATGAAATCCCAATGCAAGGAGTTAAAGGCTTTATGGATGTCAATTTTCATAAGAGCAGCATGGGGTGGGATTTTCTATCAAATCCTCCGACAAGCTTAGAATAGAGAAGAATGTTATCAGAGATGTTTCTTCCAGAGATGAGAGTCGATTGGCTGGCACTGACTAGGGAATCAAAGAGCAACTTAAGGTGGTTAGCAAAGACTTTAGAAATGAACTTGTACAGAAGGTTCCAGAGGGAGATGGGCTGAAAATCAAACAAAGAGGAGGCACCTTCTTTCTTGTGGATGAGGCAAATAAAGGTTTGGTTGATCTCTTTGATCTGGCTGTAGTTGAAAACGAAACTCTGCAGGGCCTTAACTTTGGTCCTGTTTGATAATGTCCCAAGAGGAGAAGAAACCCATATTATAACCATTCGGATTGGAGGCTCTATTAGCTTTATGAGAGAGGACAGTAGAGAGGATTTTCTCCTCAAATGGGATTAATTGGAGGGAGTGAAAATTTGGCTGAAGAAATTGACTGACTCAATAATTTAATATCCTCAACAAAGGAAAGGAGCACCCATCACTTGACAGTTGATAGCCTTCATGCATTTGAGAAAATAATTAGTGTTGGAGTCGCCAAGTTCCAATCACTTGACTCTGGGTTTCTAGTGAAAGAAACTCTCCTTGTAGGCCACCAAGGAAAGAAGCCCTAAAGAGACATATTTATCTTCAACAACAAGGGGGCATTGATAATGGTTGAATGGAGATGCAGCTGGATATCAGTGAACACAGAAGAGGAAATGTTTCCAAAGGAGGAGTTCTAGGCTTTGAGGGCAAATTTGACATTCCAAAGCTTTCTGGAGAAGGCGATGGGGTGGTAGAGTGAGCCCGGACTGGCGTAGCCCAGGCATCTCTAACAATAGAGAGGAAATCAAGGTGGGAGGATCACATATCAAAGTTTTTAAAAGGTTTGGGCCAAAGGAGGTGTAAGGCTGGATAAGGATAGTAATGCGGCTATGGTCGGATATACTAGGGACATCAAATGAGGCGTGGGAGGAGGGAAAGGAGGTTAGCCATGCTTCATTAACCAGAACTTTATCGAGCTTATAAGCAATGGAATCACTGCTTCATTTATTGTGCCAGGTAAATAAGTCCAAACCATCTCAAGTCATCCATTCCAATATCATCAATGCACTCATTAAATGCATCCACAGAGGAGTCATTGAGCCTGACCCCTCCCTGTTTTCCATAGCCAAACCGAACAACATTAAAGTTACCTCTCAAAGCCCAGGGAAGAGGATCAGCCTGGAGAGCAACATGGTGAATGTTTTCCCAAAGAGAGGATCTCTCAGAGGGACCGTTAGCTGCATAGATGGTGGTGAATAGGAAAAAATTTTCCAGTAAGGTCGCTAACTTGGAGGTGCAAAAGCTGAGAAGAGAATCACCTGACAGCCACTTGAATAATGGATGGGTCCCAGTCTCCCAGAGGCACCAAATCCCTCGTTTGAGTGATGAGAGTAGTTAGAGCAGAAATCCTATGAGGGGGCAACAGAGGAGACGATGTGGGAGACATTTAGCTCTTTGATTCAAGTTTAATAAGGTAGGCAAAGGCAACATACTGGGATTTGATGCAGGAAAGAACTTCTGCCTAGTAGGCCGAAGAACTGAGTCCCCGGGTGTTCTAAATGAAACATTGGGTCATCTGGGAGAAGTGGAGCTATGCAACAATGGCCCTCCATTACTGGGCCTGGGAGTCGCTTGGTGGGATGAGGAGGATTGCCAAAGCGGCGGTGCCTGTATTCATGCTGGGGAGGGGAATGAGGGGTGGGGGTAGAGTTTCGCCCAGGACGGGAAGAGAGGGTTGAAGGACGGTTGGAAGTGGCGGATGAAGAAGGGTAGACTGGGTTGACAGTCGGGTAGGATAAGCTGGGATCCAGATCTAGTGGACACGAGACCGAGAGAAGGTGAGATGGATTGGTTATATGGGTAACAGATATGGCTTGAGAAGTGGGTGCAAGGTGGGTGGGTCCAAAAAGGTACCGAGGGACTTCAGATGTTGGGCTGAACTGGGTGGGCCAAGGAAAGGGGGTGGGTTGGGTTTGGGAGAGTAGAGGGCCCATAATGGGAGGAGGGGCTGTTGACTATGTAAACGGTGGGCCCCTCTAAAGGGGATGTTGACAAGCCAAAATCATTTTTTTCTTCTCTCTTCTCAACTTAATATTTTAATACATTTGTATACAATTTCTAAAATTGCTACCGAGCTCGAATTTCGTCCAATCAAAAGCAGATAATTCTCTTAAGATATTCACACAAAAAAATCTCTTACGATATTCACTTTATTCAGGAAGTAGATTCCATGTTGAATATCTCTTCCATTCACATATGAACTTTGTGAATCCAACACACCAATATATAGCCAGTGTAGGCATCAACCTTTGGTACACCAAAATGCGCAAAGTCCAACTGCAATGTTAAGGACCTCTCAAGTATGGGGACCAAAATAACTATAGAAGAGAATCTCATTGTTTAAACAACTGATGGAAGTCCATGCAAGACTCTCAAGATGATCCAGTTCGATATGCATACAATATGAATACTCACATTTATATTTTGGAATTATATTCCGAAAATACACACTGTGATTAACAGAATGCCCAATTCTATGCCTAGTTTGCAAACACTTTAAGGTATAGACTTAGGATAACAAATTGCTCATACAATGATATCGCAAATTTATTTAATTTAAACATTTTAAATTGGGTTTGATGGACACGTATATCCAACAAATGATTGTATAAAGATTGTGCTTAGTTTGGTTTGTGTAATTGTTGGCCTTTTCTTTTGGCTTGCAATGCTGAGGGAACCTTTTGCCTAGCCATTTTTGGCATCAACTCATCTTTGAGTGATACTTATTGTAAAGTTGTTATTCCCCCCCCCCCCCCCCCAAAAAAAAAAAAGATTGTACTTGGAGGCAAGGTTTAAAGTATCGTATTGGAAGGGTGATTTTAAGAGACGTAACATACGTTACAGATACACATGGAAATACACTTTTGGAGCAAAAAACAATATAATAAGCAATATATAACATGTATAATGCATAAACACTAAAATGGAGAACAACGTATAATGAGACAAGAGACTTTCATCGATTTGAGTACAAATCCTTACAAAGATCAGGTTTGATGCATAAAAAAACTTAGTTTTACCTAAATCTATCGATTTATAGCAAAAAATAGGATTAAAAACCATGATTTAAACACAAAGATCAAGTTTTTCGGAAACCTACCTTTTTCTGTGAAATCTCCTTTTTCTATGAAATCTCCTTCAATCTCTGTTCTCAAAAACAAAATCATAGACTGATAGTCACATGGGCCTTTAATAGCCATATCAACGTGTATCGGTATGTATTGAGTTGTATCCGTTTGTATTGAACCGTATCGACCGATACTTACCGATACATACCGTTACTCTCACAGAACCTTTAACGTATGTATCATAAGTATCAGTACAAAAATATACGTATCGGTATCAACCAATACCGATATGTATCGGTCTGTATCATATTGGCCGATACTTTAAACCATGCTTGGAGGAGCTTTTGGAGTTAAGCAATCATATAGCTATATGCATTTAATAGCTGAAACAGTGAAAATTAGTATTCTTGAGGATAAGAATATAGCTGTCTTCACCTTGGAAATATATCCTAGAAATGGAGCTTTCTTTTCTACATGGCTTAACGCAGATTTAATATACTTTGTTCTTCTAATTTTCCTTATTATCCTTGTTTCAGGGTTGGTGTTGCTAGCTTTATTACCTTACTTGTTCAAAAAGTTGGTGGTGATATAAAACCATTTACAAGCATGCTTTTGAAGATCTTGTTTCCTGCCGTTAAGGAGGAGAAAAGTGGGGCAGCAAAACGTGCCTTTGCAAATGCTTGTGGAGTCGCATTGAAGCATTCAGCTCCTTCTCAGGCCCAGAAGTTGATTGAAGACACTGTAGGGTTGCATACTGGTGATAGAAATGCTCAAATTTCTTGTGTGGTTCTGCTGAAGAACTTTTCACAACTAGCTGCAGATGTTGTGAGTGGATATCATGCAACAATCATTCCTGTTGCTTTTGTTTCGAGGTCTGTGCTGAATAATTTGTTTTCTTTTTAAAGCTATATTTTGGATATTGTACCTCTCCATTTGTCTTTTTATTTTCTTTCATTGGTATTTCCTGTCATTAGCTTGCTTAACCTTGAAATTGAAAATTAGAACATGCTAGAGAAACCATAGTCTTACATTCCTAATTCCAGATCTCAGATGACCATTTTGATTCTGGTTAGCAGGACAATTATGTTATCCTTTCCCCCAGAAAGGATCATCTGTATTTTGCTTTTAGATACACAGAAGACCATTTTAATAGCTGTTTTGATGACTCTGGAAATTTTAGATAATACATTCAGAGCTGGATTAGAGTAAAAAGGGGTACTTGAATCAGACTACTAAATTACAAGGATCAATTAATGTTGCTTTATTAATCACATTTGGGATGTTTGGGATATACTCTTATCATATGTTGCCCATATTTATTCTGAAAACCATATTAGTTGAAACAGGGGTAAAGAAACTAAAGGCAGAAAGAGAGAGAGAGGGTTATCTTTTCAAACCAGGAAGAAACAAGAAATTCCCAAGCCTATTTTCCAAAATGCACCTTGTGTTTGAAGGACACCAAGAATCTTAAAATTTACTTATCTTTTCAAACCAGGAAGAAACAAGAAATTCCCAAGCCTATTTGCCAAATGCACCACCAAGAACTGCCAATGGGTTGGCCAATGGAGTGCATCCCTTGGATCTGTTTTGGAGGTGATACTCCATTTTGAGATGTGCTTGTATTCAGTGGGCTATTAATGTCATGGTTCGAGAACTCGCGAGATCTCGCGCCGAGATCTCGCCGAGTTTCTCGGTTTCGTGAGATCCCGAGACGAGATGCCATACGCATTCTAAAATTACACTTTCTCGGCGAGATCTCGGTATTGTCTCGGTACACATTTTTTCCAGTTTTTTTTTAGTACTCCTATCCTCTCATTGATCAATAAATGTTACTTAACCTAGGGAAATAAAAGAATAACTTATAGTAAAGTCTATAGGATGGTCCTACCTCTAATATGGTCATTTTAATCTTAAAGAATGAACAATACTGTTCAAACAAAAAAGTATTCTCCTTCTGTAGAAAATAACTCCCTGAAATGTTTCCTTTAAAAAAGGTTAAAAAAGGAGGCAGAAATCATAGTTGTCAAGGCGACTAGGCAACTCAAGGCGTTGGAGGTGTGCCTAGGCGTTGTCCAGGTGCCCTAGACGTGCAGTATGTGACTATATGGAAAATAGCAATGATAATTTTATATATTTTTGCGTATCTGCAACATGGAAGCAATATCAATGCAATATGATATAATTATGCTAGCAGTGACCTAATATGAAAAATTCAACATGGTAAACAAAGTATAGGATATAATATAAGCATTTCATCAGAAAAACAAAGCAATAAACATAAATCAATGTAAACTTGTTAACTGTCAAACAAGGCATGCTGTCGCCTTGGACACAAGAAAGAGCCCGCACGCGTCCACAACTATGGCAGAAATGGAATGTGTCAGGATGTCAGGAGGTAACCCAAATACTTTTTTTTTTCAGCACTATTTTCTGAGCAAGTACATTTATGGTCCCTATGGAATCATCATGGCTAAGCTGGAAACATGAAAATAGGCAGCAGCAGGGGATGAGAAAGGAGAAGAAATCATCACAGCTGTGTAGTTTAAGGCCAGGATACTTGTGCCCTCCCTCTTGTCTCAGTCAAAAGTGGGACCTATATGATTCTTTAATGTATTAAATGGAACTTTAAAGGGTGGTTTAGATTTATGCTCCTCAAATTTTCATTTTTTGCATTCATGTCATTTATGCCCTTTATTTCGTAATTCGTAAACACCTTACAATGCCCCTGCCCAAGAAAATTTTATATCGGACACCTTGTGTGATAAGGCACCACCTAAGCCGCAAGGTGGCTGGCGATTGCCTTAGCTCCCCTTGGCACCATGACAACTATCATTGAAACTTATTCCCATTATTTCATAAACCCCTTACAACGCCCCTTCCCAAGAAAATTTTTATATCGGACCTTGTGTAATAAGGCCCCACCTAAGCCCCAAGGTGGCTGGCGATTGCCTTGGCTCCCTTTGGCACCATGGCAACTGTCAATGAAACCTTTTCCCATCACATACTTATTACTTGATTTTTAGAGGACCAGGGGGTTGGGGTGAGAAGGGGGGTCTAGGAGGGGCAAGGGAACTGTAATTAGTCAGCTAGGACTTTCAGTTCTTTAAATTGAATCAACCCCAATATTATGGCAACAATCCAAAGATTGGATGCCAATTGTGTAATGACCAACTTCAATAAGATTGTATGTTACTGACCTAGCTTTGTGGGGGCTCAACATTTGGAGCCAAGAAACTTTTTATAGGATTGAACATTAGTGACTAATGATGTATTAAAAGAAGAGAAAAAAAGGGGGGGTTATTGTCCTATACACTTGTACATTTCTGTCTTTCTCTTTTTCAAATAAATTGCTTTTCCCATGCCTATCAAGAAAACAAGAAAAAAAAAAAGAAGAGAAAGCAACAAGAAGTTAGGATCAGGTCTTTGTCGTACACTATAAACTGATTTCCCACTTTGTCAACATTTATGATTACGGTCAAAGGATCAGACTGGTCCTGACTAATCCTGATCTGGATCTGGGCGGATCCGATAAGCATTGGCTGAATTTAATCAGATAGACAATCCAAAAAACAATTTAATTCACTTTTTCTCAGCCGTTCCCTATCTAGGTCGACCGATCCAGACAAGAATAAACTAGTCCATCAATCCAGATTTGGGAGGAGTCTCTTGTGCAAGTTGAAGGCTGTTGACAGACTAATTCCGGGGTGGTGGTGGAGAGAGATGAAGTGAATGGTTTGAGATGATGTGGAAGGATTGTGGATGCACTTTATGATATCACCCATATTCATCAGGATTCACATAGTTGGGCCCAATAGTTGGGACAAGGCTGATGATTATGATGAAGATTTCTAGGCCTAGAGACAAAATTTATGTGTTTCATGAATCTCGTTAAAGAATTTTTACCCGTTTTAGCATTTTAGACTCGGTGCTTTATTCATCAATAAATGTAAAAGCTTGTTATTTATGACTTCATAAGATTGTCTGAGAAACAAATTGTCAATTGTCAATTAAATGGGGTTCCTTCAACTGAAATAAGAGATAACCCATGTGTAGGTTTCTTTTTTTTATTATTTGTTTAATTCTAAATCCGTATCTTTGCATGCACTGACTTTAGCCATTCATTAATTAGGAAAATTTAGTTTCCTCTGAAAGTTTGTAGGCTCATATGACCTCTTAAGTCTAAGCTTCAGTCATTGCAAGTCTTTATTTCGAGAAGTGTACCAATTCCTTTTGCAGATCCACACATCTGTTTTACTGTGGATGGATCTCCAAAGTTCAGATGTTTTCACTGTAATCAGCATGTAGATCTATGTTGGATAGTGCAATGGCAATGTTCCTGATTTACCACTAATTTAGCAGATTCTTCTTGTGTAATTAAAATTATTGTTGCTAGAGTAGGTTAGGATAGTGAAGTTGTATCTTTATAAATCAATTGTGATGCTAATTCTTATACAGATTTGAAGATGACAAGGATGTCAGTGGCCTCTTTGAGGAGTGGTGGGAAGAAAACACGAGCAGTGAAAGAGTCACCCTTCAATTGTATCTGGCTGAAATTGTCCCTCTTCTTTGTGAGGGTATTGGGTCCTCATCATGGGCAAGTAAGAAAAAGGTCAGCAGAGTTCTTGTTTGTAAACTGATTATTTCACTCTTTTGATGTTATATCTATTTCCCCCCTCTTTTTCACTGATTTTTGTTCTTATCATGCTTGCAGTCAGCCAAAGCAATCAGAAAGCTGAGTGAAGTTTTGGATGACTCTCTTTCCTCTCACCATCATGTCTTGCTAAAATCTCTTCTGAAAGAAGCATCTGGTCGTTTGTGGGAGGTTCAAACATTCTACTTTTGATCTTTGATAAAAAGATATAAAAGATTAAAAAAATAAGTGATGAATATGCAAGTTGATTTTCCTATTATAGTTGCAATTATGTAATGGTGTTCATTTACCATATCAAATAAATAGTCAATTAATCCATTTTCTTTTCCAGTGGAACTGTTTGTGGATATGCTACCATCAAATTCATCCTATGATAACAACCCTTATATCTTTACGTGTTATTTTCTTTCTAATAATTCTTGTTTTTCAACAGGGAAAGGATACTGTTTTATATGCAATAGCTGCTCTTTGTACGTCATGCCACAAGGCTATTTCTGTTGAAGATACCACATCCCTGAGTTCCATTTTGAGTGTAATTTCATCAGCATGTACCAAAAAGGTCAGAGCATACAGTGAAGCTGCTTTCTCCTGTTTGAAACAGGTAACTAATGTCAGATTGGTTGCAAATTTACCGAAGACTTTTTATTTAGTTTGAAGAATTTTAGAGGGTATCTTGTTCTTAATGTTGTTTGGTATATTGTCGACTTCCTGAAGTACATCCTTTGGTTTCAGCAATGGGAGTTTGATTTTGGCATGTAAACTTTAACAGGAAGCTCGGGTCCTCTCTTCAGGCTCTTAAATGACATCCTTGTTGATGGTTAGGATATATTCCTCTTCCTAGCTCCTCATATACTAGAAAATTGCCAAGAGTTACATTATCCTACTTTTTTTCCCATATCAACAACTCATTTAAGGAAAACAGAAGCAAGGTTCAAGAAGTTGGTTTAATTTCGGGTTTCGACCGACTTTTGGTCGAAAAATTCTGCAGGGGTTGGTTGGTTGGTGGATTCCTTTGATCATTTTGGTGGTCAAATGGCCATATTTTGAGCCAAAACTTGGTAGACCCTAATTAAGCATTCCTAAACACAAAACCTTTAGATTGTTGAAAAACACACTCATATTGTTACTTTGGTTTCGTACCCTAGGTTGGCGGTGTATTTCTCAAAGATAGCCTATGTTACACATGATTTAGTACTATAACATACCAAATATAAATAAACCAATTAAAATATGCAGTTGCAACAAATGGAGAAAAATCATTTAATAGTAATTAATGTCAGAATATTACATCAAAGGTGCAAGTGTACAGTCACTGACACTAACTTCACAAATCAAAGTTCACATGAAAGCTCAAAGGTGCAAATAAGCCAAAATCTCTTGCCCTTCTTCCTAGTATCCTCTGTCAATACCACATAGAATCCTGGACGGTCTCAAAAGATGAGGAAGATTGCTACCGCCGATGAAATCGTTTCTCCGACTCGATCATAAAGGATGACCATGTCATGGTATGTCAGAAGAAACGCTCAAAGTCCATGACAGCAGCCTGATATGTCACATCATCCACAAAGTGTAAGTACCCCAACCTCGGATATAGATCATCGGATCAGGAAGATGAAGCATTGATGCAAACATGCCTCCACTGTATACCTTGCTCGATGTACCAAAGTGATGAGGCTACTGCTGGGGGCCTGGGAAGGAGAAGATGCTATCAAAGGAAGATGCCACACCCTATGGGCTGTGACTGATTATCATGAGTAGTGCTAAATGAAGATGATGATCCTTGCCCACCATACTCACCATACCTAACACTGGATGTGTTTGTGGGAAATGTTGGTGCACACCACTATCCTGGCTGCCTAAACCCACTACTACCCTCCAGAATGAGGCCTCCAAGTGTGTCAGACATGGAAGCAACATATATCTCCATGTCAACGCTGGCATGCTCCTCATCTGGTCTGAACTTGCGGCGTGGGCCTCTGGTACAACCTGCATGTGAGGGGGCACGTGCACTATGGTCGGCATCCTGGGTAGCTTGATCAAATTGAGTCTCTCCTGTGAATCGTATTGGCTCTGGATCCTCTGCGTGGTTAGACTCCTCTCGAAGGTTTGCTATCTGCCTATCTATCTCCATCACCACCACCATCATCATCACCATCAGTAGAGGGCAAAATGTGTAAGCGTGGCCATTGGATTGCGATCAGTCAATCTCCTCATTATCCCTGCCAAGTTGGGACTCAAAAGGTCGGACCTACCACCTGCTAAATCCTCTCAAGAAGACATGAATTCACTAACATCGGGCGCCATCTAACTGCAATCTCAAGGTCGGGCCTACCACCTACTAGATCCATCACAAGGTCACCACGATCCCTTGTTCCACAAAGAACTGGAAGAGGAATGGCCAAAATTTACTTAAATTTGAGTTTTCTAGCCTAAGGACAGGATTCACGCGAAACCTGTCAAAATGTGGTATAAGTCGATCAAAACATTCACTGTTTTGATCGACTTTAAGACAATATGGTCGTGACGTTTTGGCGAAACGAAACGGCGCTATCGACTCGGACCAAAATTTTGATATTATGAATGCCTGCAGAGTCACATCCCATTTCGTGCTGGTTCAGGTCGAAACCGAAATATTTTGGTCGCTTTGACCTAAACTGGCAACTTCTTGAACCTTGTGAATGTTCTTGCCAATTCTTAATGTGAAAGATCCTACGTAATTCGTGTTGCATGTGTAAGATGGATTTAGTTATGGAAAAGGTGAAAATTCTCATGAATCTTGTTACTGGGTATCCTTTGGTCTCTTTGTAAGGAGAGGATTGCCAGCTCTTTCAGGACTGCTGGAATACTATTCAAGTTGACAATTGATGGGAGTGCTATTATAGTTGTGCAATGGAGTAATGAACCACCTTGTAATGTAGCTCTAGATAGGTAAAGGACCTACTAGAAGCCAATTATCCAGGATCCAATGACGAAGGACCAAAGGGGCTGCTGGTTCTGCAGTTCCAATAGAGTAGAATAGGAGTTTAGGTCAATTTTTAGGGTTAGGTTTGGGGCAATGGGGGTAATTTTTATATTGTAATGTTGGGCAGGTCTATGGTTAGGTTTAGGGAAATGGGGATAATTTTTATATGGTAATGCTGGGCAGGTCTAGGGGAAGCTAACAGTGAAGGTTTGAACAAGGTTTGAACAAAATTTCAAATTTCAGAAAATTAGGGTTAGGGTTTCGGGTTTTGGGTTTTAGAATTTAGGTTGAAATTAGGGTTTAAACTTGGAATTAGGGCAAGGGGCTAAGGTCGAGTTCTGTACTGGTAGGGAACAATACTCGACCAAGGTATGAGGCCTAGGTGAGGGTTGGTTGGAAGTGTTAGTTCTGAAAACTCTAGGGTTTTTGGGTTTAATGAAGTTGGGGGGAAATTAGGATTTAAGATGGGGGAATGGGGCAGAGCTTAAGGTCGAGTGTAAGGGGTGTGGAGAGGGAACTGTGATCTGAATTTGGGCTGAATCTGATGAAGGATGAAGGCTGGCTGGAGTTAAGAAGATCTAGGGTTTTGGGGGAATTCAAATAAAATAAAAGGGGGGCTGTAGGGTAGGCTGTAGAGGATTAGGAGAAGGGAATGACTGAAATACTAAATCACTTACTAGAATTCCAGGTCCTTCAATGGCAGCAGCTGAGAACTTGGAAGGATAGAACCACCTTCAAACTTAGGGATCCTCCCGGTTGTCAGGGCGCAAGGAGTCGTAGGAATTCCACCTACCCTTTCCACCTTGATAGAACCACAAGAATGCAATCTCACAAGAAGCAGCAGCAGCAACAATGGTGGCAGCACAATTCTGTATTTTTTTTAATTCATAAGACTGTGGGGGAGCCTCCCACGATTTAATATTTATAATAAAAGGCTAATAGCCAAATCCTAATACAATCTAAACACTTCCCTCATTTAATTCGTGGAAGGGAATGACTACAATTAAAAGCTAATAACTTAAAACAGTAAAAAGACCTAATTGTCCCTAACAACTTAAAATAAAAGACTTAATTAGAATCACTTAAATTGAACCAATTGGATACAACCAATTTGAACCGGTTCAATTAAAAAACATAAAAATAAACTAAGTATTGGGCTAATCCCGTATGCAACCTATGTACTCCTAGTTTAGGCCCATTAAAGTGGCCTATTACATAGTAAACCCTTGGGACCAAAGGCCCAATATATATATATCCCAATCCTAGACTTATTTCTAAAGAAATAAGCCCATTTAGATGATGAATAGTTGTTGGTATAGTTGTTTAGGGGTATAAATCCTGATTCTGTTTTGAGGGATTGGCATTCATTTCCAACCTTAGGACATAGTTCCAGTTCAGACCTCTCCTGATGCATAAACTAACAAGCTCAACTCTGAAATGTTCATAGGAAATTATCCTTCTTTTGTTAGGTTGAATTGGTGAGGGGAATACTTTGAGGGCAGGACATGAGTCCCTTGCTGCATCAGGATGGATCATTTGATGAATTTCTTTGGTGGCTCAATCAGGGATCTCTTGGGCATTAGAACTTTTAACATTTTATTGGAAAGAGTCTCATTTCTCATACCTCAGGTACAAACACTTCTTTCAATGAAGGTTCAGAACAGAATGAGCTGCCAGAAGATGTATCAGAAAAGGGAGTCATTACACTTTTGTTGTTTAGTGTGCATCTAGGCCTCTGTAGTAATGTTCTTCTTTCAAGATGTTCCATTTCCCCCTTTAGTTTTGAGTGTCTTGGTCATTATCAAGCACATCACTGATGTCATCACTTTTGTTGTTCGTGTTATATTGTCACAGAAATCTGTGTTTTCCCCGTATGGGCAACCAATAATGTTTAATTGAAGATTTATTATATTCTATTTGATGTTTGATGCGATTTCTGTAAATGTTTTTCAGGTTGTGAAAGCATTTGGTAATCCAGAGTTGTTCGTTATGGTTTTCCCCTTATTATTTGAGCTGTGTAATCAAAGCATTGTTGCAAAGCCCGGGCAAGCAAGTTTGTCAAATGATACAAGTATTACAGGTAGTTTAACAAAACCATTTCTCACTTCGTATAGTATAAATGGCAAATGTATTTTGTGGCATAGCTACTGTTACTTAAATTTGATTTGATTATCATCTAATAATTATGCTTTTCCTTTGGTATTGTAAAATGTGAACCTTGAAGCTGTAGCTCGATATTACTTTCTGTGTTTCTGCTGTAAAAATGTGCAGCTTGCATCTGGAGCCCAGTATTGCTTCCATGTTTCCTAGGGTATTTCACACCTCCTTCATGTCTGAATGAACTTAGAGGAGGTTTTCTGAGACTCTATTATGATACTAGATGTTGGAAAGAATCCAGTGTCTTTTCTTGATTGTTTCAAATATTTTTCATTCCTTTCACTCCTTTGGTTCAAATTGATCTGATTTTTGGCTTCTTTCATGGATAGAGAAATGTAATAACAAGAGGGCATCCACCCCTAAATTTTGTCGGATGACAGAAATTACATCGAGGAAAACCACTGAAGCAAGAAACATTAATAACAATATAGACGAGATATTCCATGAAGTGCATGAACCTTGTAACCTATCTCTGTGTTTGAGTCTTTCTCTCTCCAGAATGACCTTCTAAAACCTCGGTCTTTAGATAACAGAAGACCATCTGTGTCTGCCTGAGCTTCATCAGTGTTGATACAGCATTACATATTTCCTTTCTATCACTGGTTGAATTCTTCCTCCAGAGTTACAATTAGCTAATAATGTACTTGGCTACTTGCACTAGATGCATTGCAGTTGATCTTACTAACTTCCATATCTTGAGTCCCGTTGATCAGTTTTTCGTCTTCTGAGTTATTCTCTGGGATGAACTGGGACCAATGACCACCTGTAAGGTTATGTTGGCCCCAATACAGGTTGTAATCTAATAGGTTGTGGCAGATATAACATCAACTTTCAAGTAGATGTCATGTATATAATTTCAAGCAGAAATAACTTGTCAATGTTTTGACTTAGCAGCATCTTTGTAATTTTCTGTAACTTCTGACACACTTCTGACCCATACATCATTCCCATTTTGAGTTGAATTTTGACCAAGGCAATGGGTGGGGTCTTTGGGGGTCCATTGGTAGTTGTGATGGTAAAATGCTTGGGCACCCTCGGACGCAATCCCATGTCTTCATGCAGCAGCCCAAGTATTTTTTGATATATTTTCTATTTTATAGTATTTGTGAAGGTTTCATTAATTTTCTTTGCTACTATGTCTCTGCTCTCCAACGTTTGGCTCTGAAATGGCCAAAGTACCCTGAGGTGTAATTTCAATGCATGCTTGATACTACAAACGGTGCATTACATTATAATGCAGTCCTTATATTTCAGTGTTAATGAATTGCATGCTGTTCTAATAGTCTGATTTTATTTGGTCGAGTTCAGAAGAGGAGAAAGCAGAAGATATTTCTCCTTCACATGATAAGGTACTGGACTGTATAGCGTCTTGTATAAGTGTAGCACATTTAAATGACGTCATTGAACAGAGGAAGAACTTGATGCATGTGTTTTTATCTGCACTTGCACCTGGTTTGCCATGGACAGGTACCCTCTCTCTCTCTCTCTCTCTCTCTCTCTCTCTCTCTCTCTCTGATTATTGTTACTGCCATGGAACTGTTGTGAGCAGCCAAAGTTTCAATCTTTTCATCCATTAAAGAGCTCAGTTCAAAGTTCCATCACATTGCTAATGACTCTCAGAACAACTCTCTACATGCCAGTGCAGCTTCTTTCATTCATGAGGTAATGTAAAAAAAATTTGATTTTCCAATCAATTTTGTGTCTACAAGCTGTTATGTCTCATTTCTTGCTTGCCTGTCTTCAGATGTTTCACTCTGTGTCACCCAAAGTAGTTGAATGCATAAGCACAGTAAAGATTGCCCAGGTATAACTTGCTTTTCTATTTTTCTTTTATTTTTTTTCTATTTTTTGAATATTACACTCTAAGAGTAGTGAAATGCCAAGATATTTAAATTTGCAATATGCTGTGCCAGGCATATTCTTAGTCTCAGTATCTCATTATCTAAAGGGATCTGTGGCTTCTCTTTTATTTTCCTTGGAAGAAATCATTAGATTTGTATGGAATTATATTGTTTACAACCTACAATTAAAAAAAGTTGGTTTTTTCCACACATTAACCGTGGAGAGAGCACATCTGTTCCACGTGTCAGGATATAAACATTTGACTCTTTAGTATGAAGTCAACTTGTACAGTAGCATCCGTCAACCAGTAATGGATGTATTCTGTTCTATTATTTATCATAATAGTCCAGGGGCTTTTAACACACCCATGAACTAAGAAATGATGTTACTATTTTTCCCTATATGTTTTAGAAATGACCGACACACTCAAACAAGGAAGCAATTTTCTCCGCTTTCTCCTATTATATTTGTTGTCAATGAAGTTCCTTTCTGGGTATTCCCTGCTCATTTTCAAGAAATGAGTTAGCATAATAACAGTTTATTAGGAAAATATTTATTCATGCAAGTTCCTGGGAATAGTAATATCCATAGTTATCAAGGTATCGCTTAGTCCAGTCACCTAGGTAGCACCTAGTCTCCTTGCTGATATCGGCTTTGTTTTTTTCCCCCCTCCACCGCCTTAACAACTATGGTAATATCTGTTCATGGACTATCTTTGGTCAGCTGTCAGCATCACTTCTGTTGTTTCATTCAAGTCCTTATTTCATGGTTGAGATGCAGGTTCACATTGCTGCTTCAGAGTGCCTTCTAGAATTGACCGAGCTGTACAAAGAATTTGCTCCAGTGCAGTGGCAAGATATTGGATTTAAAAGCGAGCTCATTTATCTATGTGAGGTGGAAAAGAATGAATTGGCGAAGTCATCACTAAGGAAATGTATCAATGTGATTGAAAATCTTGAGCAAGGAAGTGCCCCAGTGGTCTAACTTCATATCAAACAAAGAAGCCATAATGCTCACTGTAGATAGCTTAGAAGTTTAATCAGATCATCTGTAACATATTCCATTATAAATCATTAAATATTCTAGTCTAAATCATTGCAGTTTCTTCCCCCTTTTTTCAGTTTTTTTTTATTTGTATCAAATTGCTAGTGAGAATATCAAGTGTATACCATTTGTATTTCTCTCTGATATACTGAATTGAGATTATTTCCACCCACCAAACTGGGGAAGATAAATTAAAAAGAAAAGGATTATTTTGATCTCTTCCTGGTGATTTTTATTGCCATTCTTGTAGTAGTGATAGAGATAATGTATTAACTATTTTCGAAAGGAAAACAATAAAATCTCGTAGCAAAAGAAAGACTTTTTTTTACCAGTTTTCGGTGGCAGCAGCTAATTTTTCATTAGTGTTCTATTCAACTAATTACGTTCCCATTCTTGGAATCGCACATCTGGGTGGATACACATCCTACAAATGTTACCCGCTGTGAGCTTCGGAATGCTGATATCCCTAAGCACGCCCACCTGTTGAAATGATCATTAGTTTTTCATACTATAGCATTGATGTGCACCTACTACTCAAATTTGTTCTTTAATCAACTGGAACAGTCCATTCAAGATTCTCATATGACCCAGTCCAATGTAAACAGATGTAATTCACATTTATGTCTCCGAACTAAAATTGTGGGAAATAAGCATCCAAAACAAACGCATCAAGGTCGGTTTACTTATCTTAATGTAGACAAGCCGAGGTTGATGATGATAATCTCAAGCACCATATAACGTTTCATAAGTCTGGAAAAAAAAAACATGAAGAAACTAGAAAAATTGGTGGGACTAAGTCATGACAAAAGTCATTCCCCTTTAAGATTGTAGACACCCCTATGGTGCAATCGGATCTTTGCGAATCAGCTTCCAAGATAAAAACAGCACTCTAAACGGAGCTATCTAGTAATAATGCACTTCAAATATTAGATTACTAAGGGCACGAAGAGTTGCACTCAATTGGATATAAACAACGGAGAAATAAAGCTAAGATGAAAAATAAACAGAAGTTGCCTCAAAATTCTTAGAGAAATGGGTAAGACTCTTCTCTTTATATAAGAGAAGAAAATGCACTCCCAAGAGATGTCTCCGAAGGATATGCTCACAAAACATGTCTTTTCCCCCAAGACTTATTTTTTAACTATTGAAACAAGTCTTCCAATAGGTATATACTCATTGGTCATTTAGGTTTCTATTAGGAAACGACAAAACCCTCTAATAAACCTTTATAAAAAAATAACAATATTTTAAAATCATTTAAAATTCTAACAATCCCCCATAGATGCAAAATCTTCAAAACAACCGACAATTCTAGATATAGAAGGACGCATCGTTGTAGGTGTTGCGGACTTGAATCTATACTAGGTCTGATAAATTACGCTGATTACATTACAGAGTACGGGTGAATTCAGATTTATTGAACCTTTTCTCATTGGTGTAGCCAATTAGCCTACTAGCCACCTCCTACCAATCGACCCTCGTGAATCTTCCTTTTTAATTATCTAAACATTTTTTATTTTTTTAATATCGGTCTTGTCCTCATCAAAACTTCATAAATGTTTAGAAAAATCGCCTATAAAATCATCATCGATAGGCGACCTCGTCTCGTACATCCACTTAGGTCAGCCTATACGTGAAGTTGTGATCAACTCAAGGGAAGAGGCTGCAGATTGCGTGCAGAAAGTGGTGAGACATACAGTTATGGTTTCAAGCATGAGGCAGGCCATATCTGGATTTCTTGCTGTGGGTGGTTTCAATGCCATTCGATATATCTCACAGAAGATGGGCAAAGCCTGGAGATCTTGGACATGATCATTTATCTCTTTTGTCATTTTTGCAGGTAATGTCAGTTTAGGCAGGCTGATATTTGATCATGGTAGAACATGCATCTTGATTCGAATCTCCTGAGCTCCCTCATTTTGACTTTCCTTGTTACCATTGTAGTGGGGTGAGCTTCAGTTTTTCCACTCAACTTTGTTTCAACGCCTTGGGTCATTTAGTTGCCTTGACAACTATGGTAGGATCTGTCTAACCATTCCTCCACTAGTATCCTTGTGTTTATCTCTCTCTTTCAAACATGAAATGACCTTGTCGCCCTTCTATGCACGATACCATTTTGATGCAGCTCGTTGGTGTGTTTCTCTACGCTGCTTGCTCAGAGAACCCTCTCCCTAAAATAGAACTCAATTTTTACACATCAAAATCCAATAGCCTAATTGTGACAAATAAAATTGGATGATCTTATTTTAAATTAGTTTAGGAAATTAATACATAGAGATTAAAAAATACAATAAAGTGATCGATTAAAGGAGGAAGTGCTATACAAAATTACTAAGCCATTAGTTGATCATCTCTAGCCTAAGATGATTCTCCCAGTCTCCAACCTTTCCTAGCCTGAAAAATATACTGTTCTGTCCGAGAGCATGGTCCTTCTACCAACGTGGAGACTAATCAAAGGGTGGGGTTTCCACCTTTCAAGGGGGTGGGATGGTCATTTTGTCTCATCCTCTGTGTGGCACAATTAGAGTGTTATTTTTTCCTTATAAAAATATAAGGGAGAAAGAACACTAACCGGTGGTGTGCGTCGGTGTGTACTTGCACTTAGACACAGCCCAGCGTGACCCTTGGCCTTTTCTGCCTTTCCAGATAGATGCATCAATATTTTCCTATTGGCTGTGTCTAGGGCCAGGCGCAGGTGCATGCCGCGCCCAGCGACTGATTAGTGTTCCTTTTCCCAAAATATAATTATAACAAGGGTTTAAGATCCCCACAACGGCATCATAAACCTCAAATCAAATTGCACGCTGGCGTTGGATTTTCTTTTCCCACTCAAAACACTGAAGCAAAGCTCCACCCACCTTTAAATGTCATATGGGATTTTTAATTTACTGGGGGTGGGGGGGGGGGGGGGAAGAGGAGCAGCTGACGGTAATTTTGTGTGCAAAGCATTTTACTGAGTAAATTTTTTTTAATTTACTAGGGACTGAGCGGTAAATTCGTGCGATCCTAAACGCTGAACCGGTTAGCGATCTTTTAATTTTTCAATGTCAGTATACACCCCTATTTGTTAAGTTTCCCGTAATAGCCCTTCAACGCCCAAACTGCACACGGCATCGAAGGGAACCTTCCCCTTTACTAATAAATATGGTCCGGAGTCTCCAGACTTCACAGTTCAGACACCATAGCAGCCATGGACGACCAGGAATTCCGACGAATTCTGGATGTGTTCCCAATCGTCCGTTCTCGAGATTACTGTGTAAGCATCTCTATTTCTGTGCTTTGCGTCTTGTATTTTAATATTTTTCCTGCAACTAATCTTTCTCTTTATAATGCTTCATTTACTAGAAGATTTTTTAAAGAAAAAAAAAAGTTACTTGAAGATATGGGAATATAGTCATTTTCTATCTGCCCTCTTTCTCTCCTTTTCTGAAGATTATATAGCATTTGTTATTTTTTCCAACTTAATCAATTTTTATACTTTCAATCTGTATTATTTCTGGACTGAAATGAAAGAGTAGACTGAACATGTGAGTTACATCAGTACATCATTTGGATTTCAATCCATATCATAAATAATTGCTTTGTCCTGATTTTTCTTTTTTTGATTGTGAGTTTCTGATCCATGCATTCGTCATAAATCTCATTATATGATGAAGTATGATTATGCATAACTTAGATCCATTTCAGTGTCAAATATTAGTTTTCCTCATGTTTTTTGAACTCATATATGAGAACAATCAAGTGGAAGTAGCTGGAGATGAAGAAAACAGAAGCCATTTCAATGTGAAATAGCTGCCTTCAATGAAGGTTCAGGAGGGAAGACATAGTTTAGCACAAGAGAACAACTAATTTATTGTTGATTTTTTATTAAAGGTAGGGGTTTCCTAGTCTGCATTCATTTACTGTTACATGGCAGGTCAAAATGAGGCTGAAATTGGTCCCCTGCTCACATGTCAAGTTTAAGCACATATGGAGGTTTTTTAAGTGGAAAAATAAGTGAAGAGTGCATGGACTATCGAGAGGGTGCATGGATATACATGGGAGGGTATACAATTCGATTTGGAACCGGTTTGACATTTGACCAATCTAGATAATTCCTAAATATCTAATGGTCAGAATTGCCACATCACCCTCCCACGTGGGCGTGTGGCACAACTAGGCATACAGACCAGGTAAAGGTTATATGGTCTGCTAGAGTAGGAAGCTTTTGACCTTTATAAAATTAAGAACTGAATGTTCTATATTAATCAGAACCTGGATATAGATCCGACTCCCTGCTGACATCCAGTGGGGAAAGATCACAAACTCCATCATCGCCATTGAAGTCCTACTCCTGGCAAATGGATTTATTGAAGGTGTATTGATTTAAAGCATGTTCTTGTCGATAAAGCTGTTTGGTTTATATGTTCATGAATCCCAATAGGGCAAGGGGCTTTTATTTGAATCTATTTCTCTCCCTGTAGTTATAGAAATCTGTCTTCATTGCTTCTTTTGAATATCGTTTTCTCTTTACTGAGTGAGTCCCAAAATTGACAAATGAACTGGTGGATTGCATTGTGGAAAAGTGGGGTATTTGGGATTCATTTGTCCTGGCTGGGATTTGCCCTTTTGTGCTTTTGTAAATTTATCCTTTGCTTCTTTTCATTTTTAATTTTGGTAGTGGTAAGCTTGTTTATGTCTGTTGGGATTTGGGGAATGATGGCTTGTCAATTGACAGAGGCCTAGGCTCTTTATATATAATAGAATAGAATAGGGTACAAGTACAGTACTGCTCCTAGGGACAAAATCTACCCTTATACCCATATTACAACAATGTCATCAAAATGGACAATTTATCTTTTGGTATTATGATTCAGAGTCCAGCATTAGTAATCAGGATATAAAGTCATAAATTATGAAGTGGTAGGCATTTATGGTACCCACATTCTACATTTACTAATTTGCAGGACTGAACTCCCTAATTATTATCTTTCCAGAATGGTAATGATGATCCTAATCACACAGATCTTTTCCACCTAAACCTTAATTTCATATTTTCAGATGTTGTCTCTCTTTCTAAAGTCTAAACTGAATTCCTTTTGTTGGAACTGCTGCTGAACTAATTTCATCCTCCTTACACCCAAGCTTTGGACCAGCAATGCAAGTGTAAAAGCTGATTGTCAGTGTGTTTTATTTAGAATTATATGTAGCCTGCTTCTCAGGCCTTAATTATAGTGTCAACTTGTAGAGAAGTCATTTTGGACACTGTTGCGAGCTTCTTTATGTAGATACTTGTTGACTAAGTGAAAGTTCAACAATAGGAAAGGGCAACATGAATAACTTTCAATTTGTTTGGTATTTCATGTCCTTGTTCAAAATGGTATTTATTGTTGTTAATTTGAATTTTGTGGTGTACATGGGTTGAAGTAATTATTTCATCACTCTAGAAACCAGGGGGATTGTTGGTATTTTGGAGCCTGTAATGATAATAAAGGTAATGTTGTTAATTGTTTTACTCTGAAATTTAAGCTGAATAGCTTGTCTAGGAAGCTTATGAGAGCTATTGAGAGGTCTAATTAGAACCGAATTAATTCAAACAGTTTTTGGAAGCTGTCATTTGTGATGTTGATCTTCTCCATGTGATGGAGCAAGTCCCACCTGCATGCAACGCTTCTTTTTGCTTGATAGACATTTAAATTAAGTTCTCTATACCCATGCAAATATTGAGCTATTAATATTTAAGGGTCCTTATTTATAGATTTGTGTTGCTTGTGGAAAAAGTTACCAGAATGCTGAATCTCTTGTTCCTGCTAATGTTGATTCCATACTCACCTAATATTTTACATTCTAGGCTGATTCAGAGTTACCAAGACATCAATCTGCTTCACATTCAGCAAGGGATGAGGTGGAATTTCTGAAGCTCTTCCCATTTTTTATTTCTGTCACATTCTTTCAATGCTAACTTTAACACAACCAGCAATTTTGTTGCCACAGCTAACAGAATGGCAAAATGCTTGGAGTGAGGAGGATAAAAAAGGGACTGAAATTCAGGGAATTGACACAGAAGGTATGCTTATTATTTATGCACCAATATATGAGAAGCATTCATATAGATCAGTCTTATTTGTTCTCTAGTTGATTCTTTTGATAGTTATGTAATGGAATTTGTGTGTAATCAATTTGAAAGCCCATCTATTATGCAAATATCCAAGTTGATTTGTACTGGTTCGCAACTGGGATAAGTTTATTTTCAGGCCAAACCTGTCGCGAAATGATCAAAATTTCACTTGATACACTTATCTTGCATAACTAATGATCTTGATTCAAATTTATTTTGAAGTTTGTATTTTAACTTTTTCCTTCTACTGATATTTTGTGGAGTCGACTCTTTTCACCCTTTGATGTAGCAATAAAAGCAGTAAAGGGAGAAAAACTGATGATATCTTGCTTTTTTTTGTGAATTCTGTATTAATAAAAGCAGTGATATATATAAGCTTTGTTTTATTATTGTTTTAGCAATGAAAAAAGTTTAGATAAGTCATCCTTATTCTTCACTACAGAAATCCCATCTTTTGGCTACACAAAAGGGTAGCATGGCCAATTTTGACTGCCAGTAGGTGCAAATGGGGTGTCAAACGGTCGGTTTGGCTCGGTTTCGGTCGGGCTGAATTGGGTTTCGGTCTCGGAATGGTGAGACCCAAACCAAACCGTTAAGAAACTTCGATTTTCGGTCGGTTTCGGTTTCGGTTTCGGTTTCGGTCCGGTGCGTTTTCGGTTTATTTTGGGTTTTCAATATTGTGTTAATACCGATTTAGATCGGTTTGCATTCGGGTTTGAGCCACAATGAAATCTTAAATTCATAATTTGTAGTGGGGAAAGATTCAATAAAAACACTTCAATTCACCTTCCCAGTAAAATAAAAAAAAAGTATACAACCAAAAATAAGAAAAATGATTTGATATGTTCATCAGTTCATGTTGTACTTCAAACAAAAAAGAATAAATTATATGAGGAAGAATAGAAGATAATTAATATTCAAATCAATGGATAAATAGAGTTTATAGCGAAATCATTGTTACAAATCATATAGTTATTTATCATTAATTGTAAGGAGAAGGTAATTAAAATTGAAATCAATGAATAATCATTGAGAAGATAATTAATATTGAAATCACAAAAAGAACCCTACTATCAAATCATTTTGGATAACCGACTAATTTTGTATAGTAAACAAGGAGATCAATGGAAGAAGCATGGTTACAAATCAATTTCTTTTTTTCCAACCTCATGCTCATTGATTTGTAACAATTCCCCTTACAACCAGAAAATTGCTCACTAATATTGAAATCAATGGGTAATCAATCCACCTATTCATAACCTTATACTCTATTTTTTTTTATCGGTTTCATTCGGTTCGGTTTTTGGTTTGTTATTGGTCGGTCCGGTGCGGTCCGGTTTTCAGCCGGTCTTGCAATACCCCAGCCCAAAACCAATCCAATAAGGATCGGTTCGGTTCGGTTCGGTCCGGGTTTTTCGGTCGGTCTTAACGGTTCGGGCTAGGTTTTGACACCTGATGCTACTTTGTTTTGGCCCATGTTTTAAGTACCACCATGAGAAACCATGTTGTATCATATTTTTCTTCTTGTAATCCTGGAAGTTGGAAGCTTCAGTATGTTTATTGAAAGGAAGCCAAGAAAATGGCCACTGTTGGAATATTTTTGGCAATGGGCTAATTGACTGAAATTAGTCCGACATTAAGAGAAGACACTTTGAAGAACCGAATGGACCTTTTTCTTAATGCACTACCTAATTTGCATTTGACTGATTCCTAGGTTGTGGTAATCTCCTTGCTGACATTGGAAATAATGGAAAGAGGGAAGGGGTGGAGGAGGGAGCTGGTTGTTATTTCGTAATTCACAGATCTCTAATCCTCAGCAGGAGTATCCTGAATAACATCTAATGCAATACCCGATACCCTAATTCCCAAATTAGAATTCAAGGCTAGCTAGGTTGCTAACAGGCCCAGGGCATAAAAAATTACAGCAAGTAATATCAGAAACCAGAGAAGAATATATATTTATTGTTAAACCAGAAATTATTAGAGAGAACTAAGAAGAACTTAAGGCCCCGAGTAACATTTCCATTTTGGAGGGAGCACTTTAAGCTAGAAGTGATTTTTTTGTTCCGTTCTGGCCTTCTGGGGGAGTAGAAGCAGGTTTGGTGACATCAAAGTGTTTCTACACTTCTCCACCTCTGCCTCCTGCTGCAAATTCGATGCAGTCACCCACAGCACTCGATCACCAAAAACTCAGAACCTGTGGGAACTGACGAAGCATCAAATTTTCCCCAACACTCAATCACCTAGTCCTTCCCCGTGAGCGCAGCCATAGGAGGTAGAGTGCTGAAATACACGGTGTCAGAGGTTGAGTTGTTCCTCTCCCAGCATACCACATCTTCTTTCCCCCTTGCATCATTGTGCAGAATCCATCTTCTCCAAACACGGTGGAGATCGGACCCATTGAGCCGGTCCCTACGACTTCGGTGGCCATTAACAGTAGTAGCAGAAGCAGAAACAATGGCGGAATGAAGAACCCCTTTTGGGGAAACAGAGGGCAGGTGGGGGTGGGGGTGTTGCAAAGAGATGAGAGAGAGAGAGTTAGGTTGAGTTTCTTTAGATTTGTTCTGAGAATAGAAAGTCAAAAAAATTATCTCAGAACAATTTTTGGATCGGTTCCTTTTGCGGGAACGCAAAATCAACCTGGAATTACCAAACACAATTCCATGCTCAAAGTGTTCCCAGAAAAAAATCATCAGAATCACTCTGGCGGAGTGTTTTCAAACAGTGGCTAAGTAACCAGGTTAACAAAATATTTGAAGTAGAAGGAAAAGACCAGAAAAGAAAATTATGGAAGAAGACTGAAAGGAGAAACTAAGATTAACAGGAAATAGAGAGAACATGCAAATTTTGATTAGTTATTGATGTAACTTATTGGTCATGTTTGAAACAGTGCCTGTCAATTAAATGTTTCACCTTACTGGTTCATAGAATTGAACAATCAAATAACATGAAGGATTGTCTAAGATATTAAATTTTTAATGTATAAAACTGTAAGTAATGTTAAATCAACTGCCCTCATTTGAGGTATCTTTTTTTTTAAACTTGAGATCAGTATCACTTAAAGTCAGAAGTCCATATTGTTTTGGCGTGCTTCCTTTTCAACTCCGATCTGATGGTTAAAATGTAACATGTAATGCAAGGGCACTCTACTCTCATGAAAGGAGACTTAAAAGTAATGTTATGTTGAACAACATATAATTATAGTTGCTGGGATTAGTCTACTAGATCCCTCTCAACTGATCCTTTCCCTGTTTTCGGTTAAGGTCTTTCTCTATTTTATGTAGGTTTTATAGCACATACCAAGGAAAATATTATTTTTCCTTTCAGATGTAGAACATTGTTTTTTGGGTTCTTTCTTTGAATATTTTGTTCCAAGAAACTGCTTGTATTTTTATTTTTTTTTTACAATGGAAAATAAAAAACACAGCTTGTATTGTTGTATACAAAACATGTTTTTCTATTTTAAATAGAAACAATAGTATTAAGAATGCTAATTATAAACCCACCCAAATGACTTGGAGTGCTAATATTTCTACCGTCATTTTATCATCATCGCTAATTGTCATGTAGATTAAATTTATGAAGATTGTGTGGATTTTCTTTTTTTGGCAGAGCCATTCTGGGAGAAATTGAAATTAGCAGCAGAGAGGAAGGTATGCTGTTTGGGTATTATCGTGTGTTACCAACTTTGAAGCTTTAATTGCGTGCCCATTTCATGATAATGTTCATCGATGTTACATATTCCTTTATGTTGGTTGTTTTATTATCAGTGAATGTCGCTGATCTGTAGAACCTTTAAGGAATTTCTTTATGTTCTTGATGCACTGGATTATGTCACACTTGGACATACTATACTACCTTTCCTAGATTACTTCATGAATGCTATTCACTTTTTAGAGTAGTGTTTGATACTGTATAAAGGCTTCCAAAATTCTCTACGCTTTTTGGATTTTCTTTGTGGGGGGTGGGAGGGGAGGATTCCAAATCTCATGTTTCCTTAGTTTTCTTTCTTTTCTTTTCCTCCCCCTTCTTTTAATATTGTCTGTGCTTCAGATCTTCTGCATAATAATATAAATGGTGTATCAGATTAGTTGCTTAAAGTTCAAATTGTAATGAGTCGCACCTTCTTGTCTTTGGGAACTGTGGTTTTCCTCTTTGTGGGCTTTAAATAGGGATGAGATGTATCCTCGATCTGTAAAGTACCAAACTGAGGAACTGCTGTAGACGGTCCTACTTCATCTTGCTTTCTGGCCCTCTTAATAAAAGCAAGAATCTCAGTGAGGGTACCTTGAGTTTCTTCCATAAACTTGTCATGTTTTGTCTCTCTCCTCTGTTTCCTGTAATTCCTTGTACAGCTTGTAGAGCTAAGGATTGGTGATGTCAGAGAGGGTCCTGTCATGGTTAGAAAATTGCGGGAAACAGAAGAAAGAAAGAAGGATCTGCTAGTGGTGAGAACAAAGAGGGATTGAAGAGGAATGATTCCAAGATAGAAAAGGGGGGGTAATGTAGTCCTAGATTGGTAAAAGACAACTAGTCAAGGTAGGGGAGTCTATCAGTGAAGGTCCTGAGATGTTTTGATGGATGGAAGTGTGTAAATTTGAATGGGCAGCAACTTAGGTTTAGGGTTTCGGGTTTTGGAAAAGAGGGGGATCTAGGGTTTAGGATGGGAATTTGGGGCTAGGGTTTGGATCGATTATTCTTAGTGTAGGGAATGAAATTCGATTCAGGTATGGTGTGTTTCTGATGGTTGGATTGGTCTGTGAAAAATTTGGGTAATGGGTGATCTCCAGAAATAGGTGGGATGATGTGGGTTGAATGGGATTATGGGAAAACAGCTTGGTTTGAGTATTCCAATTGGGTAGGAGAATACTCAATCCAATTATGTGAAGGTGTTGTTAGCTGAATGGTTTATTAAGAATTTTGGGAGATGGGATGATTCAAACTCATTGTTGTTGCAGAATTTCCTTGGCAGCAGCTTGTTGATGGAGGAACTTGAATAAAAATCGAATCTTTGATTGAAACTAGAAAGTAGAGCTTGAAGAGAACCACCCGGGCTTCACACCGCAAGGTGTCAATTGGATCAAACACCAATCCCACCAACGAACCATCCAGGCTTCCCACCACAAGGTGTCAATCAAATCAAACACCGATCCCATCAGCCTTGATCAAACACAAGACAAAAATCTTCAATGGAGAAGAACAGCAGCAAAAGCTTTTGTTACAAATCCTGAGAAGAAACAATAGAAGAAGAAGAGATGGGGAAGAAAAGAAGAGAACTCGATGCACTAAGTTCCTCTCTCACAGTTTGTATTTATAATAATAACCAATTACATTAAAATAAGAAACTCATTCCTTGTCAACCAAGAAACTAACCCTAACAAGGAAACTAACATAAAACTGAGGAAACAAACTAAGAAACCAAGATAAGGACAATCCCCCTATTCATGGTAAATTACCCAAACTACCCTTGTATCACCACGGCACAAGGGCCCATTCTCAACAGCTTTTCATTAATATCAAAATTCATGTTCAATTCTTGCCCCCCCCCTTTACAACCTTATATAAAAGACTCAAAAATAGACTCCTATACTAAAAATGAAAGGCCTAATCCAATCCTTAACCTATTAGGTAACCTAAACTGACTAGGAAACTGAAATATAGAAGGAAATAGACTCAAAACATGGCTGGACTTATAGAGTCCTAATCCAGCCCAACTTAATAATTAAATAGTCACATGACCACTTAACCAAGTCACATGACCACTAACCAAATAAAAAAGAAATCTACTAGCTAATCCCGTATGTAACCTTATTACCCATAGTTTAAGCCCATAAAAGTGGCCTATTACATTGAAAGCCCATGGGATCAAAAGCCCAACATGTATAATAACCTAACCCTAGACTTATTCCCATTAAAATAAGCCTCTTTTGGTGATGTATTTGCATCAGAAGGGGGGGGGGGGGGGAAGAAAATAGAGGCAACAACTTCAATTCTCAAAACAAACTATTTTACATTCAATCAAATCGTATGGATCTGTTAGCCTTTACACCCTTTAATAAAATCGCTATAAAGCTGAAACAGGATAGGACTCTAAGCTTTCCAATCGGTTGGCTGAACTGACAGGGTCTGAACTCTGAACTGAATAAAATAATGAAGAATAAAATTTAACTGAAAAGAAAATCCCCCATACACAAGTGCTTTGGAGGAGTCCCAACTGACTCAAAAAACTAAACCTTATCTTAATCTGCCGACAGCTGCTTTAAAGACTTCCTAATGCTATTACATCTCTTAATAAAATAATAAAATAACTTAAAACAGGACTGGACATATCCTAGCCTAACGCAACAATATTAAAATAAAAGAAATAATCTCCTAAAATTAACCAACACTTTGGAGAAGATAAGATTTTTTTTAAAAAATCTGGAATTCTTGGAACCACAAACGGTGTAGAGATTTCCAAACTGGGTTCCACAAATTGGATAAGCCTTATCTGGTTCACAAAACCAAATTCTGAACCAATACTTGAACCATGGGCTCAGTTCTGAACCATAAAATTGACCAAAAACCAGAACTGTCATCATGCTCCTGCATTATTCTCTCCTTGCTTTAAAAAACTCGTCCTGGAATTTTATAGAATGAGAAAATCATTACCATTTTATCGGCATCCATGATCAGCCGCCTTGATTTGACAATCCAGTACTTCTCACGAACATCAAGGACAAAATCAGTGACGTTGAAGATCTGTTTCGGAAGCACAAATTCAACGCATTCGATCTCTAAAGGATCGATCGTGATTTGCTCCTCTTCAACATTATCTTCCGTAGGAGGCTCTTCATCTTCGATCAGATCATCAATCAATTTATCTTCGATTCTGATCATGGGATCCTCTTCAAAGTCTTTATCGTAGAAGGCTTCTTTTGTCAACTTGCCTTCAACTTGTGGTTGCAAAACTTCAAGTATATCTCCAAGTTTTTGTTTGATTCTTCAAAGGCTTGTTTTTGATACTCTATTTGGGCACGCACACTTTCTTGAACACAAGGGTTTGATTTGTTCAAGAAGATTGTTTAAAGCCTTACATGTGTTGAGTTGAAGCTTGTGATGTGGAGAAGAGAAGGAGATGCAACGTTGGACATAGATAACCTCCTTGTTTGCATTCTCATATATGTATTTGTGTTAGGCAGTAGGCTAGGTGTTTGACAAAACACCACAGTCGTAACCTTGAGCATATTGTAGGCATTTGCATATGCCATATTGAGGGCGAGCCTTGGCGCAATGGTAAGGTTGCTTTATTGCAACCTGGTGGTCATGGGTTCAAATCAAGGAAATAGCCTCGTTGCAAAGCAGGGGTAAGGCTGCGGACATCTGCCCCTCCCCAGACCTTGCTGTAGCAGGAGCCTCATGCATTGGGACACCCTTTTTTATGCTATCAAGTGTGTGCTTGATAGAATGGTGTTTGCTCCTTTGTGGTGGGTGCCACATAAATTTAGGGGTTGTAGCTCCTTTGTAGTGGGTACTATATAAATCTGAGGGTTGGTGCTCTTTTGTGGTGGTTGCCACATAAAGTGGGGGTTGGTGCTCCTAACAGTGGGAGCTGCTGAATTGAAGTATTTTGTGCATTATACGCAGGCTAGATTTGGGTTGTAGCCCAAGTAGCCATTTGCACCGTGGACGTAGCCACGCTGGCGAACCACGTTATATCTTGTGTTGTGGATGTTCTTATGGTTTGTGCTTTGTGTGATGGTTGTGTGAATGTGCGCCCGCTGAACTCTTGAGATTCTCCCAAACGTAGAAAAGTTCTGAGAGACCTTGTGTCACTGATTCACCACCACCACCACCACCCCCCCTCTCAGTGACAGTCTGAGTTCAACAGTCACTTCTTGATATATATATATATATATATATATATATATGAGCAGATTGTTGATACATTTCATTTTAGTGACAATCTGGACCTAGAATAATTGAATGGCTTCACTAGAAAAGATAATGCAAAGATTATTTGCTGGTGTGGTTATTGAATATGTAAAACTAGCTGTTTGTTTCTATTTTTGTAGGTTGGTGCAGCAGAAGCTGAGAAATTCTGCAAGGCTTTCCAAGTTGTTCACAGGAAACTTGTATGTGCACCTGATGAATATTATTATATTTTCTTGCCCTTATCTTGTTTTTCCATTATTTTGTGTACTTGATAAATGAAGTCTTTTCCGAATTGCATGTGATTTCAGGTGTATGAAGAACTAAGTCTAGATGTGGCACGGAACTTTAACATCCGATGACAGGTTCTATGAAAAGCTAATGCTGAATTTTAGAATAAACTTAAGTAGATGGTTCATTGGATATTATTCTGGTTTGCCATGTCAAAAAGTTGAAAAGAAATATATAATGAATGATGATATTGATAAATGATGTTCTCACTGAATTGGTAAGTGGCGATAAAACTGAGGATGATCTGAGGTGTGGATTGATGCCTAGAACACTTGGGGATCTGATACAATTTCTGTGGATTGAGGTTCTAGCCCTAGCCCAAAATGTAGCCAGCCCATGTGCAGTGCTACCCAAGCTTTGGTTGCTTATCCAATTCAGTCTTCAGATATCAACCGGGCTACATTCCTCAAAAAGCATGGCTCAGTTCCCAAATAGTGTTTGTTAGGTTTTGAGCTATTTTCCAGCTTTAATTTAAGAGTCTCTCCTGGTTGAAGCTATTTTTTTAAGACATTGAAACTTCTTGGTTCCGTGAGCATGAAAAATGTATACACTATACTTAGTGTTGTAGGTTAGCATATGGACTGAGTAACTAAGAATCGGTGTTTTAAAGGTTAGTCAGATTGTTTTGACTGCTTACTGGCCTGAATGATTCTTCCACTGCATTTTATAAACCCTTCAAGCCTATTCTAATGGGGCTAATGCTTGAAGTAATCCAATCCTAAGTGATGCAGCTTCTGCGGCCAATGCAGAATTTATGAAAGTTGGTTCTGCACTTTCCAGAAAAAGCTTTTATACATTGGAAGAGAATGGAACTTCCAAATGGTCTTCCATATTACTTCTGCAGCTCTACTTGGGGTTCTATTTGCGCTCCTTATTGCAACAAGAACATTATTGACTTAATTTTCATGGTGGTTTAAGTTAGCATTAACATTGGTTGTCAACTTACCTGACCTTGTAGCTGCAGAGAATCAAATCGTCAGGTTGCATATTTGATAATGGAATTAATAAGATCCGGGTTGAAATATATGGAGGGAAAATTGCCTGATCAATTAAATCTATGTTCAATGCTCTGTAACTCCCATGATCAAGAATTAACTGATCAACTGTTGAGAGGTTACAAGTTTACCACCCCCCCCCCCCAAAAAAAAAAAAAAAGTTGAGAGGTTTGAAGGGCTTGCAATGTTGGATGAGATTGAAAAATCCTTTAAAGAAGGGATCCAAGGATCCATCTAAATGTTATAACTTATGAGTTCTAATCTTGATGCTTGGCGTAATGAATTCATCACCCAATTGTTGAGTTTTCCAGTCCCTATTGGGTGTCTATGATGATCCTTTCGCAAACAAGCGGATTCTCACGTTTAACCGATTGATAGGGAATTTCAGAAACGGAATTTATCCTCACATTAGGGTTCAAAACCCTAATCTCACAAAGAAGACAAAGTATAGGAGGAAGAGGAGAGAGAGCCTACCCAAGCTCTCTAAACGTAGTCCAAGGCAGCTGATGCAAGGCCATGGTAGATGGAGCAACCTTTAGAGAGCAAGACCAACTTGTCAAACATGTGGTACAATCGGCTTGAGGGCTGGTGAATGGTGGTGACCACGGTGCGCCCACTGCTGACAAGTTGCTTGACTGTGGTCATGATCCTCAGAGCCGTGGTTGAGTCCAAACCTGAAGTGGGTTCATCCAGCAATAGAAGACTTGGGTTGACCAGCATTTCTTGACCAATACTCACTCTCTTCTTCTCACCACCTGATATCCCTCTAAATATTGGACCTCCTATCATGCTGTTCCTGCGCCGGCTAAGCCCCATTTCAGTGATAAATAAAAATATTTAAATGCATTTATAAACTTTTTACAAAACTGCGACTAACAATCGTAAAATTCTCTTAAGATATTCACCCTATTCAGGAAGTGGATTCATTGTATAATATCTCTTCCAGTCATAGATGAACATTGTGAATCCAGCGCACTAATATATAGCCAGTGTAGGCTTGATACCTTTGATACACCAAAACACATAAAGTGCAACCACAACGATAAGGACCTTTTAGGTATGAACACCAACAACTATCGTAGAGAATCTTGTTACTTAATACAACTGACGATAATCTATGCAAGATTCTCAAATGATCCAATTCGATATATATATAATATGAATACTCACATATATATCCTTTGATCAAAATACACTTTTAAGGTATGTAACTGTGGGACAAAATATCACATATAAAATGATAATGCAAATTAATATACTTTAATCACTTAAAATTGGGTTTGATTGACATAGATTCAAAATTCAATGTGCCACATTATAAGATACGAGTTAAGGTTATATAAAGCTTTTAAATTCATTTAAACGACCTAAATTGATGCAAATTCATGATTAATCTCTCCTCTAGTTGGTTTGACCATATCACACCTTGTTTCAAACCATTGATCTTATTTTGGCCATATCTCATCCGATATCCAATTGGATGAAATTGGTATCAAAACGAAATTGGGAGGATAAAGGAATCTCCCCACAAAACAACACATCTAGCTTAGTTGTGCACGCCCTAAGATGTCCATAATATATATTTTTCTTTCTCTCGAGGCTAGATAGAGGTAGGTCATCATCTCTTTTCTCTATTTAATTTCTCTGTGTAGTTTGTTTTTATAAATTTTTAACATATTATATACTTAATTTTAGAATATTTATTGTTCAATAAAAATACCAAATAAACGAGAAGATCAGATTAACCAAGTAGATTGGTGTGCCTAACACCTTCTTTGATTCACAATCTAATTTGAGTCAAATCACATGGTCAAACCAGTTAAAATGAAATCATATTTTTATTTGTGGATCAAAAATCTTAATCTAGATGGTGACTCAATAATCCTTTTCTCCCAAGACAAGGAGATTCGCTTTAGGATAGACAAATCACTATTCTCACACCTCTAACATTGATAAGATCTTTGAGGAAGCATAATCGGCAACCGAATTGGCCTCTACCAATTTTTTAAGCTGGAATTAGACAAATGATTTGACTAGAATTGACCATCAATTCCAATTCTTATAACCATGGTCTATATAGATATAAAATCCATGAACTTTCATTTTTTTTTAAGTAAAAAGAAAACAAGTTACATGGATTATGAATGTCAAAAAAAATATGTACCTTTTCTGCATCAAAAGAGTCATTGTCTAAATATAGTGGAAACTAGTCACACCTAAGAACTTTTTAATATCACTTTTTCTTTTTCTTTTCTTTTTTTTTTTGTTGTCATCATTTTATATGTCGTGAACAAGTTATTATTCACATGGATACCTTCAATTCTAAGTTATAATGTACCTTTTTGTAGGTGCCTTAGCACTTTTGTATCTATCTCGTTCCTTCTTACATGAAATGATCTCACTACCTTCCTATGTATGATATTGTTTTGTAGTACTTTATTGGTGCACTTCTTTACAATACATGCTTAAAGAAACCTCTCCCTTCAATTTTTATTTCTACTATTTTATGAAGAAAATTATTGACACCAATGACTATCTCTATTATGTGAAGTGGAGAGATATATTGATCATTGTAATCATTGGATAGATGGTGGATATATTTTGAATAGGATAGAGCCCTTGTAAAATTTAATGGCCTATCTTAATCTTAATTGTATTCTTGACTTTGTATTTATATATTTTCCGTTTGTTTTTTTTTTTTTTCAATAATTTAAATTATTTATATAGCACTGACATTTTGTGCACTATTTTCAAAGCATTGCAATGAAACATAGTGTACAAATAGATGAAAAATTAGGTTAGTTATCCATACAACAATAGAGGGTGATGATTTCAAAAACTCACAAAGTAAATCTGAGCTATTTATTTTTACAATTTATTCCTACTCAAAGTTGGAAGAGTGTAGACTAATGTCTAGAGTACTAATACACATGCACGGACATATAGAAGATGTGTGCCAAACTGCCATTTTTTTGTTTTTTGGAAGTTAAAATCCTCTACAATGCGGACATCTGACTGTGCACTACAATGTGGCCCTAAGAGCTCGACACGTGGAAAATCATCCAACAGTGCGAGCTCGCAATGCAAGGCAGTTTTTGTTCTTTCTTTTCTTTCTACTTGAGCTCAACATCGTTGGATGTCGTATCTTCTACTTGTTGAGCTCTCAGACCGGCACGGCAGTGTGCCACAAGAATAGGCACTGCATAGGATTTTTTTCCTTTTTTTGGAGACCATTCTCTATGGGGGAGCATGACCCTTATGCATGCGCATACGCATGGGCCAATGAAAGCAAGCGTTGAAGCATCTTGGGGGTGGGGTGATCGCCTCCCACTGTATCTAAGCGTGGGAGGGGTACACTCCCTCAAAGTACTTTTCTCCTTTTTTGTTAAGTAAACATATTCACAAAGCTGAAGCACATATCGAATTGCCAAGTGATGAATGACTTATAACATTGCTATCATAAAATAGCCTTGAAAGACCTTTCAGTCCAAAAATGAAAATGTGAGTTAGAGGCAGTTTCCTCATTCCACACCCCCCCCCCCTCCCTAAAAAAATTCTAATAGTTTAGGATAGTGACCTGAAAGAGGGAAAAAAGACACCACGAAAGCTCAGGTGTCTATGTCTCTATGATGTCTTTATGAATACGTATTCCTTCAAACTTAAAGTTAAGAACACATTATATAACAAGAGGGTAAAGTATAGAAATATAGAATACACTAAATTAGTGTCACTAATATCCTTAATTTGCCTAAAAAAGATAGGGAGATTATGTGTCACCTATTGATTGGTCCTCAGTCCTAACTGAAATATGAATACGATAAAACCCTTATTAAATTAAATTAGTTGTTTACCAAAAAAAAAATCAAATTAGTTGTTTTTTTTTCCAAATTCTAATAAAATAATAAATCAATCAATATTATTATAAATAAAAAAAAGGCATAAAGATTTTTTTTTCTTTAGGGTTTACCTTTATTAATATATAATCCTTATAATAGAGTTGGGGTTGGCTTTGGCTTGGCGCCTACCCAAATTAAAAACAAAAAAAAGAAAATAGTTTCTCTCGCGGTCGGAGTGGTGACAGCGAAGAATGCCTACGCGGCTATGCTTCCCTGGCATCTCTATGCTTAAAACCTTTAAACCGCTCTTGACTTCGCTTTTCCGTGTAAGCTAAATACTCATCTTTTTGAGTCTTCGCTTTTTCAATTTGAATCAACTAGAAGCAATCCCTTCTTCTCCTAATCTTCTTTGGATTCTTGTTCATAATTTCTCTTTAAATTCTCTCCACACCACTATAATTCTCAATCTTCACGACCTGAACTTGGGTAATCTGATCAGTTAGAATCCGAAGAAACCATGTCTTACGCTTACCTCTTCAAGTACATAATCATCGGTGACACTGGTACTTCTTCTTCCCCTCCCCCACCTTCACCCGCCGCCCCCCCCCCCCCCCACCCCCCTTTTTTTTTTGTAATAATCTCGCTTAATTTTTTGTTGATCTGCACATGTATTCCTGTCCAAAGTTTCTCATCGATTCTGTGTTTTAGAAAATTAGGAACGAATAAATCTTAATTTTTATCATATTGATTTGCAGTGAAATTCATAATTTTTGGATGTGGGCTTGTCTTTTTTATGAAAAGTATTGTTGGGTTCATCGCTCTTTTGAATTTCATCAGGGGAATTGGAAGGTTTATATTTTCCTGATGTAGATCTGATCAACTTATTGTTATTGGGCGGATCCACCCATGTGTTTTAAATACTCGGTTCGTCTATTTTCTGTGATAATAGGTTTTAGTTATTGAACGTAGTAGCAGTATTTTCGTGTAGTCTAGGAATCTCCTCCACTCAGACACCCCTTATTATGTTAGGATCTTCATATGGAATGTGGTTAATGCTTATATAACTATAAGAATCAGTTTGCTTCATGCAGACATACCCATTGTATAACTATTGTTAGGATCTTCTTTTAATTTCTCATTATTACTGGATTGTCAACTATTGAAACTTTCTAAAGTGTGTCTGTGTCAGTGTGTGCTGCAGATGAATGCTTTGTTAGTCGAGCATTATATTGTATTATGCCTTCTTTGAAGCCTGTTGATCTTATGTTGTGGGGATTTATTTATCTGTTGAAGTTCCTGCGAGGGAAACGGGCGGTGCAGTTTTACATGAGTTTTTGTTTCTCTGTAGGTGTGGGGAAATCATGTCTCCTTCTACAGTTCACAGACAAGCGGTTCCAGCCAGTGCATGACTTAACTATTGGTGTTGAATTTGGTGCAAGGATGATCACAATTGATAACAAGCCCATAAAGTTGCAAATATGGGACACGGTTTGTTCTTTTTCTTCTCTTCACTTTTCCACATTTGTAATACTATTATACTTTTGGATTTTTCAGTTCCTTCTCTCTTTTGAAGGGACCTCCTCCTATATTTGGCTTCAGATATTTCATCCAGTTGACTAGGATTTTGAGCAATTGACCACGCAATTCATGATGAGGGGACCTTCTGATCTACCACTCTACATGTCCAAAAAATTTGGGCCCCTAACTAAGCTGCCACATGGCAGAAATTTGGACAGCACGAGAAGCCCTTTCTAAGTGTTCTGCACAGGACAGTAGAGCTTTTGTAATATATGCTAGTGTTGATTGTGATATCTGTAGTGAAGAGGCTGATCACCTCCCCCACACCCCCCCCCCCCCCCCAAAAAAAAAAAAATTTTGTAGGCATGTGTTTGCTAGGTGAGAGGCATCCAAGTGTGTGTTGAGTTCTTGATTGGAGTTCCCTTTGTCAATGCACTTTCTTCTGGAGACTTTATTCCTTGGTTATGAACTTGAGCAGATACTTTATCTATGGAGTTCTGCAATTAGTGATAATATATCTGGGTATTGATACACTTAATAAAAAATAAAAGCTGCTTTGGATTTAAACGGTATAACATTGTGTGTTTTAAAACAGATTCACTGTTTGGTGTGTGTGTCACTTTGCATCTCCTGCCTTGAGCAATAGGATGCTTTGGCATTTCAATCGTGGTTATTGCTTTAACTGCATAATACATAAACTGGTAGTACTGATGTTTAGACTTGTAACACATGAACTAGAGCAAATATGACCTCATTATTGGTAATAATGTTACCATGTGATGTTTGTACTTTTATGGATAATTTATGATTCTTTAACTTTCAATTCAACTTTAAGTCATAGCATTTTTTGAAATTGAATACTGCAATTCTCTTTCCTTTGTACTATAACTCTGCTAGAACTTTTTAATGCTGAAATTTCTGTGGAATATCTCAGGCTGGTCAAGAATCCTTCAGATCCATTACAAGGTCATACTACAGAGGGGCTGCTGGTGCTTTGCTAGTTTACGATATCACTAGGTACAATGCTGTAAGCGCTAGCTTGATTAGAAAATTGGGTTTAGGATTTCTGCTTCATGGCTTTATGAACAGGTTTGTAGAGGTACAATGCTGTAAGCGCTAGCTTGATTAGAAAATTGGGTTTAGTATTTCTGCTTCATGGCTTTATTAACAGGTCTGTAGAGGTACAATGCTGTAATCACTAGCTTGATTAGAAAATTAAGTTTAGTATTTCTGCTTCATGGCTTCATGAACAGGTCTATAGAGGCCAATGGATGGGCACAGAATTTCATGATACTGCAAAATCTCAGACAAAATCTTCTTTTGAAGGTGGATGTTAGAAAGTTTAATTGATTAAAATTAGGACAGGACCTAGAAAAGAAGTGCACGGAAGCATTTCTCCCAGCAAAGAAATGAGATACAAGTTGACTGCTTTGAGATGAAACATACATAGCAGACAACCAATCTTAATTGCAATGCCACCACTATCAAGCATCCATATAAAATCATGAAGAATGAGATATTTATTGGTGAACCCCACCATATGCATCAAGACTTCACTTCATACCACTGCTCTTGATAACAGAAAGGATTATAAATATTTTATAGGAACATTCCTATGTTTTCATTAACACCATATTCTGTTGTTAATTCGCCACTCTCAAAACTCTCTTTTCCTGCAGAAGGGAAACTTTTAATCACCTGGCTAGCTGGCTTGAAGATGCAAGACAGCATGCAAATGCAAACATGACAATTATGCTCATTGGCAACAAATGTGATCTTGCTCACAGAAGGGCAGTGAGCACAGAAGAAGGCGAGCAGTTCGCCAAGGAGCATGGATTGATATTCATGGAGGCCTCTGCAAAAACTGCCCAAAATGTTGAGGAGGTAATGTACCTTATGACTATGCTGAAGAATTTCTTCTGGTAGATGCATGGTTTTCTTGAATCACAAAGCTAATTTTAAGCTTTGGTTTCCCTCACTTACATCCCTTTTCAAACTGCAGGCATTCATAAACACAGCGGCAACAATCTACAAGAAGATTCATGATGGAGTCTTTGATGTATCAAATGAGGTTTGTCTTCATTCTACTTTGTTAGCATTTGCATGTGGACTGCCTCTTTTTCTTGTATAGGCTCAATTTAAAAATCTTGGGTTAAGGTTAAAATTCTTGGTTCTATTCAATGTAAACAATTGTGACCAGGTTCAAACCAGGTATCTCTGGCACAGGGTGCATGAAACTATTGCTATGGCCAACTAAACCCCACCCCCAAAAAAAAAAAAATATAATATATATATATATATATATATATATATATATATATGTATATATTAAATAATAATAATAATAATAAGTTAATGATGGCAATGCTTGTCTGAAAATTAGTTTTTTCACCCCCACCCCTGTTGGAGGGGGAAGGGTGTTGAGACTGAACTCAACCTGTTGCACCCCTTCCCCCCCCTGCCCCAAAAAAAAAAGTCATGTTGCCTGGGATCAAATATGGGACCTCTTTAGTATTTGTTGATGTTCAGAAAAATGTTTTAAACTTGTTAGTTATTAGAAATTAGTTGTACCAATAGGAGAAAGACGTTCGTGCTGAATTTGTTCCTGGAGAATAAGTAGACTTTGGGAATGAAAATTTCTTTGTCACAGCAAGGCTTAATGATCCAGGACACTGGGTTTCAAAGCTATAAAGAAAATATTGGTTCTTCAAATTCTTGTTCTGCCTAAACTGTTAAACTGATGGTACTTCTGTCCAATTGTTATTTCAAGCAAATTCGAATTTTAGTGGCAATGCTCTACAAGTTGTTTGTTTAATCTGGGAGCAAGGTTTGATATCTTAATTTAGTTTTCACGTAGTACGTCACTTGCAATGATACAATTTGGGTTTGCAAAGTAGTAATGAGTATGGCCTTCTTGAAGTCAGATCACAAATTTGCAAAACTAATTGGTTATGTGCATTTTCAAGAATAACTTGCGCGGGGTGAAAGACTATTATTAATTTAAAATTTGTGTTCTTAAACCTTTCTTTTGTTCAGACCTAAGCGTGCTCATGTTACAAATTTCTGTTATTGATGAGCTGCTCTGCTAATGTTCAGCATCTGGTCTTATTTTGCAGTCTTATGGAATCAAAGTTGGATATGGAGGAATCCCAGGACCATCAGGAGGCAGAGATGGCTCTGCAGCTCAAGGTGGGGGCTGTTGCAATTGAAACCTGATCGAGAAGTGACATTCCAATTGAAATGAAACTCTTCTACATATTTTATTTGTTTTCATCATTCTGTCTTCTTTTATTTATTTTTTAGTAGGAATCTAAAGCACTAAAATATGCACACACAAAAATTGCAATATTTGTACAATCATCCCTCTCTTCCAGATTCGCTTGTAAATTTGACACTTTTAAGTTTGAGATTTTTACGTAAGTAACCAAATGTGTTCAGATATGAGTAAACTTGATGTTCCACCAAGAACTATCCATGGAATTAACATGTGTTGTGGCTATAATTTGAATGTTTCTTTTTGAAGCAAGTAGTTCTCTATGGCAGAACCAACTACTTTCTACTTTCAGATTTTTCACCAGAAGCATCAATTGTTAGGAGATTTATGGTGGGAATTATCCTAATGAGGTATCCGATGATATTGATGGAAGTTTGTTGACATTCTAATTGTGCTTCTCTGTTTCCATTTCCAGTTGGTATAAAGAACAGGTTGTGTGCTCATGGAAAGCACCAAACAGATTTTTGTTTATTATTAAAGCTTCATGTAAGAAAGGTTGAGGTTATTCTCGGTGGGGGAGCGTGGGCCTTGTGCATGTGGGGCATCATCGGGATTCCACCTTGGAGGGGGTAGGGTGGTCATTTCACCTCCTTTGTGTCTGTGCATGGTTGATACACTTTCCATAGAGAACTTTTCTCTTTTAAGAAAATAGTGTTGTTTTAACATCCCTAGGTACCAAGAGCTTGTATAGCCTTGCCTTTACTATCCGTCTATGAGCAGTAGTCACCTCTTCCCTTGTCTTTTTAACAAAATTTAAAGATTCACAATATTCCATAAGTTTGGTTACAAGGGAAAAATAACACTAATTAGTTGTGTGTGGCGCGTGACTCCTGTGCCTAGACATAGGATTGTATGAAATGATTATCACACCCCCATGGAAAGACGAAAATCCTTGACGAAGGGTTATCTAAACCTATAATGAGGGGAGGCATAGGTTAGGGTATATTGCCCCTATTTTTATTTGGAGGTAGGGTATCCTAAACCTACAATGTTTCTCCTACACCTCCTCACAATGGAATATTCAATTTATTTTAAGGAATGAGAAATAATAAAAAATCCTACTTAAGGGGCATAGTAAAAATAGTAAGTTTAAAGATATGGAAAGAAATTTCCGTCCAGGGGCATGGTCCAGTGGCCCACTGGCCCCACATAATGAAAAAACAAATGAAAGCATCAACAGGAACGAAATGTCCACCTTTCTAGAGCCGAGAGAATCATTTCACGTCATGTGTCTTGAAGCAAGCCATGCTTCCGAACAGAGCTGGCCACGGGCCACAGCCTTTACCCCTTTCTCATTATTTACTTTAAATTAATCTCAGTTATATAGAAATTGGAGTACATGTTGTCAGTGGATACTTCTTGCCTCCCCATTCTTCTCATTAAATGTGTCCTCTTCTCTCTCCTCAGTGTATATACTATTTTTCTCTCGATATTGACTGGGTTGTAAGATGACAATATCAATGGGCAAGTTGATCGAATTTTTATCCGGTGCTGTAACTAGAGCGTTGTTGTGCATATTGTGCGGTACAATAGCGATCATGTGTGTACAGTGAGGTAGATAAAGGTCCAAGTTGATACCTCCATCGATAATATGAGCATGGTGTTTTATGAATCGAGATCGATCAATTCAAATTAGAATTGTGTGACCCATCTCAATTTTTACCAATCTGATACGTTTGACTTACAATAAAAAAAACCCAAGAAAATCCTTATTTTTGGATATGAGGACCAATTCTAAAGTTCTTGAGCGTCAATTCTGATCCAATTCCATCCCTGTTCGGTGTTATAAAACCCGGAGTTATGAAAGAGGAACTAGTGAAAGCTGAATTGAATGACAGCAAAGTTTCTAAGCTAGAAATTTTGGTTCGAGAGTGGAAGACCGGTGGACGAGGCAAGGGATCAAAATTTTGGAAAATACTAAAACCTATGAGGGTATTTATGAAAAAAGGAAAGTGAATTATTCCATTTCCCTAGCTGCCAGCAGGTGTAGCAGAAACATTCCTGCTACACAAGTAGCAGTAAAATTTTTCCCGAGGCAAGGTGGATTACATAGATACATTTATTCACAGCATCCAACCTTCTACTGACACGTGTACAAGAGATTACTTAGAGGACCAATCCAGGGGAGAACTTTCTCCATCACCCAAAATGGATGCCTTACAGCCTTACGCTCACACCATACAGTGAAGGCCAGGCAAACCCAACAAATCCTAGAGCAATTGCTTTGCAAACCCAGAGAGCAAAAAAGGAAAAGAAGAAAAGTGGACAGAAGCAATGGCAGTTCAGAGCAGCAATGGAGGGTTCTCATTCATCTTATCTTCTCCTAAAAAGAGAAATAATAAACCAGCAACAGGTTACTCTGCTGCAACATTTTCACCTTTTCGTCTTCGGTCCATGGCTACCCAAAAGCCTATCCTATCTGCTACTCGAGCTGTTAGCTCTAAAAAGGTCAGTCACCAGCTCTGACGTTCACTCATTACCATATTCTCATTTTCTTTCTTCACTTCCATGCATTGAGCAGAGAGGTTGCAGGCAATTAACTATACTTGTAGTCTTTACCTGTCAAATTAGTGATTTTTTTTTTTTTTTTGAGTGGGGGGTGAATATATCTGAACTCATTTGACTAATCTCAATATTTGCAATAACCCATTAAATCAAACAGAAATTAGTGGGAGATATGCCGAATTCAGGTTCCAATTCATTCAAGATTGATTGTCTTGCTATCCTCAGGCTCATTGCATGGTTCATGCACCCAATGTGTGATTTAGGTTTATGAATTATGATTTATCCCAAATCTGGAATGAGATTCAGATTTTGCTGAAATTTTATAGAGTTTGAGCTTTAAGAGGTTAAATTCTTCCAACAACTATCTCAAGTATGTATTCATTTCCTTCATGGAACCAAACTTTAGGGTTGGATTGCCTACCTTATTGGTGTTTTCACCACCCCCCATATTTTATTTTTTCTCAGGCAAATAGGCAACTTTATAACCATCTAAACTGGACACAAATGGATTCCTTCCCTTTGAGCGGAAAATATTTTGCAAAAGCCTCACAATGCAAGGCTTTGCTTTTGGTTATTAATCATTTTTAATTGAATGCTACATGCTTTAGAAAGAAATATGGTCCATTCATTCAAAAGTTAGTAGTTGTGCCTTAAAAAGATGGTGAATCCATCAAATTCCTCATACACACTACTAGATACTTATGGATCCATTTATTTAGTCTCTTCAGTACTTTATATTATTTCCCGTTTTATATTTATAGCTTCTGGAAGGATTGGTATCTCATAGCCTGTGGAACAAAAGGGAAGCCTAGCATGTAGATACAAATTTTTTTTCATAGTTATGAGGAGCACACGGATGGAACACAATGGCAGAATATTTTAAGAGGGGCATTGAATGAGCTTGCCCAGATGGTTGGAGTGACATGGTATGCTGCATCTACTCTAGAAGCATTACATGGTATATCCAAGGGTCACATCCTGAGGGATTTGAGAATTATTGTGCCTACCCATCCTCTTTTATTTGATGATTTTCATTAGAGATTGATCTTGTCCTCTCACTTACTATACAAAAGTTAGCTTCAATTGTTCTTATGGCAATCTAGACCCTTTAGGTATAGTAGATGGAGCATTTAGGTTTCACCATGACTACATCATTTGTTATTTTTTGGCTCAATTAGCATAGCCGACTATCTTAGGAAAAACTAAAGTCACTTCTCTATGGACTTCATGTCCATTCTTCCAACTCTAGTTCATTGAAAGTGTGGATTGGAAGGATTCTTTCAGCAGTTATTGGTTAGCTCTCCTCACCCAACAATGGTCCACAGAGACTCTTGTATTTTACTAGGTACTTTGGACATCTTGTTCAAAGGGAGGGCCAGTTCCAACAATTCCTTTGCAATGGCTTGGCTGAGTAAGAACCTACAAAGGGTTCCATGCACCTAAGGCCATACCAGCTATGTGGAATTGTGTGCAGTTTTTTTCCCCCCTTTCCATTCTATTTTTAGTTTGATTTCTTTTTTACTGAGAGAGAATCTTAATTACGCTGTGGAAGAGTCCCCTTTTACAAGCAATTCCCTATATGCAGGATACCAGCAACACATAGGCCAGTAAGGATACTAACAACTGGACTAGAATAACCCAAAAGGATGTCTCCATGATGATTTCTAAAGGCCCTCCTGTACCAGATAGGCTAAGGTACCCATCAGAGCAATCATCAAAGTTGAGTTCTGCATTTTTCATGGGAAGAGGAGAGGTGGTCCGCTCCCTAAATAGTTGTTAGAAAAATTCAAGAAGTTACTACAGCTCTCCAGTCTCAAGATAAAACCCCTTTGAGATAAACTCAGAGACCACGAAGAGTGAAAGCTGGCTATGCTATTTTAATGATCATAGACTGTGGCCTCTTTTAAAAGTCATCAACTCTGCTACCTTACTTGATGTGCCTCTATTACAGGTCTTACTGTTCCATTCCTAGCTGATGGGGGTTAAATCCTCCTAACACTATGTTTCAGAAAACCAACCACAAACCAGAATCATAGACAAAGAAAATATGGCAGATTCAAAGCAACAACAGCTACAAACTTAGCCTTATCCCAACTTAATGGAGTCGGCTACATGGATCCAAACAAAACAAAGTAGGGAAAACTGAGGCCTAATAAAAAAAGGGGGATGATGAGATAGGAAATGAGATGTGAAATGAAAAATGGAAAATTGACAAATGAAAGGTGGAAAATAAAAGGAAAAGTGAATATGAAAGATAAAAGATAAAAGTAAGAGGAAAGAGGTATAGCCCAGCAAGTCTAGAGAATCTCAGCTAAATGGGGTCTGCTACATGGATCCTTGCCTTCCAGTAGGCTCTATCCAAGGTCATGCTTGGTACAAGACCTAGACTATGCATGTCCTTCCTAACAACTTCTCTTATGGTCATTTTAGGCCTGCCCCTAGCTCTTTTAGTTCCTTCAATCGGGATAATATCACTCCTTACTGGGGCGTCCCTAGACCTCCATTGAACATGACCATACCTCAAACGACTCTCTCGGAGCTTGCCATTGATCGGGACAACTCCCAAATCATCTCTAATACGATTATTCCTTACTTTATGCTTCCTAGTTTTTCCGCACATCCATCTTAACATCCTCATTTCTGCACATCCATCAGATTCAAAGCAAATTCAATAAAACAAAATCAAGGACTTGGATGTGAATAGAAATTTGAACAAAAGCTAGTCAGATAATGAGAATAACATTACAAAAATTCAGACAAATCTGAAGGTCAGATTTTAAGATTTGACAGAATTCCAGTTCAGCAAGTAACCTCAAAGGGAAAAATAATAACAGTAATATCGGAGATATTTACCAACAGCAGATCAGAGAATCTGATTTGAATGATATACTGATCGAACCCTACTCCTAGATGGCAGAATCAAAGAATTAAATCTCAGTTTGATCCAAGGGTTGGTTGCTGAGATTGGACAGTCCTTGGCAACTTAAACACCTCAAACCAGATCAGAAAATAGCAAGTATCGATCTCTGATTTGCAGAGTTTAATGGAATAATAAAGATGTTATATGAATGGTAATCAGGTACTAGCAACAAGGATCAGATCAGAAGCATAATTAATTCAACTAAAAAAAACTGTCACTGACATCTGTGGGTGGAGTATGGAATTGTTGGAAACAATTAACTACCTACTTGAATGTTGAAAGAAGAAGAAGATAATGAAGATATGAATTATGGCATCACCACCATGGTACTTGGTTAGGGTCACCACTAACCAGTTATTACATCACCACAACAACCTAGCTGAGTCACCACAGCACCATCACTGCATCACCTCAGGATCTCAAGAAGCAGAGGTTCGTATGAAGTCAAAATCATGGGCTCCTGCCCAGGAGCTTCTTTATTTATAAAAAAGGGGATAAGAGTCCCACAACAACAATGAAATAACGATCAAAATGTAAATAGGAAAGCCCCCTTGGTCAGCAGTCCTATTAGAGAATCTACAACACAATAACAACTCAGCTTTATCCCAACTAAATGGGGTTGGCTACATGGATCCTGACCCTCCAATCAGCTCTGTTCAAGGCCATACTTGATACAAGACCTAAGTTGTGCGTGTCTTTCATCACTACTTCTTCTTATAGAGTCATTTTCAACTCCAATATGACCATTCCTAGTTTTGCCACACATCCATCTCAACATCCTTATCTCAGTTACACTGAATTTATCTATATGATGCTTCTTAACTGCCCAACATTCTGCCCTATACATCAGAGCCGGTCGTATGACTGTCCTACAAAATTTTCCTTCAAGTTTAAAAGGAATACATGGATCACACAACACTCTAGACGCACATCTCCACTTCATCCATTCTATTTTAATTCTCTGTGAAACATCATCCTCTATATCACCTTCTTTATTTATGATTTGGCCCTAATACCTAAAATAATCGCTTCCTAAAAATTCATAAAAGATAGAGTTCCAATGACTAAAGGCAAAAGTGTCTCAACTAATTAAAACACTTAAGTGGGTAGTGTTCTAATTAGGTGGGACTCTTAACTAACTAAAACAAACAAATAAGAACCAAACAACTATCCCACGATGGGGGGTTAAGCTGGTCCACTGCTGGTCCAAATCAGGCGCACCGAGTTCAGAATTGAGTCAAGTCGTCTGAGTTACTGAATTGACTTTTTTTTCCTCCTTTGGTATTTCTTAGAATACCATTGATCTACGTCACTACCATATCCCTATACTTCCATGAGATTCTTCTCGTTTCTTCTTAAGCTCCAAGCTGCCAAGCCCTCATAAAATTACGTGTCAGATGTGTTAACTATTAACCATACATGAGTCACCAGCAAAAGCAAAGGCTTAAATTAGAGCCAGAATTTTCCAAAGTGCATTGTGTGTGTGTTGGGGGGGGGGGGGGGAACTTCAGACATTAGGGTCCATTCTAGGAGTTGTAAAGGTTGCCATAATGAATGAGCGAATGGTGAATGTATCACCTTTGATTGCTGTCAAAAAGTGTCTTCACTGAATGAGAGAAACTCATCTTTAAGGTGAGTATAATGAACTAACTTCAAATGTATTTTAGAGCCAAAATCCACCCCAAACCGGTCCTTGGAGGCACAGATGCACAGTACACTCCATTTTTCCTATTCTTTGCTCCTACCAGTGCGCAGCCTAGGATTATATAACTATGTATGAAAGAAAAAGGGGTAGGGGGGGAGAAAGAGTAGATGCTTTTATCCCATTCCTTTACACTTAATGCTGAACTCACAATAAAAATAAATAAAAAAGATTTTGAAGAGCTAGCTTTAATTGGTTGATTTAATAATTCTTCCTTTCCCAATAATCAAACAATCTCCGGTCCTTCAATGTTAATTTAGTTCTAAGCAACAGCAAGATTCTTCTCTCTCTAACTCTCTTTCATAAGGAGATTCCCGAAAACCTCTCTAATCCTCCCCTCATTTTTCTCATTAGGAATCCCCTAATATCTCTTTAATCCTACTCGTTTCTCTCTTAAATTCCCCTCAATCTGTTATGTGCTTGGTGGCGTCCAATCTGGGGTGTGGACGCTTAGATTGGTCCAACCTAGTAGGGGATAGGTTAAAGGGCCTGAATTACACATTCAATTGGATCTAAAGCTTTTGGCATATTGATGAGATACCTAACACAATCTCCTCTCTTCCTACCACCACAACTCCTATACACTTTTTAGATAACTATCTCATTCTCTTCCATTGTAATCCTATAATATTAGAAACCTCCCCACACCAAACAAACTGAAAAAGAAGAGCAACAGCAGCAACAAGAACAAAGAAAAGCCAAAAAGATTTTTCTTTTAATTCATTCAAAATTAGGTTTGGAATTTTTTATTTGTGTAATTTATTTGATTTTTTTCTATTTCTTAGAATTAATCTAAAATTAATGCTTAGAATTATTGTATTTTTAATTATGAAGTTTCTAGATTCGTAATAATTTTTGTTGTTTTTTAAACAATATTTTTATCCAACTTTGTTTTTGGCATTGTATTAGAATAAGAATTATGGTGTAAAATTTGATGTTCAAGATATACATGTTTTAAATATTTTGCATTTGTTTTTTTGTCTTGTATAGCTATTTCATTTTGCCTTGCATTGTTTTGTCTGGGTCCTTCTACTGCCTAGTATGTATGACAAAGAAGGGACTTCCCACCAAGTGACCCTTGTGGCCTCTTTTACTGCCTTGAGGACTTTACACTCCCTTCCCTACATGGTTATTAAAGACCAGAAAATTTTGTAAAGTTGTGGCACTCACAGTTGGCACCTCTCAAAATATTCAGAAACTTTATGGTGAATGCTTTGTTGATCAATTGGACACTTATTGATGAATTTGTGACAAACCCCACCATGAAATTTCAAGGACCATTATAGACCCAAATTGCCATCTTTAAGTGAACATCTTTAAACCCATTTTTAATCTGTGGTTCATTTTGACGAAAGCAAATACCGATACATGCAGGGTTCGATGGTCTTTTCTGCTGCTGGTGAGGCAGTCCCACGCAGTAGCAATGGGAACTCATCTTCCCCGGTAAAACTACTAACTAGAGTAGAGCAGCTGCGACTACTTACAAAAGCTGAGAAAGCAGGGCTATTATCTGCGGCAGAGAACTTCGGACTCTCCCTGTCTATCATAGAGAAACTGGGCGTACTCTCAAAAGCAGAAGAGTTTGGAGTGTTATCAGCTGCTACAGACCCAGGGACCCCAGGAGCTCTCTTAAGTGTGAGTCTGGGACTTCTAGTTCTGGGACCCCTCTGTGTTTATATCGTGCCTGAAGAGTATCCATGGGAAGTGGTATTACAGGTTTTAGTGGCTCTGATCTGTGTCATTGGAGGATCCGCAGCTCTCGCTGCATCAAATCTTGTATCCAACCTGCAGAAATCAAGCTGATACCATTTGTCCTTTTTCATATACAAATATTGATACATTATCAAAAATAGTAGGTGAAGACTGCAGCCCAGATGATTTTTGTAAGAAATGAATTACAGAATGTCTAAGGTTTATCCACATTCAAAACACATGCTTAAATCGTTTGAAGTATTCCACACAACAGTATTTATTCACCTTGTGAGATTCATTATTGGATTAAGCTTTCCTTCACCCATCTCTTAAGAATTGGTAAGGTAAGGTATCACCATGATTGGACTCCGAGTTCATAATTAAACCCCACGCCTTATTGTACAAGGTTGAAAATATCCTTCACAATCCAATCAGATGGTCAGATCTCCTGGTTGAAGAGATTCTGATCCTTCATCGATTCACTTTGCAAGTTGGCTGAAAGATCGCTCATTCTATAGATACTACATGGAATTACAAATGTTGGTTGGCCCATTAGGATGATAGAACCAATCAATCAAAAATGTCCTGCAATAATCTGAATGGTGAACCAAACAAAAACCCGCTGAAACTGTTTAGTCATCAAACAAATGGGCAAATGGGAAGCCATTGTAAAAGAAATTTAGCCAAAGTCACTTTACCAAAACGTGAATAAGCTAAGTAAGGTCTGGCAGAAGTTGGATTTAGCCATGAATTTCTAATATAACCTACCAACAATGACTCGCACGTACAAAATTGTGACGAAAAATCCAACATTACATCAAAAGACCCTCTCATCTCAAATTTAAACTCCATCTAGAGTCAAAAGAATTAACTCAATGCAGAGTTGACACTATAAATTTGCAAACCAAATTTAATGATCAAATATTTGGCCCCTAGAATAACTCACTCATCACGTCAGAAATTACTTTCACCCCTAATCTTTAACAGTTTCATGCAGAAACAGCAGCCTGACCACCTTGGCGGCCGACTCTTCCATTTGCATTCTCGTCAACTCGCTGATAATTATCACCACTGCGTCCGGGACCTCTTCCTCGTCCTGAAAAGTCGCCTCTGTTTCCAAACTCATTTCTGCCATAACCCCGGTTGCCACCAAAGTTTCCACGGCCCCTGAAATTGTCATTTCTGAATCCACCACCACCCCTTCCTGGAGGAAACCGTACCCCTCTCCCACTGCCAACAACTGTAGAACCAGCAAATGTCAGTATGTGAGACTTCATATCCTCACAATGGTAGTATCCTTAACGCCAAATATACACTAGGTTTTAAAAATGAGCAGCAGGAAAGAAAAAAAAAACTATCCTAAACCATTGTCACTTGCCTCGAGTTGTAGTTCTCTTCTCCTCGATAAAAACTTGACGACCCCCAATTGTGACGGACGAAGCCTGATAATTATACATATTGAAGATTAATGAAGAAATCTATAAAATGGCAATAAACAACAATCAGTGAAAAATAAGAATTTTTTCTGTTGCCGTAGCTTCAATATACAGGTGTTATTTGCCCCAGCAAGCCCGAGCCACTCAAACATTTCAGGGCCTGGTCTGGGCTCGGCTATGGTTGGGATTTCCAGGTCGGGACCGGTCTGACAGCTTCAGTTGAGCCCAGCCCTATGTATATACCTCTATACATGTATATACATGTATACATGGGAAAAGGATGTACACGCTTGCTCTCTCTTTCCTCCCGACTCTCCTACATTACCATGTGGAGTCCCTTTATTCGAATCGTGAGGCACCCTCTCCCATGCACCCATTGGCTTGATATGAGAGATGCCATTACATATATCATCCCCTAACCAATAGGCCTATACATATATAATACATATAAATTGAGATAATATTGTGGGTTTTGGAGGGTTCTGACTTGGAATTTGCTAATACTGAAAATCTCTTATTTTCTGTGATTGTCTAACCCAGATCTGGAAGTTTAAAATTAATTCTCATCAACCATTAGATTGAGATAATATTGTTGGGATTACTTAAGCTCCCTAGGATTGATACACGACTGTGATTTCTTCCAATCTGAGCATTAAATTGAGATCAATTCAAGTTCTCTTATTTCCGGAGTTTTGTTTCAGATTTTAGTAAATTCCTAATTACTTTGAATCTATCTGTTAAGTTGCTCTCAACTTTTGAAAAATTCTTATTCTAATTATTTGTGATTGAGTCCCAAAATCACCTTCGTAAGTTGAAATTTTTGTTAATTCTAGAGTTGATTATCTGAGTTGGGTTTGCTTGGGATCCTATCTGGGAGGGTTTTAGAGTTGATCCTACCACCCGCACATCAAGGCAGGTTTTAACATGTATTTTTATTGTTAATTGGAAGGACAAGACCTGAGGTCGATCTATCCTTCAGATTTTTCTTCATTTATTTACTTTTTGCTACGTTAGATCTTATTTGCGAATATTTATTTTATAATTTTACGTTGCATTAAACATTAAATCAGAAGGATCAAATGTTATAAGATTCTGTATTAACTTGTAGATGATTCCTCCTGCTAAAAATCACATTTATACAGTAGATAGTCCCCCCCTGAGGCCCATGCTCAAGTGGTCTCATGTCAAATTATAATGCCTGTTAAGGTAGCTGGAAATACGAATTTGTAAACCGTTGGCCAAGTACTCCACTACATCTAAGGGCTTAGCACAAGGAACATTTTGCTTTCAACTTCAAGCCTAGCAGATCCCCCCCCCCCCCTCCCCAACACATACAGTAGGTCAGTACCTATATCCAGAATAAGCAGACTTCAAGATGCTCTATTTCTCTTCCTCTGATTGGGGAGTAAAACTTGTAGTAGAAATGGAGATATCCATAATCAGTGCAACTCTCCATGCATTGCATGGGGTCTTAATGCAGCCCGGTTTAAATTTGGACCAGGTTTTAGTATTAATTTGGGTTGGGCCTTAATTTTTGGGTTTTACTATTGTCATAGGCTAAAATATAGCCCAAAAAAGGGGCTTTTAGAGTTCCAGCGATGCATGAAAAGTACTATTTTATTAATGAGTCCCATGTTGGCAATGGTTGGATAGGATTTATCTAATATTCATTCCTAAGTTGTTAGTCTTTGAGTTAGTTTTTGGAGATTAGCATCCTAGTTAAGAATGTAGATATTATATTAGTAGATGAGTCAATCTAGAAGATTTTTTAGTTTTGGAGATTAGCATCCTAGTTAAGAAAGTAGATATTATATTAGTAGATGAGTCAATCTATTTTCGTTTCGATAAATAAGCAATGTAACCAACCCCCTCCACGATTTCAAATTAATGGATTGAATTGTTTGTTTGGAAACTTGAGAGCCAGCTCTTCTCTCTCTTCTCCCTTTGGTCCCTCAATGTGGTAAGAGATCTTTCTTTTCCTTCTCTCCTCACTTCCCCCCACGATTCTGGTTCCCCTTCTTTCTCTCTCTTCCTTATTTCTTCTCTTCTTCCCCACTTCACGTTTACTCATTATTTTCTCATTACTTCTTTCTTTTCTCTGCTCATTATTTCCCTCACCCTCCACGGTAGTAAGATTTCCACCTTATTTTTCTCCTCCTATTTCTCTTTAAACTACCAAATCGATAGCCCTTTATTCTTTCTTCTTATCAGTTTGTTTAAACTTCAGATCCTGCTTTTTAGGAAAGAGATTTTCCTCTCATTATGCTCTCTTCACACCCATCGACCACGCTTCCTCTCTCCTCTGTTCCACCTCATTAATTAGATTATTTGTCTGATTATAATTACTCTGAAAATTAACTACAGATCCAATATTTATTCTCTTAAAATATGACCATCAGACGTGATTATTATTTATTAGTTCTGACCATTATATCTGAGGTCAGATCTGACCCATATCTAGCCATCAGATCGGAATCTCTCTTCTATTCCTTAGATCTGATCGATCTGCATTAGTTCTTTCCTAGTTGGGGAATAGAAACAACCTTTAAAGAAACTATACAAGAATTAGGAAATATTTGAATTACCATCAAAGTGATCAAAAAGCAATTGAAAAGAAATTCAGATTCAGTTGCAAGAACAGGAACCGATCTTATACCTGAATTGCACTCTTCATGGAGCTTTGCAATTCAAACTCAACAAAGCCAAAACAGAATTGCTGTTGCTGCACAGACAACAATACAGTACAAAAATATTCTACGGTTAGAAAAGATAAATCCAAATTTCAACTGGAAGTTCTTTTTCTGTATACACATAGGTGCATCTCATAGATTATATGTAAGATCCAAGAGTAGACAGGAAATAACCTTATTACTCCTGACTTGTATACCACCAAGCTTAATAGGACCAAATTTCTTGAACTCCTCCTCAAGCTGAGCAACAGTGGCATTTAAAGGTAAGCCCCGGACATAGATGGAGTGCCCCTCAACTGTGAAGGAATGCAAATATTAGAAAAGAAAACATTAAGAAACAAAATCTAGATATATAATAAAGAGACAAATTGGTAGTCGAGGCATAATAACCAGTCAAGTCTATACTTGACACAGCAATAACCATTGACACACTGACCAACAATGGCTACATAGTTTGTACACAGTTAATCTACTTTAGTAAATTATACTTCAATACAAAACATGCCTTGATGCAGATCGGGTGGTTGGATCTGTTGTGGTGGGACAAATTGAAGGAAGAAAATAAGAGATTGATGGGCTAGAGAGAGGAGAGAGAGGAGAGAGAAGGGAAATAGAATCGTGCGGAAAAGATGAGAAAGACAAGAGGAAGCAACCTCTAAACTAAAACTTAATTTCATTCTTAAAATTGTAGGGAGGGCTGGGAGGCCACCAAGAGCCTTTACATTGCTTTATGGTACTGAAAACAGAAATAATAAAAAAGGACTCCTAACAACCACCACCACCACCATACAAATCGATTGACTGAGGTTGCTGTCCTAAAATGAATCAATAATGAAAACTAACATAAAAAGAAAAGGAAAGCTGCCAAGTCATTGGCTACCTTTGGGAGAATCCTAAGTTAATGCATCAATTATTAAGAAACCCAAACAGTTGAGAAACTTAAAGACAAACCAAATAGGAAACCCCTACAAACCGTAAGGCAGTAAAAAGTGTCCTAGATATACTAAAACTCTAAGAAATAAAACAAAACAAAAATTCCAAACAATCAGAAATGGCCAAATGGGCCCCACAAGTGATTGCAGTTACCTAATAAGATTACTTCCTAAATAATAGCTAATGGGCTGTACTAGTAATATTACCTACCTAATTAAAATAATAATTTTGTGTACCCCACTAGTGATTGACACCTATCTAACAAGATAACTTCCTAACAAATAGCTAATGGGCCCCACTACTAATATTACCTACCTAATTACAATACTAATTTCGTGTATCCCCCAAGAAATTGACAGCCATCTAATAGGTAACTTCCTAACTTATAACTAATGAACCCTACTACTACTAATACTACCTACCTAATTACAATACTAATTCTGCATACCCCCTATGGACCTGAAATTTCGACCTTATAATTGAGCCTATTACAAATAAGAACACTTAAAAACAAAAACCCATAACCAATACTATCAAAACGGCCCAAAATAATAGATCAAACCACATCCAATGATGGTGATCATGCTCCTGCATTATGCCCAGTACCAGATGTAAAGCATTTTTTGTTCAACACTGATTAATGTTTCATTTCTGTCTTGTTCTTTCCTTGGCTATAAAAGATATACCACACATCAAAACTCTCTCATTATAACAATTTCTTAGATGTCAGATAATGAAGAACCTACCTACGTCTCATCTAAAGGTACATGACAATTCAATATGCATCTGACAGTTTTACATACAATGCATAAACGCTCAAGAAATCACTATTATCTTTTCACATTGTTTATACTCCACCACATTCAGCATTCTACAAAAAAAAAAAACTCACATCAATGCTAAATCACCAAAGCATAAAATAAAGGATACAAGTAGATCACATAAAATGAGCGCTTGAATATAGAATAGATCAAACTAGACAAAATGAAAATAATATGAAGGAATGTGACATTTCCGGAAATCACAAGATAAATCTGAACCACCCATTTTTACATTCTTTTTTTTTTTTTTTTAAAAGTCGTCTGTTCCCACTCAGTTGGGAGAGTGCCCATTATTGTCTAGAGTAATGGTACACTCGATGCATGCCAATACAAAGGGTATTTGATTGATTTAGACTATGAAAGTTGACAAGTGGCCAATCTAAACCATATCCTCTCTATCCAACAGTCTGAATGGACACATCATCTGTCCACGTGGAAGAACACATGCCTTGCGACATTTGGAAAAATAACAGACCCTAGTGACAATGATAATTCGGCTAATATAAATGCAAAAAAAAATATATATCCAAATAATAGTGTCCAAGACAATTGAAACAGTGAAAAGAGAGCACCCAATCAGAATCCTAAGTACTGAGAGAATGTTATCAGAATGAGTAGTGTTCTAAAGCATTTAAACAAGGCATATACCATCTTCTTGGGCACTGCTACTTTCAGGGGCATTATTGATGGTAGGAACTGCTGCTTCAGGTGCTGAGGCAGGTGCTGCAGAACCATGTGATTGATGCTCAGTGTTAGCAGGTGCTGCCGCCCTCACTATATTAGTAGGTACATAAACCGTAGTAGGAGCAGCATTCCCCTTCATGACTTTCACCTGGACCAGAAAACACCTACGCACTAAGTAAAATTGGCGAGGTAAATCAACATACATGCACAAACTAGCTTAGAATGGGAAAATGGGAAACATACAATTGATGCATAAGACTTCTTAGGTGCATCCTCTTGGACTGTAGAAGCAGACTCAGCAACTGGTTGGGCTTCATTTTGACTCAGTTGTGCCTGGGGCTCCACAGGAACCTCTTCTTCAATAACTGATCCATCATCATTGTCTGATGGATCACAGACCTCCTCACCATTATTAAGGCTCTCCTCCATCAGAGATGATGCAGGGTCAAGTACAGGTCCGTCAGGAACATGAGCAGGCTCTGGAAACCAATGCAAAAGTAAAGCTAATATGTTTACAGAGGAATGCCAAAATGGAAAATTAACAAAAAGAGAGTGATGCCAACCTGGATCTGGGGTGAAGGGAGCTACAGAAGCGCTTTCACAAACACCATTAACTGACACAGGGTTACTCTCAAGTGTTTCATTCTCATCAGCATACCTAAAAATATCATTCAGGACAAAGTAACCTTTGTCTTGCGGAGCCAGAAAGAATGACTGTGTGAATTTCCTTCTCACATTGTCCTTTCCAGTAAGCCACCCCGTTACCAAAACAGTCACCCCGTCCTTGTAAGAATCCTGAGCATCTACAGTCTTTATCTCTGCCTTAAACTCCTTGTAGTCCAAAGAAAGAATCTTGGCATTGATCGCCTGCACCAAGCAGATGCGTTAGTCCACTGCCTGAACCATGATTAAATTTCAAGCTTTCAATTCCACTTCAGTAAAATCGAGGGTAGGGATGTTATTTTCTGGCAGTTGAGAGGGAAAGGGAAAAAGAATAATAAGATGATAACTAATAGAAATTTGGGAAAGGGAAACACCGTAGGTTCAGAGACAATTTTTTGTAAAAGTTTATAAATGATCATCTTAAGAATAAGGCATTATACTGTCAATTAGTGCTAGCAATTTACCATAACAGTTTTTGCTTAGTTAAGGAACAAATGTGTGGACTTGGATTGAGGGATCATGTAACACGATTGCTGATGTTATTGTGAATTCACATAAAGACAATGATGGTAATTAGAAGAATATAAAAGTTAGTAAATATACAGTTCACCACTTCATCCTAGTAATAATACTCAACAAAAATTACCTAATCAAGAACAAATAAGGTCAAGGCCTTCCATGTTTCCAAACATCTGAAACATGTCAGACAAGTGTTAAACACTTTTTTACATTTTCAACTACTATTTCTATTCTACTATACCATTTATAGTGGTTGTGAATACTCAAATTTACTTTGCCAGCATATCTCATGATCACGAACAGTAGGTACTGACATTTGCATCACAGCTTCAGTTAATTTGTTGTGACCATCATATTATACAAGCGTCTGATACTGACAAGTGCATGTGTGTTCCCCTGTGTCAAGTTACAACGCAGCAGACCACTAGATTAAATGCCTAAGTCCACTTGCCAATTACAGTCACGTCTCTCTACCAATCTGTGCCTATCTCACAAAGCGTCGATATCATAAAGCACATATGCCCATTAAAAAACATAACAGATATTCCCAAGCAATGGATAGCCCTTGCATAGATTACTTTCCAAAAATTCATGTGAACGCGTCAACTGTAAAGATCATTGTTGTCATGACGTCTAGGAGGCCTAAGGCGTTAGAGAAGGCTCAGAAGCAAGGCAACAAGGCGCCTCGACGCCTAGGCCTTGATAACTATGGTAAAGTTACACTGGCGTACACAATTATCCACATTGCACCCTGAAATCAATGGCATATCTGGCATCAGCCCATGTTTTTGTAAGTGCAAGGTATGGAATTAATGGTGCAAAATTTTTGGGCACATCTGATCATGCTCTCATTGACGTCCTTGTTAAAGAAACTGTCTGATGGATTTCAAAAATGTTTATTTATTTCCTCATGCGTCTTCTCCGGTTCTGAGAAATGTTCAGGTGCAGATAATATGGAAAATTCCATGCACTCACTCAAGCACAGATAAATAAGGCGACATAGTGGGATTACGAGAAATTTACTTGCATGGTTGACACTGATGTCATTGTGCCATTGGGTTCTGGCCGGCTTATCACGCTTGAATCCTGATAAAATCTGTAGACCAACTCTGGCGATTGGTGAAGAATATGATAATACTGCTCCACAAAGGCATTCCCGACCACTTGGGCACTGGGAGTGGGAGTTGCAGGGCTTGATGTCGGCATTGCCATCTCTGCACAAAAGCATATTCAGAATATTGCAGCAAGAAGTTTTCCAATTATGTTTTTAAGGAATGTACGAAGGGCCTATAAAAGGAAACAATATATAAAATTGATGGAAATAAAACATTACAACACAAAAAAAAATGGCAAAAATAAAGGAAACCGAAAAAGAATACTCAGTTAATAACCAAACCCAAATAGTAATGAAGTAATCAGAATCACAAGATATCACCTGACCAACAAAAATGGCAAAAATAAAGGAAACCGAAAAAGAATACTCAGTTCATAACAACCAAACCCAAATAGTAATGAAGTAATCAGAATCACAAGATATCACCTGACCAACCAAAAATCTAGCTGACAAACAAAAGTTGAAAGTCGATAAAAATATAAACCATAATAAAATAAAACAACTATGAAGTCCTTCATATGGCAAAAAATTTAAAACAAAAAGTTAACCACAAGAGAACAAACCGCAGAGCATATAATGATTCATTCAAGTCCAACAACAACAAAAAAAATGAGGAAACAACATCTGTACTTTTAGAAGCAAGAAAACTCAATCGAGCACATACACCAGCTCCCAAGTGCTTCAGATGAGTACTAGGCCCAATAAATGCAGTATAACCCAGAGTAGCTACATGCTAAAACGAAGCATGTGAAGCACCTCTTGCTCCAGATATAAAAGGATTCATTAATGATATTTCCAAAACAACAACCACAATAATAATAATAATGCACTAAACCAGCACACATATAAAACGTAAACCTCAGAACAAAACCACAAAATAAATAATAAAAACGATATAAAAGAACAAAGCTCATTATCTCTCAAAGACGATGGAAAGAAGAGATTACAGAACAGCAAGAAAAAGCGCCCCCCCCCCCTCCCCCCCAAAAAAAACCGATATCAAAAACTATTCGAAGAACACATAACAAGTAGAAAAGAGATATACACATCAAAAATCATATCTTCAGGTTTCAGATAAACCCTAGAAAACGAGGGAGTGGGAGACATTAAGCGTACAACCCAAAATCAAATCTCTAAGTTACAGACGAGTCAAAAAGAGAATTAGAGAACGACCAAAAACCCTAAAACAAATAATAAAATGACAAGATCACGGACCCCAGTACCAACCGACCCGAACGTATTAGAAACTCTAGATCTAAGCAGCAGAAAGCTTGATAATTAACAAAACATAGTTCAAACACCACTCCCTTACTCCCTCGAGAAAATAGAAAAGCAAGGCCTTAGGTCAACCAATCTACCAAACGAAAACCCACGCTCTTCTCCCTCCCACCCCAAAAAAACGAAAAAGGGATAGAAAAATGCCGCAGATCGACTAAACTGCTAACCCAAAAATCGAGGTCACAACAATCAAACGAACACCAAAAGAATATAAAAATCAACAGAGACCCAATACAGGAAAATAACCAAACTCCGACATTGAAAAAGCATCATTGCAAGTACAGAATGTAGCAATAATCATAAACCCAACGATTAATAAGAGAACTCATCAAAACTCCAAAATCAACACAAATATGAAACAGAGACGGAAAAAATTACATATGAATATAAAAAAAGTGATGCAGATCAATAACAAGCAACCGAAGCAAACGGTTAAGATGGAATCTTACCTCTTAACAGAACAAATTCTCTGCAGAAGAGAGACAGAGAAGAAGAAAAAGGGAGCAGAGGAGACAAGGATAGGTGTGAGTGTTGTGGGTTTATGGAGAAGCTAGGAATTAGAGGTAGAGAAGGAGAAGGCAACCCCAACAGTCCTTTCGCGAACCAAGTAGGGAACAATGACAAACACTTCAGATCTATTTTATTGAGCATCAAAAAAGAAAGGGTATTTGACTATTGATACGGGGTATTTTCGTCATAAAAAAACGTACGAGATTGTTGATTGCCCATTGCAAGTATGGGCTGGAACCTGGAGGCCCATTGATTGGACCGTCAGATCCATCATCGCTTCTCACGTTCCTTCGACCTTCTTGGAGATCTGTTTGTGGAGATCAGCATCAGATTGCGGTTTATACCTCTACTTCCTATTCTCGACGGCTAAGCTTTGCTGTAAATTTATTGGCTAATACTAATTTGAGTGATTTGTGAGTTAATTTGGTTTGTACGGTTTGCCACGTATGACTTCCATTATTGCCTGACTGGTAATTGATCTAAGCCGTTCATCTTGTCAATAGCTGGCAAAGCTAATCTTGTTACGAGACACCATGGATGATTTTTTTTTTTTATCAAAAAAAAAACCATGGATGCTTTTTTTTTTTTTTTTTTTTTTTTTTGGGGAAGTAAGGGTGGATGATGTAATTTAAATTCTCTTTGGGATGTTTTATATTTTTGTGTATCTGACATATTTCATGTTTGTTTTGCATATGTTTGTTATGATTTTTATTTCTTTTCTATTTAATATGAATTATGGACATAAAGCATTTTCCTTTTTTATGTGCTAAATGCTAATGAACAAGTCATCAAATTAAAAGTCAAATAGTAAAATAAATGATACTTTTTATAACCAAAGCTTCCCTTTACAACTCCCTAATCCCAATGGAGTGGGGAAAAAAGGAAATGTTTGGTTCCGTTTGTTTAGAGGGAAGGTGGGGTGGGATTTTTGGATTCAGATCGTCTACTCCGCAGACACAGGGCCACATACAATAATCACCTTACCCTCACCTGGGCAAGACGCTCGGGCAAGGGTAAGGCGATCATTGCATGCAACAGGGCAGTTGAGGCAACCCGCACAGTAGAGGGATCCAAGCCTAGATTGTTGGAAAGATGGGACCCACATGTTGGTGGCATCGCTTGAACCAATTGCTCATAATAATGGCTTTAGAATGAGGAGTGACATGGGCAAGAGAGGAACCGAACCAGACAGCTCTTGAAAAGGGGCAATTGAAGAAGATGTGACCAATCGATTCCACCAAATGCCCACATCTTTTGTTGGAATTTTTCAAAATATTGATGTGGACTTTTAGTCTCACATCAGCTATGAAAGGAAAGCTCATTGGGTTTATATGTGTTAGTAGTTAGTAGTTATTATTATCACATGTAATGTTAGAAGAGATTGTACGGTGCACTTGCGAGCCAGAACGGTGACCGTCCGAGCGAATACGCGCGTGCATGAGGCGCAATGTGGCGTTTTGATGGCGCACTTTGCACTTCGCACTTGCGCCGTCATCTTAATCTTTTCGGGATCGACGGTGTCTGATCAAAGGGTGCTTAGGATCGATCCAACCATTGGATCGGTGGCTGATCAAAGAGGGAGTGCAACCCTTGGTTCAACATTGACCCCAAGAGTTGTAGCCCACACGAACAGCCAAGAGAGCATCAAAAAAAATCTCTGATAGCTTCACAATGTTACTGTCTCTGCAACCAATAACAGTCCGCTTGATTTATCTTGGGAGGCAGGTTTGCTGCAACCCTTTGCAGGATTAGAAGGGTGCAAATACTGTCTTAAGGACATAACGATTTCATTCGACTCAGGCCATCTTTCTGTCCTCTCCTTTTTGTTTCAGCTTTCTAACATTTGACATTGAGGATTAATGGGAATATTCTTAGAAAGAAGACCTTCACCAGACGCATTGCCTTCTACACAACATTTCCAAAGAAACATCTTAATTTTTGGCAATGTTTTTGAATTCCAAATTCTTTTCCAATAAGAATCATGCATAGAAAGGTAATTCTTAAAACAGATAGAGGAGGGCAGCTGTTGATTTGAGTCAACCAACTTCCTATTATCAAGGAAGTGATACATAGCACAAACAGAGAATTTTCCAAATTTAGCCCCACCCCAAACCAACTTATCCTCCTGAGGATATAGATTAAGCTGAATGTTGGAGATCTCTTTCCTATCCACAGGAAGGAAAAAAGCATTCAACAAATCCCATTTCCAAGTTCGGGTATTGTGGTCAATCAACTCCAAAACCAACTCCAACCGACAGTGAGCAAGTTTGACTGGACGGATTTTGAAATTTGAAGAGGTAGGGATCCAATTGTCATTCCAAATTGAAATAGCTTCACTTGTACCTACGATCCACAAAAGACTAATCAAAAGATCGTCACGCCCTTCTAATAAACTCCGCCACCCCCAAGATGGTTGATTCCCCAGAGAAGCTTGAAGAAAATCAGTGTGAGGGAAATAAGTACACTTCATCGTCTTAGCCCACACCGAGCTGGGAGAAGACCAAATCTTCCAAGCATTTTTGGCAAGAAGAGCCTAATTATGGATATGAGGATCTCTAAATCCCAAACCCCCTTTTTGCTCTGCACATTCTTTCCCAAGAAACCCAATGCATTTTATAAATCTCAGAGGAGTCATCCCAAAAGAAATTTGAGGAAGCTTTTCTGATGCCTTCAGTAATTGATTTGGGAATTTTAAAGTGTGAGCTAGCAAAGTTAGTCATAGGGAAAGCCGAGGACTTTAGGAGGACTTCTTTTCCAGCCGCAGAAGGGAGAGATTTTTTCCACCCCTGAAGCTTAGATGTAATTCTGTCCTTTAGATTTTGAAATAAGATCTTCTTGGAGATGCCAAAATCGATGGGAAGACCTAGATATTTAGAAGGGCCATCTCCGTAGGGGATTCTTAGGACTCTAGAAAACCATCTTTTGAATTTGGAATGGAGATTTGGACTGAACATGATACAAGATTTCTTAAGGTTGATTTCCTGGCCAGAGGCTTTGCAATACAAATAAAGACAGTCTTTCCAAACATAGATTTCTTTGATATGGGCTTTCCCGAATAGAAGGCAGTCATCGGCGAATAACATGTGAGAGAATTGGGGTAAAGTTGAGGTAAAGTAACTTTTTCCTTGAAGGGTATCCAAAGTCCCACCAATTTGGTGAGACTTTAGATAACAAAAGAGTGGGATTTTTGAAGTGCCACATCAGCAGACAAAACAATTAATGATGTCCCATGCACTTTTATAAGTTCAACACCCCAAATTAACCAAACAAGGTTGGGGTGGGATTTTGAAGTACCACATTAGCATTTTCCCACCTTAATTCTCCCACCCCACCTAAGTTCCCTCTAAACAAACAGGGCATTTGTGAGTTGTGAACATATGGTTCTTTGCACCATGAGAATCCATTATTCCATTAAAGCTCTCATGAAAAGATTATTTCGATAACCCCAAATTCATCTCAAAATTGTTGTCAATAAACCTGGTGTATTTCCTAGAGCATAAACCCACAATCTAGTGTAGGTACAAAGGGTTTTGCACCTCCGTCCTCTTCCCTCCCCTTCGTCCTCTCCCCTCCCCTCCGTCTTTGGAAGGATGGAAGGTATAGACAGGAATATTCAAGGGTATTTTGTTTCTATAGTTTATAATTGCCACCTAGATAAGGGTCTAGAACTAGGGGTGTCACTTTTAGGCCCGACCATTTAAATACTAAATCGGTCCGACCTATTTATAATCTGTCGTTCCCAAGACAAGGGTTTAGCCCAACAATCCCCCGACCGAATAAAGGCCCACCTAAGCCCGATCTAGCCCAACCCTTTAATCACTACATGAAATTCTCATTTTACCCCCAATGCCCATAAACTAAAGATAGACAGTGTAAAGGCATGTTTTTCATATAAAAATGGGGAAAAAAGATAGGCTAACTGAACCTTACCTTCGGCCAAATGTTGGGGGTTAGAGGATTTGTCGTAGAGACAAGTTAAGACTTGTTTTTAGTCACAGTCAGTTTACAGTTAAATATGCATTTATCTTGGTTAAAATCCGATTAAGGCCCGGTTAAGGAAGCCCAATTAAAGCCCGAGCCCGACCGGGCTGAATATAAACCGTACCATGCCTATCCGATGTAAGTCTGATTACAAAAACGGTTTGGCACTGTGCAGGGTTTCAAAATGGTCAAGCCCAATTAGGCCCGACCGATTGACACGTTTATCTATAACAAATGGTTTCCCCTTTTGGAGGAGAGAATTGACTCGGAATGGATAAGACACAAGTCTTCCCCAGATCTTTGGATAGTTGTCAAGTTACATGTTGGGACCATTTTATGCACCCAACCCCACCCGACCAGAGGCCGATCTTCCTCCAACATATATGTTCGTACGAAGATGTACATATGCTTCTTGAAAAAAAGTTGTGGGGGAATCCGAGGTAAATTTGGAAATGACAGGGTTTGCAGAAAAATCGACAATACAATAGCATATGTTGCAAAAAAAAAAATTGGAAAACCGGCAGCCTAACAACATGGGGGCCGAAATATGATAATGCAATATGTATTGAAATTCTGGAATAACTGTAATGGTCAATAAGTATGTAAAATGAGTGAAATTCTAGATATTCTAGATGCCATAATGTTAAAAAAGAAAGGGCAAAAATGACTGGAATTTTGGATACTATAATGTTAAACAAAAAATGATTAAAATTCTAGATACCAAAATCTTAAATAAAGTAATAATGACTAGTGTCCGTAATTGGCGTAGCCAACCTCAGACACACACACACACACACGCTGCATTAAAGTACTCATCGACCTATATGTCTAGTAGATACTAGGGAATGTGATAGAAATAAAGGAAAAAATACGCTATGCGCACTACACGGTAATTGTAGACATTGTATTTTGTCTCCCAATATTCACTCCTTCTTGTAGCTAGCAATTGGAGCCCATAATAGCCCCCAAGGTTTTGTATAATGAAAAATGATCATTTTGCCCTTGGATTGACTTGAATGCCAAAACATTGTCAGAATAGGATGAAACTTTTCAAATAGTATATTTTTATGATATAAAGTGTATCCTAAAATTTGTTACAAATCCAATATTGTTTGGCAATTATCCATTCAAGCCCTAATTATGTAGGCTCCGCCTGCTTTGGGGGATAGATCTGACCAAATCCCGACCAAATTTGTGGTGTATTTTTGCATATTTGATTAAAACATTCAAATTATTTACGATGATATGTAGATTATCAAAATATGACGGTCAGATCTCCCAGAGTCATTCCCGAAAGTCAGTGAAAGGTAATTGCATTGTATACCCTCTGACTTCAGACACAGATATGGTTGTGTTACTTGCTACATTTATTGATGATATTTACATAATTGGAAAGTAAATTCATAACTCTTTTTGACGATATATAGAATGTCAAAATTGATCAGTTGGATCTCTGGAAATCAACCCCATAACATCATGAAAAGATGATCATGCATCAGACCTCACATGGTATTTTCTTATACCCCTTAATGCTGCCAGGGTTGGGCAGTGCCGCCCAACCTTCCCCAGGGTCTCATTAGTTCAAACAGACTTGAACACCTCTGGGCTATGTTCTCTCTCCGCTTAGCCTTTAAGATTAGGCTCTATTATCTCTCTTGGCCTAATCCCTTGATAGTCCCTTGGGGTTGGAAAGGCTTAGAAAATTACTTGAATTCAGGGGAATTCCATAAAACAAAAATAAAAAAACAAGCGAAAGTAGAAATTCACAAATTGTTTTGAGAGTACTGAATTACCTTAGATTGCTACAGAAGTGTCCGAAATCTTCAGAAATCCTCAGTTGGCCCGCAAGAAATCAATTTTCTCTCTCTTACAAATTTTCATCAGGAATTTCCGAATAACTTATAGATTTATGCAAAAGTACTAAAAAATCATCAAACCCATCAAACTGTCGTTGATGACTACTTAACTCGGGTGACAAAGCCTTCAAGATAGTAGAAGGTCATGAGTTGGCTTCATCTCAGGGATGGATGATTAACATTTAGTAGGTTTTTACGATATTCCGGTGGATTTTTGTCTTGCCCTTGGTACATGAGGCTCAAACATATTGATGGCCTATTCATTATGCAATTGATGCTCAAGCAGAGAGAAACTCATAATTAGATTGGATTGTTTGACAATAATAATAATCAAAGAGACCAACAATGGAATTTTGTTAATCCCTTTGATCCTGAGACTCCATCAATCAAAGTATGTTGGAAGTTTAAATGTTTTAACATGTATACTTTAAAACATTATTTTATTTTATAAGGAGGTTTGTTAGAAAGTTGCATTTTTCGTAATCGATACATGAATGGCCAATACGTGCAACTATTGGAATACACGTTTGAATTGTCAACAAACATGTTCTATGGAAAAATACATGGTCTTTGGGCATGTTTATTGGAAACAACCATTGGCGGTGTCTTTTCCTATCATACATATAGAGGGGAGGTTAAACCCTTTTCTTTAATAATTAAGAAGTAACCCCAACTTCAGTTTTATTTTAGTTTTCTCTACCTTTGTTTTGTATTCAATTGAGTACAACTTTAAAGTGTCCCGATGTGGAGGGGCATACAAGGCTATTATATATTGGAGGTTGATTCACAAGACCCTAGTTTACACCATAGTGGGCGTCTGAGTGACCAGTGACACGACTTAGCCCCACCAATTCATTAAATGTATCTATTATTTTTTTAGGTTCATGACGCTATATTTGGTGCTTAAGTTTTCCATTGTCAACCTTGTTTTTTTTTTTACGGTTGAGATAAGTAATCTATCCCCCTTATTTACATGTGCTATCATGTTGTTATCGATAGATAATTCCAACATATCATGATCCTTATCCTCTCATGGAGGTCTTTTTCGTAATCTAATTTTAATTTAGGATAGTATTCCTCCACTGCCAAGTGAACATTCAACCATCGTCCTATGATGTACAAACCCTTATTACGTTTTAGTATGTTCCCCAAAAGGCCAAAATACCTTCCCAATATCCCTTGTGCGCATCTGAACCTGTCTGGGTGAATGGATTCTTATTCATTGTGTCTGAAAGAAAACTTGATCCTCCAACTTATGTAACTGGAAAGAATATTGTGTCTTTTGACTAGTTCGCCAAACTTGTATTCTTACCCAACTTGAGTTTTGGTCATCCCCTGAGGTAGGTTTAATCAATAAAATAATTTTTAAATACTAAAAATATGGAGAAATATTAATGGCAATGATTGCATCACTCGCAGTTGACTTACCTAGGAACTTCACAATAGAATTACAACACAATATTGAAGAGTTAAGTTTACTATTTGCTTTCCACCAATCAATGTCCATGGTTGATGTAATTACCATTCCAAAGAATAATATCAACAAAGTAGATTGAACTTTTTTGTGGGTTGGAATATTATTATTTATTTTTGGTACGATTGTGGGTTGGAATATTGGATCATTATTAGCAGCTTAAAATTAATTAATAAACATTGATCATTCCCATTACAAGAATAATTTATTATGGTATGTAAGAAGTTCGAAATGAAAATTCTTTGGACATATTTTGGTAAATTTATCGGGTTTTTGGACCCGAGCTTTGTAAACATTTGCATTACATTAAGTAGGGAAAAAGCTTTTAGCAATATACCTTATGTTAACACCCTATGCGTCTATCTCTCTTCCTTTCTCTTGCTATAAGATACCAATGATACGTCTATCTCTACCCCAAACAAAAAAAAAAATTGGTACATCTATCAAATATAAAGGGTATTAGCATGCGGTATACCGTTAGTATACCCATCCTTCTCCCTATTAAGTACACACATGAACGCATATATAAGTGGACAAATCTGAATGGCACAATGATCAGTGACCGTTATTATCCATTACTTTTGCTACCTAGCATGTTGCAAACGTGGATTGACATGTTGCAAAAATGAATTTACATGAATAGGTTCACATAATGGATCGAATCATCTGATTTCAATTCTCATTTCGGCAAATTTTTTTGGTTTTTTTTCTAGGGTTAAAGCGATCCTGGCTGGATCAGAATCGGTATTAAAAGAGGCATGGGTCAATCTCATTGTCGAAGAGGCATGGGTCAATCTCATTGTCGATTTCACTGAGGTTGGGGGGATTGAAAAGGAGAAGGCATAAGGTACCCGTCAGGAGACTCGAACTCGAGACCTCTTGATGAGCATGGGTATCAAACGCACCATGGCTCACAAACTGAGCTAAGCAGTTGTTGGTGACCGTATCGGTTTTTTTTTTTTTTGGTAAAGACGTGCGATCTTATCGTCGTTGCTACACGACCTGTCCAGCAAACCCCTACCTGAACGGCTGAACCTAAAGGGCTGAGGTAAAATTGGAGGGTCGATCTCTCCTCCTCTTCTCTTAGTTCAACCAATCTGCAAATCTTCTTCTGTCAGATTCGCCATGGCATCCTCGGCATCAAAATCGCTGTTTCAGTCGCTGAAAAAATTCTTCAAGAAACCATGGGAGATCACGGGCCCTTGTGCCAGCCCCGAGTACAAGCTCGCAGTTCCTGATGCCCTCGAGTACCGCATCTACTGCCCCGCCTCTGAACCACTGAAGGCTATCGTCCCCACTGCCAACCCTGAAACCGTCTACGATATCAAGTACTACTCTCGCGACCAACGCCGCAATCGCCCACCCATTCGACGAACCATTCTGAAGAAGGCCGATGTCGAGAAGATGATGAAGGAGACGACTTTCGATGTAAATGACTACCCTCCCGTTTATCTCACTGCCAAGATCGAAGAAGATGAAAACGCCAGGGGCGGAGGATATCAGAAATAGGTCCGTGCTCCATTTGTACTTGATATGTAACTGTACTGTCGTTTTGAATTATTTGGGATTAGTTTGATCTTAATTATTAGGGTTTGATGCTTGTGTTCTAGGTGCTACGAAGTGATGTAATTGATTGTTTAATGTCGATAAAGTCGAGGTTTTCTTTTATTGTTTAGATTTTTGTTCACATGGGACAGGGATCTATTGTGAATTTGAGGGGTTTTTTAATTTTTTTTTTCATTTTTCATTCTTCAGCTTCTCTAGTATCTGTTGGAATTGGGTTTTCAAAATCTCTATTTTTGTTGTGTTTGATGGGCCAGGGGTGTTTGGCGCTATTGTTTTGTAATGGATATGTTTTGAAGTTTGTTAATATGAAGTCATAGATTGTTTTGGAATTTGAAAGGGCGTATGTTCTTAGGAAAGAAGAGAGGGGGTGGGGGAGGCAACCTCTTCCTTCGAACGTGGGATACGTAATGATATATCTTTGCTACAATCGGCATCCTTGTTGTACCGTGTATTTTGTTCTTGCTATTGAGATGGTCTAAAGTGTCTAAAATTTTATAGATGATCTCGGCGTGTCTGCAAGGACCTTGAAGTGACCCGTTGCTGTACTATAACACTATTCTAGATGGCCCTTAACTTCAATTTAGACGTTCGACTTGCATGTGTTAAGCGTGTTAAGCATATCGCTCCAAGCTGTGATCCTTCAAGGAGTAGACCTACTCCTCTCGGCAGCATAGTTGTCACGTTGTCACGGCGATTCAAGTCGGTGGAGGGGTGTCATGTCGATATATCGACATGTTGCCCGCCATGGCGATCATATCGACCATGTTTTATTTTTTATTTTCCTTATTTTTAATGTCATTTAGTATGCTATAATATATACCCTATAACATAAAAAATTAACATGAAAGTGTACTACTAATCTACTATGGTTTAATTAATGAAACTGTAATATCCATTAATGTATATGAAATCATGGATTATCAAATAATTGATAGCAATCGTCTTGCTGATAATAAAGTTGAAAAATCATGAGAGTTGAGATATGATTCATATGAAAGTGACTACAAAAGTAACAAAACAAAAAAACAATTACAAGAACGTAATTTATATTGAGTGAATAAAGCTAATAAACAACCCATCTAAATAACAAAAAATAAAATTGCTGATGTGAATATGTGATTGTCTATTAGTCAATAGTGTATTAGTGTTTTCTGTTTGATGTTTTTTATTTTTTTTTATGTTAAGGAAAAAGCATTAAAATAAAAATGGTTAAAAAAAATTATTGTTAAAAAATTAAGTTTTATAATTTGAAACAACCATGCCGCCCGATATGGCCATATGTCGTGGTATGGCGTCCATGGCGGCACCATGGCGACGACATGGAGGCCATATCGGTTGATATTCTTACATCATCCATATCGGTGGTCGATATGTTTACTTCTCCAGCGATATGACGGCGTCGATATGGCGACGCCATGACAACTATGCTCGGCAGGCCTGCCACTTGAATATTTCATTGTTTTGGTTTGAGGAACTTCTATGGCCATTCTCAGTTTCACGTTCCTCCGTAGGAGGGCTGAGATTGCCTACTGAAGTTCCACTTTATTTGTCTTCATTTTTCATTTCTCTGGTTTCTTCTGGTAGGTATTTTTGGATGATTACAATTCATATCCATCTCGATGGTCATCATTCAACTGATGATATTCATGCTTGAAACCTCAAGCTAAGCCTCAAAGCAACTAGCCAAGTCTCAATTTTGTCATGTTTCCTCTTCGTTGAGTCGGTTTTTTATGTATTTTTGTCTCCCTCTTTGTCCTTTGTGTCCTAATTCCTCCACTAGATCATTGGGTCTGGTTCTGTTAAGTTATTCTTGCCATAAAGAGTTCTGACTTCTCCCTGATAGATTGGCACATTTTCCCTCAATCCCTTCAATTGTTACTTGGTTTTCTTCTTTTCCCCCAGTAAATTTCTAGCAGTTATTGTCATTACTATTTGAGAATGTATAAAATGTTGGCAGAAGTATAAGAGTTTGTTACTTGATTTGTTGTTTACTATAATCATTGATCACTTTGCCTACGCCTCATTACAATATTCAGTTTGTGAAGAAAACTAGGTTGGGTTAGGATTACTTGGTGGATTTGATAGTACCTGACTGGATCGGCATGGTTGATGTCAACTACCAAAACATATGCAGGAGTGCAGCCTTAGGAATTTCTTGTGACTGTTATCAGAGACCTGTCTGGATCAACCAAAGGAACTTGCGGCTGACTCATTTTGGTAGAATAGGAAATTATGCTGATGAAATGCACACCCTTGACCCCTTCACTATGCTAGGATTCACATTCTTTGCAGCGGATACTGAAGAAAATTATAATATATGATCTAATATCAGTCTGCTTAAAATTTTAGTGACTTTCTAAATCTTTTTTGGAATGTACATACTTTCAAATTAAAGATTTATAAGCATAGGTTCTGGAGGTTCGAATACTAATAAATGGTTTTAGAAAACATAATGCAATTTGCAATTCACTTCATGTATGTATAACTATGGAGGCCTGCCAGTACCTTCCATGAAGTTTGTACCTACTCATACCCATATCTCTTGTAAAATGCCCTGAAGCTTGCTGAGCGTGGAACTTTGTGAGTCTGTCTCCACACCTCTCATTTGATCATTATTTATATTGTCTTCCTCAAAAAGGATTCTCGTTTTTTTTTGACAAAGCAAAGTTTTTGTTAACACTAAAAGGAGTGCCCACCAGAAAGGCGAATACAGAGTGAACCTCTAGAACCCAACAACTTTGTTGCTGCTTCAATGTGTCTACAAGAATTTAGCTCCCTTAAATCTGGTGTTCTAGTAATGGCCAAACCTTTAAATGCTAACTAGACAATCTACATACACTTCAAAAAGGCTACACAAAATTTAACTATAAAAAAGGTGGTTTGGGGGGGGGGGGGGGGAGGGACCCAAAACCCACAGAGGCAAGCCAAACAAACACAGAGTTATTGAAAAGCATTAAGTTGCCAAGATGTCCGCTTCAACTCTTCTCCGGTTGACTTGTAGAACTAATTAGCTAGCTTTTACACTGTTGTCCAAAATTCTAAGAACTTATCACTTTTCCATGGTGTTGTCTCAAGAGCTCTCCTTCCCTGCACTTCTCTCCTCCTATTCTGATCACTGAGTTTTACACTTTTACTCAAATTTTTAGCTGAACTGTCTTGCCCCTTCCAATTTTTGTGATCCCTTCTGGTAGTTAATTTTTCTTTATATCTGTTCTCCCAAGTCTTTCTCTGATCCACTGATATGTTTCATTGTTTAATGGGTTCCTTCAAAGTGCATGCTTTCTCTTGAGATGAGCTTTTGCTCTCTCACAAAGAACTAAAATTGCACCATCTGTTGATTGATCTATCACTGTCCTTGTTTGATGGTTCGCAAATCTTGAAATGCTTGGTTGTCAAAATTGTATATATATTTAAGAGATCTCTGCTGGAATTTTGTTAATCTATTAAAGAAGGGAGCGATGCCTGCATCTTGGATCTTGTTTTTGTGGCTGATAAAAGTTATAGATTTGTTCCACAAGCTGAAACCAGAACAGGAAATTTGCCATCCCCACCATCAAAGTTCAAACAAAGATGAAACATCGGTCATGGACAGAAGAGAGAAAGAACTCACGCGTCTTTGTTCCGATTAGGGCTTCGTCTCACTATTTCTTCATTCGTTCATGGACGCCGCCGGGGCCACCTCGTCGGCGGACGATGTAGATAGGCAAGATGATTTCAGACCACTCCGTTCCCTGGAAAGACACCTCTCAAATCCGTCTCTGAATGGGAAATCATGGTCTAGCTTGGTTACTTCCATTCGTTCATTCATTCCCCCCGTCCATGACTGATGGTGAAAAATTGGCTGGCTGTGACTAGGGAGAGTTGGAAGACTTTTCAGGTGGGAATCTACTTTTGGAGGCTTTGTCCTAGGTCCAAAACCTCTTTATCATGTTGTTCGGCGTTTTGTCAAACAGAATTGGTGGTCAAAATTCGGCAAAGTAGAGGTTACAGGGCTGGAGAGCGGTATGTATGTTCACTTGTGAATTCTAACCCAACTACAACATATATCGGAAGCGGGGTTATGGAATCTTGGAGCTCATTTCTTGACCCTCCAACCATGGTCTTCTGATGTATATCTTCATAAAACTGATGTCTCTGAGCTTCCCCTCTGGATTCATCTGCTTAGCCAATCTCAACCTTTGGGGGGACGATCTCTTAGCCACATTGCTAGTGTTGTTGGTCATCCCTTGTTAACCATACTGCAAATGGAGAACGTCTGTTCTTTTCCTGTCTTTGTGTTCTCATTCCTACCTCGAGTAGCCTCCCTGAATCGATCCTAGTGTCCATGTCCAACAGAAAACAGATCGTTCAACCAGTGGAGTATGATTGGTGCTACCAGTGTTGTGCACGTTGTCAGATTTTGGCCACTCTAATTCCTTATGCCTCTTGGCTCCATGAGCACATTCTTCCCCTCTTGGCCAACCCGCATTAACGGTACCCGCTGCTATTGTGGTGGATAATTTGACGCTTGCTAGAATCAAGAGAGCTAAGGGCTCCGATAAACCCCTCCTCTGACCGTGACAATAATTCACCCCCACCAACCATGCACCCTCCCAATCATAACCCCACCCCTTAGATGTCCCCTCGGACTAGGGGGCAAATAGTGCAGTCCTAAGAGCCTGCTCTGACGGTGTTCGACACCATAATTGTCAAGGCGACGCCTAGGCGGCGACTAGGCGTCCAGGCGCCTTGGTCGCGCAGGTGGGTGCCTTGGACGCCTTAAATTTTGACCCTCTCCAGCACCTTGGGTCGCCAGATGCTGTGACAACTATGTTCGACACAAGTCCTTTGTGAATACTGGCATGAGTCCTCTACACCCCTTGCAATTTGATCCTGACCATGGAAGAAGAACTTGTGCAGTTTCAACCGAGTTGTCTCGGTTTCGCAGCCTACCAAGACGAGATGTGGGTCGACTTTATTTTCTACCTGGTTTTGCATGCTTTTGATCATATTTCGGTAATTTCGCAAGTTTCGACCTGAACACCTATATAAATTTACTTATCCCCATCGAAACCTGGTTCAAAACCAGGTCTTGCACTTATTTATGTCAAATATCATTTAAGTAAATGAAAATATTTACTTAAGATATTATACATAAATAAGCAAATACCCCCTATTTGAATTTGATAAATTCAAAAAAATCAAATTCTAAAAGGATAAAAAGTCAACCCCTCAGTTCAAGAACAAAAACTGGATTTTCGGCTGTAGATGCAATTTTCAACTTTTAAATGCTGGATTTTTTTCTCAAATCTAAAAATTCTATAAATCTTAATATGATAAAACATTGCTAAAAACCAAAAGAGCGGTAAAATATTCATTTGTTTTGATGTCTAAATATTTATTTCCATTCAAAGCAACGCCAAATTAAGTTTGACTGGAACATAACTCTTTCAATATAAATCAGATTTAAACAAAATTTTTTGAATTTTTTTTAACCCGAATATTAACTGGGACCTGGGCTGGCCCCTGCGATTTTATTAGATATAATTGATATTTTTTTTGAAAGCTTTGTTGGAAAGCTTTCCAACAAATCCAAGATTGCTTAAATCTGATTTATATTGAAGGAGTTATGTTCTGGTCAAATCTTATTTGATACCGTGTCTAAGAACAATATACGCCATCAAATTTGGGTCAAAACCTCAAGTATTATCTTGAGTGTTCTCTATGTGAAACTAATGCATGAATTGGGTTCAAAATATAAAAAGTATGCAGCACAACAAGTATCAGGGTAACAAACAACTTCTGGGCCTCGAAACCATGGTTTCAAGTTGGCTTGGAGAGAGTACCAGGTTTCAACAGAGAATGGTCGAAACCTGGGAAATCTCAGTTTCTGGCTGGTCGAAACCAGTGTCGGCACCGAGTTCTTGATCCTTGCTCCTAACCAGAATTCAGAGGTTTTGTATATAACAAATGGGATAGAACTTGCATATCAGCCGCACTCTTCATCACATTTACAACTCTGTCCAAATCAAGGCCTAACAGCTTCCAGCCTTACACATGAGATGGGAGATGTTGACAACATTACTCATGATGTCAGGAGCGATACACATGATCATCGAATGGAAGAGGAGGTGTAGCTTGTGGTAACTCCAACTTCCTTTTCCTTTGAACCTGTTTTATGATTTTGGAGTATGGAATATTAGGGGCCTTAACTCTTTTGATAAACAAGCAGCTGTTTGCTGTCTTATGCACAAGTTTGAGCTTAGTATGATGGTTTGGTGGGAACACGAGTTCATCAAACTAATTCAGAAAAATTGGAGATTCTCTCAATCGTATGTGGCATATCGAGCCGAATTATGATCTCTCCTTCGGGTAAGATTTGGATGCTCTTGGACCCTCAGATGCTCCAATTTTTTGTGCTTTCGAAGAACTCTCAATTTATTCACTCTCGAATTCTTGTTACTCAGTGGCAAGGTGAATTTTTTGCTACTTCTGTGTATGGAGCAAATGATATCTCAAGGAGGCATCTCTAGGATGATCTCCAGCGTATTGGAAAACACAATCGATGGGCCATGGACTGTGGGTAGGGATTTCAATTCCATTTTGTCTCTGACAGAGTAGAGAGGTGGTAGGGCTGCCCAACTTTCAGATTTTTTGCCTTCTCAAAATTGTGTTGATCATAGTTGTCACGAAGCCTAGGCGAACCAAGGCAGTCCAGGGGGGCAAACATTGAGATGACACCAGCAAGGCGCCATTCCATACATAGCCGCCTGGATGCCTAGGCGACACGATGACAACTATGGTGTTGATTTTTGTGGCCTTGCTGATCTCAGGTACAAGGGTGAATTTCTTTTTTCTAGAGGGGGTAATTACAAGAGTGAATTTCTCACTTGGTCCAATTGGGCTTCTTCGGATGTTTCTAGGTATAGTCAAAGGTTGACCAGAGCTTTGGTTAATGACCAATGGTTGTTAGAATTCCCATCTTCAGAAGCCAAGTTCACTCTCCTAGGAATTTCTGACCACTCGGCTTGCATTGATAGAATGCAACCTTCGGTGGCACGTGGCCCTAAACCTTTTCGGTTTTTCAATTATTGGGCTGATGAACCACCTTTCTGTTGGTGGTTACGGAGGCTTGGTAGTCCCCAGTCCCTCCCAACTCTTCCTGTGGTTATCACTAAGCTTAAGGCAGTTAAGCATAGGCTGAAGGCATGGAGCCGTGCTTATTTTGGTCGCACCTCTGACAAACTCAAGGAGAAGAGGGATGAAATATCTCTGGTGCAAGCTGATCTCAGTAACCATCTGGATAACCAAGACATGCAAATAAGAGAGCGGGGGCTTCTACATCAGTACCGTCTTCTCAGCACTAGGAAGGAAACTTCAGCAAAAGCTCGTATTCGGTGGTTAAAAGAGGGCATTGGTAATACTAGACTTTTCACCATTTGGTCAACTCTTGGAGAAGCAGAAATTACATATCTTTTATTATCAACCAGCAAGCTGAGATCCTTGACAACGAGTCCAGCATCAAAGAAGAGGCTATTTCTTACTTCTCTGGCATATTTGGCCCATCCCCCCAACACATCTGCCTCCCATAATTTCCCTATTCATAGAGAAGTTTCTCCAGATTAGACAGGGCCACACTTTCCAATTCGGTTACTGAGGAGAAGGTGAGGGATGTTTTTAGTATGGATTAGAACAATGCCCGTGATGGAGATGGAATCAATACTTACTTCTTCCCACGGGCTTGGCAAGTGATTGGCCCCAAAGTTACTGCTACAATCCTGGATTTTTTCCCTACAGGTTGCCTTTTGGGGGAGGTGAATGCCATTCTATTTGCATTAATCCCTAAGTCATTGACTCTTAGGTCCTTTGCCGACTACCACCCTATTTCTGTATGTAAATTACTGTCGGTTCGTTACTAAAATTATGGCCAACAGGCTCAGGTTGATTCTCCCATCTTTGATTAGCCCAAATCAGTCGGCATTATTATCGGGTAGGAATATTTATGATAATATCCTATTATGCTTTGAACTAGTGCACTGCTACCATATTCCTCATGGCAGACCGAGATTTGCTGCCAAATTTGATATTAGAAAAGCTTATGATACTGTCAGCTGCAGTGTCTTGTTTACCACGATGCACTATCTTGAGTTTCCTCCAAGATTTATTCAGCTGGAGTGTCTTTTTTAACACGATGCCTGTGTTACTAATAGCCGATTCTCAGTAATGATTAACAGTGAACGGTGTGGTTTTATACCACTTTTATCAAGTGAAGTAGGGGGGATTTAGCAGGGATGCCCTTTGTCACTTCATCCATTTTGTCACTCCCCTCTCATCACGCACTTGTGCTTCGCCAATGACATATCTATCTTTTGCTCAAGCTAATGCTGCATCGATTCTCTCTGTCAAGACTTGCTTAGAGGATTTTGCCTCGCTCTCTGATCTCACTATGAATGCTAACAAATCTCAGCTCTTCTTTTCAGTTTCAACCAACAATATTAAGGATGATATTAGTTGTGTTTTGGGCATATCTCGTGGAAGTTTACCTATAAAGTACCTGGGGCTCCCTCTTATGGTTTCCTCAATTAAAAAAGGGGACTGCCAGCTGCTAATTGCAACAATATCAGCTCATGTGGATTCTTGGCAGAATAGGGCCTTATCTTACGCGGGTCGGCTGATGCTCATCAAGTCTGTCTTAACGGGTATTCTCTTATTTTGTGCTGGAGTGATTCCCTTACCAGTCTCGATTTGTAGAGCTATTGAAAAGTTGTTTGCTCGCTTTCTATGGTGCGGTATTGAGACATCGAGGATCTATAAAGTGAGCTGGGTGAGGGTCTGCTTGCCCAGGGCTGGGCCTTCGGCAGGTTAGGGATTGGAATACTACTGGTCTTATCTGACAGGTCTGGCATTTAGCTTCTGGAACGACAAATTTATGGACCTCCAGGGTTAGTGAGAGTTATCTCAGACACAACTTCATTTGGTCAATTATGATCCCATCCCTCTAGTCATGACAGCTTTCTCGCCCAGTTATGGCCCCAAATCTCTCAATTGACTATCCTTGGGCTCACATGATCTTATTGTTTGGAAACCATAGGTCAATGGTAAGTTCTCTTGGTCCTTCAATTGGGAGCCAGTTAGAAGTCATGGGGAGAAGGTCAATTGGCATTCTTTGGTTTGGTTTCCATTTCATGTCCATAGGCACAACTTTTTTACATGGTTAGCTATTCCAATTCTTTCTCTACTAAGGATCGACTGGCGACGTGGGGAGCCAACATTGACCCTTTGTGCCACATGTGTGGTGGGGCAATGGAGAGCCACTCCCTCTTTTCTTCGTGTCCTTTCTCCGCTCAAACTTTGAACACTGTGCTCAGGGGTTCCCATATTTTCCGCTGCAATCAACCATTAAGTTGGAGAGCTAAAGTGGATTGGACTTTAACCTATTCGGCTGGTGATTCCCTATGTGTCCAACTTTTCAAGTTATCTCTCTGCCACTGTTTCCACTTCTGGAGCGAAAGGAATTATTGGGCATTCTCTTCATCTAAGAAATGAGATATCCCATCGTCAAGTGGCTTCTCTCATCTGATCTAATGTCCGAGGTCAGGTGCAAGGTATGCAATTTAAAGTCCCCAATTCTGCTAGAAATCAAAGTATTTGCTCCTCTTGGAATATCTCTGTTTCCTTCCACCATCCATCTGTGAGTTGGGTCTCTTGGCACTCACCCAAGGGTGATTGGATCATTGTGATGGATCCTTCATAGATGTTAGAAGAGGGTATGGCTGCATTGCTCTGAGCCTCGGAATAGCTAGGGTAATGTGATTTTTGCTGTTGCAGCTGCTGTCTCCCCATTCTTAATTATCATGCACGTGATCCAAGCCATGCTCACTGCTGTGGAGGATGCTCATACTTGGGGGTTCAAACATATGGTAATTTAATCTGACTCCGCCAATGGCATATCCTTTGTGAAGGGAAACTGATTGTCACATCGATTTCGTGAAGATTACCACATTAAGATCATTGCTGCTTCAACAGGTTACAAATTTGTGGGTTTTTATTTGTCATTCCAACCAAGGAAATTGTTCCCTCATTTGAGTTCCCGTTGTTCTCTTGGTTCCCTCATATGATTTCTTATTTATTGGAGGGTTTTCTATTTGATCCTGCCTGGGATTAAACCTATCCAGTTTCTAGTCTTACATTATCAATCCTCAACAGAATATTCATAGAATGTAATGGAATGAATTGTTAGAGTGTAGTGCCATTTATGGTTGATTTAGCACTGAGTTTTCCAGTTTTAGCATGCTTTCAGCATTATATTGACTCACCATTGTTTCTATGCTAGTTTTATTTTGCCTCTGCAAAGGTGCTAAAATACTTGGTCATATCCAAAAAAGAATAATGATTTTTTTTAATGGGGGATTGTTGGTTGAAGGGCAAAGGAACCCTTACTCAAACATGCTCATACAACTTGTGTTCTAAGGAATTTGATACAGTGCCTTTCTTACTAGGCATTTAATATAGATGAATAACTTGGCCCATGCTCCATAGACCTGTCGTCCAATTATTATATCATGTTTCAGTAGTTTGTTACTCAGTTGCAGTGTCTGCTCAGTAATGTAATTATTTTCATTCATAATTTACTGTGTGCTACAGCCTTTTCCATTCGTAGGCTTTGTTTGTTAGACAAATTTTTTGCAGGATATTGCCTTAGAAGTAAAAGGGAATTATATGATCTAATTTGGTCTTAAAAGACAATTTTTCTTGATGTTGTTTTGTAAAAGAAAGGGGTGTATCTTTTGGTCAATTATACAGTTGTTGCTGATGACTCCAACCTCGTCATATGTTTTTTCACTCAACTATGTTTAAAGATACTTCCTTGTCATGTGCAATCAAACAAGGATAGATAGGGGAAAAAAAGGAACCTCAAGTTGTTAGCTTTCTGTCACATATGCCTTGTATACTTTAACCAAAAACTTTTCCTTACCACTAATAAATGATTCCTTGTTTTGCATGTTTTTCAGGGTTGGGAGTGGTGGCAAAATATGTATACCATTGACCCATTTAATAATCTCTCTCTTGTTCCAATCAGTGTTTGGAATGATATTTCATGATAACAGCACTGGCCCAATTGAATTTCATATTCAGTTGGTATGTAGTGGAAAAGGGTTTGATTTCTACTTTTGATGTGTTTTTACAATTTAATTTGTATTTGTTGCATCACTAGATCAACTGACTTGTGGAAAATAAAGATATTAATATATCTCCATGATTTTCCTTTAAATTTAGAAGATGAAGTGCATGTGTTAATGCTACAAACTTTGTTCAGATCTGTCTTCACACATCAAGTAGTTAGCTGAGGTGCTGCGCTTGGTTTCTTTTGTAGGAATTGTGGAAAGGATAAAGTTGTTTTGAGAAGTCCTGAAACATTCCTTTGGTTGCCTTCATAGGGGGAAAAAAGGCATTCCATGGTCAATTTTGGGCGGTTCCCCATAAAATGTGTCCCTTGGAAAGTTGGGATGCAACTAGGAAAGGAAATTCATGTTCAGGGCAACCAAACAACATTGTGAGGGAAACTAGTCTCACTTTCCCTTTCTTCTGTTCCTCACTTCCCTGACCTTTCCCTTCCTTCATGGGTGCAAAGGGAGGTTGTGGGGGAAGGAAAATGAAATGTTATGGTTGTAAACAAAAGTTAAAACACCAGGAACTCTGGTTGAATGTTTCTGCATATGTTCTGCATATTTGTTCCTTGTGTTTTTGCTGGGCCAAGATGTTTCTAGATTTGTAATTTTGGAAGTACTGTTCTTTACTACATTTTTACATGTGCAAGATTTAGACTTGCTTGCTAGGTGAAATTTGAGGCCGATGGAGGTGCCACCCTTGGCTTGGTGTTATGGTCTCCAATTGGTGATGGTGGGTACCCGGGGATTCGATGCCATCAAATAAATGGTGTTTGATATGATTGATTTTAGCTTATACATTTGACAAATTTCTAGTCTGCATGGTTTTGATTTATCCAACTTTTAGAATTTGTTGCATCAGTCCTTTGGTAATATGCAACGTATGTGAGAGGATATACATTAAATGCTAAGCTATATGGTTGAAATAGGTCACAAAAATTGACATATAAGCTATTTAAAGGTGTTTTATCTATCCAATGGCTGACCCATTAAGATCAGGGTGAGGCACTTGCTCTTCGGTTAGGGGGAAGTCAGCTTTGCTAGTAGGCTTGAAGCATATCCTTAGTTCTCTGTTCTCATTCATCGGATAGATATTCTTCAGTTCCCTAGGGAGGTCTACTCCATCATCATGCACATCTGGCTCCTTTGATCCAATTTTGAGTTTTGTGCTTTTGTTCATGTTGGTAGATCTGTAAGTGTTATTTCTCACTCTATTTCACGGTGAGCATTGGGTGTTAGTCATCAGGGTCATTGGGAGTCTTTTTTTTGCACCTGAGATCTCATAATTGCTAGCCACTATAATACACCACCTCCCAAAGATATCTCATGCGTCCATGGTTTAGGAAGGAATCAATTATGGATTTGGTCGAATAAGCCGATTGGACAAGACTAATCCCAATTTTGACTGATCTTAACTGGGTTTTTTTTTTTTAATTTTTTTTTATTACAGTTAGATGTGTCGGAATCAGGTGATCTTTAAGCAGATGAAGCTTTATCCCATTAGATTAATTCAAATTATCTCTACCTGGGTTTTTTTTCCTCCAAAGATTTATTCTTTGGGTTTAGATCAGGTAATTTGTAGTTCTTGACCAATGGATGTTTGGGACATATGTAGATGAGTACTGCAAAATTTCATAAAGCGTTCCACATCTTCTTGTTACTGATGGCAGTTATGATAGGTCCAATGGTGATGCTGGATGGGTATCGTCAATACTTTTAAATAACTCTTGTCTTACTACAAAATATCTTAATAATGGTTTTGTAGGGACTTCGCAAGAGTCGGAGGTCCAAGGGGTTTATGAGGGGTTGTAAAGAGCAAAAGAACAGGGATGGTCATTTCGCTCTAGAGCCATTTCCGGACAGAGTCTTTTTTCTCATAAAAAAAGGGGAGAAAGAACGTTACTTGGGCGAGTGCGATGCATTGATTCTGCATCTAGACACAGAGGCAGACGAAATGACCGCCACACCACCATTAAAAGACACAGTTTATTGAGGGTGCAATGATCATTTTGCCTACTCTTGTGTCTGCACTTTGGACGCATGGGCATCATACCGCACACGCCTTGCGTGATTACTGATTACTGAACCAACGTAGGGGTACACAAATTTACTCTCACTCTCGTGATCTAGACAATTTCCCCTTATATAAACCTCATACCCATATCTTACCCCTTTAGCCTAAACCATATGGATTAAAGTGAAATATCGTAGGTAAAAAGATTTCACTTGCAGCCCTGCCCCAACAAAGGCCAACTGGATTGGAATGAAGGTTATGTTTGGAAGGCTGGAAAAGAAAAGAAAACATTTATAAGCATTCTTGGAAATTGAAAATTTTCTAATGTTTGGATTGCGGAAAGATGCGTCATTCAATTGTTAAAATTCACCTTGTAAATGGTGAGGTCTTCTATCGCCACCATATAAAAACTCTCAAGCTATTTTTGGAATTCAATAAAAGAAAAGAAAAGAAAAAATATAATAAAATAAAAAACATGATAACACAATTATTGATGTGTCTCTCTCTTTAAGTATAATTTTTTTTTATGAGCCTTCTAACATAGCTTCAATGTCTAGGTTTTTTTTTTTTTTTGAAATATTATTTTGGGGAAGTTTTCATACACGATAGTGTAAGCATGCACGATCGTGTCTCCTCTCACAAAAAATTGGAAAAGTCATAAACCCCACCCATTAATTAATGCCTTGAAACTCCCACCATCTCACATACACGACACAATGTGTATAAAAACTTTCCCTTATTTTATTTTTTCTTTTCTTTCCTTTCCTATTGCAATCATACGTTATGAAAAATTGTTTTCTTCTGATTTCTTTTAATTTCTAGCCAACCAAACACAACCGATAGGTCAGATAAGTCCAGTTTACAATTTACCTGGGAGCGGTAAACTGGTAGCCGAAAGGTCGGATAAGTCCAGTTTACAATTTACCTGGGAGTGGTGAACTGGTGATCTGGTACGTTTTCTTCGACAGAAAGTTAAAGGCTCTGCTAAATTCATCACCGCTATTAAAAAGCTCTTCGTTCTGCCCTTTTGTCTGTTACGCCTTCGAGTTCGACTTCTCTCTCTCTCTCTCTCTCTCTCTCTCTCGCTCTCTCGCTAATGGCCTCAGCTATGGTTGAAGACAGTAGCTTCGAAGATGATCAGCTTGCTTCAATGTCTACTGACGACATTGTTAGGGCTTCTAGACTTCTTGATAACGAAATTCGGATCCTTAAGGCAATGATTCCAGATAGATCGATAGTTTTCTTGATTTCTTGATTTTCTTGTTTACACGGATTACAAGCGAAAATATTGATAGGGTTTTGTCCCTCTCCTCCTCCTCCTCCTCCCTTATTGCAGGAAGAGTTGCAGAGAACAAATCTTGAACTGGATTCCTTCAAGGACAAGATAAAGGAGAATCAGGAGAAGATCAAGCTCAATAAACAGCTGCCTTACTTGGTCGGCAACATCGTTGAGGTGATTTATTTGCTTGTAATTTTAGGTCATGAGAAACAAATTTAGCTTTTGTCTAATTTTCGGGTACGTGCATTTTAGCCGATAACTCTGTCTTTATTGCGACAATCTGAATCGGCTTATTGTTAATAGTCGCTTATTTTCTCTTTGTGTTAAAGGTATGTTTTTGTTTAAGCAGGGTTTTTGGTTTTAATTGGATATGTAAGGGTAGGTTTTGGCCGGAAGTTCTCCACTAGAATATCTCTTCATTCTTAGGATTGAACATCAGAAACAGTCAGGTATTCCTCTTGTTTGTAGTTGGAATTATTTTATGCTGTCATGGGAATGCAATTCGTCTTATCAGAGTAGTACTATTAAGGGATCAAGTACCCAAGGGCTTCAATGAGATTTAAATTACTTGTAAGACACGTGAGTGTGGCGTGTCATGAAGCTTGGTTCTGATTTTTGGCATCACGGGCGTCAATTTTGTAACTGAATCTTTTGTGGTTAACAGTGTTGCTAGTTAATTCATGTTTGATAAAAATATTAACTTCTTTAGGAGAAATTTTTGATAACACATTATATCTGGCCTCACAATTTTTTTCTTCCCGAAATGCTTCCATGTTGAATCCAAGATGCAGATCAAATACTTCATTTTCCATACTATTAATATCATTCTGTATTTATGTATAAAAAGTAATAATATATTTATTGACATGGATATAACAATATTTTATGTATGATTCTTTAACTGTACTTCTACTTCTTCAGAGGGAATTGAACCCAACCATCTCCCTTATTGTATTCTTCCTGTCATCTGATTTACCAACTGTTAAAAGGACTGGTTTCTTGATTGTTCATTGCGCATAAACTGCCTATACTGTTATTTTTTTCCTAAACTTCTTTTTTCTGGTTCTAGACTTCTAGTGACAAATCTTAGTCAGTAGATTATTGAGATTGCTTTTAGCTTTTTTGTTCATGCTTAAATTCTTTTATCTCATCCTTAACTTCGATTTACTTACTTCATTTGTAGCAACATATGCTTTTGCTGAGATATTTCTGTTGACAACATTCTAATGGCAACTTCTTGATGCTTTTAGATTTTGGAAATGAACCCCGAAGATGAGGCGGAAGAAGATGGTGCCAATGTTGATCTTGACTCTCAAAGGAAGGGGAAGTGTGTTGTATTAAAGACATCTACACGGCAGGTCTGTGAACAAATATGGTTCATTCATATATTGCTTATATTTATTCTAGTTAGGTCTAATTGTTTTCAATTGATAAGGGAGCATGTTTTTGTAAATGTCAAATGATCTCTTTTAGTGGACTTCTGAAAGGTTGGTAAATTTTTATTGGATGCATAGTTGTCAAGGTGCAGCCTATGCCCAGGCGACAAGGCAACGCTGGAATGCCCAAGGCGACCAGGTGCCTATACCTACATGACGAAGTAAATATACCTTTAATATGGAAAACACGTCTGGGATATGAAAAAGTTACCAGGAATACAGAAAATATGCATGTAATATGGCACTTCCCTTGGGTCCCTTGACGACCATGATTGGATGTCCAAATTATCTAGTGGGAATGAATTACTGATTGTGACTTTTGGGGGATATTTATTATTTCTCATTTGAATACTTTTTTGAGCGTGCTTCATTCATGACAGACTTATTCTGTACTATTATTCTATTGGTCTTCATGAAGTTTTCATACCTTTTACTTGTGGGTTCACTTCTTATACTGTCAATCTTGATTGTAGACGATCTTTCTGCCTGTTGTTGGGCTTGTGGACCCTGATAAGTTGAAACCGGGTGATTTGGTTGGAGTGAATAAGGACAGCTACTTGATCTTGGATACACTTCCATCTGAGTATGATTCACGGGTAAAGGCTATGGAAGTTGATGAAAAACCAACTGAAGATTATAATGACATTGGGGGGCTGGAGAAGCAGGTATTTGTTGGTTTTAGACATGCTTTCAGGGGATCATTATCACTACTCACTAAGCATTTGATGCTTTTCACTATATCTTATTATATTGTTTTGCAACAGATTCAAGAACTTGTTGAGGCTATCGTGTTGCCTATGACTCACAAAGAGCGGTTTCAAAAGTTAGGAATTCGTCCACCCAAAGGAGTGCTTTTGTATGGACCTCCAGGAACTGGTAAAACATTAATGGCTCGTGCTTGTGCAGCACAGACAAATGCCACCTTCCTGAAGCTAGCTGGACCACAACTTGTACAGGTTAATATTCACCTCCAGAAAAAATTCATACAACAGTATCGGTTAAACACTCTGCTTTATGGTCTTTTCCTCGACAGCTGGTGCTACAAATATGTGCTTATTATCAATTGCTTTTTCCAAATTTCTTGCTTTTGATATGCTTCAGTGAATATTGCATCTTATTATGTAGCGAAAGCACTAACATGGCACTGATATTTCATTTATTTTTATATACTTGGGTGGAGCATTGTGCACTGTTCTTTAACTGCCATGCATATCTATTTCTCTATGATTCTCATTATAAACTGTTTATATGAAATACCGTTGGCTGATCAGGATTTGTTACAAAGTTATGAGCCTGATAATACAGCCTTGTTTTAAAACGTTAAAACATTACTGGCAGCATTGATGGCTGATGCAGCCAGCTCTCCTAATTTCTAATGAAAGCATTTAGGATTGAAGTTACCTGCTGGACAAGTGCAGATATAAGTACAAATCAGAGCTAACTAAGGACTTGACTAAGGGACTCTAGGACACAATACTGATCAAACTAGACAACTTTAAAATAAACTTCTAGACATTTTACCCCCATAGCTAACTAATTAAAAACTAAATTCGGTACCTCCACCTAGACCCATGTATAAATCCCAAAGAATTAAAAGCCCATCCAGACATCAAAATAGAACCAATTTTTTTTTAACCGGGACTGCATTAAGCATATTTATCAATTTTATAAAGAGGTAAGGATATTGTGGAAGGATCAATAAAATAGTTGAAGTTTTATTCTCGAATAAAAATATGTACAACTGAACTCAACTAACTTATTAAACCTTGTCAGAACTGCTTGGGTTAGAATGCGGGGTTCTAGTTCTTTATTTCTATCCTTACCAGGGTCCTGTCTTCCCATCCTCACTGGTGCAGTAATGTCTTAGCTTCACAATTGAAAAATTGTCATTTTTCTGTCTTTTTGTTACTTTTTGGTTCTACTCTTTGATTTGTAAGAATGTACTCATTTCGGTTCTCTACAATGTCATATTAGCTTCATCTCATTTTATGAATCTATTGTTTTTTATTTCCACTGGTATTCCGATTTTTTAAGCATGGCTATTTCTGTCGTAGTTTTATATGATTCACCCATCATGTTGTTGGTAGGCATCATTATAAGGCCATTGTAGAAGACTAGAAGCAAATTTCTGTTATCCATGTTCCTTTGTTTCTTTAGTTGACATCCCCATTCAAGTATCTCCTTCCTTATAGGTGATAATACTTGGGCAATTTGATAATACCTAGGTAATTTGCTTTGGTGCATATCTAGGCCAATATACTTAGATGTTTCCTTATTTACTCATTCTTGTAATAAAATTGGATTCCATGTATTTTGCATCTTATATGAAACCCTATTGATCAAAAGAATCCCTACTTGAGCCTGACTCTTTTTTCTAATAAAAAAAGTCTTAACGTCCTCGTTGAGTGTTGCTCTGCGAGATGTCCAGTAGTCTTTGACTTGGTATTCGAATCGTAATCCTGTCTCAGCCCATTCCCAGCTTGCCTCACTCTCAGGTTGGCCCTTCTAAATCGTGGGCTGTTAGTTAAGGTTTTAATTAGATTTTTACTTGATCTTTTAATTAGTCTTTTATTGAGTTGTAATCCTAATTAGGATTCCTAGTGCAAGTTTGAATCCTAGTTAGAAGTCCTAGTTCTGTTTTGAGTCATAGTTGGAGTCTGTTTTCTATTCAGCCATAAGGCTATGAATATGTAAGAGCTCCAGTTGAGCTCCCACGATTTTATGAAATAAAGATATTGCTGTTCTGCTTCTGCAACATTACTGTCCTGAGATAGGCTGTAAGGGTGAGATAGCCTTCCCAACCCCATTCCATCGATCTCCATTCTAGCTCCAGTTCTGCCCTAGCCGATCTCTTGAAGATACATACCCAGCTGCTGGAATTTCTCTGCCAGGATCAAGAACAATTCATGCAACAATTAAGTGCATCATCCCCAACCCGAACCCTTCTTCTTGTAATCCTCTAAACCAAACCCTAGCATCCCCTCCATCTCTGAACATCATCCCCATAACCTAATTTCTGCCCAGATCAAACCAACCATCAGAAACAGCGGACTAAATCTCCCTCTCACCTTTAGAGAAACTCGACCCAAGCCCCTGCCCCAAACTCACATCCTAAACCCTAGATTCCCTTTTTATTCTCTTTTCAAAAACCCAGAAAACCTAAACCTAATCTATTACTGTCCATTCATGTTTACATACCTAACTCCATTAAAACATCTTAGGACCTTCACTGGAAGACTCCCCTACATCGACTTACGCTAATCCTACCATCAACCCTAGGTCCCATCAAACCCTAACCCTAATTTTACACGTTCACCTATTTTAGCCTAACCAAACTACCAGTTCAGATCAGATCCTGCTTACTTGGTATCTAGTTGGTCTCCTACCAATCTAGAACTACATTACCATGTTGCGGTCAACTATGATATACTCCACTTCTTCTTTTGTAGGTTCATCTACAACATCTGATGGTGCTTCCTCTTTAGGTCGGTCTGGCCTAATCAAAGTCAATTGACTATGAAGAGGGATTAAGTAAGAAGGATAGCAGGAGGAGAACAGAAGGGGCGAGCGCAAACAACACTCAACCGTGAGAACACCTCAAACAAAGCTATTCATTCAAAATCTCTATATTGTAACTGATGGTTAACTAAGATTAAAATTGAATTGAATTCTACCTTCTATGTAATCTACTCAAAGTAAAACACAATAAAAATAAAAGAATAAAGATTACAAGATAACTCTAAATAAATAAATAAATCCTACCAACCCGTGTTAGACCAAAAATCCAGGCTTTGCCGGTTCCCAAACCCAAAGTGGGTCGTGTTAGTCCAACCACGCTAGCGCAACTGCATCACCCAGACTCGGATAATTCAGTAGCCAAAATATTGCAAAATGCATCCGCCATTGAAATGAGTACTTTTCAAAATGCATCCTCCATTGAATGAAAATTTTGTGGAGATACCGAGAGATATGGCCCTTCTACGAAGATGAAGATATGTCCAAGGTCAACATCTCTCAATCCCTTCCATCTGATCACTAAAGCAGCATTTCCGTCAACTAAGAAGTCATTTCAGCCCCTGTGGGTAACAATTTTTAACCACAGAACAAAGCTATCAGCTCTGCAGAAGTGGATTCACATACATCAGTAGGACATGAGAACAAACACTAGCATTTTAGTCTGTTCAGGATCCAAGATAGCTCTACCAACACCTGTTAGGCATGGATTTTACCTTGCAAGCACCCATCAAAGTTGAGCTTAATAATCCCACAAGGGAGTGTCCCTGGGATGCTGAACATCAGATTATTATGAGGATACCACTAAATGAGTCAACTCTACCGGCCCATCTTGCTGTCCTGACTTCGATGATGTCTACCAACTCAGTGGAAGTTCTAGTCCAGTCTCTAACTCATTATCTCTCTTTCCAAATAGTCTAAACAGTCACTTTGGAAACATATCCCGTGATATCATCTCCGACAGAGAGGGTGGAACATTCAGCGTGGAGGGCGGAGAGCCGTGCCATTTCTTCCAATGCAAGGCGGCTCACACCGCCACCAATTCCCCTCCAGGCCGGTGGAACCTCGGACACATATTTCTGGTAGGTCTAGGAGAAATCACGTGCCAGTTCCCACCAGGTCTACCTCAAGACATTCTCACGTAAGATCGGGCTGTTGGCCCCCTACTGTAGGGCACCATAGCTTGGGCATGTCCACAAGAGCTTTCCCCTTTTTCCATGGGAGATGTTTATTGATAAAACCCCATCAAGTCTTGGATATCATAAAATAATATCCAATTTAGTCCAAAGAGAGGATATTCGCACTGACAGTCCTCATATGGCTGCACTGGATGAATAGAAGTATAAGGGATTCCCTCTCAGTAATGCACATTATTCCGTGATGAGGGAAATAAAATTTTCCCCAGGTCTCCTTTACAATCTATCTCATGTACTTTCATGGCTTACCTCACAAGCTATTGCTTTTTTGGGAGAGGCTTGAATCTTCCAAACAAGTTTGAAAGGACATCGGAGGGGGAAAGGAAGGCAGGGGGAGTGGTTAGAAGATGAGGGTGGGGTCCTTGAGTGGAAGCCTAAACAAGGTTTTAGATGGAAAATTTCCACCATTGGTCAACTTCCAAATTCATCTATCCTGATTGTCAGGAGAGAGAGAGAGAGAGTCATTCTCCAAAGGGAAATCAAATTGGTTTTTCTTTTGGAAGGTAAGATGAGATTGGAGTTCTTCTGAACTTCAAGTTCTCTTTATCTACCTTTTTAATAGAGGTCTGGTCATTTTTATTCGACATACATACAGACATACAGACATACATATATTATATTGTAACCCGATAATGTCTGATCGTTATAAGGAATTGGCTGGGTTATATAGGATTGTCCAATCCTGAATAATGCAGAGTTTTTTATTTTTGCTTAGTGATATTTTGCTTTGATGCATCACCCTGGCTTGTTTTATTGCCATCTAGCTTGACATATACATTATGACCCTCCCTGGACGCCGCAGTGGCGGGAACCTCGTGCACTGAGTACATCCTTTTGTTTTAGCTTGACATGGTGGATTGTATTGGTATTGTCATATTTCCCTATAGCAATGCGTGGTCTGATGACAATCCTTAAATCCTTCTTGATTTGTTTGTCATTGGTTATATCACTTGTGAAATAAACATGCAAATTTGTGTGAGATTTGAACACGATTCCTTCATAGGGGGGCTGTATTCAGTTACTCAACATAGGCTATTTTGCCCTATTAATATAAAATCATTAGGACTCCTAATCTAATGGTAAGTACATCCACCAAGTAATGAACCATCTCACGTGTCTGCTTATGATTCACCTCATGGACGATATGGCAAAGGTCTTCTTTATTCATCTTGATTTATGGCCCTAAAATACATTATTGGAGTTGTTGTTCGTATGTTATATTATGAAAATACATTATCAGATATTGTGTGTGACTTTATGGGAAAACTATATTCACTGACAGAACTTGTACTTCTTTGTGATAATCAATGGATTCCCTGTTCACTTGACAATCAACTTGCAATTCATCAGATGTTCATTGGGGATGGAGCAAAACTTGTACGTGATGCTTTCCAGCTTGCCAAAGAAAAGTCTCCCTGCATCATCTTTATAGATGAAATCGATGCAATTGGCACAAAGCGGTTTGATAGGTATGCTGTGGTCATATTATGTATTTTTTAGATAGTAACTTTGTTCGGATAAATATAACTTAGTATGACAGTGAGAAAATGGAAATTATGCTTTTATTTTTGTAACACTTCATTGCTTGTATATGTTGCTGCAGTGAAGTTAGTGGGGATAGAGAAGTCCAACGAACAATGTTGGAATTGCTTAATCAGCTTGATGGTTTTAGCAGTGACGATCGGATAAAGGTCATTACTTTCTGCACTTTTGGTCATGTTTATTCTTTCATTTGTTTTCTACTTGATCACTTTATCCAGGCTATGCTGCTATGCACTATTTGAATTGTATTTAGGATTTCATAAATTGTTGCTGGTTCTGGTTTATGAAATTTCTCGCGGTAAGGGATTTTATATTTGTAGACTATGAGCATGGTTGTCAAGGCGCTAGACGCTTCAAGGCGTTCGAGGTCCTTCCTAAGCGCTTAGGCGGCCTAAATTGCGTTCCAATATTATTTTTTTAATATATCAGATATATGTGTGAAAAAAATCAAAACAAACATTTGGTTTATATGTTCTTGGAATTGGTCATTTTCACGTATACCTAGTCTCACATTTGGTTTATACTGTTCTTAGAAAATATGGTGTTATCAATAAGTAACTAAATCGCTCTCGATTTAGAGAAATGTTCTTGTTCTCTAAGAAATTTGTTTGATCAAATGATTTAATTTTTACATGAGATTTTTTGTCTTTGGTAGAGCACAAAACGAGTTTTCCAACAAATCCAAGATTGCGTAAATGTGATTTATATTGAAGGATTTATGTTCAGGTTTAACCTTATTTGGTGTGTACGAATGCTGTCAAAATCGCTATGAATGAAAAGTTTTTTTAGACATCAAAACAAATGAATATTTTACCGCACTTTTGGTTTTTAGCAATGATTTATCATACTAAGATTTATGGAATTTTTAGATTTGAGAAAAAACCAAATATTAGAAAGTTTAAAATTTCACCTACCGCCAAAAATCCAATTTTGTTCTAGAACTGTGGGGGGGGGAGGGGGGGTTGACTTTTTATCTTTTGGAATTTGATTTTTAACTATTTTTATTGGATTCAAATGGGGGGGGGGTTGTATTTGTTTATTTGTTATTTCACTTTAAGTTATTATTCATTAATAAGGTGCCAAAATCAGGTTCAATACCCCAATGAAACCAATGCAAGATGCCCTACAATAAGGCGGTAGCCGCCTAGGCACCTAGAAATCCGCCTGGACGCTTAGGCGACGCCTTGACAACTATGATTATGAGCTTCCTAATATCCGTTTCTTCTGGATTTATTTTTGCAACATAATCTACTGTTTGAAGATGGGCAGAAATGCTTGTGAGCCAGAAAGTGTTGGTCTCCCGTCTGCCTAACTCCATTTTCGTTTTGAATATTCATTGATTTAATATTTTAATGGAACTTGATTTAATATTTTAATGGAACTTTGGTGAAGTATAGGTAATAGCTGCAACAAATCGAGCTGATATCCTGGATCCTGCTCTCATGCGTTCTGGTCGTTTGGATCGTAAAATTGAATTCCCCCATCCTACTGAAGAAGCGAGAGCTCGTATCTTGCAGGTGAGCTCAAACAGAATGATTCTTAACTTCACCATTCCTAGTTTTCACCCACCTTACATATTTTGATCCTGTTGGAACTGTAGATCCATTCAAGAAAGATGACCGTCAACCCTGATGTAAATTTTGAAGAGTTGGCTCGCTCAACAGATGATTTCAACGGGGCACAGCTAAAAGCTGTTTGTGTAGAGGCAGGCATGCTAGCTCTTCGTCGCGATGCAACTGAGGTCTGTGTTTTCTTATCTAAATTTAGGCCATAAAATGAGAGTGAGCTGTCTTATTTTGTCAATTGAAGAGACGTATTTTATTTTGTTTGCAACCCCCTTTATCTTTGGTGTAGCTGCCTGTTAGTACCTTAATTATTGACCTGAACTTAAACTTGTCTGGATACTGCCCCATTGTTATATTGTGCGGCCTCCATGACTGAGACCCTGATGATCATCAGTGCAATGAATGGTACCCACCGGTGTTCTCTCTTCCATATAGAGAGCTGTGAATTATCAATGTTACGATAGTTGATGCTCAAGGTGCCTAGACGAAACCTAGGGGATATAAGAGTGAAAAAGATACAATAAAACAGAGGAAATTAATGGGTAAGAAGAAGACATGCATGGAATTTGAATAGAAATAGTAAATATAGATCTTGGCTTGGGCTCCTTGGCCCGCCTTGGGAAGGTGACTGGCCATCTCCTTAACTGGTGTGTGACCAGGAATGTAATTTGCCACATATTCCACTCTAGTTCATAATCGGGTGATTTTGTCTTCTCAACTGGTGTGTGACCAGGAATGTAATTTGCTGCATTGTCAGTTCCATTTGTTTGCATAGCATTCCTCTCTACCATTTCCCTTTTCTTTTCTTTTAGTAGTTCCAATGTGGCCATGTTCTCTGTCAAGTTTTTTCATCTGCCATCAAAGGGAGAAATTTTGTGAGTACTGAATGGGTCTATTTTCAGGTGATGCATGAAGACTTCAATGAAGGCATCATTCAGGTGCAGGCAAAGAAGAAAGCCAGCTTAAATTACTATGCATAGATATATGCAACTATCGTATGCCTCTTGTCTTGTCAATGGTTGCATAAAGGTTATTTTGTTTCAAATTTTAGTAAATGGTTGCAGAGGAAGGTTTAGGTTCAGTAAATATTTATGTTGACTTTGACGGTCTTTCCTTTATGACTTGGTGTAATCTAAAGCATTTTATATCTTCTATGCACTGCTTTATCTTCAAGTTTCTGTGTCTGAAATCAACTTCGTATATTCCTTGTGATGCCAAGAAAATCTAAGCACATCTAAAGCTATTTGAGTAGGCTGTTGTTCTTCATTGAAGATTTTGAAGTGTCATCTATCATATTCTATTGAAATACATTGGTCCTTACATGAACATCCACGGGCTATTGGTTTGCAACGGAAGGATTGCCTGGATTGGGGCTGGGAATGATAATTTAGGAACTTTCACAGTTGGTTCTGTCCGGTTCCATGGTAAAAAATATTGAAGAAAATTGAAATTAAATAAAAAAGAAAAGATTTTTTTTTGTAATTATTACCAACCATGTGTAAACTCCCAATCATTCCAAATCTGGTAATTAAATTTTGGGAAAAACAACTCAAAATTGGTTGTGTGGTTCTTTGTCTAGACACAGGACCACGCGAAATCAACTCTCAGCCTCCAATGCAATAAAATCTCATTCAAACGGATCCCCTTTTATTCGTGATCTCATAGGCCATAGTGCTGGTATAAGTGTTGCATGAGCAGACATCGATCTTTTTTCTATACAAGTAGAATCGTTATCCCCTTCAAGTCGCTGCCTCCTCTAATTCCTCACATGAGGCCAAAAATGATCATCCTACCCCCTCCCCAAAAACATTGCCCAAGGTGGGATCTACCCCCCCTATTAGAGGAATTGAAGGTGCCCACGAATTGGAGGTGATAATTATTTCTTATAAGTATGTTATATAATTATTATTAAAAAAATTCATTTTTTGTTAGATAAATTTCACTTCCCTATTGCCGTTGGGAGGAGAATGCTCTAGGAAAAGTAGGTCCCAAATTGTGAATTTTAGTAGGCAAAACCTTAGTAAGTTCGGGAACGGCAATTGAACGGGAACGAATACATTCAGCAATTAAACGGACTAGACGATAATAATACTTTTCAAAAATCTGGTGTAATAAAACGCATACGGTAATAGTACGATTCGTGTTTAATACGGCCACTCTATAAGCAAAAATACGGGTATATATTCACTATGTAATAGACATGTACCACCTAATAAACAAAATAATAGCATATAGACAATGATTTTATCAAAAAGAAACCTCACAACTAAAATAAACACAATATAATATCCCCTATTACATCTTATAAGATTATCATTTAACAAATCAAAATATCAATAAAAGTTTCTCATCCAACATAAGAAAAAAAAATAAGACATAATGTGTTCTAGAATTCATCTCTAAGATGAACTCACATCAATAAACTCATCTCTAAGATGAACTAACATCACCAATGGAAGTTCATTTGCCTCAGCAATCACCAATTTACCCAGCTGCAATAAACCGGCCACCTGAACTGAAATGAGAATGGAGATGAAGAAGATGAATGGAATGGGGGCAGTCGACGGCTAGGATTCGAAGAGAAGAAAACCAAAATCGTATTATGCGAGGGTTTTGTTTTGCGTTTTTTCTTCTTTAAGTTTTGAGTTTTTTTTTTAAAAACAATACTAAACTTAAATTAAAAAGTATTAAACGCGTTTAATTCGTGTTTAATATGTGTATAATACGGGTGCACTTAAAAAATGAGTATTTTACCATATATACGAAATATATGGTAAAATATGTTTTTTTTGAATTAAACGTTCAGATACGCATATAATACGCATATTATACGCGAACTTACTAACTAAGGGCAAAACTGAAGGTACAAACTTGTGGTTGATGCTACATGCCATCTGCGCTAATTAGCAATGAGAAAACAGCAAGTTATACCTCATGGTTGAGAACATTCTGCTATTTGAAAATAAGATAAAAAAGTGTACTATTACCAAAATTTGGATTTGGATTAATTTAAAAAATAATTATTTATGTTTCAAAATTATAGAAGTAGAAGTTTGTCCATTTCTTTAAATTTTTTGTTATGATTTCTAAAGATTTAAAACTTTTAGGTAGGATTATTCGATACCTATTATCGCGAATCATTTGCGATTACTAAGTTTTTGGTGTCCAAATTCTTTTGACCGAATTATTTGTGGACTTTGAAAATTGTGTTGTCTTATCTAAAAAAAAAGTGCAAATTGATTTGGATTTAGTTTATTATTATTTTTTAAATTATTCATGAGTTTAATAACTATGATTATATCCTCCCACTTGAGGGTATAATGGAATACAAAAACTCTCATTATCCATGTATACATTCTATCAGAATGGTGGATGCAGCATTCAAGCAACTTCGTTGGTGGATTTCTGGGTTCATCAAACCTAATTTAAATAGTTTAAATAATAATTAATTTGAATTATTATAAATGGGTGGTGGTTGTCCTATGGTTCATATCTTAGGTAGTGTTTGATCTGCATTCTAGGTCGATTTCGCATTCTCAATCAATAAGAATAACTATTTTTATCATCCGAGAATACAAAATAGGCTTAGATGCATTATAAGAAAATACACCAAACACTGTCTTAAATTATTCGCAATTACGACAAAACTACACATTCTATTCATATGGCCGGTTGTCACATTATGTGCTTTCTGGAAGGATGATTCCAAACACAAATGCAAGTGTACATATTTTTTTTTAATATCAAGCTGTCACATGGGAGTCTTTTATGGATTATTGTCAATTGTATTAGAAAAAAGATTTTCAATATTTTTATAATTGAGTTTTAGTGTTTAAACCATTGACGCTTCCTTGATAGTGTATCAATACATTGGATTCATGATTCAGGAAACAAGGTTGGGTTGTAGAGTGGGGAAGGGGACGGGAGTTGTAGTGTTGTACAATGGTGGGGAGGGGGTGAGAGTTATAGTGTCGTGCAAGGGTGGGGAGGATAGAGGGGTGGGGTTGCAGAGTGTGGGAGGGGGTAGGGTGTTATAGTTATTGTAGGGGTGGGGAGGGGAGGGGAAGGGAGGGGTGAGGGTGGCGTTGCAAAGTGGGAGAGGGGGTAGCTAGGGGTGGTGTTGGGAAGCAGTGGTGGGATTGTAGAGTGGGGGAGGGGGTGGGAGTTGCAATGTCATGCAGTGATGGGAGAGGGGAGAGGGATGGGGTTGCAGAGTATGGGAGGGGGTAGGGTGTTATAGTTTTGTCCGGGTGGGGAGGGGAGGGGAGGGAAGGGGTAAGGGTGGCGTAGTAGAGTGGGAGAGGGGGTAGGGGCGACGTTGGGAAGCAGTGGTGGGATTGTAGAGTGGGGAGGGGGCGGGAGTTGCAATGTCGTGTTGTGGTGGGAGAGGGGAGAGGGGTGGGGTTGCAGAGTGTGGGAGGGGGTAGGGTGTTAGAGTTTTGTGGGGGTGGGGAGGGGAGAGAAGGGGTAAGGGTGGCGTAGTAGAGTGGGAGAGGGGGTAGGGGCGACATCGGGAAGTAGTGGTGGGATTGTAGAGTGGGGAGGGGGCTGGAGTTGCAGTGTCGTGTAGTGGTGGGAGATGGGAGAGGGGAGAGGGGTGAGGTTGCATATAGACAGAGAGGGTGGGGTAGGGTCGGGGGAGACAGCTTGCAGTTAGGGATGTAAATGAATAGCCGAAATCCGTTTCCGTATCCGTGTCCGTATCTATTTAGTACTATCCAAATCCGTCCGAAAGCTAAACGGATACGGATACGGATAGGCTATAGCTATCCAAAAAGCTATATTTACATGTAAACGGATAAAATATCCGATCCGCATCCGTGTCCGTATCCGTTTTGCACTATCTGAATCCGTCCGAAAGCTAATCGGATGCGGATGCGGATATAGCACTATCCAAGCCGAATCCGATCCATTTACATCCCTACTTGCAATGTTGTATGAGGTGGAGAGGTGAAAGTGGTGGGGTTGTAGAGTGCAGAAGAGAATAGGGTGGGGCTGGGGTCAAGGGCTGGTTGGCTGGAGTTGCAATGGCAGGGGTGGTGGGGTGGGGTGGGGTGGGGTGAGGTGAGGTGGGGTTTTTCTAAAAACAATAAGGGTAAAGGCTGGCCATGCCGACGCTATGCTCAGCCTGAGACTGTCTCTCTCTCACCCCCTATGGAAATGATCCCCTATCCACCCATTCCCACCCTCTTCATTGGGCACAACCATTAGCTCCATGAAAGCGAGCGGTGTGTCCAACCCTCTCCCAAAAAATAAATAAATTTGGCGGTAATTTATTTACTACCACTGATAAAATTATCTGTAGTGGTAGAAACTAAACTGCAGCTAATAGCTCGATCTAATTACATTACGCATACATTTTAGAAGTGGTAAAATTACCGCCGCTAATTCGGCGTACGTACACACACACTGTCTAATACCATCACAATTCATGACAAATTTCCGGCGGAAAGAAAAACTGCCGGTAAAGGATTTTTGGCCTTTAACGACGGTAAATACTGTGCCGCTAAAAGCCATTTTCTTGTAGTGGCTCAAGTGTTTTATTCCTCTAAAGAGTCTGTATTTGTGGGCTAGCCCTTAGTCCCTCTTTGTGTAAGTAACTCTAATGTTGCATGAGGTGAAATCCGCGATTTAAAAATTTAATCTTGACACCCTAAACCCTTAAAAGTCAATTTGGGTTTTTTCTCCTTTTTCTTATATATATGTTGTGACCAGAACATACACTTTCCCCTTATTCCTTGGAATGTCTTTTCGTACAGGAAGAAAAATGGGATGATCAACACTGCATATTTGGTATCTCATAAAAGAAAAGGCTGAATTGATAACTAAAATTGAATTTTGGAGAATTCTAGTTTCACTCGACCGTGAGTGATTCTGTCACTTATAACCCAGGTTAATAAGTAACTATTCCATAAGAACATTTTTACTATATCTTTGAAACAAAATCACATTTGGTACCATAAAAAAGGAAAAGGTGAACCCTAATTAAGCTTGTCCCAGTGGATTAAATTGAAACTTCAAAATGGAGCTAAGTTCTCAATTTTTTTTTTTTATGTTTTCTTAGAAGTTACTGATCTCCATATATAATCAATTTTTTCTGATTATTCAATTCAAATCGATCTGTCTTAATTAGCAATACATGGTACATGCACAGGGGGTGGGGGTAGGGGGAAGGACAGCAGGCTTTTAGCTTCTGGGAATGCTGGAGCACCTGTGCTAAACCACCATACCCCACCTTGGGGATAAAAGAAGAAGGAACAACAAAAATCTGGTTTGCAGAAGATATATCAAGTGGGCAGAACCATAAGTCTGAGTTGCAATTAGGTCTTATTACTGCAAAGAGAAATTTTTGAGTTCTTTCTAGCTAATTAGCATTATGTTTAGAGTAAAAAAAAAAAAAAAAAAAGGAATTTGGGTGGAGGATATTTGGTCCCAACCACAGATTCCTAAAACCCTAGTTTTAGTTTTATTGATACAGAACTGTGTGAATGGTTTCTCTGTGTACAAAATTGAATTGGGTCTGGGATTTCTAGGTTACAAATGAGATAGATTTTTATCCACAAAAAATAAAATTAAATGTCCTAGAATCTCACTGGCAATTTACAATCACTATCACCATAGCTAATATTATCTTCAGCATCACCATCACTATTATGATTCATTAATGGCTGAGAGTGAGAGTGAGAGAGAGAGAGAGAGAGAGAGAGAGAGAGAGAGAGAGAAAGAGAGGAATTTTCAACCATAGGTGTAGGACAGATGTAGGACTAAATGGGTAATACATAATAAGTCTCTCTCTCTCTCTCTCTCATAGAACATGACAATTCTCTCTCTCACTCAGCCTTAAGCCCAATGACAGTGACAGTGCAAAACCCTAGAAAAAATTTAAAAAAAAAAAAAAAAGAGATGAAAAAGAAAAGGGATAAAAGAAAGGCATAACACATCGTGATCAATGCTGTGAAAGCATGAATAATACAAAGTTTGCAGCAGAAGAAGGTTAAGAGAACTGCACGTTCCTTCTGCCATAAAAGTAAAGCAATTGAAATTAAATGAGAGAAGGGGAAGGAAAAGAGGGGTAAGAGGGCGAGGTGTGCATGCAGTGCAGTGTACTCATCAGTGAGGGAGGGAGCTTTCTTAACTTTCTTTTTCATTTTGGTGAACAAACACTCTTCTTATCTTTTCTTTATGAATTATTATAGAGTGACAGCCTTTAACAACAACAGTACCACTGCTCCATCTTACGTACACTTCTACTGTTCTCTCTGTCCTTAAATAACGGTCTTGTTTCTCTCATTCTCTCTCCATATGCAGTATGTCAGTGACCCTGTCTCTACTCACCCAAAACCCACTAACCCACCAGACTTCATGATCATAACAATTTCTAGGTTAGATTTATGTTCTCCAATTCCTCCGGACTCCTCATTGATTTTTTTTTTTTTGGGGTTGGGGGGAGAGGTGTAGAAAAAAGTGGAAATTGCAAACAAACAATCACACAAGGATTTACATATATGCATGCATGGTTCCGCAAGATTCCCTACATTTACGGGTGAGATGAGATTTGCTTCACTACTAATGGAGAATTAGGTTACAATCGCTTGTCCTCATACCTCTCTCAGATTGATTATATAGAGAAAGAACCCTAGCTACTTACAAATTTATAGTGAAACCCTATACAGGAAATTCACCGAATTGAAATACTCATATAGTCCTAAAAAAATTGACGAGATTTTAAAGATTTAGCTCTAGTATGGACGCAATTTAATTAAATCCTAAATTTATACTAATTCAAAATGTACTCCAAGCAGAAAAAATGAGAACCTAATATGATGCTGAAAAAAGTGGAAATCACAAACAAACAATCAAACAAGGATTTACATGTAAGCATGGTCATGCAAGATTCCCTACATTCACGGTGAGATGAGATTTGCTTCACTACTAATGGAGAATAATCAGGTTATAGTCGCTCGTCCTCACACCACTCTCAGATTGATTATAGAGAAAGAACCCTAGCTACCTACATATTTATAGTGAAACCCTATACAGGAAACTCACCGAAATACTCATATAGCCCTAAAAAATTTGACGAGATTTTAAAGATTTAGCTCTTGTGTGGATGCAATTTAATTAAATCCTAACTTTTATAATAATTCAAAATGTACTCCAAGCAAAAAAAAGTGGAAATCGCAAACAAACAATCAACATGCATGGTTCAACAAGATTCCCTACATTCACGGTGAGATGAGATTTGCTTCACTATCAATTGAGAAAAATAAAGTTACAGTTGCTCGTCCTCACACCACTCTCAGATTGATTATAGAGAAAGAACCCTAGCTACCTACAAATTTATAGTGAAACCCTATACAGGAAATTCACCGAAATACTCATATAGCCCTAAAAAATTTGACGAGATTTTAAAGATTTAGCTCTAGTGTGGATGCAATTTAATTAAATCCTAACTTTTCTAATAATTCAAAATGTACTCCAAGTAGAAAAAAGTGGAAATCGCAAACAAACAATCAACATGCATGGTTCAACAAGATTCCCTACATTCAGGGTGAGATGAGATTTGCTTCACTATCAATTGAGAAAAATAAAGTTACAGTTGCTCGTCCTCACACTTCTCTCAGATCGATTATAGAGAAAAAAAAAAACCCTACCTACAAATTTATAGCGAAACCCTATACATGAAATTCACCGAAATACCCATATAACCCTAAAAAAATTTGATGCGCTTTTAAAGATTCAGCTGTAGTGTGGACACAATTTAATCAAATTGTACTCCAAGCAGAGGAAAGGAAGACATGGCAAAGGGCCAAAGGCATGTGCACAACATTGCATAGCTATCGTAGCGTGCTGCGCTCCCACGACAAAGCATGTACTCAGTTCAGAACTCTAAAACATTCAATTGTTAGCTGGTCCCTATTATGATGGTTCAGTGACCTGAGGATGCTAGGGTTGTTGGCTTCAAGCCAGCTGAAAGGTAATCAATATGGTGGGAGCTAGATAAGGCCCCATTAACTTGATTCCAAAGGTTAGTCTGTAAAAGTATAACCCCCAAAGGTTGTGACTAAGTTACTCATTGTCCATGAGCCTGAGAAAGCTAGCTCTCTCCCTTTTGCTCTTGTCTCCTTTTGACTCTCTTTTGCAGTGTGAGACCCATTATTGAAGAGAGGTCAATATATGATCTGATTTCTCAACTGAGCAATTCTGTACTTGGGAAGTTTTGGGGTATATGTTAAGTCACAAATCAAAGATAATAGTGGAGGATCGATCAGTTAGTTCAGGGAATCTTCTTTGATCCATCACTCATGTGTTTGAGAAAATGATCACTAGAGTTTACTCTGTAATAATAATACATACAATCTTATTACTCATCAATACCACCTTAAGATGCTTCTTTCTATCTGAATTTTGAGAGAGGGATCCATCAGTTGGATTGTGGTTGATGCTGTCTGACCTTAAGAGTGGAAATACTGAGGCACTGGGTAATTGTGGGGACCATTTTGTTTGGTATTAATGTACCCTAAAGAGGCAGAAGAGTCCAATTGTGTGTGAACTGTTCTTGGGATTCATTATATATATATGCCATCTCTTTTTTCAAATTAATTACCTTTTGATTTCACAGTAGATAGCTAGCTAGGGTTTTAATTTCCTAACCCTAATTAAACCTAGCTACCTTTCTGCAATTGAGAACCCAAAAACAAAAAGACACTCTTCTCCCATGATATGTTTTTCAGCTTTCTCTCCTTTTTTACCCTCTTCACTTTTTATATGTCGGCAGGCTATATACCAAACTTTAGAAACATGAAATGTCTGTAAATTTTATCTTCTACCCATCTTTGTGTTAGCTGTTTGATGAACAAAAATAAAGGTTTTAAGCTGATTACACAATTGTCTTGTTCAAATTTCTGTTTTCTGGTGGATAGCCAGTGGCACTTTTTTTTCTTTTTTTTTTTTTTTAAAAATTTTTTTTTGCTAAACATCAGCAAAAAAATATGGGTTTCCACATTATTAACGTCGAGGCATACCCGGACAGTAAATTAAAGAAAAACAAAATAGAATCTTAATACTCTACCTTCGGCATGGTCATCAGCCGAGCACTAAAAACCAGTAGGACCTCTTCTAATACTTGCTGTTAAATCTGTTTAGTCTTATGTTTGTCTTGCTTCACTAATAAAGAAATGGAGTTAAGATATAAATGGTGCAAGTACAGTTCAATAACTTGATATGATTTTTGAGGCTCTTCATTTTCTTCTAATCTTTATACTTAACAGAATAGCAGAGATCTCAAGTTTTACAAAATTACTATTAGTTTCAATGATTTTATGTTGGTGCAATAAGAACAGCGCGCCTCTTTGTAAGTAGTCTTAGTGATATTTTGATTAGACCTAAACCAAAATTGAAGCTCAATTAGACTTGTTCAAGGTAAGATGGAAGTTAATAGGGGTTGTGATTGTTTGCAAGTTGCATGAAGAGCATCCACAAAGAGAATAATATAGGAAGCTTAGGATGTCTAGAGACCCTTGTCATTGTCCTTGCATTAATGAGTTTGCTTCTCCTTTAAGTGAGGATCTAAGTAGATTAAAACCAATACTAACTGAAAGTCGTCGCAATAGATCATCTAATATTTGTTACTAAAAGGTTTAGCATTTTCTGAGGTCTCTATTTCATTGTGGATAAACAAATCTTCATGTATCTAGATAGCCAATATTGAAGAATGGAAACCCTAAGTATGAATTAGTTGCTGACCTTGGAGTGTTAGCTTAGCTTGCTCTATGAAAATCTCTAGACATTGGAAAGTCATGTGGTCCACTTTCTACTCAGTGGATCTCTAAAAGAAGTTTTATGTTGGTCCCTCATCTATAAGATAGCTTCTCAATGTTTGGAGAAGTAGTTATCATCCACATCAAGCTGATAAAGCTCATAAAGTTTTAGACCACATCTTAGAGAGAGCCACATGATGAAATTAAGCGAAATTTCGTTCTTCTTTTTTTCCTTTTTTTCTTTGTTTCATCATTTATAGATCATCTCTCACATCAAATCTAATCAAGAAATATTTTCCAATCTCTTATTATCTTTTAATTATTCTAACCTAGAACTATTTCATTGAGGTTTTATTTCTTGATTAACTATATATTGTAATTGCTTAATAAGGACGCACGCCATGTGTTTAAATTCAAGCACAAAAAATTAATGATTAATTAGAGATATTCGATGTCGCACGGCTTAAAATCGAAAATTTTTTCCTTTCACATTGTCTACATTAGGGTTTTATGGCATGGATTTCCTAGCTCTATTAGTGATTTACACATTCTTGACCCATGAAAATTCAAAAACAAAAAAAGCTATATATATTGATAGTTATGGATAAAATCTCAACATCACTTCTAGTCTGAGCAAATGGTCCCAGTAGTAGTTAAAACCTATATTGCCTCTGTACTAGTAGTGGCTTTAACTATTTGAAATTTTGAAACATTTACCATGGAGTGTCTCTCCCTTACAGTTTACCTCTCTCTTAATCTGATTATATTTAGTATTACTACACAAGGAAGAAATTAAAAAAATGAGGTAAAGGAAGACTAATTAAATTATCTAAACAACAAGAACTCAATAATAGTAAAAAAAAAAAAAAAACCCTAAAAAAGTATACTAGGTCATTTATTTGACAGGTGTCAATTTATGCCACATGGTTGCAAATACACCATACCTTTATCTTTTTCTTGACATGAAGCATGGTTTATGAAATTCGAGCATCTTTTCTTTCTCAAAGTCAGGAAGCTTCTTCAGTAAGTTTGGTCTCTGCAAGAAATTTTGAGTTCAAAGTTGAAACTACTGCAATTCAGTTGAATTCAACAAGTAATTTAAAAGGTTGCTCAACTGTGTTACAGGATCTTCAAGCTTTTTCTTCTCTGAACAGTTCAAGAATCAAGTTTCAAGTTTTTCTAAAGACATCAAGTTCCAATCCTAGCTAAAGTAAGTACTTCTGATAACCCTAATTCTTTCATACAAACAGAGAATTGTTAGGTCTTGCACCTCTTTTCGTTTTCGTGTGAAATTCGTTCGAGGTTTCTCTTGTTTCTGGTTATAATTTCATGCTCATTTCACTAATGAACTTGATATTTGTTTGCTATTCTTTGCTACTTGTGCATGGTTATCATCAATCTTCATAACTTCACTTTTCAATATTGTTTATAGATAGACTTGAATTGCAACCTCACGATTTGTGGGTTTAAATTTCACAAATTTTATCACTTTTGTTTCTAAATTTAGGTTTGCACCTAAAATTTATAACTTATATATATATATCTATAAATAGTTCTATATTGTAATTCTTATTTTTCTTTTTATTTCCATTTTATGGTATGAGATAAAATATCTTTTTTTTTTGGTTGTACAATCAAAATTTAATTTCCTTTACATTGATTGCAGATATCAATTTAATTGTTATTTCAAATTCTAGTTCCAAAGTTCTAAAATTTGACCTAAAATGTTACAATTTGACCTGAATGTTGTTTATTTTCATTCTGAGATACTAAATACAACAAAGATATCTAACTATATTTCTTTTCTTCATGTGGTAGCTGTGAATCTCAGAGTATTGAAAAATTGCATGAAGTAACTTCCTATGGAAAATTTTGATTTGATAACATTAGGAAGCTTAATATTGATTCATCAATTGATTACTTACCAATGACGCGAGACATAAGATGATCACAAATTCAAGAGAGAAGGGTTCTCCAACAAAGAAGGAAAGCAACACCAATGAGAGCAACATCATTAGGGCATCATCATCTAGCTCAAGAACATGGTCAGGGCTAAGAGATCCAAGGATTGTACGTGTTTCGCGTTCTTTTGGAGGAAAAGATAGGCATAGCAAAGTTTGCACCATAAGGGGATTGAGAGACAGGCGTGTTCGGCTTTCGGTGCCTACTGCTATTCAACTCTATGATCTTCAAGATAGGCTTGGTCTCAATCAACCTAGCAAAGTTGTGGATTGGTTACTCAATGCTGCTAAACATGAAATTGATGAACTTCCTCCACTCCAAATGCCACCAGGAAATTTTGGTCAATACCCACAATTGGCAATAGTTTCTCATGGAATGGATGCAACTACAACCCAACAACAATCTTCCCTTGCTTCCTTTATAGATGCAAATACAGAATATGTGAAGGATGAGGAAGGAGTACTTCCCTCTTCATTATCTAGTAAAGGAGGAGGAGGGTTATTAAAGATCAATGATAATGTTGTTGGGGAAGATAATCAAATTTCATCATCCAAGTTAAATTATTGGAATTTAGATACTCATCCTTCCAGGTTGAAATGTAAAGAAGTTGCAAGAGACACAAATAGTGCTGAGAAAATCAACTGGATGAAGAGAAGTGAACCGGATAATCAAGAAGGAGGCGGTGGCGGTGGTGGTGGCGTCGAGGGTCCTAGAGCCAGCAACAATATCTCTTCTGCTTCAGGTTTTGTAAACAATATTGCCATACCATACAATTCTTATTATCACTGGGAGCCTTCAAATTTATCTTTATCTCATGATCAAGATCCTCATAACTACAATATTGTGTCATTACCCTCTTCATCATCATCATCATCTCTACCATCAGGATCTCAACTATTGGTATATCCATCTTCATCATCAACACCATCTTTTATTCCTCCATATGTTACTGCTCCAGTGGAATGTGATCCAAGACTAGCAAACCATATTCAGATGTTGAGCTCAACTTCACATGGTCTCTTACCAAATTCTCTTAATCCATCTCTTTACTCAATAAGTCCAACCATGAGACCATTCTTGAGTACAGCTTCTAGGGTTGTTCTTGCTCAGAACAATAATGAAAGTCAACCAAATAAGGACAGTAGCAGCAGTGACCACCCTTCAAGCACTCACACAGCAAGTTTTTTTCGTAAAGGTTAGAGAAATCTATATATGCTAGCTTGCATGGAAGAAGTACAAGCATTAATGCACTGATGAGAAGAAGCCAGAGAATCCCCAAAAGTTTAATACAAGGAAGATCTCACCAATGGATTATTCTGATAATTAAACAAAAAAGAAGACCACATGAATCTGTTTGAAAGGCTTGTATCTATATATACTATCTATTATTAAGTTTGAATTATTTCTCCTGGTTTTGATTTATTTCTCTTTATTTTCTTAGTTGAAATGTATTTTCCATCTGAGAAAGCAATCTAGCTAGCTAGCCACAACAAAGCATGAACCCTTCATGAGTTTTGGTTTTGTTGAGAAAACCCTTCATGCTTCTCTCTCTCTCTCTCTGTGTGTGTGTGTCTGTCTGTCTCTCAAGGCATTACATGAACAAGAAAGAATAAACACAAGAAAAGGGTTGGAAGAGCAGAAAGAAGGATAGGAAGGGGGGCCATGTGTTTGGGGTAAGAAGACAGAAGAGATGGCCGGTGGTGGATGGAGTGTCAAAACATTTCACAAGACCCAAGAAAATAAAAAAGGGAGTTGAAGAAGAATGGTATATGTAGGGTTGAAGGAAGGAAGGACTATTGAAAGGTTATTGTGTGTGGTCCTACAAGCTATTAACAAGAAGAAGGTACAAAATAATTAGGGTTTTAGTGGTAGTGGTCCACTACTCTTTGTATGCATGAAAAGGACTACACGATGTCACTGTTTCACATGTGTTCTAGACTTTGTATGAATATATATATGGCTCTCTAAATGTAGTGAGCAGTTAACACTTGATTTCTTCATTTCATTTCACAAATGATGAATCTTAGAGTTCCACAGAGTACATACACAGTAAAATAAGTAAGGGAAAAAGAATTGGTTGCGTACGTGGCCTTACACAAGCGCGGGGGCCAATGAGAGTGAGCACAGACGCATCAACATGGATGCAATCTTTTATTTCATAGGGGGAGGGTTATGTCTAGGGACAAGGGCCATATATGCGACCAGGCGGCATTCTTTTTACCAATAAGTAATTACGCAATTTAACCAATTCGATTATATTATCAGGTTCTACTTAGGGTCACAACTGAATTAGTCAAGGAGGATTGGAAGAGGGGAGAGAATGCGCGACGCCAGCATAAATTTATAGCAAAAATTATTGCTTATAGGTTTAAGCTGGTTATATATTGATGATTTGGTGAGTTATAATTAATTGATTTTTTTTTTTATCTCAGGTAGGAATATCACAGTTAGTATTCTTCTTTGTCGTAAAGTTGCTCGAGGTTTTGAAAGATAGAATAACTCTATTTCTATCCTTCTCAAACTTGATATTCATAAAACTTTTGATTCTTTGAGATGAGAATATATTACTCACTTTTTGTACAAAATGGACTTCCCTAGCTCCTAACTTTATTCACTATATCCATTGTATCTCTACTGCACATTTCTCTTTATTTTTAAAAATCATCTTATGATTTTTACCAAAGCTTCCCCAACCCCTATTTTCTTTAGATACCTGCTTGGATATGTTTGTTCTTCATATCCTCTTAAATCCTTGTCATTCTTCTCTGGGGTGTCTGATGGCATAGAAGCTCAATTCAAAGACATTTTAATTTTGGCATTGATGAAGGAATTTTCCCTATTAAATATCTGCATCTTCCATTGATCTTTTCGAAGTTGTCTGCTCATCATTGTTCCCTTATTATAGAAAGCTAGACTTCGGAAAAAAATTACGAAGGTGACCTGGGACTTTAAGGGGTTATGAAATCTAACATGGTGAGCATCATTAAACTAATCTGAAAAATTGTGTCTACAAGAAGAGCATTTGGAGTGATTGGGTATACTCAACATACTTAAAGTTAGACTCCATTTGAACTGCCACTTGCCCTAACGATGCATCTTGGGTTTGGAGGAAAATGCTTAAGTATAGACACCTTGCTAGTGATGCCATTCGTTCTACCATTGACGATGATTGTGACACATATTTTTGGCTTGACAACTAACAACCAAAAGGTGAACTTATTTCCAAATATGGTGATCGAATAAGGTATGATGATGGTTCTGATCGAAAGAATGGCCAACGTCACTTTGTTATCCAAGATGGTAGTTGGTGTCCAAATCCTAGTACTTCTAGTGATGTGATTAAGGCTTGGTCTAGTCTCTCTTCTTCTTTGGTGAGACCTAGGGGTAGTGGAGATTTAGTTCTATGACTTTCAAAATTTTCAAAGAAATTTACCTCTGTCTTTGCCTGGAATTTAATTAGATCAAAATCATCAAAAGTTTTTTGGCATAAGATTGTTTAGTTCAATTCAAATATCTTAAACATAGTTTTACTGTTTGGCATGCTCTGAACTTGTCTCTTACTACCCATGATTAGTTCTTCCTTAAGAAATCTATCTATCGTTAACTATTATCTTTGTTGGAACTCTCAAGAAAGGATCATAACTTCTTTTTCTGTCCTTTTTTTGCACATCTGTTCGAAAAGAGGTTTTTAGTAAGTGTTGACCTCATCAAATATCTATTCCTTCCTTTCAGAAAGATTGGAGGTGAATCTTAAAAAAGTTCAGTGATGAATCAATCTATGACCACTGAAGCACTGAACCAAGACCCACCTCTCTCAGTAAAATATATATATATATATATGGGTTAGTTGGGAGCTATGATCGTTTGATATGTTTGGGGTGGCTCAAACGCGTATAAATATTTCACATTTGACCGGTTGATCACCATCTTGAGTTTGGGAGATCCTATCAAGGGGCAACCAATGGAATCGACATCCTCTACTTCCGCCTGCCCCTACTTCTATGTGTGCCATACACACAACGAGGCGCGCAAAGACCGCCTTACCCCCACTCAGGCAAGGTGCTCGGGCAGGGATAAGGCAATCTTTGCGCGCCCTGTTGTGTGTAGGGCGCACACGAAAGTAGGAGGAGGCGAAAGTAGAGGATCCGGACTCCAACCAATGAGGGTGTTTTCTACATGTTTATGTGAACTAAGAATCTCTGCTTACTTAGAAAAAATACTAAGAATCCGTAGAGGATTCTTTCTTAGCCCACTATAGTCTCCACTTGCATGCGGAATCAACACGTCCTAAATAAACGCTAGGTTGCCCTAATCAATCTTTTTTTTTTTTTTGTGGGGTAAGAGGGTTGCCCTAATTAATCATGAATAAAAAGCATGACAGATTTCAACTTGCAATTCATTACCTATACCTTGTAGCAAGGCCTTAGAATGCAAATTGATTGATTTGGCTATGCATGGGTGATGGGTCCATGCTAGATGAACAATTGGTAATCCATCATTTTGTAGTCATTTTATAATTTAGGGGAAGGTATTCATACACGGGACATTCTCCTATCAACTCCATCAAATAGGGTGGATAGACAAGTATGTCAATCTGACTGCATTTAATGGTAGTCGTGCACATACACAGCTGTGTATGAACACGTTTGACTATAATCTAAGATACAACTTAATTACACGGTTAATTTGGTTTCAATCCCTATATTTTGGTACTGTTGAGGGATTGTAAATTTCTCCTTCAATTCTTACATATGGCAAAAGCATAGGCCATTGTTACTAGTTTGATGTAAGAAAAATCTATGATAATTATTACTTGAATAGACTTTATTAAAAGAAAAGGAGAAAATATTACAATAGCACCCAAAGGTAAACAAGGAACCAGCATATTGTCTCTTCTTGAGAATTTTAGATTAGGCTTCTCTAAGTTGGCTTAGTTGTATTGTTTTATTTGCTGTATTTGCTTCTTCCATCTTATTTCCCTTTGGATGCTTTTAATTCTTTTTTTCAGCTTTTCTTTCAATAAAGTCTATTCACCCAAAAAAGGAAAAAAAAAAAGAGTTTTCTTACTAATTAAGGATAGGAATAGTATACTTTATAAATTAATGTTCATCATTATATTGAATGTGCCCTCACTAGGAAATAGATCATTATATGCCTTGTGTGTTTTATTTGTCATGTGGAAGAGTGATTAGAAAATTCTGACCATTGGATATTTAGAAAATGATTTGAAGATATCAAATTTCAGATATAGATTCAATATGTCCTCTCAAATGTAGGCATACCCTCCCGTATATGTCCATGCACCCAATTTTAATCCCTTAACAGCATATATGTTGCTTTCAATACCCTTGTTTTACTACTCGACAAGCTCAGATTAGGCTAAAACTTGACAGGTGGACAAAAGACCTTGGGATCCACCGATGTATAAACTGTCAATCCCATCTGATCAATGCCAAGTGGCAGTTATTGAAGGGCGTGCTATTATTCTACTTGCAAGTGAGGGCATGCCCAATGCTCATCTAATAGTTATAAAATTAAAGATTAATGTAAGAGAGAGGGTTCTCTGAGCAAGCAGGATACTTTACACCCTCTCGCATCTATTTTTATAATCATTGTTTTTCTCACTTTTTAAAAATATTTTTATAATACATGTGAGAAGGTGTATACACGCCTTAGACTTCGAGAGCTTTTTCTGTTAATGTAAATATACATTGTTATATTTTACATCATAAATACTAAATCACACACACACACATTAATTTATTGATCTGATTCTAGATCTAGTTTTTTGAACCAATTTGTTTATTAGTTTAGGCCGGTTTTGATTCGTTTCTCCCAATGGTTCCAGAACTGATAGATCAATTAAGAACAACTGGGACCAAAAGCGTTTCGAAGTTAAAAGAGACATATTCCTAACCCTAATCATACATAATTCAAGGTTTGTAGAGAAAGAGCCAAAGCCTGAAGAGAAAATATAGAAAGAAAAATCCTACGCTTGCGACGACTTTTTTGGGGTTTTTTTTGTCTAGGATCCGATAAGAAGTCTCTCTCTTTCTCTCATGCTAAAGTGGTGATATTTGAATAGGATACCGATGAAGATGAGAGATTAGATTACCTTGGGTTGTCGGGATCATCCATCATAAATTGGTTTCACTATTAATTTGAGAAATGCCCCTTGGAGGTTAAATCCAATAGTGGTTTTTTATTTTTTTTAAATAATAATAATGTGACCAAGTGGTCACGGGTTTGAGTTTGGAAACAATTCCTCTGTGAAAATAAGGTAAGATTGCATATATTATGATGACCCTCCCCAGGCCCTACAGTGGCGGGCGAGAGCCTCGTACACTAGCTACGTCCTTTAATCCAATACCGGTTCTCAAACCTACATTTGTGGAAAGGGAACCAAATTTTAGTGATTGCAAAGTGGTTAAGCTTCGAAAAAACCCCATTCATATATATAATGTGGTAGAATAATAATGCTCCCAAGTTGAAAGCACCATCATATGTGGCACATTAATTAAACAAAAATACAAAGCATTTGAGATTGAATATACTTAAAAAGCAAAAGAACACTGGCTCCTGCACCTAGACACTGGAGGGCGCAAAATTACCACCCAACCTTTCTTGAAATAACAAATCTCAATTACCATCCGTGTTGATGTTGTACGTGCTCTCATTGAAAATATATAGAGAAAATTTTGATATTACTATTGAGATGGACCATCAAATTTGAAATGAGATAATTGCCTCTTGGGTGAAGTGGCATTAATCATACCATGTGTGGAATACACCCATGTCCATGTTTTTGAAATGAGCTAATCAACTTTGTTGCAAAAAGACGGAAAAAAATATGGAGGGGACAAAATGACGCCCTAAAAGTTGTACAATATAAAGAATAAGAGCTCCCGGCGAGGATCGAACTCGCGACCTTTCGCTTACGAAGCAAACGCATTACCTCTATGCTACGGAAGCGGTGCGAGTTTGATTTTACATAAAAACAAATAAATCAAATTAAGAAAATCAAAATTATGTTTAACACTTTCTTTGATTTTTCACAACTCGATCTCCTCCCGCTCCCCAGTCCCCACTTAACAGTTCAGACGGCTTGAACGCAATTTGGCTCTCCTCCGTTGCAAAACCAAGTTTCAGTTTCAACTGCAGAAAAGAAAACGAAAAAATGTGTGCGGAATAGATTTGATTCCCTGTTGTGATAATCGATTTCTCTCTTTTGCTTCTCGATTACAAACCTCCTTCAGAGACTGACGAGGTAATAGCTATATCCCACTCTGAAATCTGGATACAAATGATCTGGCAACTGTTTTCTTTGGTGTCATTGTTCTTTAATTTTCTCCATTTTCTTTGCTTCGACTTCAATCTCAATCCAAACAGTGAATCTACGTTTTAAATTAAGTTTGTTTATGTTTAAAAACACACACACACACACAATCCCCTAACTCTTGGAATCCTAGCGGCTGCCCCCTTCTTCTCCTTTTCCGTTTCCGTTTGAGTTCAATGGCGGCCGGCGATTCTCAGCCTAAGGCTAAATACGCCCTGCCCCTTCCTCTTCTCCGTCTTCATTCCCGATCATTTGCAGCGGCGGGAACACTTTTCATTCCTCTTCTTTTGGACTCCCCACACCACCCCAGGATTTGTTGGCTTGGTGCAGAGAAGAGGCAAAGGAAGCTTATTATATATTTTCAACGGGGAATCCCTTCTTGAGCCAGTTGGTATCTTTTTGGTCTTACATTACTCCCTTAAATGTTGCTCAAAGAATCTTTATTTGCATGAATTCGTTATGTTTTATTTGTTGTATTTTAGGTAGTCGTTGCCCAGCCGGACTGGTTCTCAGACTCTTTCCAATAATTTTGATTAACTTTAAACTGGTTCTGTAGCAGTTAGTAATCTTACCAGATCCTTTAAAGAGAACTTCTGTTGTTCCCATGCAAGTTCAGTTTTAAATTTAATGTAATTTTTGCATTGGGTATTTCGAAGGATAATTTCAGTTTTGAATCTTAACACAGAGCATAAACTGTTAAATCAATACTCAACAGCAGTAACAGTAATGCAGTAGCATAAAAGCAACAGTAAGAAAAATCCAGTCAGAGAGAGCTCAGGGTCTAAAATATATATTCACATGATGTCGTTGATATTTGATTTGTTAAATGATAATCTTATGAGATGTAATAGGGGATATTATATTGTGTTTAAATCATTTTCTACATGCTATTATTTTGTTTATTCGGTGGTGCATGTCTGTTGCATGGTGAATATATGCCCGTATTTTTGCTTACTGAGTGGCCGTATTAAACACGTACCGTATCATTGCCATATGTGTTTTATTCCACTGGATTTTTGAAAAATATTATTTCTGTCTGACCCGTTTAATTGGCGTACGTATCCATACCCATTTTATTGTCATTCCCGAACTTATTAACTAAGCTAGTAACCAAACAATTTCAATTTCTTTCTCATAAATTATTCTTGGAAATAGGACAGAAAGAGAAATAGAAATCACACCAAAGATAGCTATCCCTTGCCAGTATGGCACTATGGCTTATGAATTCTGATCCATGGGGCTCCACTAGTCTTCAATTGTCATAGGTTAGCTCTTGACATTCTAAGTAGGGTTTTTAGGCCTTTATGGTTCTTCGCTTTCAGGCTTTCAATGGAAAGCAGTTGTGGGAGCAGTAGCGAGTGGAGGGCAGAGGAAGCCATTGGTGGCAATGCCGAAGCTCTTGAAGCTCTCAGGGAACTCATCACTTATCCCCTCCAGTATTCTCGTGAGTCTCGAAAGATTGGCCTTAAGGTAATCCTCACTTCTCTTTTTCCTTATTTGAATTGAGTGAGTGTTCATTTGCTCCACTTTGAATATGTTGGGCTGTAAACGTTGGACTTTTACTTCAGTGGCGCAGAGGGTTGCTGCTTTATGGTCCACCAGGAACCGGAAAGGTATCACCTTTGGCCTCACTTTGATTGCATGGTCCCAAACTTTGAACTTTCATTTCAATTTATGTTTCACAAAAGATGCAAATTTTTGGTATAGAAACTGCGGTCTAAGATGTACTGTAATCATACGTTCTCTAATGACAAATTACAATTGGTCATTGAGTCTTATCAAACATCAGAAGGCCTGGTATGTCGGAACTGTTTGCTTTTCTGTTTCTCTTGAATTTTATTGTGGGTGGGAAAGCAAATTTTTTTTTCAGTACTCCACTGTGTTTTTTCAGTTTCTTTACCTTAATCAGGTCTTGACTTTGTCAAGTTCGCTGTATTCTCATCGCTTATTATGTTGGTGAGATGTCGTGTTGAACTAAGGCTATGTTTCATTTTACAGAAATGTAGTTTTTTGAAGTAATCAGTAGAAAAGGTGCCTCATGGTCATCTATCCTTCGAATACCACTCTTTTAGGTGTTATCCATCTGAAAACTCTATAATTTTAGACAACCACAAGTAGATGGAAGTACTTTGCTACTCAGGATTTTCATGATATGAATTCAGTAACATCTGAGAACTTAAGATTTCTTGAAACCTGAAACGTTTCATAATATGTACTCAACCAACTTATAAACTCTTGTTATTTCTCAGACAAGCTTGGTGCGTGCTGTTGTTCAAGAATGTGGTGCATCCTTGACCATCATTAGGTACTGAACTGTAACTCACATGTAAGCCATTGGTGTCGTTTTTAATTATCTTTTCTATTATAATGATGATATACCTTTTATAGTTAGATTTACTTGCTCTACTGAATGCTACACTAGTCTGTATGATGGCAGAGTGGGCTCCCAATTCATTGCTCTGGGTTTTATTTACTTCTGCTCTGTTTTGTGGGTCTAGTCCACATTCTGTCCATAGGGGGCATGCTGGAGAAAGTGAGAGAATTCTGCGAGAAGCTTTTTCAGAAGCATCACTTCATGCATCATCATCAGACAAGCCGTCAGTCATCTTTATCGATGAGATTGATGCACTTTGTCCGCGTCGTGATTCGAGGTATGTGGTTGAATTCTCCCATATCTCAAGAGTGTACTACCTTGCATCCTGTACCATTCACTTCTATGCTTCTGCTTTCTAGTCTTCTCTCTTTGTATTTGCCTCCCTTTCCTCCGCTCCCCTTCCCCCCCCCCCCTCCCCACACACACACACACACAAAAAAAAGGGGGGGGGGAAGGAAAAGGAAAAAGGGCTTAAAATCAAGCTATGTCGCTTAAGCAATAGTTAAGTGTCTTTTCATATTACTAGGTAAGAATGATGGTTGAAATTGAAGAGAAGATAAACAGAAATTAAAAGATAGTTTTTGGCTACTAGAGATCCACTAGAGCCCACCTTAGGAGTCCACCTAGGTCCACCAAAAGAGATCCACTTTTGGATGTAGTCGCTGAGATCCACAGCCCACCTGAGTTCCATAGGATGTAATCTTCAAGAGTTCTTTTTTTCAATTCTGGTTGCCTAAAGAGGCTCCCGCGATTTCTTTATGTAGGGAGGAAAAGGTTCAGTTGAACCTCCTTTGGTTACATGCATCTTCATAAATGAACTGTTGCAATTCCCAAGCTAGTGGGATTCCAATACCTAGGAACAACCCCCCATACATAGAAACAATCCCCCAAAAATCTAGAAACTAATTCCCATACATAGGAACTACAAATAATAAATCTACCTAGTAATACGAAAATGCACTTAACTAGAAACTAGGAAAATTAAAAGATACTTAACTACCTAGATATGTGAAAAAACATAAAAATAAGAGACTAAATAAAACTGGGCCACACATTGGCCGTTACAAAATCTGTACGCAGGCTAGGCCTGGCCAGACCACGCAAGGCATGGGCTTGGTCTGATTCTCTTGGGCTGCAGGCTCAATCAGGGGGCCAAGGAGGCCTGGGCCTAAGCTGGTATCTCGTGGGGTGCTTGACTGGGCTTGGCAGGGACTGCTGATGGCCCTGCATCACCGGATGGGTTTAGTATGGGCTTCTTCTCCTCCTCATGGGATATTACCAAACTTGACCTCATTTTAGCCCTTTGTAGTTTTTTCCTATACCCCTAATCAAATAAAGGTATTAATCAACCTTTCTCTGCCTTATCCCCAAGAAATAAGGTGCTTCCTCCTTGTCTGGCTTCCGTCCCATTGCCCTTTGCAATCTTTTGTACAAGTTCATTGCCAAAATCCTTGCTAATTGCCTCAAACTGGTGGTTGATGCCTTTATCAATGCCAACCAATCAACTTTCATTCCTAGCAGATCCATTTCAGACGGCATCCTTCTCTGTTTTGAGCTAGTCAGAGGCTTTGACAGAAAATCCCCCCTTCTGCTCTGATGAAAATAAACATCCACAAAGCTTTTGACTCTTTATCTTGTGACTTTATTATTAGTGTCTTCCACAAGATGTCCTTCCCCCTATTTCCATCAATTGGGTCTTCCATTGTATCTCCCCCCGCTTTTTAGTTTTGGGCAGTGGTAGCCCTGCCAGTTTATTTTCCTCCTCTGCCAGCATCCATCAGGGCTTCCCACTCTCTCCCTGCATCTTCACTCTTGCCCTTGAAGTCCTTCTAAAAGCCTCCAATCTAGCATGGACCAGTGCCTCGTTACCTCCACATCGAAATGCAGATCTCTCAAAATTCCCCACTTGACCTTTGCTGATGAGCTCATGATTTTCTCTAAAGCTGATCCCTCCTTGATCTAATCCTTATCTTGTTTTCTCTTAATGCTTATCTGGCTTCCGTATCAACTACTCCAAATCCCTCCTATTCCTAGCTGGGTTCGATGAGGATGTTCTTCTTACTTTGCAGAGATTATTGGTTTCTCTTTGGGCCTGCTTCCGGTCAAGTACTTGGGTTTACCTTTGATCCCCTCCAGGTTAACTACCCACCATTGCTTCCACATCTTGGATTGCCTTCAGAAAAGGCTCCAACTTTGAAAAAGCAAGGTTCTCTTTTAAGCTAGCCGCATTGAGTTGATTAGATATGTCCTTTAGGCATCTTATATTTACTGGTCTGGCATTTTTGGGCTCCCTCAATCTACTATTTCGAAACTAGAGTCCCTCATGTGTATCTTTTTTTGGAAGGGTTGTGGTCCCAAGCCGACGTAGCACTAGAGAGACCCAACGAGGAGGCGGTCCAAGAGACAAAATTACCCCTACCAATCATGGTTCAAGGCATAGTTGTCGCGGCGTCTCGGCGACCCAAGGCGGTGGAGAGGGTCCAAATTGCAAGCGACACCAACAAGTCGCCCAAGGCGACCAAGTCAGCCATGGCGCCTGGACGCCTAGGCGACACCTTGACAACTATGGTTCGAGGTCTCGGTTTTGGACCCCAACTCGGTCAGGCCAAAAACCGAGTTGGACCGAGATCTTTTTTTTTTTTTTTTTTTGTAAACTCATTCCATGGTTTCAGTGGGTTTGTTACCTACTTTGGTCATGAAACTTGGTATACAGCCTAATTTGGGCCATTTAAACACAATGGCACTATCGGATTTTGAAATATCAAAGTCCAAATAGGAGTTTGACTACAGACCCTACATAATTTAGTAGTAGAAAGCATACTATTAATGTAAAATACCAAGATCTCAAGTTGATGCTGTTTCCTTAACTCATCCTCTTTCTCGTCTCGGACCTTCAAAAAACCGAGATATCTCGGAGATCTAGGCGAGACCTCGTTCCATGCACCCGATGAAGAAGAAAGAGGATGGTGATCACTCGTAACAGCAGGGACAGTAGGGGGCAGCAGGAGTATCTGCAACATGGCATCGTCGAGTATATTCCTGGATAGGCAGAGGATATATAGAAATAGTAACAAAGAAATCCAATGGAGTCAACACCAAGGAATCAAGCAAAACTGGAAGAGGAGAATCTCCAATGGAGGGAGATGAAACAGATCTGCCTCCTGGAGAAAAGCAAGGTAGATCTTAAAAAAGGTGGCATCTTTGGACACAAACTTCTTTCTCAGGGATGGATAATAGCATCTATATCTCTTCTGAGCTCTAAGAGAGAGAATATCCAAGAAAAACACATTTCACTGACTGAGGACCTATTTTGCCACGATAAGTATCCAACACATGAACAAAGGCCACACACCCAAACACTTCGGGAGGTAAGGAGAATGATGTATGTGAAGGTTTAAAGAGTTTTAAAGGGTATTTTCCAGCAATAATAAGAGTAGGCATTCGGTTTATCATATAAGCAGCAGTTAGGACAGCATCCCCCCAATATGTCTTAGGAACATTCATCCCTAAAAGTAAAGATCAAGTAACCTCAAAAAGGTGATGATTTTTTCTATCAGATACACCATTCTGTTGAGGTATATCAGTACAAGAAAACTGAATTTCTACCCCTTGTTCATCAAGAAAACGACTAGGGCTGTCTTTCTTATATTCTCGTGTTTGATCAACACGAAACACTTTGATTCTCACTTTAAACTGAGTTTCCACCATTTTGTAAAAGGTCTGAACAATTGAAGGAACCTCATCACAACTTTTCATTAGGTATATCCATGTGGTTCGAGATAAATCATCAACAAATAAAATGAAATTACAATGCCCAAAAAGAGAAGTAATTGGGGAAGGTCCCTAGACATCAAAATACAGTAACTAAAAGATTGAATCAGTTTTATTCACGCTTAGAGGATAACTGGTTTTACAATGCTTAGACAACTGACACATTTCACAAGACAATTGAAAACCTTTGACAGACTCGAACAACTTAGGAAATAACAAACAAAGAGAATGAATAGACATGTGACCCAGGTGTCTATGCCATGACAGTAGATGAGCATGGTTTATGTGCCCCCTTTACTCAAGCAAGCAATGGAAGAGGGTTCTTCAAGTTGTAGAGGCCACCCTGCTCAAGACAACACCCAATCCTCTTCCCTGTCATTAGGTCCTAAAAGCATAGTACCAGGTTTCGACCAGGCTCAAAACAGAAATATTTCGACTGAAACCGAATTTTTAGTCGAAACCCTGACATTTTTCTGCAAGTTTCAATGGTTGGTTTCTGAGTGCCAAATTGCTAAATTAGGTCCTAAAACTTCTAAGGCACCCTATTTTAGGCCCTCTAAACATAATGAAACCCTTCAATTTTAAAAAATTACACCCAAAATGGTAGTTTGACTTCGGACCCTAGGTTGTAGTGTTCGACTGTTCGCTGTATACATTGATTACATTCTCTATGGCCTATTCCACACAAGGTTTAGCACTAGAACACATATAATTCAAGTAAAACAACTTAAATTTTCTTTAGGAATGAATAGAAATCAAATTATAAACCATTTCATAAGTCATGTTTTCATACATAGTTTGTTACAAATAGAAAAATAAAATATTAAGTATTAGAGTCCCATTTTTTTCACAATTGTGTAGCAAGAAATCAATTTTTTCCATTCAAAATATTTTAAAATCAGAAAATACATTCCGGCTCTGTGAAGTCATAGATTGAGCTATGGTGTGTAACATAAATTAAAATTGAATGTCAACCGCAAAGCATTTATCCTATTTTTTGAAAAATAGGTTTTTGGGAAAAGTAATCTCCAACTTTGAATCTTGCACAAATCTTCCATCAATGCAACAAATCTTTGGTTCCACTGCATTCCTCTATTGCCAAAGTAGTTGTTCCAACCTTGTACAACAGTGATTTGGCCAAGAAAGCACAAAAACTGGGTTTTTTAACCTTCACTGCTGAAACCAGACGAAATGGGTCAAAATTTCAGCCCATTTTGCTCGAAGTATGAGAATTTATACTTAAGGCCTTGAACAGTTTTGATTGAAATATCGGTGCTACGAAACAAAAAACCGAGAGCATTGCAATTCTGATGCAGAACCAAGGGTGTACTCTAAGGAAAAAAAGAAGGCTGCTGACTACCTTGGCAGCCAGCCACAATTTTGAGTAGGCTACCCACGATTCCACTGGGTTGTTTTATGTTTTCTTTGTTGAGTTTTGTAATGAACCAGTGGCCCGGTTGGTTCAGCTGGTCTAATTTAAGTGGTGGTCCCATAGTTTAGTTGAGTCTTTTATTTATTTTTGTTATTAGAATAGTCAGGCTTACATCAGCCTCTATTTAATTGGGCTGGTAGTGTCTTGTAACTCAAGTAAGGTTCAAAATTGGAAGTTTCTAATTTTGAGACATTCCAATTTTGAATCCTTGCTCTCTTTATTTCAGTTTATAACCCAGGAGGGCAAGCATCCCACGATTTTGATATTCAACTATTGCTACTATGCTATTTTGCTTCTACTGAAGTTTTCCCTTGGTGTTTGATCCTTGGACAAGGAGCTAGTGTATGATCTGGCTGACTCCTTGCGGTGGGAAGCCCAGGAGGTCTCTTCCAGTTTTTGTTCTTCATCTCCTACAAGCTGTTAAGCCATTAGATGGGTTTTCCCACCAACCGAGACTCCCTGCTGCTGTTCAGACCTTCATTCTCAGGTTACTTTCTATTTTCAGCCTAACCTTCTAATTCCATTACACCCTTCCCCTGCTCAATCCAACCATCACCTTTCTCCCATCTTTTGAGCATACCTTCTCCCCTCTAAGACCCCCACTTGATCCAAGTTTCAGCCTCATCTGCCCAGCAGATTGGCTGCTATTGGATTTCTCACCAATTCTGCTCAAACTCAGTTTTCCTGGCCTTTTATTGAAATCAGCAGAGGGGAAACCTGCTGTTTTACTGAATTATGTTTAACCCTTTTAGTCCCCTACTGTCAGTCTCGTTCCATCACCTTACCGTAACCCTGACTAACCCTTAACCCATCCGAGCATTCCAGCCCTATTTCCATTAACCCAAGCCACCCTTCCTGATTTCAGATCCTGTTTTGGGACTGGTTGAACCTTCAATCCTGTCCTACATTAAATTCTTCAGTATTGCAGGCTGTTTTGGTTCGACAGCCTGCGAAACTAAAATATTTCGATTGGTTTTCGAAATTTCGGCAAAATCTTGTACCATGCCTAAAAGATACAATAAGGTGGGAAAAAGGTTAAACGAGAGTTATGCTGTTTGGTGAACTGGCTGACAGATAATAAATTTGCAGGAAAAGATGGAACAAGAATAACAATTGAAAGAGGAAGTGAGGAGGATAAATGATAAGTCCCTTTCCCAGTAACCTGAGAAATGGACCCATCAGCAAGTTTAATCCAGAAACAGGAACTAATGAAGAAAATCCCCCACTCTTATTTGTCATTTGACCAGTGGCTCCTGAGTCTATAACCCAAGAGCTAGAAGGAACAGACTGGGAATGATTAGCATCAGCCTAGCTGTAAAACTTGAAATGATGCCTAGTATTCGGTTTCTCCAAAGAGGCTTTCAAAGAGGACAATTGATTAGACAACTCCTGGATAGCACGATCAGGGGGGTGAATGGAAGCACCATCATCACTTGGAACGGGCTCCCCCTCCGTAGAAGCCAAATTTTGGACTTCTTTCCTGAAATTTCGCTGGTTTCAAATGTGGATAAAGAATCCAGCAATGATCTTTAGTATGCCTCGGTCTTCCACAGTGGCTGTACTTCAAGCAGTCCTTTTCTTCCTCAATGAGGTGATGATGCGGAAATTTGTTATGAGAAGTGTCTGATTTTATAACTTTATAACCAACAGCTAAGGCAGACTTGTCTTCTCCAGCTCGTTTGACCATAGAGGCCCAAGAAACCTCCCCTCTAACATAGTTATAGACACTCTCAAGTGTCGAAAGATTGTCCTCAGCAAGAACTTGAGCATACTGCAACTCAAAGGCAGAGGGAAGACCAGAAAGAAATTTGAACACACGTTGCTGCTCCATTCTGTTTCTGAGAACCTCCGGATCAGTGGTGAGAGGTTGGTAGTGATCCAATTCCTCCTACTTCTGTGTGAGACGACTGAAATATTCTTCAATAGACAAACTCTGTGGATCCATAACCATCTGTTCTCGTTGAAGATGATAAATCGAGCATTGTCATGCCTTTGGGAATAAGTTTTCTGTACTGACTCCCAAATATCCTTGGCTGTCCTTATGAACAAATAATTTCGGCTGATAGAAGAGTCCGTAGAATGGAGTAACCATCCCATCACCGTGAGATTGAGACTCTCCTACTGATCATAAGAAGAATCCCCTTATTTTGGCTCCTTCACCTTGCCATTGATATAGCCCATCAACCTTCTACTCCCAATAAACATCGTGGTGGACTAATCCCACTCAAGATAATTCTCCCATTAAGTTTCACTATAGTACTTGTCATCATAGGATTGTAATTTCCAGAGCTTACTGTATTCTGGCCTTCGAGGGTGGACCTTGGTGCAACGGTAAGGTTTCTCCATTGTGACCAAGTGGTCACAGGTTTGAGTCTGGAAACAGCCTCTCTGCGAAAGCAGGGGTAAGGCTGCGTACATTATGATCCTCCCCAGACCCCACAGTGGCGTGAGCCTCATGCACTGGGTACACCCTTTTAATGTATTCTGGCCTCAATTTTCATTCCAACTACCATCAATTGTTGTAGATTCAGCCTCCACTCTTCAGCTTCAATTCAAGGCTTCAATCACAAAACATTGCAGATCTGATCCAGATCTGGTTGTAGTCTTCAGAAGAAAATCGCTGCCTTCAACAGGTGCTGTGATCAAGAGCCAAGTCAAAGCCTGTTCTGATACCATGATGTGAGGGCAAGAGAGACTCTCAAACCTTCAAGAGAAAGAGGAACACGAGAAACAGCAGACGTAAGAGAGAGAAGAGAGATTGCGAGAGATGAAGAGAAATGGAGATCATGATGAGGTCAATTATACCACCATGCCTCCTATTTATACATTACATATAGAGAATCCCTAATACCTTGGTGCAACGGTAAAGTTGCTCCATTGTGACCAAGTGGTCACGGGTTCGAGTCTCTGGAAACAGCCTCTCTGCGAAGCAGGGGTAAGGCTGCGTGCATTATGACCCTCCCTAGACCTTGCAGTTGCTGGAGCCTTGTGCACTGGGTATGCCCTTTATATAGAGAATCCCTAATACACAGATAAGTACAAAATAACACCAACATTAGTAACTAGATCTCCTAGGCAGTTTCTATTTTGTATTGTAGGCTACTTTGTAACAAAGATTTTATATTTTTTGTACTACATCTACTCAAATTAATAAATAGAAGAGAAGGGAGACCCCTCCCACCTTTTTGGACAGTCAACCTGTTGCATCTCTTCAATGGAGCATGGTCTGGTGGTGAATCAATTGCAACCAAGGTGGTGAAACCTTGGACTGGTGGGTGGTGAAGCCTTACTTAGGTTTTGGAGGTGAAACCAAGCCATACCCTTCTTTTCCTCTTCTTCTTTTTTGTTCTTTCTATTTTTCCAGCATACTCATAGTAGGCGAGCCTTGGCGCAACGGTTAAGTTGCGCTATTGCAACCTGTTGATTGCGGGTCCAAAACGTGGAAACAACTTCTCCTGCGAAGCAGGGGGTTACTGCGTACATTTGCCCCTCCCAGACCCTGTAATAGCAGGAGCCTTGTGCACTGGGACACTCTTCTCATAGCCTGCGTGAACTGTTATTGTTGCAACTTGGGCTGTTGTTTGAAAGTAGAAAATAAATCTCAGTCCTTCCATTGCTACTGCCAAAGGATCCTCCCCTATTTCATCAATAATTTCTGTTGAGGTCTCGAAGGTACAGATACAGCATCATGCTACTGCTGAAATTTTGGTTTCAACCCTTTGATTGATTTCAAATTTGGTGAGTTTACTCCTTTCTTTATTACCTTCCATCAATATGAATTTGAAGGCAAACTATGTTATTCAAGTTCCTTTTACTTGTTAGTTTGCTGTCTCCTAAAGTTTCTATTTCCTGTACACCCTTAGTACTCTTCCTCTAATCGTTGGATTCTCAAGATATTCTAGTCTCTAGTACAGTAGGTTTGGACCAGTCTTTGACCATATTTTGAACCATGGCTGTTTTGTGAGTTATTCCATCCATTTTATGATCTGTTTACATTACTCTTGTTTACTGTGATTCTGTTCCTATGCCATGTCATTGTCATCCATTAATCTGTCCTAAAGGTTAGTGTCCTTAATGTAGCCTAGGTGAAATAACTTCCACTTAGGACCAGGTTCTGTCTAAGGGTTGGCCGAATGGGCAGATTAGGGTTATTAGGGCAAAATTTAGGGTTAGGGCTAAGTAATGACAATGGGGTTTATAGGGTTTTAAAAGGCAGGTTTCAGAGGTCTTAATGGTATAAAGATATTAGGGTTTGGAGAAGTTTTGAATTTCTGCAATTTTGGGCAGAATCGGGTCACAGGCTTTAGGGTTTAATGGAGTGAAGAGATGAAGGGGTTAGAGTGGGAATTATGGGCTAGGGCTGAGGTCGAGTGTGGGGAATGATGTAGGGAAGGTGGACTGAGAATAGGGTTTGAAGGTGATGGTTAGATCTGGAATTATAATGGAGTCCTAGTTGAAGTAGGAGTTGCAGGTTTAATGGGGTTGAGGGTTGAATGGATAAATTGCAGGGTTAATGTGCAGGAGCAGCAACAGCTTGAAGATTGAAGAAGAAGAAGAACCTCCCGATCTGCGAGATGCAAGGAGTCGCTGGATTTCTCCAACCCTAGCCCTTGATATAACTCACAAGGGGTCTTGATATGACACACAAGACAGAGAAGCAGCAGCAGTCATGGCGGCAGCAGCAAGAAGAAACAAAATTTCAAACATAATAGGTGGGGGAGCCTCCCACGATTCTACTATTTATAATAATAAAGGGGGGCCAAAAGGCCTTACAAATAATCAATCTAAAGCAATCCTAATCAGATTAGGAGTGGGAATTCCTAATCTGAATTCTAATCACAAACATAAAACATAATAGACTTATACTCTAAATAGGAGTATTAGCTTAAACAAATAAAATAAAAAAACACCTATCCCTCTAAAATCGTGGAGGGAGAACTTAAGAAAATAAATATAAAAAGACTGTTTTAACCCTATCATAAGAAAAGTAAAAAGGCTCCAACGAAAATCAAAGAACAGCCAATTAAATCATGGTTTCGGCTTCTGCATCAGTCCTTTATCACAAACCTATTCCAAGTCAAACTTGAAATATAGCAGTCAGACGGTCAGTTAGAGGGACTTGTCAAGCAAAATGAGTTTCTCCCTGCAAACCAAGAGGTTAAGCTTCTAAATCTCAACAACCACGGTTAGGAAATTTAATCTGTAGAACTATGGCGTGGAGATTTCTCTCTAGGTCTGTAAGACTTCAGGAGATTTTAAATCTTGCTTAGCCTAGTTTTTGTTTGGCACCTACTTCTAGTTCTCTTAACTTTTGGTTGTTCAGGAATACTTTGAAACAAGAAATGATGCTATTATGGGATACATCGATAGGCATTCATCTAAATATTTGAAATATTTGTTTAGTGCAGGAGAGAGCAGGACATTCGTGTAGCTTCTCAACTCTTCACATTGATGGATGCCAACAAGCCATCTTCTAAAGCTCCTTTGCAGGTCGTTGTCGTGGCTTCAACTAACAGGTTGGTTAAATAATTGAAAATGTAAACAGACCCATTTTGTGAATTGTCTGAATGCTTCTTGTTATTGCTAATCTGTTAGCATCTGTGAGTTTAAATGTTCTTCCGTCTTGGTTTGTACTGTTCCTCTTTTGTCTTGGCTTGTTGGATGCGAATAAGCCCTCATCTACATTTCTGCAAATTTTATATGTTTTGTTGTCCAACTAAGAGGTTAGTAAATAGGACTCCTCCTATAAATGTTGATTTTGCACATCCCTTAATATGCTCCTCTTAGTTTAGTTTTTTGCTGATCAATACTATGCATTCAATATTTCGTATATTTTTTGCCTAACAGCATAGTTTGCTTTCTCATTTATGGAGTTTGGTTGGGTTCTGTATCGGTATAAAAATGTGATCCTACATGAGTACATGACTGTATTTGCAATTGAGTTTCATACTGGAAGACTTCATTACTTCAAGTCCCTCAGCCAATGCGTCTTCTTCTGATCAGTCATGTGGAACGAAATAATCGAAGTCTTTTTATAAGTTCGTTTACATTTTGACATGAGCCCATGTTCACTTGTTGCCCAAAGTAAAGCCCATGAGCACTTATCCAATGCACTTATGGTTAGATGGGCTAATCTGTTGACGTTGCTCCAGCGTCAGGTTCTTTGCATAAGTGGAAACAGTTGTGCTTATTATGCCGAACAGCAGCCTGTAGGAAAATGCTTGTTTGCCTGATCAAAATTCATGTCTCTGTTGTTACTCTAATACATGCCTGATCCACGTGTATACATATGAGTTATCTAATGCATATCATCAAGGATTTAAGTATTGGTATCAGGTATTGTATAGGAGGGGTGATTTTAAGAGACGTATCGTATTGGAGAGATGCAAGATACGCTAAAGATACACATGGAAATGGTCAAGAAATGCATGGATGCCATACATATAAAATACAGTTTTGAAGCATAAAACGCTTAATCATGTAATATATATATTTATGTATCTGCTTGATGCAAGGATTTGAGCCGTTACCTAATCTAGTGATGCATAACAAATAAAAAATAAAAAAGAGAGATCTGCAACTTCACCACTTTTTTGCTCAAATTATTTCGATCAGCGATTTGAACACTTTAAATTCCTAAAACTTGTTGAAATGGTGAAGATTAGGGTCGTTTTTTTATGTTAGATGATTTCCTCCTGTTGGTGTTATTAGCAAAGGCCCCAACACAAGGGGTAGTGTTGTACTTTTGGAGAGTTAGGGTTTCTCTCTTATGTTCAAGGGAATTTATGTCTTACTCTTTATTTTTAACCAATGAATAAATAGGAGGCGTGATGCAAATCCAAGCATCCGCAAGAAGCAGCCGCCCTAAGATTAGGGCCTAGTGTTGGAACCTTAGATTACGTTATACTTAGTTTATTTCAGCTTTAGTTATTTCTCATACTTAGTTTTTTTAGTTTAATTGTAAACTTAAATTGAACCAGTTCAGACCATGGTTCAATTTAAGTGAAATAATCCTATTGGATGCTAGGGGATTTAATCCCATTGGTTGTTAGGGAATATTTTAAATTTTAGCTTTTAATTAGAGTGTCCCACCCCTTTCACGATTTTAGAAGGGGAATATTTCATATTTGTAATAGGATTGGGCCTAAGGCCATACTATAAAATAGTAAAATGGTGGGAGGCTCCCCCACAATTTAGACTTTTAAAAAAAATCGTTTTCTGTTGCTGCCATTGCTACTGCTGTTTTGCTCCTTTGCGAGTGCTGCCTTGTGAGTAATATCATGGTGAAAGGGATTGGTGGATCTCCAATCGACTCCTTGCGTCTTGTAGACCGGGAGAATCTTCTTCTCAAATCCTTGCATCTGTTCAGATTGGGAGAGAATCTTCTTCAAGCTGCTGCTGCCATTGAAGATCAGTTTTCAAGTAAGTAATTTACTGTTATAGTGTCCATCCTTCTTCTAATCCTCCAACCTAAACCCTACCAACAACAACAAACTCAACCTTATCCCAACTTAATGGGGTCGGCTACATGGATCCAAACACAACAAAAGAAAACTAAGTTCTAACAGGGAATGCAATATGAAAGAAGAAATGGAAACTGAGGAAAGATGCAATATGACACTAGATACAAAATGGAAAGTGGAAAATGACAAGTGAAAGATGAAAGATAGTAAGAGGAAAGAAGTCCAACCCAACATGACAGGAGAATCTCAGCTAAATGGGGTCTGCTATCTGGATCCTTGCCCTCCAATAGGCCCTATCCAAAGTCATACTAGGTACAAGACCTAGGCTATGCATGTCCTTCCTCACCACTTCTCCTATGGTCTTTTTAGGCCTGCCCCTAGCTCTTTTAGCTCCGTCAATCGGGATCATATCACTCCTTCTTACTGGGGCGTCTCTAGGCCTCCGTTGAATATGACCAAACCACCTTAAGCGACTCTCTCAAAGCTTGTCACTGATCGGGGCGACTCCCACATCCGCTCTAATACGTTCGTTCTGTACTTTATCCTTCCTTGTTTTACCACACATCCATCTTAACATCCTCTTCCATAGCTCTCATACCAAGTAATGTCAATTATAAATAATCAACCTCCGTAGAAATAACAACCCAGACAGCAAGCAACTCCCTGGTCTCAGGCTTCTCTAATCAGAAAACCAGAATTTGAAGATATAATAAAGTGAACCAAGAGATGGGACTTAGCTGTAGATCGAAAAATGATCTAAAGGAAGGGGTTCAGTCCTCCAAAGATGGACTGATTTTGATGGCCTGATGTGGAGATCTGAAGTTGCAGCAGTAAAGACTTGGCGATCAAGTCACTTGATGTCTTCAATGGGAAAAAATATGATATCGATCAGATCTGTGGTCTGATCCTCCGCATGGATCAAGTGGTCCTCTTGAAGGGATGAAGGCAGTTACCAATCTTGATGAAGAACCCCTTTCGATTGCAAAGATAATAGTCCTGAAAAACCAGCAACAAAATAGAAAGAATGGGAGATGGAGGAGATTGAGTAGAAGGATGGTGGGGGTAGGAATAGGTGGCTATCTCAACCTGGGTATCACAGCCTCACAGCCTCTCTTAGGATAATTAGATTGCAAACAGAAATAATTTTATTTTTTCAAATCGTGGGAAGCTCTTCAGAGCAATTACATATATACAACCCTAAAGGCTGAGATAAAAAAAATAGAAGTTAGAATCTAAATAGGATTCCCAACTAGGACTAGGATTCCAAACTATACTACCACTCCCCATTAAACCCTAGCTCCATTAAACCCTAAAATTCCTGTTCAGCCTTGTCCCTCCATCAGAATCCATTCAACTTTTAATCACAGCATTCCTGTATCCATCCCTACACTCGATCTAGGTTGCTGCCCCATTCCATCACTTAAACCCTAACTTCCCTTAGTGAAGCCTAAACCCTAAAAATCTAGATCAACCACTTCCAACCATCAGAATACCTCCATAATTTGGCTGATTAATCCTCACTAGCCCTATAGAACTCGATCCAAAGTCCTTGCCCTAATTCCATCTCTAAACCCTGTTTCTCTCACTCTAACCTTTCTCGAGACCCTAATTTTCCAATTTTCAAATCCTCACTCAAACCTTACCAAACCTACACCATTATACTCCTAAAAACCTGCCTAGCTTTACTAAATAAGATCCAAACCCATTACCCTAAACCTAACCCTAATTCTGACCTAATTTCCCAATTCTGCCCCAATCAACCAGCAGACTGTGAGATCCTGATTTACTTGGCTCCTAGTAGATCCTTGTCTATCTAGGACTACATAAAGGCATGGTGGTCTAATTTACCTATTCACATAATCTCTCTCTCTCTCTCTTGCAGGTTTGAGTCTCTCGCTCTCACATCATGGTATCAGAGTAAGCTTGACCTAGCTCTTGATCGCAGCACTTGTTGAAGCCTATGTGATGTATCTAGGCTGTACTCCAAGAAATACAGCCGCAGGTGTAGGGATTCCCCTACACCAGCTGCACTGTAGGTGTAGGGAATATGCTACACCAACAGAAAATCGTGGTCTGTTGATTTTAGGTTTTTATTGTATTAGACTTTCATTTAGTTTCCTATTTATGTCGAGTTGTAATCCTAATTGGGAAGCCTAGTATAGTTTGGAATCCTAGTCCTAGTTGGGAACCCTATTTAGATTCTAACTTCTATTTTTTATCTCAGCCTTTAGGGCTGTATATATGTAATTGCTCTGAAGAGCTTCCCACGATTTGAAGAAATAAAATTATTTCTGTTTGCAATCTAATTATCCTAAGAGAGGTTGTGAGGGTGTGATACCCAGGCTGAGATAGCCAACTATCCCTACCCCTACCATCCTTCTACTCAATCTCCTCCATCTCCCATTCTTTCTATTTTGTTGCTGGTTTTTCAAGACTGATCTCTGCAATCGAAAGGGGTTTTCTTCATCAAGATTGGTGACTGCCTTCATCTCTTCAAGAGGACCACTTGATCCATACTTGTGGAGGATCAGACCACAGATCTGATCGATATCATATTTTTTCCCATTGAAGACATCGAGTGACTTGATCGCCAAGTCTCTACTGCTGCAACTTCAGATCTCCATATCAGGCCATCAAAATCAGCCCATCTTTGGAGGATTGAATTCCTTCCTTCAGATCATTTTTCGATCTACAGCTAAGTCCCATCTCTTGGTTCACTCTATTATATCTTCAAATTCTGGTTTTCTGATTAGAGAAGCCTGAGGCCAGGGAGTTGCTTGCTGTCTGGGTTGTTATTTCTACTGAGGTTGATTATTTATAACTGACATTACTTGGTATGAGAGCTATGGAAGAAAGTTCTAACCAGGCTTCTGTTAATGTTCCTAATGCTATTCTACAAGCTGTTCAGCGGTTATCTGATAAGATAGAGTAAGGAATTGAGAGAGATGTCAACTCGTACAGGAGGGCAGCAACCCACTGTGAATAATGGTCCTCGACTACCTCTACACCGATCACGAAGAGCTATACCAACAGCCACCCGTGATGACTTTGAAAATGATGAAGAATATGATAGCAACCAACATTACCGAGATGACAAACATGAGGTGAAGTTGGATCTCAAAGAGTAAAATGGGAAACACAATCCCGTTGCTTTCCATGATTGGCTGAGTGCCTTAGATGATTACTTCAAGTGGTTTCGATTATCTGTGGATTGAAAGATGGAGCTGGCCCGAACTAAACTTACTGGAGGGGCCAGAGATTGGTGGCGCGCACATGAGGGAAGATTAATTTGTCGTCACATGGAACCAACTACTTGAGAAGCTATGAAAGATATTCTCAAGGAGAAGTACCTACCTCCTTACCGAAGACGACTTCATGATCAGCCCAACACTATTTGACAAGGTACTTTGACTATTGAGGAATATATTGACAAGTTTAATGATTTGTTATCACATACTGGTGTTGATGAAGAAGATGAGCAGCTCATATCTCGTTTCAGAGGACTGATATTAGACAGAAGATGGGTGTGGTCGAGATATACAATTTAAACAACTGTTTTGCCGATCAGCTTGCCGGCATTTTCACCAAAGCCTCTGCCGCTGCACACTTTCACTTGATTGATTATTGGCAAGCTGGGTTACTTAATCTATACACTCCAGCTTGAGGAGGAGTGTTGGTGTTATTAACAAGGCCCCCCGACGCTAGAGTAGTTTTGTACTTTCGGGGAATTAGGGTTTCTCTATATGTAATGACTTGTGTTCAAAGGCATTTATGTTCTCTTTATTTTGAATCAATTGAATAAATAGGAGGCATGGTGGTCTAATTTACCTATTCACATAATCTCCCTTCTCTCTCTCTCTTGCAAGTTGGAGAGTCTCTCGCTCTCACATCACCTCCAACTCATATCGAAGAGAAAACAAGTTTCCAAGGCCTTGGGTTACTCTCAGTTTCATATCTCACACATGGTTTCTGTTTTGCAGTTTCTAAGGAGGCATATCAGGCGTATCAAGTCTAATTTACCTATTCACATAATCTCCCCTTCTCTCTCTCTCTCTCTCTCTTGCAAGTTTGAGAGTCTCTCACTCTCACGTCACCTCCAACTCATATTGAAGAGAAAACAAGTTTCCAAGGCCTTCGGTTACTCTCAGTTTCGTATCTCACACATGGTTTCTGTTTTGCAGTTTCTGAGGAGGTGTATCAAGTGCATCGGACCATATTGGTCCCATATCGGTCCTGTATTGGACTGTACAAATTATTATTTTTTTTAAAAATAATTATCATATCGGTAAGAATTGTATTCGTATTGGCCGATACAATGCAATACAATACTTACCAATACTTGCATATGATGACCCCCACACAGTGCAATCCTATCTAGCAACCATATCCTTATGTGGTAATCACTTGAAAAACTTGAATGACAAGATATTTTTTTAAAAAGCTTGCCAAAAAAAAGAGAAAAGAAAAAGATGTTGTACTATTCAGAGGTGGATTATACAGAATTAGCTGTTGAGTGCTGTTCCCCTATCCTTTTTCAGTTTCTTTGTCCTTTAAAAATTAGGTATGCTAGTCAAATCCATTATTGACTTAAATGATCATTTATGCTACACAATCTCTGTTGTGACAAGTAATCAATTTAGTCATCATCTCATTGAGGTCCTTTTCTTTGGAATCTATTATTAGAATCATTCATTCAGATGTATTAATCATTTTTTGTTTGCATATACTAAGGGTGGATGCAATCGACCCGGCGTTGCGAAGGTCAGGGCGTTTTGATGCTGAGATTGAAGTCAAGCCACCTAATGAAGAGGAGCGCTTTCAAATCCTGAAGGTATGATCAAGTCCGTAAGAAATTTTCATAATGTCCAGAAAAGACATTTCACTGACACACTGAGCTACTATATGCTTGGTCCAATGAAACTGCATTTGTAAATCAAATTGTGTAATGCAGCTATCTACTTGGAACCTTTATATGGCAACTATTGACACTTACAGTATTATAACAATATTTTCTTTTCATCTCACTCAGCTATATTCAAAGAAGCTCCCTTTGGATGCCAGTGTTGATTTACAAGCTATATCTGCATCATGCAATGGATATGTTGGTGCTGATTTGGAAGCTTTATGCCGGGAGGCTGCAATGTCAGCAGTACGTAGATCTTCAAATATATGTAAAGATGGTGGCTTATGCAATTTGACAATGGATGATTGGAAGCATGCTAAATCTGTAGTTGGTCCAAGCATAACAAGAGGTGTAACTGTGGAAATCCCTAAAGTCTCATGGGATGATATTGGAGGATTAAAAGATTTGAAGGTCTGTATTAGATACTTATACTGCTTGCCAAATTTTTCGGTGGCCTCTAACAAATGATTCATTGAACAGAAAAAGCTTCAGCAAGCTGTTGAGTGGCCGATTAAGCATGCTGGTGCATTTTCAAGATTGGGAATATCGCCAATACGCGGGGTTCTTTTGCATGGACCTCCAGGTTGCTCAAAAACTACTCTTGCTAAAGCTGCAGCTCATGCTGCCCAAGCTTCATTTTTCTCTTTGAGGTAACTTGTTTTGTTCCCTTCTTCAATGGATATCCCATTTAAAGATCTAAGGCCCCGTTGTTTGACGTATAAAAAGGGGTGGGAAACTTGTGAGGGTGGGCCCCACATTTTGTGGATTGGGTTGACAAGGAAAGGAAATGAAAGGAAATAATGGAATATGCATTTTATAGTGGGGTGGGATTTAGTGGGAGAGAGAGGAAATGGACATGGGGTGGGACTCCATGGGAAAGAAAGGAAATAAGAAGAGGAGGGAGATAGACTCAAAAGTAACTTTTCCATGAATAGTGCCAAAGTCCTACGAATTTGGTAGGACTTTGAAAGTGAATGGGGTGGGAAAAAGAAGGGTGCCACCTCACCAAACAAGAATAAATGCATTTAATGAGCTTGTCTAGAAGTTTCCCACCACATCTAACCAAGCAGTCACATTTGTGGTAGTTTGTGGGAAACAAGTACAAGTTTCCCACCCCTTTTTTCCTTTTCCACTTTTCTCCGTCAAACAAACAGGGCATAAGGGAACTTTAAGATACTTGTCAAAGAGAGACCATAATGGCTTCTATCACAGAGCATAGAGTGTGTGAATATAAACCCATGCAAAAGGTTTGGAGGCACTATCTTATCTAGGCTGGAATGTCTCCAGGCCCAAAAGGCTCAGAACCAACCTGTTAAAGATAGAAACAAGACACGGGGACAAACTATGGAAATCTGATGGTCAGGTTCTTGGGCTCATCTAGTCAGCCCTACTCTTGGCATAAGAGATCTCCCAGCTTGGACCCCTCTATTCAAGGGTGTACCTTCTTCATGTGGAAAATGTACTAGTCTTGGATATGGTGGACCTTTTTTATGGTCTCTGATATGCAATTACCTTAAATTTGCTTCAATACTAGCATCTTTTTTGTATAATTATTTTCAGTGAAATACTTATTTAATTAACTCAATTTTATGATTGAAATGACCTTTAATGTGGTTTCTGTGTTTTTGGTAAGACTTAGGTGATAATCTATTTTCTAATAGAGTACTAGTAGTCAAGCTAGTAATGCCATTACAAATAAAAACATATTTTACCAATCCTATAGTTGAATAGTGGTTTTTAGGAAGATTTCTTTCTTTATCTGAGATCTCATGCTATTCCTTTTGGGCTATGACATAAGAACAGAGAGTTTTAAGTAGGAAAAGAAGTTGAATTCGCAATTCTATAAGCCAATATCCTTGAAGAACCTTAGACTGCTAGTTCTTGGCAAATGAAAAAAAAAACAATTAAATAATTCATTGAAATTGCTTACTCTTTTCATGTCACCTAATTAGATTAATGCTAGCATACACCTACAAGGATCAGCTTATTGCTTTTTCTTTTTGCTACATTAGAACACGGTGTGTGTTGGTGACTTGCTGCTTAATGACTTCTGGATAAATCCTCTTAATTCCAACTCTCAATTTCTTTTCGAGTTATGGTTTGTTGTTCATTAGGTCAAGAGTTTTCCAAGTCGTTATCCGCTTAACTTTACTGCAGCAAAGAGGTTTTGCACAAATCTATGCCTGTGACTTTGTTTATCAGGTTTTCTCCCATGGATAAAACTATTTTGCCCCCCACCCTACAAAAGTAATAAGTGGTTCCAAAAAATTACTTGGTTCACTTTCATTAATTAAATAAAAGCAAAGAATGAAGTTTTCCTCTTCTGTTAGAAGATTATAAATAGTATTTTATATATAATATATCTTAAATTTTATGAATGCCTAGCTGTTCTGAAGCTTCAAAAATAAAGCTTGTTTGGCTTGCACTTCTTGAAATTTCATAAACTATCAGTGGCGCAGAATTGTACTCGATGTATGTTGGAGAGGGAGAAGCATTGCTACGTAATACATTTCAAAGAGCTCGCCTTGCTGCACCAAGTATAATATTCTTCGATGAGGTTGATGTCCTTGCTGCCAAACGGTGAGCGCTTAGCATTTTTTAATAGAATCCTGATTCACATTAATGCTGGGAGAATAGTCACTTTTCATTCAAACCTAGTTTTTATTGATCAGTAAGACTTATAGAACAAATGTATTCATCCATAGTCCTAGCTCGCCTTGCTGCACCTAGTTTTTTTTCTCAAAAAAAAAAAAAGAAGAGTAATCTTAATTGTCAAACTGAATTGTGACTCATGGTGTCAAATTAGTATGATGATTTACCAAAAAAAAAAATTATTATGATGAAATTAATTTGATATTCATCTTTTTCGGCAAGTTGCAGTCATTGCAGAACCCTTCAATGAGTAATTCTGTGATCATCAGTATCCCCTGATGATATATATGATCTAACACATTTGATTCTCTTTTTTGACAAAGAGCGTATTTGGGAGAGCTTCTTGCACATAATCTGGTACGAGAAGCAGCCCCTCCTCCTGCTTCTGGAGATTCTCTAGATTATGAGTTGAGGTTCCAAATGAAATAATTCTATTTATTTTACAGAAGCGGAAGCTGGAGAAGCTCCCTCAAACATGCACAAAGTTTCTGATGTAGGACAAAACATGAAGAAAAGAGGCCAAAACACTGTTCACGTTTCTGTTCTTGTGAACAGTGTCACAGCCCCTTGATTTGGCTTGGTGAGAATATTCCTAGAATAATTGTGGGGCAGATCATTCTTTATTTATGAGTGATTCAAGTCTTTAAAGGACATTATTGTCAATTTTATTGACAAGATTTTGGGACTTCAAGTGCTGGCCGATATCAATTATGGTGGGGACTACTTGAAGGAGTGAAGATCTTATTATGTTTCTAATCTATTTCAGTCATAGTTAATTAGATTAGTTTCTATTTTTATGTTGCACCTATTATGGCAAGTTTTTATTTTCTCTCTTACTTGAGGTGCAAGTATTGCCCTCTTTAGATTGTAAGGCTGTTTATGCCTCTCCCCACAATTTACACAGTTGAATGAAATTGCTTTTGCTGCAAGTATGATTCCTTTCTCAAGTTGTGTGTGTGACTTGAAAGGCTGAAGGAGCCTGGCTGAGAGAGCCAAATCCATTTATCCCAACCCCTCCACTGTCACCTTCTCCATTGAGCCAAGGCTGCTGTGATCATTCCACTGCCCAGAAAACCATCCGGTTGCTGTTGCTGCTGCTGGAGATCATCACTCGAAACTTGAAGACACTTCTTCAACAGTGTTGTTGCTGTTGCTGGTTGTTCCTTCGATAGGAACCATTGATGCACCTCTGCAACCCCTTTGACTGCAAGTTTCTAATTTCATTACTCCCCCATTCCATCAACAAACCCTGCTGGGTTTGTAGCACACCATCCCCCATTCATTCTCTACACTCGATCCTCACTTTCACCCCATTCCACAAGCTGAAACCTTCTATTTTCATTCCACCCTCATAATTTCACTTCTACCCAACAGAATTTCACCAAATTTGCAGCAGAGCCCCCTCTTCATAGATCCTATACTCGATCTAAGTTAGAACCCAAGCTGGTGGCTAGTTTGGCCTGCAGAGAATTAGTTTCTATTTTGGGAGTTGCTGTCATATCTTCCAGCTCAACCATCAGAATCAGTTGAAACTTTCAGCAGTGTTTCTACCCTAGACAAGCATCATTCGATCCCAGTTTGGTTACTTTCTCGTGGCTGGTTTGATCTCTACTCACTAAGTTACTAAATCTGAGTTTACCTTCTATTTTAGTGACCTGCTGGTATCTCCCTCTTCAGCCATCAATCGAAGCTGAGATTTCTAGGGTTTCATCACCCTTATTGGACCTTTACTTGTTAGGAGTATCAGTCCCATACGAGTTGGGGAACAACTGGTTCTGGAGTTAGCAATTTTCTGATGACTAAACCTCTGTTTCAGACCTGCGGTTGCAGTGTTTTGGCTGCTATTTGGTTATTTGTGTTGTGGGTAATTGGGAATAGGTTAACCCTAATCTAGGATTACATTAGTTTCAGCCATGGTCTTGTATTTAAGTGTTTATTCAGTTAAGGGTTGTTGGCCAGTGTAAATTCTTCTTAGCAATACTAGATACATGTGATGCATCTTTTATTAATGTTTATGTAAATGAAGTAGAGATATGTATATCTTTTAGTCAACAAGTAATATGACCTGGAGTTGAATAGAAAAAAGGATTCATGTAGCTGACTCCATTTAGTTGGGATAGGGCTTTGATGAGTTTTATGTAAATGCAGTCTTATCCTCCTGAACTTTCCCATATTATGCGGGTTATGCTTCCAACTTTAACTGGATGCCTTTAAGAATTATGTTTCTTCCAAGATTGAATACTTTTGTGTTGGACAAATAATATTTTGAAGACCGTTAAATGTTTAGTATAGTTTAGACACTCTGACATGTAATTGATAATCGTGTTTTCATGTGCTGAGAATTAGAATTTATTACAAGTTTCTCTATGTCTTCTACTTGACATGTTTGGTTTGTATCCATCTCATTTGACCTTTTGATCTCAAGCTATTTATCTTTGTTCTTTTTGCATTGCTTTCCTTTGATGCTAGAGGTGGTAGTTCGAGCAGCAACGTTACAGTGGCAGAGAGACTTCTTTCTTCCTTACTGACTGAAATGGATGGTTTGGAACAAGCTAAGGTTAGTATTGTATTTCTGCTAATTGTATTATCATCTGTCTATATAAGACCATGTGAAAAGTTTTCAAGATAACCATTAGCTTCCATCTCATGATTGGTGTGTTTTCCACATTTTGCAGGGAATTCTTGTTTTGGCTGCTACGAATCGCCCCCGTGCAATTGATGCTGCACTGATGCGGCCTGGTCGCTTTGATCTAGTATGGATTCTATTTTTTGTCGCACTGGGTCTAACTACCTCTAGTGCTTAGCTGTCATCCCTATCTGTTGTGTTTGAAAGCCCCTGGCTAAATTGTCAATGCTTTGGAACCCAATTGGAGGTCATTCTGATTGGTGGGACAAGCCAGTTCAATCTGATCAGACCAATGAGCTAGAATAGAATACCCAGGGATGCAATCAAAAGTTACATGGGTTTCGACAGGTGTTGGATTTGGCCACATGTCCATGAATTGGATATACCTGACTGTTAAAACTTTAAACTCTGGATACTTGGACGTCACTAATATGGATCCACCAACTGGGTAGAGGAACCTGTGCATGTCATAGATAACAATAATATACAAGTACAAGTAAGAAAGCTAGTAATGTAAGGTTAGGTAGGAATTACTCTAACCCCATATTATGGTCAAATATAGGCACTGGTTTCTGACTTATAACAGTTACAGAAAACTATACTCAAGACCTATAATCGGTAGGGTATAATGACCTCTGAACTCTCAATTGTTCCTATCTCAGGCTCAAAACAGAACCTAAATTCCAGATTTGAACTTTAAATCACATACCACAAAAAAACCAAAAAGATTTAGAAGGGAGTTACAATTGAATGGGCAGAATAATATGGTGAAACAATCCTCCGTATCTCAGGCTCAGTTGATGGCTAGAGGCTGAGTTATGGCAGGATAACAAAAATAAAAACTTAGTGTAGATAACCAGATCCAGCCAGCAGAATAACAGCAAAGTAGGGTCGAGTGTAGGCCTCAATAAGGGGATGTTGTGCTCCAAATATCTCTCAGATCCGATGGGTGGTTGCTGGGATATAGATCCTTAAAGTTGCACCAGAGAAACTTGAAGACCAGGCCAGCCGCAGGTGGTGTGATGATTTCTGATATTAGGCCCAGCAGGCCTCAGTTCCAGGTCTCCTTGCTGTCAAGTAGGAGTCTTTAGGGGACGAATTGAACCCCAGAATATCAGGTTCAATAGTGCCCAGGTGGCTGAGATCAGTGTGCTCAGGAAATATAAACAAACTCCAGCCGCAAGGTGTGAGATAATCCCTCTGATCAGAAGTTATATCAGCAACTGTAAGGGACTTTATTGGAGCCTGCTCCACAAAATAAGAAAAAAAAAAGTTTCAAATTTGGAGAATCCGACTCTTATCCCACACCCATACCCATAATAGGGTATGGAATGGGACTTTGCATAGAAGGTAATAGGATGCAAGGCAAGTGACCGGGCTTGTTAAGCATTTTACTTTTTTGGTCCAGTTCAGTTGGTTAGCAATAATAGTCACTAGCCAGCCACATGAGCTAATTTGCATATTGTGGTTCAGTATGTTTTAGTGTGTTCTCGGATCTGGGATTAGATTCAGACCAGGAGCCCTGTTTCCGTTATCATGTACAATCAGATCCATAGTTGTCATGGTGTTGCCATGGCCCCACCATGGCGTCCTGGCGCTAGGGGAAAGGGCATATCGAGGTCCGCCATGATATATGTATAAATATCGAGCGATATGGCTTCCATGGCGTCGCCATGGACGCCATACCACGATATATGGGTATGTCGACCGATATTTGAACATTTAATGTATAAAAGTCAGGTTTATATATATATATATTTTTAAAACGATTTAATAACTTAGATGCTTTTTCGTTAATGTGTATTAGAGGTGTAACTTGAAAAGTTACACCTGCAATACACATTATCATAAAACTTAAAAATATTAAACATAATAACTTATACCCTAATGGGGGGAAATAGAAATCGCAAAAGGGAAAATCGAGAGGAGAGGGATCGTGACTCCGGCAACGGTAACTTCCTCGCTTCCTGCAACTCTCGAGTCTCGGCAGCCTTCGAAGTTCGAACTTCTCCGGCAACCTCCAGGACTCCAACTCTCCAAGTAAGTAAATTTTTATTTTTTTTTTAATTTGGTTCTTCTTCCTCCTCCCAGGCAGACCTCTTCTTCTTCTTCTTCAGTTCTTCTCCTCCCAGCCTCCGGTAGTGATTACAGCCAGTAGTATCGTTTTTTTTTTTTTTTTTTCTTTTGCCTTGCACAGCCACATTTACACACACAGAGACAGGGAGAGAGTCGAGAGACAGGGGGGGATTTATTTCAGTTAGTAGTCCTCGACTCTCGGTTTTTTTTTTTTTTTCCCCTTTTTTCTTCTTTGCTTGTACAGTCACAGAGACAGGGACATAGTCGAGAGACAGAGGGGGGAGGGATTTATTCCAGTCAGTGCTGTAACCATAGTCCTCTCGGTTTTTTTTTTTTTTTTTTCTTTTTTCTTTTTTCTTCTTCTTGCCTTGCAACTAGCTTGCTTACAGTCGCAGACCTTGGGACTTCTTGCCTTGCAGTTGGAGGCTTCCACATAGACAGAGAATGTATTTTTTTTCCCTTCTTCTTGCCCTGCACAGTGCACACATACACAAAGTGTCACACACAAAGACAGGGAGAGAGTCAAGAGACAGAAGGGGGGAGGGATTTATTACAGCCGAACTATCTCTGTTTTTTGTTTTTTCCTTCTTCTTGCCTTGCAGTTGCAGAGAGACAAGGGGGGAGGGATTTAATAGTTATTACAGCCAGTAGTCCATCACTATTCACTATTCACTGATTTAATAGTTATTACACTTTCATGAATTAAACCATAGTATATTAGTAGTACACTTTCATGTTGATTTTTTGATGTTATAGGACATATATTATAGCATACTAAATGACATTAAAAATAGAGAAAATAAAAAATAAAACATGGTCGACATGCTTGCCATGGCGGGCGACATGTCGATATATCGACGTGACACCCCTCCACCGACTTGGATCGCCGTGACGCCGTGACAACTATGATCAGATCTTCTTCTATGGGTTTAAATCTCTTTTTTTGAACATCAGACGACACATGATATTACACAATCTTATGTGACAATTGCCTCGTCACCTGATGCAGTAGAATCCCCTTAGACCATTACGTGTCTTAATGTAGCAGGGCATAGTCCAAGTGGTGAAAAAGAACCCTTAGGGTTCTATCCTGCATAGAAGAAAGAAGATGTGCAAATTCCAATATTCGTAATTAGTTGTTAGTCTTCTCTTATTTCCTTGTTATTTGACAGAGTTTATTTCATTGAGCTTTAGTTATGGGCAAATGAGCTTTAGTTATGGGTGCATACCTATATGTCAGCTTCCTTACTGTTGTAAGTCTGTTTAAACTTGTAGGTGCTTTATGTACCACCACCAGATTTAGAAGCCCGCCATGAGATACTGCTTGTGCATACGCGTAATATGAAGATATCAGATGATGTTGATCTCAGACAAATAGCAGAAGATACTGAGCTATTCACAGGGGCTGAATTGGAGGGTTTGTGTAGGGAAGCAGGTATGGTGGCTCTGCGTGAAGACATCTCTGCTGCTGTTGTGTCTAACAGTCATTTTCAGATTGTAAAGGATTCATTGAAGCCAGCATTAACCAAAGCAGACGTCATCACATACGCATCATTTAAAAACAACACATCATCATTGAGATTTTCTGATCAGGTTGGATCAAGCACCAAACAGAAAAGCAATTCTACAAAGAAATTTGTGGGTACATTTATAATTGGTATCACAAGTTCTTTGTTAATATTTGCTGCTAAATATCTTATAATTACAGATCAAACTATAAGTGATTTAGCTACCACCTGAAGGATATGCTAACAATCTCTCAGTATAACATGCTAAAGATTTGTTGCTTTCATCATGTTTTATTACACTCGGTTACTAGAAAAAGAATGTACTACACTATTTTCCTGGCTGCCTTTTCAGTAGTATATTTGGAAAGTTGGCATGACAGATATATAATGTATTTTGATCTACTTTGGGCTGTAAGTTGAAGCATATGGTTTTTTGTGCTTTTTCCATCCTCTCTATACACGCAAATTAAAAAAAAAAATTGGGTTTTGTTAAAAGGCAACTCGAATGCTGAAGTGTGTACATTCACTGATGTAAGCTACTTTGGTGACCTTTATATTGGTTGTAACAGGGGATGTGGTTAGTAGTTTCCTGTACTTCTCAATAAAGTATCAAAATCTCTTTATTGGGTGAAACTTTGACTACTTGGATTAATCTGCTAAAGGATCCTCGCTTGCCCTGTGTCTTTTAATTATGACCTGTGCCATTTAATTATGAATGTCATTCGGAGCGCTCTTGAGGGATTGTATTAAAACTAACCGTAGAGAGGTGGGATATAATCATTCATAAGTAAAGTGTTTAAATATTCTTATCCCAGCGAAGCTTAAATGATGGACTGGAATGTTGATTTGCAGTCCTCCTTGGAACTGTATTATTATATATTGTAGGCGAGAGTCTTCCTTTTCCTTCACCCCATAAATCTACCATCATCATTACTTCCCCCTCTCCCTCCACCCCGCTCGTTAATGTCTCATGCTATGTAGAGTTTGATTAAGCTGGGAGTTGCTATCAACGTGAAGTCTTGAATGTGAAAATACCACCTTATGATCACCAGCAAGAAAATGCCCTAACTGCACCATTTGTCCGCCAACTTTGGGGGTCGTTTTCCTTCTCCCACAGCGAAGGGAGGTATTCCTCCACTGTGGGTCATGGAATCATTATGAGGGTGGGATTGGAATCATAATAAGGGGAGGGGTAATTCGGACATTCATTCTATAAGGGGAGTAATAATGGCAGTAGATTTGTGGGTTTTCCTTCTCCCATGGAGGAGGAAAACTTTTAATTGCTTTTTTCTACTCCTGTTTTATCTTATGATGGCCAATCCACCGTGGGATGTTCAGATCATGGTTTTAATGCACGATATCGGAACGGGTATTGGCAACATGCAAAACCAATACGATATTGATACGGTATCGACTTGGATCGATTTTATCGGACAAAATTACCCTTGAATTTCTTTAAAAAATGAGTTGTCTAAACATTTTACCCCTTGTTTGTACCGTGTTACCGATACAGATTGATACGCTATCGGTATTGGTGATTAGCAAAACCGGTAGGTATTGCGATCCTGCCAATACTTAGAACCATGGTTCAGATAGGAAGGTCAAGCCACCTGCAAATAAAACCCAGAAAGCTGATAAATTTAAGGGTCTCAGAGATGATGGTTTCATGATCGCTTGCACCAGAAACTGGCAACACCTTTTAAAGATTCAGCTGAGTCCCTTATTTTCAGATTGGTTTCAGAATATGATCCAAAATGGAAAGGTGGAGGGGTCCAGCAAAGGGATCTTCTTATAGAGATTATTTTTTATAAATTTGGAGAAAGAGATTGTTCTTTAAAATAATAAAATAGAGAGATGTCCTCTCCGTTGCTCTAGCTTTATAGGTTTTCTGAAATAGGATTAACCATAAATATGAGACTTGAAATTGGCTGATTGATTCTTCTGACTCATCGCATCTAGGACACACCAGGCTCTCCACAGGCAGTCGTGCTCTTTGTGTTTATAAGAATATTTCACTTTTGACAACACGGATCCATTCTTGCAAGACTCTTAAGGATAATTAGAGGAGAGTAGTAACAGCATTTTTTTTCCCTTCTGTCAATAGCTCGGTTCATTTTGGGTGATTCACGTTTCAGTTATCTTTCGTCTTCATCAGCAGAGACCAAGAGACCCCAAGTAATGTCACATTGCAAGCTTTTTTGTTTTTGCAATCATTAATAACTTTTTTGGATGAATACATTTCTTACAAACAATCGTCGACCTGCCATAAGGAACACAAGGAGAAACCAATATAAGGTATATTGTCACAAGACTACAAGGCGACGCCAACATGTCCGAAGCAACAGCTAGGGTCCAAAGGGATCACCTTTTTCGCATCAAGACATGTTGTCACCTTGAACCCAAGGAGGAGCCCAGATGCCTAGGTGGTGCCTAGGCGACGCATCACAACTATGTTTTTGAATAGAAGCCATGCTTCTGTTATCATCATACCCTCACTGGCAGCAATGTTGTTTCAGTTGAGCTTAACAATCAAAACAAGGATCCAGCAGTCTCATTGTTATTAAAACCTATTAACAAGAATAGGAAAAACCATAGCATCCATCCATGTGATGATCAGTTTGTCCATTAACAATCTATACCAACATAACAAAGAGACAAGAAATGGGAGATGAGAATATCTAAGGAAAGTAGACGGGCCAATTGAAATATCGCGCAGGTCCTTGTCCATGACTGGTTCCACTGCAACAAGAAATAAGTATCTGAGAGTCAATAATCAATCAATGAGTAGAACCAGCCAAATGGTGAGTAAGCCACAACTCCCAAATACAAGAAGAGACAGCCAGCATTAACTATTTTGACGTTTCTGTATGTGATTATTAAGAAACCCATCATGAGAAATGGATCTACCAGCCCAAATTAAACAATCAATAAGGGGAAATTAGGGTCTTCTATCTTACAACACAGGTTTGAATCTGGAAACTGCGAACATTATGACCCTCCCCAGACTCTGCAGCAGCGGGAGCCTTGTGAACTGGGTACACTTTTTTTTTATCTTACAACACAAATGATGAGAGGATTATCAGTTGGAGCAGTTACCTAGAATTTATAGGGCTCCCTTTTCTCCAGTGCTTTCTTCCAGTGGTGCTGCTTAAATAACATTGCCTTATCATGCCAGCTGCATACAGAAGCATTTCATAAGGCAAGAAAAGGAGAAAATGTGAATAGCAGCTGGTGGTATTTGGTATGGTCATAATGAAGAGACACAACATGTATGTGTATATAGATATTAATTTTAGAAGAAAAGGAATGTTGTCAAGCACTCAAGCATAGCTCCTCTGATAAATGTAAATGAATTCATTGGTGTCGGCATATAACAGAAACAAAGTTATGAACCAAAAACAAAAAAATACAAGCAGTTTTTTTATATATTTTATTTTTTACAGTGGAGGGGAAATAGGGAGGGGGAAGTTACCAGGCAGGAAACTCAAACTCGAGACCTCCTGGTGAGCATGGGCATGAAGCACACCATAACTCAGCAACTGCACTAGGCAGATGTTGGTAAAGCATTTCCCTCAAGTGGTCTTACGAAATACAGTTTCAAAAACAGGACAAGAAATTGACATAGTTTTCATATTCTCACCCATCTTAATGGAAGTCAAATTGGGGAACAGTATGGAAAGATAATCATGACTTCATGGGTCAAAGGATATTAAGCTCGAAGATCGACCTTAAGTTTGAAACCAACTGAAACATAATTGTATCCATTCCATCAGTGACTTCACAAGCAAAAGGGATGCATGTGCATCAAGCAGTTATGTGTATGAACAAGCTCTCGGCATCTATTGTTAACTGAGTGAGTCGCCTTTCCATTACACTAGAAAAGCTCACTGACATAGGGAACGGTTCATGGACAATAGAGATTCAATTTTAAACCTGATCCAAAATTGTAATGAGGAAAAGGAAAACTCGACTGTACTGCAAACTTGTTAATCAGTGTATTTCTGGTTTCCTAGAGTAGTGAGGAATAACCATCGAACATACAAAGGGGTCCAAAGGGTATAGCCTCTTAAGGCTTGTCGCCATGAGTTGAAGCATTTGTTGGAGAAATGAACTTCATGATATAGGTAGGTGAAGGTATCGCAATGTGGAATCACAACTAGAAAAAGCTTTCTCACTTGAGGACCATCTGTCAATGTTATATCCTTCTCTGTCATACCCAAATACCAAAAGCAACAAAATACTAATCCTCAATTGCTGACAGTAAATCAAGGGAAACACAATGAACCACTTGAATCCAAGATATCCGAAACTCATATTTGCCAGTGAGTTCCATAAATGACACTGTCTTAGGTGTCATATCCTCTCTTATCTCTCAGCATTATAAAATGGTAAGCTACCACACAACATTAAATTCAAATAATAACACAGGGGGAACTTTCCATAACATTGTAGACATTCTTGAATTGTTCAGTCCAACCAAGGCATCTCCAAGTGAAACATTGGCTTTGCTAGATAATCCTAACCACTTGAACAATTTCAATGTTGGGTGAATGACAAAACAGACAACAAGGCAAAACTTCCTAATTATTTAACTTGCAGAATTTCTTACCATATTGATATTATAAGTCTGGCTGGTAGGATTTCAAACAATCAAAGTTTGTTAACAATGTCAATACCCTAAGTCCAGTATCAAAATTCTGCAAAATAGCAAGTACTTATCTATACAACAATTGAAAACGTCTAGCCATCTCTGAGATGTTATTCAATCCAGAACTCCAAAAAAGAAAATGGAATTAAAAACCCGGGAACCTTTCAAAACAACTGAATAGAAACAATAAGTAATTGCAGAAAAAGATGAAACCTGGAATTTAGCAGAATCCTGGATTAGAGGAGAAGTTGAGGGCGTGAGAGAGTTTACCCAATCTGCCCCTTCCTTGACATCCTGTGGTAGGGATGTCAATCGATCGTTCGGTTCAGTTTTAATCAAGTTTCATTGATTTCGCTGTGAGAATGGGGAATCCAAAACCAAACCAGTAAGGGAAGATTTGGTTTCGGTGGTTTGGGTTTGGTTTGCCATGTATACATATACATAATTATGGTCCTATTAAATATGTTCTCAGTTCCATACCTACATATTTGATGTCATGTTTTTTGTTTTAAAAAAAAAAAAAACATTGTGCTAAGCTGGATAGTATTAATGCACAGTTTTGGCAGGATCATCGAAAAATTTCCCTAGTAACATGGGGGAGCAGTGTAAGCCAAAGGCTGATGCTGGGTTGGGGCTTAAACTTTATGCTACTCACAAATCACAATGAAGCCTTTTTAATCCGCCCAAGTTGGAGGCTAGCTACTATTACTTCATCTCGGCGGGGGAGGGGGGGGGGGGGCGGGTGGAGGATTCTAAAAGCTAAATACTTTCCCAATGAGAGTTTTTTTTAAGCTTTGTTTTAAATCGAAGCATGGTTCTTGGACTTGGAATAGCATAACTCATTCTATCCCCATCTAAAGGAAAATGATTTGTTTGAAGGCGGGGATGGATGAATATGTTAATATGTGGAAAAATCCCTGGTTACCTAAATGGTCAGATATTTATATTGATTCGGATGGTCTTAACCATCACAATTACCATTTTAAGGAAAATTTCAGACACCCCTTGCATTTTGGCCTAATGACATAGGCACCACAAAAACTTTGAATATTTCAGACACCCCCTTATGTTATGACTTTATTACTACTAAGTCCACTCTATTAAGTCCGTTAACTCTTCTTTATTGATGAAACCACCCTTATCAGATTGTGAACTTCCCATAGCACCCTTAAGTCTAAACCCCCCAAAAAAAAACATTCAATCATTACTAGACATTGAATTTCAATCATTACTAGACATTGAATACTAAACGGACGATGGTTTTCTGTGTTGGACGACTCGCAAATACGGAAATGGATTTCGGCTATTCATTTACATCGCTTCGCGATAAACACGGTAATGGCGGATGAAGATGGCAACCTATCTGCAGATCGACGGAACCCATTTGTTTTCTCAAGCAATTCTTAAGGGCACTTGCACATTGTACATGTAAAATGACAAACAAAGCAAGATTTTTCCCCAAAAAATAAAAGGCTACCAAACATCACAAAAGTGTATTACAGCACAGCAGAAGAGCAGAGTTGCAGAGACGAAAACAAACAACACCGCCATTCAAATCTAGAAACCACTCTCATCTTCTTTGTACACAACCGCAGAAATCCAAGAGGGGAAAAATTAATGAACATCGGAAACAACAAAACGAGAAGAAAAGATATAGAGTAGGGCTAAAATAAGATTGAGACTTAGAGAATGAGAAATGATAGAAGGTAGTAACTCAACTGTGACTGATCCGACTGGAAGTAGTTGTAATTAGTCGGACAGCTTCGCCTGCGGATGCACGGGCCCTTGAGTGACGACCTCTGGACTCGGTGGGCTGTAAGGAGGTGCCGCAGTAGCTGTTGCCGGGATCGGATTTGGGTATGGGGGAGGATGGCAATTTCCACCGCTGCAAGGGCTAGAGAACACCGGATTCGGAGTATGGCAACTGTCGCCGCTGCACTTGTTGTTCTTCTGGAGCCCATGCCGGAATAATCCGAAGCCCAAGATGAGGCCTACCACCACAAGCACTGTAATTACGAAGATGAAGATCTTCGTTGCTTTCCCCACATAGCACATTTTCCAGATGATGATTCTTCTTCCTCCTCCTCTGTCCTCTTTTCCTTTTCTTTTCTGGGTTTCTTCGTGAGGGCCCAAGAAAATTTCTCGAATGGGGAAAACCAAAGCTGGGTTACGCTTTTTTGGCAGTCAGATTCAAGGTGAGGGTAAGGGGATATGGGATTTGTTTCTTTTTCTCCTTCTCCTCCTTGTCATGATTCTGGATCTAAAGAAGAAGTAGATGTAGAAGCAGGAGAAGAAGAATTATGCATCTTTTGGTTAAGTTTTTTGGGGATTTCTTTTGTTTCTATCCGTCTCGGACCCTGAAGCTTTAACATTAAAAAAAGAAAGAAAGGGATAAGGGTTGGTCGTAGGAGACTTGCAGTGACGTGAAGGCTCCGCACCTTGTTGGGTTAATGGGATTGGTTTCTGTAAGTAATTCACACTTCAGTTATGAAGGCGGATATGGATTTAATCATTTTTTTTTTTGTTTCAGCTCGAAGGTGGAGGAGGAGTGAGTTTGCAAGTTGCAGGTCTTCAATAGTTTAAGAAGGAAATAAGATGTTTTGAGAGGCTTTTATGTATATAATTTAGGGGATTAAAATGGACATTTCAACTTTTAAGGCTTAACTAGGCGGATGTTTGATATATTGAAAGTTTTTGGGGGTGTTTGTCATTAGGGCAAAATGCAAAGGGTGTCCATGAAATTTTTTCAAAGTTTTATTTATGCCTATATCTAGTTCTTTGTGATATATACAGATGATTTTTAAAGTGCCATTACATGCATTAACAAAATGCGAAATATATAGTAATGATTGTGTTGTTTATAAAACAAAGCATGGGAAGAATATGGGAAGGGATTTTTTCAAATGTCCAAGGCGCTATGATTTTTTCATGTGGGGTTGATCAACTAAGATTTTGTAAATATGGAAAAGATCAATGTAATGTTCGAATTTCAAAAACAATTCTAAATAATGGATGATAGTTTTGGTGTTGCCCTAAATCGGATGGAATTATGTTTATTGCCTTATTTAATAAGTAAACTTAATTATTCTATTTACATATATATTCAATTATGTTAATCATGTTTAATTTTTCAATAGGCTAACAACCGTGAGTGTGGTATGTTCGCATGGATAGATGAAGCAACGTCTAGCTCTTCCATACAGCATACACCTCCTACATCACCATGTTCGAAAACATCAACATCTACGCTTCCTTCCCCTGCATCATATTATATGAAAGGATATCTTGAAAGTAAAATTAAATGGATAAAGGATCATATGAGGAGCTTGAAAGATGTTCTCAGTGCAGTGAAGAAGTTGGAATTAAACGAAAAAAGAAGATTGATGCAATTCATGTGATTTTGTAATTAATTGGAAAAACTGCTTGAGGGTTTGAAATATTGTAGTTTTAAAAATGATGTTTTTTTTTTCATTAGGTTTTAAATTTTTGTGTGTAATGCACCTCTGGATATTGTCATCATGGTAGATGTTTTCATTTTAATTTTAATTAAGTTTAGTCAAGTAATGGTATTTCTGTAATAATTTATTAATTTGGTAAAAAATGTTTCGAAACAGATTTTACCATACGGATTTGTGTTGTTTTCCTGTTCTATAAACGTTTCTGGAACAAGTTTACCAAATACCATTTTAGAGTCTATAAACATGTTTATAGCATGGAAATAGAAAAAAAATGATAAAGGTAAAAAACACCTATTCTGAAACAGATGTGTCACCAAACGGAAGCTAAAATTTATCCAAAAATTTAAGTGTTTTTTTTTGAAAATTTAAGAATTTCTTTATCAGTCACTACCAAGTCAAATGAGGTTAAAATTTTGAAGAAGAATAGACACCAAGGTCTCACACTCACATGTCAAATTTCATACCTATCCAAGTCAATCAAGTAGCAAAATGCAAAATCAGAAGATCTTACGACTATCAAGAGAGTGCATGCGACTACAACTAGCGTGAATGAACATGCAGACAAGGGTATAACATTAATTGAGAGTATAAATGATTGAATCTGAAGCTGAAATTTAACACAATACCTTTTCAAACCATTCTATCAAGTCCAAATCTGTGAGCGACAATGTGATTAACGGGTTGACATCCATTTTCACTATTTATTGGGATACCAAAAGCACCAATATAAATATTGCTTTACATCTAAATTCATATAGTACACTAACCTCTTAAATCTTAATAAGTTAACCGACGCTAAAATTTATTAACAAATATACTCCAAACTTCCTTATTCATGTATCAACTTTAAGTTAAAATGTGTTTTTCTACCTAGGTTTGAAACACAAACATTTGAAAAAGACAAAGTTTTTCTTCACCACACCATCTTAGGGTTCACAAACCCCTATAAGTTTTTAGTATGTTCCTATAAGATGGTATGTTCACCATCTTAGTTATTAGTTTTCTTTTGGCTGAAGGAAAACTCGGTCTTTTGAAATTTTTTAGATATTTCAAAATACAAGAGAAGATATACAATTACATAATGTACATATACATATAGGTAAACAATAAATAATGTATTGATTACATGCTTAAAATGCAATAAACGGAAGATGAGTAAGGGAGAAATCTAAAATTTTCATATGGCAAATACATGGTATCGTTGTTGTTGTTGAAGTACTATAAGTGTTTTTGTTAAAGTAACTTTCAAACGCGTTTCTATTTTTTTTTCCTGATCCAGAAATACTTTTTATGCCCTAGTACCAAACATATTTCAATCGCATAGAAGTGTTTTTCCAATAACAAAAATAAGAAAAAACACTTCTAAGCCATAACACTTATGCAATACATAAATGCTACCAAATGGAGCCTAAATTGCCGTTGTCTCGTTCTACAGTGAACCTCATGGAATTTATTAACATTCTCTAAAAAAGGTACTATCAATAATCCCACAAATATTGAAACCACAAAAAGAATATCCAATAATTTAGTCGGTATCGTACGAAGTATTTGAAATATAGGAAAGAAGTACTATTCAGGTAATATTTCTAAAGGGGTTGCAAATGGATCTACTGGTTCACCAATCATTGATAGATAGTTGATCTTTTCCCCCCCTATTCTTATTACTAATAATAATAGTAGGAAGAAAATTTGACAATGAATATATTCCAACGGTTGAGTGATGGTGGACATATATTTTGCAATCACCCCTATCAACACAAACTAGAAGGAAAGCCTTTAACTTTATGTTTGGAAGGTAAGAAAAGAAAACAATTTGTGCATGGTGCAAGATCATGCAAAAAGGTTGACAAAGCCATTGGATAGAGGATTAGGGTCTACGATGCACCTTTCTCAACTCCATCTTATGTACATGATTATGCACCATACATGACTATGCACACAACCATTTGCCAAATCATAATAAAACACAAGTCATGAAAACACTAATGGTGGATCATCTCTCTCCTCTTTCTCAAAAAATTAAATTAAAAAAAAAAAATTCCTTGGCTTCCGAACACAGCCTAAAAAACCCAACAATATCTAGCCTTTATAATCCATCATTCATTGGTTAGGCTTAAGCCCAAAAAAGAAATTAGAAAATGCTTGTGCTTTACAAATATTAAAAATAAAAAATAAAAAAAAAGACAGGTAACGTTTCCTACGAAGGCACGTATCCCTACAATGGTAAGTAGAGAATATCTTTCTGTGTTTGACACTGTATGGAGGCTTTTATTCTACCCTTCTCTCGTGTTAATGTATTCGCACAAGATTACATCCAACAATCACATCACAACTTAAGGAGTACTAGCCGCAGGATGTCAAAGTATTTGATGATTTCGTAGAATGAAGGGTTTTGATTGGCCGTGGACCATTATATCTATGATAAGGTTGCGGGTCAATATCATATTTCGCCAAAGATCTAGAAAATTAATTAAAAATAAAAATAAAAAGTTAAAAAGACGAGAAAGAGAGAGCAAATAACGAGATCTCTCTCTATCTCTAGTACGCAAGTCCGCCGTCTATAAATAAACCTGTCCATCCGTCTCATTTTGCTCGTCTTTGTCTCTCTTTCTCTCTCTTTCTCTTCCCTCTCTTTATTTTTGCCCTTTCTCACTCGTTCTATTTCTTCTTCTATGTTCACCTCGATCTTCGTTCGAGTTTTTTACAGGGGGGTTTAGGCGCTTTGATAATTAAAAAAAAACCCTTATTATTACTCTCATTAATTCATCTTTTTTTTTTTTTGGTTCTTTCAACGGTAAAAGTTCATGTGATTTCTGGTCTAGGGTTTATATGTTTGAGGATGATTCTGCTATTGTTATCGTCTGATCTCCAGCTGTAAAAGATTCTTGGCGGATTGGACGGAAAATCCTTGTTAAATACTGGTACGAGATTTAAGATTTTCCCGGTTCTTTTACTTGATTTTCATTTTTTTTTTTTCCAATTCGGTTTTACAATTGAAATGCAATACCGGTCTGGGGTTTCTTCGAACTCGAATCTCCTCCTTCCAAGGTGTCTGATCGTTGATGTGCGCTGTGTTGCTGTCGGAATTCTTAGCTGGAATCTAAGTTTTCTGAGTTGAATAATGCGGTTCTGGGTGACAAACTGACGAAAGAGATGGTATTTTTTGGTACCCTACTTCCGGTGAAATGATATGAAGTTTTGAATATGAATGATGGAGGTGGGGAGAGTGGAAGAGAGAACAAAGACAACGACGGCAAGAGGAGATCAGTTGGAGGCGACGATTTTGGACGGGCTATTGCCAAGATTGCTGTTGCGCAGATATTAGAGAGCACGGGCTTTCAGAGCTTCCAACAGTCCGCTCTTGAATCTCTCTCTGACATAGCCATTCGTTACCTTCGTGACTTAGGCAAGACTGCTCATTTTTACTCCAATTTAGCTGGTAGAGCGCAGTGTAATGTCTTCGATATTGTTCAGGGACTTGAAGATTTGGGAACTTCGCAAGGTTTTTCCGGTGCATCAGATGTCAACCGTTGTCTTGCAGGTTCGGGCATAGTTCAAGATATCACGCAGTATGTGAACTTGGCGGAGGAGATTCCTTTCGCACGACCTGTTCCTCATTTCCCCGTCATCAGAAACAGGAGACCTTCCCCAACTTTTCTGCAAATCGAAGAGACACCGCCTGGCAAGCATATTCCCCCTTGGTTGCCTGCTTTCCCCGATCCCCACACGTATGTTCATACTCCTGTATGGAATGAGAGGACGACGGATCCTCGTGCAGATAAAATTGAACAGGCGAGGCAGCGAAGGAAAGCGGAACGGTCTCTGCTGAGTTTGCAGCAGCGGTTGGCTTTCAATGGTTCGGCAGCCCCTGCGGCAGTGGATCCTGCAGATGCGGGGAGGCTGAAACGAGCTGCAGAAAGTAACCCATTTCTTGCTCCACCTCTGCAGTTTGGTGAGAAAGACGTGTCTCTTGTTGTTCCTCCTACCCAGCCTTCTAACGAAGTCGTTGCAGAAAAGAGAGTTTCGGTGTTGGATACTTTTGCTCCTGCCATTGAAGCAGCAAAGAGTGGATTTTGTGATTCTGGAGATGGTGAAAGAAAGGACCTCCCTAACAAGAGACCTATTGTGCATTTCAAACTCGGAATTGGAAAGAAATCTTTAGCTGCACCTCTTGATTTGAACCTTCACAGCAAGAATGTTGGGAAAACAGCTCCATGGTTTGGGAGGGACGATGAGAAGGATGACAAGAAGAGGAGAGCGGAACAAATTCTCAAGGAATCCATGGAAAACCCACAAGAACTTGCTCAGTTGTAAATTAGTTCATTGACTAGATTGCTTGATCGGGATCTGTATACTTGTTCAAGAGTTCTGCAGCAAAAGTAGTGGTGGGTTGTGGGGTAATTTAAGTCAAAGGGCATCTTGTTGTTGTGCTTTGGATATTAGTGGAACGGACAGTTGGGAGTCCCCTTAGTTCAACCTTAACAAGTTTTGAGGTATGTCAACGTCTGTTCCCATCATACAGTGGCCCTTGTGTTCAATCAATTCTTTTCAGTGAAAATCTTTTTTCTTCTTCCATGATCCTATATTGAATGGATGCATGGAATTCTCCACTTGTGGTATTTATTTATTTTTCAATTATAACGTAGCTTATGTCAACATGAATGATGAAGACAAATGAACCTGTACATGACTCTAATTCTCTGAGAAAACTTAATTTAGATTTAGAGACTATTTTTCATCGGTGGAGTGCTACAGGGTAAGGCCCTAATTGATGATAGGGATGGGATATGAATGTTCATAATTTTTTTTCCTTGTAGATGATATTTCACTAATGCAAAATTTTCTTTCATTTTTTTATTGGATGCGGGATATGAATGTTCATAATGTTTTTTCCTTGTAGATGATATTTCACTAATGCAAAATTTTCTTTCTTTTTTTTGTTGGATGCTTGGACCTTGCAGTGGTCTATTTGTGGAAGTGCACTAAAGGTTATAAAACAAAAATAGGAAAGAGATTAATAGTTAGAATTGCAGTTGGTCTTTCTGTTTGACTCCCTTAGTTTATGTTGACCAAGATAAGAAGAGGAATGGTTGTACAAGAATGTAGACACACGGGGCATCAAATTATATGTAATAAAACTACTGAGAGTAAATTAATCATAACTGACAGAGCTGGACCTCAGAACTTTATTTCATCCAACATCTTAAGATCATTTATCAATGAGTATTCATTACTCTTGAAAGGTGTGAAGGTAAAGAAAAAGGTTACAGGTTACTACGGTCAGTTGGTATTGTTTCCATCCAGGAAGAGATGAATCAATGAGATTTCAATGCGGATGCATCTGAAGTATCTAAGTTACCTATTCTATCCACTGCTTAAGGGTATCAAATTTTCCATATTCCCTCAGGAGGTAGTGAAGTTCATCTATATATCTACCTCTTTAAGTGAGTTTTGTAGTTATTCAGGGTTTGATCCAAATTTAGTTGATTGCTATTCCAGAAGGAATTGTGACTCAGATGACAAGGTGCAGGACTACAGTGATGCATGTGAGAATCATTGGATCAGTTTTAATTAATTTTTTTTGGGGATGTGGGATAATTAATGTGGGTTTGGTCCAACTTAGATTCCAAAAGGAATTTCGACTCAGACGACAAGGAGCAGCACTCTAGTGATGTGTGTGAGAAGCATGGGATCAATTATAATTCATATTCTTTTAATTTTGGATGTGAGACATGCTTTATGCGGGCTGTTTATTTAATTCCTACTGTGTGTTCTGTCAAGAGTTGTTATTAGAGAGTTAATTACTTACTCAGTGGTTGTCTGGGTTATGAAGAGGGTATTTTCAGGTTTTGTACTCCAGCAAGTTTGATTTGAACCAGTCTATGTGAAGGAGGTTAAAGGATCATATGGAGAACCATAAATAACTTATAGAATTTGCCTGAAGATGTGGAATTTATTTGGGCAGGAATTGCTAACTTTGTCTACATGTTATAAATTCTGGTTGTGATTATTTCTGCTATTATTCTTCAAGCATTAATTCTTGATAATAAATGATGGTTTTGGTTACTGATTGTTGTGGTTCCATTGTTCTGCTATTATTCTTCAAACAACTGATTCCTGGCGGAGTGTATTCTTTATTGCTGGTTTCAGGATCTGGGGATTTTTCTTTTGCTGTTAATGCTATTAGGTTTTTTTTTTTTTTTGGTTCGGATTTCATGTTCTCCAACTGCAACTATGTAACTGTTGTTTCTCCATTAGCATGCGAAGCTTTACTTGTTAACCTATAGCCTTTTTATTCCCAAATCTCGAAGTCATCAATCATTACATTTATGGCTTTATTACCAAAGCTGATTAAATATGGCCACCCAAACCTTTATTAAGTTTCAGGATTCTTTCCCAAACTGGAAAGATGAATCGACTTCACCAGCATCCACAGCTGCACAACTATGGCTGTGAAATGAAGCTAGCTCCAAGCCTTTTTTTTGGGGGGGGGGGGGGGGCGGGTAACTTTGTTTCTTTAAATTTTCATTGATTTCCAATAGAGGTAACCTAGTTTTCTTGAATCCTAAGTTGAAACTGTTGAAATACATTGTTGTTGCCTGTACGTAACAACTTGAACTTTTGGTATAGACAGTTGCAAAAAGGTTTTAGAGCACAGAGGTCAAGTGTTCAATCCCTGGGAGTGCAACGGGGTTCCCCAACACTTCCTCCCCTCGGTGCCAGTGATGCTGTTTCCCCGTGAGTTGTCACATGTAGGGCTGTGTGTGTACAGAACTGCACATGGAGGGGGGTGTTGATATACATTGTTGTTCCCCTTAAGAGCTCGAGCTTTTGGGATAAACTGTTTCAACAGAAACCCTATTCAAGACTCTCTCTCTCTCTCTCTCCCCTTCTACCCCGACCTACCTGATTAGCAAGCCTACCCTTCGTGTGATAAGGTGCTAAGGACTTTGTTTTCACCCATTACCCTAAGGGACTTTATCTTTGCATCTCTACTACGGTAGCTTCTGTGGAGTGAGGGATAAAGTAATTCATAGTGTATGGATTTCCCTCACTAAGGAAACGAGAAAACTGTGCAGCACTAAGGCCGACTAATGTCTACCTAGAATATGCTCAAATGTGGCAAATAATTTTAGTTGGGTTCTCCTATTTACGTATTGTGCCCCCAATAGCTTGGGGAAGATGCTTTTGGGCACAGTTTGGCCATATTAGAAATTTAAATGGAATTTGCCATGACTCATTTTGGTGGATTCAAAATTTTAGAGGATTTTTAATGTAGGACTAGAACCAGAATAGGCCTAGTCCCAGGCAGGATAAAAAAGAAAGCCCCCAATAAATAAGAGAACCATGGGATCTCAAATTCGTTGGAAGAGAATGATGAGATCTTAAATAGATAACCAAAGAGAACAATGGGAACTCAAAGGAGGGAACAATAACCTGCTGAAGTAACAAATGGGTTGAATACTTTTCTTGCTAATGGGTTGAATGCTCTTCTTGAAAATAGAATGAATCCCCAATTAGAAGACACAATTGGAATAGAGAGAAAACAGATCGAACAACTTTTAGGGTTTTGGGAAACCCTAATGCTCTCTCAAATCGATGATGGTGTTTGCCCCTGTTCTGAATTCCTGCAACTGTAGATCTTCAATAGCAGCAATAGTAGATGATTAATGGAGAAGAATAACCAGCAGTAATGCAGCAACTTGTCGATTCAGTTCACATAATAAAGGATGGAAGGGGGGAAATAAGGAAGTGGGTCTCTCACCCTAGGCCTCTCGCCCTAGCTCTCTTGGCCAATCTTCTCACAGGACAATCACTTGCCAAAGTGAAGTAATTTTAATTTTATCAACTCAAATGTACCCTCCTCCTAAGAATTATATATATCCCAATGGTTGAAACAAAAATAGAAGCTAGAATCTTCCCAATTAGGATTACAACTCAAACATAAATAGGAAACTAAATAAAAATAACACCTAACAACAACTCCTCTAAGACAGCTGTCCAGGTGGGGCCCATATCACTACTCATGCGAACAGTGCCACATAACAGTGTTTTTTTTGCCCTTTTCTTCATGCTTTGATCTACATCAATTTTATTCTTTCATTATCCCTAATCTGTTCATCCCAATCCTTATCGCATAGGCTCAGTTCTCTTGGTCTAGTTTCCAATCTGACCATCCATCACAATTCAGATAAGTTGGGCAATAATGCGACTACTCTAGATATATTACTAGACTAAAACTATTTAACCCCAAGACTAAGAGGGCCCCACATGCAACAACAACAACAATGCCTTAGCCTAATTAAATGGGGTCGGCTACATGGATCCTTGCTCTCCAATCAGCTCTATTCAAGGCCATACATGATACAAGGCCTAAGCTATGCATGTTTTCCCTCACCACTTCTATGGTTATTTTAGGCCTGCCCCTAGCTTTTTTGGTTCCTTCAATCTAGATCGAATCACTCCTCCGTATTGGAGCATCCCAAGGCCTCCTTTGCACATGGCTATGCCACCTCAAAAGACTTTCTTGTAGCTTATCATGTATTGGAGCTACTCCCATGTCAGCTCTAATATGGTCAACCCTTACTTTATGCTTCCTAGTTTTGCCACACATCCATCTCATCATCCTCATCTCTGCGACACTTAATCTATCTATTTGACACTTCTTAATTGCCCAACATTCCACACCATACATCATAGTTAGTCGTATGACAATCCTATAGAATTTTCCTCTAAGCTATAAAGGGATATACCGATCATACAACACTCCGGACATGTCTCTCCACTTCATCAATGCTATTTTAGTTCTATAAGCCACATCATCTTCTACATCATCCTATTTTATTTACCTTCTATATTACCTAGATACCTAAAATAATCACTTTGTGGAATCTCCCTCTCATCAATTATCACCATCTCATTTACCATCTTAGTGTGACTAAAGTTGCACACCATATACTCTATCTTGGTTCTACTAATCTTAAAACCTTTTGATTCCAAGGTTGATCTCCATAACTCCAATTTGGCATTTAATCCTATCTTTTGTCTCATCCAATAAAACAATATCATCAGCAAAATCATACACCAAGAAACGACATCTTGAATATCTCCGGTTAAATCATCAATTATAAGCTCAAACAAATAAGGGCTTAAAGCTGATCATTGATGTAACCCAAGTGTAATTGGGGAATTTACTACATTGACCCCCTACAGGTCTCATGCTAGTCACCACACCATCATACATATCTTAATTATGTCCACATATTTACTTGAAACTCTTCCCTCTAGTATATGCCAAATCAACTCTGTAGGGATTATGTTGTTTGCTTTTTCTAGGTCAATAAAAACCTTATGGAGATCCTTCTGCCCTCTCTAAATCTTTCCATGAGCCTCCTAAGTAGGAAAATAGCTTACATCGTGGATCTTCCAGGCATAAAAACCAAATTGGTTCTCCGAAATAGTAGTTTCTTTTCGCAGGTGGGTTTCAATAATCCTCTTTCATAACTTCATAGTATGATTCAGTAGTTTTATGCCTCTATAGTTATTGCAACTCTGAATATTACCTTTATTTTTGAAGAGTGGGGCCACAATGTTTCTTCTCCATTCATCTGGCGTCTACCTTGTGATCATAATCTTATTAAACAACTTGGTTAGTCAAGATAAACCACAGATTCCTAAGCACTTCCACACTTTTATTGGGACCCTGTCTGGGCTTGGTGCTTTGCCTACTTTCATCTTTCTTAAAATGTTCTTTTTTTAAACTTCAGACACCCTAATTTTGTGTATATATCTATGACATGCGTTGTCTAGATGAGTAATGCAGTCTTCCGGAACACTGTTATACGGGGTATCTTTAATTAATAGGCTATGGAAACATTCTTTCCATGTCTCCTTAATGTCCCCATCTCTTTTTAGTATTCTACCATCTTCAATTTAATTCATCTTACATGGTCCAAATCTCTACTATTCCTCTCTCTCATTCTACCGATCTTATAGATAGCTTTTTCCCATCCTTTGTGTTCAGATTGTTATGAAGAACTTCATATTTCTTCGCCCTTGCTTTCCCACGTAATAGAATACTTGATTAAAAGACTGCATTCATATAACCCATATGTGGTGGAATCAATGCATCCCTTGTAGAGATATCAAATTCCAACCCACAGATACGGCTGTTAAGTACTGTGACAGCAATATAGAGGGCTTAATATTCACAGAAACAGTGCTTAGGTTAGACCTAAATTAGGTCAATAATGTGGAATATGGACACAACAACAATGTTAAATCCCCAAACATGAACACGATCCAATGGTTGGATTGATAGTTACAGCAGGTTTAAAATAAATGGCAGCTTGCTGTCAAATTTAGTAACTAGGTATAACTCTCAAACCATAGGTAGAATATCCTAAATTGATATCAATAGCAGGTGTCGATTACAATATGGCACCCTTAAGTTGTCTCAACCAACTTATGATTAGAACATAGGTTACAAGTTCAAGCTCCAAAGTAGAAACTAGTTGCTAAAACAATAAGCCAGCAGTACCAGCTGATGGAAACCTCAGTTGGAGCCATAGTTCATATTAAGGGGAGGGGCTAGCATGTTCTATACAACTTCAGAAAATCAGCCAAAATTGATGCCTGGATGTGGTACAACAGGTCAAGGTAGAAAATAGAAACTAGAGTGTAAAGTAGTAACTTACAGCCCACAACACAAACCAGCCATTAGATAGGGCTGAAAGTATTATTAAATGAGCAGATCAATGATGGTATTGCACCCTCCAAGTTTGAGATGAAACTGCCGGCCACTGGAGTTTATGGACTTGAAAATGACTGCAGTAGGAGACCAAACCAGCAGTGCCTCTGGGTTGGAGTGAGTCTTCAGTCACTAGCTGCTGTGGGTGGATCAATGGAGGTGCATTAAATTAACAAATAGCAGCAATGGTAGAGAGTTGATGGCTCGATACCTCACTGCTGGAAACTTGTTACAGGTTTAACAAGATAGAAACTAAGGAGGAGGATAGAAGAGAAAGGGGAAGAAGAAGGAGGATATGACAAAGGCCTTGGTCAGTCTCTCATTAACCATAGATCTCTCACCATGACTGTCTCTCATAGCAACAAGCAAAGCCAAGCTTTTCTTCAAACTCACTACAGCCCCTCATTTTATTAATAGCTTCAGTCAAAGTCCCCCTTGCGTGGAGGGGGAATCAATCCATTACAAAATAGCAACCCAATAAAATAGAAACTAACCTAGTATAGACCCTACTTCTAGTTACATCTCAAATAAAAACTGGATACAAATAAAATCTACCTACTAAAATAGAAACGAATAGAAAATAGAAACAACTTAAAAGTCTTCCATGCAATTCATATAGAGGGAATCCTTGATGGACCCAAACCTGGCCCCATTAGTTGGGCCTAAGACATAAGCCACAAGGAGCTTTTAAAACTGGCTCAATGGACTTCATTGTAGGTCCATATGGAGCCCAATTAGTAGAGGGGAGATAAACCTAATTTTTAGAGGTATTTTATTCTTTCATTAACCCTAATCTTCAATGAAGCATTCGGGGGATTCCAAATTTTAGAGGTATTCTATTCTTTCATCAACCCTAATATGGTCATCTATTCTTATTGCATAGGCTCAGTTCACTTGGTCTAGTTTCAAAACTTTTAGAGGTTTTGTATTCTTTCATTAACTCTGATCTGTTCATCACAAGTCTTTTCGCATATGCTCAGCTCACTTGGACCAGTCCTTGTGTGTAGTTGCTGACTGGCAGGACTTAACTTAGCAGGACCTAGCCAAACCTGTTCCTGAATATTTGTGTTTGCCGTTGTCCATGGTGGAGGGCTTGAGATGTACACTTCCTACTTGCTTTGAAAATTGGTGACTGGAGGCACCCATTTCTGTGGAGATGGTGTGAAATTGGTATGAGGGCTTTTAGTTTGATGGAAAGAGTCGAGGGCAAAACTGGAGGCATTGAAAGCGAATTGAAAGAATGAACAGAGACTTTAATGGGGGCTTGACAAAGAAAGAAACCCTTGTGGAACAGCTAACTTTTTTTTTTAAATATATATCTAGGGAAACAGCGATTTAGAGTTGAATTTCAAACTTTGCTGCAGGAGGAATTGAAGTGAATTTGAGGTTGGAGGACCAAGGACAAGTTGATAATTGTTCAATGAGAGTAGATTTATTGGAAATAAAAGTCAAAGTGAAGTCGGTGTGAGAAGGGAGCCCTAATACAAAAATTTTCATAGAAGTGGCAACAAGAAGAGATAAAGGCGGTCAGCTTTTGAAGCTCAAAGTGAATGGGGTTGAAATTCAGGACCTGAATTTTGTGTTTAGATGAAGAGTTGTGGTCCTTTCTATCAAGAGTTGTTTGGTGATCTTGGGTGTTCCTGGCTTTCACTGAATGGGTGTGGTTTGACAGAATCTCTGAAACATCAGCTAAAGGATTAGAAAGGCCATTCGGTGGTAGGAAATTCTGGAAGAAATTGAAGACAATGATGAGACCCCCCCTGGACCAGATGGATCCATAGTAGCCTTTTATGAGAAATGCCGGCAGGTTATTAGGGTGGATTTGCTGAATATGTTTGAGCTACCCCTCCCACTCTCTTCCCATTTTTCTTACCCTCCATTGATGCATCATTGGATGCTGGTATATTGTGACCTTCATATCTGTGATCTGGAAGGTGTTGAACTGTAGATTTGAAGGACTTTAAGCCTATCATTTTGATGGCAAGTGCATAAAATTTGATTTTACTAGTCCATTTAATGTACTTGTAATGTAGTAGAGAGCTATATGTTAAGTAAAAATGCAAGAATTTGTGAACTACTTAATTGACTTTTATCATTCGTATAAATTTACCTTTGGTGGATTCAAAATAAATTAATAATTTCATCCTTCTTCCACGAAATTTAGATTACTTATTAGGAGTGGTGACTAGTGAGGGGTATTGCGTATTACTATATAGTAGATTTGTCACTGAAAAGAGGATTAACATTAATTGGCTTCCATGAAAAGAGGAACTGTAGCTACAGGTTTTATGTTTAAGACTGATCACCGTTCAAAATATTTACATGGTTGTGCGTGTAGGATTCTGATCACATCAATTTGCTGCTTGTTTTGAAAACATATAGCTGGGATCTATTGATCATATAGTTTTTATTGACAAGCCTGTATGTGTTACTAGTATATTCTGTCCCTTTCGTAATTTAAATTTTTATTCGTCCAAAAAAAAAAAGGGTATATTCTGCCCCCAGTTCCCTTGTATTTGGGACTCATATTTTTATTGAAAATAAATAAATTAAACATGAATCCTTGACTTGGCCATTTACAGAACCCCTCCTTATGTAATCAACCAGGGCTTTTCATGTAGTCCTCGTAGTTATCATGAATAAAACATGTATACTTGGTTTATCATGTTTGCTGGCATCATCCAATTGACGTGCCAGTGCCATTTTTAGCCGTCTCCAGGTGGTTGTAAAACATAGGTTCAGAGCTGGGACTAATTTTTCCCTTAAAAAAATCTCTTCAGAAAAGGTGCCAGATAATGTTTATGCAGGTGCCACTAGATATGTTCAAGGGTCCCATCTTAGACATGGCTCGAGTGCTAATCATTGAACAGCAGAAAATAGTTCCGTTCCTAGTCATAATTAGAAAGATAAAAATTGCTCTTTTCATGCATATCTAGGATTCTAGGTACTCTCCAGCAACCAAATGAATCTCTCTCTCTCTCTCTCTCTTCTCAGAGTGAAGTGTTCCTGTTAGTTATTCTCAGAAGTGTCCTTTTGGATTCGTAAGTGGATGGATATTTGCTGGATGTTGGCATGTTGCTGAAGACGAGTCTTGATTTTTAATCTTGTGTTTGTGGTTCAAACACCAATAGGTATTCCCAACCTACAAACTGGCATGTTCTTTTAAACCTTGTGGTTCCATCTTTCTTGCTATGAATTTATAACTAGATTTGGTTGTCCTGGGAGATGAAAGAAAAGGATCATTGTTGTAGAACCCAGAAAAGAAAAGGGATTGTTGTCATGAATTTTTCTTCACTAATTATTATTAAATATTCTGTTCCAACAGCTTTGTTTTAGCAAGTAAATACTGAAATCCTTTCTTAGAGTCAATAGAAAAATTAGTGATTGCGATGTAGGGAATAGGGCTAGAATCTATGTTCAGCATATAGTTTCTTTGTACGTGAGATTATTTTTTGCAATCCCATCGGTTATTTTATTTTCTTCATACATGACTTCGATCTCTTTTGATTATGTTATTCTGATGCTCTAAGCTTGGATTAGAAGTTGGTCAACTTTTGACCTTTGAAATTGTCATCAGAGATTTTTACGGAGAAATGAAAATTCTGATGTGGCGATCAGTGTTTAAAATTCAAGCCTTAGATTTGTCTTGTGGGGATGCTCCTGCATCAAACCACCCTGGTGGGAAAACACTCGCAAGACTTGTCATGATTACACTTCATCAATATGAGCCCGCCCTTGGCAGCCCATTTTAAACTTTGCTGTCCCTTGTTCTCTAGGAATCAAATCAGCACTGCACTCATACTGCTTTCCCAAGAGGATGAAAGTTTTTCATTTCCTTGGTTTATATTGGTGTTTGATTCTGGTTGTCTGAAAGAATTTGATCTGACCTCATTGAGCTATGGAGATCTCGTTGATTGGGAACTATGTAAGTTGGTGGTTTGTAGTCCTTTTTAAATATGTAAAACAGGGCTAGCAGTTCTGGGAAGGAGCAAGTGAAAAACAATCCATGGCCCTGCCCTAGACTCATGAGTGTGTCCTTGGATCCACTTCACAAGCTGCTCGACATTTGTTTATATGATTTCACTTTGTTGACAGCTAAAATTTCTGCCGCCTTCAGTGTCACTGATCACCTTCACTTTTGCTTCGCTGCTCTTATCACATAGAAGCTCTCCTTTAACCGGAAAATATACTCCATTAGAATCCCGAATAATCCATTGCACTTTATTGTCATCTGAAAATGTTCTTATTGATGCAGAGTCTGCCTTTAACAGGAGAAAGCTCAAAGTATCTTGGAAGTATGGTTTTAGCTATTTTTTAGGGTAAAATATTTCGCTTAAAAAAACTAAGTGATAATCCTCAATATCCCTGGGAAGAGTGATAATCCTCAATGTACCTGGGAAGTTTGGTTAAGGATTCTAGTTTTAATTTCATTTTTCTGCTTCTTCCAAGGCTTGGCACCTTAATTGGAGTGGGACAAAAAATATTCAATCATTCAAATATGGTTTACGGATTGAATGGGCATGTATCAGTTATAAGATCCCTGAGTGTTTCTTTATTCCTTGTTTGTGTCTGCGGATAACATTAATAACATTCTGAGGTTGAATTTGGAAAAACAAATAAGCGAACATAAACTAGACCTTGAAGCGCTATTTTCCATGTAGACATTAAGGTTCAAATGCACAAGTCTATGATGGCCATGGGGTATAGGACTGAATTCGATTGGAGTATTATATTTTTTAGGAACAAAAATTTCATTATAACCAAAGAGAAAATATTGTACATCAATCAGTTATACAAGTTTTTTGATGGCGACATGAGCAGATATAGCAAGATCATTTGCAATTGAAGTACAAGTCTTATCTTTCTTAGTAATACGAACAGTACTATCTATTGTCTTCAAATTAGATTTAATATTCCACAAAATAGTGAAGATCTCTCAAGGCCATTGACAAGGAGGTTGAGTCAGCCATCGAAGTAAGTCTGCGCTATCAGTCCAGATGTCGATACAAATGTCTCCCAAGTCACTTAACTCGCCTACTCGTTAAAGTCGTTGGAGTAGTCCGTTCAATGCGGTGTCTTGCGTTGTCCCTGTGTAATAATAGTCCACACAACCGATAATAAAATTCTGTTGGTAACCACAACAAGAGGGTTAGGAGAGAAAAGCTTGGCTTCAAATCCAAGAGCCTCTCCTGGGTAAAAATTTGTGATTCAAAATACTAGTTAATGTGCCATCAAACTGGATTGTGAATGACGCATGACTCGGCAGCTCACCAGTATGCATCTATTGCTGCAGCACTGTGGGAGTCATGGCTTCTTCCTCTCTCTCTCTCTCTCTCTCTCTCAAAAATGTTGGAGGTTCTTCTTCGCAGCTCACCAGTATATGCTTCATGAGGATAGAGGCTAGAGGTGTCTCTACTCTTTCCGAGTTTTAAAGTAAATTTTGGATAATAGAACGAACGTAGAATATATGTGTTGACTCCACTTGTAAATAGGGCAATCTCTAAGAGTACGGACTCAATTTCTAAAGACTGGAGAGTGGAGCCGTGAGTTAGGAGAGAGCTGCAATGCAGCCTTACCTCCCTGTTTGTGTTGATGGAGAATTGGAGAAGATGAAAGTTAAAGAAGATAAGAAAGTGAAAGGTTGAATCTTCTACTACACTACTAGGGTTGATGTTGAAGTCTCATATCTTAAATTACGTAGTTGTCCTTATGATTTTTTAATTTAATTTTTTATCTAATTATATGTAATATACCACGAATTGATAAGGGTATTCTAATATTATAAAATATTATTTAGTAATACTTTTATAATTGGACCTAAACTTTGGGGAAGACGAGGGTATTTTGGTAATTATGCCCTAGCAAGGGTATTTTAGTAATTAGGTTGGGTTAGGTTCTTAAAAACAAACAGTAGGGGTAAAAGGGTCTTATCAAATTAGGTTAAGGCAAAAAGGTCTTTTCATATTATGAACAAATAGGTCAGGGCAATTAGGTCTTTTCAAATTTATAAACATCGAAGAAAGGGTAGAATGGTCAAGTTCTTAGCACTTAACGGCTAAACTTAACGGTTGGGACTTATCTGGAATTAAGGGGGTAGAGTAGGGGTGGTACGTGGACTTTTCAGAACCTTAGGGGGGTACCAGGAATATTGGGTGCATTATAGGGGGGTACGTCAGTACGTGTACTTTACCCTATTATAAAATATTATTTAGTAATACTTTTATAATTGGACCTAAATGGATATAATATCCTATCTGAAATTGAAATATCCGTATTCACATCCGATTAGTTTTTGAACAAATTGAATTGTTTCTAGAAAACGATTTTTTTGAATATGAATTCTCCTAAAAGGGTGCGAACATGAATTAAATACAGATTTTCGATTATACATTTACATCCTTTCCATCCATATGCTGATATGCCCTCATTTTACACCATATTGATACAAAAAACTTAGACTGATAGCATTCATTCATTTCTGAGTAAAATTTAGTTTTCCCACATCATTCAAAGCTTCAGAAGGTTTATTTTTTTTAAAACAAACTATAAAGAATTTATATCATCTGCGAACGTGTTGGATTGGTCTAGAGTTTAATATGATTGAGTGACGATGTAAATTGTAATGTGAGGAAGGTATGCACAATTCTCTTTCTTTCTTTCTTTCTTTTTTTTTGAATTTTTTGTTCATTGTAGTTTTTGTGTGGTCGGCAAGACCAAGCCATCTGTAACGAACATGGGGAGTCAATTATTAACTTCTTCGGATGCAATCACGTAGAGAGACAATTACTTGACAATGCAACCTGTAAAGCTTTACATGCTATTGTACTATTATCTTCACATGGATTTTTATTTTTTTTTCAATTATTGTTCTCTCTTACTTTGACCATGTGGGTCTCATGTGGATTATATTAATTTTCAATTTTTAGATCGGAACCATCATTAATGTGGTCTAGGAAATTCTTCCCATATTGGCGTTGTGGGGAATCCTTACCTAGTTCCCCTCCCTCAACTCTAGGAGAAGCAAAGGTTACAGTGTAGTTGGAGTTGGAACAAAAGGGTGGGGAGCCACGACCTTATTACTTGAACAGATCTGTTCTATAGGCTCATACCTCTGTTCCTTGAGCTCTAAAACGGGAGAGGGAGCCTATTTTGTTAGAATGACAATGGGGCTGATATGGTTGTGAAATTTTTTCTCCCAAAGAACAAGCCAATGTAACTAGAGAGTAGTTGACTATAGCTGGTCATGCACAGTTCTTAATTTTGATGGGATTCAAACGAAGTGAAAAACCAAATAGAGCAGAGCTAGTTCCAGGAAGTCTCAATGGGAAATGGTTGGTTGTTGGTCGGTCATAGTTGTTAATTTACCCTAACTTACAGTCAAACCTAAGCACCTCTACTCTATATGTGGCCCTTATGAATCTGAAGAAGAACCCACAAAGTAAAGTAGCTTTGCAGTTGTATTTTTGTCCACTGAAAGAACAATCAGAGGTGACCTCAACCAGAGATAGTGTGACAATCAGGGAAACTTGAGGTAGAATTGCAACTTGCAAGCATGATAGTGACCCATTTCATAAAAATTAAAACTTAGATGTCTCCAGCATTCCCTCCAAACCAGGGAAAGATAGTGAATGATGGATGTGGTTACTCCAATACATAGTAATACATATTTGAATAACTTGACAAAATTCGTATTAAATCAAAAAATCAATAAAAAGAAGAAGAAGAAGAAGAAATTAATCTGAAATTCTGAATGAAAAAACATGGAACAAAGGAAAGTAAGCTTCTTATGTATTCATCTATAATCATAATGAACTTTTTATGTTACAAATTTCTCTAAAGGGACTGTTTTTATTTTACAAGCTGTCAGAGAGCAGCAGTTCTAACCCATGAATTATTCAACTTCTACCCAAAAATAGAAATAAAAAACAAAAATAAAGAACTACTTCTTTGGTGTTGATGCTCACTTGACAAATAGTTGCTTGCATAGCCTGCTTGGCTTGGTTCGCATACTAGCTACTGCTTCAGCTTCACCATTCACTACCTCATCAATTAAATTTTTGAATATCCACCTCTCAACATCTAGCACAACCTCTGAAACCTCCTTGCGGAAATCTATCCAATTCTCTGATTGATGCATCACAGCCTCCCATAAGATGCTTTTCAAACTATCATCCTCTTCATCCAAGCTGCCGACTGAGTTTTTTGCCTGCAGCTGATCTAACTCAGAACACAACTCCTTCAGAAGCTGTTGTGCATTCAAGGTCTTACCTGCCAGTTTATTGGCACGGATCCATGGTTCAGGTGAAGGGCCTGTGGAAGTCAACTTCCGAGCAAGAATCTCGTTAACAGCATCAAACACAAGCTTCCTGTGGAGCTTCTCCTGGTTGGGTCTTGATCGAATAGACTTCTCACTATTGCACTTGTCTGTTAGGATCCCAGCACTCGCCTTAGTTTGCTCTAGGACAAAGAACAAGTCAGGGTTGATTGGGTGCCCTGACGGGTGTAGTTGAATGCTCATCAACCCAGAGCTCAGGTCTCTGAGAAGCAGGCCTGATGCTAGCAATATCTCAGAGATGTATCGGTGGTCTGGGTTTGAGTTCTCACAAAGTGACCCAATGTAATCTGTTGTGGCTTCATCGTGATCCGAGTTCAGTTTTCTAAGTTTCTGAACTAGGCTCTCAATGTTTTCCAGTTTCTTTCGATTGATATCAGAGCTAAAATTGGATCCTCTGCTGTCAGACAAGCGGTCAAGATCCATAGGGTTCCATCCATCTTCACCAGTATTATCATCAGAGTTTGGACACTTGCCATCTGCAGCAAGAAAAACCAGGGAAAATTTGATAAATAAAGAAGCCTTCAAATTAACTCCACACAAAACCGGGGGAGGGGGGTTGGTGGGTGGTGGAGAGAGAGAGAGAGACGCCTTCTATGAACTAATATAATTTGTAGGAAGAGCAGATTATCAATTTGCAATTAGACATGCCTGAAATGCTACCAACATGTAGTGTTTCCTAGGTTGCTATTATGGGTGCTGCAATATGGCCTAATACCCAGCATCATTGCAAGTGCATCAAAAGCAATAAAATAAACATATGTAGAACATACTCAAATGCACCATGCATTGGATAGTGGTACATAGCAAAAATCCATAACTTGCACTCGTAATTTTACTATATAAACAGAAAACAGATCAGCTATGGCCATTCTCTAATATAGATAGACACTCTACTTGCAATGTAAACTACCAGAAGCAAAGCCTCACCTTTGAAGACAATCAATGTATTTTTCACAGGAGATGGCAAATCATCTCTGTAAAACGAGGCATCTAAAACAGAAACAGGACTTGGTTGTTCAGGAGCAACTGTTGCAAGTTCTGCCATTGAGCTGTCTTCACTCAACCTGGCTGATGATATCTGAAGAAGAAAACAGGAAATCAAATTATCTGGTGAACCAACCTAATTAATAATCAAGTAAACACTTCAAATAAGGAACACATACCTTCTGTTTGAAGCTAGAAATTGGTTTATTTGCTACCATTTTCGGTGAACTCTGGCTACCTTGCTGGAACAAGTTGCAGTTAACCTCAGCAGATCTGTCAGCACTTGTCACCTCCAGATCCATATGTGAGCCTGAGCTGATGTTGCTATCTGATAGCACAGAAATCTCATCTCCTAGATGACTCAAATTTCTCATTTCACTACTTATTTCACTTGATTGGTCATCACTTTGTTGCAAGTTGGGTGATTTGGGCCTACGTTTTCCACCTGGGGAACCTGAATCTGTTGGCTGCCTAAGAGTTTGCCTTCTTGTTTTGCTAGCATCTGATGAAGGGATAGGGGGACGAGCAGAGCGCTTCTCCAATTCAAGCCTCCTTTGATGCAGCTTTGGGCTAACAGATCCTGAGTTTTTCTCAGGGCTTCCATTAGTTTCTTTGGGCAATTGTTGAGGCCTGCTTAAAGCCTGAATTGATCTCAGGGTTTTCCCATTATTTCTCTTATCCGAGGAACAGAGAGTTCGATTCGCAGGCTCTCTAGGAGATTGTTTTGGAGGCAAGTCCTTCGCAGCTTGTCTGCTAGCTGGAGCCTTTCTATTGTCACCAGAATTACCACTTCGGGGCTTGCGAAGACCAGATAATCCATCAATTGGAACAACTGTCGAAGCAGGCAGACCAGATTTCTCGATAAGTTTTGCTGGTCTCATTATCACAATTGGGGATTCAAATGCCTGTGAAGAATTAATTCCTTTTACCGAGTCAGATAGCTGGTGGTTTTTCTGTGGATTTCTCCTGTTTGTGAATCTTGGATTCTGGTTGGAACTGGTGTGGATTGGGCCGTAGCCTTTTTCAGACATGAAGTTGGTACCTTGATCTTGTACCTTTTTGGTCTCCAGAAGCCCCTTAGCCTGCATTGCTTCCAGTATCTGCTTAAGAGCTCTGAGATCCTTATCCGATTGTTTAAATTCAAGATCTTTGAGCCTTTTCTCAATTTCACTATAAACACTCGGAGATGAGTTTGGTGGCCTTGCAGGGGAGTCCCAATTCCTGAATGCCGTTTTTTGAGAACCACGCACACCTTCCTGCTGTCTCCAAGGAGCTGGTTCAATTGGACACCTTGAACTTGGAATGGGTTTCATGACTGAATCAGGACATCTCAATCGTGGCGAGATGGAGTCTTTGAGGGAGCTCCTGGGGGAGCCAGATACTCGACTTTGCGTACTTTCATCTACTGCTTTTGATGAAACTGAGAAAGGCTCAGGGTGTCTACTGGAGGAGGTTTTAACAAACCTTGCCTGACTGTCAGTGCCCGAGATAGGATTGGGCAATGCTTCCAAGCCCATCAACTTTGCTACAACACTAGGAGGTCTTTTGCACATTCCTGGCTCTTGTTGTGAGTTCGCGATTCTGTCATTAGAGTTGCCACTATTCATCTGTAAATCCTTCAAAATAGAATCTGATTTTGCATTTTTGTTAGCACCCCTCATTGAACCTTCTCTGCTGTCCAAGGAGAGCCTTGGTAGCTCTCTCAGCTTTGCGGTATATTTTAAGGTGTCTCGTGACTCAAAAGATCGACGGGGTATCTCTCGTCCATCGAAGGAGAACCGAGGGGCATCCCTGGGAACTTGAAACAAAGAACCATCTTTTGCTTCGTATGATGACCTTGGTGGTTCTCTGGCTTCATTAAAATAAGAAGGGGCTTCTCGAAGTTTAGCAAGAACTCTGAGTGACTCATTGAAATCAACAGACATTCTGGGCTTCCCATTGATTCCTACGTCATAAGATCCATCAACTGATTTAGAAAGTGGCAAAGGCCTAGGGGAATCTCTGTGCTTGACAGTGCGGCTTGCTGCTTCTTTGGTTGTAGTTTTAACAGATAAAGCATGAGCTTCTCTGTGGATTGATTCCTTAACCACATCACGTAAGTCAAGGGATTGTCGCCCTATCTGTGGAGAAGCATTGGGGTGGTTCATAGGTGGGTGGGGGTCCCTCAAAGGTGTTTGTGTAATGTTTCGGTCATAGGAAGAGAACTCAAGTTGAGATGACTTGTTACAATCAAGAGAGGAGAATGAAGATGAGCAAGAGGAGGATGAAAAGGAGGTCCTGGATGACTCCATTGAAACTCTTCGATTCTCGAGGACGTTCTTGTAGGGATTTCTTTCCTGTAGTTGCAATTTACATATAGATATGTGAATCCTCCCAGAAAATTGCAGACAGCTTCAATGGAGCTTGCAAATTCAAAATGAAGTTAAACACTTACCACAACTGATGGTAGATTATGTTCATTATTATTAGGTTCCATTCTACGGCTACCATGATTGAGGTGCAAGTGACCTGAAAAGAAAGAAAAGCATTTAACTTAGAAGGTAGAGATACCGATGGTCTTTACATGATGGAGGAGCATGCAATCCAACAGACAAAATGAAGAAGATGCAAGTTTTACACCACAAAGATAATGATAGTTAGAACAGAACAGGCTTCTCAGGGACATAGGGATTTTCTGCAAAGCCTTGAAATGGAAAAATCATGCCCTAGGCACATAAACATAACGATAAACACTGTTGAGAAACACTTTAAAATGGATTTTTATCAGTTTCTACAGAGGAAAACTTATTTTTAAAAAATCAAGACAATGTAAATTATGTAATCCAAGCAATAACATAAATCTGTGATGGACAGTTTTTTTTTTTTTTTTTCCTCTCTCTCTCTCTCTCTCTCTTCTAAACTAGCAGTTACTATCAAAATTAATCAACTATTCTCACAGTGATGTTGGAAGTCTGAAAAATCTAAAGGAGGGAAACGGTTGAGGAATCATGACAACAATAAAAAAAAGGGTAAAATTTTGGGCCATACTAACAGCAATTCAACATTTCCCTGAAGCTTCTAAGACATGATTGATTGCTATGATCCCAAGAAAGAAACTCATGAAACCACGAAAGCATGAACCAAAATGACAGTCCACTTAAGTACCAATTTGTGAATTAACTCAACCAAATAATTCAAAATTAGAGTATTAATACCCCAATTAAAAGGGATAATATACCTGCAGGAAGCCTTTTGGGACTGGAGCTAGTGATCCGCCTGCCAGTATGGATATGGTGGCGATCGAAGATCTGAAAGATGCCAGTCATGCATCCAATTTGCTTCTGCAGGTCTGGATTGTCATCTGTTAAGGCATGTAAAAGCTTTGCAGACATCTCCACCTTTGGTCTTCAACTACAAAGATTAAAGCTCAGACCTTTCAAACCTCCATCACCTACTTTGCAAGCCAGCTGCTTTATGACTCCCCTCACAAAGAAAACAGAACTCAATACCCTTAAACAATATTAAAACTGGTTTTCAGTTCCAGAACAATTGGAACAAGAAGATCCTAGCAGTTTCAGTGCAGAACCTCTGGGAATATAAGAAGTCAGAAACCACACCAAACTTTTCTATCCCAGAAACCCAAATCCCAATACACAAGGAACTCAGAGACAGGACAGGAAAACAAACTTCTAGTCTCTCTCTCAAATTTTTGCAAAACCCAGAAAACAAATTAAGCTTCCAAGAAGTACGAACAACAGGAATCAAAGATCACGTTCTGCCAGGTACAGGTACTGACTCAGTAAAAACTTTTTTTTTGGTGGTAAATACTGACTCAGTAAAGACATGAGTTACAGTTCTCGAACAAAACTGAAGTAACTCAAATTACTTGCACAGCATACTCTATAAGATGATTTTTTATCGACTCCAATAATCCTTCCAAACGCTCCAGTACCAATCAGAATGCTACTTAAAATCCTTACCTGTGCAAGTTCTTATCTCTGCAACCCAGATTACACTGCGCAGTGTACACCTCGGGAAACAAAATTGAGAATGAAAAAAACAAAGGCAGAAACAAAACAAAAGACCCCAAATCAATCTTTAGCTTCAATCCTCATTTCAACGGTGAAAAGGGAAGAAACAAAACGTGGAACCGCTTATTGGGTTTCACAAAACAAGAGAGACAATGCCATCTGTAAATGACCAAGTACCCAAAACCCAATAATCCAATACCCAATGCGCAGAGTTATCCCACACAGTGACACAGCAACATCTATGCCTCAAAAATCCGAACGAAGGACTGTTAATAATGCAGAATTGCAGACTGAATAGAGAACTCTGCAGACCCAAGGGAGATGTTTTTTGGGTTTCTGGGTTTCCTCAGGAAAACACCAAACAGAGTTACAGAAACGAAAAAGATACCGTGGCAGTACTTTAGCTCTCTTTAAAGAATGCCAACTAAGGTGAACAAGAGATAAGAAGATGATACATTCATATTCTATGAATTATGTGAAATGAATGAATCTACTGAAAGTGAGAGTCGGCATTTTTTTAATGTAATTTCTATCATGACTTTTATCCAAGGAGGAGAAGGTGAGACTTATATGAAACTTTGGAGATTTCAAGGCTGGCACACAAACAGAGAGAGAGAGTTGGAGATTGGTGGAAGGGAAATGCTTGTGGGTCAGATGACTCAAATCCTGCTATGGTCTCTTTATCACACTTCCATGTGGGCTGAGGGCTGATAATGTAGGTGGGTTTGGATCTGTCTGTATGGGCATGTGATGTGTGTCAGAGAGAAAGAAAGAGAAAGAGAGAATGAAGGAGAGAGGAAGATAAGAAGAAGGTAAGGAGTGGATCTGTGCTCTGGAAAGCCTGAAAAGTCCAAGTAGTCTAAAATTTGGAAGATTTCATAGTGGTCCAAATTACTACTTCACCCTATTGTATAATCCCATGTTTGACCTCATAAGCAACACGACAACTCAACAACAAATACCTGCCAGAAAATTTTTTCTGTACATCACCAAATCACTACTGTACTAATAAAAACTCTATTATTTTTCTTGGTCAATTGTTTCTTCGAGTGCTTGACAGCAAGAGTACTATTAAGTATTTTAATTGTTTCTTTTTTTACGAATAGATGGGCCAAGGAAGTACTTATTAGTTGTTTATTTCACAGAAGCTACCATTTTAGTTTAGTAAATAGAGCTTATAAATGGACAGTTTCAGGCTAAATTGGCTTTAGTTTATGAGTTGGCCGTTTAGGTTCCCTTATCATCTTTTAGGTGAAATATCAATTTGATCATTTTGATGGAATAATGATTCAAAAATAATTATTTTTTTTCAGTGCATTACTAATCTATGAGTACTCAAAATAATCTAAGAAAATAGTTCTCCTACTATCCAGAGGAAATATAAAACACTTCTTCCTTTCATAAATCTAAAAGTGGGTGATTTATTGAATATGTTGAAATTCAAGTTTAACTTACTGTGCTTATATGTTGGCTGGGTTGCTAAGAAAATTTACATTTCTTTTGCTTAGGAGAAGCCATTTGACATTGATGTATAATTTCAAAAGCAAGTCATTATTTGAGAGAAATTATAAATACCCATCTCAAAAAGATTTTTTTTTTTTATATTTATATTTTGAGAAAAGACTGGACACGCCACCATGGTCTCAGCATGTATCATTCTTTTTCTTACACTTTTAGAAAAAAACCCCTTGCCCTCCTGTGTCCAGCCATGTGATTGATGTATATTGCCAGCTTATCGAAAATTAGCGGCATGCCCAATTCTCTCCCTTGTATTTTTTGGAGGCTTTGGTGGGGACTGGGGTAGGGACGTAGGATTTAGAGAGAAGGTGGTATTTATAAAAGATTGTGATGGAAAACTATAAATGCTTACCAAAAATAAAAAGATGAAAAACTGTGAATGAATGCACACTTTTCCTTTTCATATTTAAATAATTATTAATACTTCTCGAGGTTTCATAATTTTATTTTTTTACTCATTTAGTATAATATTTTTTTTTTAATGATGGTAAATATTTTTCACATGTGTACTCAAAAAAATATGTTATGATAATGATAATTTTTTATAATGACATGAAGATAAGTCACTTTCAAATTATTTTTGAAAATCCTTTTATACCTCTAACTTAATTTTGGAAATAAGACAAGAGGTAATTAAGAGAATGTGTCAAGTTCTAAATACACCTGTACAAGAATCATTCAGACAATTAAATTAAAATAGAGAAGGCTTGAAAAAACTAATAAAGACAGGGTTTCTCTTCATTCATCCACGGTGAAGAGATTCCCTCTCTTTATTGCCGTTGGATGGGACTCTTAAGGGCAGTGTTGGACTTCATACAATTTGATGGACAAATTTATGACCCTCAATCCTCTTCACGCACAAAACTTTATCATACAAATAAGGACAAAGTTTTCCTCCACCAATAGAAGACGGTTCATCCACCATTCTAAAGTTTACAAACCCCTCCTAGGATTTTAGTATGTTCCAAAATACTCTCCAGATATCCATTCCCGCCCTCTCCCACCCCTCGGTGAATGGAATGGGTGGAGGGAAACTTGATCCAACAAATAATACTTCTTTTTTAACACTGAAAATCTATTTATAGAGGTCAAGAAAAATTCCCTTCCCTTTTCTTGTAATGGTAACCAATACAATAGCTTCTGGCTTGTGGCTTGTGGCTTGTGCTATTGCTTATGGGATGGATTGCTTGTTTGTTTTAATGATTATAACTATTATGTCTACATCTTTCCCTAGTCTCTATTGTTGGATCATTGAGTACTCTAACAATGTGGTCCAACCCATTGTTACCTGGAACAGAGGAAATGACACTAAATGCAAGACCTCATTCAGACAAACTAAGTCTTTCCCAATCTGCCAAGTTTCTCAAAGTGTACAAACCGTCCAAAATTCTGACTACAGTGGAAAAGGATGGTAACCCTGTAGAAATTATATTTCAGGTATGAACATGTTTGAAGATGCCAAAATATTTTGTTTGATCAGGTAAAGAAGTTGTTTTTAATCGCCACAGATATATCCATCTAATAATGTTTTACAATGAAAATGCTTGTGATGTTCATGCATAGAACTATAGAAAGTCTAGTCTTATGGAGGGTTTTTTTTTGGTTGTGATTTGTTATTTAAATGGAACTATTTATTAGTGTTTAAATTAAATGAAGAAAACATAAATATTTAAGTTTTCTGAATGATGCCACCTACCAACAACTACAAATTCACAATGACAAAAACAAATTTCAAAATAAATGAAAGAGAGATGGGCTGTTTTCATTGATTGTAAGAAACTAACCACTTTATTTTAAATAGTAAGGAGTTTGTTTGAATCTATTCTTTCCTTCCATGGTTTATTGACATTTGTAGTGGTCTTTATACTTATTTTCTTGTTAATTATATGGGTTGATGTTCTCTTTGGGGGGCTCCTGCGTGCACACGAGCCAATGAGAACGCATGTGTTGGCATCATAGCGGGGGTGGGATTTTCGTCTTAATGAGGTGGGACAGTCATTTCTCCCCCCTCTATGTCTTGACGTGGGTGGTACACTTTCCTACAGAGAACTTTCTTTCTAATGATATATGGGTCATATATACCTGTTCTAAAAAGAAGGTTTGGGGGGGGGGGGGGGGAGAGTGGCAATTGGGTCAATTTGAAAAGAATTCCATGAGAAGTTTCTAATAATTGAACTTCTATTATTCCATGGCTAGCTGATGTCCTTATTTGCAGTTTGCAACCTCTCTAGTATATTCCAAGATTTGGAATGGTGTATGTGATTCCTTGGGCACATGGCTGCCCACCACCCTTAAGCATTGTCAACTTTGCCTTGGTCTCACCAGTCACCTATTAATGCTTTGTGGGTCTCTTTTCTCCCTCACCCTCCCACCCTCTTAACTTCTCACTATATCAATGTTTTTTCTTAATTTGATTGATCAATGAAGTTTTGTTTTTTGTCATATTTTATTTTTATAATTTTTTTTGAAATTTAAACCAAAAAAAAAAGTATTCTATTCTTTTACGCGCATAATCTATCGGTGTTGTAGCGTATTAACTTATATTAATATTCTAATCTCACCAAATTTATTATTTTAATCTCCAATCTTGAATCAATATACTAATGCCTAATATATGTTGAATCTAGATATCAAGTTTCCATTCTATAAATGAGCTTTCAAACTGATCAGAAGGGGAGGGGGGAAAGTAAAATTTGAGGATTTGGACTTTTAGTGTAGTGGAATGAGTTAAAAAGTTTATTATATTTACTAAAATAGTACTGATCATAACTCCTTGGGAGGAGGATTTAAATATAAATATGATTGTCTTATGTATTCTCATGGGGAATAGAATGATACAACAACTAACTAATATATTTAAACGTGGGTCCCATTGTAATTTATTAATAATTTGGTAAAAATATCAAAGAGTTTTAAAGTATTTGGTATTGTATTGTTGTTTAGACTGGAAAGTCTCTGTCAAAAGGTACAAAAACAAATTATTTTTTCTAAAATGGACCATTAAACATAAACAGCCAAGAGAGAGAATGAAGAGGGTTAGGGAGTTGGAAGAATGAATACAGTAGTTCTTGTATGGTAGCTAGGAGGTATTATTTATAGATATGATGAGAGAGAGAGGTGTATGTTATTGGTGAAGCCTGATTTTTGATCTACAATGTACGATTGAGATCTTCGGAGGGCTATTTCGGCCTCGAAATGTCAAAAAATGGCAAACATCTTCGTCAAGGACAGGGAATTGTGTTGGGCTCATCGAGATCTTCGAAATAGTATATTATGGGATATACATTCTGTTTTGGTTCGACTCTGTCCGGTTTGGCAATTCTGGGTCCAGGGGTATTATTGTACTTCTTCGGGTTAGGGCTTCTCTATATAATGTTCTTATCTCTAAGAAGACTGTAAGAGAGGTTTTGTAACATTTCCAAAAAATAGTGAAATTCGTTCTATTGCTCTGTCGTGGATGTAGTTTCCCATCTTGGGGGTGAACCACGTAAATTTTTGGTGTTATGTGTTACTTGTTTTTCTCTGTTTTTATTTTTCTTTTGCAAATCGCCATTTTAAGCGTTATTTTTTTAAGAGTGTATGTATGCGTGGGTATATGAATGAATGGCTGTCATAAATCATACATTTATAGATGAAAGTGAATAATGTACCATGCACCACCCTCTTCCCCAATCAGAAAGGTGATGGTGACTTTTTATTTTTAATTTTTAAAATTGATGAAAAAGGTGATGGTGATTGGTTAGATAGAGAAAGGTGAAGATTGAAGGAATGGATATGATTCATCACCACTTGTAGGGCAGCTGAAAGTGAATGGATCACATGGAGTGTATGCCTAACTCTGCCAAGCAATTCCAACTACCCTATCTGAATCATCCCAAGACATGTTCCAAACTCCAAAAGGAACATTTAACTCTTCCCTCTTAAAAAATAAAAATAAAAAAGAAATGAGGGAACATTTCCCATTTGCCTCACCTTGATTTGCACATGATGTTCTCTATATATCTTTTTCTATCTTTTTCCCTCCCACCAAAACCCCCATGTGCTTTAGCCACATCAATGGGAATTATTAGTCAACAAGATTGGATCAAAATTAATTTCTAATAATCTTGATTTTGTGATCATTAACTACTTTTCATAGGAATTATGGTCAACTATAGTGTGCTAGAGAGAGAGAGAGAGAGAGTCTTAAAGTAGCAATAATTCAATGCAAAGGTGTTAGGATTTCATTATTCACATTCTAAGGACTTCCAAAAAGTAAACCAGATTGTGTGAACATGAAACAAGGGGGAAGTTTAATAATATATTACTAGGGGTTTGATCTGAATGTGAGGGAAGGTTCCTTCTTCAATCCTTTCCAATCAAGGTGGAGTGTTAAGCTTGGGGAATAAGGAAGGGGTCTACTTGAAGTGGAAAAATCAAACTTCTGTGGTGACACATCCTTAGTTATCTTTAGAAACTCAAAAGTGAAACATGTACATTTAGTGAAGTTCCAAGACTTCCACTTTTTGCCTTTGTTTTCACAGACAGTGTGGATAAAAGAAAAGGTCTGAATGAAGTGAAAAATCAACTTCTTTGGTGATTCCTATACTCATATAAATAATGTCTATTTATGCAAAAGTTTTCGTTCACATATAGAGTAGGATTCAGCCATCTATTTAGAGTTATTATTACTCCCCTTATTATACGAAGTCAATAATACCATCAATTATTTCCTGATACCTTCTCCACACCATCCGAACCCCTAGGTCAAGGAGAAAACTCGGTCCTATAAATAAATCATAAGTGAAACATATACACTTAAAATGAAGTTTAAGGCTTCAACTTTTTGCTCCTTTTTTTGTTTTAATCACAAACAAAGTGAAATTAATCTAAACCTATACGTGGAAAGAGTGTGAATAACACCGGATCGAGATTTGCTAGGGAAGGATCGTAATCATTAGAGACATAAATAAGTGATTAACAAAGCTTAATTAACAATTAACTATAGGCCCAAAACAAGGCAGGTCAAAAGGCAAACCACACAATGAAATGAAACTACCAAATGGTGAGAATCCAGCTAAATTAATATCCCTAATATGTGTATCATTTCATTGGAAAGCTGCAGGAGTTGGTTAAGGGGTCTAAACAATTGCTTTCGACACCTCATTACCTTAGTCATAGATCTGAATGAAGCCTGTTTGGTAGGTTTTTATGTTTGATTATTGAACCCAACGAACTTGATTTTTAAGATAGGCCCAGTTTGTAAAAGGGACCACTCTTAAGTTAGTTATCTTGCACAAAATATCTTCATTTAAACCTCATTAGATCTGTCTCCCATATGCCATATCCCTTGAAAAGCAAGGCATGATCCTACCTGACCTATGAGATTGGGTTGGCCACATGCTAGCTTAAGTGGCTGTATGTGCATCCATTGTTTCTAACATGAGAGTACTTTGAAGTTTGGATTGTAAGGGCATGGTATAGTTTACCTCCAAACATTTGCAATGCAGTAGATTGGTTGGGCCGACTTTTGTCAATTGCTACACCTTATTCACTTGTCAAGTTTCGACCCAAACAACGTTAGTCAAATGATAAAATAAAGTTTAATCAAGTGAGAAAAGAAAAGGAGAGGGATAGGAGCACCGCCGGTGTGTACTAAACTAGTAGGCAGCATTAATGGGGATGTGAGATGGGATATCATACAGGAGGCCGGCAAGGGGGTCATTTCATAGGGGGAAGAGAGAGATAGACAGTGGGCGTTAGCTTATGGTACACCGATGGTGTGTTAAAAACGAAATAAGAACTTCTGAAAAATTGTTGAAGAAAATGTACACTTGAAAAAGAAAAAAAATATCATAAACAAAAAGAAATATGATTAAATTTGAGTCTCACCAATCTATACCATTTTACTACATCAACCTTCTTCATGGGGCAAGTGGGCAATCAAGGAAATTTATTTCCTTGATTAGTGTCCATGAAAACTTACTGTGTTTTTTTTCCCTGGAGCATATGATTAGGGCAAGTTACAACTGTTGGAATTGCAGGGACCCCTAGATTAGCCACTAGTCTAATATATACAGTGACTCAACTCAACCGTATATAACACTTTGTATTTGTTTTTTCCCCCTTGTATTTTCAATGATCAATCTGTTTAGCTCCTACCAAGGACTGAGACATCAGTATCGGTCTCCACCTATACCGATCTAGATCAATCAATTTTACTTTTACTTTTCATTAAGCTGATTTTACTCTTGATCGGGTACCAATTCCTGATCCAGGATCAGCCAGGTATCAGTATCGGCCTAGACTGATACCGATACAATCCGGTCGATCCATGCCTCCTATTCCAACTTTTTTTTTATCATTTGTTAAACCTCTTTTGCCACGTGTACTTGGATTTGGCTGAAATTTCAAAAGTAGTTGGGGCATTCTTAGGCTTAGGCTTAGGCTTACCTGTGCACCAAATTTGGCTGTGAGGCAGGCTTCCACAGACCAGCCATGTTGCTGGATGCATCAGGCTGGTGTACTACCATGGTTCATTATCTATTTTCTATGATAAACTAGCATCATAGCACGGGCATGTTGATTTACTATAGCAGAGATATGGAAGTGAAATGGAGAGTTACTGGAAATAATAAACTAAATTTTGTATAAAAACTATAAGAACTTAGTACTGAATGTTTGAATTCGAAACAAAATGAAATATTGAACATTTTCAATGAGTTCAAGGAGCAATGCTATTGGGAAGTAACATCATAGAAGTGTGGACTGATTTTAAAGACTTGGTAAACTAGATGGTGCAGTAAAAAGAACACCAATGGTCATGAGAACTGTTCTCTTTTTTGTTTGATATTATGCTATTCTTAAAACTTTTGGTTCTGTAACCATATTAAATCAGGGTAGGATCTTGATAGCCCTGGCTCACAAACTGGCTACTAAGGCCAGAACTAGTAAAATCAGAAGAAAACTCTACAGACCTTCACCATATGTTTTTCTGTGATTAACTTTAATGATAGTTTTATTCCCATAGATAAATAAAACCCAAAATCAATCAAATTATGGCCTTATTATCATAGTGACTTGATAGAACAAATTTTGAAAAATTCTAGAAACGTTCAAAGATGCGTTGGGTAATTTTTAAAACCCAACTGAATCAGCAGTCAAACTGGGAAAAACTGTAAGGCCATATTTTTTGGCTCTTGCTTTTCCAAAACTTTTACTGAAAACCACTATAACACCAGAATAAAACGGAACCATATTCTTTAGATTCGAGGTCTGGTTTGGTTTTAAAATCTGTATTGCATTGATTAACAATTGATTTCACTTCTCCAAATGCATGCGAGTTTTGTTATATATAATTGGCAGTAGTAGTAAACAAAAGCGCCAAGAAAAATAAATAAAATACTTTAAACAAAAAAAAGAGTCTAGAAGAATATCCTTTGAATCAATTCAAGCAAAACTATACAAATTTGTATGAAGAAAACTCATTTAAGTTTGAGAGATTAAAAATAAAAATATCATAGTCAAAACTCTCTCATTTATAACACTCTTGATTACCAAAAAAACTTCAGCCAATTTTATGGCCATGGCAAATCAGCACTAAGATTACAAAGCTGCAACTTATCTTTTTCAGTTCTATTACCTTAATATTTCAAGTAACTGAACCCATTTGAAACATTTCAGTCAGTCCATTGCATACATATATATTCATAGGAAGTAGAAGAAATATTTCAAATTTAACAAATAATAGTTAATGCAGGGCCATACAAAAACAGTAACTTGAAACATTAACGTCAAAATAAAAATTACTTTCCACTATAATGTCATTATTCTACAACTTCGGATTACAATATCTTCAGTAATTTTGAAAGCAATACCACCTTTTCTTTTCTTTTTTTTTGGTGGTGGGGGGTGGGGGGACAAAAGTGAAACCATAATAAGAACCTTGAAGATTTTTACAGAGTAAGTTAGGGTCTTAAGGCACAAGTCAAAGGCATCAGAGGAAAAGAATCCACCCAACAGAACCTGGAATTAACTTATCAAGTTAACCCTTTGCATGAGTATTAACCAAAAAAAGAGTATAGAACCACCAAACGTACTTTGTTAAGAACATGAAAAAGGGAAATAAAGTCGAAGTGCCTACCCAATCGTTCCATTTCTGGCATATTCTTGAATCCCTGGTGTGCATTTCTTTCTTCAGTTTTATTCCACCAGCAGTTAAGAGTCTGACATTGAAGAAACACTAACAACTGGACAACAGAAGAATTTTACCAAAAATGAAAAACGAATAGCAGAATAAAAGGAAACACCATGTCTATCAAGCCAAAAATGAGTTCAAAGAATAGATGCCCTATATACCACAGGATGATAAGCACATAAGATGCTCATAGGTTGCAATCACTTCTCTCAAGAATCTTGAATTGTTTGAAGGCTTTGATACTTCCAACTTACAGTTGGCACCATTGTAATGATACAGGGGCTGTAAGTAATCTACAATCTACAGTACTCTGCCTACCACAGTACCACCTACACACATGTTCCCATCAAATTATCAAAATGTCTCAACTCTTAACCATTAACTATTTTCAATCAAAACTAAATAAGTAAAGAAGAAGAAATCAGCCAAGAAAAAAGTTAAGCAATGAAGAATGGAAGAGTGGGAAATACATCTTGCTTTTAGTGAAAATAAGAAAATACGCCCTGCCTCCAGGTTTACTTTCCTGTGAAAATTTCCAAGCTCATGTGATTTGAGGAAGGAGAAGTCAAAAAGCTATTGGGAACTTATCTGCCTCCAGGGTTTACTCCCATTTTTCTGCATCATTATGTTTTCCTCATGATTTTCCACCCTTTGCAGAGCAAACTCCTGACATCTCACTAGGAACTCCAGGATATCTTCCTTCAATAGATTCCAATATATCATCTTCCTTTGATTGTGGCCATTCTTTTCAAGGGTGTCAAGCCCCTTCTTCTTTTTCTCCAACCCCACCCCCCAAAAATTTTTCATGCGGTCATTTGTCTGTGAAGGACACTAACATTTCTATTAACTCGCAACTACAGGCAAACCTCCTCCAGCAGCTTGTGTTCCCCATCAGTGCTTCCTGGAGCATTAAACCTTTCTTCTTCCTCTTTACCTTCTTCCACCCTGCTCTGACGTTGTCATAATATTATATAGTATATGCACTAGCATGGCTTTACTTTGGCCAGCAACTCCTGCATGATCTCCTTCAATTGCTTTTGATCAAGTTCATCACTTTCATGATAATCCTGCCTCTTCTTTATCCTGTCTGCCCTCTTCCCTATTGTGCTTTTGTCATTATCTGTTGAATGAGAAGCATTTGCAATACTTTGTTCCAATGGCAACTGCTGCAACTCCAATTTGCCATCCTCCAATGGATGTTGATGCAGTTCACTGTTTCCAACATCATTGGGCATCTTCTTCCTCTTCCCCTTCTTCTTCTTCAACTTCTTATTTGTGGCATTCACTTCTTCATGACGTTCAGTTCTCTGAATAGCAGGATCCACCCTTACTTCCACCTGTGGCAATTTCATATCCAAGCTATCCGGCTCCAAAAGATTTTGGTATGTATTATCATTTTCACAAGCAATAGGTTTCTTCAGCTCTTTCCACGTGACTCTTCCTTCTCCTCGACCATCCTCCGTTTCAAAAGAATCTCCAAATTTTCTTTTCACCATTGATTTATGGCTTCCCCTCTCCAACAGCTTTCTGTGGGCTTCATTATTTGCTATGGTTTGTCCCAATGGCAACTGCCGCCACTCCAAGTTGCCATCCTCCAATGTATGCTGATGCAGGTCACTGTTTTCAACATCATTGGGCATCTTCTCCCTCTTCCTCTTCTCCTTCTTCATCTTCTTATTTGTGGCATTCACTTCTTCATGACTCTCTGCTCTCTGAAGAGCAGGATCCACCCTTACTTCAACCTGCAGCAATTTCATATCCAAGCTATCTGGCTCCAAAAGATTTTGGTAAGTGTTATCATTTTCACAGGCAATAGGTTTCTTCAGCTCTTTCCACACGATGCTCCCTTCTCCCCGACTACCCTCCATTTCAAAAGAATCTCCTAATTTTCTTTTCATCATTGATTTATGACTTTCACCCTCCAACAGCGTTCTATGGGCATCATTATTTGCTATGGTTTGTTCCAATGGCAACGGCCGCCACTCCAAGTTGCCATCCTCCAATGGATGCTGATGCAGGTCACTGTTTTCAACATCATTGGGCATCTTCTCCCTCTTCCTCTTCCTCTTCTTCTTCCTCTTCTTATTTGTGGCATTCACTTCTTCATGGCTCTCTGCTCTATGAATAGCAGGATCCACCCTTACTTCAACCTGCGGCAAGTTCATATCCAAGCTATCTGGCTCCAAAGGATTTTGGTCTGTGTTATCATTTTCACAGGCAATAGGTTTCTTCAGCTCTTTCCACATGATGCTCCCTTCTCCCCGACCACCCTCTGTTTCAAAAGAATCTCCAAATTTTCTTTTCACTACTGATTTCTGGCTTTCCTCCTCCAATAGTTTTCTATTGGCATCCTTATTTTCAATGCCTTTAGGCCTCTCCTTCTTACTCTTTATCTTTCTGTGCACCACAACAACTTCTGCGTGATTTTCTGTTGTTTGCATAACAGACATCCTTTTTCTTTTCCCTGGCAACATCGCCAAATTATTCTCCTCCAATGACTTTTGATCCAATTCAATTTTTTCAGGGAAATCACACGACTTGAGTTTCTTCTTCATTGTTAGCTGTGTTATGTCCCTCTTCTCATGCTTGTCAGCTATTATTTGCCCAATATCCTGATTTTCAGACACAAGTGGCCCCAGTCTACATTCTTCCGACAGCTTCGAAAGTTGATATTTACTTCTGTGCATATCATGTATCTTCTTCCTTGTTCTGCTTTCCCCATCCCGTTCCATGCTCCCTTTTTCATGATTTTCTTCAAGTACTAAAGCAGCATAAGCCAGCAACCATAGGCCACCCCTCCCAAGTAGGTCTCCATCTACATCAGAATTTTCAAGAATATCTTGGGTTTTCTTCTTCGACTTTCTCTTTCCTCCATCTGTGCTTTTTGCATGATTTTGTGCTGTTTGTAGCTTTTGCCGAGTCTCAACACATCCTGAGGTAGTCTTCATCAACGGTTGCTGACCCTGATGATCAGTTTCAGACCCATTGGACATCTGATTCTTCCTTGTCCTCCTTTTCCCATCCTGTTCCATGCTCCCTCCCTCCCTCCCTCTCAAGTAGGTCTCCATCTACATCAGAATTTTCAAGCATATCTTGGGTTTCTTTTTCGACTTTCTCTTTCCTCCACCTGTGCTTTTGGAATGATTTTGTGCTTTTTGTAGATTTTGCAGAGTCTCAACAAATTCTGAGGTAGTCTTCTTCAACAGTTGCTGACCCAGGTGATCAGTTTCAAACCCATTAGATATCTGATTCTTCCACCTTACTGTTTCATTGACAATGCCCACTTGTTTCACCTTACTGTTTCATTGACAATACCCACTTGTTCCACCTTACTGTTTCATTGACAATACCCACTTGCTCCTGGTTCTATCAAACAGATTCTATCTTCTCACTAAACAGTGAAGGAAGCACTATCTTCGTTTCTGTTTCTCTCCTTATGGGTTGCACCTTCTGTAGGCTTCGTTGTCTTGTTTAAGGCCTTCTTGTTGTACACATAAGGCAAACAATGCTTCACTAGCTTCTTTTTCTCCTCCAACTTCCAATCCTGTCCATCTGACCCTGTAACATTGCACAAACCGTATAAGGTTTTTATAAGAGAGGACACCATTATACACAAAGTTCGCCACATTTTCATCCAAAGCAGCACGGTTCGTAATCACCTTTTTCAACTCCCAGCACAGAAACTTGAGTCTTTTTCTTCCAAACATTATCAGCACATTGTAGTCTCACCACGGAACAAAGCAAGGATCTCAATCCTTTCTCTTCCAATGACTTCTTTTTCGAGATGATTTCAGAACCATTTTCTATCTCCTCTTAAGTCTTCCTGACTGTCAACGCAATCCTCTCCTCCTTCGCCCTTCACCTTGCAATTATTTCTCATGGGATCCTGCGGAATCGAACAAAACTTTTAAGCATTTCCACTCGAAAGAAAGCCATTTTGATCAAACTTGAAACTTTCTTCTACACAAGTTGTGAAAACAAGTACGGATTTCACTCCATAAATTGGAATATAGCACCAAATACCGGGGCTCGGCACCTACCTTCACCTCAATCAACTAGCCACTAACCCCTATCCCATTGTGGAAAACAGAGAGATTTAAGCCTAACAGAATATTTATGCAACGAGATTGAAGCCTGACACAAGAACATCTCGAGATTGATTGAACACAGAGACCCCTAAAAATTGATAACGAAGAAGAAAAACCGAAAAGGGGAAGAAATTTTAGTTCTGATTGTGAGCATCGGGTATCCTAAGCGTACCTGACTCTAGCTTCAATTTCAAATCCGCTGAACCCACTTTTCTCTTCCTTCCATTCCCCGAATTCAGATTTATGCCTACATCTGCATTCAGTAAAGAACTATTACCCTTCTACCCAAAGCTATTGAACTTTTACCCTTAGAACCCAAGGACATAAAGAGGAACGGTGTTATAGAGCACAGGAACAGATCCCCTCTCCAATCCAAAGGGACATTAGTGACATTTTTAGATTTTGATCCTCTACGGCTGGGTGCAGAGAGCGGCCACACACAGGCAGGGGCGAAATGACCATCCTACCCACTGCCCGAGCAGGGTCCACACACTGCCTGTGTGAGGCCACTCCCTGCCGGCCGTAAAGGTTCCAAATTGATCTTCAAACACCCCTCTATTCAATGCTGTTGTTGGGGAGGGAAAAGGCTTCTGTGCTGCAGTGGCGGGAGCTGGAGCGTCCAGCCCAGCAAAACCACAACAAAAATAGGGGTGGGGTGGTCATTTCACTGGTGGGTCCCACCCCACCCCACATGTGAAATGATCACCCCACCCCCTGTTTTTAGGTGGTTTTGTTGGGCTAGACACTCCAGCTCCCGCCACTGCAGAACAAGAGCCAAATCCGATTGGGTAGCCCCCATTAGGCCAGTGTACTACTAGCTTAAACTATAATGGTTCCCTTCGGGAGGGACATGGTGGGTTTGAATACGTCACTAGAGATAGTAGTGGACACGTCATCTTTGCTATTACGGCAGCTGTCACTCCCTCATTCGTCATCAACCATGAGTTGGAGGCTATCTTAATCGGGTGTAGAAGAGCTGGCCATTTTAGAGAATATGAATATGTGAATATCCATTCCAACTCACGAAGTGCAATTGATTGTATCAAAGGGACCAAGATGGATCCCTAGTAATGTTGGTGGTTTGTTGATTGTATTAGAAGGCAGCTAACATAGCAGTTTTTTCTAAGAAAATCCTTCAAAATTGTTTGAAAATAAAACCCATTAAAAAGCAAGAGGAAATGCCCTATACCTGATATGTCACATACTTGAGATAAGTTATCAAATCTAACAATGTAACCTATTTGAGGTATTCCTAATCTATCCAACAAAATACTAAATGACAGGTCCACATGACAAAATATAGACAAGCAGCCACAAAAACTATTACAGCTACATAGCCAAATCCTTCTTTTGACAAATCAACAAAGCCTACCAACAAAATGCCAGAAACAAAACTTGTTATTCTTGTGAACAAGTTTTTCCTGTTTCTCCATTCAACCATTTTTGAGGTTAGATAATAATTTTCGATAGGATTTGGGTTATTCCTATTGGGATAGCCAGGATAGAGGCGTCCCGATATAGACTTATTACCACTGAATTTTTTTATTTTTTTGGGAGAGAAAGACAAAAGGTCAACAAAGCAGTGTTTTGAATATGAATCATTACCCCTCCACCTGTGTTTAGCTGAATACCCATCTGATAGACTCGGACAACCCGTAAGAACTTTGAACCTTTAGTTACCAAAACATGTTCTTCAGCCAAAAGCTCGAGCTTCAACTAACTTTCAGGGAAGTTCACAAAAAATGACATTCAGTATAACTAATTGTTATAAATAACTCTTGTAAAAGCAAACACACAAATTTCAGAATTTCACCTCAAACACCCCACCCGTCTACTTTTTTCTTTTTTTTTTTTTTTTTTTTTTTGGGGGGGGGGGAGGGAGACAGAGAGACAGAGAGAGAGAGAGAGATTACACACAAAAATCGCTGTTTCTACTAATGAACCAGTAAAAATACAGATAAATTATAATAAGAACAACAATAACTATGGATTCGCAAATTCCAACCATCTCAAATAGCAGGTGGTTAGGATGTGGGAGTCAGAGACTATATAGATTTTCTCTTAGAGGTGAAAACCTGACTGATTGTAGCCGTGTAAGCCGTGTAATCCTAAAAAGGTTATCATAACAAGCAGATTTTAATATAGAAGAGTGAACGCGAGGGTGAGCTTGGCCCAGTGTTGGACTGATTCCTGCTATCCTTACAGATACGCTTGGAAAAGACTAACCACATCCCTGCACCAGCAGCTATATCTGGCAATCTTTACACTTGAGGCAACACTCTTTTGAACTGGATTCAGGTCAGTACATCGAGGATGGTCAACATTTGGAACTAAGTTTACAGAGCTCTTGACTAGAGGTGAGAGAAGAGCTATCGACATTGTCTTCAAGTTGTACATCAGATATCTTTGTCCCAATAACTCTAAGGTAGAAATCCCATGATGGATTCTTGCTTGTGATAGCACGTTGACCAAATGGATGTTCTTCCAAATATTTTTTAATTTCTTCAGCCATGGCTAATCCTTCCAGATAAACTCGAAGATCACCTCCTGGGCCTGCCATGAACCAGACATGAAATTTATGCATATTTGTATGGGACAAGGTAAGACTAAATTGTATTTTCTAATATTCATCAGAATAGACACAAGAGTGAACATATCACCAAAGAGTAGACCTTTTGCCCTTGAGGGTGGTCACTCCTACCAAATTGATGAGCCACTGTTAGGCATCCTGAGGGTATGAAGCCAAAATTTCACTCCTTTTTTGTAGGTTTTACCATTAGTTTATGACCCTTCAGGAGAATGATCTAGTGTATTGTATTCCACAGGGATCAGATTTCAACCAGTTTGTCCAAGTGGACACATTACAAGGTTAAACCACCCTATACATGTCAAGCGTGTATCATTACACACACAATTGGAACTCATAAAATTGTCCTTATGGTGCACCCTTCGTGAACCAAAGGGGTTTCCAACACCACCATTGTCATCATAATAATAATAGTAAAATAGAGATCATATTTTGGGGAAGGTCTTACCTAAAGAATTATCCTTCCTATCCAGATATGTGAACGGATATGGGAAAATTGCAGTGTGTGGCTAAATGACATGGAGAAAATGAAAAGTGAGAACAAGAATAGAATCCAAAAACATTGAAAGAACGCCTAGAGATGAAGAACCTAACTGGATTGCATAGAGCCTTGTATGGAGAATCATCTACCAACAGTGTGTTTGATTCATTGTAAACTCCCTTCTCCCATGGAAGATTAGGGTCATGCTTATCCCATAACTTCTTCAGTTCTTTGAGTACAAGTGGCTTCTGCTTGTTCTCAATAGTATTGAATCCTGTTTCAGTGCAATGTGATTGGTCCTGGACAAAATAATTAAGTCAAACAGAAGACAACTACAAAATTTATTATCAATTATATTTAAATTGTCTTGAATTAGCTCAGTTCCACTGCAATTAAGAATTCACTGTTGTGTGACTGGGGCAGGAAGGTGATTGCAGCACTGGAGGATTTAACAAACATTGTTACATGGATTGATTTGCATTCTCCTAGCAACTAGGCTACATTGTGACTGAAGATAAAGGGGACAGTTGTCCACCTCTGAAGTTTGCAATCTTTATATAGATGATATGATAAGAAGTGGGCACACTTCTTTTTCCTCTTATCTTTATCACAATAAAACTGCCAGTATCAATAAAACAGAAAATGTTGTGTAATCAAGTTCATCACAATCCTGGTGATATTCCTGGTGCATTAATAAGCTTTTGGGGGAGAGGGGTTAGAAGAAGCAATAGAAAAAGTAGCATTAGAACTTTTAATCTTATGTTCACAAATATAGCACATTTTCATTTTCTTGGTTGGAAGCTTATTCAGTATTTTAAGATCTTTAAAAAAAGAAGTCGGTACAAAAACAAATGAAAACAACAAATATACATATTTCAGAATCAAATTTACTTACCCAGCAAAACAGCAACTTATGCTTCATATCTTCCATAAGGAAATCAATTACACTGTCCACATTTCTCCTGCAGCAGTTTAATAACTTTTAGACATCATCATGAAAAGAACTGTATCATAGCACTAAGTGTACCCACCAGCAAATTCCAAAACAAGCTGAAAAAAAGAAAGAAAGAACATTATATATCCAAACCAAAGGCTTAAAAGTACTTGTTTCTTGATGACCAGACACCCACTTCAAATCTCTCAAAGCAGAACTTCAGGAAATCATCATAAAATGGCCTCTTAAAAACTGAAGCAAGAGAAATTGTTAGAACCAAGCAATAAGTTGGAAACAGGCAAACATCTACCTTCAAAGGTCAAAATTGTGCTAAAGCTAAGTTCCAGAGTCAATACTTACGTGATTTGTATGCAATTTTCTTGTCTGGTGTGTATCCATTAGGGATAAAAGGCACAATATCAACAAGTAGGCCATTAAGATCAAGAATAAGTAGTTTTCTCCTGGAACAATGGGGTGATCTTCCTGGTAAAGACGGTAACTTCTCCAAAACATAGGCTTCTTTATTGATGGAACCAACTGAAACATCATCTTTCATTACATTCACATAGGCTTCTTTATTGATGGAACCAACTGAAACATCATCTTTCACTACATTCACATCACAAGAAGGATGCATTTCTTCCATCTTGGATTTAGTCACGGATACTTCTAGATTCCCTTTGCTGAAAATATTACATCCTTCTGTTACTGGCTCCAACTCACCCTTGGTTTCCCTATTATTTCTGTTGTTTTTCCCTTTGCTCTCCTCTGCTGAAAGTGAATTACCTGACCAACTAACAGAGGCCTCTCCCATTGAACTGTTTTGTACAGTTTGTATCACTTTGTCTGGCTCCATAATATTAAGTAAGGAGCATGATGACTTTCTTTTCTTTCTTTGATAGGTTTTAATATTTATTACCTTTTTCTTCCTCTGATATGTTATTATTGAACTAGTCTCGGCACGCTTTTCATTCTTTTCCAAAACAGTATCTGCTCTCTTTGGCAAACGGGAGGACACCTTTGGGATCATACCTATGAACACTTCATGATTCTCGTTATGTTTCTTTTAATTCCAGTGTTATTCTCAACTGTTTGAAAAGCAACTTCTATGTTTCCGTTGTTCTGAGACTACAGGGCTGTATATCCTTTCAAGGAGTATCATGCACTTTATTATCACTAGAAGCAGTTTTAGTAGTTAGTAATGAAGTAACAGAATCGCCTATTGGGAATCTCCACGATCTCAGCCAAGGATTGTGTGCTCTTCCTGTCCTTTTCTATCTTGATGTCCACGTCCTCCGATTCTACTCCAATGCCTCCTCACTGATAAACAAGAAGTTTGCTTCCTTTTCTTCCTTTCTTCTTGCACCTCCCTTTCTCACAATTTGATCCTGTAATATCATTAAATTTATCTGAGCTTCCACCCAAGAATGGAACACGATATTAATTTCCTTACCCTAACACCAAAAAGTAGTAAGACCTAAATGCATCATCATCAAAAGCAAGAAGTAAGTATGGGGGAAATTATATCATGTCCAACAGCCTCTAAAGGTTGCAAGAAGAACCACAGATTTTATACTGCTTTAAGGCACACCACTGTGGAGTTAGTCAAGATAAGGGAGAACAACCCACCTGGAAGATCTTCTAGGGAAAAGTTTAATCAAGCCTATGAACAGTCATGCATGGGGGAAATTAGATCATGCCCAATAGCCTTTAAAGGTTGCAAGAAGAACCACAGATTTGTCTACTACTTGTAACAATATTATATAAATAAAATAAACTCTCTAAGTGACTTATCTACATCAGATAGGGTTTTGAAATTCCTCCCCAACATCTAAGTATGAGATTCTTTTTCTGGTTATACTACAAGCTAAGGATTAATACTACCAAATTAACACACAAAATAAAAGAAAAAAGGAATCAGTCTTGCCAACATTGATGGTACTACTATGGAAAAATGAATCAGTCTTGCATTCATCAAATGGTATACCATTACAACTATCTGACCGCTTACTCATGCTATTCCCCAACAGCTACAAGTTAACAATATGACCTGTGATTCAAAACTGGAGAGTTGACGGTTGCCCAACAGCCTAGGCACTTAAATCACAAATTGAAGTTGAAAAGCAAGACATAACACATAATGTCTGAATCTGACAATGTAATAAATATTTAAAGAATAATAAGGAGACAATATGAAAATATAAAAACTATTGTATGATTAAAAAAAAAAATAAGAGAAGAAAATCAATACTTTCTTTTTAACTCATCATAGCGAAACAGGGAGAAACAACATCATATGCTCATCTAAAAGATGAAAGAATGAGAAATGGTTAATTACTAACCCAATAAGAAGTTAGGCCATATAACATTAATAAACAGGATACATGGGTGAGCAAAGTTAGCCAACATGACATATTATCTTATAGCACAGGCCTCAAGATTGGATGTTAACTTTGAAAAATAATATATTAGAAGTAGTGTACGATTTATAGAGTTATAGTTCCCTCTCTTTCTTTTCCTGTTTGCTACTCTATATGATTCATACAAGTACAAATGTATGAAAGGAGACCTACATTTGATTTGACTATAGTTGAATTATATGAAAGGACACATACATTTACTATGGCTAAAATTAATTCATTTAGCAAGCAGGCATTTGTTTTCTTTTGGGGGGTGGGGGGAGGAGATTGGAAAGATAATGATGGTTCTTAAAGGTTCACCGCCTCAACAGGCAACATTGCTTTGGGTTTTGAGAACCTCATTATGTAGCCACATGAATTATGTAATGACATTTTGGGCAATCTGGTGCCTTCTTAATTTGTATGAAGAAATAGCAGCAACCCAATTCACCAGATTTAGTGTATCTGCTTTGAGAGTAGGGTGAATAAAAGCCAGGCCCTCACTAAATCGGCAACAAATGACACTTTCTAAGTGAACTATACACAATTTAACTAATCTGTTGCACATGCACAACATGTTCACTTCCATTCCCTTAAAATTTAAATATCCCACTCCTGTACTATATGAAATTTTCTGTGTAAGATCCAATCATGAAACAGTAAAAAGTTCAAAGTCTTGCTTCTTGAGTTAACTTCTTGTGACAAAAATTCAATTTTCCATAACAGGAAACCATAAACAAGTTATATAATGTGTAACAAACATTTAACTTCGAAAACAGAGAATTAGTTACTCTAATTGCACATTTTCCAGACCAAACATAGTATGAATAAACGAAAGAACTAAACTTTCCTTTTCTACACGGCATGGACCAAATGAACTCCCCTTCAAAACAACAATTTAATCCACCAAATAGCCCTGTCAGTACTTCGAAAGATCGAAATACCTACTTCTGAGAATCCAGACCAAAAAAAAAAACTACTATCCACCAAATAGCAGAACATAAAAGGTTTCGAGTGGACGAATCGAATGAGGGGAAGGAAAGTAGATGAAGAAACAACAACCTGAATTCTCAGTAAGAAACAAACAATAAAACAAATCCGTCCAAGAAACGATGATCCAATGCGAGTATCATACCTCGAATTAAGTAGAAAACTCTGCGATAAATTTGAAGTGGAAAAGAGGAAAATTAGATCTGAAGTTCTTCGGAGGCGAACGTGGTACAGGTGTAAGGGTTTCACCTGTTGTTCCTGCTTGCGTTGTTACCCGTACTAAATCTTTTTCTTCCAAACCAGATCAAAGGGTCTTCTTTTCTCACGTAAAGTCTTTTCAGAATTCAGATACCAATCCTAGTACGTCAATATCGGTCACTTGGTAATAATAAGTAGAGCTCCGTTTCTCTGGGTTCAATGCCCAATGGCCAATGAATTCCATGGTCAATTAGGCTATGTTTGGCTGTCAAGAAAAAAAAAATAGAAGAAAATTTAAAAAGACCATCGTCTCTTCAATATCTGTTTTTCTTAGTTTTTTTTTTCTTAACATCCAAACATAGCATAAATGGAATCGACGATAGGATCACCCTCAGCCCTTATATATGAATCCAATCCAACCAAAATCGGTTTGAAAAAAAGCCAAATAATTGGCTGTTTTAATCAATCACTTCCAATCAGGATTGGTCTCAGCCTATTTCAATTTGACTGATGCACTCCTGATAAACCTTGGCATCATCATGATTTTCTCATGTAATGACAAATGAGGAGCAAAGCTCCAAATTTCCTTAAAGAAGCTTGATATCCTTCATAATGGTGGAGACCTCTCAACAGGTGTTGGAATATTTTGTCGATGTTTGGTATGCATTCTTAGAATGTATTCTAGGTTGATTTTGTATTTTTTGATGATAAAATCAACTATTTTTAGCATCCGATAATGCAAAATCGACCTAGATTGCATTTCAAAAATATATACCAAACGCAACCTTCATCAGCCAAACACCAGAGCAACACTTGACAATCCGTATAGAGAGCAATACGTGGCAATCCGACATGAAGAGCTGTCTTCAATCCCATTCTAAATGTCATAGCCTCACTAACTACTGATGATACCCTCAAACTTGTGTAAATGACCAAATTACAAATTACTTGCTATTTTATGGGTTTGGTGGATCCCTTTGGGTTAGTAGATATTAACTTCGTGGTCCCTGTTTGTGTAGTATAATAAACAAAATCCCCCAAACCTAATCTTGGAGTGTTTGGATAGGTGTATGGCCAACCCAACTAGGGTTACATTGTGGCTTAATGCCTCTCTTGTTATTTTGGTCTTGTTTGCTTTAGACCACTATCTTATTTATAAAATACTTTTTCTAATAGATCTTCTTTTGAAAAAAAATATTTCATTTCAAAGAAGTATGGTTTAAACACTCTAAGCTTCTTTTTTTTTTTTTAAATCCTGATGGAATAACATCCAAAGCGTCTAAGGTTATTTTGCAGCTCTTTGAGGTTCTAATAAAACCTTCTAGCCTTTAAAGTTTGAGGAAATCTTTTGGTTGCAGAACTCGTGTATTTCCATTTTATCGTAAAGAGAAAAAAATACTAGATATTTTCATGTTGGTGCATCTAATAATGATTAAAAAATAAAAAAAAAAAGATCTATTACTTATGTTTTGAATAATGAATATGTAAAAGTTTTTTATTTGACTTTGACTGCTGCACTTTGGGTCTATTCTCTACTTCTAACCCCTTAGATCCTTCTTTGTTAAAAATCTATTTTATCCAATCATTTACGAGGATGAAAATGTGTTTCTTTCGGCTCCTCTGAAGGAGGATGTTAAACATGATGTGTTAAGAAATGGAACTCTTAAGGCTCACAGTCATGATGGGATTCTTGTCAATTTTTTTTTTTCCTTTCAAAAATGCTAGGAGACTATTAAGTATGATGTGAAGAGTCTTGTTCAAAATTCCTTTATTAACAATTAGGGGCGATGTTCTTTACCCAAGAGTGCAGGCTGCGCCCAAACACATGGGGTGGGATGGCCGAGTTGTTTGGGTCATTCAGGGGGCGGGGCGGTCATTACGTCCACCCCCATGGGTATGGGCGCATCCTGCTCCCCTAGTGTAGAGAACATTTTCCCTTAACATTTATATATTTTTTGGAATTAGTCATACTCTCTCTCTCTTTTTCTTTCAAAAAGGAAAAATGTTGGGGGAGTGGATGATTTCAAGCCTATTGGCTTATGGAGTGTTGCATTCAAAGTCATTGTTTTTTTTTTTTTTCCAAAGAGGAAAATGCTGAAAGAGTGAATGATTTCAAGCCTAGTAATTTATGGCATTGTTAATGTCACGCCCCCATCCCAACAAGGGATAAAATACATTATAAGGGGTGACTAGGACAACGCTTGTCATCCCCCCCCCCCCCCCCCCCCCCCCCCCCCCCCCCCCCCCCCCCCCCCCCCCCCCCCCCCCCCCCCCCCCCCCCCCCCCACTGTCGCGTGATCATCGACAATGTCCCAACGCATACCATAACTAATATTAAAACAATATAATATATCAGTGCGGAAAGAGAAATATTACATTCCAAATGATCGTAGTTTTGCGGAAGCGTATAAAATCAATAGTTACAAGGTGATCAAAGCCTAGATGATAAATATCGTAGTTAATCCATTTTTCATTACCATCTAATAATGATTAACAAGGGTATAACAAGAATGTTTTTACATGAGCCTACGCTCTAAAATAAACAAAAGGGGAACAAGTCCCAAGAATTCTCACGCCCGTAGGCACAATCGTCACAAGGGCACCGTTGCCATGTTCCTCTAACACAACTTCCGGCTCCTCCGCACCGCATCATAATCTAAAAATTGTGTACACGAGGGGTTAGCTCTCCACCGAGCGCTGAGGGGATGGGGATGCACAAACACACAATTCACATAGTCCAATGATGCATGCATATGTTAAGTAAATTTTTCACCTAACATATTCATATATAAAATATGCAATATGCACAAGCATGCTTAATAATTTATAATGATGACATAATATAAAATGCAATAATAATATCAAGCCCAAACAACCAAACCCACTCACAACGATACGCCTAAGCACCAAGATTATTAGTTGTCGCCCGATCAAGCAATAAGCCACAAGATGAATATATTAACCTAAACAAAGAGTGAAATAAGGTTAAACGAGCGAAGGGAAAGGATCCCTAAAAGGTCTTCCATAATCACTTAAGTATAAGGTTTTGAAACAAAGTGGTTGCAGGAGTGGTTTCATGCCCAAATTTCGCAACCACATGCAAATCCTAGGAAACCAGGGGTTCGTGACGCTTTAGTCAAGGTCATTCAGATGTGGTTTCGTAAAATCGAAACCGAGTGTAAATCCTAGGAAACCAGGGGTTCGTGACGCTTTAGTCAAGGTCGTTAGATGTGGTTTCGTAAAATCAAACCGAGTGTAAACCGAGCTTCACAGGGGCCTTCTCTGAAGGTAATTTCGTGGTGGTTTCTTGCAGTCTAAAATCACATGTAAATCCTAGCTAACCAGGGGCTTAGGAAGGTCCCGCCAAGGTGGTTGCGGTGTGGTTTCTCGTGTCCAAAACCACATGTAAAACCACATACCGCAGTAATCGAAAATTGAAGGGTTTCTTGCTAGGGATTCATTTTCCAAGGGGTTTAAAGGTAGGGAGGCTTCAAGAAAGCTTCCTCCTAGGTCCATTAGGTTCTAAGACCTCATTAGGTCCATGTAATCCCATGGATTTAAGAGGAAAAACAAAGAGAACCTAAATTATGACATAATAGGGTAGAAACCTTAAATTTCTCAAATGGAAAGAGATTGCTTAGGCTTAGAGGTTGTAATGGAGTGAAATAACTCCACCATAGTCAGGTTTAGAGGTTCCATCGATTCCTTGGGTTCCAAGAGAACCCTAGGTCGAATCTCTCCCATTTCCCAAACCTCAAAACTCAAAATAGATGAAGAGATGTGGGTTTCAATTGCTTACCTTCTCCAATGTAGAAAAGCTCCAGAGAGGGCTCCACAAGGTGAGGTTCCAAGCCTTCAACCAAGCTTTTCCATTCCTCCTTCTCCTTTTCTCCTTCCTTCTTTCTTCTTTCCTTCTTTCTTCTTTCTTCTTTCTCCTTTCTCTCCTCTTTCTCTCCTCCACGATTTAGGTTAGATGGGAGAAGAAATGAAAATGAATGCTTCTCCCCCTTTGTCTTATTTATAGAAAATGGGTCTTGAGTCCTTTAAGTTAAATGGGTCAAATAGCTAAAGGTACTTTAAGTTAAATGGGTCAAAATAGCTAAATGGGTGGATCCAAGATAAATGGGTCATTAGCCAAATGGATAGTTTAAGTTAAATGGGTCAAGAGGGTTTAATGGGTTGACCCATGGTCTTATTTAGAGTACAGGAATGGGTTAACCCATCTTTGGGTCAAATAGAGTCAAATGGGCCCTCAAGTTGAATGGGCCTCTTAACTAAATGGGTCCGCCCACGTTCAAAAAGAACCACTGATGGTCTATCCACCATAGGATTATAAGCCCATCACACGCTCCCTAAATAAGGGGACCCACAAATAATATTTCCAACTCAACTAAAAATAGGCTAAATCTTGACCGCACTCGAGGCATCGAGAAAAGGATAAATAAATAAGCCAAGGGTCCATTGCCATGGGTGTCAATAAGCCCGAGGTCAATAATTTGTCTATGATAACCACACGCACATGATCCTGGGGATCAGATTCTTGCCAATAGGTTTAGATAAGTTCTTTATAAGATTATCTATTCATTTCAAGCAGCGTCTGTTATTATAAGTAGCACATTTATGATACATAGTGCTCGTGAATTTTTTATTTTCTTAGGAGTCATACAGGCAAGTGTGGGTGGATGGCTCTAAAATTAAACATGTTCAAGGCTTAGATAGGCTTGAGTGGGGTTTTCTTAGGGTTTTCTTAGGGGTATCTTTGAATATCCAGGTTCAGTCAACATTGTCGTAACATGATTTGCTACCTTTTATCTTATTGTTGTTATTCTAAAAAATTTAAGGGTGGTAGATTTAGAACCCTCTAAGGGGATTCGTCAAAGTTGCCTTTTCAGCCCTCATCTTTTTATCCTAACCATGAAAATGATGTATAGACTACTGAAGATTCATCGTGAGTTAAATTATTTTTGGGATAAATACGCATACCCGCTAAGTGGATCAAAAAGGACAGATGCACACCTAATTGACTGACAATTCCACCTAGACCCTTCGAAATTCCAGTATACATCCCTAATTCACAAGATAAGGCCATTTTGTTCCATTCCGTTAAATTCAAACCAAAACTACTAATTGGACGATTGTGAAAGGACAATTATACCCTTTAATAAAAACAAGAAAATAAAACAAGAAAAATGAATTTGTAAAATACCTAAAATACCCTCCCTTATTTCCCTTTCATCTTTTCATCTTTTCTCTCTCACTTTCCCTTTCACGATCGAGACGCTGTAACCTAACTGGAGCTCAGCCAGTGGCGTCCCCCCCCCCCCCTCTCTTTCATCTTCTCTCTTCACCCTTAGGGTGAGTGGTAATTCTATTCTTGTGCTTGAAAGTGCTAACCTCATAGTATCCTTAGCCCTAGCCCTGTCACTGATCATCAAATCACATATGTTCAAGAACTTTCAAAATTTCTGAAAAAAGAAATTTATATTCTTTTTGGGTTGGAAATAAGGGAGTATTTTGGGTATTTTAGGTATTTTACAAATTCATTTTTCTTGTTTCATTTTCTTGTTTTTATTAAAGGGTATAATTGTCCTTTCACTGTCGTCCAGTTAGTAATTTCTGTTTGAATTTAACGGAATGGACCAAAATGGCCTTATCTTGTGAATTAGGGATGTATACCGGAATTTCGAAGGGTCTAGGTGGAATTGTCAGACAATTAGGGGTGCATCTGTCCTTTTTCGGTCCACTTAGGGGGGTATGCGTATTTATCCCATTATTTTTTTTCAAAAGAGTCAAAGTAAGGAGAGATACCCCTAAGATCTTTCATTTGTTTTTTGAAGATGATACTTCAATATTTTTTCGTGCATATGAAAATAATGTTTGCACTATTGACGTTGTAATAAACTTTCCAAGATTTATCTGGACAACAATAACTTAAAAAAAAGGAGGTTATGTTTAGAGAGAGAATTTTGCTATTATCGTTATTTTTTACCCCTTGAAGTTCGCTACATGTGTCACTTGCACCTACACACTTTAGGTTTTTACACTTGTCCCATTTGTTGCTGTTTAGGCTATGTTTGGAAGCCAAGAAAAGACAAGAAAAAACATAATAAAGTAAAATCATGATGATATAATGATTGATTTATATTTCTATATCTCTCTTTAAATTTAAAAATTTTTGAATTTTTTTTTCTTTCTTTTCTTGACTTCCAATCATAGCCTTAGGGCGAAAAAGGTGTTTATGAAAACAAAAGAAAGTGTACGTTGGTAAAGAGGCTCTGAACTCTCATTGCAAACCGTACGTTCTGGTGATCTGAGGATCTGAACTGCCTTGCAAACCGTCTGTACAACGAAGGATAACAGAATTCGTGAGTCGTGAATCGTGAATCGTGAATCGTGACTCGTGACAATATACTGCTGACATGCCAAGTTGATCAGAAATCCCACAGTGTAACTGGCATCGCGTCATCGACTCAAGTCCCGCCACTTCTTGTTGACGACGTGGCGTTCCGTGTCTAACCCTAGATCGGAGTAGAAGAACCCGAAAATACCCAAACCCGATACCTATAATTCAAGAAACATGAAATCCATTGGGTTCTTCCTCAAACGTTCATCTTCCTCCCTAGAAACCTGGTTTCTGAAAACCCAAAAGAGAAGAGGGTTTTTACTCATCTGCCTCGCACATAATTCTGCTGTCTTCGAATCGTTGATTCATCCTTCGATCGTGAAAATCTCTCTCTTCGAGCTTCCACGCACAGAACTCTGAAGTTTCCACTTCCCACCGTCAGTTTGCACTTTCGAATCTTGAAAATCTCTCTTCGAGCTTCCATGCACAGAATCCAATTCAGATCATTTCCAAAACATTAGCAAGAAAAGAATCTTCAATTTTATTAACATAAACGAAGCAGCCCTAAAGGTATCTACAGTAACTGAAAAGCTGCAACTCTGATAAAACCATAGACAAAACCAACAAAAATCCAGATGGAAAACAGGGTTTATAAATCAGTCCCATGGAAATTTGCACTTTCCTGTCTCCCATATGGACCACCTGCGGACATCAAGCTCCTGTAGCCGCTCCTTTGATACTTCTCTCTCTACTCTCACGTTGTAAAACCCTTCCAATGGCTTCTCCACCTTCATTGCCCTTAATGTACCAATCAAGCTCCGCTGGGCGACGGCGGCTCCATGCATCCCAGCCAATGGAGGGGCAGGGCTTGGAGAGTAAGAGGCGGTGAAGCTTGTCGTGTCGATTCAGAGTCTCGGGTTTGGGTATTTTTGAAATCGGGTTGCAGAAAGTAGGTCAATTTGGGGAGAAAATGGAAGAATATGGTAAGAGCCGTTGGATCGTTCCTCTCCACGTGTCGCGTTCCCAGGTAGGGTTGAGCTAGAGTTGGGAGATGTGAAAGTTGGAGAGGAGCCGAATCCCTCTCACTGTGCTGCTGCTTTAGAGTGGAGACTGAATCCGAACACTCAAACATCGGTAGACAATATCCACCGTGATTCCATTACGGGCCAGACAGTGAGCTCTCTCTCTCTCTCTCTCTCGCTCTACACCTCAATTTATTGAACGAGAACAATGGAGGAAACCGAATATGTAAATTCCATGTAATATTTGGGTTTGTTACTAATATGATTGCGAGTGTGAGAAATTTTGGTGTTTTTTATTTTCTCCTTCTATTATTCTGTGCAGAAAGTACACATTACAAAGCTAAATAGGTTGAAGATGCCTTCCATGGCAAACACAGGAAACGAAAATTTCTCCAAAAACCAACAACTCAATGGGAGGATCGTTAAGAACGACACCAAGTCTGAATCCTTCACAAGGCGAGATTTTCTTTCCCCTCCGCCCCTCCTTTCTATTTATTACTTCTTGGTGAAGAATGTCATTCAACTTTTTTTTATAAATTTCATGATTCATTAGATTGTTTTTGGTTTTGCAGGAAGCAAAGAATCTTGCAACAGAGGAAATCTCTACCTATTGCAGAAGGTATTTATTAAAATTTCATTTAAAAGTTTCACTGAAAGCTGAATTGCGTTATTCGGGTTTAGGAATCCATACTTAGTTGCTTTTATTCCTGTAGTTGTCAATTTTCAAATTCTTTGATGGAAAAAGATTCCCAGCCCGACAGTACGGGGATGCTTTCCGGCACCCTCCCACATCCTGATTAGGTGTCTCCCCACTGACACTCTCTCCTCCCCTCCCCGACCATATGGGTCCCCAGATGAAACCGTAGCCCACACCGTGATTTGTGTGGCTTGGGAGAGTGTGGGGAACCATCTCCATTCTTTTAATGTCGTTTATTAAGATTAATGGTTAGAAATGCTAATCTGTAACTTAAAGAGGCCTTTAGATTATGTTTATTTAGTTAATTAGTGGGACTGTGCTCAAACACTTCAATAAGGGGATTTATACATACATATGCTTTTGAGCATCAAAGAGCTTAATAGTATGGTGAAATTGGTTTAACTGAAGACTAGTGTCTTTATGGAAAAGCAATGTCCTTGAAAGAAGCCTCATAGGTCAAGCATGCGATGTCCTGATTTACTCCAATTGAAATAATGACTTGTTAAGTTATTTTACCCAGGTTTAACTGTTTGACTTAATTAAGGAGAGGTTAGTTTGTTTAACTTTTTCATTTTTGAATTTATATTACATTGTTGAGAAATGTCTCACCGAGGCAAATGAATTAAATAGGTTATTTGATATGTGAATTATTAGACAATATGTTTCTTTTTTTAAAATAATTGTACAAGAGAATACCTGATGTAAAAGATCTGGCATCTAGGGTTTCGGGTTTATATCCTATTAGTTGGCCATTTGGTAACAGTATCAAGATTGGACCATTGATTGTAGTTTTACAACAAAAAATGATTCTTTGTTGTAATGATTGAAAAATCTTGGTTTGTTTCCATAGGGAGGGAAACCATTCCTATGTCTTCTTTTCCTCTTGTAGTCATGCTTTCAAGGACTGTACTCATACCAACTCCAGGATGGAGTTGCAGTATCCTCTAAATGGGAGAAGGATAACCTTGACACAGTAGTACTCTTGCCTCTCTTGTTATAGGCCCCGGTTACGAATTCAACTCATGTTTCATTTTGTAATTATTGTTACAAATATAGTGCATGTAGAAAATAAGTGCCCTCATTGTTAAACCACCACTGAGTTCATTAACTGCTAGTTGGCCATTATCTCCAAGTTGATCACCTCGCCGGTTCGCACTAGCACATAGCTGGAAAAGCACTAGTTGACCACTATCTCTAAGTCAGTCACCTAGGTTCCAAATGTTATGCAACGACCAACTTCATATAGTCAATTGTTAATGACTTAATATACACATTTTTTTTTATGTGTACTTTTAGATACTTTTTTTCTATAAACATTAGGTGAAATTTGAGGGGGCTAAAAGTGCCATTATAACAACATATCCGTCAGGGTTTTGGGGGCACCTGTGTATAGTCGCAATGTTAAGGGAAGAAGCTTTCTTCTTGGTCCTGGTTCTTTCCCTCTCCCTGCCCTCCCTAATGGAGTTGGGTCCACCTATCAACAGGTATTAGGTTCCAACTCGATAGACAGGATCACAAACTTCGGCTTAAAAAGCCAGAACCAAAGAAAATTAATAACTCAAGATCAGAAGATCAGTTTACTTTCAAATCCTGGTCAAATGAAGGTCTGATGGAGTAGAACAAATCCCCAAAATATGATAGAAATCTGATGGATGGATAAGGTTGTGCAGGGTGTTAGGGACTTTACAGGGCATAATTCATCCTTAAAAGCTAGCCATTAAGGAGAGGGTGCCCAAGTACCTATAAGTCTCCACATAAGACTATTCACATCTGATGTGGGATTATTACTTCCATGTGGAACCCCAACAACCTCCCCCTCCACGCGGGAGCAACCGAGATCTTCTCCGAATTCATCCTCGGAGGCACACCGGGTTCCCACGCCTTGGCTCTAATACCACTTGTTGTTCAAAACAACCCTTTTCTCACCTGTGTGCAAGTTAACGGAGATACACAACGATAATATGTGTAAAATATTAACACTCTGAAACAAGTCGACCTAACTACAAAAGCACACCCCAATTTTAACGTGGAAAACCTTCCAAGGCGAAAGGGAAAAACCACGGGACCTCGTTCAAGTAAAAACTTCCACTATAGTAATAACAGGGTTACAAGATCTTCTCTCTAAACAATATAGAGGCTAACAAACATCAAGAGAAATATCCCTGTTGGATTACAAAACAACTCACCAAACAAAAGTGGATTCACAAGATTACTGTATTCTCACCTCAAAACCCGTCGTGACAAATACGGAAAAGCCTCAGTACCTTCCCTTCTTCCTTTGACAGCGAGAATGCCGTTACGCTGCACGGGGAACACAAGAGAGAGCACCTTCTCTTCGTTCTTTTCTCTCTTCTACCACGAAAAGCCAGAGCCATAAGGGATCACTCAGTAGAGTTGTATGTACCAACTTTCTCTCCTCCACCTTTCCTTTTATAAAGAAAAAAGAACCCCATATTGAGTCAGTTTGGGTAACCGACCCTCTTAGTGACCCTTCCTATTATGTGGGAGAGATTCTCACCGCCTCAATTACCTTGTGTCTCCCCCCCCCCCCTAAATGACGTGAGGAAACCACCCAACAAACTCTCCCTCCGACTCCCGAGAAGGGATCTCCTAAATCTTCCTTGTCAACGTCTGTGTATTGCTATAACACAGGCTTTTCACCATGACTAACTTCTCCCATATAAGGGTGGTGGATGGTGGGCATACAATGTCCTCAAAGCACCAGACAATGACCATAAGAATGTTACAGAGGGAGGTAGTCCATAGAGATAACTTGGTCTGCCTTTGAACTCCTTGAGGCTGCACAACTTACTGAGGAAAGGTGGAATGAGTTGATCTCAAGTTCTGCTGAATTTGGATCTTTACTAAACTTGCACTTTTCCTGTCCAGCCTCTAGACTCTCTCATCCACCTTTTCCTCAGTCCACCATTACTCCAAACAAGCATTCCAATCTTTTGGATAGCAAATGGTATTGATTTTCATTAATTTCTTAGGAAGGCACTGTAGAAGTGTATACATTGTCTTTACATAGAACAAAACAAAGAATAATAGCCAAAGCTGTCCTGTTCACATCTTTGAGTTCTTGGCACATAGTAGTCCGGTATATTATCAAGGAGGACAGATTTGCATATCATGAACCAGTCATTGCCCTTTTCCTAAAAGATTCTTTGATTTCTCTACTTTCACTGCCTGCAACATATAGGAAAAAGGAACCACTTGCGTAAGGATTCTACATTTGTCCCAATGTTCCATCATCACCAAAATATTTCCATAACGTACCAGAATTTTTTTGATGAAGAAATTGTTCATTATCACACGGTCAAGTTTGTATGCTTGTATGATTCCCTCTTTGATGCAAACCCGAGAGGGTAAGCAAGCCAAGATCGAATCTGGAAGAGAATAAAGATAAATAGATAATTTGTAGATGAAGATAGATAGGTGGCAGCCTAGAGTCCCACTAGTTGCCCAACCGTCGGAGTCCCACCGAGGTCATGTTCAAAGGAGTCCACCTTGATCCCACTTGAGTCTCACAAGCAAAAGTTTTCAAAGAGAACAATTTGTTTTCAATTCATAGTTGCCTTTTGAGAGCAGCCAGGACTTGCATTATGTAGAGATAGAAACCTTGAGTACAACAAAATAATCATTAAAGAGACCCTTAGAATTCCAAGACCCCTTTGGAATTCCTCATACATAGATAACAATTCCTAGACATGGAAAACTACCCCCAAGACCTAGAAAGTTGTTCCCAAGATATAGGAACTACAAACAAGACTTTGGAAACTGATGATGGAAGGCACTTAATGCTGCCTTGGAATTCAAAAAGACAAATACTAAAAACTAGGAGATACTCTAGTGGCTATTAGACTTCTACCTAGAAATATGAAAGGACTCTTAAATAATCCTAGGAAATATGAAAATAAGCTACTACTAAGCCTGATCCCGTATGCCTTCCTTGCACCCACATTTTACGCCCATTACAAAGAAAACACATGGAATCAAAGGCCCAATGTACATATAATCCCAGCCAAGGCTTATTTCCAATAAAATAAGCCCATTATGTGACTTATTTGCATCAATTCTCGTCTGCTTGTAAAAAACTCGACCTCGAGTTTTGTAGAGACAAGGAATAATCTTCATATGAGCCCAGAATAAAATTGTCATTTCATAAACATAGGGAATGAAGTCTACGAGACGTGCTTCTTTCTCCTCGAGAAACTTAGGTGGAAAGATAAAATCCACATGCTCCACCTCTGAATCAATGTTGGCTTCAAAGGGAATTACCACAGGATCTTCAGAAATTATCACATCCACCACTTCGATTGTAGTGGCGCATTCGTATACCACGATCTCACTGGCAAGTACATCAACCATTGCAATGCAATTTTCTACAATAAAATCTTGAGGATTGAACTTTTCAATGCAATCATCGGTTGGTAGTTCATCAACAGACAGTCTCTTCATTGCCTTCCATGGCGATATCTGCAGTGGATTCTTCAAGTACCTTCTCCACCTTGTCTTCAGAATTTTTAAGAGATTTTGTACACTGGATCATCTGCTTAAGTTGTTGTACTATGTTGTTACACATAACTCTGATCTCTTGCAATTCTGAACGAAAAGTATCCATGGTGGTAGAAGAAGTTTCCTTTTCAACTTGAAATCTCGGCTGGTGGTAATCTTGTTGACGGGAGAGCTTGTTGTTGACACGTTCTGGAAGATACTTGTTCTTCAACTCGTACTTCATCTCTTCCCAAGTGTGAGGCTCACGTCGTCTGACTCTGAGCTTCTCTTCATGGGATCTCCACCAAGCTTTAGCATCAGCCAATCGCAAATAAGCAAATCTGATCTTCTGTGCTTCTGTCAAACCATGCCGATAAAAATATTCTTTCAAAGAATCTATCCAATCAAGGAATAGATATGGATTTCTTTGTCCGGCAAAGTTAAAAACATCTGGATTCATTCTCTTTACCAGTTTGAGCTCTGATACCAAAAATGATGCAAACCCGAGAGGGTAAGCAATCCAAGATCGAATCTGGAAAAGAATAAAGATAAATAGATAAGTTGTAGATGAAGATAGATAGGTGGCAGCCTAGAGTCCCACTAGTTGCCCAACCGTCGGAGTCCCACCTTGGTCACGATCGAAGGAGTCCACCTTGATCCCTCTTGAGTCTCACAAGCAAAAGTTTTCAAAGAGAACAATTTGTTTTCAATTCATGATTGCCTTTTGAGAGCAGCCAGGACTTGCATTATATAGAGTTAGAAACATTGGGTACAACAAAATAATCATTAAAGAGACCCTTAGAATTCCAAAACCCCTTTGGAATTCCTCATACATAGATAACAATTCCTAGACATGGAAAACTATCCCAAGACCTTGAAAGTTGTTCCCAAGATATAGGAACTACAAACAAGACTTTGAAAACTGATAATGGAAGGCACTTATTGTTGCCTTGGAATTCAAAAAGACAAATACTAAAAACTAGGAGATACTCTAGTGGCTATTAGATTTCTACATAGAAATATGAAAGGACTCTTAAATAATTCTAGGAAATATGAAAATAAGCTACTACTAAGCCTAATCCCGTATGCCTTCCTTGCACCCACATTTTAGGCCCATTACAAAGAAAACACATGGAATCAAAGGCCCAATGTATACATAACCCCACCCAAGGCTTAGTTCCAATAAAATAAGCCCATTATGTGCCTTATATGCATCACTCTTTGTTGTTATTAATTTTTTCTTTATAATTAAAATTTAATATGATTTTTGAGCTTGTTCCTTTATTATGATTATTGTTTAAAAATAAAGAAAAGGAGAAAAAGCTTGTGAGGAGATTAATTTATGCCGTGAAGTTCATATGCAGTCAGGATTCTGTTTTATTAGTTAGAAATTAGAATTACTTTTTTGAGCTTGTTCCTTAACTGTGTTTTTATTGACATCTGGTCAACTGTTATTTTCTTAGTTGAGAAACAACTTGTCGAGGAAGTGAGGAAGAATGACACGTTGATCATAGTTGGTGAAACTGGAAGCGGGAAAACTACTCGTAAGTATTCCTGTCCTACATAGACATTAGGAGAAAGTTTCTCTTCACAGTGGGTGATGAGAATCCCACCACTAAGATCTCATAATTACTCCACTATTGTACGAAGTCCAAAATGCCCTTGGCAATGTTCCAAGAGTCCTATCCAACCACTAAAAGTGGCCGATGAAGAGATTCTCAAGGAAAACTTGGTCAAATACATTATGCCGCTTTTGTTTTCCTATCTGAAATCTAATGAGTATCATGAGTGTAGGTTTGCGATTTCTATATATTGCATAAGTGCATTTTGTTAGTGGATGACTACATATAATGATTATGTTGGAAGAAGGCTAGTAAAGGAAGAAGCAACATATAATAAACAAAGCATATGATTAAGTGTTATACGAAGTTCTATTGTACGAAGTCCAAAATGCCCTTGGCAATGTTCCAAGAGTCCTATCCAACCACTAAAAGTGATCGATGAAGAGATTCTCAAGGAAAACTTGGTCAAATACATTGTGCCGCTTTTGTTTTCCTATCTGAAATCTAATGAGTCTCATGAATGTAGGTTTGCGATTTCTATATATTGCATAAGTGCATTTTGTTAGTGGATGACTACATATAATGATTATGTTGGAAGAAGGCTAGTAAAGGGAGAACATAATCATATTTTTAGTACTCCATTTTGAAGAAGCAACATATAATAAACAAAGCATATTATTAAGTGTTGTATGAAGTCCAAAATGCCCTTTTATATTCATCAAAAAACAAAACAATAAACATATATCAACGTAAGCTCATTAAGTGTCAACAGGGCGTGTTGTTGCCTTGGACCCAAGAAAGAGCCTGGATGCCTAGGCGGTGCCTTGATAACTATGATAAATGGTCTTAGAAAAATTCAAAGTAGACGGAACCATCCAAACTGAGAATTTGCAAAGGGAGGCTTCTATGAGGGTGACTAGTGATCCATCGTTTGAGTGAGAGTTATCATTTATTTTCAATTCATTTGTTGCATAAGCTCTTCTATTGATCTTTTATTGGATCATGCCATTATAATCATTTCTGGATTTGGAAGCCTGTCTTTATGCCTTGTAATGCAGATCCGGGGTTCGAAAACCCGAATCGGATCGCTCAAGCCAAGCAGGAGACAGAGGAACCAGAATTGCTCTCGAAGAAGAGAACTCCTTCACTCTGTCGGCTGGGTCTGAGATTTCAGGTGAAGGGAAGTGATTCGATCCTCGGCTGATTACAAGCCCTAACAGTACCAAGCATCAACAACCTAGTGAGATTTGAAGCTCTGAAATCACATCTGACGACATCACAGTTGCAGGGGTTCTTCAAGGGGTCGAGTCTTATAGCAGAGGAAGACTTACGGAACAAGCACTAGGGGTTTGAGTCGCCCTAAGGTGGGGAATTTTAACCCTAAAGCTTGAGGAACAAAGGTTTGTGAGGGAGGAGATCGAACCAGAATGTATGGGGCTGCTACTACCGTCCAGAGCATAGAAGAAACCAGAAACGACGAAGAAGGAGGATATGGTCACATGACCTTGTTGTACCAATCTGGCAACAAAACAAATCGAAATTCTATTCATCAAATCTGCCCAACGTATTGGGTTACAAGCATATTTATAAAAAAAAATTAAGTGTCCTAATTGAAGTCTAAAACAGAATTAAAATCAACTTCCTAATTACTTCCTAAAACCTGGACTAATAAAAATAGAGACTAAATAAAACTCAAATTGCTACCCAAATAAAAGATTACATATATTTCCCAAATAAAATAATTCCTAAATATCCTGCTGAACTAAAAACCCATGGACCCGGTTCATCTTCACATGGATACACTAATGGGTTTGGGTCGGTCCAAAGCAGTGCACCTGCATCACCTTGAGATATCTTTGTTTTGTCAATAGGAAAGAAAAATATAACCATCTCTGTTTTTACTTTCATTTCTACGAGCTCACAGTGTAGTTCTTTATTTTCTCTCCCTTTATCTTGCTTTCTTTCTTGGGATTGAGCATCACTTTTCTAGCAATATCATTTATAACCTTCTGTTATTTCTCACCTAAATGACTACTTTTTTACAGAATTACCACAGTTCTTGTTTAATGGGGGATACTGTCGTGATGGAAAAATTATTGGGATCACTCAACCTCGTCGTGTTGCTGCTGTCACTGTTGCAAAACGTGTAGCAGAGGAATGTGGTGTGGAGTTGGGTCAGAAGGTCGGGTACTCAATAAGGTTTGAGGATGTGACTTCCAGCTCAACTAGGATCAAATACATGACAGATGGCCTGCTATTGAGGTAAAACTGGAACTTGTTTTTTTTATTGAACTTTTGCTAGACCTTATGATGCAGTTGAATTAGACATTAATCCCGTATGGAGGCCTATGCGCAAACTTAGGAGGTCCACAAGGTGCTGGTGGCAGTTCAATGGGCTGAAATTGACATTTGGGTAGTAGTTATATTATTGGTTGGGCCTTTATTTTTATGAGTTTCATTGTAACAGGCCTAATTTATAGGCCCCATAAAATGGGGGTGAAGTTAGTATATGCGATTAGTAGTTAAGTGTTGAGGACTTTTACGGTAGATCAGAATACTGAATAAGGTTTTAAGAGTTCTTTTTGGGTTTATTTACTTTGTGAGTGTGTGAGAGTGATTGGGAGTATTGTTGATGTATACATTGACGTTGCCCTTCCCTAACAGTTCAAGCGTTTAGGTAAACGGTAGCAAACATGGTATCAGAGCAGGGAGGTCAAGTGTTCGACTCATGGGAAGTGCATCGGAAGAGTTTCCCGACATTTCTTCTTCCTCTGTGCTGCGCGAAGGAAATGCCGCATGAGCTCCACGTGCAAGGACTATGGGATCTTGACCTGCATGTGCAGGAGAGTGTTGATGTAAACATTGACGCTGCCCTTCCCTAACAGTTTGAGCTTTTAGGTGAAATGGTAGCGAACAAGTCTTTTTATGAGTCAATTTAGGAATTTCAGAAGGTCTTTATATATGTAATTGAAGATCAAAAATCGCAGCAACCCTTAGCAGTAAATCAGCAATTGAAGATAAAAAATCGCAGCAGTAGCACGCCAAGAACCCTTAGCAGTAAATCGAGCCAACTAAACAACAAACGACGGTAGGCAGATACCTTTCTTTTTTTTTTTTTCCTTCATAGAAACCACAGAAACCTTAAAAAAAATAAAAATTCCAGACTGGCAGAGAACATGATGCAGGTTTTTTTTTTTTACACCAGTAGAACTTCACTGGACCTCCTATTTAATTTACCCCCCCCCCCTTCTTCATCGCTCTGATACCATGTGATGAACCCAGAACCTGTAACTAGTTACTGAAAATAGAAGAGAGAAGAGCGAAAGAGATTGAGGGAGAAGAAAAGAAGGCTTGACGATAGAATCTGTGTGTTTGCCGTACCAGCCAATGTATATTTATATTAAAGTCAAAACAGTGTTACAATGGAAATAAACCTCTTACCTAGCTAAGCCTAAAACATAATTATAATAGGAGACTGAGACCTACTTACGATAGGAATAGAATAAGTATCTAACCTAAACTACTTGGCTTAAAATAGAATCCCACGATATATATCTCTAACATACTCCATGCAAATCTGCTCACGGGGGCCCCACACAAGTCTCACACAATCTTCTAGAAATCAATCCAGTTGTTCTGGCCAGGGGCCTTACTAGAACCAGGGCCAGGTTTAATTTTGGGCCTGGTCCTTCCTCCTACGCTGGTTCTATTTGAGCTCTGCATCACAAAAGGAGCCCCCAAAAATAAATAGAAGAGCATTAAAATAAGTTTTATTCGAAACTGAGTTACTGGCTTCTGCTGAGTCGATTCAGTCTGGAGACTTTGCCAGAATTATGAATTGACCATGAATTGGACAATTCAGCGAATAATTTGATCAAGTCAGGCTGATTCAAAGCCATTTCCAACTCAGGGCCTTTTCTGAATTGTTCCAGGGCCATATCGAGTCAAATCAGATGATTCAGATCGTGAATCGATCCGATTAGACAACATTGAGAGGGCGAATGAAGCAGCTGTCTTAGGTTAAAAGAGGATGATGCAGATAAAAGGCAATTGGGCTTATTTTAATAGAAATAAGCTTTAGGTTGGGTTATGTATGTGTTGGGCTTTTGATCCAATGTGTTTTCAATGTAACGGGCCACTTTAATGGGCCTATAGTATGGGTAGAAGCTAGGCCTACGAAATTAGTTAAGTAAGTGTCTTTATTTTATTTGTTATTAAGTATTTTAGTTAGGCTGGATTAGGATTCCTATTAGTCAAGTCCTGTTTTGAGTCAGTTTCCTAGTCAGTTTATGTTACCTTATTAGGTAAGGATTGATTTAGGCCTTTTCGTTTTAGTGTTTGAGTCTTCTATATAGTTTGTAAGGGGATCCAGCCTTGTACACCAATTTTATTAATGAATGAAGATGGTTTTTTGCTGCTCTTTTCTGTGGGACTCAGAATCTTGTTGTGTGATTCAACTATTTTATTAGTGAGACTCCAATACCGCTGGTGGGATTCCAGCAAGGCTAGGTGAGAAGCCTAGTCATATCCTCCTATTCTATTCTTCTTCTCTTCTCTTCTGTAATCCTTCCATCGATTCCAAGTAAGTAACATGACTTTTCTTTCATTCGTTTCTTTTAGTTACTGAATCTGATACTAGTTAATGGTCTGAAATTGGTATCCTCTTGTTTAAACTTCCATTAATGTTCTGGTTCTGATCTTTGCGTAAAACCCAGTTTTCCTTCCAAGTTTTTTTTCCCCCCTGAATTCCTATTGCAACAAGGAATTCTTTGAAACTCAAATTTTAACCACTGGAATTCAAATCTGATTTCACATTAAGCTTTCGGTTTCTGTTCTGAAGTTCTGCTATTGTTTTGAACTTAAAAATCCAATTTTTACACTGATTTCCAGAAATCCTTCTCTCACTAGAATTTTCTGAATTCTTCAGTTTCGTGGCTGAACTTTCAGATCTGATTTCTGTTTGCATTTATAGTTTCAAGTCACTGTTTATATCCATCAAACCAGTTCATAATTATTGTTGTTTGAAGTTCCAGAATATACGGTTTGGATTTCTAATTTGAGTTCTGTTTCTAGAATCCTACCCCCAATAGGACTATCCCAAAACTTCAGAGCTGTCCATCTGATTTGATCCAGAATTTGGGAAGTTATTCTTCTCCATTATTCTGACCTTCGACCAGAATATTAGCCCAGTCCGTTGAATTTATTGTTGTTCATTTTCTTCTGAAATCTGATTACTAAACCTGTCACAGCATTTCTGGTTTAATCTGAGTTTCTGAAGCCTAGCTTAGTTCTTTAGGCTTCTAGTTCTAGAAACTCATCAGAGAACTGCATTGTAGGGGGTGGTCTAGGAGTGAACCTTGAAGAATTGTAGAAGGAGGTTGTAAGTACCGGGGTCCTCGGGACGAGGGTTCCTCAGCCTTTTGGCGACAATGATTGGCTTTGATGAATAACGGTGTATCGTTCCGATATATCATCATGGGGATTGGGATCATGCTTTATAAATAAATGGAGTTGCCACCTAGGGTTAGGGCCTAGGACCCAATGGGTGTAACCCCATCCGGGGTTAGCGGAAAGGGCTACGTGATTCCATATGGTCTGGTCAGAGATTCAGGGTAAGTAGTCAGGTTACGAGGATGGGAAGGTGTTAGGCACCCACCTCGTCCGGATAAACCGGTCTTTCTACTAGATGCTGGTTTTCGAATATTCTCCCTTAATAATATATCATATACTAACATGTAGGGCTAAGTTATGATGCACTAATCATGACAAAGAAAGAAAAATCATTTACTATGTACACTAAAACGAGTTACTTTAATTGTCTACATTATGCAAAAAATAATGAGAAGGAAAGATACAGATACCTGTCAAGAAATACACGAAATAAACGAAAGCGCACCGAGTGCGAAATATGTGATGTCCCACGGCTCAGGTGGAGACGGACGATCGGCTTGTCTCTCTCTTGTTGGACAGAGTAAGGACTATATGAGATGGGTTTTGCTACTCAAACTTCGGGCAGAGTAACGGCTATATAAGGGATTCTTGTTATCTGTATGCAAACAGAGTAACGACTGCAAAAGGGGTTTTTATGTTATCCGTACACTGATGGGATAACCAATTCAAAGAGCAGAATTGCTCTAAATTCGGATGGGTAATCGAAGGATCTACCCCACCGAAACGACTTTACTCACTCACGCTCATGGTAGAGAGAGGAAGGAAAAGGGGGAAAAAGGAGCAGAAAAGGGATAGAAATCGCCTGTGGAGGGTCCCCTGGCCCGAAAAACCTTGAGAAATGAGGGAGGGGGACCCTCCTATTTATAGGGAGGGGCCCCTTCTCTCTCCTAGCCAGATAAATCCTCCATGGTGCCGTGGGTGACGTCAGCAAGCTGATGTCACACCCTCTCATGGCGCCGTGGAAATCAGGTACACGTCTCCATGGTGCCTTGGGAAGGATCCCCACGGCGCCATGGGAGCACAATGCCTTTTTCCCTTTGTTTTTGGGCCTGAAATGGGTTCCTCTAGTATTGGAGGTGTCCACGGCGCCGTGGTGGGGGAGGGTGAGCAGTACCTCCTTCAGCGTTTAGTAAAAGGGTCTGATAAGCCATTTTAGGGATGTTTAGGGTGATTTGGTTCAGATGTAGGGACAAGAGTCCTTGAGAGAGACACCGATGTCTGTCCGTGTCCTGTTGTCATCATCGCCGGGGGGTGACAAAATTCAGTGTCTACAGAGGTGTTTAGTTAACTTGAAGCTTTGCAGTTGAGGACTAATCCAATGTTTGATCCATGCAGGGAAGCACTATTGGATTCATTACTTTCTAAGTATTCAGTTATCATTGTTGATGAGGCTCATGAGAGAACTGTCCATACTGATGTGTTACTAGGCTTGTTGAAAAATGTACAAAAAGTGAGGTCACATACCACAAGCCAACATGCTAACCTTGAAAAGGTGAAAGTTAGCCATGGTACAAGTCTGAAAAAAGAAAATGATGCTCAGAACCTCAGTTTTCTGAAGTCATGCCAGGGTACAAAACTACCTCCACTGAAATTAATCATAATGTCTGCAAGTTTGGACGCAAAAGGTTTCTCTGAATACTTCAGGGATGCAAGAGCTGTTCATGTTCAAGGGCGACCATACCCTATAGATATACTTTATACCCATTATGCTGAGCCAGATTACCTTGATGCAACCTTGATTACTATTTTTCAGGTAATTTACATTACAACGTTATGTTTTTCATCCTCTACTTTCTTAGTATGACATTTATATTTGGGCTTTATGACTTTGAAACTGGCTTAGTTGAGTAATACCTAGTCAAGTTACCAACAGCCTTTAATAGATTGCCAAAACAATTTTTTTAAAATAATTTTGGTCTGGTGCTGAATTTATTTTATTAATTTTGATTTGATTACAAGAAATTGTACTTCAATATGCTAGCACCTGGCCTTGTTTCTTGAGTCCGTAGTCAAGTTTCCTTATTGGGTTTTGCATCTTGAACCTAGTTTGATTTTTTTTTTGATGAAAAAAGAGTATCTCGAGTTTTCTACAGAAGGTTTAGGCCTTGTGTTGCAAAATTTAATTGTAATGATCTTTTTATTACAATATATGATTACCATATCTCTATTCTTTTGTAGATTCATTTGGAGGAGGGCCCTGGCGATATACTTGTATTCTTAACTGGACAAGAAGAGATTGAATCTGTAGAGAGACTTATCCGAGAGAGAGTTCAACAATTACCAGAAGACACTCAAAAGCTTTTGACTTGTCCTATATTTTCATCTCTTCCCTCAGAGCAGCAAATGCAAGTTTTCAGACCGGCACCCTCTGGGTTTCGTAAGGTAGCTGTAATGATATATGTTAATTTTCCTTTAATGGTCTGAAGATGTACCAAGGGGCATAGATAAATATTTATTTTTTCCTTAGCTATGCTTTGGATTTTTGATGGCTGTGGTTTATGGAAAACAAAGGGGGTGGGGCAGGTATTGAATGATGTAATGCAAAAGGGTGGATTAATATTTCCTAGCTGTCTTACCTGCACCCACCATAAGCCTGGTGAATTTTTCTATTAACAGGGATACATATGTATGCTACCAAGGAGATCGTCTGAGCCAAAAATTGGCTTTTGATGAAAACATGGATTTGTCCTTCCACGGTTGCTATCTGGAAATACAGTTGTCCTTACCAATTGATAAGAAGTTCCTAGCCATTTTATTTCAAACGTTTTTTTTCCAGCTCCAGCCATTTAATCAGCCTTATACTTGGCCTGTTATGTTGATCTGAGCAAAGTTTTCTATAGAGCAATGCAACATCAATTCTCAGGTTATAAAGTCCTCTCAGCCATAGACACAAATTTTACCCCTTTGAGAGAGGGGATTATAAGTCGTATGTCCATGATACATCCGTTCATATGCTCAAATATTGCTTGCTACAAAATATCAAATTCATGTGGATATCGTTGTGGGATCATATGAGGGGATATGATTAGTCCATATATAATCAGTTAATTAATTGGGATAAGGCTGAGTTGTTGTTGTTATATAATCAGTTAATTAATTCAATGAATTACTTGTAATCGTAACAGTTTGGACCGAATCAGTCTCATAACCAACAACTGTTCAACCATCTGGTTCTTTAAAGAACCTAGTGATTCAAGCAAGTGACCTGGAACTGCAGTAAAAGCTATTTTAATGATTACATAAAAAATAAAAATAAAACAAAGACATTATTGTAATGACTGGCACATGTCACTGTGCCTCATGATTTTGTTTTTCTGCAATTCTTGTATTTGTACTGTTCAGGTCATTTGTGGGTTGCTGTTTTCAATTATTCCATGTGTGTTCTCTTCCCCTTTTGTTTATTCATTTGGGGGAAAAAACTGTGCGACTTTGAAAGGGTTACATAATTTGCTTTACAACTTGGATATAGATTGTAGGTTGCAGCGAGTTTCTTGCTGTACATTTCCGTTTATAAAATTGCTTGTTATTTAACAAATAAAAAAACTCTTGAAGAAGGATATAAGCCAGGAATCTGGATAGAGATTTCAACTTGAGTCAAAGGTTCTCATTGCTGAAATTTCTTGTTGTATTAGGGATTATTGTGGACAGTCTTTTTACCTAGTTAATGCATTGTCTTTCCACTTGTGACATCTTTTTGTATTACCAGTTAATATGTTTTGTCAATGTGTAGGTCATATTGGCAACAAATATAGCTGAAACATCAGTCACTATTCCTAGAATTAAATATGTTATAGACCCTGGATTCGTGAAAGCGCGTAGTTACAACCCACTTACAGGGATAGAGTCATTGATTGTAATTCCAACTTCGAAAGCTCAGGCTCTTCAGAGAAGGTATACCTGCTATATCATGCTTATTTCTTGTGCTCATGAAGACAATCTTAATGGATGTTGGAAAGTTGGAGTCATAGCTCCCTCAACAATATATTTAATTGTAGGAGAAATTTATATGATTATTTAAAGACTGGTATTGTACTCTGGATCTCTGTCAATACCAATCCAGATCAGTATGGATTGGATGATATAGTGAGCAAAATCCTGATACTGCTACTGGCTTAGTCTTTCAACCCTACATGATATATCGTTTTGGTCCCACCTGATACCAATGCAGATTGGGCAATCTTTCCGATCTTTAAAACCATTTGGAATTGATTGATAAGTAATTCTATCAATTTCAACATTTACTTAATAAACAAGGGTGGAATAAATGTATTAGCCTGGTTTTGCAACCTAGAATTTTCAATCTCAAAACATGAAGCTCCCAAGGAGTGACTACTGAATTAAAAAAAAAAATGCAAAAATCATTCATAAGCCGTTCTTTTTTTAGAGGGGGGGGGGTTGGGGTTGAGGGAGATTCAAATTATGTATGTATTAGTAAAAAGGATTCAGGCAATTCGTCAATCAATATTGCAAAGCAGTTCATGAATAATGCATTTCCATCCATTTGCTCCATCTTTGGCCAAACTGCATCCTAATCATTATTGTATAAAACCCTTGTTTGTATGCCTTTTCCATAGTCTAGCTTATACACAACCTAAAATTCCACTTCATCTTGAGTCAATGGTCTCATTTGCAGTGAGAACACCATCTCTCCCCTAACCACCAAAGCCTTCTCTTGACAAATAATCCTTGTGGAGGGAAAATGATCCCATTAAAAGCCCCCTCGAATTCTCAAGCACCTTGGAGCTAATCTTATAAAGTTATAGGATCAATCCATTAGGTTTATTTGGCTTATAGTCCTTTCAACTTGTTTATCCTCTTCTTTGGAAACTGAGAAATATAGGTGGCCTTGCCCCCTTGATTCCAAATATCTATCTTTGTTGAATTCTCGGAATACCATCATAATGTCCAACTTGATGATGCCTGGACAATGCTCAAGGAATGCAAAGTTAAGCCCATCCATTCTCAAAGATTTATCCCCTTCCTTAACATCCACAGCGTTTTTGAATTCTTTCCAGCAAGGGATGCTACAGCCAATCTATTAAATCTTCACCAATGAAATTCAGCTCCAGTCCAACAATTAGGATGAGAAGGAATTCCTTTTTAAATATACTTTCCTATGAAAATTCACCGTGTATCGGCAAATTGCATCTCTATCTTTGACAATGATGTCTTGTACATTAAGTCTACTGGGAGTTGAACTTTGGTTTTGCATTGATATGCTATGACAGAATATGGTGTTATTATCACCTTTATCTAATGAATCTGGTGCTTTTGCCCAAAACTATCCAACCAATCAGTCAAAGTGATGCAATTCGTACCCTGACAAAGACTAGACAATTTGGACTCCCAGGATGGATGGATGGTTCGAGCAATGAGATTGGGTGGGTCACCTCTGGCAAACTCTGTCTCTCTCCTCCACCGCCCCTTTATTGGAGAAACAGGAGGTAGTTGGCTGGAGACTAGGCAGGGTGCAACTGGGGAAGGAGAAGCAGGCTCATCTTTATCTGGTCCTCTAACTCTTTTTTTAAGACATTGGTTTTCTAGTTAAAAACCATTGAGAACTGTCCTTTGTCTTCATTACATAAAAAAGCACAGTATTTTTGACAAATGATTCTGATAAACACATTCACATACAAATATACACATACAATTGCATACATTTACACTTGTTTAGCAGTATTGTCATTTTTGTCTGTTTAATGCAGTGGCCGTGCAGGGCGTGAAGGACCTGGGAAGTGCTTCCGGCTTTACCCAGAGAGTGAATTTAGTAAGCTTAGGGATTCAACTGTGCCAGAGATCAAGCGATGCAACCTTTCAAATGTCATCTTACAGCTAAAAGCTTTGGGTGTTGATGATATTATAGGGTTTGATTTCATGGAAAAACCATCAAGGTGCGTAGGGGAACTTGAACCTTTCATTGGTTTGACCTCCTGTGCAAATGATCTTGTTGTAATTTTATTGATTTCTAAGCATATTACATCTTCACCAAAATTATATTGGATTTGTGAGTGAGGCTGCTTTTAGGTAGAAATAACCCCTTTTTAATCCTTACTAACAAAGCAGTCATTAATGCTTAATTTTTTTTAGGGGTGGACCAACTATAAGATACTGAACATACTGGGCTTTAGATGAAGTAGAAGTTATTAGGATATTTGTGCCTTGTCTTGATCAGAACCTGATTCTTTCTTTCTTTATTTTGTTTTTTATTTAAGTATATTACTATAAATAGAACGTGAATGGACAAGAAGAGAGAGGGTGGACCTCGGCGTAACGGTAAGGTTGCTCCATTGTGATCTAGTGGTTGTGGGTTTTAGAGTCATGGAAACAGCCTCTCTGAGAAGTGGGGGTAAGGCTGTGTACATTATGACCCTCCCCAGACCCTGCGGTGGCGGGAGCCTCGTGCACTGGGTACGACTTTAAAGAAGGGGCCAGAAGCCTGAACTATAACCTGGGGAAACTACTCACAAACTCAATAAAGTTATTAAAGAACCAAAAACCACAGAGGTGTTTAAAACCAATACACATGCGCATGCATACAAACAAAACTCTCTCTCTAATTAAGAAGTCCCTGGAGTGAAGATCCGTTAAATAGAGAAGGAAATCTCTAGCTATCTAGATAACCCTAGAGATCATTAATCTCATGCCCAAAGATTCTGCCACTCGTTTCTCTCTGAATTCGATAACATACCACAAAGTGAAGCATACTCCATAATGGATGCCTTCTATTCTTGAAAGCCCTTATGTGCCAACCAGTGAAAATATTGACTACCCTTCCAAAGTGTTTAATGAACTCCAAAAGAGAGAAGAATTCAGAGCATACTTTCGGTGCAAAACATAACAAATAAAAAATGGTTAAGGAGTTCTTATCATGCTGGCGAAGGAATCTATCTTTGATGAGTTCCATTCCCATATGGATGCAATGGTCCAGTGTAAAAGTCTTGCCAGAACCAACCATGCAAAAAAGAAGGCAATCTTAGTAGGCACTGGGGATTACAATTTCAGTTTTAGCCATCTAAGAAAGACGAAAAAACATCTTTTGCTTCTTCCAATTGGTTGGCTAGATTAAGTTGTATCTAAGTGTCTTTTATTTTTATCATGATGATAATGTATTACTTATTTACATATTAATTTCTTGAACCCTTATGTTCACTATGTTTATCTCTCTACTGTCTGGTAGTTTATTGTCTTGAAAGGATCCATGTAGCCGACCCCATTTCGTTTGGATAAGGCTGAGTTGTTGTTGTCTGGTAGTTTGTTGTCCACTTCAACTAAATAGTCTAAATTTTAGTGCTGTTTACTTCAAGGGTTTTCCTGTTTGGAAGTTGAATTATTTATTTGTTAGCTTTATTTGACTCTTCTACAATACTGAACAGGATGGCTATTGTCAAATCTCTGGAGCAGTTATTCTTGCTTGGTGCTCTTACTGATGATTATAAATTGTCAAACCCGATTGGGCATCAAATGTCCCGGTTGCCCTTGGACCCTATTTATTCCAGAGCTTTGATCTTAGCAAGTGACTTCAATTGCTTAGTAGAAATGCTGATAACTGTTGCTATGCTTTCAGTGGAATCCATTTTTTATGCCCCTCGTGATAAGCTAGAAGAGGTATGTGCCATTGACTCTCACCATTGAATGCATGTTTTCTTATTTATCAATTAAAAGTGTGTTCTTAATAGGTTAGCAGGTGCATTTTCTTATGAGTGATGATTATCCACTTATCTTTCCCCCATCATTAGATTCTCTAAGGAGATATACTCTGATTCAGCCTTTAGAATCTCAGTGGAGACAAACTTTGAGAGTTCCCGAAGCCATCCATCCTTCTTCACAATATGATTGATAGTTCCTGTAGAGAGCTCAAACTTTCAGTCTCTAACTCTCGTGCAATGATTCCAATCTCTGGAGAAAGAATTAAGGAAGCACCCAACCACTAAGGTTCACATGGCCTGTCTTCTTAAGGCTACCTTGCCATATTATTTCTTCAGATGGTTAGTTTTGGCAGTTCTGTCGTGTACCTAGATTTGCTAGAAGTTTAAACATAATTCCCTGAAATCAAAACAAGGAAGAAATATTATTTCTTTGATTGATAAAGGGGCTGAATGCCTGCATCTGAAGAGGTCAAAAATAAAATTTCTGGTTGGGGATTTGGATTCATAGGCAACTCCTGGGGCTCTTTAACCTTTGTGATAAAGTCCGTTCTCTCCTGTGAAAATTGCTCTATTCCAACTTCTAATTCAATCTCAATTCTAAAGTAATATTTTATTAGTAGAATTATAGTATGGTAATATTTCTCCTCTGTTTGCAGGCAAGAGCTGCATGGAAAAGGTTTTCAAGCTTAGAGGGGGACCATCTCACCTTAGTGAATGTATATCGTGCTTCTACTGAGAGTTTGGGAAAGAACAAAGTAGCAAACAATAGAGAAAAAGCAACTGAGAAGGGATTAAGAAAATGGTGCCAGGAAAATTTCATTAATTACCGTTCCTTGCTACATGCTTTAGACATTCACAGGTTGGCATTGTGTTCTTGTGTGCTAAAGAATTTGAATAACCTGTTCACTTCTGTTGTTGTTGCTGCCTTTTTTGGGGGTTTCTAAAGTACCTAATATGTGAATAAGGGTGGTTAAAATGTGAACACCATTACCAGTGAAGGGACTAAAGGTTGGTTCTTGCAGATGAAAACAGTGATTCTGCAGGTTTAGACACTAAGTAAAGGTGTCGACTCCTACAGCAGGCCCATTTGTCCATTGGACTCTCTCTCTCTTGTGCACACACGCTTGCACATGTGCTTGCTCTTTGGCTCACTTAAGAGCCCTCAAAATTCATTGTTCAATAAAATTTTGGGTTTAATTCTCAAAAATGTTGAGCTGCTTTGGGACTTCTTTTGATTGTATGAGCTTGTCCTCCCCTTACTTTGTCATTTTCATCCACGGTTGGAAAAGAAAAAACTTCTCTTGCTTGATTAGAAGAAAGCAACAACTCCTGGCTTCGGTCTTTCTAGATAGATCTTTGGATTAAGTAAGAAGGAAGAAGATACCTCTGATTCAATCGAGGTCTTTAAAGCCTCTTTCTATGACATGTGCTTTTGCGTTTTAGGATGATCTACCCTTAACCGACCCCGCCCACCGCCCATGGTTCAAATCATTATGCGCCTATTTTCCTTTATGGCTTGTTGTATCTAGTACCAGGTGCACTTTGATGGTGTCATTTCCTGTATGTGCATCGTTTTGAGATTGTTCCCTAACATTTTTTGTGCTCATTAAAGTGGGAGAATATGTAGGTTTGTGCATGCACGTCACCTTTAGTCTCTGCTCACCTGTTCCTTCCAAATTAAAATAGAGGGAGGGTAACACCATAGTATATGATGGATCCCACTAATTGATCTTCCATCCCCAGACCTGTCTAAATGTTCCTTGATGCCAATATTTTCTCTTTTAGACATGAATTCTTGCTCATTTATATGCTCTTTTGCAGTCAAATACGAGGTCATGTTGGGCAAATGAGTCTTCGCATTGCTTCTTGTGGAGATGACATGCTTCAGTTCCGTAGATGCCTTGCTGCTTCATTTTTCCTCAATGCAGCATTGAAACAGCCTGATGGATCATACAGGTATAGAACCATCATGGTATGGTGTGGGACTTTTATTTAATTTTTTTTTTTTGGCTAGTGATTCATGATTTCATGCAAAATTCTTTGCCGGTAGAAATTTTATTAGTTTCTGAAAAGGTGGTCATGGCTTTCCAATTTCTGCAGAATCCTTTGAAAGTTGCGTCTCCTCTGATAACTCAATGTTTTCATGCCTTTGTATTTTCTCAGGGCTTTGGCAAGTAGTCAGCTAGTGCAAATCCATCCTTCTTCAATGTTATTCCGGATGAAGCCAGAGTGCATAATTTTCAATGAACTGGTTCAAACAAATCATAATTACATCCGCAACATAACAAGAATTGACCCATTATGGTTACCTGAATTGGCTCCTCAATACTATGCTACACAGAACTAGGACTGGTGGTTCAAATTCTGACAGGTATGTGTCGGTTCATGACAGAGATATTCATGTGCCAAGGTTTCTTTCTGTGGATACTAGACAAATCACATCACCAGACTTCTTTTATTATATCTGAATTATAAATGCCACTGTGTCTTGGTTCAAGCTGTTAGCTAACATAAAATGAAAGTGAGAAAAGCCAAGTGCTTTGAAAAAGCAATGCTTCATACACAATGATCTGTAGTGGGGCTGTGATTTATCACCTATGTGAAAATTTGACTATGTTAGATAGTCCTCAATACTTTGACTAGTTCACTTTCTCGGAGCCATTGTCACTCTTCGGAGTCTTTTCATCTTCTGACATTTTAATATTAACTACTAACTAGTATATGACATGTGGGATGTTTAGCCCATAATTAGAGAGAGAGAGAGTTTTATGTCAGGTAGATCCACAATGGAAGCTATATTCTTACTCAGGAGACTCATGGAAAGGTATAGAGAAGGCAAGAAAGATCTTCATATGGTTTTTATTGACCTAGAAAAAGGCCTATGATAGAATCCCTAGAGAGCTAATCTGGCACATTCTAGAGAAGAGAGGGTCTTATGTAAATACATGGACATAATTAAAGATATGTATGATGGTGTGGTGACTAGTGTAAGATCGTTTGGGGGGGGGGGGGGGTCAAGGTAGTGAGTTCCCAATTACAATTGGGCTTGCATCAAGGATTACCTTAAGACCTTATTTGTTTGCGCTTATCTGGATGATTTAACTAGAGACATACAAGACGAGATTCCTTGGTGTATGCTTTTGCTAATGATATTGTGTTGGTGGATGAGACAAAAGCAAGGATTAATGCCAAGTTGGTGTTATGGAGATCTACCTTGTAATCAAAAGGTCTTAATATAAGTAGAACGAAGATGGAGTAAATGGTATGCAACTTTAGCCACACTATGACGGTTAATGAGGTGTTCAGTATTGATGATAAAGTGATAACCTCAAAGTGATTATTTTAGATATCTAGACTCTATCGTAAATAAAGAAGGCAATATAGAGAATGAAGTTTCCTAAAGAATTAAAATATAATGGATTATTGTGTGATCAGTGTATTCCTTTGAAACTCAAAGGAAAATTTTATAAGACGGCCATACGACCGACTATGATGTATGGTACGGAATGTTGGGCATTTAAGAAGCGGCACATAGATAAATTAAGTGTGGCGGAGATGAGGATGTTGAGATAGATGTGTGGCAAGACTAGGAAGGATAAAGTAAGGAATGACCATATTAGAGCTGAGCTAGGAGTAGCCCCTATACATGAGAAGCTACGAGAGAGCCGTTTGAGGTGGAATGGTCATGTTCAGCAGAGGCCTTGGGATGCACCAGTATAGAAATTCAGATTGAAGGATCTAAAAGAGGCAGGCCTAAAATGACCCTAGGAGAAGTAGTGAGGAAAGGCATGCATAATTTGGGCCTTGTCTCAAGTATGGCTTTGAATAGAGCTGATTGGAGGGCAACGATCCATGTAGCCGACCCCATTTAGGTAGGATGTCCTTGAGTTTTTGTCGATGTTTGTTGTGCTCTTTTCTTTTTACTAGTATGATTAATTGTTTTTGTCTTTGCAAGGATCCATGTAGCCGACCCCATTTAGTTGGGATAAGGCTGAGTTGTTGTTGTTGTCTGCCAATGGATCTCGAATCTATCCACATGTCAAAATGTGGAATAATCATGCCCGCATGGCAGAAAAATAGCCAGCATTCAGGTTTGGCACAGATGTTGTGTGAGAACCATTTTTTTAGGCATGCTTTTTAGTACCACTTTGCATTTGATCATGAAGATATCCTTTCATTATATTCCTGTAGTAAACATTATCTTGTGTTTTAGGAAATAAGGCCATACCTTGAGACTAGTAAACAGTCAGCAAGATTTGGTTCAGACGAGACATGCTTGAAGTGGTTAACAATCAGCTAAAATCCTATAAAGCTTTTAATACAAACGTAGAACCTACATATCATGTCAATGATTACAACGACTATTCTCAATTTATCATTACTGATTGCAGTATCTATGTTGGTTCTTTTTGTATATGGTTTAGTAATTGTGTTGTAGGATCTTTGTAGGCATGGTACTGCTCTTTTATTGAGTGTATAAGGGGGTTTTCTGCTTTATATCTTGTATAGGGTTCTTGAGGATTCTGGCTTTTTGTATAGCTCCCGAGTTTACAAGCAGCTTGCTTTTTTATCAATACATATTGCTTAACTCTAGGATAGCTGGGAAATAGTTAAACAGTCTCTCCTGAAATCTTAGGAAGTAGGAGTGACATTTTCATAGTCATGATCTTAAAATGGCTGTATTTGTTTGTTGATGAAAGCTAAAGGTATGATTTACATGCCACTGAATTTGTTTTCTGTGCCCTTTTTTTAAGGTGAACTCTATACTGTACTTGTTGTATGGACATCTTACTTTTCAAGGTTATAGCTGCTCTCAATCACGTTTCAAGAACTTTTTATTAATTGAAAGGTATATGTTGCAGTCGGAGGACGCAGAAAAGGAATTAAAGATTTGATCCAAATTGAAACATCTTCTTCCAGGAGATTTTGGGTTTGCACTGCCCCATGTACAAGTTTGATGTCAAAGCCAATTTTCTTCGTTGAGAAAGAGAGAAGAGCATGAAATTGAGACGCTAAACAATGCAAATGAACCTGAAAGATGATAAAACCTGGTAAGAACTCGGAAGAGAAGTGAAGGTCAAAAGTGAATCGATATGGGTACTATGTTTTGAAGGAGCGAGACATCACAGAGCTATAAAAATTGCTATCAAATTGCAGGAAATTATCTGTATAATTTGACCAGGTTTTTCAGTGTACGTTTCACCAGATATAAGATTCCATGTTGAACTTGTATTTAGATCCATTGTACAGATAATTAAGGCTTTGTAAAAATCACTAAGAGAGTTTGTTTTCAAACTCGTATTCACCTAAAGAATACGAGTTACGTTAATGTCACAAGCAAATTTCCTAACAAGTTGGTTCAAGCTTGTGTTCACAACCAATTTATACTATCCCTATTACCATTTCTCAGAATAACTCTCTCCATTTTGGGAAACGATTCGATTTTAAATGATGGAACTAATTAAGAGATGGAATGATAATCCTATCACCACACTCTTCCTTTCGGAAGTTGACGGATCTATAATTAAAATTTACGAGGTATATAGATAGATTGGAGCCCGGGCCAGTTACCTTTTGAAATAGAGGAGTGGAAACGGTTCGAAAATAAGTTGTGGATCCACTCATGTTTGCTAGCGTGGCGTGCTAAGATGTGATGGATTCTAATTGTGGGGCACAAGTTGTTTTGAATATCATGAACCTTTATAAATAGGGAAATATTTAGGGGACCCTGCGGTCAGCCATTGAAAGAACACCAAATGGGATTGAGCCTAATGGAATAAAGTGTTCTATAATAAAAGATGAAAAAAAGAAAAAAGAAATGAGTAGGAAATACCATGTGGAGTAGTACAATTGGGTAGGTATGCTAAAAAGCTGACCATCGATATGTAAGGATGTAAATGGATAGTCGAAAATCCTAATCCTTGGGATGTGTATTTGATAGGTCTAATTGTTCGATGCACGCTGCACTTACGGGCATACTTGAGAGGATCCGGACCCATTGGTTGGAAGCTCTTTAGCCTCTTTGTGAAGAGGCGTGGTGCATTGCTCTTTAGCCCAGGTATTTGTGCACTATCTTTTGGTACTAGTCTATAATTTGATGTGAGTGCTATCATATTTTCGAGGACCGAATTTCCCTTCAGCCACGGTGAATGAGAATCCATTCATCGAGGCCGGTCCAAATGCATGCAGAGGGTATTCTGAAATAAATACTAAAACTTCGTAGGGGTTTGCCAACCTTAGATCGGTGAGAATCCATTTATATTTCCATTTGTACAAATAATGATGTTAATCCTGCTTCTTTCAGGTTTGATCAGAATTAGTGCTACAAATTAATGGTTACATTCACTCACTTTGGGCATATTGTGGAGTTCTCTTGAAATGTTACCAAAAAAAAAAAAGTGGAGTTCTCTTGAAATGGGACACAAGGAAACCCATTGGTCCGTTGACTAGTCTCCTACTGGTCATAGTCAAGGAGGTAGTTTTACTTTTTCTTTTTCTTTTTCTTTTTTCTTTTTTCTTTTTCATATCAGCTGGCAGTACATATTGGGCGTGGGGTTGCTATACTCCCCTTGTTGGATAAGTTATTTCACCTTTACCAAACACACCCTTCAAGAGTTTTTTTTATTTTTATCCCTTACATCATCATGTAATTGGCTCTGCCTCTATAGGATGCAAGAAAGGATAAGAAAACTAGCTAGGGGAGATCACACAGGATCTTCTACTTCCGAGCTGCCCTTATTTCCGTGCATCCGTACCCCTGCTCAAACAGGGGTAAGGTGATCTTTTCTCCACTTTGCTGTGTCTCGCACGGTACAATACATACAGGACAGTATAAATGTGCTTTGAATGATGAATTTGTGCGTATTACTGAATTTAATTTGAAAGTTCCACCACCTGATCGAAGAAGAAGAAGAAGAAGAAGAAGAAAGGACAGAATCATATCCTTCATTTTGCAGTAAAACTTGGACGAATCAATTGTATAGAAAAGATCCTGCTGGAGCAATGCATGCCCAAAGGGAGACACTGTTACTATGTCAGAACGCAAAGGGAGACACTGCAAGAAATGGGATTACTAAAGCAATGTTTTTTTTGTTTTTTTTTGTTATTTTGGTAGAAACTAAAGCAATGTCACCCTACAAGGAAAATCCCCCCCTTCCCCCTCACCCTTTTTTTATTTTTTCTTTTGATACTATTGGTTTATAGTTTTATATGAGTGCTCTGATATTTTAATTTGTATAATAATGGATATGGGAAAAAGATCTCTACTTGGTGGTGTTTCTTACTTTCTCTCACAAGACACCGTAAAATGACATCTCCGCACCTTGATTAGATATTCAGGCATGCTCACCCACTGGTCCAAATGCTTGTGTAGAGGCCATGCAACCAAGTAGAGATTTGTTGTCCAATATGAAATTAATCTTCTTTCAAGTTTGATGAGAATGAGTGATACCAAAGCAAGGTTGCATTCTTTAATCCACTTTTTTTTTTTTTAAAAAGAGCAAACTTGCATTTTTGTTTTCCGGGTAAAAGGAAAGCTTGCATTCAAATACAAGGGTAGGGCCGGGTGAACTTTGTCTGGACCCAGACCTCTCCAATTTCATGTGACTTTTTGAAGGAATCATAAGCATTTATGGATCCTAAATGATCGAGCACATCACCATCAGATGAAATTAAATGGCATTGATGAGAAAGGTGAGGAGTTGATGGATGGATGGATTGGACATATTTCATGCATACATGCATGATCGCTGGTAATATAATCAAATTTAATGAAAATATTGTTCATGTCATTATCTAATCAAATCTCTTAATTGTTTGACAGCAGTTATTTAAAATATATTCGTTATGTTAGTTGTGATTGTTCGAGTAGGGATGCTATTCTCTTGAGTGTCCATTGGTCCTTCTCTTGTATAATCCATTATATATAAATATAATGGAAAAATCTCCTACATGTTGTGCTAGCACAATCAATTTTATAATTCTTGTCTTTTGTGTTTTTTTTTTTTCTTCTTCATTCCTTACTTAATATCATTAGCTTTGTTCTTAATTCTTATATGTGAAAAGCAAAAAAGAAGTAGAAAATTGGGAGTACAACACACCACACAATAGTTTTTGACATATGGTCTTTTCCGAGTACCTGTATTTCTTTATTCATTTTCTTCTTTGGTTTATATTTTTTTAAGAAATCAGTGTTTTTATCTTAGCATCTTGTTAGGTTTTCTACTCAAAAATTAAAATTAAAAATTTTTACACTGCAATCTTCCATGAGGGGATCGGATTTTCCAATCTATTAAGCGAAGAAAATAAGGGGCATACCAAATACAGTGACTCTTGCTTCTTCCTATGCCATGCATGATTTTGGTATAGGTAAGTGGGCCCGTGAGAATTGCCACCCCGGCCCCCCAATTGCTTTCTTTTCTCAAACACACTCAAAGAATTAATTTTTTTTTTTTCTCCATTCTTCCCAAACAAAACACTCAAAGAATAATTTTTTTTTTTCATTCCATAGTATCATGTCATTGGCTGATCTGCCCCTATAAGAAGAGTAAGATAGGAGAAAAAAATTAGGTAGGGACCGGAGATCACGCAGCTGCATACAATAATAGTGTTGCGCTTTCCAACCTGAGTAAGTTTCTATTTTTGGCTAGTTATTCATCCATCTGCTTCTTCTTCTTCTTCTTCTTCCTTAGTTTTATATAATATTTTTTTATTAAAAATTAATATAACTACTAATAAAGTGTTAGGATTTTAATCTCAATGTCCATTAATTGATAATTTTAATGCTAATTAATTCTCTTGTCTATGGAAGATGTTTATATTATCTTTGCCATTTCTAAACTGAAAATTGCTAACCTACCTCATTCATAGCTTCCGTGACATCACGTACAGTATAATCACCTGCCAAATAAAAAATAATTTATTTCTTATCCCCCACTATTTTTTACTTACTTACTTACAGGGTATGTTCTTTGTTCTTATAATAATAGAAACTCAAACAAATATATGAATGAAAAAGAGAAAAAAAATGGGGTGGTACAACTCAGACAGTTGGACGTCGCACCTGCCAGGTGTTGACATCTCCACCCACAACATCTCAAACTACATCGCAACTGCACCATGGGGAATGGGAGAGAATTTTAATCAAAGGTATTCCAGAATCCAGACCATGCGGTGCCTTCTCAGGTCGGCATACCAGAAATTAAAACTGTTCTCAGTATAGAGCGGCGAGAGATATAATTTCTCTTGAATGTTGAGAGCAGGAATCGAATCCGACATCCGACATCCGCTACTTCCACTTGCCTCTACTTTTGTGTGCGTTCTACACAGAACAAGACTTGTAAAAACCGTCTTACCCCCACTCGGGCAAGGCACTCCGATAGAACGGGGTAACATGGAAATTGGAAATTGGAAATTGGTGGTGGTGGTGGTGGAGGAGGAAGAGGAGATGGAGAGATTGATCATCATCATGAGTCACCTAATAATAATAATAATAATTAATATTATTAGAATGGGAAATGATGAGAAAGATACGGCATTGCATGCATGAAGCTGTGAGAAACCATCCATCGTGCATTCAATGGTAAAAGGGTAGGAAACTATCTGGAGGTGTTCAAGTTAGTAACTGAAGCTGACCCTGATCAGTTTGAACGTTTTCCCAATAATGGAACCATCTCTCAGAACCATTATAAAGTTCTTCATTCCTTTTTCTTTTTTTTTTTTAATTTTATTAGGTTAGAATCGGTATGGTCCCGTACCCTCCTGTTTATAATCGGGACTGGGACCAAGATTTGGTTTGGTTTGATTTGGGACTGTATTGGTATTGACACCTTTGGTACTAGTACCGGTAGATAGCTGTCCCAATTGATACCCTTACCTTGATCTTTAATTAATTTCCACCTTTCCAAGGATGCACCGATCTTTTTATTTATTAGACTGAGTTTTCCTTCAGCCATCATGGTGAATGGGATCTCATTCGATCACCACGAGGTGGAAGAGAACAGAAAAGAAAAAGGTATCCTAAAGGTATTTTAGGAAGACACTAAAACCTAGAAGGGGGTTTAATTATGAACCCTAGGATATATAGGATGGTGGCTTGATCGATCATTATTAGTCGATCCAGATATATATAATTTTTTTTAAACTCGGGAAATTAATTTTCAGAATAATGCTTAATACTTACTTGGAATCTTGAAAATTGAAATGCGAGGGAATTGAAGACATCATACTAACATTACTGGGGAGACAATGTCGGCGGAGAATAGAGGAGATCTGATAAGAAGAGCAGACAATGATGAATGATGGGCGGACACCACTCCATTTTGCTGCATTATACTATTCTAGTAATCCAGGGATTGCTAAGGGATTATTACTGGAAGATATATCTGTAGCTTATAAACCAGATAAGCTTGGTGTCTTACCAGTTCATCTCGCAGCTCAAAAAGACCCAGAGATGATTAACATGTTCTTCGAACATTGCCCAGATTGCTTTGAGCTTGTGGACAACAGAGGTTGGAATGCTCTCCATTTTGCAGCTTCCAAGATGATTCCAGTTGGTGGAGTACGTCTTGGTACTTTTTAGAGTTCTAATTAGTGGTGGTGACGACAATGAGCTACTCAAAGGAATGGGTAATGAGGTAGACAATGAGGGAAACACTCCTTTACATGTTGCTGTCAAGTTTAACAATATGGCTGGAGTGGACGTTCTCTTAAGATCTGAAATTGTTGACGAATTGGCTATCAACCCATTCGACTTCATTGAAATGGATCAAAAGAACTGATTTGGATCCTCTGCGGCCTGTGTGAGCGGTCATCAACTCCCAAGTTGCCATCTCAGCGCACAGATGTTTATCCAATGATTGGGCATCAAACTCCTCAAAAATACCACTCAAAATTCAAATTTGAAGGGAGTGGCATATGTGCTGAGGTGACTAACCTGCAGAGTAGCTTATATAGCTATATTTATGATATGATATGATATGATTAAGGGTATCTGACATTAATTAATGGGAATCTCTTTCTTTTTTGGTTAATGTTCCCGGCGTTCAAATAATTAAGGCAATTTTCTGGCGAAGAAATCGAAAGCAGAAGAAGAAGAAGAAAGAAAGAAAGAAAGGATCTGATGATGATGATGATCGATTAGAATAAGACGGCGACAAGGAAAGAAATGAAACCCAGATACTGGTAGCAACACTGGTAGCCACGGTCACATTTGCAGCTGGTTTCACAATGCCAGGGGGTTACAGCAACGATGGAAGTGGGAAAGCAATTTTAACTACAAAACCAGCTTTCCAAGCTTTTATGGTATTAAACAGTTTATCCATGGCGTCGGCCGTTGGTGCTGTTTTTTCACACTTCTGGGCCACTCTCTACCCACACTTTAACAAATATTTTGATAATATTTTTCCTGAATTGAGTGCTCGACTCGTCATGTTCGCTTGCCTAGAAATGGTTGGAGCTTTCATGGCAGGGACGTTCGTGCTGTTACGAACTTCACCCATTCTGGCTGTCTCTGTTAATTGCATCTGCGCCATCTTCTTCCTTTGTGTCCTCATCTGTTTAGTCTTCCCACATCTCACCCTTATTTTCCGGATTCTTATGCGTCGGATGATTTTTTGCATTGATTGGGCGCTCAGGTACGACACCAGCTCAATTAATTTTTGAAACCTCTACCCCCTTGTTTTGAGGAAGAGAGAGATAGACAAATGGAAGTACTGGCGTAAACCAGAATCTCGAACAGAAAATTACTTCTCTAAAATAATAGTTATTCATTAAAAAACAAAGCAAGAGGGTTGGGTATGCCGTCAGCTTTTGGTAAACTAGTGGCATAAACTAATCAAGGGGTGGACATAAGAGGGCAAGGGAGTCTTCTCTGAAAGGGGAGGAGAGAGGATGATACATGTTGGGCACCCTGACGGCAGCATGCCCAGACTTTTCCCAAAACAAATATTCCAATTTTTACTTATTAGAAATAAAAATTAAAAAGTGATGATTTATTTTATCCTATTAAAGAGCCTAATCACAAAATATAGACCCAGGGTTTTATGCAAGTATGTTAAGAATAGAAGAAATGAAAAAAAAAAATTCATGATATTTAGGGATAAATTGATTATAAAATATAGACCTAGGGTTTTATACAAGTATGTTAAGAATAGTATGTTACGAATAGATGTTGTCTTTTCACATGTGTATTTGAAAAATATATGCATAATAATAAGTTACTTTCAAAATTATTGTTTAAAATCACTTTTATCTTTGACATAAAGAACTTTCTGGAATAAGACAAAATGCACTCAAAAGAAGGTATCAAATTCTAAATACACCTATACCTAACTCTACCTATAGAGGTGTCATCCCATTGAATTAATTGTAATAGTCATCTGCCCCAAATTGCAATTGACTCCTTAGTAGATAAAGGAATTATATAGGAGGTACAAGCTTGACAATTATTTATATAAACACAAGATTAGAGAATTATACAAACACATTCACCCTTAAGCTTACAAGTGTCATCATCTATATTTGAACACAATTTTTTTTTTATATAAATTATTATAAGTAATCCTTGACAGCCAAATCTATTGGTTGAGTTGAGTTAAATATTTGTGAGAAAAACTTTCTTGAAAATTCACTACTTCAGTTATATAGATAGTTTGTTAATTGGATATCAAAATTTATTTTTCAATGCTTAACATGCAACCAGAATAGGCTCCTCTGCCGCGCACATCCAACGGTTGGGTTGTCACGATGCACGTCGGGGTGTGTGTTGCCATGCGCATCTTGTCAGCCCAGCTGTTGAATGTGACCTGCACTACACTGTGCCGTGCGCTGCTGCAGAGGAGCCCAATCCCCAAACTAGTTCGTATGTATCATTAAGTGAAAATTTAGGCATCTTGATCAAACAAGGCAAAACCAAACTTTTCTTTGGGAATTGTTTAGTATTTATCATCATATTAATCTTAAATCTCATATTGTTTTGGGTTAATTTGGCTTTGCAAGGTACGTAGGTTGGGTGCCATACAATCATATTAGCTCACCTGGGTTGCTCATGAATTAAAGGAATCTATATTGGCCTGACTTGGAGAGAAATCAGGCAGCTTTGGGTGGAATAAGGTGCCTTAATTATAAGAAATAACAGTTTCTGCTATTAATAAAATTCTTATTGGTGATTGTGTGTTTTTTCTCTGACAATGTTATTATAATTAAAGATCGATATGTATCAGCAGTGGCTGTCATGAATATAGGCAAGTTTTTGTTTTCTTTTTCTGTCCATTTGATTGCAAGCAAAGGAAAGGGCATCACTTCTGAAAAGAAAAAGAAAAATTTTGTCATCGTGATTAATATAACTTATCTAAAACTCTAATTATATTTGGTAAATAGTTTTACTTTTCAATTAAAATAAATTAATTACAAATTGAAATGAAATTTAATAACAATTCGGATATGTTTTAGAATTAGTTTTTTTTTTTTTTGGTAGAAATATGTTTTAGAATTAGTTACTTCATAACGATTTGGTTATACATGTTTTTTCTCACCACTTCTTCCCATAATTAAAATCTTAATTTTTTCTCATTTTTTGTTGATTGAAATAGAACCTTAGGAAATAAATTTCATTTGCTAAATAATGTTTGTTTGCTTGCAGGATAAACAAAGAGAAGTCAAGTGAAACCAAATCGTTATAAAAGTGTCATTTTTTATTTTTTTGGTGATTATTAGGGAAAAGGGGTGGAATTTTTACTTTTCCCATAAACAATAATTTGGATAGGTTAGGGTGGAATTTTCAAGTGCCACATCAGCATACAAACAAGATTTGAATGGGATTTTGAAGTGCCACATCACCATACAAACAAGATTTGAATGGGATTTTGAAGTGCCACATGGTACTTTCCTACCACACTTAAGTCCCCATCAAACAAATGGCCTCTAAGGGTGTCAATCAATTCATTTCTGGTTCTGCTTAATGCTTTGAAAATGCAGCAAGTTCAAACAAAAACCAAGCCAAAAGTTTTTGTAGGATCTTTAAACCAAAATCAAACCAAATTGATTTGGTTTAATTCAATTTTATTCGGTTTATATCCAAAATTTATACTGTTAATATTTTGGTATTTAAAAAAGATATTGAGGGGTAGGAAGGAGGAAGCAGGAGAGGAGCTGAGAGGGGTCAGAGAAATATTAGAACAGAGAGCGTGAGGCAGTGGAGTTGCACTGTTGCAGGGGCATACACACAAAAGAAATGACCATGCTGTTTGGTCACGTCCCCTACCACTTGGAGAACCCTCTCCCATTTGAAATAAAGGGAAAAAGAGGCTACCTGATTGCATGGAGTATGCGTCCAGACACAAGAATGTGCAAAATTACTGCCCCACTACAATGCCCCTGCACGCGCTCATTGGCCAAATGCAGATCACGATCTCTTGCCCTAGAAAATATTACAAAGAGAAACGGGTGAAATGACATCAGGGAGAAATGAAGCTGGAACACACACATCATCAATCGAACTGAGAAAATGTCGCAACTGGGAAAACGAATAATGTCCGACTGCCAAACCCATCCCTCCCTCTCCAAACAAACAAACCCAACACAACACAACCCCCCCCCCCCCCCGGCCCAAATAAAAAAACCCCAATCCCCCCCCCCCCCACGTGGTTCCATCATCCTTCAAGAAATATTATGTTAAAGCTGAAAACTGTGGGGAAATCAAATTTACCCAGAAATAATAGTTAAGAGAATTTACACAAAAATTTAAATTATGATGAAATGAAGATGCCACTAGAAAAGAGAAGCTCACAATCCAAAGTGAACCACATAAACATCTAGAGCTCCTTCAGAGCTATCTTTCCCAAATGTTCATTTCCCTAAAGTGGCCAAATTTTCTTCAATGTATTTGACCATTAATTCTATAATCCACCTGATAAAATGACCTCCAGCTCTCGCCGAAATCCTCTGCAGCCAAGGGGCATCTCTTTATATAGTAAAATAAACTAGAAGCCCGCAGATCTGCTGATCAAATTCCCACTATTGCACAAAGGACCAGCAGGAGAGAATACCTTCATAACTATCATAATTTGACATACTTATCAACATAGCCCTGCAAAAGCCAGTTACAAAAACATTGTTGCTCAAAGAAGGCACTAAATAATCAACATGTACAAGGCATAAAAGGCTTAAATCTGGCTTTACAAAGTCTTTTTCAAAGTAAATTTCCTTTGAGTTTTGGAATTCTGGAACATTCTATACACAAAGCATTTACTAAAAATTGCTTAAAGAAAAAGAAAATTTAAGCATATTCCCTTCCAACCTCATTATTATTAAACATATCATTTGAAAGAAGATCAGGCCACACTCAAGAGTAATTCTTCTACTCGATAAAAGGATTCTTATACCAGCGAACTGGTCTCCAAGACACCAAGGCTAGTGTAGGAAATGGCTGCACCTAGCACCTGCTGAATGACTAGCAACCCTGTATCTTTGAGAATTTGATCCAAATACTGTATACCAATTAAGTCATTATTGTCATTAAGAAAAAAAGGAAGGGGGGGGGGGGGGAAGAGAACCAGAGTGGAGAGATTTTTATCAGCTAACTGGAGGGAGACATTGTTTAAGCACATTACAACCTGATCTTGTGCATGTTGAAGGCCATAATCCATATAATAGCAAGAGTACAGAGACATATGAAGACAATTAGATTTTCTACGTCCCACAATTATTTATCACCAGTCCACTTAATAATCTCCAAGGACTTCTCATGCATTACACTGTGGCAAGGTTTTTCCTGTAGATGTTTATTTAACCAATGCTACAAATTGGGCAGCTGGAAGAACAAATCGTACCAGTTCAGTGGTTGGAAAGGCCAGTTAACTAAATGCAACCAGATTACTATTCCCCATCCCCCACCCCCAAATAAAAAAAAATTAATTCAACAAGGTTGGATCTTGAGCTTTGCATATTCGGTTATATTGAAATGTGGTAGTTCTTCTTCCTTTCATGTTTGTTAAATGTAATAATCTATAACAGTCAACCTGAATCCTATTTCCATAAACCTTCAAAACCTAAATGCTAACTCCAACCCATATCTCCAAAACTCCATACAATACTAGATATCATCCCTCACCTAGCAGTCACCAAAGAATCAGCTTACAGGCCCCTAAGAGAAATAGGCATCACAGAAATCGATACCCTGACAATGACTATCTCGATTTTCAGTGAAAACACACTCCAAACCTACAACCTTAAACCTCAAACTAATTCCAGAGGAATCTTAAAATCAGTAATGAATAACCATAAACGCAGCATAAACTATAGCTTATTGGACTATTCAGTTAAACCCACACAACTGGTCAAGTAACCAAAAGCATACACACTGCCATGCATTCTCTTCTCATGAAGAGTACTACAAAACATATTTATGACGGTGAAGTCATAAGATAATAAAAAGCAAGCACAAATACTACTCAAAGCAACAAACAAGCAATGCCGAAATGGAAGCCCGCTAAGGCAAGCATTAAGGTATGGGTGAATGGTGGCCAAGAGGCCTACCATTAACTGTTTAAAAAAAATGAAATAAAGATGTGGTGCTTGACTGGTAGAGTCACTGTGCGTGCAAGTCAATGTCCAGTGAGAAGTAGGATAGGCTATGTATAAAACCATGATCTATTTTACACTGCCTATACTATACCATGAACACTTGCCTACAGAGTTCTAACATAAACCATAAAGAATATGCCACCAAAGTGCACGTCACCAGGAAGGCATGCTAGGATGATAACTACCATTTTACAGAACTCCATGAAAGCATGTATGCAGTAATGCATGCAACTGAATCAACCCCTTGCATGTGTATTTGTAGTAACAATCCACATTTTGTTGCAAGTCCTAGTTCATAATTTAGTCAGTAAATGAACAGATGAGAAAAAGGTAACTTACCATCACAAGTTTAGTAAGCTTTCGCTGGGAGGACTCAACATATTGATTTATTTTCGCCTGCGACTTAGGTATTTGGTGGCTCTTCATAGCTCCAGATACTTTATCAACAGTTTTCTTGACAATGGTCTTGAAAGCTTCCTTGCTCATGTTACCCTGTCGCCATGATGGCTTCAAAACCTCCTTTACAAAATCTGCAATAGCACTCTTGAAGAGCTTCATAGACCTGGAATCCTTGCTCTTCTTGCTCTTCCCGCTTTTCCCTGGACTCCGAACCTGGTCAATTTCAACATCTCCTGTGGCCACATTTTGACTACCTGGACTCCAGTTCTTCCCATCTCCTGGCTGAGGGCTCCCACTCTCCACTGCATCCACTTCTGCTGTCTCACCAAATTCATCATTTTCTGCAGACTTAGTTACAGCAGCATCTGCAGCTTCTTTCTGCTTATTGTTTTCTGCTATATCCAAAGGCTTATGTGATCCAGTAAGTCTCGATAATAAGTCTGAGCCACCGGCCACAATGGCAGCAACAGGCCTGCTAACATCACTGTCGAGATCTCGTTCTTGAACACGGTCAAACTTCATCAATGTGTTTGAAGAAGGCTCAATACTGTCAAATAATGGATCATACTGGTCAACAGCCATTGACTCCCTCACATACTGAGACAAGGTGCCAGGAAAACTTTCCACAGGAGCATCCCTTGGGTGTGCATGATCAGCAGCCAGCAGAGAATTACCAGACTTAGGTAAAATCTGCCCTCTAGGCCTGCCAGAATCCAGTGGTGAAGCTGTCTGCCTTGACCCAAGCCCGAGAACACCCTGCCCATCCACTCGAACATGGCTCGGACCAAAAGAAGTTTCATAGTTGCTGCTGTAGTTTGTGTCTAATTCACGCCTGAAAAAACTAGAACTGAACTTGGAACCTCCAGGTGGCTGTTCAAATGTAGATGCAAATGGATTATAGTGGGTTGTGTTTAAAATTTTTGATCCTCCAAGATCAGATAATAAAGCTAGCTTATTGCTTTCCAATAAGCTTGATGTGTATCTTGATGAGTCAACCTTCACGGGTGCACCAAAGTGAGAAGAAAAAACATCAGCGCCAGAAGGTTGCAGACCATAGGGTGGCTGTCTAGTAGATATGGCACCAAAATCTTCTTTAGAGAAAGACTGCACTTGCTTTGAAGGTGAATCTCTAGGAAAAGATACAGGCTGAGAAGGCATATTGTCTGAAGTTGCAAATCCCTGAAGTTGGAATTGGGATGTAAACCTTTGGTTAGGGGGTGCTTCGAAGTTCTGGACATCATCTCGGACAGGAAGAGGGAAACGTTGCTCATTTCGAAGCTGCGTCTGAGGATGCAAATAATAATCTTGATGCAATGAAGGCTGAAACAGACTGCGTCCAGGCAACGCAGAATGTGTAAAATGCTCTTCTCTTACAAAATTGGGGCCTCCAAAGTGCTGATCCTTAATTTTGTTCGCTGGCGGAGGCTCCAATCTGAAATCTTCCAACTGCAGAGGAGGATGAGGCTGCTCCATTGGAGGGAAAGGTCGAGTATGAAAATCAACCTGAGAGTGAGCGTGCTCTTCAGGTTGGAAGGGACGCGTTATGGCATGAGGAATGTCATTTCTTGAATGCATGGTATTCTGTGGAAACTGAGCAGGAAGAGAACCATAAGAAGAAGAAGCCTGAAAGGAGGTCCAAGAGGGGTTTTGGCCCAAAAAAAGAGAATGGTGGTCCTGTAATGGAACTGGGGGGGGAGGAAACCTTTCCAAAGGGGTAGAATGAGAACTAAAGTTGTAATCTTTTGGTGGCTGGGAGACATGTGAGGCATTTATACCTCGAGGAAAGGGAGGAGGAGGAGGAGGCGGAGGTAAGTAAGAAGGCTGAATACGATAGTCTACAGATGGATAGCTGGGTGGGTGGAACTCCTCGGAAGTTAGAGATTGAGGTGCAAGACTCTGAGATGAAGGTTCGCTCATAGAAGGTAGGGTCGGATATGGGTCACAGACAGGAGGCTGCCCAGGCAGAGTGGTGGATGTTTGAAGAGGTAAAGGACAGGACACAGAAGAGCTATCCATTTGCTGAGAATGGTGACCAGCATTTTCAAGCATCGGAAGAGCAAGGGTTGCTGAAGCATTGGGCATGGGGAGCTGCACCACTGAATATTCTTCTGATAAAGGTTGACCATGAGAGGCTTCACCTGGCAAATTCTGCTCTTCAATATCGGTTGGTGATTGCTTTGGAGATCTATCTAATGGTAAAGCTGAGATGTTCTCCGTCGGCTGCTGAAGATTCTCAAAATCTGGAGGCTGAATAATAGGTTCCCCATTCACTTTTTCCTGCACTTGAATAATTGCTTCCTGAGAACTCTCTATTTGACCCACCTCACCAGGAAGAGAAACTGTTGATTGACCTGCTTCATTTGAATTAAGGAGTTGCACGTCACCTCTTGGACATAATGGGTCCATTGTTCCATCCAATGTCTCCTCCTTTGGAGCCTCAGTGATACTCAAAGGCATATCTTGGCTCTTGGCTTCCTCAAAATCATACATTTTTGTTGTTACCTTCTTAATCTCCCCACTGACGGCAGGCTTTCTAGAATCAGTTTTATAGTGCCTCGATCCATCATGCATAGAGGAATCATCATGCAGAAACCAACAAGATGCTCCACGGTTGCACCTGCCCCGAAGGAAATTAACGCAATCCGGCATACGGCCCCTCTCTCGTTTAGTTTTATCAATGCCAAACTCACCCTTGCGCCTGAAAGCAGCAGGAGACCTGCTTCTGCTTCTTCGTTTCTTTGGAGACCAGCTGAAACACAACAACTTAAATCTTTAAGCTCCTCAAGTTGCCACGTATGCTTCTGGAAAAAGAATAATAACTACACATTGATGCCACAAGAAAAGTACACTACCTAAAAACAGAGTTCTCTGAATCTCCAATAATGAATAGTGGACCAAAAATATGTACTCCAATCCATAAAGAGGATACAGTTTATACCTGCGAGATCGGCTCCGTCTCTCCTTCCTCCTCCATGGACTGCGACTTCTCTTCCTCCTCCAATCTTGAGGAGATCGGCTCCGGCTCCTGCCTCTCTTACCACGCCTCGCAGAATAGCGTGGCCCATCAGAGTCACTGTCACTAGCACCTTCTCTCACCATTCTCCCAAACTCATCCACTTTCAGAGGGGTATGATCTTGTTTCGCATCTTCCTTCCGTAACTTATTCTGGTGATCAATAGATACAATATCACTGTGCAAACTACCCTTTTGCTCAGAAACCTCAAGTGAAGCAGCTGGGTCATTAGATGTTTGATTCCCATCATTATTAGTTCCAAGTTCATCAGCTTTGGTTCTCAAGTCTAATGCATCAGAAGTTAGGACAGTTACCTCTCCCACTTTATGAGACTCCAGGGAAATATCTGGCATGTTTATAGGATCTATCACACTCGAATCATTGAATAATGTAACTTCCTTTTCAGTCATCCTGGAGTCTACATTTACATCCAAACCAGTCCCTGTATCCTTGCAAAAACTTGTAGCACCATCAGCAGTGCATGCCGAAACCTTTACAGGACTGACATTTTCAAGAGAAGTCCCATCATCCTCTAAACTGTCATCAGAAGCATAATCTTGTATAAGTCTGAATGGACTTCCACCTTGAATAAATGGGCTGGAAACCTCCTTATGGCTGATACCCCCAGCATCTGATGAAGCCTTTAATGGACTTAAACTGTCAAGAACTGGACTTGTCACCTTCTTTACACTGAGATTCACGTTGCATTCAACAGCTCCATCAAAGTGTATGCCAGCACTATGATCTTTAGTTGATGGCATTCCAAATGTGGAATTATCCTGTTCTGGAAAGAATTCTATCCTGTTAGAATATGAAAAAGTAGTACAAAGCTTAAAAGTCCACCACACTACATGCAATTAATTGCACAGAGGTATAGATAGACAACCAAACTGAAAGAGGCACAAACATGGAAAAATGGCACTACAAAATAGTGCAAAGAAATATCTTGATCAGGTAATGATGATTGAGGTGGATAAAAAAGTACTTCAAGTGCAAACCCCACCCACCCCAAAAAGAATAAAAGTGGCCCCTTTCTCTTTAAAAATAATACAATGCACAGTTTTTCACTCAACCCACTCAAGGAAGGTAGGTTCCTATAGGGTCGACCACCAAATTGTGCAACGTGAAAGTGATTTGACAAGTCTGAGCATATGACACATAGGAATATGAGGTCTGGAAATGCCACAAATTATGAGCAAAATTAAATAATTTATCCATCCATACTTTGAAAGTTTGACTATTTAATAAATATTCAAAGTTTTATTCCACCACTCTGTGTACTCCATTTGAGCTAAAATGTGGCACGTGGATAGAGGCCCTGCACTCTACTTGTCCATAAATTTGAAGCTAACTTTAAATATCAAGGATCTAATTAGAAAGTCCAGGATTAATTATGAGAAGGAAGAATCCAGCACAAATTCTTGCAAGCTAATGAACTTCTACCATCTTAAAAGTATAGCCCACAAACAAAGGGAAATAGCAAAGACATGAGTTCAAACTAACGTTTGAAGCACAGATTGGACAGAATGAAAATTTGAGCAAATAGAATAAAGGAACAAATCTTTCCTAATGATAAGGTCAAAGACTCAGACACACAGTTTTATATGGGACATTCTTGTTGGGATATACCTGACATTGTGAATATTCATGTTGAGAAACTATCTCAAAATGACTTCATCAGTAGAGAGGACAAAACTTGAAGTCTTAATTCCTAAGATATTTGTAGCCAATCAAGCCAAGGACTTCAATATTCAAATCTATCAGTTTGATGAGCAGCATCTACAGCATCATAATCACAAGGGTTGTTCAAGAGAATAAGGAGGTGCTGAGCCTGGTTCGACATTTTGGTCGAAATGACCGAAATTCTGCGAACTATTTCGGTTTCGGCCGAAATCAAAACGAAATGCCTCAAAATTCCAGTGTCGAAATGGATCAAAATTTGCGAAATGAAATCAAAATGGAGTCAAATTCCAAAATTTCAAACCTTGGTGCTAAGTACTCTCTCATACTCAAAGGAGCATTTGTCACAAAGAAATCTATTTTGCATATATAACCACTTGATACTTGATAGAGATATATTATAATAATTAATAAATAATACAGGAAAAATGAATAAAATCAAGGGAATCCAAACCAAGAAAACAAGAGAACAATTAAACTTGAACCTTCTTCTTGCTTGGCCACTACTGAGGATAAACATGTCGATCCTCCAGGCAATGTATCACTAGGATGTTCCGTCAGACTCTGCTGTACATGTAATTTCTCTTTGACAACAAGCAACTCATTACGAAAAGAAACAGGTTCCCCACTTATACCTTCCACAGAGAAACCAACCTCTTGATCTTTGGAAGACTGGTTGGCATCATCTGTAAGCCCAAAAACAAAGAAAAAGGTTTCGGTATTCCCAACAGAGCAACTCACAGATCCGCAAAGTTGATAGCATTAATACACAAAAGAGATACAACTAGAGTCATTCAGAAGTACTCAATTTCACAATTGCTTTGTGTGGATCACTACGAGAGGTCTTGTCAGGCCACAGTAGATAACAGTACATAGACCAATTTAATGAAAACTAAAGATCTTATAATGCCATAGCATCTCCTGATTCAACGATTATTCTTGTTTGGAAAGAGCATACACAACTCAAGGAAGGTCTTGTATACATGGGGCCACATGGGCAATATTCTTTTGATCTTCAATCATTATCTGGTCATTTCAATTACTTTCTCTTCCGGGATACTTATGGAAGGCCAGGCCTTGTTTGTCTACAATGATTTGTGTCATTTGAAAGCTTATCCAATTTACCTTCCAAACGAGAAAAGATGTTGCTTTCCATAGCTGTCTGGGGAATTTAACATCAATCTACTAACAGAAGTAAGTCCATGACAGAATTTCTGTTTTCCAATTTTTAATTTGAGTAAAGGAGTTTGGTTTAGAATTAATTTTAAGTACAGGGTCTGTGGTCAGTTGTCATGTTTGAAGACAGATTTTTGGCTGTTGGAAAAAAGATTTGGTGGGCTTCTGTGGGATACATCCACTTCTTGGTTGTGGACAAGTTCCATTGCTGTTCATGCTCTTATATCAATTCCTTGTTGCCCCTGTTACAAATCATGCAGTGTTTCTACTTCTCAAAGGTTTTGGCCAATCCTTCCTGGCCCTTGATAAATTCAAGTTTTCAATTTTTATGGTTAAAAGTCCTTTGGTTTCTCTTATTTCCTAGTTCCCAATCCTGTCAACCTACCATATTTCTCTACTAAGGCCTAGCAAATGATATCCTTCTTCAAAGTTATGTCAAAATTCAAATGTCTCAAAACTACTGTTTAGAATCACACAACTTGGAAAGGAAGAATATGATCGGCATGTCAACAAGCATAATCAAGTATATAATTAAATTAATATAGTCACAATCCAATCAAATTATAAATGAGCTAAGATCTAACCACATTTCCAATGTAAAATCCAATTGCTAAATTTAAGCTTTAGCTACCCTATCTGTCTTCCTGAACATGCCTCCCAGGAAGCACCCTCCTCAATCCTCACCTTGGACCAAGCTTCCATGATATGAGATAAAGGGCTTGAACAAGAAGATGAATGCAAATATAATGAATAAAAGATTCTCATAAAGTTTCAGCTATTATTTGTGGTTCAATTCCATGCTCTTCTCTTGATTTTATATTTCACTAGACCCCTTCTCAAAGACTGGTAAGACACCAATTCTTCGTCAAGTTTATCCTTTTTCTCTCATTGTATATCCTGAATTCACTAATTTCTTGTTTTGTTGAATTTCTAGTCTAGGATTCAGAAAATTTAGCTTCTATATTCTAGCTACTGAGATTAAAATTTCCAAATGTCTTTTGCTTTAATTGATATCTATTATTTTATTTAATTCTAGCCTCTAAATCACCCATAAATCCATTCCCTATATGCCACTTGATCAGGCATTATGACATTGTAATTCCTAATCTTAACATACCCTCAACTCTAAATTTCAACTTTCTTGATCCAAAAATTTTGCTGTATATTTGTTGAAACCAATCATCGTACTTTCTTTCCAGTATTGACCTTATTAAGTTCTTTTTTTAAATTTCAAAAATCCTAAAAAGTATTGAAAATAAAAATTCCAATGGCTTTTGGTACTATGACCTTCCTAATTTAGGGATCATTTTCCCCTTAAAATCTCTTTTTAACCATATTAGCAGGATTTTCTAGGGTTTTAACTGAAATTTCGGATTGGAAATGTGTTACCCCTAATTACTCCATCACCAACCTTAAATGAAAAATCCCAACTCCTCCTACCATAGTTGTCAAGGCGGCAAGGCAACCCAAGACGATGAAGGGGTGCCTAAGTGCTTAGGCGACCAAGGCGCCCCAGTGTTATTTTTTATTTCCCCTCTTTTCTAACATTATTTAGTATGCTACAATGTATACCTTATATCATCAAAAATCAACATTAAGCCACATCAAGTCATCAAATATCAACATATAACTAGAAGACAGAAGAACTCGAGAAGCAAGCTATTGGAAGTAATGTAAGACTAGAGTAATAGTCCCAAAATAACCCACAAAACCAAAATTAGAAACAAACTCAGAATTAGCAGGTTATGGTTATAAGCCAAACCAGCCATCGGAACACCACCAAAGTTGGATCGAAGGATGGGTCTGTGCCAGGGCAGGTTGTGCACCCCGAATAATTCTCCAATCAGGCAGACAGTTGCAGAGATCTGAGCATAAAACAGAGCCGCAGGTGTGTAGCAGACATCCTCTTGGTTGTGTGCAGCAGCAGCAACTCTTGAATGGGATTCTTCCAGTACTTGAAGCAGTCCAGCAGTAGCAGCAACAATAGAGAGGATCGAATGGAACAAGAAAGAAGAAGGTAGAAGAAGATTAAAGGGGGGGGTAAAGAGATTCGGCTCTCTCAGCCCTAGAGGTTTTGGCTCTCACCAGCCAGGCCTCTCAACCCTTCATCCACACAATAGGACAATAAAACTTTGCACAAAAGGCATATTCTCATTCATCATAATCGTTGGTTCGGGGGGCCTCTAATGGCATTACATATTTATGGGCAGCTATGCTTGCCTTACAAGTAAGAGAAAATTAGAAACTTGCAAGAAAAGGAAACAGACTAAAAATAGAAAGTAGAAACTTCTAAATAAAAGTTAAGCCTACTTTCAAAATCTGGAATTAGAAACTAAAGATCTAAGGTTGCTTAATAGACAACCACAAAATATCTAAGAGAATAATTCTAAAATAGAAACTAAACTAACCTCCTAATTCCCCACGCATAGACAAAATTGAGTCTTCTAATAAAGTCTTCACATGATCTGGTCTTGGGCCCCACAAGATCTTCTAGTAGCATTCACACCAAGCCAAAATAAGGGGTTGTGATACTGTTCATGTGAACAGTGACATAAACAGTGTTTTGGCTTCTTTTTCTTCATATTTCGATCTACATCAGAAAGTTTGAAACAATCAAAATATACATTAGGCTTATACTGTTCTTGGAATTGGTCATTGACTCGTTGTCGAGTATAGCTAATCTCACATTTGGTTTATACTGTTCTTAGAAAATTTTGCTCTCGATTTAGAGAAATGTTCTTGTTTTCTAAGAAGTTTGACGAGTCAACTGATTTTATTTTTACATGAGACATTTTGCATTAGGTAGAAAACAAAACCAGCTTTCCAACAAATCCACGATTGCTTAAATCTGAATTATATTGAAGAAGTTATGTTTCGGGCAAACCTTATTAGTGTGGGCGAATGTTGTTAAAGTCGCTCTGAATGAAAATATTTTTTTTAATATCAAAACAAATTAATATTTTATCACTCTTTTGGTTTTTAGCAATGTTTTACCATGTTAAGTATTATGGAATTTTTAGATTTGAGAAAAAACTCAGCACTAGAAAGTTAAAATTTTCACCTATCACCGAAAATCCAATTTATTCTTGAACTAGGGGGTTGACTTTTATCCTTTTGGAATCTTATTTTTTAACTATTTTTATTGGATTCCAATACGGGTTATTTTCTTATTTATGAATAATATCTAAAGCAAATGAAATAACAATTATTTCATTTACTTAAATGATATTTGGCATAAATAAGGCTACAATCACTAGACCCAAAGAAATCCGCCTAGACACCTAGGCAACGCCTTGACAATTATGCCTCCTACTTCATCTTTATGTGGCATTCCAACCAACTTTCCATGCATTACTTAACAGGTTATCTTAGGACAGTCTTACACATTGATTTATCATAAAAAGACCAACATATTTGGTCACCTCCAATCTGTCTCTCTGCAAAAAATTGGCAACCAAAATCTCAATGAAGACCGATCAACCTAAATTAGAATGAATCATTTCAGGTGTTTGAATTAGATGAAACTGAATAAGATGTGTTTTCCAATAGGCAACCATTGGTTTTATTTGATTTTTTTATTTTTTTTCTTTTCTTTCCTTTGGGTCAAAGAACCCATAGCATCTCTTGATTTCAGATTATGACTCAGCTAATTTAGACTTCAGTGTCAAACCCAACAACAAAAAGAAATTCCATATTCTCAGAATGAGGAAGAGACACAAATGAGAACCAGCTGATATTTTAACAAAACACAAAACTACATAAATTAGAAACATCAACACTTCAGCAAGAATTCTTATGACAGTCAAAAAGAATAGAAACAGAAGAGAAGGCACTAATGAACCCAGCATATCAAAAAAAAAGTAAATAAATAAACATGAAAGAAGGGAGTAAGGACCAACCTTCCATGTCCATGTCTGAATTTGCCGGTGAAGTAGCCCCCTCATCCGTCAAATTACATGGTTTTGGTGAAGATATAATTTCCCAAGTCTTTGGTGATGAATTACTTTGCCCAGGGACATTGCATTGTTTAGATCCCAAAAGAGATTTCCTTTTCATCCATTGAAAATAATCATGAGCAATTGCAGCTTCACTTCCAGCCTCACCACCAAACAAGAATGCAAATTCTGGATTTCCCGACTCTTTTTTACAAGCAATATCTTCGAACTCAGGGCCAATTTTAGCAATAAACTGGCACAGGACTCTAATCTTCCGAACAACTTCTTCTGCAGGTGGATCAGGTGGAGGAGGAGATGGAGGAAGATCCAGAGTTGCTTCCCCCTCGGATGAAAATCCATCTTCCCCAAGAGACTCCATCTCCGCCCGTCTACCTTCAATATTTCGAACGTCAACATGTAAAGGCACATCTTCCCTGCTTTGGGCAGGAACAAGTAACCTGTCAACATCATCAATAAGCTTCTCTACAGAAGTGGTGGGATTGTCAGAAACCAGAACAGAGTGGTGGGAGATTGCAGAAACAGCATCTAAAGCCAAATTAGATGAGAGCTCTGAAGGTTTTGGAGGAGATGGAGGTGGTGATGATGGAATGGGTGGGGGAGAAGGTGGAGAGCGAGGAGGTGGGGGTGGCATAGAAGGCGGGTAAGCATCTTCTACTGGAGCATGTGCAAAAGATGAAAAAGGAGCAGGAGTGACAGGAACAAAACAAGAAGGGGGCGGGGGAGGTAGTGGTCCAACATGTTGATGTCCTTGGAACCCACCAGCTAGTGATGGATAAAGTGAAGTTCTATACAATATTTGTCCTTGTGAAGGGAGAGGGGGTAATATTCTAGGAGGAACTGGAGCCCGTATCATCTCTGGGTGGCTTGGTCCAGCAAGAGGTGGAGCAGGAGGATGTAAGGCCGGTGACATATGATGCATGTTCTGAGTTGTTACAGTCAGAGGGTAATGAGAGGTTTGTAGTACATTTGAATAAGGAGATATCACTTGAGAGTTTCCATGTACAGATGTCGGTGGATGCACAAAAGGCTGGCCTGCATTTACCACTCCAGGATTTGGAGCTTGAATTGGCTGACCTTGCTGAACCAGAGGTGGAGGAGGTCCACCTTGCGGAATTGCGGGTGGTGGTGGAGGTGGAACATGGTGATACACCGGAGGGTTTGGGCCAGGCTGAATTGCATGATTTGGTGCAGCCAAAGAACCTTGCTGAATTACCGGAGGTGGTGGAGCTGGAGGGCCTTGTTGGAATGGCGGAGGCGGTATAAGGTGTCCGTGCCTGAACTGAGGAGCATAGTTTCCTCGGCCATACATCTCAAATCATGTAACTTAACATATAAACCAAGAACCTAAAATATACCATGTACAAATTCCACCTCACAGGGCTTGTAGCGTGAGAACTGATCTTCTATAGGAGTGAAGTTTGTCCAGGTCGAATTCATCCAGCTAACTCAAGTCACTAGGAAGTTCCGTTCAGAAACGTGAAGAATGAACTAATCATTCTATTCGTTAAATGAAGTCACTGGTGATGCTCTCAACAACCACAACCCCATTCCAAAACTGAAAAAACAAAAAAAAAAAAAAGAATAAAAATATCGGTAAACAAGAAGCATTGCTAACAGTGAAAACAAGGTAAACAGAAAGAAACATCTATAACACATTTATATGGCATGTGCGAACACTTCATTCCAAGTAAATTACGCACACTCAGAACTCAACAGCGAACCTAATCAAAAGAAACACGTCACAAGATGGTCAGACGTTGGACGAGAAGGGGGTTGGATTGTATAACTACCCATTCAAATACTAAGGGCCATAACTTGGCCATAACCCTATTCCCCTGCCTTGCCTGCTACATTAGAATCCATCAACCACGAACGCTAATCTGTCAAAACATAAAGGCAAATAAACTCTTTCCAACACAAAATCAAAAAGACATGATTATTTCTTTGCAATTTTTCATCAAGAACACTTCTTGTAACCAAATCACAGACGTAAAAGACAATTTAATGTGGTGTTATCCATTGCTGCAGCAACGTACAGACGGTTTAAAATAAATGACTGAAGGAGGAACAATATTGAAAACATAACCCAATAAATATCAGACTAAACTACATCAAATCCAAGCCAGAACTCCAGAGTAACATAAACCAAGAACAAGATTTAGTTTTGGCACCTTTTAGCACGGGAATGCAGTAGAGATCCGATACAGGAGTTGTATAGACGACAGGTTAAACGAATTCACGAACGAACTTTAAATTGAAGATTGCAGAATCAACTAAACTTCAACTCTCTAGTCTCTACAGTTTCGGGCTCGAGGGAAAGAATAGAGATATAAACCCTAAGAAGTTTTGGGGTTTTTTTCTTTTATTTTTTTCCCCCTTCTTCTTTCGCTCTTTTCGTATTTCTGGATTCGAAGTGTTTGTTCTATTCTAATCTAAAGGTGAGACTTGAGATAGCATAAGAATTTTTTTTTTTCTTTTTTTTTTTAAGGCAAATAAATAAAGAATTTCTGCCTTCTGGCGGTGCGTAATACTGTAATAGCGTAAGCGATTTCCTAGTTTCACGATCATCAACTGCCAAGGTGGGGTCCATGAGAGGAGGACGTTAGGATCGCTCTGATTGGAATCTTCAACTCTATCAACTATATATGTAAAAGCTCCCAATTAACCAAAAAAATCTTCTACTCTTTTTCTGCTAATAAAAAATCTTATACATTTGGGCCTGAGATGGCTAGAATCTGAAATCGCATGTACTGATCCAACAACAGATGCGTCCGTACCGTACATAATGGGCTGCAAAACGGACATTTTATGTGTTCCGGAATTGACCCTTGTCCGGTTGGAGTCTAAAAATTTATGGACCAATAGGGCAAAGGTCATCTAAATCAAAACATACAACTCCAGTCCACATAAAATCAGCCATGTGACAAAAAATAAAATTATTTAAAAATCCAATACCATCAAGAAAATATGGGGCCGGGGAGCGTGGACCTTTTGCACACGCAAGGCCAATGAGAGTGTGAGAGGAAGCACCACAGGGGGCAGGGTGGTCATTTTGCTCACATTGTGTTTGGGCGTGGGCTGTACACCTCCACATAGAACTTTTCTTCAAAAAATATATACACTTATGCTATAACTATGGGTGTGTACCAAAACATAGATGCACAACAATACATAAGGTATGAGAGGAAACACCACTCTTGGACTACACACCTGAGTGGGCGATGGGCCTTAACTCTGGTTGTTTTGCTGAGGTGATCCACGATGTCCCTTCGGTCTCCCCAATTCCACCTATCGAAGACACGGCTACTGAGGATTTGCTTTCCAATTTTTTCGCCACCCCTGTAGTAGCACCTGACATTGCGGCATCTCTTGAGGTGGGATCTCCTAACCAAAATTTACTGGAACCTGCTCTACTTGATATTGATCCATCCTTCGGCATCCCTGCACCTGCTTCGTTGCTCTCTTCTTCTTAAGGCCGGACTAAACCCTTTTCGGGGGACCCCGCTGTTGCCCAGCCCTCTAAAAAATGCAAGTTTGCTTACCCAGAATCTCCATCCACCTTGGCATCTGAGTTAGATTTTTTTAAAACTGCTTTCCAACACTGCATATCATCCTCCTTGGATCCAGAATCGTTCATTGCACTTGCTAAGTTTTGGATCAATTACTGCGACTTGGCGCCTTCGAGGAGATCATCGACGACCAGTTCTTCACATGGTAACACATCCTCTTCAGGCCCAGGCGACGGAGTACACCAACCCTCGTCTAATCCGGTATTCTCCCAACACTTTCTATCCCTTATTAAGTTCTCACAATTTTGCCCTGTTTATTCCATTCTGCTGTTAAGCCTCTCGTGGTGCTTTTGGGAACTTACTAGAAGATCTTACCTGCGTATCTATAAAGCTATTCGAATTTTCAGATTCTATATGTTCTTGTTTGTCTATTTCCTTAATATGTTGATACTATCTTGGAATACCCGTGGGTTTAATGGAAAATTTACTCCAAAATGTTTACGTTTCCATGTTGAAAAATTTAAACTTGATGTTGTCTTCCTCTGTGAAACTAAATGCACTGATCATTCTCTGTTTCTACATAAACCCCCGTTACCAAATTACAAATCCCTTTGTTTTTCCAATAGCATGGGCACTCATGGATTAAAAGGTGGCCTTTGGATTTTATCTAAACCCGATTTATCTTGTGTTGAGACATTGATTTTCACAAACCTCTTTACTTTAAAAATTAAGGATGGAGAGGACAATTGTTCGTGGCTGTTGTGTGTGTATGCGCCACCTCATTTACACGAACGGGGAATTTTTTGGAACTTTCTTATAAACTTCGTGGCTAATCTGGACTGTGCATTTTGTATAATCGGTGATTTTAATGAAGTCCTCAGCTGTGAAGAAAAGATGGGGGGGTCTCCTTTCCAGACTACCACATCTACAGCTTTGCTCAAAAGTTTAATCTATCAGCATTCCTTGGATGAGGTACCCTTGGCTGGATCCAAATTCACATGGTCTAACAAACAAAAGCCCCCTCGCCTTATTAAAGAATGCCTGGATCGAGCTTTTGGTCCACCCAACTGGTTCCTGCTCTACCCTACGGCCTTCATTACCAAGTTATCCTCCATTGGCTCTGACCACAACCCAATTTTGTTGTCTACGTCTGGCAATAGACGTAGTTACAAGAAATTGTTCCATTTTCAAGATGCTTGGACACATCACCCTGAATTTAACCAATTCTGTGTTTCTACTTGATCACGTATCCGTGCCGGGTCAATCACTGCCAAGCTGGCCTCTTTCTCGTATTCCTGTCGAGATTGGAACAAAAACACCTTTGGACACATAAACAACCTTAAACAGTCTTTCTTCCAAGAACACCTTCTCCTCTCGGAATCTTCAAACCCCAACACGGACATCATGTTTGGGATTGATAGGAAACTTAAGTGGATATTTGAGGCTGAGGAAGTTTTTTGGCTTCAGAAATCGAGGCATATGTATATTCGTGACGGTGATAGAAACACTAGATACTATCACTCGATGATTAAACAAAATTTGAGATAAAGAAGGATTAAGTTCATCCAGGATCCGAGTGGCAATGTTATTAGTGACCCTCCTCTTATGGCTGCAGTCTTCTCTTACCACCTCAAAGGAATTTTCACCACCTCGAACCCCTTGGATGCAACTTTTGTTGAATGTTTATTCCCACCTATGTTCAGCTCTAGTGATTCTAATATTTTTTGTCATCCCCCATCTATCGATGAAATTCGGAAGGTGGTTTTCTCTCTCGGACCTTGGAAGGCACTTGGTATTGATGGGTTTCAAGCCATTTTTTCCCAAAAATATTGGGATGTTATTCACCAGGACTTGTTTAACTTTGTACTGCAGTTCTTTGGATCTGGCCAATTACACCCGGGTATTAACCATACTCTGATTTGCTTGGTTCCTAAGTCTGATACTACTTCTACTGTGGGAGAATTCAGACCCATTAGTTTGTGTAATGTTGTCTATAAGATCCTTGCGAAGACCCTCGCCAATAGACTCAAAGGTACTCTACAGTCTATTATCTCTCCTTTTCAGGCGGCTTTTGTTCTTGGCAGACAAATCACTGATAACATTATCATTGCTCAGGAAATATTCCACTGCTTTAAAAAATCAGGGGTAAAACGGGTTTTGTGGCAATTAAAATTGATATGTCCAAAGCCTATGATAGGGTGGAATGGAGTTTGATTCGATCTATTTTCAACTTTATGGGATTTGGGGAGAAGTGGGGGGCTTTGGTTTGGGCTTTGATTTCTACATCCTCCTTCTCCATTAAATTAGATGGAAGCCCCTTTAATCACTTTTTACCCACCAGAGGCATAAGACAGGGTTGCCCACTCAGCCCATACCTGTTTCTAATAGTAATGGAGGTACTCTCTAGACTTTCTCTACTTATAGAGAATTGAATCTGTTTCGTGGTGTTAAACTTGCTAGGGGAGCTCCTGAAATCTCACATTTACTGTTTGCAGATGATATCTTCATTCTTTGCCGTGCAACTACAGAAGATATTCTGACTATCAGAGCCATTCTGGATCTTTTTTCTGATTTATCTGGACAGGAAATTAATTTCCAGAAAAGTGGCATTCACTTTAGCAGGAATGTGCTGAAAGAGACCAGGAATTCCCTTTGTGTGACCTTGGGTATTAAGGAGATGCCCAAAGATTCCATATATCTAGGAACTAATTTATTTCACTGCAGATCCAAGGTAAAGGAATTAGGCGGCATTGTCTCACGTGTACAACGGAAATTATCACTTTGGAAAGCCAATCTCCTTTCTTTCGCAGGACGATGTGTCTTGATCCAATCGGTCTTGACATCCACCCCTGCCTACTTAATGCAGTGTTTTCTGTTTCCCAGGAAAATTTGCTCTGACATTGATTCTATTTGTCAACAGTTTTGGTTAGGAAGAGGAACAGATAGCCCCAAGAAAACCGCTTTAATTTCTTGGACCAAATGTTGTTCACCCAAATTGCTAGGAGGTCTCGGCTTCAGAAAAGCAGAAAATTATAACAAGGCTCTCCTAGCTAAGCTGGCCTGGCGGTTACTCACCGAGGAATCATCCCTGTGGGCCCAGCTTCTCAAAGCTAAATATTTCCCTAATATTTCATTCTTTGACCCCAAAACAAGGGAAAAAAAGGGATCTTGGACTTGGAACAGCATCCGCTGTCTAATTCCAACACTTGACAACATGATTATCAGGAAAGCTGGCAATGGTAAATCCACTTTTTTTTGGACTGAAAAATGGCTACCTTCTACCCCACAGGTACTCTCATACACTTCCCTGGCATCCCTAACCCCCGCACATTCTTCTACCAAGGTTGCTGATTTCATTGACAAGTCTAACTGGGACCAAGCTTTATTGGTTCAATGTGTGCCTTAATCAGTGATCTCTGATATTTGCTTGATTCTAATTTCTAACTCAACTGATTGTTGGTGGTGTGTTAAATCCAAAAATGGTAACCTCACCACAAAAATTGCTGCTAGAGAATTTAATTCTAATACTTTCATATCCGACGGTCCGACTCCTTGATTAAATCTTGGTGGACTTTCTTTTGGAAACTCACACTCCACCCAAAGTTTAAAGTTTTTTTCTGGCGTTTGCTAAATGCAGGACTTCCCATCAAGGCTACTCTCTCGAAATGGATCCAGATCGAATCCTCACGTGTTTTCTGTGGCAACTGTGTCGAATCCTTATGGCATCTTTTTTTATCTTGCGATTGGGCCAAACACATATGGGCTGCTGGACCTTTAGGACTTCGAACGAAACACCTGCAGTACCCGAGTCTTATGGATCTGTGTACCGATTTCGTCCACAACCGAGAACTTGATCACCAGACTTTAGTCTGGTTCTTTAGTGTTTTTATTATTACATGTTATTTTATTTGGACTGCCAGAAATCGGTTGGCTATTTCCACAGCTAAACCTGACCCACGCTGGATTCTTAATGTAGTAAATAAGTGGATAGTATATTTGAACTTATCCCCCCTACCACACCAATATATTCCACAAACACCCCCCCTAAATAAATTTCAGTCCCAACATTCTAACTGTTTTCCTGTTTTTAATTTCCCTGTCTTGATATGTGTAGGACACAATAGTGCTTGACTGAAAACAGGGGCCTGGGCATTTATAATTATATTACAAGGGCAAATTTTGTTTTTTGATGCAGGACATTTTACTTCTAACAACGCTTTGGAGCCAGACCTGCTTAGTATAAAAAATGGATTACTGTGTGCTAGACTACAGGGGGTGTTGGTGAAGGAAATTTGGTATGTCAACAACCTAATGACCGAGCTTTTGCCGTTTCCAACCACGAAACCGTGGCCGTTGGACCTACTTAAATACTTTTTGTTTATAGTTGATAATACTACTAATGTTACTTTTCAATGTAAAAGTGCTATGTATATACAATGTGCACAATCACTTGCTGCAACAGTCCTCTGTAAACAAGATGCCAACTCTGTAAATATTTCTACTATTTAATAGTAAGATGTTTTTCTTTCATCAAAAAAAAAAAAAACAATACATACGGTATTGCTAGCATAACTGGCATGAGACTAGTTTAGTAGAGTCTAGTCCCAGGAGGCTTCCAGTTTGAGACCTCTTGTTCTTCATTTAGTCTAGGAAACCCCCCACCTCCCACAAAAAAAAAAAAGGTTGGAAATGCCCCCATCATCCTTTGATGTGGCTCAACTAGATGGTCCATATAGAAAACCTTCCAAGATAAGATGTGCAAAGTGCCTTCTATCGGATCAGGATTGTCTCCAGGGAGTAGGGAACGCCTAGGGCGCTGCCAGCCATCGGGATGTGTCACACACATCCCTAGGCTGCACCGAGATGTGCGGCACAGCTCAACCATTGGATGCCCCTGACAGCACCCTGGGTGCATGTCTCCCTGGAGACGAGCTAAATTGCCTTCTACCCATTTAGTGTTAGCAAAAGATCTCGTACATGCTTTTGTAGGAACTTTCTCTCATACATCCACCCTTCTTTTTTTTTTATTTGAGGGGGTGGGGGACAAGAACAAATGATCCATGTGAGCTATGAAAAGTCATTATATGTGAAGTGTTCAATTTAGCTATAATCAGAGTGAGTTTTCGATAATCTCTTCAACCATGGTGTCTAACCCTTTGATTGAACACAATAATAGTATTCCAGACCTTCGTTAGTGGGGACAGGAGTTAATGATAAGACTCAATGTTTTGAGGAGTCCAATTGTAGAGTCAAATAACTATGGACGACAAGATTCTCTCTTCACTTTGGATAAACGGAATTTTTTGGTCATATAAGAAAAAGAAAAACATTTTGCATGCTGCTGTGTCAAGGCTTAGGAGCCATGCGAACAAGCAACTTTATTTTTTCCTTTAAAAAAGGGTCAATTGAAAAGAAAAAACATCGTGAAATACCTAGACTTCTATTGGCGAAAAAAGATTACTTCTAAATCTGAATTGTTAACAATGGATAAATAAAATCTCCATGAGAAATTGACATTTACTGTACATTTTAAATTAACTCCATTAAAAATCTCGTAGAAGCACCATGCTTATGCGCTTTTCGTGTAGTGTGTGAACCATGGATGAGTCAACTTGATAGAAGACCTCATACCAATCTTATTGGGTAAAAACAAATAGAGAATTGAGTCTTTATTTTTTGTTGTTTTTCTCAAATGGATTTTACACACTAAAACTATTGAATAATCTTCAATAGACTGAAGCTGTCCGGGAGTGGCCTACACCAGCACTCCTATGAGTCTCTCTCTCTCCTCTCCATAGAAAAAGATACCTTTGCCCCCTAGTTTTGAGGAGGAGAGAGATACACACACGGGAGTACTACCGTAGACCACACTCTCAGACAGAAAACTATTTCCCTATTTTCATATACATAGATTGATAGACTTATAGTGTATATAAGGTCGGTTCGGGCTCAGCCCAATGCCTCAGCCTGGGTCCATTATCGGGCTTCGAAATCCCAGCACAAGCCTACTCTGTAGTTTGATGAACAGTTCAGCCCAGGCCTGTCCGGGCTCAAGGCGGGTTTGGCACCCCTAGTTCCAGCCTTTGCAGTTTGCACTCCATTTCGTTCCAAATTCCAAAACTCCCGTCCTCTTAACGGTGACACATGGTCTCAAACTGAAACTGACCCAGAGGGCAGAAGTGCAGAACACTCTCACCGGTGTGTTTCCGGTTTCCACTATGATAGTCTATAACTGAAAGTATGCGCGGAGAAATAGAGAAAGTTCCGCTAAAATCCAATCAAAGGCAGATAAATTCACGCAAAAATGGAGGAAAAGGGCAAAGGAAAAGAGCGATGGAAGGCGTCACTCGTAAATTTGTCGGAGATGGGGGCCAATCTAGATTCTCTGCAGAAGCTGATCATGAAAAAAGCTGTCTATGTGGACGAAGAAACATTCGCCAAAACCTCCCTGAGCTCCGAGCAAGCGCGAATTATCAAGGTATTCGATCTTCTTTTTCCCATTTTTACGTTTATACCATTTATATCTTTTATTTGTACCAAATCTCTTCCCCTGAATTTTCATGGTGGTCGTTTTTCAATTGATTATATTTGTTTAATTTCTATTCTTTAGCTGCTTGTTTTCAGAGAAGTTAATGGAGATCTAACAATGGCCGTGCTTATTGGATGGTATCAATTAAATTTTAGATGCTGAGGAAATTAAGTTATAATTATTGGATTTCTGTATAAGCTTATTTTGACATCCGGGTTTGTTGGGTTCAATTTCATTCTCTCTTCATCGTTTAGTTACTGGGGAAGGGGTGCATGTAATTTTCCGGAAGTTGAAGGGTGTTTTATTGTTTCCATGTTGGTAATATTCATCCAAACCATATGATAACACATGTAACAAGTTGGATAGATTGTTTATCTGAACCATAGACAAACCGAGGTTGATGGCGACAAACACAAACACCGTAAACAATGTCAAAAAGTTGATGGCACAAACACAATTACCATTACAAACCCGGAAAACCATGAAGAAACTTAATGAATTGGTTGGATTGAGTTGTGCCAAATGGTCACTCTCCTTAAGATTGTAGACGCCCCCAATGGTGCAATCGGGTTCTTGCGAATAAGCCTCAAAGTTAAGACAGTCCCTGAGCAACCCTCTAGTTGATGTTGCACTCAAACAACAAGGCCACTTAGGGACACTAAGAGTTGTGCTCAATTGGACATAAACAAAGAAGAGAGAAAGCTAAGAGAAAAACAAATATGGAATTGTCTCCAAATACTGTTAGAGAAATGGGCAAGACCTCCTAACAAAGAAGAGAGAAAGCTAAGAGAAAAACAAAGATGGAATTGTTTCCAAATACTGTTAGAGAAATGGGCAAGACCTCCTCTATATATAAGAGAAGAACAGACACCATCAATGGTTGTCTCCAACAAACTTGTCCAAAAACCATGTCTTTTTCCACAAGACATGTTTGTTGACCATTCAAACATGTCAGCAATAATCACACCTATTGGTCATTTAGGTGTTTATTAGGAAAAGACATAACACTCTAACAAAACTTTTAACAAAATAAAACTAATAGTGGGAATCATCATTTTAAAAGCATTTAAAATTCCAACATTCCATGAATTGGAATTATGGATAATTGCATAAACAAACGCAAAGAAACCTTAGTCATCTTTCACAATTCCTCTGTATGGGCCACATATTCTGTTAATCATAAGTTCGCATCTTTCTTTCTCCATTTCAACCTAGTCTTCCTGGCCTTCTCTTGTCCCTCTAGAGCTTTCGACTTCCACCACATTGCTGCTTCCCCCTTATTCATGAATTTCTCAAGTAAATTTCTTTATAGAAGCTGAAGGCAATTCCAATGTTAGAAAATTTTCTTCTAAAAGATATTTGGATGTATAGATTATGAATCTAAGATAATTTTCTTGGAGTTTTGAGTGAGAACAGACAAATGTTGTATTATGGAAATCATACTTTTGTTAGACTGCATTTTATTTCACACTATATTATAAAGTAAAGGTAATTAGGGTTTCAATATGGGAAAAGTGTCTTTGAGCTACCAGCATACCCCACGCCCCCTCACATAGAATTTTAAATCCATTTTTCTCTCTCCTAAAAAAAAGAATAAATTTTTTTTTTGTGAGGGGGCATAGTGTACCTGGCAGCGCAGAGAACCCATGCCCTTCCAATATTTACTGTTGACACTTCTGTTTATAAAAATATGTATCCATTATTTGATGGTTTTCTGATGGGATCCCAAGTTGAAACTCAAAGGTAGATCGAATCTGGTAAGAGAAGAGTATACAGCAAGAAGAAGAAGAAGGAGAGAAGAGATGAGAAGAAGAGAAGAGAATGGGAGAATCGATTGTGTGTGTTGAGAGTGATTCTCAACACACATATTAGCTTCATTCATTAAGTCTTCCAAATTACACAAGCCTCCCTAGGGAGGTAAGGAGAAATAAGACAATAAAGTAAAAATACAACTTAGTCATGTCTTATAACTAGACAATGATGTAACTACCCCTATACAAGATATTCTAACAACTCTAACACTCCCCCTCAAGTGGAGAATAAATGTCATACATTCCCGACTTGCACAATAGAGTACTAAATAGACTAGAAGAGAGACCCTTGGTGAAGATATCTCGCTACTTGATCACTGTTTTCACAAAGGAGTACAAATGCACCAATCCAACTTCTCTTTGATGAAGTGACGATCGACCTCAATATGCTTGGTTCGATCATGTTGAACCGGATTATGGGCAATGCTTATGGCACTTTGTTGTCACAATAAAGTCTCATGCCCTTCGCAAAGCTCAAATCGTGAAGAAGTCGTTTTAGCCATATAAGCTCACATACTCCATGGGCCATGGCCCTAAACTCGCCTCAAGACTAGATCGAGCAACAATCGGTTGTTTCTTGCTCCTCCAGGTAACTAGATTACCACCCAGAAGGTACAATACCCGTAGTAGATCTCCGTCGAGATCGAACCGCCCAATCAAGATCTGTAGCCTTCAATCTGTAAATGGTCATGCCTGGCAAATAAAAGGCCCTTTGCGGACAGGATTTCAAGTATTTGATGATGCGATATCTGCATCCGGATGTCCACCCGGAGCATGCATGAACCGACTCACCACTCCAACCGCATAAGAGATGCGGTCGAGTTAGGGAGAGATAGATTAGTTTCCCAACTAACCTCTGGTACTTGCTTGCATCTATAAGAGAAGAACCACATTCATCACCAAGTTTATGATTCGGATCAATGGGGAAGTAGTGGTTTGCACCCCATCATCCCCTGTCTCTTTCGAAGATCCAAGACAAATTTCCTTTGGCAAATGTTGATCCCTTTCCTTGATCTAGATACCTCAATACCCAAGAAGTATTTTAAGATTCCAAGGTCTTTGATCTCAAACTGTTTAGCCGGATAAGACTTCAATCTATCTATCTCAAGAACATCATTCCCAATACCATAATGTCATCAACATAGACAATGAGAGTCAGTAATCGTACCATTACCTCTCCCGATAAACAAGGTGTGGTCGCTTGACTGGGAATACCCATTCTTCGAATGGCTTGTCTAAATCTCTCAAACCAGGCCTTAGGAGACCGCTTTAGGCCATAAAGAGCTTTCTTCAACAAACACACTTTCCCTTGTGAGGGACACTTAAAACCAGTGGAGGCTGCATGTACACAACTTCGCTAAATCTCTATGAAGAAATGCATTCTTCACATCTAATTGGTACATAGGCCAATCTTTATTGGTCGCTCATGAAAGAAGAACCCGATGGAGTTATGCTTGGCTACAGGGGCAAAAGTCTCCTGGTAGTCAATGCCATACACCTGACTATACCCTTTAGCAACCAGCCGAGCTTTGTACCTTTCCACTGTACCATCGGATCTATACTTGATTGTATAAACCCATCTACATCCAACTGGAGTTCTCCCCCTGGGAAGATCAACAAGAGTCCAAGTATTGTTCTTCTCTAGAGCCACCATTTCCTCAGTCATTGCTTGCATCCATTTTGGATTGGATAAGGCCTCTGTGACATTTTTGGGAATAGAAGAAGACTCAAGAGCAGTGGAAAAAGCAACACCTGTAGGAGAAATGGAGTTATAGGAAACAAACTGGGCTATGGGATTAGTACAGGTTCTCTTCCCCTTTCTAATAGTAATGGGAAGATCTAATTCAGAAGGAGAGGAATTACCTGACTGAAGAGGATGAGACTGAGGATGTGGATCCAAAGAGGGGTTTTGGCAGGGTCGCTTGTACCATGGTTGCTTCCCTTTTTCCTTCAACAAGCATTCACCTCTTGTGAATACACCATCTTCTTTAAATCTTATCCCCTTGTATTCCTTTTGTCTGCTAGCATCACCATCACCAATACCATCAACATCAGCATCATCCACAGCATTCACTTCTTTATACTTTCCAATATCAAATAGAAATGGGGAAGTAGAGGTAGGTAAAGGAGATAGGAAGGGAATGACATCCGCATTCTGTTCACTGCTAATACTCTCCCCCTGAACAGAATGGCGAGGGGAAGAAGAAAAAAAAAGGAATAGACTCAAAGAAGGTGACACCTTTGGAGAGAAATCGCCTTGGGAAGAAGGATGGTAGCACTTATACCCTTTAGTGGAATCGAGTAGCCTAAGAAGATGCACTTGAGAGCTTTGGGATCAAGCTTGGTGCGGGCTGATTTGTTGACATGTACATAACAAACACAACCAAAGACGCGTGGAGACAAGGAAAAACTCGAGGATTGAGGAGAAAGAAGAGCGGGGGATTTGGAGCCAAGGAGTGGACTTGGCATCCGGTTAATAAGAAAGGCGTAAGAAGGGCATCGACTGAAGGTCTTGGCACGTGCATACCAAAGAGAAGGCCCCTAGTGATTTCCAAGCAAATGGCGGTTTTGTCTTCAGCCACCCCATTTTGCTGTGGGGTGTCAACACAAGCCAGTTGATGGATGATGCCCTTATCAGAAAAGAATTGTTGGAGCCCCCCATACATGTACTCACCCCCCTTATCAGATCTAACAATTTTGATGTGAGTACCAAACTGAGTACTGATAAAGTGATAAAACTCCTTAAAAGCATCACAAACATCACTCTTTTGTTTTAACAAAATAGTCCAAGTAGACCGAGAATAGTCATCCACAAATGAAACAAAATAACGAAAACCAGATAAGGAAGTAGTAGGAGAAGGCCCCCAAACATCAGTATGAACAAGGGAAAAAGGTGCAGTAGATCTATTACCACGATAAGGATAAGATGTGCGACAATGTTTAGCAAAAATACAAGATTCACACTGAAAAACATAAGATGCAGGAAAGGAAGTAAACAAGTGGGGTAAGTGTCTCCTCATAACAACAAAAGAGGGATGACCCAAACGTTGATGCCAAAGCATAACAGACTCCAAAGCACTCCGGTCGTGCCGACCACAAACATAAGCTGCAGCAGTAGATTGAGCAGGTGACTGTGGCTCAAGAAGATAGAGTCCTCCTTTCTCAGTCCCACTGCCAATAACCCTCTTTGTCTCCAAATCCTGAAAGACACAATAAGAAGGAAAGAAAGTGACACAACAATGTAAGGATTTGGTTAGGTGACTCACTGATAATAGGTTAGTAGCAAAGTCGGGAACATGAAGGACAGACTCAAGGGAAATAGAAGGAGTAACCCGCACATTACCCTTACCAGAGACAGAGGAAAGGGAACCATCAGCAACCCTTACCTTGTCCCGGCCAGAACAAATGGAATAGGAATCATAGAACTGGGACATACCAGTCATGTGATCGGAAGCTCCAGAGTCAATGATCCAAGTGGATGCAGTAGGGGTAGCAGATGAGACCTGCAGAGCTGAGGCAGAAGTAGTCAACCCTCCAGAGCTAGAACCAGTAGCTGACCCTCCAAGGTGAGACATCAACCGACGTAGGGCTGCAATATCATCCTGTGAGAGGGAATTAGGAGCAGGCTGCGGTCCAGGTGGCTTGGACTCAGATGTCACAGAATGAGCCTTAGCTCCCCCTCGCTTGCCTCCACGGGCATGAGATGAACTACCACGCATACCAGGGGGCTGCCCATGAAGATCCCAAGCACCGGTCCTTGGTATGTCCAAGCTTGCCACAATGGTCACATTTGTATCTCTCACGGCCTTTCCCCCCACTTTTCCAGTCTTTTTGGGAACTGGAAACAAGAGCAGACCTCTCTATTGATGGTACAATATCCATAGTGGTCCTCCGGGTTTCCTCACTTTTGCAAATAACTGCACACATCATCCAGAGATGGAAATGGAGACCTCCCTAAGATTTGCTGGCGAAGGGGCTCATATTCAGAGTTAAGACCACCAAGCAAAATAAGGATCCTTTCCTTTTCTTGGCTCCTGTAGACTTTGCACGATCCTCGGCATTGGACAACGGAGATTGGTATAATGATCATACTCCTCCCACAAGCTAATAATGAGTTGTAGTACTCTGATATACTCCTATCACCCTGTTTCATATGAATGATTTTTTGGAGAATTTGATACACTTTCGTGGAATCTCCAACTCTATCAAAAATTCTGGATACACCATCCCAAATATCTTTAGCAGTCTCGTTACTCAAAAATCTCCGACCTATCTCAGGTTTCATGGAAAAGATCAGCCAAGTCATGACAGTGGAGTTTTCAGTCTCCCACTTGAGATAACCTGCATCAGTAGTAGCAGGAGCTGTGATAGACCCAGTAATGTACCCCAACTTCCCCCTACTACGTAGAGACAACTTCACGGAACGGGACCAATCCAAATAGTTGGTATTGTCCAACTTCACAACTGAGATCTGGGTGTTGGGGTTATCAAAGGAAGCCATGGTTGGGAAACCACCACTTGGGCTGCCGGCTGTAATTGGTCCACTGACCTCAGAATCTTGTCCAGACACAGTGGACATAATAGGCAAATACTTCAACAATCAATATAAATTGTTTGCGCAAGTGGGGAGTATACTCAACCCAAAACAAGGAGACAGACCAATACAAAATATGGTCCCAAATCAACCAAACCACAAGGCTGAGGCCAAGCCTAAAAAACAGCAAGCATATGAAGAGCAAAAACTTGTATAACTCAAACCAAATTCTGCTAGTAGCCAAGAACCTTTAGTCCATAATACCCAATAAGTGTATCAAGATGTAATACTATCACATTCAGCCATCCAATACAGCAGACCTCAGAGAAGACAAAAAACAGAGCAGCCGATACCTGTGTAGCAGTAGAAAAAAAACAGTAGCAGTCCTCTGACCCTCCACCTTCAAGGGCAGGCTCTTAGGGCTTCAAAAAAGCACTCCCATACGACACAAATGGGACAAGTTCCAAGGTCATCCAAGCTGCCAAAGGCAGAATCGAAACTGAGACACTCCTAGGCTGGCGGAAAAACAGAGCCTGGTTTCAAGTCTTCAAAAACATCTAGCAGCAAGGCAGCATTTCTTTTTCAACAACCAAGAGCTTTGGGGTCTGAAACAACACCCCTAGGCGATGCAACTCCAATAGGTCTCATGCCAAGATGTGGAGAAGAGAAGGAGAACCAAGAAGAAGCTTCACAAGCTGGCGGTAACTTGCCAGTCTTCCTCCATTGCTTCAAGTCACCTTCAGCAGCTCTGAAACTCTCTCCAACTTAGGGAATACCACTCCCAAGACTGTAAGGAGTATAGGTTTCACATATACAGCCTCCAATGGAACCCCCTTTACATTTATAGGGTTCCAAAGAGAGGAGAAGATGAGGACTGAGCTCAGCCGACTCTCAAACCAGAGATGTTGGCTTTGATACCAAGTTGAAACTCAAAGGTAGATCGAATCTGGTAAGAGAAGAGTATACAGCAAGAAGAAGAAGAAGGAGAGAAGAGATGAGAAGAAGAGAAGAGAATGGGAGAATCGATTGTGTGTGTTGAGAGTGATTCTCAACACACATATTAGCTTCATTCATTAAGTCTTCCAAATTACACAAGCCTCCCTAGGGAGGTAAGGAGAAATAAGACAATAAAGTAAAAATACAACTTAGTCATGTCTTATAACTAGACAATGACAGAACTACCCCTATACAAGATATTCTAACAACTCTAACATCCCAATCACCAAACCATTAGTGACCAGGAAACCAAAGATAACCAGAATCACAGGGCAGGATAATAAACAATAAATAAGAGAATTTCTGTAACTCAAAGCAGGTCAGTCAGATTAAGGTAGAATTCTGGTTGAGTGTACCTAATTGGATGGAGAACACATCCTATCCCATCTTTTGAAGAGTTCCTATTCTCTACATCTATGATTGATTCCTAGAGTTTAGCTTTCATCTGAGAGAGTTGAATTTTCTGTGAACTATTGGGTTGCTTATCTGAGTTGGGTTAACTTGGATTCCTGTCCAGGTGGTTATCCTTTGAACCCCCCCATCATTGATCATTCCGTACTTTATCTTTCCTATTTTTGCCACACATCCTCATCTCCGATACACTGAGATGAGCTCAAATCTTTTCTAGGCAGTTTGAAAGCCCAAATCTTCTAGAAGGTACTCCACACAACAGAAATTCTGATCTCCTAACACATCTCCATGCAAGGACCTTATGGGCCCTACAAATTTGACAAAAATATCTCTTTGAAGAAATGCTAATCAATGGCTTGATATATGGGCCTAAGTATATCAGAATATGGTCCCAAATATGCTGGTTTGATTGGGGGGGGGGGGGGAAGAATCTGGACAGGCTGTTGCTGGTTTCCCTTCAACCTCCATCAATCTACAACACTCTCCCCCACTTTAAAAGAAACTCGACCTCGAGTTTTATTGAGTTTAGGGATAAGCTTGGCATGGTGCACATCCAACTTCAGACCAACCAGTTTTCTGGCCACTCACGAACATGGAGAATGAAGTCTTTGAGACATGGCTCTTTCTCTTGGAAAAACTTAGGTGGAATCACAAACTCTACATACTCAACATCTGGGTTGATCTTAGTTGTGAATGGTCCTCCGTAGCTATTTCTTCAAACACCACTTCAATTGTAGTGCCAATTTCCTTAATCATGACCTCATTGTCCACTGTTTCAACCTTGTTTACTTCAAACCCTTCAATGTAAGCCGCATCACCAGTTAACCTTGACTTCAGGTTCTTTTTCTTTGAAAGGCAATCTCTTCTCTTCCCACGGAGGTGCTATATATGATTCTTGGACGCACAAACGTTGCTGCATTTGGGCCGTTCGTTTATCCAGTTGCCTCAACTCCCCAAGAAGATAATTAAGAACCTTTTGGGTGTCAGACATATCAGAGGGACTTAAGCCACTGTTGGCCATGGCTCTGATACCGAATTGATGGGATCCTAGTCACCAAACCATTAATGACCACGAAACCTAAGACAACCAGAATTGCAGGGCAGGATACTAAACCAAAATTAAGAGAATTTCTGTAACTCAAAGCAGGTCAGTCAGATTAAGGTAGAATTCTGGTTGAGTATACCTAATTGGGTGGAGAACACATCCTCAAAACTTTATCAAAATCTTTCGGTTAGATATAAATTTATGGGACTGTTACAGAATTAGCAAGTTTGTAAAGACCAGAATTAGAAAGTTAGAGCACAGCATATAAACAGAGTTTATTGATCTCAATCCATAGCAGTACCAGAAATCCCAATAGATATTCTGCTGAACCAGGTTAGAAAATTAGGAATTAGAAGTTACTAAATTAGGAACGTGGCTGGAAAATAGCAACTGAGTTCTGTGTGTTGGAGTTATTAGCAAGGGGAGTACTGTTTCTCTTCCCCAACTCCGGCGGTCCCGAAATTTTTGTATAGTATATTTGGGGCATTTTTGCCTTTTAGCATGTATTAGGGCTTCCATTTATGAATGTATAAATAGGAGGCGTGTGGATCAATTTTGACCTAATCACAAATCTCCCTTTCTCTCCATCTCTTTCAATCTTTCTCTCTCTCTCTCTTGTTCTCTCTACTCTTACAGGTTTGAGAGTCTCTCTCTCATTCTTTCATCATTATTGTCTTGTATCAGCATGCGCAGGTCAGTAGCTTGAAGACAATGAAAAACAGAGAACAGAAAACTCAGAGGGGAATTGACAGAATGCAGAGATGATAAACTGAAGTCTGAAATAGAAACAAACAGAAATCAACAATAGACTTAGGCCTGATTTGGTATGATTTCTATTTCAATTTCAGGGGGTGATTTCTATTTCTGAAATTGTTTGGTTTCATTTTTGCATATTATTTCAGTGAAATAGAAATTCTGAAATAGCTGAGGAGCTGTTTCAGAATTTCTATTTCATTTGATTTAGCACTCTTGCTCTTGAATGAACACATGATTAATTTTAAGGGCAAAGTAGTAATTTCATGTTAAAAATAAAACACCACCCTTCTTCTCCTAATGGTCTCACCATCACCACCCCACTCCCACCATTGCCACCGCCACCACCACCACTACCACCACTACTACCCTGTTACCATCACCACCACTACCCCGCTACCACCACCACCACCACTACCCTGCCATCACCACCAACGCCACCACTGCCGCTGCCACCGTTACTGCCGCCACCACCACTCCCCCCCCCCCCCACTACTTCCATGTCATCACTACCTCGCCGCCACCACCACCATCCTTCCCAAAGAAATATAAAGAATCTATTCTTAGAATTTGAACTCTCAAATGGATTTATTTATTCTTGAAATATTTCATATTGATACAACCAAAACAGTTTCAATTTTTTGACCAAAAATCTATTTGTTGACTATTTCAAGAAATCAATCCAAAATTGAAATAGAAATCATACCAAATCAGGCCTAAGTAATCAGTAGCAGGAAACAGAATCAAAGATGGATCAATCTCAACAGTTGAAGAAAGGACTCAACAATAGGATAGGTTGGTCCCTCACCAACTTGAAGAAGGTCTCCCACCTATCTTCACAAGCGCATCTCACCCTGGCTGTCTCTCACAGTAATGGTTGTCTGTCACAAGCACACACAAGCACAAAGCACCCAAAGTTTACTGTCAAAATCGTGGGGGACTAGGAATGCCTCCACCTTTATTAATAATACTGCCTTGTTACAAAAATAACAACTCTCCTAGGCTAATGGAGAGATTCATCAAAATAGAAACTAAATAACGCTTACATAGAAATATAAACTCCAAGGTACAAACTGAATAAAATCTAACTTTGTCATTGATGAAGTAACACAATTTAGTGACTAAGTAACTAAGGAAAATAGTGACTAAATAAAATCTTCTCAAGGTAGTTTGACAGCTCAAATCTTCTAGAAGGTACTCCACGCAACAGCAATTCTGATCTCCTAACACATCTCCACGCAAGGACTGTCTGGGCCCCACAAATCTGACAAATCATCTCTTTGAAGAACTGCTAATCGATGGCTTGCTATATGGGCCTAAGTAATATCAGAATATGGACCCAAATATGCTGGTTCAACGGGTGAAGAATCTGGACAGGCTGTTGCTGGATTTCCTTTCAACCTCCATCGATCTATATGATTTTCCCTACTTCACTCCATTAGATTTAGGTTAGTTTGCCTTGGAAAGTAAACCAGACTAATTTTCTGAGATCTGGTCTGCTAAATAGTTTAAGTTAGCTAGCCTGTTTGAAGGCTAAAGAGTAGTTCAAATTGGATGGAGTTTTTGAGTTTTGTTCGCAATTTAGTTCTCAACCGTTCCACCAATTTCCAGCTTAATTGAAGTTCAATTAGTCTCATTGAAAACCATGTTTACACAAGTTGTTCAATTCAGGAAATTTCAGAAGTGGTATATTTATCCTGTCCTACCATTGCAAGGTGTTTGAAGTTTCTTTTGCTAATTGCTAGTGTCATTTGTGTTGTTTGGGCCCATAATATATGGTTTTGAGTTGGATTTGCCGCTGTCCTGCATCACTTATCTATTGATAGACTGGTACACTTCAGTTACGACACCAAACCAAATAAAAATCAGACTATTGGCACCTAACCTGACGTGACCCAAATGTGAAACAAAACAGGAGATCATATCTGGATCCCATCCCAAGACCAATTTCTTCAAACTATGAAAGTATTCATTTCTCGAATAACTAATCGAATATATAGTAAGACAGAACAGCAGCTAATATCTCACACATTCCTGTATAAATGATGCCATACAAATTTCATGCAGGCTACTTGTGAACTACTCTAGCCTCCAAGCTCTCTAGTGGTCCCAACATCATTATAATGGCCAAATGATCTGTTTAACTTTTTAGGGAAAAAAGAGACTATTATAGTCTTTTTAAAGAGCTGTACATGATTCTTATCAGGTCTCCAACTCAAAATCACATTTGCAGAATTGAAATACAAGACGAGGGATTTCATGATAGTTACTTGTTGGCTGTTGCAATTGTGTAGCATTGGCCATATTAATTGGGTAGTAATGATAGATCCATGACTGCTGATTGGTGGTAAACATGCAGCTGAAGCATTCACTTTTTCCAACCAATCACTTTAGCACTTCTATGCTTTTTCTAACTAATCACTGTAGCACTTCTATCCAGTACCATACAACCCTTTTATATGTAAAAGATAATCTTTTCATGTGCAGGCACTTGAGCAAAGGATTGAGACATTAGAAAGGGAGCTTGATGCTGCAATTACAGCTGCAGCTCATGCTCGTGCAGAGAAACGACAGGCTGAGGTAGCCCAACGAGCTTCTGAGTTACGTGCACACGAGATTACAAGAGAGCTTGAGAACACCACAAGTATGTGTTTCTCAACTATATTTGATTTCTATCTTATAGAACTTATGAATCTTGTCTAGCATCAGGATTCAGGACCCCTATAATTCTCAGTAACTGATAAAAATGTCATGCCAGAGATATATGGTTTTACTTGTTCCAGTTGATGATCATGAACAGACCAGTGTATTTTATGTGTTTATGTTAAATCTAACTCTTGGTCTATTTATTTTGTTTTGTTTTCTATCGTTACTTCCATTAATAAGTGCATCAATTAATTACATTTTGTCATGTGCATTACAAAGAACATTGGTGTTACTGTGTTAGGAAATCCTTACTACAGAGTATTTTAAAGTCCTTAAGGTGTGAAGTGAGGTGTCCCACTTGGCTAAAACGAGAGGTATAAGCCTCGTCAGCATTGTATTATAATAAATAAATTAAAATACATGAAATATTTGTATGTGTAAGAGAATCAAAGATAGGGCTGGCAACTGGTATCTGTTTACCCAATACCCACCTTACCCTACCCTAGTTTGGAGGCTAAGGTTAAGGATAGAAATATATGAGAAAGCAGGAAGATTAGGGGTAAGTGGCTTTTACCCACCTAGCTAAATGGGGAGGGTAAGGGAAAGGGGGTCTTACCCTATCAGTTTAACCATTTAGATAGAAACAATTAGATAACGTTACATACTTTATATAATTTAATAAAAATATTGACCTAGAGCCCAGCCCATATGCCCATTATCTAATTACTCATAACCCATAAGCCACTAAAACTCAATTGAAACTTTTATACGACAGGCTATAAGACGAGCAGTGATGTATGGAGTTGAATGTTGGGTGGTTAAGAAACAACATATAAATAACATTAGTGACACTGAGATGAGGATGTTGACATGGATTAGTGGTAAAAGTAGAAAAAAGAAATTAAGGAATGAACACATCAGAGGTAATTTAGGTGCAACTTTGATGCTTGTTAAATTGAGAGAAATTGTTCGAGGTGGTACGGTCATGTTACGAAGATTTTGGAATGAACTATCAAGGAAGAGTGATATGATTCAGATTAGATGAGATAAAAAATAAAAGCAAGGGGGAGGCCTAAAATGACTTTGGAGAAAGTAATGTAGTCCTAGGTAGGTAGGAGACCTACTAGGAGCCAAACAACAGGATCAAATAACAAAAGGGGCTGCTGGTTCGAATGGACAGCACTAGAATTTAGGTCAATTCCTAGGGTTTGAGTTGGATATTGGGAAAGGGAGGGTATTAATGGGCAGGTCTAGGTGGTCAATATGGTATAAAAAGGTTAGGGTTTGGATGAGTTTTGAAATTCTGCAATTTAGAGCAGAATTGGATTTAGGGTTTTGGGTTTGGGTTTTAATGACGTGGAGGAATGGAGGGAATATAGTGGGAGTTATGAGCTGGATTTTGGATCGAGTGTAGGGAGAGGTGTGGGGGATATAGGCTAGAAGTTTGGTTTGGAATTGATGGACAGATTCAAAATTATGGAGGTTTCCTGGTAGAAGTAGGAGAGAAGGGTAAAACTGTAATTTTAGACAATCGGTTGGGTGGATGGTGCTGAAATTTGAATCGAGTCTCTCTTAGGGTTTGAGGAAGACTTGATCAAATTTTTAGCAGGTTCTAATGGTTAGATTTGGCTGGGTAGAATTCTCACGAAAATCACCTTGTATGTGACCTTCTAGAAGGAAGAAGAATAGTTGCAGAATTTCTTACTTGTTGCAGGTCTTCAATGGCAGCAGCTTTGAAGAACTAGAAGAAGGACCTCCCGATCTACAAGATGCAAGGAGTCGATCGGAGTCCACCAATCCCTCACTTTGATATTACTCACAAGGCAACCTTGATATTACTCACAAGGCACACTCACGATGGAGCAAAGGCAACAACAAAGGCAGCAAGCATAAAGCTGAGTTTTTATTAATCAAATTCGTCTTCAATACATGGCCCCCTTAGAACCTTATATAAAAGACTCAAAATTAGACTTAGACACTAAAAAAGAATGGCCTAACCCAATCCTTAACCTATTAGCTAACTTAAACTGACTAGGAAACTGAAATGGACTCAAAATAGAGTCCTAATGACTTAAAAACAACTTAAACTACTTAAAATAAAAGAATATTCCCTACTAGCCAATAGGATATAAGAACCTCTTAGCCAATAGGATCACTTCACTTAAATTAGACCAATTGAACCAATTGGATGCAACCAATTTAAACCGGTTCAATTACAAACACAAAAATAAGACTAAATATTGGGCTAATCCCGTATGCAACCTATATACCCCTAGTTTAGGCTCATTAAAGTGGCTTATTACATAGAAAACCCTTGGGATCAAAGGCCCAACATGTATGTAACCCAACCCTAGACTTATTCCCAATGAAACAAGCCCTATTTGATGATGAATCTGCATCAGAAAGTGGTGAAAAAATACATGCATTGATTAGGGTTTGACAACCACTATGGCTTTTTGATTGGAGTTGAATGGAGAAATAGGACTATGGTGGTAGAGCCCATTTGGTTGAGATAAGGTTTCATTGACTGAGTTGAGTTGTACTTGTAACCCATAGGTCATAAGCCCATAATTTATGGCCCATTTGTAATTGTCATTCACTAGGCCCGAAATCTAAAATACTACCCCATTCTAACCAAAATCCTTGATGAGGTTTTACTCATCGTATCCATTTAGCCTATATGGTAAAAGATTTTTTTACTTCTACAATATAGGGTGACGATAAAGGCCCAATAACGTAAGGTTAAAGGACCCCCAAACCCCTTTGAGGGTAAGACATTACCTGACCCTATCCTGCTCGTTGCCACCCTAAATTCAGAGACAAAAAAGAAATACATAAACTTGACAATGATGGGGAACAAGTTTCCTGGAAAGAAATACATGGTAATTCAAGTTTTATTTTTGGCTATTTTAGATATTAATAAATAAGGGAATTATTTTATGAAAACATTAGTGTTGTGATAAGAACACAATTCTTTATTAACGTGTGGAGCTCATGGTCCCTAACTTTCATGGTGACTTAAGAGTGGTGAGAGTTTAAAATTTAGCCTCAAGTTCTTGTGCTTAGTGCTCACCTCAAGGTGAGCTTCATGTTATAAGCATCACATGGCTTATAAAGTATTGGTTTAAATATGGATGTGTATAGAGTTGTTATCCTGTGGTTATGAAATTTTGTTATTAATGATTTTGGGATTTGTTTATACTATGAAATGGAAACTCATGTCATGTGCCTGTGCATGTGTGTTCCCCTTCCCCTTCCTTGATCTGTAGGATACCTCTTGACAAAATGGTAGTAAATGCTGGACTCTTAGAACTTGGAGGCTTGAAGCCTCGAGAGAAGTTTGTTCAATCAAATAGAATAGGTATTATTTGTTCTGTACAATGTTTTAACTTTTAACCCCAAATGAAAAATGAAGTACTAACCCTGTAATTGGTCAATGTCGGTGAGCAAAAGGCTTTTTGCACAGCTATGGATGTTAGAAGTTCTGTATTTATATTCCATGGGCAAAACACATGTATCTTCCAAAAGAAAAGCAGCTTACGCTGAAGTTTCTCCTTTTATCACTGTAGATGTATTCAAGCTACACACGGAGGAGTTGCGTGCAAAGCAAGAAGAGATCTCTAGGAAAGATGATGAGATTAGAGTTTTGGAGTCTATAATCAAGACACTGGCTGGGAAAAAAGATTCATCTACTGCAAATGGGTGAGATCCATGTTGTGAAAGTGCTCTTTCCTGTAATATTGTAGATGCAGCTTTCTGGTGTTTTGGGAGTATTCTTTGTTTGTATAACCCAGAGAATCATAAGACAGAAATAGATGTGCTTGCTACATGAATCAATGGTTTTCAGCTCTTGTCATGGGATTTCTCATTGCTTTATATTGTTTCTGGAAGCCTGCAATACCTTCTTGAGATATTCCTTTTCCTAAACTCTAGTTAGTTCCATCTGTAGATAGATATATCTTCCCTTCTAAATTCAGGTCAAAATCATATATTGGGGGCCATACCAGCTGTGTAAATCTGAATCTCTGATATTTTCGAGGATTTATTCCAGAAGGAAAGCACAAGATTCATTGTTCTTGTGAAAATGAAAACTCGACTCAGATAAACCTGCCAGAATCCGAAGACGAGTTCTCCACCCCGCCCCTCCTCCTCCCCAAAAAAAAAATGACAGGAGAATTAACCAGATTCAGGCAGAATACAGTACCGAGCAGATGTCTTGTAAAACCAAGATGATACTAATGCCATCTGCTATAGAACTACCTGAAATGTGCTGCTCAGTAGTCAGATGAATCAACCCAAAGGTCCAAAGCTTTTTTTAAATGAAGCAGGCCCAAATTATATATATGAACTATGTTCCTGTTCCCACCATTTAATCATGATTAAGATGATCCATTGCCCTAGGTTATGTTCGGTAAATCTTCAATTGCTGAATCCTGCATTTCTTTCGAGGAATTAAAAGTGGTAATCCTCTTATATATTCACATACCCCATTTCTTCTTCCCTTTTTTTTTGGGTTGGGTGGGGGGGGGGGGGTGTTGGAGTGTGGGCCGTGGGGAGGAAAAGGAAAAACCTTTCCTGTTTGAGGGGTAGGGCGATTGGGAATCAGGGAAGAGACTTAATTGAATAAATAAAAGGACAATAGCCAGCCCAGGTCCGGCTCCTCTCCAACTCCTTGACCGCCCAACTCCCTCCCAACCAGATGGTCGGGCAGGGGCCGAAGTGGGGTCCACCTCTGTTTGTGTCTGGTTGGGAGAGAGTTGGGCGGTCAGGGAGTTGGAGAGGAGCTAGAAATTTAATGGCAATAACTTAGCAATATTGTAGCTAACTTGTTCGTATCCCTCTTCACACAGTTGAACATCAACTAGTTGAAACTTGAACAATTCTCCTAACTATCCCATTAATGCACTTGTTCTTCGCTTATTGATGGTCCCATGTCTCACAACTGTGTTTGTAAACACAATATCTTGAATTTCTGTGCAAGCTGTTAAGCCTGATCTCAATTTAATCTAGGAAGTATTGTTGATTCTTTTCCAATAACAGTGGTCCCGTTTGCTGGCGAGCGGGCCATGGGGTTCCAAGGGGGGGCGCGTAGGTAGTTCCCTGCTCAAGGGATGTAGAGGGGAGGATCCTCCCCAACCGAAATTTTTGGAAGTCATTTATATTGAGTGTAATTTTGTACTTTTGAGGATTAGGGTTTCTCTATATTGTAACATGTCAAAACACTATATATAGGGTGTTATCTCATGAGGAGGGGTTGGTTAGGGTTTTATAATTTCCTTATCATAATAGTGGAAGCTTTGATTATCGCTCAGCCGTGGACGTAGCCCATCTTGGCTGATCCACGTAAACCCTTATATTTTATGTGTGATTATATTTTGTTTTTCTTTTCTAATCGTTGTTCTGTCGTGTTGTTAATTCTTAACAGAGACTCCTATCAATAGAAGGAAAAATCTTAATCAATATTGTTCCATCATCTTTCTCTTCCATTTTCACATCCCATATTTCCTTAACAACCCTTCCCTCCTTACCCCACTCACCCCACTCCCCCCCCCCTTCTTCCCCACAAAAAGAGAATGATGAAATGATAAATCCTCTTTTATCTTTAAATGCCATGTTCTTAAGAGAGAGAGAGGATTGTTTTGTGTTACAAATCTTTCCCTCTTTTATTTCTCTTTGTAACCTTTCTTTCAGAGATTTTTCCTTTGACAAGATTCCCTAATAAAACTTTAGGTCGATGTTCTCTGTGCCACATCGCAGACTGCGCCCAGACAAATGGGGACAGTATTTCCACCATTCAGGGGGGTGAGGTGATCATTTTACCCACCCCATGTGTCTGGGCGCAGCCTGCACCCTCAGCACAGAGAACATTTTCTCTAAAACTTAAGTGTTGTTGACCGAGAAAATAAAAGATAGAAGCAGAATCAAAGTTGGCAGCTTATCTCTTGATTGGTGAGGATATTTTTGGTATCATAAAACATAGGTAGGTTTTTTTTTTTGGGGGGGGGGAATTGGAGAGCTTTAATGGGGGGGGGGTAGGGGATGGGAAAATTATCTCCTCTAGTTCCCTGCCCGGCCTAGTTCCCCAATTCCTCTAATAGGGGGTGGTGGACCCCACCGGGGCAGGGGTAGGGTGGTCATTCCAGCCCCCTCCCCTTGTTAGAGGAACTGAGGAACTGGGCCGGACAGAGAACTGGAGGTGATAAAGATCCGTAAGGGATGGGGATAGCCCAAAGGTGATTTGAACTCATGACATCTTATTTGAAACACAGGTAGTTACATCTCCCTTGAATAAGCCTAGATAACCATATCAAATCAAAATGACCAGAAAAAAGTAGGGTATCCTGGGCAATTTATCTGAATACACAACACGATGGGCAAGTCTAATTCCATACCACATTGTCTTCTGAATACTTTTTTTTTTGGAATTCATGGAATTGCTGTGGGTCCATTCCTTGCTGTAGCTTTGCTCTTTTCTTTTTTTTATATGCAAATTTGCACGGCCGTTCATAAAATCTTTGCCCATATTTTAAAAATTATTTGAAAGGGCGAAGTGGGTACTTTAAAAGAACACAGACCTTTGCAAAGGCAAAGGGTAGAAAAGTCCCACAAAGTGGGCCATATAGTTGACGTGTCCTCATTTAAACATTGAGAATGATCAAATCATTGATCAATTTGGCCCAAAAGAAAAAGTAGTGATAAAATTGGTTTTTAGAATACAATGTATCAGGATTCAGGACCCTTTTTCCTCGTTGTATTAGACCAGGAGAAATTTTAAACAAGTAATTGTTCTTTCATAGACCATAATTTTATATTTTTTGGTAAGATTTCATAGATCATAATGATTTCTTTACCAAAAAAAATAAAATTAGACCATAATGATTTCTATTAAATAAATAGGAGAGCGATAGGCACACCGCCGCTCATGTGTGATAAACTAATGAGTGGTGAATAGAAGGGTCAAACAAATTAAGACCCACCACTACTATCTACAATTGCAACACAGATCTTCTACGATGCGCTGCCATGTCCTGTCTATGCTGTGCAGACATAAGGTGACATGCATTGACTGCCTTACCCTTACTCGGGCAAGGCACTTGGGTAGGGGTAAGGCGGTCAATGCATGCCGCCTTGTGTTTGCGCAGCACGATAGGACGGGCAGCTACGCCGTAGAAGATCTGGATCCAATTGCAATTGTTACTTAGAGAGGGTGGAGAATAGGAGGGCCAAGACATGGCCTCTTCTTGGACTTATGCTAGACTTCCAATGGCTAGTTGCCGCCACTGAGCTGGAAGCTCATCCCCAAGACATGGCCTCTTCATCTTAGTTCTAAGCTGAGTTGATTCAATTACTTTATTCCTTTTTATGCTGATTTTACATGAAACTAACAACATATTTATTTAGCAAAAGTTTTCATGCACGTCTTACATGTGCATGGTTGCGTTACACGCAGTCATATTGGCATAAAATGTCCATTGAAATGACATAAACTCCTTATTTGATGGAGTTGATAGGAGAATCTCCCATCTTCATGTCCAAATACCTTCCCCTATTTATTTTTAGATTTAACTTCAAGAAAAAAAAAAAGAAGCATAAAAGGCAAAGTGGCCCTAGTGCCCAGACACAATGGATGACATGATCACCCTACCCCTCATGAAAGGTGAAATTCCACATTTGTTGATGTTTCTACACGTGCTCCCATTGGAAAAATATTGGCACAGGAGCCATGCTGCCATCCAGGGAACCTTCTCCCTTTAAACAAAAGTTAGTGCTTAGAAATTATCATTAACAAAAAACCACAAAACGGAGAAAATGATCTTTAAGATAAAATTCCCAAGCAGGATAGTGGGGTTTGATTGTCCAATCTCTACATTTGGACTAGGTAAATATTTCTATAAAATAAATAGGGAGAAAGAACGCCATCCGGCCGTGTATTGTGGCTTGTACATGTGCCCAGACACAGCCAAACATGAAATGACCGCCCCGCCTTCATGAAAAGACAAGAGTGTATGTGTATATGTCATTTCGCATCTGGTTATGTCTGGGCGTAGGTACACGCCACAGCACACGACCAAGTCGCATTCCTTTTCCCCATATAAATATTGTGGTCAAAGAAGACAGTTTATTACTTTTATCATTAGATGAGGAAACAAAAAATTAAATCAATCTTTTATTTTTTTTGGATAGGTTGGCAAAACTAAGTTAGTTTAATAAAAGATCACATCACTTCCAATGATTTTGACCAATTCCTCAAACAAGAAGAGGAAATTGAATATTTTGATGGAATGCCTCTCACATAATTTGCCAAAATTGCACAGGCCCTTTGTGTTATGTTTGTCCAAAATCACAAATAAAGGGATTTTTAAAATGTACTTCTCAATGTACTTTTAAAATGCATCAGATGGTATACCACACTTGAGATGAAGATTTTTATCTTCCCAAGTGCAATGGTCACTGAAACCATTTACTTAATGGTTTTGATTTCAGTAACTGAAACCGTTAATAAACGGATCGATCTGATTTCAACTAAAATCTTGCATCGAACCAAATCGATTATACCGAAATCAAACCGTTTAAGACCTTAGTTGGGAACCCTCACCCAAGCAAAATTTAGTATTTATGGGGCATTTCAAAGTTTCAATAGTGTGACTAGACAGACCCACGGGTGATATAACCAATGTTTGTAATGTATACGTTAGTTCGAAGATGCTGACCGCCAGTATTTGTTTTGAACGGGTCACCCGCGAGGTGATGTTTAATTGCTGACTTAATTTCATAATTTTTTCCAGATTTCAGAAGACGAAAGGGCTCATAAATTCCCCTCGTTGCTCTCCCTCGCAGAACTCATCGTCCTCCATTAGAAGTCAGTTTCATCTTTTCTCCTGACTCTGTATCTAAAATCTTATTCTCTGCAACTTTTGTGCCTCGAAACATATCTCTCTCTTTCTCTTCAACTCTTATACATTAAAAATATGGGCAATCATTTCGCCTGTTTCTCTCACGAGGAAGTTGATGATCAGAAGGAACCTTCGAAACCTTACTCGATTCCAAATCCGGAACCTTCGAAACCTTACTCGAATTCAAGTCCGCCTTTTGCTGCAGCAGGCTCAAGAAAGTGGAACAGAGTCAGATCTTCCAGGAAAGAAAAACGTGAAGATTCTGATCTAACTCGAGATCAACAAGCTCTTGCTGCGGCTCTCCTCTTTCATCAGCATCAGAAGAGCGTTTCTCTTCCATTAAAACGTTCCGCTTCTGTTGGATTTCCTGCTACGGGGTTGAGTTCCAGCTCTAGGCCTAGTTCGGTAACTGATCATCTTGTCCAGGTTTGGATTTTGTTGCAGTAAAACACTTTATCGTCTAAATGTCTTATACTCTATTCTCATCAGATTTAATTGTTATGCTCCCCCTTTATTGAGCAGCTAAAACCCTTTGTAAAATTTAAAAAAAATGGTAAGAGAACGCTACCTGGTGGCATCTGGCTCCTATTCTGTAGTGACGGGAGCTGGAGCGTCCAGCCCATGAAACCACCAAAAAACAGGAGGTGGGGTGGTCATTTCACATGTGGGGCCCAGGTGGGACCCACTTGTGAAATGACTATCCAACCCCTGTTTTTGCAATCGTTTCCATGGGTTGGACGCTCCAGCTCCCACCACTACAGGACATGAGCCAAATCGTACCTGGTGGCATGTGTGTGCGTTGTGTGGTTCCTATGCCCAAGACACAGGACTATGTGAAATGCCCACTACGTCCTTAAAAATTTTCAATCTTTTCATAGGGGCATGACGGTCATTTTGCACAACCCTACGTCTGGGCACAAGGCAACACCATGCACGTGGCCAAGTAGAGAGTACTGTTCCAATTCCCAAGTGACCTTCAATCCTTATTTTTTTCTAAAAATTCTGTATTTTGTGTTGTCCGTGCAACTAAGTATTTGTAGAGTTAAATTGAAGAAATTTAGGAAAGGACTATCCTAGGGTTCATAAACCCCTCTTAGGATTTTAATATGTTCCAAAATACCTTACAAATTCACCTGGGGTGAGGGAAACTCGGTCCTAGAGGAAATGGAATCTTTTAAGACAATTTTTTTTTCGTTAGGGCAACTTTTTTTTCTGGTAAATCTCTAGGATAAATAACCCAAGTAAGATAGTGGGGCTTGATTGTCTAGTCTCCATATATACTTGGACTATGTAAGCAATTAATAAAATAAAAAGATTACAGTCAATTAAGGAAGGTAGTTTATTTACTTTTAAATTAGAAAATGAAAAAAAAAAAACTAGGTCAATTTAGTAATAATTTTATAAGATCACATCACTTTTGATGACTTGACCAGTTCCACAACACATAAAAAAAAAAAAGTTAATTTGGGTGCGATACCTCCTACATTTGCTAAAATTGGCCGTTATATAATATGCTCGCGTAAAATTACACCCAGGTCCACCTATGACATTAGGTTCTTGCTGTGTAACCATGGTTGGTTGCATTGAGCGTAGTTAATTTTCACTATAACATATTGGAAGTAGTTTTTTATCTGGGAGTGTGGCCTAAACTAGTAGTCTCATGTGCCAGTCTCTCTCTTCCTCAAAATAAGAGGGTAAATGTTTCTTTCTTTATATGAGAAGAAGAGAGATATACTCATGGGAGTACTGGTTATAGTGAAAAGTGTAAGAACAAGTAATGGTATTATTTATCGTAATTAAAAATTTCTTTACCACTTAACACAGTTAGATTACATATTAGCCCATTTCTCTTATTTGATCCATGTGACATTGTCTAGAGCGCAAAAAAGTTGGTACAAACTCCATATAACCATGCTTGTTTACATAGAGAATATCTTCTATTATACAAAAAAAGATAACATGTGAAATAAAATAAATAAATGGGAGAGGGTTAGGTACATCACCAGCTTTTGGTAAACTAACAGCATACACCAATTACAGAGCTAGACACAGGAGTGTAGAAGGGATTTTTTCCATACGGGGAGGAAAGAGAGGATGACACCTACTGGGTACTCGTGCCCAACCTTTTTCTTAAATAAATTCATTAATATTTTATAGAAAAACCATCGTGTAACTTGTGGTTGACTAACTTGACCATTTCCATGAAAGAAAAAGGATAAATTGTATAATAGATCTTTGAGTTTGCCAAAGTTGCACCCAAGGGTGACTGTTTAGTTGCATGAAGAAAAATGTATTGTGAATTGGACCAACACTTTATATAAAAATATTTGCCTTTTACTCAAATTCTTTCTATTTTATTTTTGGTTACTATTTTTATTTTATTTTATTGAGGAAGTTGATTGAATTGTTTGGATCGTTAATGATCTCACATAAAGATTTAGGAAAAAGAATGCTATCAAATTGTGTGGCGCCTACAGCTAGACACAGGAATGGCAAAATGACCACCGCTTCTGAAAAATCCCAAGTCCATTGGATGCTCCTATATATGTTTTTATTAGCCCCACATTAATATAAAGCCTACCCAGCCTGGCAGCAATCCCCTCCTTAAAGATTATAGGACAACAGTTGTCTGGCCCATGACATGTTTTGGCATATTGAAGACGATAACCATTCCTCAACTAGAATACGGTCCATGGCATGTTTTGGCACATTAGAGACGTTAACGATTCCTCAACTAGAAATGGGGACTTTGAATAGAGGCAAAAGCATTAAGGTTTGTCATGGTCGACTTTAATGCCAAGTAGACGAATTAGGGTTGTGTCTCGTGGTCATTTAAAAAAAAAAATAAAAAAATTAAAATAAAGCAAAGGAGAAATTTTTGTGTGGATTTTAAAAATAATTAATTGTGAGGAAACGGTTGTCTAGTAAAAAAAATTTCAAAAATTTAAAATAAAGTAAGAAATTTTATCTTATGAAGTCCTCTAGATTTTAGGCAAACGTTAGATTTGATGGTACACTTTCAGTAGAAAATAATATGGAATGCGTATTCAAAGTTTGGTTTAACTACTTGTGATCATCATACTATTTATATTTGATTTTTGCAATCATGTATCATTATTGTTATGTGGCAATTTAAATGTGACTTGAATTTTATAAGCATGTAGATCTAATGGTTTTCTATTCACATGTCAAGTTTCAGTCTAATTGTAATGGTCACGTGAAAAAACAAATTATAAAAAAAAAAAGCTGTTAGGTTGCATGGTGTCTGTGGCGAAATGATCCTTCCACCACTCATTAAATGAAAAATCTCACCCTTATTGGATGCGGTCGCATGTTCTCTGATTGACCTCCAAGCTGGTGCATGGGCCACACAACCTGGCAGTGATCCTCCTCCCTAAAAAAATATAGGACTACAAAAAAAATATGTACATGATAATACATCGAGGATATATTATTACATAGATGATAAAATATTGAATTTGAGACTGAAATTTGACATGTGACTAATTGTATTTGCCATATAACCATTTTTAAGTGATAAGTTAAAATTAGGGTTTTAGGAATTGGTATCCAGATCGATCGTATTAGTAAGTAGATTCGTAACAATATTTTGGTATCAATCGATACCGATACCGATCCAATCTATGTTATCATGATTTAGGGGGTGAAATAGTTAAAAAAGGTACCAAAATCTAGGGGCAAAATCGTCCAATCAGAAGGATGGTTACAATGCATTTGTCACAACTGTGGTGACAATAACATCTTGCCTTGAAATCTACACATGGGTGTGGGTGATATAACCAATGTGCTAGGCCCTGCCAGCATTTGTTTTGACTTTTGGATTTGGGGTCGGCCACCGTCACCGGGGTTATGTAATGTAATGGCAGACTTATTTCATATTTTCACATTGGGTTTCAATATTGGAAGGGTGGTCATTTTCATCCAATCTGTTCCTTTCGCACAACTCAGAGTCCACTCTTGTCTCCTTTCCTTAAAAAACGAATACAAACCAGAAAGTCCAGTTTCTTCGGTGGGTCCGTACACCTTCCGATTTGCTCTAACTCTATTTAAATTGTTCTTCTCTGCAATTCTTGTGCCTCGAAATTTCTCCTCCTCTTCAACTCTCATGTATAAGAAGAAATGGGCAATCACTTCGCCTGTTTCTCCTACAAGGAAGTTAAGAAGGAACATTTGAAAGGTTACTCCAATACTAATCCATCCGCTGCAGCAGGCTCCAGCAATAGATGGAACAAGGTTCGATCTTCCAGCAAAGAAAAGCGTGAAGATTCTCTAACTCAAGAACAAGCTCTCGCTGCGGCTCTCCTCTTTCATCAGCATCAGCAGAATGGTACACTTCCATTCGACCGTTCTGCTTCTCTTAGATGTCCTGTTCCAGGGTCAAAGAAGCAGTCTTTGCCCAGGAGTACGAGTTCCAGACCTCGTTCGGTTACTGATCCTCTTATTCAACCCAATCAGCTTGTTTACCAGGTCTGAGAGTCAACTGTGAACTTTTTGATTTCGTATCTTTTACGGTAATGAGGGGAAGACATTTACTTTGCTGTCTCTTTTGATTTAATTGATATTCTCCTTCTTTATTAAGCAGGTAAAACCTTTTTGTTAATTTTGAAAACTTAACAATTCCATTCGAGAACTTTGGGTCTCTGGTGTGCTTGCTAACCAAAAATCAACATTTGATTTTATCCAAAACTTCCCTAGAAAATGTTCTCCCACAACTCGCGACAGTGGGATCAGTGTTCCTACCATATTTTATCCCTCAGCAGACCTGTGCTGAATGATCCATTTGAGTTTCACAAATTCATTGTTCCTACTTATTCACCGGGATCCTGATACTCATTGGGAGTAAATGGAAGCCGGGAGCTCAACCTATGGGGTCTAATCATGTGATGTACAATGGAGGTGTTACAAGTAGTGAGGTCTATATCTATAGAACTTGGGCATTATCTTGGCTCTGAAGAAAATAGTCATAACTATAATTGCTTGTCTAATCTCTAGTGGTCTTCTATGCTAGACTGATTATACCTTTATTCTATTATGTTCACCCTTGCATTTTACAGAAACCTGGCAACATAATTCTGGATTCTGATTAATGTTCTGTGGTTGATCAATTGGGCCAAGTTTAGAGATTCATGGTCTAACTTGACTACTTAGCTTTTTTGATATTTTGTTACTCATCTACATATACTTGTCTTAAATATTTTTTTAATTATGACCCACCTTATTGTCTCACTCTTGGCGTGCCGTTCTTTGTTTTACTTCTGTTGTCTCTGTTTAATAAAACTGAATGTAGATATTTTCTGAACATTCAAATTTTCTCCGGTATTTCACTATTTGCCATTGTTGAATTTATTTATTTATAACTCACAGGATCTGAAGCTTGATGATCTGGAGACAAAACATTTTGTTCTTGTACATGGAGGTGGATTTGGTGCTTGGTGTTGGTATAAAACCATTGCACTCTTAGAAGAAAGTGGATTCAAAGTTGATGCGGTAGATTTAAGTGGTTCTGGAATTCATTCATCCGATACAAACAGCATTACAAGTCTTTCCCAATATGTAAAGCCACTTACTAGTTTCCTTGAAAAGCTGGGAAATGGAGAGAAGGTTGGTTGAATTTCATTTTGTTTCCACTATCTTGCAACATGCATATCTTTTTGAGCAATGTCAGTTCAAGTTTCTTCACCATAGCAAAAATTGTCATGACTAATTATTTAATTAATTATCTAATAGATTTTATGTAGAGTTATGTGGATCAAATTATTGTTTTAAATATAAATTGAAGTTGTCCTCAAAATTGGACTCATTCTTAATTGAGTAATTATCTATTCTTCTATGTTCTATATTATAAAATCCTCTTCCTGAGGGGAGGTTTCAATCTTGTATATTAATTTCCTTGTTGCATGTCCTGAGTGAGTTACAAAATGGTACTTTTAATAAAAAAAATTATTTGTTTCATTAATTTACGTGAAAACAAATTTGAGATCATAGTTTTTGCAACTTGAATTACCTGTGGTACCATGCCTTCTCTCTCTCAACTGATGATGCTTAAACCTATCAACTCTTAGCCAGGTGTATCATTAATTTCATAGGCCTCTCATGTTCAGGCTTCATTTGTCATCATGGTAACCATCCTGTAGATCATTTTTCTGAGAGTGGGGGGGGGGGGGGGGAAGCTGGCATTGAAGCTAAGTTTTTTGTGAACTGATCTAGTTCATTGAACAAGCTGTTTCTCTACTTTATTTTGACACGGAGTCAGCTAATTGTCAGTATTATAGCTTCTACAGATCTTGCTTGGGCTGCCTGGTGTAAGTTCCATGCATTACCCATGATGTATGCTTTTTTTTTTTGTGTGTGTGTGTGGGGGGGGGTGTTTAAGGGTAGGACTTAGGTTTCATATAAGTCATGTCATAAATGGAATATACATTTTCACCCCTATTTATGTTATTAAAAACTTTGGTTTGAAGTTAATTTCCGATGAAATCTTAAAATTGTGTTATATTTATCAATTTCGTTTATTGACAACCTAATGAGTCAAAATAATATCCTGAAAAAAAAAACACGTGTAAGAAAATATAGGCAGCTGAATGCACTCTGCTGAGAAGGGCCAAATGACATTTGCACAGAATGGCTCTTTCAGCCTCTATCTGGGTGTCAGAGTCTGGAAGCTGGCTTACTATCGACCATTGGCCTTACGGAAAGCACACTGGACCGAAACCATAGGGGTAGACCCACAACACATTCAATGGGCCATCATTAGGTACATGATCCATCCCAGGAGGCCCATGGACCTTGACTAGTCCACCATGGGTCCCATATGAGTTGTTATAAAAAAGTTTAGTTTGTAAAGAATAGTTGTTTGGTCTTTATTTTCTATTTTTATGTTTCTAGCAAGGTCTTATTTAATTCATTGTTGACTTCAAAAAGTCAAAGTTGCCTCTAGTTAGTGGTCTTTAGTTTTGTTTTTTTGATACAAGCAACATCATCTTCTCATTCCTCTCAATATTCAACCTCTAGTCAGTGGTCTTTAGTTGAGTTTGTATATTTGAATAAAATTTTTAAAAGAATCTGTTGCTCTCTTTTGGGTCTGCTGACTATGGGTGGTTGGTTCTTCTACAAATTGGTGCTTTATTGGAGCAGTTTGGCCTCAATTGGAAGCAATTTAGACTGTTAAGTCTTCTCCAGTTAGGTTACTTCTCAGAGGTTGACACCATGAAATTTGTCATGATTCCAGATGTTATTAGTACAAATTCAAAATGGTCTAGCAATTCAGCATGTGGGAAATGTTTTTGTATGGTTAGATCTCGATGAGTAAAAATACTCAAAAAATTTGGCCTAATATACATGAAAAGTTCAGCGTAAAATATTGATAGATTTATATTTGATATATGTTGTCAAAAAAATTTAGTGAAAATTTGTCTAAAAATATGCTGCTATGTATTGTAAAGAACTGATGTATTAAGATGAATAGTATCTTTTGCAAAATAATACATGAAATCCACATTTTAAATGCAAATTAGCAAAATAGTATGTCAGGCACACATGATTATGATATGTTTTACTTTTAGAGGACCAGGAACCTTTTAACTGGTCCTGCCTTAAGGATTGTATGGGCCAAATATCAGATTGGTTGGGTTTTCTTTTGAAACTACTTATTTGTAGATTGTTCTTCGAGTTATAAATTTTCTTTGTTTGTTTGTTTTTTTTTCTGTACAGGATCAGTCACATTTTTTTGCCAAGATAATGTTTTGTATGACCTTTACAATGATGGTTCCCAGTTCTCTACATGAGGGCACGCTTTTCATGAAGGGTGCCCCAGACCATTCTGTAGGTCATATGGCACTGGAATCAAGATTTTGCTTCTGCTAAAATACAATAGATCTTGGAAGTGATTAAAATGTCTCAGCAATCTGTTTTAAATATCTTGGTGAATCAACATAGCATAATTCATTAAAAAAAATGGAATTTACAGAAAGAGAAATATAATGGTTAACATAAGATGTCCCATCAGGTACATGGATATTTTTTGGTGTGCTCTTCTAATGCTAATGCTGAAGCTGAATTTTCTGAATACTAACTGAGCTAATTGACTTCCAATTCTATCTTGAGGGACAGTTCACAATCTGTTGAACATTTATTCATGTATAAACATTTATGCAGGTGATTTTGGTAGGACATGATTTTGGTGGGGCTTGTATATCGCATGCAATGGAGTTGTTTCCATTGAAGGTTGCAAAAGCTGTTTTTATTGCAGCAGCAATGTTAACTAGTGGACAGAGTGCTCTTGATATGGTCTCCCAACAGGTTTGCCCTCCATTTCTTTTAGCTTCTTATATTTTATAATCAGCTGTTTGTTCTCTTTGACTTGTATGTATTTGACAATCTTAAGAGGTGTCTGTCATGTTTATATCATCTTGGTTGATGTTGTTGTATTGGTTTTTCTACTAAAATTTTCATTGGGAAGGTGCACAGCTCAGGTGTGTTGCCTTCATTTTCTGCCTCTTGGTTGGGGCCCAAATTTCAGTGGTAGGTAGGGTCCACCCTCTCCTGCTCATCTGTCAATGTTAGGCCCAAATGAAGCCTTCTATGTGTCAGAATCAGGTGTGGTCAACAGAGGAAAAATGAAGCTGATTCTGGAAAGTTGAAAAAACTATTGAAATTGTGCAATACATGGTGGGCCATCCAATTGAGTTAGGACCTGAAATTTTACACTTGACCAATATAGGGTGCAAGATTTTCAAATTGCCAAGGTGATAGACCTTCTGGTTGCCTTGGCATTGCCCAAGAATTGGACTGGTCAAACTTTGGTCCATTCTTCTCAGTTGCTTCACAGCTTCAGTACTAAGTCTATAGCACAGTATGGAACTCATAAGAGAAAAAAAGACAGGAAGCCTGATCTCAAAATAAATCTGGAAAAAATGAACTAGATGTCAATCTTCATATGTAGTGAACTCTAACTCTGTCTAATAGTTTTACAATATAATTGCTTATAATATAAATGCTGAAGTTTGATCGTTGAAGCTTTTAATCACTAATTTGCTGATATATTTGGCCAAAAGTTTTGTTTCCCTTTGAAGAGTAGAAAAAAGGTTTGTGATAGTGTAGAACCAGGGTTTACCACCAACCCCTGTGGACCTGGTGCAAAACCACTATTTTAGAGTTGTTATTTCTTTCCAAACTGTTCTTTGAGGAGGGAGGAGGAACGTTTCCTTGTGCATATTAACCTCGCTGTAGATCCTCATTCAATTGTGTCATTGTCATTCCTGGAAAAAAGGATTTTAAACTACCAGATTTTCCACAGGACCTACAGCTTTAGCTGTGGATCCCAGGTATGTTCCATCAGGACCCATATGGAAAGCCTCCAACCAGGTCTCAAGGAAACTTTATATATCTCCTGGTGTTTGGATGAGAGCTACCCCAGTGAAGATCATTCCTTGTTCATCTTGATGACGTCTGCAATTGCTTTTTAGTTAGGAATTGTACTTCAACCCTTTGAGTGGAAAATGTGATGCCTTCGAGACCTGTATGGCTTCTATGGTTCCCAAAATTAGGATCCGTAACACTGTTTGACACAAGGGTCAATGCTTTGTACAAAGGTAAATCTCAGGCTTGCTAGTGTGAAGACGCTGCTTTTGAGTCTGAGGGTGGCCACTTCGTGAAAAAATACTGAAGGCTAGTACTGACCCCAATCTACCCTCCGGGAAATCCAATGGCCCTTTTTAGTTTCAACACTGTTCTGCCACCATCTTAGACCTCGGATTTAGCATCAATCTGTTCAGTTTCTTTAAGGATATGGGACATGGAATTCCATTTAAATCTTGCTGCTTGTTTTTCATCACCTTTTAACACTGTTTGAGTGTGGTTGTTTTTCAAAAGGAACCTAATCTTTAGTTAGGTTACCTGATCAATGTTCAAGCAAATGTGTCTCCGAATTTTGGGAGCTCTGACCACCCAAAAAAAAAATGTTCAAGCAAACGCTAGTTCATGTCGGAACATCAGTCTTGAACTCTATTCTTTTGTTTTTCGACTCCTAGGCCTAGAAAAATATTTAAATGGTAGTTCATGTCAGAACATTAGTATTGAACTCTTTTTTTTTTTTTTTTGGGGGTGGGGGGGGACTCCTAGGCAGTAGAAAAATATTTAAGTCTTGCGAGAAAGAGAGGAATTAGAAGCAAGGTACTAAAACTCGGGTCTTGGTACCAACTCGACTCTTAGAAAAACCGAGACGAGTCGAGATCTCGCCGAGTTGGTGCATTTTTTTTTTTTCAACTCGAAGCCTCAACTTTGGGTCAACCCGAGATTTGGACCTGAGATCTCGCCAAGATATGTTGAGTTTTGTCCAATTAGGTAAGGTATTTAAGTGGTAGGTGGGTTAAAATAATGGGTTGAAACCGAGATCCGAGATCTCGCTGAGATATTGCATTTTTGAGACTCGTAGGCAGTCTCGTCTCGGCTTTTCCAAAAACCGAGAAACTCGGCGAGATCTCGCGAGTTCTCGAACTATGATTAGAAGAATAAGTGAACTTATCGGTTGTGTACATATTCATCCTTTTCATGTTGCCAAACAGTGGTGTCTGTATTTGACACCTCCAACTGTAGTTTTCTTTTCATTTGTGGGACAAAGGTCCTTAAAGAAGTAAATAAGCTTGAGACATGATCCACCTTTTCTGCTTGAATTTTTAGGTCCTGCATATAACTTGGCATTCAGGATCCCAATGCTCATTTTAATGCCCAAAAACATCTAATGGAGACTTTATCCTTTTCTCATCCCTCTTTGCTTCCCTTTAATCCTTTTAGATGAGAGGCTGAACCCTGGCCCCTGGTTTGTAATTGTAATTCTACCTGAGCTATATGAGGCATTAAAAGACCTAAATAATCCCGGGTCAAAACTACAATTAATTTGCTTGGAAGTTGAGGTCTCACTGTTAGTTGTCATTTTCAACTTGTAAATTTTGGGTTATTTAGGATCATTTTTTATTTTTTTCATCTAATGGTTTTGTGTTAAAAATATATGTTTTTTCTGTTGCCACTGATACTGGACTACTACAGACAGATTCAAAGGATTTGATGCGATCTGCCCAAATATTTCTGTATGCAAATGGGACTGACTGCCCTCCAACTGCTATTGATCTTGAAAAAACATTATTGAGGGACTTGCTATTTAATCAAAGTCCTGCTAAGGTATGTTTTTGTGTTAATCTGCCTTCACATAATATTGTTTCTTTGTACTATGAATAGTTCACGAGATGTATTTCTGCATAGCCACTTGTACAAAAAAAATGTTGATTACCCAATCAGAGGAGAAATATTGCTTGGTTGAGCTTTAGATGCTTCATGATGAGTTTTCATCATCTTTGTGATGCAGACAAGAGTAAAATTTTTATTGTCAGAGGAGCATGAGGCCTCTGGCATTGCCTCTTAAAAATTTTGTTATGTTGACTTCCTGTTGAGTACTGGTACTCAAAAAATTCTGCCAACCATGGAACATGCCAAAATTTTGCCAATAATCTGGAAAGGATGTTGTAAGACCTTATCTCTGATAAGGTGCTGATGTTTTCTTTAATGGGAAATTTGGATACTTCTTTTCTACTGTAACCACCTCCCAATCATTTTGTTGCACAAGGAATAAACAGTTTTTTTTTTTTTTTTTTTGTTTTTTTGTTGTTGAGGGGGGGGGGGGGTGAGCGGAGCGGGAAAAAAGAAATAAGCTACCTGAAGTCGCAGTTTTGTCAAATGATTATAGTTATGTATTCTTTTTCAGTTGATCTTATGGCATTTTAACTAATTCTGGTTCTGATCCAGGATGTTGCTTTGGCATCAGTTTCCATGAGGCCAATTCCTTTTGCACCTGCTCTGGAGAAGCTCTCCCTTTCTGACATTAACTATGGCTCTGTCAGACGGTTCTATATAGAGACTCCTGAAGATAATGCACTACCACTATCTCTACAACAGAGCATGATAAATTCAAACCCCCCAGAAAAAGTCTTTCGGCTAAAAGGTTCTGATCACTCACCTTTCTTTTCAAAGCCTCAAGCCTTACATAAGTTATTGGTGGAGATCTCGAAGATTCCTTCAACCAAAGTCCCGTAACTCAAGCTGGAAAATGCAGTTGCGTTACTCTGGAGCTTCACCCCCATTGCTAAGATAATTGGCACTATGCATGTATACTCAAGACATGATGGATATGTATATACATGCAACACTGTATATAGAATATTCATATGTAATCACAACGCGAACATGCTGTTGGTTATCTACAGCATTATTTTCTTAGTGTTGAGCATGCAGAAGTGGCCAGTCCTTTATGAGCTATATATGTATTGTGCCCTTTTTTTTGTATTCTACATTTCTACATTCGAAGGTAATTGAGGTAATTTGTCTCTGATATCTTTACATCCTTTTACTTGTTATCTTTTCTTTTTTTCATGTCTTTTTTAAGGTGAAATATACTGGGGAGTGGTTGTGTTTGATTTCTGGTCCTGTGGGAATTGGAACCTATGGTTGTGTAGTCAGGCACTCAGGCTTGATGTTTAAAATTAGCCAATATCTTGCATACAGGTTAGTTAGATGACTGTGACTATGGAATTTTTTTTTTCTTTTTTCTGGCAGTTTTGTTGGAAGCCTGAGAGGTGGGGTGGGGTTGGGTTGGGCTTTTTTCTTTCTCCCAATGACATCAACCGTTATAAATTAATAATATGTAACTGAAATGATAATGACTTCTCAGGTCTGGGGACCAATAATAAACTAATAAAGAGAACCTTGTTCTTTAACAATTGACAGTTTTTCATTCAAGATTTCTAATAAGTGATCCAATCTGATGTACACAAATATAAACACTCGTGTCCAGAATCATCGTTCATGATAACACACACTGTGACATCCATGTGAATAGAATGTCCGATTCTATCCCTAGTTGCGAACAACTAACAATATATATAAACCTTGTGACAATCAAGTGTTCAATTATGTAAATGCATCTTATTATTATTTAACTGTTCAAATTTGTGTTTAATAGACACAGAATTCCAACACCAAAGTCATGGTTCATAGCAATCAAATGTTCAATTATGTAAATGCATCTTATTATGTAAAGTAATCACATGGTTTATAACAATCAAATGTGTCAATTCTTGGAATGTATTCTAGATCGATATCGCATTCTTAGATGATAAAAATAATTGTTTTTATCATTAGGAATGCGAAATTAACCTAAAATGCATACCAAAAGAGCTTAAAAAGTGTAAATAAGGTGAAGAGATGCACTTACCAAAACCAGAAAGAACAAAAACCAATATTGAAAGTTGCAAGACAGCAAAAAAGGCTAAAAGCCTTGAAATATGGGTGGGAGCGGCAACCATGAGAGTCTATTCTAATTTCTAATACAGAAGAACCGACCAATCATTTTCAATCTATTCAATATATCAAAGAGACGTGTTGAAAAAGCGAGGCTGCTCACTGCTCCATTGATTAAAAAGAAGAAAAAGGGGGAGCACCCAAGTCTATATTGATTGGATTAATTACTAAGAAAAAAAATTCTCAAAAACACTTCAAAAAATTAATTTTTTTGGGTAACGATAAACAATTCAACTGTTGTCCAACCAACGTGATAACGAACAACCCAACCACGCCTATACAAATAAGAGTATAAAACATTAGGTATTCCATTACTTATTTTTTGGTTTTTTTAGTAACCAAACAGTCTCTTACCGAAAGCATATAGTACTCACAAATCACAATCGATCCATTACCCCATCACCGTCATGCAGGCAAGTACTATAGCGAGACCTGTGGTCCTGTGGAGTATTAGACATTACTCTGTGTATTCAGTCCCTTTCCGAGCAAGAAAGACAACTCATTATAGATCATCAAAGCATTCCTTCGGATGGGTTAGTCTGGCACAAAAGTCTCATACCGGCAGCTTGGCCCAACTTTCCATGAAATTTAAGACTGTGTTTGGTATGCATGTTAAATCGATTTCATATTTTTTAATGATAAAAATAAGGGGTGCTGTTCTCTGTGCCGCAGCACAGCCTACATCCAGGCACATGGGGTGGGCACAATGACCACCCTGCCCCGCACAAGCTGCCCATGTGCCTGGACGAGGTTGCGCTGCAGACTGAGAACATTCTTCCTAAAAATGATTTATGTGAACTGGAGGGTGGGTGACAAGTTCACAATACTAACAAGAGCTATGTACCAATTGCAGTCTTCCTCCAAATGTTTAGCTTATAATTTCTAGTTCCTAATCTGGATGCTTCAGAATTAAGTTCCAAGAATCTACCCAAATGTTACACCCACTCATTTGGTTCTCGTTCTGGGCAATAATTCTAAATTAGAATCCCATTCTAATGTCTCCAATTATATAAAAACTACTATTAATTAATGAGTTTGTTGAAAAGAACTAGCTTTCAAATGCTCCACCGACAAAACATAGTCAATGGCAATTGATGTCCAAAATACCTTCCATCAACCCCTCAACTATTGAGTTGTTCATGTGCTTCATAGATTCTTACCCAAAAAAAAATGTATTTCATAGATTAAAATACCCCTCTCTTTATATTATACTTATATATATATATATATATATATATATATTTGATCAATGACAAGAGTCGATATTATCTTAGAGAAAATATAACATTAGTCTATTGATAAAAGATCATTGCCAATTGTACTATGTAGAGCAGCTCAGTCGTTGCTTCTTTGATTGTAGATCAGCTTGGGTTGGTTTTTTTTAAGGGAAAATTACATCCCCTTCCTTGTACTTTGTCAAAATTATACATTCCTCCTCTTAATTTTACCATCTTACATACGATTCTCCTGTAGTTTTTAAAAAATTACTAAAACCTCTCTTGCCGTCAGCAGCTGTCTGTTAAATGCTGACGTGGTATAATTAGTTTTTTTATAATACCCAAACTGACCCTGGGTCTTTGTGAAATGATCCATTTACCCTTTTGATTTAATCCCAAACTAACCCTTGGTCCATGTGAATAGACCATTTTACCCTCCGTTCTTTTCTTCTTCTTCTCCTACAACCCCTTTCCTGCAAATGGAACCCACCAAAATCCACTTCAATGGATTCAGATTCATGAAGTTAATGGTAAGATCCACTCTGGAGTACAGGGTGAAGATCTCATGGACTCTGGAGCTCTTATATCTGATCTCTCCTCTGTCATTATCTGAAACTGAAGAATTGTGAAGAGATGGAGGAGTAATTTCTGATGGCGAGATGGGCCTCCGATGGATCTCTTCTCCTTCAGATGCAGAAATACTACTCTATAACCGATGTTGCCTTGGAACTTAGGAAGGTTGCAGGGAAAAAAATGAAGATGAGAGAGGAAAGAGAAAAGAAGAAGATTGAGGGAGCTAAGGTTTTTTTCCCATCAAGAGGAGGACACTTGCAAAGCGCAAACACTGTTTAGGTAGCGAATGGAGCATGGACAACTTGTAGTGAATCCTTCACAGAGTCATTTTCGGAAGCACTAGGCTTTGATTTATGAGAACCACTAATGGATGTTTCTTGAGTTCCAAGTTGAAATGAGAAAAAGCAGGGGAAAAAACCAAAAAAAGAAAAATAAAAAGATTTGAGTCCCAACTGAGAAACTAAAATGTAGGCAAAAAAGTTGAATCTGAAACCTATGCAATCAGATTATGAACATGAATTACAACTAATTATTTTGCTCATGCCTGTAGTAAGAATTTAAGAATTAAATGAGACTTTTTTCCGTTTTTTTTCCCCTTCTAGTTTAAAGTAGAATTTCATGGAAAAACTTGAATTCGTTTTGCATTTCAAATTCTCAAAATTAGAGATCATCAACTTGTCGGAAGTCGGAACGATCGGTGTCTTTTATGACTGATTCTGTTTCCTTCTTTGGCGGTGGAGGAGGAGGAGGCAACAGTGGTGGTGGTGGTGCTGGCTGTGGAGGAGGAAAATAATGGGTGTTTTAAGGTTGAAGATGATGAAAAGGACATCATTGTAATTTTACTTGTGGTGTTTTAGAACAAGGGTAATATTGTCTTTTCAAATCATAAACTAACAGCACCCTAGCACCGTCAGTCATAAGGGGTCAAAATGTACAGTGAAAAAACCAAGGGGAGAAACATGTAATTAGGGCAAAATACAGAGGAGGGATATGTAATTTTCCCTTTTGACGGAAACACACTCTATAGTTTTTTTAGCTTGGCACTGATGCGTGTCTGACTCTCCAAATTAAGGGTGAAAGATCTTTTTGTCAATTGCACGAAATAATCGAATTTTTCCAAACAACGTTAACAAGAAGAAGCATGATTAGAAGTTTATAAATTGTATAAACAACTTACCTATTCCAACCTTTATTATCTTTCTAGCAGCATAGAATTTAGGGCTGCAACGGGGTTAGGTTGGGCTAGGCTTTATAGAACCCTAGCCCAACACTAAGTCCCCTTAGCTAGCCCAGGCCCAACCCAACCCTGATTCAGGGCTAGAAAAATCCAACTTGGCCCGTCCTCAGGATCGGGTCAGGCTGACCTTGATTGACCCTGATCATGGGGAGGGGGAAGCAAATGCATGGGTTGGAATGGACCGGAAAGAAAACTATCAATTTTACATAAAATAATTATGTAATAAAATGTATTATATAACTTATTATCTTCATATATAATATATTATATAATAAAATATGAGTGACGTTTAAAGTTTTTAATATATATATTATATCAATATATATTTTATAGTATAACTTAAAACAAGGTCGAGCCGGGCCAGGCTGTGCTTAGCCCGAAGCCTCAACCCAGACCCGACCCGACCCTATTTCAGGGCCAAAAACTTCGAGCCCTGACCCGCCCTTAGAGTCAAATATCTCAGCTCGGGTCCTGTTCGGACTCTAGGCGGCCAAGGGCAGGTTTTGGGCCGACAGGGCCAAACTTGCACCCCTTCCTTAGATCATGCCTTGTACATGTGCTTCCACCATGTCATTGGCCAACCTTATATCCCCTCCTCAATCAAGTCTCTCTCTCATCTCTAGTGCCCAAATTCAAATTCTTACTCGATTACAAATGTGAGATTAGGCAGAAAATACATTTTGTTGAGGTCACTCCCTCAAGGCCTCAATAATACATGTGAGAGACTGTGAGAGAGTAGTGCTTAAGCAGCTGACCACGTCAATGACCATAAATACCCTTCCTTATTAAGCCTTCCAAAGCGACAGCCTGACAGCCACAGCCACAGCCATAGCCACTTCACTCACATCTCTGGATCTCCCTCTTTATAAATCTCATTTTACGCTTTGCTCTGTCTCTTGTCTCACCTCTCTCGCTCTTTCTCGTCTCTCGCGGTCGCAGAGGGAAATCTCCACTATTCTCCAGATCAGATCCGAAGAACAAGGTACAAACGAGACTCTCGAGACTCTAGATCTCTGTTTCCACCATTTTGATTCATCTTTCTGTTGCGTTTATACTGTTGTTTTTTCCATCGAATCTCATGTAGGCATTCGTTCTGTTTTAGGTTTTTAAATCATGATCTTGTGTTGTGGATTCTTCCTGTAATGATGTTCACTGTTGCTGATCTGATGTTTTCTTTGCGCATTGTGACTGGATTTTGTAATTTTTTTTTCTGCGGAGGAATTCGACCATTGATATGCTTTTTCGGTTGATTACTGTGGCTTTGTTCCATTACCTTGTTAGATTCGAAGCTTCTCTTGGATTTTTAGGAGAAATATGGAAGACTGTGAAAAATGTGATTTTGTTAAATTGACCTAATGTTGCTTTTTCATGCCGTGGAAGTTATTTTTTTCGAGTCGGTGGTAGAATACATTCAAATTTCCGTGAGTCGGAATAAAGTAGTTTGTGCGGAGGTGGTAGAGAAAGCCAACCTTCCTCCTATGTCTCAGTAATATAAAAATGTGGTTTTGGTGGAGATAATTGAAAGACTGGAATGACTGGCAACTTTGGACTTGTCCATTCCTCCTTTTGTTGTATATGATCTCAGACACGGTTGATAATCTTCAATTTCATGGTGGTTTCTTAAATCTGTGATCTCTCCTTTTGCTTCTTAATAGAAAATGTTGTGTTCTGTGCGACAAAAATGACTGGTCTTTTAAGGAGAATATACTCGATCAAACCTGTCTGGCCACTGAACTGAAAAATTTTTGAATAATGGGAAACAGAGGGTTAAAGTGTAAAGTTAAGGTAGCATAATGCATGATGCCATTTTTTTTTCTTCATGTTTGTTATTTGCTGACCATCATGACCTTAACTGATGCTAATTTGACCTGTAATTTAAGCATCTAGAGGCAAAAATAGTAGTAATCTCATCCATACATTGGGAACTACCCTCTGCATTGGATGGGATCCCCATCTCACTGTAAAGCAAGATCTCTACTGAGCGTTATTTCTATGCACATTAGCTGAATGTTAAAGTAGCACAGTCACAGTCTGTGGGACTTTTTTTGTTTTTTTCTTTTGACCTTCAAACTAAACTGGGGATAACATTAAAACTCCCTTTTTCCAGTAAAATTTAATATGTTGATTATCAAACTTGAAAGGAGGAAGATATTACTTATATCTTTTGAATCTACATATGTGGTTTCAGTTACTGGTGTTTATGTACCTTAAATCTTTCAGAGTGCCTTTCCGACTTATTCCATCTTTTAGAGTTTGCTTCTATGCTTCTGTGCCTCAATTTGTTTTGTCCTATTTGATTTTCATTGTATTTAAATTACACTTCATTTCTTGATTATTGAGGTGCAGTCTTTACTTCTTTTATTGCCATGCCATGTCCATTAATTTTCATGCTAAAATTACTTGATGACAATATGGATCAAAGTCATGCCATGATATAATTATTTGTATATTTCTTCTTGCACACATAAGAGCTCACTATTTAAAGTTTAGGTTGCAGATAGGAAACCTTTTCTATTCTTTTTCAATCCTTCTTCTTCTGTCCTAGTTCTGGTTCATCTCCTGCTTATTCCCAATCCTGATTTCATTCTATTTCTAGCACTTTTCATGAAGGAGGCAAACAGGAACCTGTCGTATTCTTCTTCTTCCCCAAGTTCTTGTTGCTACTTGTGCTTCTGCTCCAATCTACTGTTTCTTGTACATGTGGACTCTACTTGTTCTGTAGGTTGGTGAATAGAGAATTGTGAATGCCAAACTCCATGAAACAGCCCCCTTGCTTTTTTTCAGTATAAAGTTCCCAGGTGCTTAAAAAAGTCTTATTAATTGATGTCCCCAGTTGGTTAAATTCTATGTTGCTGTGAAAGGCTGCATCGTGGTTTGTACCGTAGCTAGCCAATAAACACTTCCTAGCAGGTACAGTTCCATTACAGTTTGACAATGTTCTACCAACTCACTTAGTGGTATAACCCCTAGTAAATTTGCATATGTACCAAAAATTTTAAAATTACATATCGAATAACTTACTTTTAAAGCTTCATAAAGTTAGCTTATTTTATTACCTCTACCACATTATTTCTGTTTTTTTTTTTTTTGGGGGGATATGTTTGTAGTTAAAACTTATTGTTAATGTATATAAATAATATTCTTATTCTCCGTGTAACCGGACATGGTTACACAGATTTTGTATCTGCCCTTTTTTCCCCTCATGATCTGACGTGGACCAAATAAGACAAAGGGGCTATTAAGTTTTTAATTATGGTTTAATACCATTACTGCCCCTCACGCATGCGAAGAGCGGAAAAATTTGGTATGGTGACAGTCACAGTTTAAACAAAAGTGGTTACACAGAGCAAGAAACGAATATAATATAGAAATAGGCAAAAAATTGCAGCATTTAAGTGTATATAGGGTAGGCAGCATTGGACCGTATTGCGTCCCAATTCCCAAATACTTGAATGCCTAGGCTGACTAAAAGTAGACATCATGTATTGAGTCAGGTGTCCCTTGCTTATCTTTATCCATATTTGTACTAAGCAGATCACTCTTCCCCAGAATTATTTTTGTGCCATGTGCATTTACAGGATTCTTGATAGTGATATCCTTCCAATCTCTTACTTTTTCTCCCATCTGCCTATTATGCCTTGATCCTGCAATATTCTACTGGTGTCATGCATTGGGTTTTGAATGCAGGTCAAGGTTTCCTTCTATAGGACCAGAGGAACAGAAAGAAAAAAGAAACAGGAGAGGATGGGTCGTGGAGTCAGCAGCGGAGGTGGGCAGAGTTCGTTGGGCTACTTGTTTGGAAGTGGTGAGGCTCCAAAGCCTGCTGCTAGGCAGGCTGAGCCTGTTGCTAAGCAGGCTGAGCCTGTTCAGAGCCAGGGACAGGGTGCAAATAATGGGCCGCCCCAGAAGCCCACTGTTGCTTCTCCACCGGTGGATAACAGTAAGCTGATTCCAGCTGGCATCCAAGGGAACACTTCAAAAAATGCAAACAACTACTTCCGTGCTGATGGTCAGAACACTGGCAACTTCATCACGGTATGATAATAGTTGATATATTTATATTGGTTTTCAATTTTACCAGGATCCAAAGTCTAGAATAATTCAGTATAAATTATTTGGGCCTGAATCTGCCTGATGAACATGTTAAATTACCTTATTAATAAGAGTAAATTCTTTAGTGTTTGCTTAGCTTGTTAATGTATTACTGAATTGAAGAGTCCAAGAGTGCCTAAACAGAATCGAAAACAGAGAACAAATTTCCAGATTAGGGAGAAAACTTACGTAGCAGAATCCAACCAGCATATGGACCTGGAAATCAGGTCGAGTACTCCTTTTAGAGGGGGAACCTTTGCTGAAAATTTCAATTTGATTCAATGGGTGGATCTGACTTTATGTAGGAATTCTAGTACGACTAGGAAAGGGGCAAAACTGGCAAACAAAAAATCTGATGAACAATCAGTTTGCAGAATATTAAAAAACAACTCAAAGTAGGTGTTATGCTATTAAAATTAGAAGAATCAGAACATTATAAAGAGGGTATCAATCTTAGTATTCAACCCAATTAACAAATCCTACTCAAAGTAGGATTCTAACCAACAGTCTATGAAATTTAGATCTCAGAACAGAACTGGACAGTGAATAATATCAGCAAGACAATCTGAAATTAGAACAGAGGTCTGCTCCATAAAACTATCAAAATCTAACAATCCTAGAAAGAGTAGGTTTTCTGTAATTAGCCGATAAGTTTTGGAATTGAAAGCAGCTTTTGATAGAAGACAAGATCGATTGCTGATAGAAGACAAGATCGATTGCTGAATACTGAAAACAGAAGTTGAATCAAACATGAAATTCACCTTCACTCAGCAACTTAATAGTGATTCGACTGAAGTATCACAGAAATCAAAGAGAGACAGAATTGCAGAACAGAAACAGTTGATCAGTACCTTGAAGAAGAGAGAATAGAGAGCAGTGTACCTGGGCTTCATGCCGAAGGTGCTTGGTTGGATTAAACACCAGCCAAACCATAATCAATCACATGCATGGAAGAAAGCAGCAGCCTGTTTTTCACATCAAAATCGTTCGTGGGTGAAAGGATCCCCACACAAGCTCTTTATTAAAAGCCATAAATCAGTGTTCGAGTTGGTTTGGGAAGCCCCCTAGCCGACTCTTCTCAAATTTAAATTCAGCATTCCTCTTTAAATTTCAACTAGCCTAAATTGACTTTAGAAAGGTTGTGGATCCAACTTAAAACATTTGAAGAATAGACATAAATATGTAACTTTAATTGACCCAAACAAACCATTGGTTCAACCAAAACTGACTTAGTGTCTTAGACGAACTTAAAATAAAGACACTTAACTAACCTCGTATGCCTAGCCTCTACCCATATTTTAGGCCCATTACAAAGAAAACCCATTGGACTAAAGGTCCAACGCATATATAACCCAACCCAAGGCTTATTTCCATGAAAATAGGCAAGATTCTATGTTTTATCTACATCACTTGTATTCCAACTACTCATCTCCATAGTGTCTGGCAGATACTGCGTTTAAATGCTTGATATTTGAATGTTGTTATACTCATCCAAGTTGGATTCTACTAGATTTCTGGAGGTTATTTAATGTTCAATACTTAGTGTTTTCCTGTTATGAGTGAAGAGTTTGATTTCACATGTTGGCAGTAATGATATTTGAGGGAAAGACTAATGTCTCCCCCCTCCCCTCTCCCATTGTGTGCGAAACCTGAAGAGTGATTTTTGTCAAACTAGTAATTATCAGGAGAGGTCACATTGTTTTGTTCCGGGAGCATTCGGTTCTTGTACATGGTGAATCGATATTTAATGTTTATTGAGAAAATCTCTGAAGCTGTCTGATGCAGAGCTGAATAGGGTGTCGTACTGGTATGGGCCCTAAATTATGAGCCTGGGGTTTGAATAGAAGTGCTGGGTTTCATGAATCAGTATAGCTAAGACATTGACTAGTCAATGCACCATGGTTTTATATGGATATTGCTATCTGGTAATGCTAACACCAAGTTAGTCTATTACTGACTCGGGTGAAATTTTGTATATGCTTTTAACTGGAGCTGGCAACTTGAAATTTCACTCAATATTATATCTGTATGCACTTGTTCTTTGCTACACATGTCAAATATTTGAAATATGCTTTTCTCTTGGCACAGAATCTTATATATCTTTTCAATGAAAATTTTCAAAAAAAAAAATGCCATGTACATATTAATCGGGTATTTTTTCTTTTTAAAGTAATAAAATTGTAGTAATTTTAACTAAAGTATATGTCATTTGCTTCCTGATCTTGATGAACCAGTGATTATATATAGATGTAGGAGGATATATTATGTGGACCAATCAAATGGGCGTGCCCTATCTAGGGATGTAAACGGATCGGATTCGGCTCGGATAGTGCTATATCCGCATCCGCATCCGATTAGCTATCGGACGGATTCGGATAGTGCTAAACAGATACGGACACGGATATGGATCGGATATTTTATCTATTTACATGTAAATATAGTTTTTCGGATAACAATAGCCTATCCGTATCCGCATCCGTTTAGCTTTCGGATAGATTCAAATAGTGCTAAATGGATACGGAAACGGATTTCGGCTATTCATTTACATCCCTACGGCTATCAACAGAGACCCGGGCTTTCTTAGAGTGGGCTGGAGCATGTTACTAATTTTTACTGTCTACTCTTATAGGGTGGACCTCAGCGCAACGGTAAGGTTGTTGCTCCATTGCAACCTAGTGGTCACTGGTTCGAGTTGGAAAACAGCCTCTTCGGGAAGCAGGGGTAAGGCTGCGTACATGATGACCCTCCCTAAACCCTGCAGTGGTGGGAGTCTCATGCACTGGGTACGGCCTTTTATTCTCATTGGAGTCCCATCTGTATTCCTGTGGATGCTTGGTGAAAGATAACGAATGAGTTGGATCTTTCATTTGATCCCTCTTGTTTTTGTACAATTGAGGACACAAAGGGGAGTGCTTTTAAGGTTTTCATGTGAGACCAGACCACATTTAGGAGGATGCTGTACTCAAACTAGAGGTTTTCATAGTAGTAATAAATTCCTGAAAACAAAGTGTATTAACCACTTGGCTCCAGAGAAGCATTAGAGCCAATGAAAGCACCTCCTAGATCTATTGACTTTGGATGGAATTTGGTGCTATTCCCCTGTGGAACTCTTTTAACCTCGATCCAGAGCTCAGTTGTGGCAGAGTGAAACCATTTTGATTCTGAGCTGGGGTTAAGTCAAATATTACTGTGGAAACGATTTGTTAACATTTTAGAAGGTGTGGGGACATTTTACCTTGTATGCATACCATGTCTGTCTATAGGTAGGTCTATGCTTACTAGAAAGGTAAAAAGGTTAAAGAGCTTAGAACCCACACTCATCATTGCTAGGAAGTTGGGTTGGAGCTTGTGACAGCATCTCTCTCTCTCTACAGATACACAACACTGTAAAATCTGGAGTGATTCTCTTGTTCCAACAAGGGCAGGTTTGACCGATTGATATGCTTATTTCTTATCTGTCAATAATTGTATGTTCTCTGGTCACTACTGATCGTGGTCACTTGGATTTTATTCTTGGTTACCTTGCATTCCACCTGCTTAGCTGCATTTTGTTGCAAGTTTGGTTTTATTCTTGGTAACCTTACCTTCCACCTTCTTGACTGTATTGTATTATTAATAGATTAATCTGTGGGTCACCAACTTATCTGGAATGTTCTTCTTTGGTACAGGATCGACCTTCTACTAAGGTTCACGCAGCCCCAGGTGGTGGGTCTTCTCTCGGTTACCTGTTTGGTAATGGTGAAAATTGATTTCAGTGCCCCTCAAAGCATGGAGCTGCTTTACCGTCTGTCCAGGACCTCTAGTAGCTTGGAAGAAACAATATTTCATTCTCGTAGAGAATAGACTGTTTGATCATGTATTGTAATATATAGTGCTTTCTTGGTGGAACGTTTGTTGGTAGACCTGCTGAAGTGAGGGAACTTCTGAATTAGATGCAAAAACATCCATTGCAAGCTCAACCGTTGTATGAATGAGGTTCTATTTTCTGTTGCATAGTTACTCAAACTCTTAAGATTTCCAGAATCTTTTTTTCTTCATTTTAGAATTTCGGTTCCTCGTATTCTTTCATGTTTTTTTATTCTTTTTGTTTGGTGGTTGGTTGGTTGGGGGGCTGTGAATTTTTTTAGGTAGAACTGGTGTAAGGTTATTTATTTCCTTGTTGGCCCCCTGCATCAGTATTAATGTTGATGCATCTCCATCAACATTTGATTCAAACGAATATGTGAATGCAATTCCTTATGTGCCATGGCACTTTGTTCCTGTGTTGGTAGCGGTTTCACTGCATTGTTGAGTGTAAAGTCCCACCCACCCGCATTTTGCTGCGGATGGGTGAATCCTACTAGTGGATGGAGGAAAATTCTCTCGTAGTTCAGTTGTCTGGTAGGGGTGCATAATTGCAGTTTTTTCTCAGCACTAGCAATGCTTGATGTTTCCTTTTGCGCTAGTTATATTTCCCAGTGATGGGAGTGGGGCGTAAGCTGATTTGATGAGAATAGGATAAATTTAGATTTCAGTATGTGAAGGTCTCATCAACCATGATCTACCCTTGTTAAATCTGAAACAGAATAGTTTAATCCAATTTGTTCCCAAGTTTATCCCTTGTTTCTGTTTTTTTTTATAAATTAGTAACGGTAAAATTTTTACTGCAAACAAAACAGAAGGAATATTACGCAGAGCCTATCTTTGGTATCATTTATGTTTTAGCACTCCTATTGAAAACCACAAGATGCTCAAGCATCTTCTCCACTAGAAACCTTAGATTGAAATTTATACATCAACGTTAGAGAGTTTAAAAAAATAATGTTCTTCGATTTGAGATAAGTGGACAACTCGGGTGACTTTGACATCCCTTTTTTATTTTTTCGGTAAACAATTGGCATCCCTACTACCATAAAAGTAAGAAACAATGATAATTCTGTCCTAATCTAAAACCTTTGCAACTCATCGATTTTAAATTAATGGAATCCAAACTCCAAAACCTATGCAACTCATAATGTTCATAGGCCTTCAGAAGCCAACTACTTTTGAGCAGTTGATCAGGCTTTGTTGTTATTGGTTCCGTTTTATTTTTTCCTTCCCTTGCCATTCTCCTTTCTTGATGAAACTTTCTTCATCGGTTTTTTTTTATGCAAAGGTGACACTTTTCGATCGGTAGGCAAAAACTGCCTATGATCCTTGGTTTTGCTATTTGGGGCCAACAAATAGATCTAAAAGAAATAATTTGAGCCATACTATCTGAGCCATTCTATTCTGTTCCAATCATAAATGATCATTTGCTGGTGGAACAAGACCACATCCAACGGATTCTTCCTCCTGTAAACTCTTAACACCTACAAGTAGGCAATGAGGCCGATTGACCTTGTGAAGTGGGTTGAGGCCTGGGTGGTCTATAGTACGAGGGTATGTAATTATATGAAGAATGAAAAATGGCAATTTCAACATATGCAAAGAGAGAGAACAGAAAAATATACAAGAACTTCTAAAGATGTTAATGATTCCATGAGTTCAATGTAGTCTAAAATCTGTCCTCATATATAGTCACCTACTACATCTAACTGAACATGGTTGAAGGGCCGGAGACTACAATCCATATCAACGCCTGAGTATCCTAAATGATGTTCATCACCAACTGAGTTTCTTGATTGTCATGTTTGTAACTCTCCAAAAGGATTTGTTAGCCATCTGGAGCAATAACGCTACCTTGGTGCCTTGCCACCTGGTACAACGAAGTAGGTGAATTTTTCAAACACCCTGAATTACATTTACTAATAAAAGCATGATCAAACTAGAACAAGCATGAAATGTAACATGGTTGGTCTGGGAAAAGTTCAATCATCTGACCGGGGTTCTGGATTAACAGGGGCCTCATGTTAAGATACAAGAGGTTGCTCCACCAATTGGATGTAACCTTAGATGCACATATGCAGATGCTTAACAATTGGAAAGCATTATAGATGGACAAGAGATAAAATCTTATTGTCCGTACCTTAGTTTGAATTTGAAGTGACCATATTCTTGGCTTTAGCAGATTTCTCACAAGGAATTTTTGTGACGGGATTCAGTTGATTTTTGCCTTCATCTTTCACATTTGGAAGATTTGCCATTGATGCTTCTGGGTTTCCATGGACCTGCCAAAAATGACCACTTCAGCAAATATGATCTTAATTCCTCAATAAAGCATCAGTTGTTAGATTGATCGCAAAATAATATTGGTTAGAGCCATTCACTCAAGGTCATGAACAAGGTTTTAGCTCTAAGATAGTTGGGCAATTTGGATCCCACAGTGAACCTTGATGACTAGTTGAAATGAATGAAAGATGACCTACATGTTTTTTGAGTTGGTCAGCTTCTGTCTGCCAGGTAGAAAAGGCAAGCGTCTGTGTAAAACCATAGTAATAATGCTACTTGTGTTTCTCACCCCACCCCATGCCCCCCCCCCCTCCTCCTAGATTGGTGGGAGACCAACTAGGAGCCAGTAAACTAGGATCTGATAGGAATTGGTAATCCGATTAGGGCAAAACATGATTTTAAGTTAAAATTAGGGTTAGGGTTAGGGTTTGAGGTGTTGGTTATGCTAGGCAGGTGTAGGGGAGTCATCAGTGAAGGTCTTGAGATGTTTTGATAAGTGGAAGTGTATAAATGTGAATGGCAGCAGATTAGGGTTTCAGGTTTTTAGAAAGTGTAAAGTGAAGGGTTCTAGGTTTAATGGGGGAATTTGGGAGAGGGCTTTGGATCAAATTTTCCAAGTGTGGAGAGGGGCACTCGGCTAGGGTTTGATGGAGATTTGATGGTGGGAAGTATTTGGACAGAATATTAGGGTTTTGGGTTTTTGAAGAGAGAGATGGATTTTAGGGTCAGGATGGTAGGTTAGGGCAGCAAAGGGGATCGAGTGCTCCTATTGGGCAGAGGAGAGCTCAATCAGAATTTGGGCAGGAATGGCTGGGTGGTTAGGTCTGTGGGTAGTCTAGTGTTATGGGAAAATTAGGGTTGGGCTGTGGAGGATGAGAAGAAGAAGTATGGGGATGGGGATACTGTCACACTTACTTGCAGCAGCAGAGAGGGTAATTGGCAGCAGCTTGTTTGAGGATGAAACTTGAATAAAAATTGAATCTTTGAACTTGAACTTGAAAAAAAATCAGATCTTGAACTTGAACTTGAACTTGAAAGTATAACTTGAGAGGTCCCACTCGGGCTTCACACCGCAGAGTGTCGATTGGATCAAACACCAATCCCACCAACGAACCACCCGGGCTTCACACCGCAAGGTGTCGATTGGATCACACACCAATCCCACCAGCTTTGATCACACACACAAAGCAGATCTTCAATAGAAGAAAGGTTGCAGCAACTTGCAAGAGCAAATTTCATAAAACAGTGAGGGAAAGAGGAGCCCCACGGTTTGCCTTTGTTTATAATGGCCAAAGGCCTAAATTCCTATGCAGCCTAGGAATAGGAAATCCCAAATCCCAGGCTGAGTCTAAATACAAAATACTCCCTCTCTAAAACTTGTGGAGAGGTGTGGACCCTAAAATATAACTTAAGTTAAAAAGATTCTATTCTAAAAGAATATTCTAAAATCACTTAAATTGGACCAGTGGTTCAACCGGTTCAATTTAAAACACTAAAACATGAAAATAAACCGAGTATAGGGCTAATCCTGTATGCAACCTATGTACCCTATTTTAGGTCCATAAAAGTGATCTATTACAATGAAAATCATGGGATCAAAGGCCCAACATGTATATAACCTAACCCTAGATTTATTCCCATCAAACTAAGCCTCTTTTGGTGATGTATCTGCATCACCCTCCCCCCCTCAAAAAAAAAAAAAAGCTTTATGACATGCGGACATAAATGATAACTAATATGACATCCAACTTGGCAATTTGTATGTCATCATACCAAGCATTTTCAACATTTCTAACTATGAGCACCTCACCATGTTTGACAGAGTTCAACCGCAGCAATTGATGCATTCAGAGTCTTGAAATTGTTAAGACATATATTATGGTAGATTGCAATTGACTGGATTAACATAGCTGGGTCCATTAATGCAGGAATCAGTGAACCATGATTACAACAGCTAGCTGGGTAGGTATTTAAGTAGTTTGAGACTACAGGCACCATCTGTAGAACTACTAAAAGAAGCAAGCTGTAGAGACCTCCCAAGAGGGAAGAGGGGGGAGCATGAGACAAATCATATGGAATCAGGAAACATAACAAGCATTATATTGTTCAAATTCATCAGCAAGAGCAGTTTCAATTTGGAACTCATGTGATGTGGAACCCCTTACATGGACATCATTGGCCTGTCTGCAACATACTGATTCCTGGTTGAGTACGTAGCCATCACCCAACTTAACACCACCAGCCTCTAAAGCCATCCTTTTCCTGATATGAAAAGAAAAAAAGCATTTGAAGCAATTTTTAGAATAAGAATTGCTGATTGCAACCGAACCTATCAGAAGAAGCACTGTCATAATAACCATATCCTCACCTACTGTGGTAGTTATCAGCTACAGGGGAAAAGCTTGGCGTGTTAGAAAATATTAATCCACGAAGCAGCTTTCCATCAATGATAGTTTCAATGTTATGTCCATAACAGAAAGTCCCAGTAACCTTGGCTTCAAATATCTTTCCTTGAGAAGCCTCTAATTCATCGGACGAATGATTATGTTTGCCTGAATCATAATACAACTAATTAGGTACAAAGTTCAGAATACAATTATCTCAACACATAAACTGAAAAATTCTAGTGGCAGTAAGGTCAACAATCTAAACCTTTCACTGCAGGCTCTTAGATATCCTTAATGGACTAGTTCCTAAATAATTCGACATTCTATTACCTATTCTGAATCAGGAATATCATCACAAAAGTCATTACCACACATTCAAATGAGCAGTGGAACCATACAACAACCAAAGTACCAAAATCAAGGGTTTGCATCCACAAACACACTGGTATGATTGAAGTGATTTAACCACTATCAGTCTTAAGTTCTCAGATGAAAAACAAATACAACTAGATATGGGAAACAAAGAGCATGTTTGTTGTAGATACCACTCAATCTAGGTCAAAACCTTCCCAAATCAACCTAAACAGGTACCAAAAAACCAAACAGGCTCCTAAGCCATGGTTCTGCTCCATCTTTGGCTACTTCTGGCCTTGTCCTGCTCCAGTGTCCAGAAGAAGCACATTTCCTCCCACCTATGGCTACCAGTCATATAGCATACGTTGCATGGATTCTTTTAGAGTGAAATCTCTGCCTACATGTTTTAAAATTTGAGGCTAGTCTGATTATTTGGACCTCATTCTTTCTTCCCTTGTACTTACAAAACATAACACTTGCCGAAAAAATATAAGACTATAAAGTAGTGCTTACCACATATTATAAGTATTGGGGAAATTTCTCAGTCCACCATAGTCAACCTATATTTACCCAAACTCCCCTATGATAAGTTTCTTTTCTATCATCCCCAGTCAAGCAAACTTTCACCTCTTGATGCAGATTCATCACCAAATAGGGCTTGTTTGCTTAGGAATAACTCTAGGGTTGGGTTATATACATGTTGGGCCTTTGATCCTATGAGTTTTCTATGTAATAGGCAACTTTTATGGGCCTGAAATATGGGTAATTAGGTTGCATACGTGGGATTGGTGTTTGATCCAATCGACACCTTGCAGTGTGAAGCCCGGGTAGTTCATTCAAGCTTTCTATATTCTCCATTGCTGCTACATTCAAGTTCTAGTTAAAGATTCAATTTTTATTCAAGTTTCTCAAATCAAACAAGCTGCTACCAAGGGAATTCTGCAACAAAAGTGAGTTTGATTCATCCCAAGTTCCCAACCCTAACCTTTCTTCTTCTAATCCTCTAAACCACCAAACCCTAACATCTCCTCCATCTCTGAGCATCATTCCCATTACCCAAAGTACCCAGAACAAACCAGCCATCATACCACCATATCTGGATTGAATTTCCCTCTCACCCTAAGGAGAACTCTATCCAAATCTCTGCCCTAATTTCCCATCCTAAACCCTAGATTGCACCATTATTCCCTTTTCAAAAACCCAAAACTCCAGATTCCATCATTACTCAGTTTTCCCTTTATACCAGGGCAATACAAATGATTACCAGTTGCTTCTCCCTATGGTGATGCAAGATGGTTTTTGATTCATGGTAGTACTGAAAGAAACCAATACATCAGAACAAAAGAAAGGTATGAGAAAAACGATCTAAGTTGAGAGGTTATTAAAGACAGTGGAAATATGAGCAGTAATCTGGTCGCAGAAAAATGGTTGGTGCGATGAGAGTCGCAACAAGTGCGAAGAGATTGAGCCCACAACAGGGGGAGGAACTGGTTCTTGATTCATGGTTACTCACTTTCTTTTATTTTAATATCTAGAAAAATGTTTGTGCACCCCCTCCCCCACCCCTAGAAAAAAGAAGAAGAATATCTACAGGGATGATGCCTGAATCCAAGAAAATGCAAAGAATTGGGGTCATTATCAATCAACAAGTCAAAGTCAAAGTTCAAGTCCTCCGAGTTTGACTAGAAATTGGAATAAGGCAATCTACTTGTGCCCTATATAAGCATTTGATTCAGAATTTTAATCCAGTTTATGGTTACAACTTGGGAGAATATCAAGCATTTATTGTGAGTCTTTCTTCATCAATTCTCTTAGTTTTGCTTTCTAACTCAAACTTGGTCTTTTTTTTTTTTTTTTTTTTTTTTTTTGGGGGGGGTGTAAGTGTGTAACTAATGATTATTTTGAAACCTTGACTACAATGGTTATGACAAGAGTCCCTAGAGAGAATTTGATAAGTACCAGAGAAGAGAAGTGTTTCAAGTAAATATGTGGACATAATTAAAGATAAGTATGATGGTGTGGTGCATAGTTATCAAGGCAGCAAGGCGACCATGACGTTGGAGAGGGTTCAAAATCAAATGTGACACCAACAAGGCGGCAAGGCGCCCAAGGAGCCTTGATAACTATGGTGTGGTGACTAGTGTAAGAACTGTGGGGGTCAAGGTAGTGAATCCCCAATTACAATTGGATTACATCTAGGATCAGCTTTAAGCCCTTATTTGTTTGCGTTTATCATGGATGATTTAACCAGAGATATTCAAGATGAGGTTCTCTGATGTATGTTTTTTGCTGATGATATTGTTTTGGTGGATGAGACAAAAGCAGGGAGTAATGCAAAGTTGGAGTATAGAGATAAACCTTGGGATCAAAAGGTTTCAAGTAGAATGGAGTATATGGTGTTAACTTTAGTTACACTAGGATGGATAATGAGGTGATGAAAATTGATGAGAGGGAGATTACGCAAAGTGATTATTTAAGGTACATGGGCTCAATCATAAATAAAGAAAGTGATATAGAGGATGATGTTTCACAGAAAATTAAAATAGGATGGATGAATGGAGAGGTATGTTCGGAGTATTGTGTGATCGACATATTCCTTTAAAACTTACAGTAAAATTTTATAGGACAGTCACACGACCAGCTATGATGTATGGTACCCGGAATGTTGGGTAGTTAAGAAGAGTCATGTAGATAAACTCAGTGTATTGGAGATGAGGATGTTGAGATGGATGTGTAGCAAAACTAGGAAGGATAAAGCAAGGAATTATCAAATTAGAGCTGATTTGGAAGTAGCTCCGATACACGATAAGCTATGAGAAAGTCATTTGAGGTGGCATGGCCATGTTCAATGGAGCCCTTTGGATGCTCAAGTACGGAGGAGTGATTTGATTCAAGATTGAAGGAACTAAAAAGCCAGGGACAGACCTAAAATGACTCTAGTAGAAGTGGTGAGGAAAGACATGCATATCTTAAGGCCTTGTATCAAGTATGACCTCAAATAGAGCTGATTGGAGGGCAACGATCCATGTAGCCGACCCCATTTAGTTGGGATAAGGATGAGTTGTTGTTGTAAGAAAATGCATAAAATTCAGAGAATTATAAAGGCCCATAACCTGGTGTGCTGTTTGCTGTGAAAGTACACACCTAAATAAGATTCTACAGCATCTAATTTAAGCTCAGTGAGATGATCAATTTCTTATCAGATAATCGTAACAATTTATTACTTATGTTAATCTGTTTCCCCACGCCATCCTATCAGTTCAGAAAGAAATAAATCCCAGGCTGGGATCATTTTCTTGCAATTATTTGTTGGATTATATTATAAATTTCCTCAATGGGGCTCAAGGATCAAATAGTCTTAGCCCTCATATGGATGTGCACTATGCTGATAGCGGCTGGGGAGAGAAAACAGGGTTTCTTCCCTCAACTATCATACGTTACAAATTTTAATGTTTGACTTTTTAGACATTTTTAACATCTCATAACACCTATGTGTAAAGTTAACCTAAATTGCAAAAACTTGTAAGGACAAGTAGAAAAATTTTGAAGGGGTTTTAGTAGATGTACTATCACAGGGCATTGGTGCCAAGATGGCCCCAATCACACATCCCAAAACAGTGAATAAAAAAGAAAGTCCAGCATATAAATTTTCTTGTTACAAAGATAGAATAATGGTAAGACTGAACCAGCTCTTACTTGCTTGGCCAGAAATTGGCACTGGTGCTTGCATTTGTATTGGCATCTGCATTGGAGCAGGCATGGGCCGGTGCAAATCAGGCATTGTCCCATGCTGGGGAACTTCTTTATCATTAACTGGTTGGTTTGCTGGAAGATGCTGTTCTTGACACTTCCTCTTCAATTCTTTTTTGAGCGAAAATTTCTCTTGCTTCTGTCCATCTCGCCCATTTTCCATTGACATTTCTATTAATATAAACTGTAATAAGACATTTGCTTTATAGGACTTCACATTATGTTAGAAATAAACATATGAGAAAAAGGTAAACCTGTGTGTAAATAATAAATATCATGCAGGGCCTCAAGATCCCGATTGCAACCACCTATGAACACAAGAGTACCCTTCTGTGGATCTAAACAATCCCCAGCAACAGAAAATCTGGCAGTAGGCCCCTGGCCGGCAACCGTCACCTTGGTCCAAACCCCACTAACTATTTGAAGATTTTAAAAAACAGGGGCAAAAAAATAATTGATTGTTAGAAGCATTGGTATTGTAGAATGCTTAAGAAAATGGAACCAGCTAGTGGATAGTGGATAATCTATCACGAAAAAATTACTGAAAAGACTACATTAATGTGAACAACATTTTGATACCTTCAGCTTTCAACTTCAGATGTTCAGACTTTAAGAAGAGAGTTTTCAAGAAAACTGAAAAAAAGGGATGAGAAAGTATATGCTCTGTACCTCCTACCTAGTACACATTCTCAAACACCACAGAAGAAAATTATTAAGAACAACATACAGCAATCCTCAGGGAGATGACAAGGAAGGCCACAATAGTGTTACACAACTCACACATGCACAGCGGTAGGTTGGGTAAATTCTTCATGAGCACCAGTAATGAGATCTTTATAAGTACCAAAGGCATCGGTTCCAACAGGAAGGGTACAAAATCCATATCGAATCCAAAAATTTCCAAATATCAGAGGCTAGATCTTCAAAACATGTTTAATGTTTAAACATAGTTGTCCCGGCACAATGGAGCAACCTTACCGCTGCGCCGAGGTCCACCCTCTACTTTGGGGAAATAAATATGAAGTTTAAAAGAAAAAAAGTAGAAACAAGAGAAGGGGACCTTGAGGAAAGGCAATATAAGCATCATAAATAAAAAAATGCTTTCTATCAGCTTGGTTTTGCATTCCCCAAATACACAAAATCCATGCCTATTCCTTGCTTGGAAGGCCCATCTTGGTGTTCACTAGAAAAAGATCTTTCCTGGCACACACAATAGATTTTATCTATCTGTGACAGGAGTCAGTCTCCAAGTACCTTTCTCATCTAACCGGTCATGCAGGATGAACCTCCAATAGAGTAGTTGTGAATAATTCAAGCAGCAACAGGGTTGCAATTACTCAACTGAGGGAAGAAATCACCTAACCCGAATCTCCCATTGGACAGTTATTAAATACTCAAAATAATTGTACAACTATTCATACCACTGACCAGAATCACCTATTCATTAGTAAGGCCAAACTTAAACTCTAGGTAAACTTCGAATAAATTTCCAAGTTGATCAGCATGTATTTTGTATCGAATGCCTAATTGGACATGTATAGTACAGCTTGGCCTTTTAATCTGTAAATTTTCTGACTTATGAGGGGAAAAAGATTACTATGCAAGCTAAGAAAGCTCACCAGTTACTAAGAAACTTCCGTACAAAAGTACATTAAGAAACTATTTTTTTTAACTCATTAATGGCATTTGGAAACTAAAACCATGACGTATGGACACAAATATGGAGTGTTTGACAAAGCAACCATCAGAAATCTACATAAGGACATTATAAAAATATAACTAAATATAACTAAATAAATAAAAATTATTTATACGCACATTTATATATATTTTGAGTCTTCAAATTCATAGAGACACAAATTTTGAGCTTAAGTGAATAAATATATATACAGTATAGGGATATATAATTAGCAGTCTAAAGCATAAGGTAGGCAAATGTAAATATAAAGATTTAAAAGGATACAATTATAAAATTTGAAAACATTATTGTCATTGTTCTCTGCGGTTCAGGCAGAGCAGGCACGAGTTGCAGCATCTTCCGACTTTGACCTGCTGTGACACTTGATCTGCAGCAAAGTTCAAGGTCCATCAGTTTTTTTTTTTTTTTGGGTGAATTGTAATGTAGTCCTAGGTAGGAGTAATCCCACTAAGAACCAGGGTAATAGGATCTCTTAACAAGGCTGGCCGATTGGGACAGCTTAGGCTAATTAGGGCAGAATTAGGGTTATGGTTAGGGTTTCGACTTAGGGTTTTATTTGGTAATGATGTGCAGAATTTTATGAGTCTAATGGTATAAGTTGGATCAAATTTGGTTGAGGTTGGAATTCTAGGGTTTTGGGTAGGATGCCTTATGAAAATGGACTGTTTGTAAGATCTAGGGTTTAGGGGCAGATTTTAGGAAAGAGGTTTATAGGGTATTAATGGGCAGGTCTAGGGGGTTATTTTGGTATAAAGAAGTTAGGGTTTGGATGAGTTACAAAATTCTGCAATTTAGGGTAGAATTGGATTTAGGGTTTTAGGGTTCTAATGGATTAATGGAAGGGGTGATAATAGGAGTAGATGGAGCTTAGGTTAGAGGATTAGAAGAAGAAGGTTAAATGCTGAATTAATAAACTACTTACTTGAAAGATTAAATCTTCAATGGTAGCAGCTTTGAAGAACTAGAAGAAGGACCTCCCGATCTACAAGATGCAAGGAGTCGATCGGAGTCCACCAATCCCTTCACCTTGATATTACCCACAAGGTAGCCTTGATATTACTCACAAGGTTCACTCAACAGAGCAAAGCAGCAGCTATGGCAGCAAACAAAAGCTTTTTCATTAATCAAATTCGTGTGTAATGCTGGCCTCCCTTACAAGTTACAAACTTATATAGAAGACTCAAAAATAGACTTAGACACTAAAAAGGAATGGCCTAACCTTATCCCTAACCTATTAGGCAACTTAAACTGACTAGGAAACTCAAATAGACTCAAAATAGAGTCCTAATGACTTAAAAACAACTTAAACTACTTAAAATAAAGAAGATTCCCTAGTAGCCAATAGGATATAAGAACCTCTTAGCCAATAGGATCACTTCACTTAAATTAAACCAATTGAACCAATTGGATGCAACCAATTTAAACCGGTTCAATTAAAAACACACAATAAAAACAAAGTATTAGGCTAATCCCGTATGCAACCTATATACCCCTATTTCAGGCCCACTAAAGTGGCCTAATACATAGAAAACCCTTGGGAACAAAGGCCCAACATATATATATCCCAACCCTACACTTATTCCCAATGAAACAAGCCCTATTTGATGATGAATCTGCATCAAATTGTCCATCAGATAAGTACTCTCATCGAGAGATCTAATCTTCTCCTCTTCTTCTTTATGTCCTATCATCTTGATGCAGTTAAAAGTTGGGTTAATTAGGGTTGGTTTTGTAATTTGATGTTTATTTATTTTTCTTAAGAGTTAGTTATCGATAATGTCAGCAAGTAGAGTTTTAGTTATTTTGTAATTTTTATTTTATTTCTGTTGATGGAGTCATAGATAGAATTAGAATTAGAGTCAAATCCCATTTCAGTTTTAGGATTGGATTAGGACTTCATTGTTTGCTTCTATATAAGAGATTAAGAGTATGTAAGCCAACAATTTTGAGTTGGATTTTTGGAATTGAATGAAAAGTGCTTACCTTATTTTGAACTCCTCTCTCGTTTCAGGTGTGGTTTCTTCCATTCCTCTATCTCTCCGTCCTCCTTTATTCTTCTTTCCTTCCTCTATTTCCTATTGTCCTACCATTACCTGGCTTATCCCTGTTCTGTGATTGAAGGTTTCATTAGCACTCAGTTTGATTGAACTCCTTCAAGAGCATCCCATTCACCTCGAATTTTTGGTCGAAGGTGATCTTAGTAAAGGTGACCCTAACCTCAGAGTTTAGTCCCCCAAATCACCTTCTGCTCCAAGGAATCAACTAATTTTGTGCCTGAACTTGTAACAACTACCGCCTGGTATTCCGGTAGTATTTGCAGGGATTTATTTGAACAAACTGGTTGCATGTAATCAGTAGCTCATCGAGTCTCTGAACTCCTCTTAAATTTACAGCTCAATCGGAACCCATATAAGTGAGTTCCTCTACCAAACAGCAAGTTGGCTTATCACTGAGGGATATGGTTGTGAGGTTGAAGGAAGGGTTCTTCGATTTGAACCCCAAGTTTTTGTTATTTACCATTCTGCCATTATGTTTAAGTTTAAGGGTTCTTTGTTTCTCGTCTTTCTTAGTCCTAATCATTCTTCATAATTATGAAATTGCCATTGATCTCAATATTTTAAATTTTATTCACATCTGTGGGCCCATAGCGATCTAATTTAAGGGTTTTGGAATGCAGGATTGCATCATATCTGAGTCATCTTCCTTTCTCCTGCTTCTTCATCTTCTTCTGTGCAGCAACACCACGGATCAGATATGTACTTCTAAATTTCTGCACATTTCCTCCTCCCCTCTTTTTCTTCCCCAACTAGTTGCCACCCATTTTTCATTTTTCCCCCCTCCTTTGACCTGCGTGTCCAGCCCCATGTCTGTACATTTTGACACCTGTGTCCATGCCAGACACATTTTGACATTGGAAGGGGGAAAAAAACTCCCATACCCTATGCTCCCAACATCATAGACAAAAAAACTCATCAAACATCTGCCAATTAGTCTGTAGGCAATTGAAGCTAACAAACTACAGGTTCCATGCAGCTATAAAATTGATGCATAGATACTACCTTAGTAAATAGAGCTATTAATTGCTAACTAATGGGTTCAAAAGGACAAGACTAAACTCACTAAAGGGTAGGGCTTGCATATGAGCAAATGGACTGATGAATTATAGCCTTAATGGCCTAAGCTAATGTAAGACCAAGAGTCGGGCAGAAAAAAGGGGGTGGGGGTGGAAGAAGCTCTCCATTCCTGTAGCCAGATTTTCCAGAACTACAAGAATCCTTAGAATGAATTGATGGGCATAAAGATCTTAATGGGATGGACTGATGGGTTTAATCCATGGGCTATGTCACTGGTAGCCTCTAGTAGAAAGCAACCAAAGCACAAGATATCGTAGCCCAATACCAAAAAAGAGTTCCCTTGCTTCTAGGCCTAATCCCAAATGGTGAGATGTCTAAAATTACATGTGTTTCAGGCTTGCAGCCCTAACCACCACAGAAAGTAATGTAAAGTTAGGTATGGAATAACCTAACCCCAGATAGGATCACAACACAACCCCCAAATAAGGTACTGGTTTCAGACTTTATAACAGTATATGTACATGAACCCAGTAGTAGGTAATAGTAGGTTGTAACAGGCTTTAGAACTCCCTACAATAATCAACACATGTAGCAAATAATCCCAGCCCAATAGAACAACAAACAGCATCCTAAACAGGTCTGCCGCAGGGCATAAACAGGGTCAAAACCAGAAATCTCTAGAACTCCATATCAGCAATCATCAGCCACTTGATGGGCCTCAATGGCTCAAACTCCCATCGAGTTTAGGCCCTAATAGGGTGGTTTGGTCCTTCAAATCTCAGCTGATTCTAATGGTCCGATGTAGAGATATGAACAGCTCTTGATATTAGAAAGTAAATATCAGAAATTAGAAAGTAATACGTTGCAGACAAACCAGCCGTCAGATCTCCATCAAATCAGTATCGAAGAGAGGGTTTGATGCATGGATTCAAGCCTCCAAATATCAGCAACTGATGGGTAGATGCTCAGATCAGAGAAATTGATGTAGTAGCAGAACCCTTGAATAAAACAGAACCGCAGGTGTATGTATGTGTTCTCTGATCAACAACCAAAACAGCAGCACTGGGCAGTATTAATGTAGTAAAAGTGATGATCAGCAGCTTCTGTGGAAGGCTCGATTGGGGTCTCAGGTGCTCAGAAATTAGAAATCAGTATAGGGCTGAGATGGGTTTCGATTGGGAGAAAAGAAGGGATAGCAGGGGAAGTCTATCTCAGCCACGGGTATCACACCCAGAGGTCTCTCACAACTCCATTGCGCAAGTAACAATCAATTTTCTTCATTTATAAATCGTGGGGAGGACCCAAGAGGTCCATTACATATATAGTAGAAACTTTTCAAAACTGAGAATAATTTTTTTTTTTTTTTTTTATTTTAAAAAAAAAAAAAGGGAAACAAACTAGAAGTCGCTTACAAGGAAAATTGAGATTTGATCCTTAAGAAACTAAAATTCTGAGCTAAGTAACTAAAAGCTAAACTAAATTAGGAAAGAAATAACAAGAGATAATCAGCCAGCTGTCAATATTGGGCCCACAACAGTGACAACACTGTCCACGTGAACAGTGTTTTTCGTCCTTTGATATACATCAGAAAGCACCACTAGACCCAAAATGCATGGATTCTCTACAGGACAACCTTTTAAAACTAAGCTTGATGGTGATAATTATAAAGCAACATTAACAACCACCCTAGAAATTTTTTTTTTTTAAAAAAAAAACCGAAGAATAACAGGAGGATCAAATACCAATCAAATATTCCCCAGATTGGGGCTATTATTTCCCAAATCTTTGCAATATTTCAAAAGATTATTAAATATAAAGATTTGCGAGTAGTGTTCACATGAAGCATAGAAATAACCTTAAGCTGAACCTCCTTTTTTTTTTTTTTTTTTTTTTTGGGGGGGGGGGGGGTAGTTTCCATAATTTGTAGAGAAATCAGTTCCTAAGTCAAAACCTACCTAAATGCTGTTCCTTCCCCACCCCCCTTTTTGTCGTTTTCTTAAAATTTCTACACATTTTTGCAATATTTGTAAAGATTATTAAATGGAAACATTTGGAAGGAGTGTTTACAAGAAGCTTAGAAGATCTCTTTGAGCTTATCTCTTTCTTTTCTTTTTTCTTTTTTTTTTTGACTAAAAATTTTCCTCAGATTTATTGCATCTAACTTCATTACATGTAAATTGTTTTTTGGTAATATTGATAACACTAAATAATTATAATAAAAATAAATAAATATTTTTTAAAATATATAAATTATAAGTAAAGCAGTAAATATCTGTAATATAATGGCAAAATCATATAGACATTTTCAATTATTAATTTGAATGAAATTTGTGAGGGCAAAAATGAGAGATCAATTTGGAATTATATCACACAAAAGTATGAACACAAGTTGATCTTTTTGGGAACCAAATAAAGTAAAGCATTTATCAAACTTTGTGATATTAAGAAATAATTCATTTTGAAATTTACAAGAACAAAAAATTTCCCCGATATTAACAATATTGAAAGACAAGAAGTTCCAGCAAGTTCATAACTCCAAATGGTTAGGGTCATACCCCAGAATTTTTTTATATTTCCATCGATGTCAAAATTTCAAGCCTTGGTGTTACTGTTACGTTTGGGATACACCACAATCTCGAAAATAAAATCCACAGGCTTCATAATACATGTATTATGAAGGAGTACAGTTTAAGTCAACTTTCCCCAATGACTCAATAAACTACCACGGTATGATGTCCAACCTTTCTTCTCAGAGACGCACAAGTAAGGAACATGAACCATTAAGCATGAATACGTACCTACGTCAAGCATATGAATGTCACCATATAAATTTCTGGCATCAGCAAATCCTCCAAAAACGAACAGGCTTCTACCAAGAATAACAGTTGAATGGCCAGCGCGAGGTGGTAACATATGGCCAGAAGTGCTTAATTCCCTCCAAACTAGAGCATCTGTTGAAACCCACCAATGACAATTAAACACAACTCAACTCCACTCAGCCTTATCCCAACTGAATGGGTCAGCTACATGGATCCTATTTTTCCAATCAGTTCTATTCAAAGCCATAAAATATTCCAATCTTAAGCTATAGATGTCCTTCCCCACCAGTTCTTCTATGGTTATTTTAGGCCTACCCCTAGCTCCTTTCGCTCCTTCAATTTGTAATAAATCACTACTCCTTACTGGAGCATTCAAAGGCCTCCGTTACCAATGACAATTAAACTATGGAAAAATGGTAAATCTGACCATTGGATACCTAGAAGATAGTCTGGATATAGAGCACATGTCAAATTTTAGATCCAAATTCAATTTACATACATGGCAAACTTTTATATTTTTCAATGATCAGTGTTGCCACATGGCCAACTCCGTTTGGGCTGAAACTTGACATTGGGGGTTTACCTGTCCATAAAATTCCAGCCCAATCAGATCTGGCACATGACAGGAGTAGGCACCCGACCATGGCTTGGTTATGTGGTTCACCAGACCAGAAAACCTTCTCCCTTAAACCATATAGAAAGATGAAAATACCAAATTCACTCAGCTCTCTGTTCAATATTGCAAGCAATGAGAAATTTCTAAAACAAAAGTATATTTTTTTTTAATAAAAAAAACAAAAATATATTTTTATCATCAATGTTCATCTACACAATTTAAACATGGGCAATAAGCAAAGGCAGGCACCTGTATCAAGTATGTGGACATCCGACAAATAACAGTCAGATGAATCTTCTCCACCAATTACAATAATTTTGTTCTTCCAAGATGAACAAGTATGACTATCTCGTGCAGAAGGTGGATTTCCAGATGTTACAGCCTTCTGCCATACTAAACTCTCTGCAGATTAACAGGAGAATTGAAATTAGGGGGAAAAAATAAAAGAAAAACAAAGTTAATGCCCGAGTTGCTTTCTAGAATAATCTATATCAGCGTCAATGGTATCAAATAAAGATGCTTTGGTTTCTTCAAGAGAATCTAAAGCAACCACTCAAACCGTCAGAAAATAGAAAGAACAGAATATGGAAAATAAGGTGCAGAATGTTAGAGGAATTGATTATAGAGCAAATTTATACGTTCATTAAACATTTTGGTTTTTTCAAATGGAAGATCACCCAGGTGGTTGCTAAGTATTAGATCCCCAACAGTCCCTCTTGTACAGTTACGTCATCTCACCAACCATTCGTTGCATTATTATGTGCATGATCCAAGAACATATCCTCAAAATTAAGGGAGAGTGGACAAAAAAAAAATGGAGCTCGTGCTAATCAGGACCATCAAAAAAGTGATCACATGAGAGAAATATGCTGCACAAATGAGTACTGCTTGGTGCTAAGCCAAGTGGCCAGTGAAACTGACTCGTACCAAATTATTGGTGTACCACAGTACAGTGTTTGAATATAACGAGGGTTCAGAACACTGTTGAGAAGATTTATTGATGGGAATAACCAAGCCAAACCCATTAAGATGTCATAGTTCCAAAAGTCAGTCAAAGCTGATTTTACTTGGTTGACTTCCATTCCGGTGGAACTGAATTGACTTACATAAATTACAGAACTTTAGTCAGCTTCAACCAAAAACTGTCTTCAATACAACACAACAAATTTTGGTGGAAGTTGGAAGTACGTATTTCTGCCAAAATTCAAGCTATCAAAGACCTATTTTAGAAAACACCAGTAGTACTTAGTAGTCTATTATTTTCATCATAAGCTTTTTACTATACCATGCATTCAGGAATCAGGATCATAGCATACACATCATTGGATCTGGTTACCTGAAAATCACCAAAATGCTCTAAGCTATCAATGGAAAATAGAGATCAACATGGAACCCAATAACAATCAAGTCGATCAACAAAGTGTAAAGTGTTTCCTATGTAAACCCATTGGCTTGTTGCACTTTGCCTCTAAAATGAAAAAAATATATATATCCTTGATGCACAGATGGTGCAAGGTGGACAAATTGGGATCTGAATCAAGATTGTTTTGGCCTAGAATGGGTTTCTCCATGTACCAGACACATCAAGGTCAATTAACCCTAAAAGTTAACAAATGTCCTGTCATATTTACGATACAATGAAGATCATAATCATCGGTCCAAGGAGGGTTGGGTGATGCACCTGACACATCTGGGTTCATTGAGCTACAAAATGACCAAATGACCCTAGCAAATGAAGCTAAAAATAAAATCTAACCAAGATCACGATGGTCTAGGAATAGTTACCAATATGCAAAACATATAATTGGAATCCATTAATCTAGAAAAATGGCCAAAAAGCCCAAGTAAAGTTGAAGTATGAGTGTACCATCAACCATGTACTATTAGATGTACAACAAAGGAAATTCACAAAGCTATAAACTTTTTGATGTATGTATTATCTTTTATGTAATGCTTATCACTTAAGGGGCGTATCTAATGTGGGGCTAAGTCAATGAAGTCCTAGTCTATAGTAGGATCACAGGTTTCATTAACATTAGGCTTAGAAAGTAAGTTCAGCAACAGAGGAGCGAGGAATACTCAAACAGTAGGCCATTACTAACAACTGCAACAGTCTATTCTCAGGTCTGAACAGAGGCTACTAGAGGCACTCGATCACATAAAACCATAGCATATTGGAACCCACTGTTGGTTGAATAGAGAGGTCTCTAAAACTCAGAACAACATCAAGTTACCCAAATACTAAGTAGCTGACTTAGATGGCCAGATCCTTTCAGAGGAAGGTAGGCAACCTTGAGATGATGAACTCTTCAAAATTCCAGCCAAGGTTAATGGCTAGATCTTGAGAAAACCCAGAAGTTCCAAAATAGAAAGTAAGAATAAGAATCAGTAACTGTATACCTCAGGGAGATCCAGACACTGGACGACCAAGAAATTATAATCAAAGGTGGTCCACAACAAGAGGAATATCATGTCAAAACCTGGACTCGGTCAACTGGCTGGAAGCAAAGAAAATCACCATGAAGTTTGTTTTCCAGGAAACCAGATTGGAAGGTGCCGCAAGGAGTATTCTGGCTTCCAAGGCTTCAGTGCATCACCAGGGTTGATGGAGCATGCAACAGTACATTAAACATTCTCACAGTAACTCTCAGTAAACCTCAATTGCATTGGAAATAAAATAGAAACAAAAAGAGAAAATGGTAAAGAAGAAGAGGGAATAAGTAGGATATGCAGGTATCTCACCTACCGTAGAGAAGGTATCCCACCTATCTCTACAAGGGCCTCTCACCCAAGCTGTCTCTCACAGCAGCTGCATCTCACAGGCTTCAAAGCCAAGCTTTCTTTCTTTCTTTTTTCCCAGACTCAAATCATGGCAACTGCATTGGTCCCTCCTTTTATTTATAATGAATAAAACCATTACAAGAAAAATAGTAACTTCTTATGTAATGTAAACCAGTCACAACTTACAAGTGATAACCAGTCCACAAGAGGATCGCAAACTTCAGGTCCAGCAACAGTAAATACTTTGATTGGTTCTCAAATTTGCAGGAAATTTCGGAACAATAAAAAAAATTTGAAGAAGGGAAGAAGAAGATAGTGTAGTCTCTCTTAGACTCGGGTCTCTCACCCACAGCCTCTCACCATATTTAGGTCTCTCACCATACTCTCTCTTAGAGCAAAGCACAAAGCTATGCTTTTTTTTCTCTTTCTCAATATCATTAATTTAAATTTGTGTACAAGGCTGTAGCCCCTTACAAACTTATATAGAAGACTCAAAAGCATACTCAAACACTAAATAGGAAAGACCTAACTCAATCCTGAACTAATAAGGTAACATAAATTGACTAGGAAACTAAAATAATAAAAGAAACGGACTTAAAACAGGACTCTAACTAAACCAATTGAAGTAATCTCGTTTTCCTGCTTTCTACCCATATTTTAGGCCCATTAAAGTGGCTCATTACAAAGAAAACCCATGGGATCATAGACTCAACACCTACATAACCCAACCCAAGGCTTATTTCCAATTCCAATAAAATAAGCCCTTTAGATGACTTACCTGCGACACTATGGCTAAAGTTGCATTACAAAATAAAAACTACTAAAATAGTAACTGAAATAGAAACTAAATAAAATCTTAGCATTGTCATTAACTCCCAAAAGAGAAACTAAATAAAATAGTAATCAAATCTCTTCATAATCTTCTCCTTGCACAGCAGATTTGACAACTCTATATCAGCTGGAAAATACTCCACACAAGGAACGCTCTAAGGGCCAAATAATGGGCTGAAAAACTTGCCTCTTAAGTGGAACAAAGGCTGGATGGTTGGACTGGATCGATGGGCTGTTCTGAACTCTCTTTTGGTCCTTTCCCTCTCCAAGTTTCAATCTACATCAGTATCAGATCCGTAGACATATAACTTCGAGAATGAACCTTAAGTGCTCCAAACATACGTGAAGTTATCCCAATAGATGTTGATCTTCTTAAATCATAAAGATGATTCTCTTGCTTTTGTACTGATTCCTAGATGAGATTGGTATTTTCTTGCTTTAGTAATGATTCCTAGGTGAGATTGGAGCTCATTCCAGCATTTCCCCAAACTTGTCTAAAAGTTCCATCAGTTCCACGGATTTCCATGATTTATACATGATCTCCATAGACATCGAAAAACTTCCATGATGTGCAAACAGTTCCACAGAAACCAAAGTTCATACTGAGATAAGGGTTTAGTAATTTATTTAGACAAATAGCCACAGGATCAAGAGAGCTTTACCCACAATATACCCACAAAGAATCCTAAATCGTCACATGGATTGCAGCACAACTAAAGGAGCTGGCTTTGGAGCGAATTCCCTGTTAGTTTTTGCTACCTAACCTATTCAAGTCTGCATGTGCACCAGAGAGAAAATCAAGTCTAAGATTTTAAATTGGGTTCTCAAAGAAACTTTAGACTGGTAGAGATTTTTTATTTTAAGAGGGTCCAAGTATGCTTCAGAAGCTTCTATTTCATGTTAAAGATATTTTTATTGCTGTCTAGTCAGGACTTGTTATGGAATCTCAGGTCGGAATTTTCTATTGCGATTCAAGTTTCTTAGAGTCTCAATGGCTTGAGAATCAATATCAGAGATCAGATTGCTCCTGGGTGACAGTGACCTGATCATTCTGGACTGAACAATCCAAACAAAGGATCAACCAACCAACGAGAAAAGACGAAAGGTGGATAGCCCAATCCATTGTATACAATAGATTGAAGAAGTCCTGTCTGATACCAATCCAGATCGCACCCAACCCATCAAATAGAGAACCTGTAACTCCTACCATGCATCTGTGTCAAAGTAGGCAAATCTCATGTCAACCATCCCAAAGTTCATAGCTGCTGTTAAAGGATGAACTAGTTTCCTTGAACTCTTGCTTCTGTCAGTGGGTTTTTTAGACATTTTTTTTGTTGAAGTTTTTCTCTTCTGAATCCCTTGGTTGAGATTTATGCAACAGTGGTTCATTAATCAAGAATAAGAAGTCCATTCTTCCACTGACAGAATTCTCTAGTATTAGATTCAGTTGTCTCGTATCTAAAATTCTGGGGTTCTTGGTTCTATCTGATAATGTCATGTAGTAGTTCTATTAGTTATGGTCCCTGAACTTGAATCTAAATGGTTATCACAGATTCCAATTACTTCTGTCACACTTTTTATTATTTTTCTTAATCAACAAGCCAACATCCCCACGTACATAAACCCTATGACTCAAAACCCTTATTGATATACCAAAGCATTAGATTTTATCTCTGTTAAAACTCCAGATATCAGAACTCATATCACTCCCTTTAGCAGTCTATTTAAATTCCCTGAATGCACACATGACACCTCAAAGCTGGACTCTTGGTCAAATTAAGATATCTCAAATGTGCCCCTTGTAAAGAATTGAGTCGAAAGGCAAATGGACTTGGCATAGGGAGTTAATCCAATGTTGATTGGACCACATCTCCATCCAAATGAAAACCTACCAAAGGTTACTGTACCTTTATGTCATGCAAATTACAAACAAGGAAATGTAAATGTGGCAAAGTCCCCTGCAAAATCTGAGTGCGGAAAAATGGCTCATTGCTCATGCAACTCATGAGTCAATATCCCTCAAGGCTCACAGAAGACAAGGTTATAGCTGATAATCAAACAAAAATTACTAGATAGCAAAAAAATTTACAAAACTGGTAGGCATAAATTATTTACACTCACAAGTTACCATGTTAAAAAGATTTACCAAATCCCCATATGAGTAAAAGAAGCTAAAGGAACAACCTAAAATACCCCCAACATCCTTCCCTCTCCTCTTTTCTTCTTCTCCGATAAAGGAACACCATCCCAACCCCCCCCCCTTCCCTGCAACCCTGCACCACCACCCACCCCCTCCCTCCCCTACAAACCTGCCCCACCATGGGGCTTCTTTCTCTCTTATTTTTAAATTGTCGCTGCCTTGTTTCCCACCCAAGAATCTTTCTCTTTATTTCTGATTTTTTTTTAACAGGTTAGTTTTAGTCTTGTGTTACTGTTAATGAAGTTGTTTTAAGTATTCGAAAATCACACAACAACAACAACTCAGCCTTATCCCAACTAAATGGAGTCGGCTACATGGATCCTTGCCCTCCAATCAGTTCTATTCGAGGTCATACTTGATACAAGGCCTAAGCTATGCATGTCTTTCCTCACCACTTCTCCTAAGATCATTTTAGGTCTACCCCTGGCTTTTTTAGTTCCTTCAATCTAAATCAAATCACTCCTTCGTACCAGAGCATCAAAGGCCTCCGTTGAACATGGCCATGCCACCTCAAAAGACTATCTCGTAGCTTATCGTATATTTGAGCTACTCTCAAACCAGCTCTAATATGATCATTCCTTACTTTATCCTTCCTAGTTTTGCCACTCATCCATCTCAACATCCTCATCTCCACTACACTAAGTTTATCTATATGATACTTCTTAACTGCCCAACATTCCGCACCATACAACATAACCGGTCGTATTATTGTCCTATAAAATTTTCTTTTAAGTTTTAAAGGAATACGCCAATCACACAACACTCCAGACGCACCTCTCCACTTCATCCATCCCATTTTAATTCTCTGTGAAATATCATCCTCAATATCATCTTATTTATATATGATTGAGCCAAGATACCTAAAATAATCACTTTGTGGAATCTCCCTCATCAATTTTCACCACCTCATATGGAAGCTAAACAACAAAAACAAGGGGAGTGGATTTTATTTCTTAATTTTAACGACAGATCAAATCGTTGTGATAGAAAAATGATTATTGTAAATTCAGAAGCTATTATTCAATTTCAACACACTAAATTTTCCAGGAAATTGGGTTTCTATTTGTAGCAGATGTTATCGTCAACTATGGTAATAGCCCTTGAATTAATCAGAGGATAGTTTACAGTTTCCTATTATACAGGAATCTGTAATCCACAGAAATAGATGCTATTAATATAAGCCAAATGCATCCTCTTGGCAAACTGGTCGAAGGTATTGCTGGTCAAGATTGTCTCTTCTTCGTGACTTTTCATTCATTGACAAGTTTCAAGCAAGAGAGTTTCTCGAAAAAGTGTATGCTGGAATGAATAGAGTGGATTTGCTAGATTTGCCGTCTCTTGTTTACCAGCTTCTGGTCTTGGCTTCAAAGGGGTTTCAGAGAGAGGCGATCGAAGCGATTGTGAATTTCAAAAATGGCTTCATTGATGCAAATTTTAGCTGCGGCAGCTCAAATGATTCATGGGCTGTGGCATCATTGGTTACTTCCTCCCCGGAACCTCCACTGAAGAGGAGAAGAGCTCAAGAACAGCAGATTTGTGTCTCTTCGAGCTGGATGGGGGCAGAGGAGCATAATGGGGCAGGTTTGCAGGGGAGGGAAGGGGTAGTGGGGAGAGAGCAGGAGAGGAGGGAGGGGGTGGGTGCGGTGGTGATGGACCGGTGGTGGTGCAAGACGGGTTTACAAGTTGCAGGGGAGGGGGGAAGGAGGAGGGAGAGAGTGGTTGGGGTGGTGTTCCTTCCTCGGAGAAGAAGAAAGAAGGAAAGAGAGAAAGATGTTGGGGGTATTTTAGGTTGCTTTTTTAGCATTTTTTTACTTATACACGGATTTGGTAAATCTTTTAACATTGTTACTTGAGATTGTAAAACATAATTTATACCTACCTGTTTTGTAAGTCTTTTTGCTATATGGCAGATCTAGGCAATTCCCCAAAAATTTAATGCCGTAATCCAAATGCTAAATATTTTTGCTATTTTTATAAAGGCAGGTAGAACATGGTAATGGAAAATATATGCTTTTAAACAGAGAGAGCGAAAGCCCCATTACATAGACTGTACATTTCTTCATAAGAAGTCTAGATTAATCCCAAAACCATATCAAAGAGAATTCCTTTTTACATAAGCACATTAAGTTTAATGAACAGCTGACGCTAGAAAGATAAGCTTACCTGTATCCAAAATGTAGAGATCATTATAATATACTTCATATGAACTCTGCCATGATTTACCACAGCCTCCGAATATGAAAAGCCGTTTCCCAACGAGTGCTGCACTATGTCCTTCACGTGGTGTCGGTCCTTCCCCATGTACTCTTGGACACATCCATGTGTTGGTCGCTACAAGCATGATTCAACTCATTAAGATACACTATGTTTTCAAAACATTTTTTCAATTCATGATGGTCCAAGGAACTCTCAGGCGTCCTAAGCATCCTAACCAACCCAGACCCCATCCTGGAAGGAAAATGCCCAAAAAACATGGGATGGTGACAACCGTCAAGCGTCATGGATCCTGTCCCAACATCCCGTTTGAACACCGAATATAAAAAACTGGTGGTAAGAAAAAAATAGACGATGGAGATTTTTTTTTAGTGTCTAAAAAATTTTAAAAAAAATATATGAACACAATTTGCCCCAAATATGGAATAAATAACGAAGAAAAGGCAAACATAAACCACAAGGCTTGCACCATTTAAAGGTCAAAGAAACATGATATATTAGCTGCTTAATTTTTTACAGCCTTCTCCAGTCAATCTATCTATGCTTTTTTTTTTTTTTTTTTGGGTCAATCATAGACCATGTCCTAGATCTATTAAAACCATTTAATTAGTCCTAGGTTTATCTCTGAAGATGAACACAGAGAAGAACTACATTTTAACATCAAGCAAAATCTTAATGGATTTATAATAAAAGAACTGATTGTAGAGAAAGAGATTACATGTATCTAGGACGAACAAATCCTTAAGAGGATTCTTCCCATCTGTACCCCCAAACACAAACAAGTTGTTTTCAATGGTGGTACAACTATGACTGTCCCTTGGAGACGGGGCAATGCCTCTCATCGTAGGCTTAATCCATACCTGCTTAACTGCACGTCATCCAGAAGCAGAAGTTAGAATTGAAAACAATATCCATATGAACATGCAAAATGCCACCTAAGCAAACATTTAAAAAAATAAAACCCTTCATCAACTTTTCTTCAAGGCATCCTTCTGCAGAAAACAGGCGGGAAAAGAGACAACTCTTGAGAGTAGTGCTCTTAACAAAAACTCGCTAGACAAGACAGACATTATAAGGCTAAAATGAATCAACAGATACCCAGAAGAAGATCCTGTGTAACAGAGTATTGATGCTAAAAGCATTGGAAGAGATGAAGCGAAAAACCTAGAAATTTTTCCAAAACCCACGAACACTAACCACAAGAACGCCACTAAAAAAAATTATTCAGGAAATTCACAACTACCCAACCCTGCCCAGTGCCAACATCGTCACTACTTCAAAAGGAAAACATGTGAATGAATGAGTACCATTTCGAAATTTTAAAAAAAAATGCAGATATCACAAGATGAAAACATCAATCAATAATCTCTAAAAAATTAAAAACGCTCACCAGAATCAAAAATATAGACGTCGTTTGTTTGGCAGTTATCTGGACCATAACCACCGAAAACATAGAGGAGTTTCCCTCCATTAATAGCATTGCAAGAATGTCCCCATCTTCTTCCAGGCCCAACGAACTCAACCGGAAGACCCCCAACAAATCTACTATGTTCAGGATGAGTTTCTTCTGTCAGTCTCTCGCTTACCTCCAACTTCTCCCACCTCATTGTGATTACAACAAGTATGAGCTCTTCTTATCTAGACGACGCAAAAGAAACAGCATTCAACTATAGCCAGTCCATGCAAAGACTCGCGATTACAAGTGTAGAATCCCGTTATTACCAGATGGGTAAAGGGCAGGAAAAAAAAGAGGTGAGAGAGAGAGAGAGAGATAGGGAGAAACTGTAATCCCTGTGCTTGGCGAAGTTAAAAAGGTTTAAGGGCTGAGATAGGAGGGAGTATGGAAATTAATAATACGTGCTGCTCTTGTACAATTGGTGGATTTTGTTACAGCTTACAGATCTTCTTCTTTGATATTTTTAGAAGCGATTTTAGCAATACTTTCTCTTTGGTTATTTGCGCTTATATCATATACGATATATGTTACAATTTAACGATTGTCAAAAATACTTTATGGGAAAGACAACGCCATCTGGTCGCGCAGCGCACGACGTCTTTACACACTGACATAGGGGTGCGAAAGAAAATGACCAGGGGTGTGACGGTTATTTCACACAGGGGCGGAGTGTCTAGCATGATCGAGTGGTGTTCTTTCTCCCATAGTTTATTTAGTTTTCAATATGAAAGAAAAATAAAGAGGTAAGAGGGATTTTTGAGCAAACAACATAGGAGTATACCAAGAGGTGCGCCAAAACAACATCTTACATTTGAAGGCAGCAAGGCCATTTATGTGAAAAGGAGAGTAATAAATATAGAGGTCTTAGTGTACCCTACCCCAGCGGCTGAGAGAACCTTTTCCCAACCTTTTCTCAATTGAAAAAACTACGTAAGTTTCCCTGATCAGATCGATAACTTTCATCATATGGAAAGGTCAAATGGCAAACCCGACCCCTATACCTAGGAGATGGTCTAGATATTTTGCATGTCAAATTTCATATCTGAATTCAATCATTTATTTCCCAAGCAATGCCACGCCTTTCCATATTTATCAATGCATCCCTCGATGGTCCCTTGAACCTATGTCAAATTCATAGATTTTTCAATGATTTGTTTTGCTACATGACTAACTTTATTTGGGCTAAAACTTGACATATGAGCAAATGACCTTAAGGTCTACCTATCCACAAAATTTCAATTCAATTTATTACATGACAAAAATAGGGACGTGACCGTGCTTTGTTATGTAAATCACCAAACCAAAAAAACCCTTCTCCCGTAATTTTTTAATAGAAATTGAAACTTATCAAGTTGTGAAACAGTAGACCGAAAAAGGTTTGGTCTCAATGACACAAAGTTGCAGTGTCTAAGATCCACAAATAAAACTATTAACTTAATCTGAATCGATCCAATCAAAGATCGAAACGCAGGGCACATCTGGGAGAGCAAGTGGTGGTGTCTTTTATATGGCCCTCTCTATACCGGTGATGACTCTATCTATATTTTCACTTTAGGGCTTACTTATCACTCTAGTTTTAGCTGCAATATTTCATATTTATTTGTGCACCGCTATAATTGTATAGTTATTGAGTGAACAAGAAGGTTAACCCACTAGACCTTACATCGATTCCAACCTCTCTTCCATATTAAACTAAAGAATTGAAGATCCCATTTGTATCTAAAGGCTTCTTCCTATGAACTACTTCTCTTATAAAAAGAGACTCAAGAATTAAAACCATTTGAGTCCGAGCAATAATGCTGATCCAACTGCTCTTACCTGTGATCCTGTTCACTTATGGTTCAATTGCTATCATAGGTTGTTTCTTCTATAAGCCATGGCCATTGTTAGGGACTGGCTTAGCAGTCTCTTGGCTCTACTTGATTGCTCATCGAAGGAGGAAGGTCCCACTCGAGCCCTTGTGGTGGCAACTTTTGTTTCTGGTCTTTCTGTTCTTGTTAGATTCCGGCAAATTTACTAGACATGATATCTCTGTGATTTCTTCTTGGCTTGGCCTCTTCATGTTGGTCTTCCGTTGTCTTCAGGAATTGTTGCTGATTTTGATTGATTGTTTTGCTTTCTATTTGAGTGGCTCAGACCCACAACAAGAAATATCATTAATGGATCTACCAAGGATCTTGGAAGTACCAGTGTTCTTCATTGGTAATGGATTAGCAATAATGGCTGAATCTTTTCTTTGTGAAGGGAGTATTCTGTGGAAATTGATAGGAGGGTTCCTTATGACATCAGTCGGTGAAACCACATTCTATCTCTTTACCCACTACTAGTACTGTTGTCCCCATGAGAAAATTAATACTCTGTCTCACAAGTGGAATGAAATCGTTAACAGTGGAAATATTTTATGGCCTAAGTTTAAAGTTTTTAAGGGTTTTATCTTCAAGAAACCATTGTTCTTCACTAGTTCCCACCTCCATTAATATTTCTTCTTCAATTCTGGTGATGGTTTTATATGGCCCTCATGTAGCAGTGATAACTCTTTATCTTTTCCTTTGTCTAGACTCTAGATCCAGCTGCAATATACATTTTCTTGTATAGTAAGGGTTTGATTCACTAAAGACAAGCCGCACTATGGACACATGGATTTCAACTTAGGATCGAGTTTTCCTTCAGCCATAGTGAATTGGAATCCATTTACCGAGGCAGGTTCATATGTCATGAGGGTATTGGGAGGGTATTTTGGAGAAGATACTAAAACCTAGGAGTTTGTGAACCCTAGGATGGTGGCTGAATGTTCATCAGGTCGTGGAGGAAAACTTCGTCCTAAAATTAATAGGTGGGGTCAATTGATTAGTGATGATGACTTCGTCTTTTCTTTATGAAGGGAGCAACATTTGGAAATGAGGCGTTGTTTCATACGTGGGATGCAGGGGCCACATCGCACGCGCCAGTCAATGAGATCGCACAATGTGACACAGCAGGGGGCAGAATTTCCACCATACATGGGGACAAGGCGGTCATTCCAGCCCCTGCATCCCACGCAAGAAACATTCTCTCTTTGGAAATTTATAGGAGGAATTCTAATGACATCAGTTGGTGAAGCCAGTGTCTATCTCTTCTCCCTCAACTACCGTGGTACTGATAGGGTCCAACTTCCACTATCTTAGATTAGATATAGAATCTGTAGCTGCCCGAGGTCAAGTGCCCAGGTCTTGGCTTCTTGTCTGAGTATGCAATTGTGCAAATAATTTGAATGTACTTAGTTGCATTTCATGTATGCTTCTTGAATAGATAGCATATCATCTTGTTATCATGGAGTACGATTTCTCCAATTCATCAATAAAATTCCACATATTTCAGCAGCATTTCACCGTCTCTCTCTCTCTCTCAAACAAAAAGAACAATATCTATGGGTCATGAGAATCAAGATATCAAAAACAGAATCAGGAATCGATCAGAGTCGATTCCAATCTGGATGTCAAAAAACGAAGTAGAATAGCAGGAATCCGACGAATCGGTCAAGGCCAGTTCCAATCTGAATCAGCCGATTCCAGATTCTTAAAACCGTGACGGAATGCATTGCATTGCAAAAAAAATATCTGATATTCCCTTTTTTGTGTGGGGTTTTTTTATTTTTTTATTTTTTTTTGGTAAAGAGTATATTTATTCAACGGAAAGCCGGTTACAAGCAATGGCCTCAGTCAGGCAAAGCTGGGAGAGCCAGGGAGTGGAGCAGGGCCAAACAGTCCTAAACCGAGAGGATTGGCCTTTCCTAGCTAAGGTATCAGCAATGCCATTAATAACCATAGGGATGTGAACAAACTGACACTGATTGGGGGGGGGAGGGCACAAAGAGATCTAAAGTCCTCCACAATAGGACAGATTTCAGTTGGAGGGGTTCTTGAAGGATCAGACAGGAGTTGATTTACGTCCAACGCATCTGCTTCAACAATAAAACGAAAGACTCCTTGATTCAGCACGAAGAAAACACCCGATCGAATCGCCTCAATTTCCCCAGCTAGGAAAGAAGGCATATCAACCCAATCAGAAACAGCGAAAACAGGGATACCATTATGGTCTCGACCAATGAACCCAGTGCCTCCATGCGTGTCTCCAGGGATAAAGGTGGCATCAGGGTGGGTTTTTTTTATATGATACCTTTTTTGACTAGGTTAATTTTGTTTCTTTTTACCTCATTAGTGGAGGTTTGCCCCCAATGAAGCCTGCTTGAAAACTTCTGGTTTTCCCGAATTGTGGGTTTACTTCCTGATCTTATTGGGTGGTAAATTTCTTTCTTTCGATAATGGAGTTTACCTTACTACTAAAGAAAAGACCAAAAAGGATCATTTTCTGTGCAGACCAAGAAGGCTACAACAGAGAAGTAACACATTGTGGATAGAGAGCCTCGTAACAAATTCCCCAGCAGAGTTGACAGACAAGGCATTTCTTCCAGGGATTTTAAGTATGAGTATCAGATCGACTGATCGAGTAAACCAATCCATGATTCCAACTCATAATTCCTCAATTTCATCTCATAGTTCTAATAGCATTCCATTCAATGAGCTACTTCGTGTTTTGCCAATACGAAGTTGAACAAATTTACTACATTAATGTGCTGCTGCACTGGGGCAAGGCTTTGTTGAGATGAATGCAAGCTGGGCTGCAAAAGCCGGAATGCATGCATGACTCTCAGTTTGATCCACTGCCACAAGACATTCACATGCAGCAGCAATTGATCTCCTCAACAACGAAACTAAGAAAGAGGCTAGACCAAAACAAAAATTTTAAGACAAATTTAAGGAGGATTCAAACCAGTTTCAAGACAACCATCCAGTACAGATTCAAGTTTGAACTAAATCTAGTAATAAAATTTCCACAAGAAAAAGAATCTAAAATTAAAATCAAATCAGCTGATCCCGATCCGGCCCTGGCCAATTCTGTATGAAAACTAAGTTTTCAAGGCGATTCTGGGTTTTTAAACACTGAACTAAAATAAAACACACCTGGACCTCTAATTTCAATCAAAACAGTAATGCTTTTGAGTGAAAAGATGAGCAATTTGCCCAGTTCATATTGGCCTAACGATCCAATATACACAGGCAACATACTGGACAGGCTTGCCACAATTTCATTTGAGATCCCCTCACTGGTTTTGACTATAGCAGTATGCTTTATCCACACAAGTGACAAGTTCCTGAGAAACTATACCATGAGTTCCAACTTCCAAGGATCCTCATGATTATTGAAAAGAAAAACTCATACATAAGTCCAAACTAATGCCAAGACCAAATAACAGGGGAACCTAAAGCTTCATGATCTTGTAAGAATATGAAAATCCACTCACTGTGTGCACTGTGCAGATCTTTTATACAAAATTTTGAACACCACAACTTTAAGCCCCAAAATATGTCTTGTAAATAAATAAATGGAGATACAGATCATCAGTTACCTGATGAGAAGGCCACACAAAAAAGATGGTGGAAAGCTTGGTACAATAAGAAATCATCCATGGTGAGATGGCATTGGCACTGTACAATACGAAATCATTCATGGTGAGATGGCACGGGCAATAGCTAAAAAAAAACCACAGGGAGATAGAAAAGACTGTGAAGTAGACCATGGATAGGACAAATTCGAACAGACCAGATGAACTTGAGAACTGTCTCACCCAAGGGATAGTTCAGTACTACATGTCACATATAAGTTTTGAGACAGGGCAGATGAACAATCCCTGACTTCCCTACAGCATTGCTAAAACAATGGCATTAAGCACATCCCTAGCCGGGTAGATAGTAATCTATGAAACTAAATGATGATAAAGACTTTCAATGCGTTTCAGACTTTCAGTTACAACAATACAGTTATTCGACAACCGTTTTTCATCAGATAGAACTGTTTAAGACATGATAAACCGTGGATTTGAATATAGGCCAAAGAAGGAGATCAATGATTTGACGGTTTGAGCACATAACCAAAACATCGCAGATCTACTTTAGATTTTGACCAACAATATCAGGTGCATCTTAAGAACAATAGCCAATTAGTCTAGCATCATGACCTAAAAGCATAGCTACAGAATAAGGTATTAAAAATCAAAGCATATCAAACAAGAAAGCAAAGCTAATCAAGCAGAAAATGCGAATATATGAACATTATGAAAGCAAAATATGATCTCAAAAGGAGTATCCACTTAAAATCGCCCCAAAATTACATAGATAAGAAAGGTCTAAATGAAAATCCAATAGATCAGGGGTACACAAAATCAAAAAGTGTCCCTGTCAGTTTCATCATGTACTGTAAAACCTAATTCAACCAAGGAACCAAGAAAAAAAAAAGAGAAGAAATCCGCATCGACCTCAAAACCCTAGCTTAGTACGGCGCCAGTGCCTGCGTTTCGCGTTATACCTGAAACAATGTGAAAGCAGAGATTGTTTGAGAAAATCCGTAGATAAAAGGGAAAATTAGTTAGATATTCAAAGAGACATAGATTATAAGAAATAACGAAAAGCAACCTGATAGTGTTATCGGTCCTCATACGGATCCAGTGAGGGATGGGCCTGTTCTGCCTCATCTTCTTCGCCAGCTTCTTCTTGATTTTCAAAGTCTTGTGCGACGGCTGCAAAATCAAACAATCTCAACTCAATCAACTGTTGTATCAGAGAGAGGGAGAGAGGAGCAGAGAGAGAGAGAGGGAGAGATATTTACCATTTTCGCTCCTTGTTCCCTACCGAGCTCGGCGACTCTGTGATGTCTTCGTTAATACAAGCCTACAACAACGAAAGGTGATAATAAAACCCTAACGACGCAAGGGCAATAATGCAACAGTCGCGCTGCTGTGATATCTCACCGTGGTCTTTCCCATCTTGACCGTTCAATCTTCAGACTTAATCTGCAGACCTGTAGGATTAAAACATCGTATAGTTTCAGACACGTGTCACATATCTATTGGTGTTCAAATTTTCACATATATGCCAATGTAAACACCAACAGATAATCCTCAGAAAATATAAGGACACCCCCTCAACTATGGCCCGTTTTCATGTACCCCATCTTTAAAACTTCTCAAACACACCCCCTCATCTATTGAAAATAAGTAAATTAGTCCATCAAACTAATTGCCGGTAGTTTTAAACGTTAATACTCACCCAACCATTTTTTTAGGACCAAATTGCCCAAATTAAAAGTTTGAAGATGAAAAGACCATTTAGGGGTAAATACTATAACGAGAATGCTGTACATAATCGTCCATTTCTGATCTTTACCTGCCTGATAAGCCGGGGCCCACTGACCATCGACCGATTCGTCAACATCACATGATTGGTGGGTTCCTTTCAGATGATGGGACAGATGTCGATCAAGATTGGCATAACAATCTCATCGTAATCCGTCAATGGCACAGTGTCATAAGTGTGTGACACTTGATCATTTATACAACTCGGAGTCGGGAGGATCTTTTCCTTGTACTACTACTATCATGAGAATGGAACAAAAAAAAGAAGGGGAAATATAGGGACATCTAAAGGCAGACTAGGGGGGAAAAAGGCATGATTTGTATTTAGTATTTACCCCTAAAAGGTATTTTCATCTTCAAATTTTTAATCTGGGCAACTTGGTCCTAAAAAAAATGGTTGAGTGAGTATTAATGTTTAAAACTAACAGCAGTTAGTTTGATGGACTAATTTACTTACTTTCAATAGATGAGGGGGTGTATTTGAAAGGTTTTAAAGATGAAAGGGTATACATGAAAACAGGCCATAGTTGAGCAGGTGTCCCTATATTTTCCCCTTTTTTTTGGCTAACTATCTAGAAGAGACTGCCCAAGGGGACTTTACTCACACACACTAGAAGGGTAGGGGGACTGATAGGGAATGGGGGGGGGGGGGAGGGGAGGGGCACAATATAGACACACTCACACATGTATCAGGAGTCGATCCACTGACCTCCCCTTGTGCCTGCTCTTCAAGCAGAAGCTGCAAGCCAATGCACACACTGGATCCACCCAAGAGAATTACGTGAGAAAGCATCCCACGACGGTGTGCGGATCTTTTTCACTAAAAAGGTAAAGGGAAAATGATTTTCGTGCGAGAACGTGACCCTAGACACAAAGGGGGTGAAAAATTTGTCTCGACCTTGTGAAAGGCGAAAATGCCAACCTTGTTGATGTTTCTGTGTGTACTCCCATATAGTGCCTTGTACATGCAGGGGTCCCACTCCCCCCTCCCCCCTCCCCCCTCCCCCCTCCCCCTCCCCTAAGAACTCTTCCCCATAAGTAAATGAGGTCCTCCAAGCTATTGTTATTTTCATATAAAATAGGGAAGAAGAACAATATTGCCTGATCGCATGGCCCCTGCACTAGCGCAAGTGGCTGTGTATAGGTGTAGGCCCGATGCAACTTGCAACATTTTTTTTTTCCATATAAAATATTAGGGACTAGATCGACATGTTGCTAGGGTATAATGGAGTCTCTCGTGCAAGTACCTTTTCAATATGTTTACTTCTTCATCTCACTTATTAGGGTTTGATTGGTTCTTTGCTTGTTCTAATGGATGTCACTTTGGTGGAAGGAATCAATAAGAAGCTTCTCAACGAGGTGTTGGTGGTGCCGGTGGTGGAGGTAGTGGTGGCAGTGGCAGTGGTAGCGGCAGTGGAGATGGTGGTGGTGGCGGTGGTGATGCGGGTGGTGGTGATTCATAAATATCAAGTTTGTATCGTGCTCATTTTTTCTTTTAGTTTGTGTTTTTTTTTTTGTAGAATTCCCTTTTTGTGTTTCACAAAATTGTACCAAATCTGTTTATTTTTACCTTTCAATAAAAAAACAATATTTTTGAACGTTTCCATACATACCATAAGAAACCAACAAAGATGCATAAGAGAAAGGAACTTCCTCCACCACCATAGGCAAAACATTAAGCTTCGAAAACATTCAGTAGCTCGCCCATCCCATGAAGCCCACCTGCAATAAACCCATAATCTTTAGGAATCCCTTTGAGCATCATTTTTTTATCACCAATCTTATCAATATTCACCAGACTTCCTATCTAATAATAAAAAAGGCAAATTACATGCACCTTCCTGATGTTTGGAACAATAACAAAACACCCCTTTAGTTTCACCTTTTACCACCCCTTGGATGATTGGGAGGCTTACAAATAATCCCTTACCGTTAAGTTTAAACCATTAGGTGTAATTAAACATTTGAAAATAGCCATATTACCCTTCAATTTTTGCCATGGACAATTTTATCTTTATAGAACATAACCATAGTCCAAACCCTATCCCTTTCTTCTTCAGCAAACTACGAAGTATCTTTATCATCGTCGGTGCAACTGTTGCCGCCATTGAATTGTATTAAACGAAAAAAAAAAGGGGGACAGTCGAAGGCCACCATGATCATGGCTGCCGTTTGAAGTACCTTAGCAGGTGTTGTAGACACTGATTTTTGTCACCACTCTCGATAAGGATAACAATGGGACACGGAGGACGGGCGACGCACTTTCCCCCTTCATGGACCCCAAAACACCTGGCCCATTAAGCCCAAATATCTTCTAGAACCCCAAAATGGCCCATTAAGGCCCAAAAAGTGAAATGAGGGGGACCACACTGTCCACGACACCGTGGATAGTGTCCCACGGCACTGAGGAGGGGGCCCACGACTAAGGTGTACTGTTCCATGCCATCGGGAGGGTTTTCGACATCAGATTGTTGACGTCGCCCACGGTGCCGTGGAGGGCTTTTCTGGCCCAAGGGTGGGGCAACCCCCTCTATAAATAGGAGGGTCCCCCTCCCCTCTAGAGACAGTTTTCTCAGGTAGGGAGACCCTCCAGAGCTGGTTTTCATCCCCTATTCCCTTTTTCCGCCCTGATTTCCCGCTGTGAGTGTGTGTTCAAGTGAAGTTTCCATGCGTGGGTAGATCCTTCGATTACCCACCCCCTTTCCTCGTTCGAATTCGTTATTTTGGTCGTGCATGGGTCACGAATGAAACCCCCTGGACCACAGTTATTCTGTCCGTTTGTCAGTAGTGAAAACCACCAAAAAGGAACCGTTATTCTGCCCAAGGAAATCGGCGTCGCTCCATTCGTCCGTCTCCCCTGAGCCGAGGGAACACATTTCCACAGGTATAATAACTGCATTTTTATCGATTCAATGTAGTCCTTCATTGTTTTGTCGTTTTAATGTACATATCGTAGATATAATGTAGTATATATAATGTGACCCTGTCGCGGTAAAAGGGGAGAGAGTATTTGTCATTTGGTAGCATCTATAACAGAGAGATCGGTTTCGGCCGGGCGAGGTGGGTGCCTAACACCTTTCCACACTCGTAACCTGACCCCTTACCGAAACCTCTAGTCTGACCATGTGGAGTCATGTAGCCCGACTCCGTTCGTAAGGGACAAGGGCTACACTTATTGGGTCCTAGGCCTTAACTCTAGGTAGCGACTTCATTTTTCTTAATATATGATCCTAACCTCCGATGTCATTCTCATACATTGACAATATTATCCATACAATCATCTGTCGCCAACGAGGCTGTGGAAACCTCGTCACGACGAGGACCACGGTACTTACAAGCGCATATTAAGGCCCACAAAGATTGTGCAGCCATGACCGAACGTAGCCGCAAGAGATCAATCATCAGTGGTCTCGATCCGATCAGACCAACAATCCAACATAACCTTGAATCAGTCAATAAAAATTCTGAAAAATTCCAACAATTATTTAAGAAAAGGGAAAGAGATACATATTCAATCAAATACATCTTTCGAACATCAATTTACAAAGATCCATGAAAAAAGATCAGAGAGATGATGGGTGTCTAGAAGCCTAAAGGATTTTAGGTTTAGAAAACTCAGTTGAAAACTAGAGTTGCAATAAAAGGGAAAAAGACCAGATCTAGAAGAAATTAAATATTTGATGATCAGCAACTCAGATTGAAGGGAAATGTAGGTCGAATGTCTGATTTGTAGAGGGGAACAACTCTTCAAAAGATGAGTCTATCCAATGGTTTGATATGTACTAATAATGATATCCTATTAGGGTTAGGATTCTTTAAAACAGAATTTTGCATTAGAACGACGATCGGTCACTAGCGTCAAGTTTGTCGGAGTCACGTTATTGCTCGCCAGAATCATGGAGGTTGATTAACATCGGCAGAAGCCGGAATCGGTGACTGAAAATCACAAAACCCCCCCTGCGTTTTCTGATTTTTCTGTTTTAGATGGAGGTGAATTTGTTTTAGGGGTTTTCACGTGTGGAGAAGAATGAGAATAAGGGTAAAATGGTACTTAAAATAAGTCACTAAACTAAAATGATAAGATGATCCTTTTTACTTTAAAAACTAACAACTCACTAACATCGAGAGCCATGGGGGTAAAGCGTAAAAAGTAAAATTAGGGAGTGTTATTATTATTTCAAACATCAGGGAGGTGCATGTAATTTGCTAAAAAAACCAGACTAGCAACATATTTTTTTTTGGATGATGGAGATCTGAAAGATAAAGATAAGATATTAGTATGCAAATTAACAGAAATCCAACAACATACGCATGGAACTCATATTGGGTTCAAGAGCGGCATCTAAAATCTCTGGGAGCTTATAGCAAGAAATTTGGGAGACATATTAACAATCACATGAATCATCATTCACAAAAGCAACAGATAAAGAGTCCACCTTAATCAAAATATCCCCAAAGGAAAGAGGGAGAGTGAAAATCCCTTCAAAGGAGGAATTCACTTCGCTCTTGGAGAAGCACTCAAAAGTGCAATGGTACATTTTGCCACAAATTTTGCGAACCGTAAAAGCCTCATACTTGTGTGTGTGTTTGCGTTTATTTGCATTCTGTGACCTGAAAGGTAAAAGGTTGGTTAATTCCTTTGAGCTGGCGTGTACGTAGGGATGTAAATGGATATTCGTAAATCCGTATTTAATTTGCGTTCGTATCTGTTTAGGAGAATCCAAATTCGTCCGAAACTAATCGGATACAAATATGATAATCTCCCTATAAATATGATAATCTCCCTATTCGATCGATTATTATCCGATTCGTTTAGTAGTCCGACGATAATAAAATATCTAAAATATAACTCTGTGTTTGTCTATCCTTTTAAGTTACCTTATTGGATTTTGTTATCTTATTTTTATAAATTTATAAATTAAGATAATATGATTCTTTTTCTAGATTTGCTATTGGTTTATATATATTGTTTTATGCAATGTGATACGTGGAATTACATATCTATTAAAAAATTCAAAATGAAAAAACGTAATAGAATAAAAGACTAAGAAAAGTAGAAGAAAGGGTAGTTACTGAACTCTCTAGTCTCAACCCTAACCCTCGTCATAAAAACAGTAAATATGTCAATGGATAGTCGAAAAATTGTATTCGATCCGTATTCATATCCATTTAGGAGAACCTGTATTCAAAAAATCACTATCCGAAAATTATCCGAATCTGTCCGAAAGTCGATAGGATATTATCTGAATCCGTCCGAAAGCCGATAGGATATTATCCGAATCCGTCCGAATATAATCGGATACGAATATGATAATGCCACTATCCGACCGAATTCGATCCGTTTACATCCCTACGTGTACGTTTGACCAAAAGACCAGAGTTTTGCCAACTCCCTGGTCTAGGGTTGTAGCGATGCAAATCGTTATCTCCTCCAATTCCTCACATAGGAGTAGAAATGACTACCCTACCCTTGCCTGATCACACTGCCCAAGGTGGGGTAGGGTGGTCATTTCAGCTCCTATGTGAGGAATTGGAACGGACAGCCTCGGACACGATAACACCCAGCCGAGCCTTGGCTGTATGCCTGTATTGCGATCCACGATAAGCCCAGTGTGGTTGAATGGGTGTTTGCCAAATAATGAAGGGCATTTCCGACTTTCACTATATCTTATGTATTTTTTTCCTTCCCCACACCACAAAGATCGAGACAATAGGTATTGATTGGACGGCTACGATTGGAGAATGATTACTTAGATATTAGTAGACGGTGATCACCGTCTATAAAACTACCAGACTCCTTGTATAAACTATGAATCAGCTTCGGTGACCATATCGTCTATAGTATATGCTCCATCGTTCTACACTATAGGCCTTATTACCGTAAAGCTCCTTAAGGCAAACTTCCTCTCTTAGTTCTGTTGACGGCCTAGGGTTTTGTTGCTATCGCTGTGTGGTGTTTGCAGCGAGGAACAAGACGAAAACCTAGGGCTACGAAGTTCTCCACTAAGTATCTTCAATGGCGACTATTGTGGTAACATCGGAGGAAGATCCGGCGCTTTCTATTGTTCGTTTCACGTCGGAACTTGCTTGGGCTGATGCCGGACCGGAGGTACTAAATCTTCTCTATTTTTATTTTTTTTGGGGGTTGGGGGGGGGGAATATATTTGTTGGTTGCTCTGGTAGCAATTCAATTAACAACTCGCACACAAAGCCGTAGATAGTTTAATTCTATCCGCTTCTATGTTTGTACTGTTTTAGTTTTTCTGTTTGTTATTCTAGAGTTTGGTAGAAAAACAATGTTGTAAGAAATCACTTTGTTCTAATACTTCTTCAGATTAATGGTTAGATCTTTCAAAATTTGACCCTGTTAGTGGTGTTGGTAGGGTAACATCATAATGACAAATAAAACGTTTCGTATAGTTAATTGTAAAATTTGATTCACTGCTAATTACGTCCAGTGCTGGCGAGTATTGTGTAACACAGATGAGGATGATGGTGTGAGTTTCTGGTATTTACGTAGTGGATGGATGAAACAAAAGCAGCTTACTTCTGCTAGTTTTTTGAGGATGCAAACTGGGAACGGGTCTTTAGTTATAGAAAGAGTGAAATTCCTGTGGTTTGTTTCAAGAACTTAACTAGCATATTCCAGGCATATACCTGTGTTTGAGCTGCAAATCACCGAGAGCAAAATAAGATGTCCTGGTTTCGGTGGTCTTGCACTTTCGATCATGCCATGTCCTTGACATAGTGGTTATGTGTACTGATTTTATGCTTTTCGCTGGCTGTGTTTTAATTTGGGCTGTTGTGTAGTTATTTGTATCTGACTTTCCTGTTTTCTTTGTTTTGTAGGTTGCAGAGCCACAAGTTGCTAGATTATGCATGGAGGCTCAAGAATGCATAGTAATGGGTAGATGGTTGGACTTGGCTTCTCTTATGCTTACTTCAGCAGACTTGATATTTTCAAAGGTGTCTGAAAAAGGTGTGGGAATTATATTGCATAGGTTCTTATTTTTTTGAATGAAGTACTTTTTTTTTTGCATGAGCTTTGTTCCTACTGGGTTACTCTTTGCAGTGCTTCGTATTGTTGTTTATCTTCCCCTCCCCCTTTTCTTGAGTTGTCAATTGTCTATGGGTGACACATGATAAAACAACTAGATGTTGATGACTGGTAGAGGAGTTCCCTCGGGAACTGTAAAGATTAACAAGGGTTTCACTTCCTTATTTCTTGAATTGTCTAGAATGAACACAAAACTTGGGTTTTTTCTCCAGTCAATCTCTTCACAGAACAGTAATATGCAAAAGATGCTTTATCTGCAGTGTATTCAATTGTAAGTTTGGTCACTAATTGATTAAAGTGTTTAACTGCCTGACTTAACCCTGGTTGGGATGACATAATTAAATGGTAATACCTGGAAATTTTTGTGTGTGTGAGAGGGGGGGGGGTTCTTGTAGATCAAGAGAGGTTCCAACACAAGTATTCATGCCGGAACATGTCCAAATCTTAGTTTAATGGGTTATATGGGCCATGGCTAAGAATTTTTATGTTTTTAAGTGTAATGGGTCTATCTTCAAAAGCTCATATATAAGGAATATGTGGCCCATGCGAATTTAAGTAGTTAGTTGTATCTAGTCCTCTAGGCGGAACTCAATGCAACAGTAAGGTTGCTCCATTGCGACCTAGTGGTCACAGGTTCAAGTCTGGAAACAACCTCTCTTCAAAGCAGGGGTAAGGCTGTAATGTAGTCCTAGATAGGTAGGAGGCCTACTAGGAGCCAGATAACAGGATCAATAGCAAAAGGGGTTGCTGGTTTGAATGGACAGCACTAGGTTTTAGGTTAATTCTAGGGTTTAGGATGGGAATTTGGGAATGGGGTTTATAGGGTAATAATGGGCAGGTCTAGGGTGCTTTTATGGCATATAAATAATAGGATTTGGGGAGGTTTTAGAATTCTGCAATTTGGACAGAATTGAATTGCAGGTTTTAGGTTTAATGGAGTGGGGGAATGGAGGGGTTGTAGTGGAGACTAAGGGCTAGGTTTAAGGTCGAGTGTAGGGAGAGGTGTGGGGGATATAGGCTGGAAGTAGGGTTCGAAATTGATGGCTAAATCTGGAGTTATGAGGGAGTCCTAGTTGAGGTAGGAGTTGCAGGTTTAATGGGGAATTAGGGTTTGATGGAGGGAGGGGGATGTGGATTAGGTTAGAGGAAGAAGGGAATAACTAAATTAACAAACAACTCACCGGATCTGCAGATCTACAGTAGCAGCAAGTTGAGGAAGCTTGATTGAAGAAGAACAAGGACCTCCCGATCTACAAGATGCAAGGAGTCAATCGGAGTCCACCAATCCCTTCACCTTGATATTACCCACAAGGTAGCTTTGATATTACTCACAAGGTTCACTCAATAGAGCAAAGCAGCAGCTATTGGTAGCAAACAAAAGTTTTTTTATTAATCAAATTCGTATCTAATGCTGGCCTCCCTTACAAACTTATATAGAAGACTCAAAAATAGACTTAAACACTAAAAAGGAATGGCCTAACCCTATCACTAACCTATTAGGTAACTTAAACTGACTAGCAAACTAGAATACTAAAGGAAATAGACTCAAAACATGGCTGGACTTATAGAATCCTAATCCAGCCCAACTTACATCACATGACCAATTAAGTTGTCACATGATCACTTAACCAAGTCACATGATCATTTAAATTGAACCAATTGGATGCAACCAATTTGAACCGATTCAATTAAAACACATAAAAATAAACTAAGTATTGGGCTAATCCCGTATGCAACCTATAAACCCATATTTTAGGCCCATAAAAGTGGCATATTACATTAGAAACCCATGGGATCAAAGGCCCAACATGTATGTAACCCAGCCCTAGACTTATTCCTAATGAAACAAGCCCTATTTGGTGATGAATCTGCATCAGGCTGTGTACATTATGACCCTCTCCAGACTAGGCAATGGCAAGAGCCTCGTGCACTAAGTACACCCTTTTTAGTTGTATCTAGTTAATAAGTTAGTTTCATTGTTAGTTGTGAAAGACCTTGAAGATGTTAAGTTCATTTAGTATCTTGAAAAAGTTTCAATGTAAGTCCTTGGTAATGTATGGGTAATCAAGTCTAGGAGGAAGTTTTAATGATGGTCTAAAACATCCCAGCCTCTCTATAAAAAGAGTTGTCTGTAAGCACATTTTGAAGCAACTTAAAAAGTTGAATGAAATTTCTGGTTTTATGCCAATAGCTGTGAGATGCAGTGGAGCCTGGTGACTAGTGAGATGCTTGGTTGCTTGGCGAGATGCATTATTTTGGACTGGTGAGATGTTAGTCAATTTCTAGGTTGGAGCTTGGGAAGTGTTGTAGAGAATTCTGTTCTTAATACTGGTTTGTACCTATATGTGAAACTGTTGCGAATGATCTCTCGTTGGTTTTATGGGTTTGAGATCGATTTTGTATTAGGGGGATTGATATCGTTTTTATAGGGCTTAACATGTGAATAATGCTCTTATCACTTCTGTGCATGAGTCGTGTAAATACCTTGCATATGCTAACATGGAGGATTCCATATATAGGCAGTGTAGATCCCTTACTTACATAATGTTCCTATTATGGAATATGGAGGGATGTTGCTCGCAATCTTGACTATTCATCTTATGTTGACATCTAGCCTTAGCCTTCGTTGGATCAATATCTGACCATTTGTCATACTGCTGAGTTTTCTTTCTTCATTATCCCTCGAATTGGTGTGTAGTATAATTTATCTCAATATTATAATGCTGTTGGTAGAGCTTGTGACCCTTGTTCTTATCAATTAATTTACCCGATTCACTGGAATTTTTTTTTCATCATTCAAACGTTTGTTCTGTTTTTTTTTTTTTTCTTTTCGGTTGCAGATCTTGAGTGCATATTCACCATTATCTGTAGCCTTGTCACAAAACCTGAAAGTCTGGATGAAGCGTTGGAGATGGCAAAGCTTATATCCGCAAAAGTTACCCAACAGGCAAACGACAAGCCTGCATTACGCTTGAAGATGTAATGGGAATAAATACTTTTCCTTTGGGTTTCTTGTTTTCCCCCTTTCTTTGTCCTTTCTTGTTTTATTGTCATTGATGTCTTATATGGCCTCTTGATCCAGCTTATTCAATCTGTACAATCTGTTGGAGAATCCATATAGCAAGTTCTATGTTTACATGAAGGCCCTTAATTTGGCTGTCAATGGCAAAGCCACTGAACACATTATACCTTCATTCAAAAAGATGGATAGCTTCGTGAAAGAATGGAATATTGGGACCTTTGATCAGAGAGAGCTCTTTCTTACCATCTCTAATATATTAAAAGAACACAAAAAGTACGTGTGAATGTGAAATCTATCTGATCTCTCCCCATTCACCTACACATATTATGTATATTACAGCTTTCTTTGTTACTCTAACATTTGTACCTATTATTCTGATCTTAGCTCTGCAAAGGATTCATTTTCCTTCCTGACCAAGTACTTGACGACTTTTTCGGGTGAGGATGCATATACAATGAGTGAAGCTAAGGAGGAAGCAGTGCGTGCTATTGTAGAGTTTGTGAAGGCACCGGATATGTTTCAGGTATCTCATTTCCCAGTTTTATTGAATAATGAGGGGCTTTTATGAGAGGCATGTATCTTATATAAATGGTACATAGGGCTATAGTTCAGCTAATTTCAACAGATTCTCTAAAATTTCCTTAATTATGTTCTAATTTCTGCTCCACTTTTTCCATTTGCTTGTTTGAGTCTGGAATTCTAAAATTTCAACAGATTCTCTAAAATTGCCTGAAGTTTTGCTATCCTAGAAACTGTTAATTTGCTCTTCTAGCTCTGGCGTGTCAATTCTAGATGCCTGGACAACCTCATAATTGTTGCCTCTGGGTGTGCATGTGATCTAAACTATATATTAATCAAAGCTAAAGGGCATGTTGGACCTGTGTTCAATCTTCTTCTATGGCTCTCATTAACCAGATTGTTCGATTAGTGTGGCACATATTGGATGGGGCTGTGCTGCTTACTCTCTGAGCTGACCTGACCAAACAGCCTCATATTGTGCCAACTATAGGCATTTCATGTCTAAAGCATATTACTGTGGCTTGTGTTCAGAAGGGTTGTATATTGGTTGTGGTTTTCAAGGCATCACCTTTGTACTAAATTTACACCTATGATTAGCTATAACAGTTTCTGGATTCAGTTGATTATTTCTTCTGTAGTTTTTTTGGTTTGTGAATCTACCTGTCATACACTCAGGGATAACCATGGTACAGGTAATAGTGGAGACAGCTTTCCCCACCCCCGTTGTTGGTTTCAGTATGAACCTTAACAAGTTAGAGATGGGTTTGGTATTCAAAAAATTCCCAGGAACCCCTTCTTTTGCTGTGGGGTCCCACCCTAGCTACCTTTGTAATCTTGGTATGTGGCTTCCATTATTCATGCTGTAGGATCCAAAGAGATAAAATGCGTTGGATTTGTTATTTGAAAATCCCACACATTTTCCATCCATTCATCCATTTAACGTATTATTCTTGTATCAAATTGATATGAACTTTTTCTTCTTCAGGATGTTTCACTGTTGTTGTCATAGGAATGGGGTTTGGGGAACAAGGAAAGGGAAGTAAAATGGAAATAATTCAGGAGTTTGTTTCTAACAGAAGAATGTGCCTGCTACCCAAAAAAACCTTTTATTTGTTGGTAGTATTCATATTACAATCCAAGGTCATGAATTAGATCCTAGCTTATTCTCATTGCACTCTGTGATTCTCAGTTTGACATGTTTATCTCCTTTGTGTTTCTTATATATTATATAATGTCTCACTTGTTGGATATTGAAACGTCTTTCAATTCGTTATCTCATCCTACCCCCCCCCCCCCGGGGAAAATTACTTGCAGAGTGATTTGTTAGACATGCCTGCTGTGGGGCAGCTGGAGAAGGATGGCAAATATTCATTGGTATATCAGCTGCTGAAGATTTTTCTCACACACAGGCTGGATGCCTACTTAGATTTCCATGCAGCAAATTCCACTTTACTGAAAAGCTATGGTAATTCTTTCTTTTTAATGTTGTGAGTTTCTTGCGTCCTCGCATGTGAGGGAGAGAGAGTACTGATTCTTTTTTGCTTGGTCTATGTACTCATAGGTCTAGTCCATGAAGACTGTATAGCAAAGATGAGGTTGATGACGCTGGCTGATCTTGGCTCTAACCATGGAGAGATTCCATATGATCTCATCAAAGACACACTTCGGGTTCTTTTTGTTCCCTACTTGTTTGGTTTTAGCATATTTTCAAAATTTTTCTTATTGGGGTCTAAATTCTTTTCCAGGTCAATGATGATGAGGTGGAATTGTGGGTTGTGAAGGCAATAACTGTAAAACTGCTTGACTGTAAGATGGACCAGATGAACCAAGTAGTAATTGTAAAGTGAGTTCATTATCTTCTATTTACCCCTTCTTTGTTTTTAGTCTTTGCTTTTATCTAATAGAAGATCTATTGGATTTTTCATTACCTGGCCATTTGTTTCTTCTTTTGATTGCCTGACCATTTCAATTCTTTTTCTTTGGGGGGTTGGCGGTCGGCTTTGTGTAGTCGCTGTACGGAGCGTGTGTTTGGGCTGCATCAATGGTTAGCACTTCGATCCAAACTCACATCATGGAGGGTAAGGAAGTTCCCCTGCTGTTTCATCTTTGTTGAATCTGCATTGTTATGACTCAGAGCCGAAGGAAGATTCAGTCTTTTAGTGTTTATCTTTTAGTCCAGCCCTGGTGTTGTCCCAGCTCATCACATTTGTTCTGTTCAAATGGGGAACGGGCTGTGGGGCTGTTGCTGGACCTCTTTTTGTCTAGTGTTGGTCTCTGCACTTGAGACCAACTTAATCTAATGACTAGTTAATGAGCCGGTGAAGACCTAGATCACACTTGGTTCCTACTAGTGCTTGCTGAATCTTTGTCTTAATGTTGCTTCTCAGGGTAATATTGCAAATGTTATAAACACCGTCCAAGCTAACAAGGGAACTGAAGATGGCACACAGGCAATGCAAGGTCTTGCAATTCGTTGAGAAAATTTCTGGTCGAAGGCTGTTGGTTTTTGATATCTGCTTTAACCCTAAAGCTGTCGAATTTTGATATCGGATTTACCCCTTTTTTTGGGTCATAGATGAGTTCTTGACTATTTATTGTACTAATTTCCATTTGTAGTTTCGAGCTGTCTAAATATTGCTGAATAGATCTATTGCAATTGATTTCGTGGGTCTATAAATTTATCAGAATTTCTATTTGTAGTTCCATTTGTATGTTTTTTCAAGTAAACATTCTTTGCTTTCTGGACCCTACTTGAACACCCCCTGCATTTGACCCTTTTTTTCAGGTAGGTCTTGTCTTTATTCAGTCACCGTTTAGGGATGATGTCATGGATTATAAAAATCCTAAATGCCCAAATTACCCTTCAAAGCTAGTGAAGTGACCATTTTACCTCCTACACTGAGAGCTCAAAGTTTTTCTTAGCCAAAGAGACAGACTTTGGGATTTATTGAAGTCTAAAACCATTGATGGAGGGTGCAGGGAAAAAGGTTACGTCGAATCAAACAAAGCAAGTAAAATTTTGCACGCCGAAACAGATGGAGGGTACAGGGAACAAGTAAATTATAAATAAAATAAGGGGGACAGTTCTCTGAGCAAGTATGGTACATTATATCGCACATTGATTAATTATTTTTTTAAATCATTGTTTTTCGCCTTGAAACAATTTATTTGGGGAAAAAGGTCATGTGGCCTGTGTGGCTGCTGCACTTAGACACAGAAGCGTGCGAAAATACCGTGCATCATATGCAAGTTTTAGATGCCCAGTGTACACCTTAGGATACAACCACCAAACTTCTCCGATAGAGGTGTCATTAAGACACAAATCCAATGCCCTTGCTCAAAATTTGGCAGCGTATTACCACTAAGATTGTCTTGCTTGTTCTAAATATGTAGACTACAAGGGCAATGGAAGGAAACTAGAGATTGAGTTGTATGATGCTGCATTTCAAGTAAATTTCTTTTCTTGGACAACAAACAAAACGTGATGTAAAATCCGTCTACACTTCAATGAAATGTTGGGTAGTCAACTAAGGATGGGGAAAAAACCCAATCACTGAAGCAAGGGAAAGTTAGAGGCAACGACTAGAGGAAGAAGATCATATCCATCGCTTTTTAATCCGGGCCCATGCTAGAGCAGCAACAACAGCACCTCCCAGGTGGGCTGAACCTGAGATTTCACTATTCCCCTGCAACATTAATATGGTACGAATTTAGAGCCACAAAAATCAAATGGAGCACTCTTATGAATGCACTACTCTGGCTATGGCGCATACAGAAACCTGATGCCAGGATGCTTTAATGAGTAAAAACACAAACATTCGGATGACTAAGAGGCATCTGGGTAGAACAAGCTGCACATTTCCCTACAGTCCCTATTGAAATGATTGAAAAAATGGAGATGCTACTTCTCTCTCTCTCTCTCTCTCTAAAGGGGGCTATAGAAAGAGATCAAAGTTCTCTGTCTCTCTCTCTCACTCCAACGGGGGCAATAGAAAGAGATCAAAGTGATGCAGGCATGCAAACAACATCTGCATTCATCCACGTACCTCAATTATCCTCAGTATATCTTTTCCTATTAAAAATGCGCCCTGAAATTGATGAGGCAGAGAAATTTACAGGAAGAATTATATCTGCACCTGAGCATTACTTCATATTTAACTGAAACAAAGAAAGCTAACTTACCAGTAACATTGCTGGAACTGGTATGATGAATTCGACATAAAGGGTGGCTGTTGGAAAGAGAAATATATCAAGGAGCATAATAGCATTCACAGCCCCACTCGCACCCTGTATCATGTCAAGAGACATGATAAAATCACAAGTTAATCAACATTTCACTTTTAGGAAGAACTGGTAAACTGTGCACCAAAGAGACCATTTTTTGAATTCCTCCATGCTGGCCACGTCGTATTTGTACCATGCTCAAAAGGGATACTGACAAAGTTTTATGGCCAAATGTTCTCTGTGCCGCCTGCGCCCAGACACATGGAGATGGGCGAAATGACCACCCCGCCCCCCTGAATGGCCAGCCCATGTGTCTGGGCGCAGCCTGCGCTGCTGCACAGAGAACATCAGCCCTAGTTTTATATATAGGTCTATACAATCTTCACAAAGATGCTGTGTTGGACAACCTGTATCTGTGTTCAATTTCAGGTTCAAAGAGGTGGGGGGGCGAGAAGGCAGCCAGACTAGATGCATATTATGCTGCATATGTAGAACCCCTCGATGAAGGATATATAAATGGGGATATTTCTGTTAGTCTCCTAAACCTAATCTATATTTACCCAAACTCCCCTATAGAACACTTCTTTTCCGATTCCCCCAATGAATCAAGCTCTCACCTCTCCTTCTCCCCTGGCCTTTTAAAAGACCCAAATTACCCCTCAATGGCATATTTTCACTATTTTTCCACTTCAGCTCTAAATCTACCTCCTAAGTACGTATTAAGATTCACTGTATATTATATAATTATTAACGATATATTAACCCTTTCTATATTTATTTATTCACTGTGTACATTATGACCCTCCCCAGACCCCTCAGTGGCGGGAGCCTCATGCACTGGGTACAGCCTTTATGGATACCTGAATCACATGGTACACATTCTCTAAAATTTATCAGTGAAGCAGTGGACTAAGTAAAGCATCATATTATTCTAGTATGTACTTGGGGCTAGATTAATATGTAGATAAAAAATATGGACGTTAGAATGAAATATAGGCATTAAAGGATATATCATTAATTATTCTATAATACATAGATCATCTTATTACGTACTTAGGTGTAGATTTAATGTTGTAGTGGAAAAATAGTGAAAATCCTTGGCTTCTTGATCTTTGTAATCAGGATGCCTCGAGCTCCACTTGCCCTCCTTTGCAATAAAATTTCTTCTCATCAAGAAAAATAGTGAAAATGTGCCAATCCAGGTCTTTTAAAAAGTCGGGGGAGAAGAAGAGGTGAAGCCTGATTCACTGGGAGGAATCAGAAAAGAAGTGTTCTATAGGGGAATTTTGGAAAATATAGGTTAAGTTTAGGAGACAGACAGAAATTTCCCCTATATACATTCACCAAAAATATGGTCATCCAAACGCATGTTAAATATGAATCCTAAGGATGAAAACGTTATGCATAATACCTGACAACATACATGAATTTGAGCTTTTCTGCTTTAAAAAGTTAAGATCCGTTAGGAATTACACAAAAGATGAGAATGTGTCAACGTTAATGGAAATCATCTTACTTCTCTTATGATATCGCATTTCTATGTGCAGCATAAACCCAGACTATAATTAATAACTAATAAAACCTATGGAATGCATATGAATTTCTGTATGCTACACAAACTATAGGTTATAACCAACTATGGTGTATAATAACATACAAAGAATACACAAAGCCCCTATGAATCGCCCATTAGTTTTGATATCCCAGTATGAGGAATCATACATACATATCAATGTTAACTAGTTAAATGAAGTTATATATGCATATTTTATGTGCAGTGGCTTGGTTGGGTTAAGCTGGAAATGTTAAACACAAGCCAAATATTATTTTTGGTTGAATAAGGCAACCTGGACCAGGCAGGTTAGCTAGGTTGTTAAACAAATGCTCAACTCTAGAACAATCGAACTGCTATATAATGGTAGGTCGTTCAATCAGGTTACGAATTGTCCCAATGTTTATGTATTTACCTAATTGAATGAAAACATTAGTTCAATAGAAAAAGGATGAAAAGAAACAAACCAGTCCTGGAATTCTCTTAGGATCAATGCTCCACATTCCTGGGTTCTGCACAAAGGAAAATAGGAAGACAGTAAAAATGATGTTGCCCCCAATTCACATTTTACCTCAAGTACAAGCATCATGACCATAAAAAATCCAGAATATGCCGAGGCTTTGTCAGGAAAAGAAGAATGGAGGAAAGTAAAATTACACCCCAAAACAAAAAAATTGGTGGCCCACAGAGGAAAATGTATAAAACTGGGAAAAACTAACTTCTGTACCCTCCCCCCCCCCCCCCGCGGCAAAAAAAAAAAAAAACACTGGTTAACAAGAGAAATCAGTATAAATTCTTTCAGACTTGTAACCATTTGTAAGTGCTGCTGCTGTACTGTGAACCTTTCTGAGAAAATCAGCTTCAGTAAACTTAAATGGAAACTTTGACAGTCAATGGCAAGGGAAAACAGAGATATTGGAAAATTGGGGAGAGGGGGGGGGGGGGGGAGGGGTTGTCAGAATCTTCGTTGTGCATCAATCCATGGAGAAAATCACATTCTGGTGGAAAACCATCTTACTTTCCAGCACCTTTTCAGAACCAGACAGCCTGAAGCTAATGAATGCTGACTTTATCTTCATAGATAGCCAGCCTCTCTTTGAAGAGAAACAAGGATCTACTTGCTTTGAGATTTTCTTTCATACCTGGGGAGGGGACATAAAGGCATGGTGCACCAAGAAGAATATTGATCCAGTAAGTGCACCAGCTAGATACAACTTCAACAGGAATTCTGGTCCAAAAAGCCTTCCAATCTGGTAAATGCAACTAAATATTAGTAACCAGAATTAGTAGTCTGATTAAAAAAGGTATTCATTCATGAGGGGCATAAATGATCAGGCTAAGTATTGTTTGGAATGGAATATAGCCCATCTGCCAGTTTTTTAATCAGGGCATGGAAAAGGATTTGGAAAAGATCTGATCAGTTGACAGCCCTACCAGACAGGCATACCGCATATTACCACCCCTGACTACAAGCCACAGCTTTAGCAATGACTGTTTCTTGCCTCTATAGCTGACCCTTATTATGATTGGTCCATTCACTGTTTGAATATGGGCTAGTTATTCGGCCTGTTACTTTTCAAAGAAAAATAAATATCCAATTCTCCCAGTTCAATTGGATGGTTAGGTCCTCTACCTAAATCCCTTCTACTGCAGATTCTAGGGGGAAAAGTTGAGTTAGATATACTTGTGGGGACAATTATCAGAAAATGGACAACTCGCTCACATTTTGACTGGAAAAAGGGGTGGGGGGGGGGGGGAGCAAGGGCAATAATAAGAGAGGTCCCTGAGCAAGTTCAGACCTATCCACCTCTCTCAGTCAGGTCATTGCAGAAAAAGCCCTTTCAGCCGGGTTCTGGTACCCCCAGGTTGACCCAAACTGCAAGGGAACAGTTTTTGGGTGTGGTTCAATTGACCAGACCAAGTTTTATAACTAACTATTAGTAGAAGCAGAAAAAAGACCCAAAGTGAGTTATCTGAGAAAATTCATTCATACAGTTTGTCCAAAGAAATAAAGACCAATCATGTTAGAAACAAGATGTCCGATATCCTTATGACTGAATGCAGAAGTGATCAATGTGTGTATACGTCCACTGGTGACGTTATCCACTGAAATCTGCACAAATAATACCAAGTCAGAACAATACTTCAGCACATCTTTATGACGAGAACAAGACTAAGCAGCGCCAAATTCTGTTTAAATATCTTTCAGGAGTTAGCTTAATTAAGGTACAATAGCATAATTATAAAAAAGAGAAAAAATTTAACTTTTTTCAGTTTTCAGGAAGAAAGTATTTTTCCTAAATGAGTACATACTTAGGTGCTTCACTACTATTTGGAGAAACTTATTTTACAATATAATTTCAATGATGACTGACCATAAAGTGCTTCCTCATAAATGTAGGATCAGCAATCCTCCATAGCATGAAAACAGCAGCATTAGCTACAATCAAACCCAAAACAACGTTTTCGGCTGTTGGTAACCATGATCTCCTGTAAACAAGAAGTGACAATAATGACATCAGATTTAAGATATACTAGTCCAAAGTAAAACAAGAGAAAATATACTGATTCGTTAACCGAACAGAACAATAAAATATTTGGTTTTCAGGCAAACTGGCAATAATAGATGACACATATTCAGTCTTTAAACTCAACTCAATTCAATTAAGCATTATCCCAACCAATTGAATCAGTGATGTAAATCCTATTTCGGCATTCAACTCTATTTAGAGTCATGTTTTTTTGTTAATCCACAGTCATCCATATCTTTTCTCACCACTTCTCCCTAATTCATTTTCACTTCACACTTGTTCTTCTAGCTCCCATAATCAGCAACATAGCATTCCTTACTGGCGCATTTAAAGGCCTTTGTTTTACATGCCCAAATTACCTCAAGTGACTTCCCTAACTTATCGCCTGTTGGAGCAATTCCTAAATTACTTTCAACATGTTCACTTGTAATTTTACCATTTTAGGTTTGCCAGTCATCCATCTTAATATTTTCGTCTAAACACTCTTATTTTGTTTATGCTTTTTTTTCTCTTTGCCGCTCAACATTTAGCTCAATACAGCATTGCCTGTCTCAATGATATACCTTTTTGCATAAATCTCGAACATTCACCGATAGTCTTTAGGGTTTAGAAATAAATGCAAAGTCATTCAAGCAAAGCATACTATGAGACAAAAAGATATTGGATACACCTTACACACAAATGAGCTTCCAATGCTTCTACTACAAACTTCTCTAGCACTTAGCTCCCCAATATCATATCAATCCAAAAGTAGAGGTACAAAAAAAATTATTCTGCATTTCCATCTGTTTCTAAAGCATCGCCAAACAGTACAACTTGAAACATGCAGAAGCAATCTGTTTGGGGGACATATTACTTTCTGAAACATTTATTGCAACATTTAGAACCCATGTGTTCTGCATAAACCCACACCAGAGGCCCAACTGAAAAGCACAAATCTATTCCATAAAGGTGGGGAAGAAACTACCACTGACAGTTTCATAAATAAGAAATCATACTAACGGAATTTAAGCTTGCTGTAAGCCCAATTATTCTCAGGAATTTGTTGGCAATAATAGATGCAAAGAATTGTTTGGTGAAAGTTGGTGTTCTGCTAAGGTAGAACAGGTCTCTTGTACATAATATGAATGAACTGCTTATTGTTGCAGAGGGAGAGAGATTACCGACAGCATAAGATTCCAATGAACCCATAAAAATCTAGAACCTTTCTGTTGTTAGTAATCATTCACTCTTGGGGAAATTTATCATTAATCCATTAATTGTCACATAGCAGCTGATGGTGCATTTCAAAAATCTTGGATTTCATGTTCGGTCTTGTATCTGTTTCTTTTTTTATGTGGTCTGTAGCACATCCGGTCATTCTTTTTAGTCATCAACAGAAAAAGAAAAGGAAAAGAGATGTTAGGACCCTGAATACACATATCAGGAGCCAGCTTTGGTAATGTTTTTGACCTACTTTATTCTAACAGGGAAATATCTGATTTTTCATATCATTCAAGCCTGACCTTTAATTGATTTGATTTAAGTCATAGATGAATCACTTGCGATGGGTGTAAATGTTAAACCAACCATATATAAAAACTGTAAGACAGTACCACCAAGTGACATGCACATTGAAACAAAAATATTTGACAGATCATAGAATGCTAACTATTTTTAATTCAGAAACCAATTAGCAATTAATTCATAACTCAGTCCCATGCTTCACAGTGAAATATGTTATCCAGGATTACCATATTTCTGTCAACCTTCTAAAGGAAGGTGTCAAGTTCTAAATACACCTACAGAGCTTTCATTTAGACAATCCCTTCTTTAATCGCTGCATTTTTCAAATTCTTGCAAGATATTTGAAATGTTCAAATTCTTGCAAGAGTGCCAAAACGAACAGAAAAAAATCAGAGATGATTACATTTCACTCTTGAGTTGCATATGTCTATACTCTTGGAGGTTTATTCTCTTAAGACAACTCAAATTAGATTGCAGTTAGTATAAAAAGGAAATTAATAAAGTTTGGGCATTATTTAATTGCAAATAATCAGTTAACCCTTTAGTTTATATGTTTTCTCATCCATCTCATGCCAGGTCAATACTCTGTGGAGCATGATTGAGTGAGTGACACTAATTAAGGAAAAGGAAAAGGGTCTCATCCTTAAGACAGGATTATTTTGGATTGATTCTTCTACCTCAATATATAGGATTAAAATCCTGGTTGTAGAACTATCCTGTCAATAACCAAGATAAGAGTTCCCAGATGCCAATCCCATTCAAATGGGTTTATCATGTCCAAGAAGGTTAAGAGATTGGTTGCTTTTTGTTAGTACGGAGAATTTTTACCAAAAAGATGAAAAATTGGAGAGAGAGAGAGAGAGAGGGGTCATTGGCTGCTTTTTAATTTGAACAGAGAACAGCTACGGCTATTTACCAAGGATATGACAAAACGAAAGAGAAAGAGAGAGAGCTAGCTAGCTGCTTTTCCACGGTACCGAGTACAGTTATGGCTGTTTATCATAAAGATGGAAAGAATGAGAGAGAGAAAGAACTGTTTTACGTTGTTCACAATCATACTATGACACGTGTTGTCCTTCTGTGTACGTTCATATCAGTCGTGCATTTCCAAATTCTCGCGAAGAATTTCGTTCTCGGACGATTATTTGGCCATGACTCGAAACCTGCACATTACTGAATCCTTTTTCTTTTGCCTAAGCCTATTTTCCCTAATATTATTAGTGAAAGTTCGTCGAAAAATAATAAAAAGATCAAAGCCAGAAATTAAACATGTATAAAATGAATTTGGCTCACTGTAACAGCGAAGCCTCTACTGAAACAAAATAAATTTAAGAGAAAAATGAAGGATCAGAATGGATCAAATTTGGAGCAGTGAACAATATGATCAAATATCAAGAACTAAACCCTCAAGTTGAAAACAATAATAAGAACTAAAATACAAAAACAGGGTAGGGTACCTTGATGAATTGAAATTGAAGGAAGTTCGATTGAGTTGCCGTCCACGAAGCTGAGCTTTGAAGGATTGAACCCAACGATCAAACATGATTCGGCTTCGAATTTTGTCATGGGCACTCGATGCCATTTGTTTCACAAGCGCTGGATTCGCCAGAAAGTAATAGATCTTCTCCGACACACAATGTTGGGAGCGCCATGAAGGGGTAGTAGAACTGAAGCTGAAGGAATGGGGTTGAGAGAGTGTAGACTGTTTTGGGCATTTCTCGGCGATAGACGTGAAGTTCTTACAAAATTGAGATTGGGAGGAGGAGGAGGAGGAGGAGTGGGAGAGCTTTCTGGGGATTTCTGAGACAAGTTTGAGTTTGAAAGAAAGGACTCTCTTCATTTTTATTTTTATTTTTCTTCTATGTATAAAATGTTCTAAAGACAACGAAAAGCCAGAGATGGGAAATTTGGCTATTAAATAGTAGTAGTAACCGCTCGGTTGGTCCTTTTTGCTTACAAATTTGCAAATTCTTCTATCAAAAGTTTCAACCTCCCGACCCGAGTGACTACAGATGGGTCACACCACACCGCAGGGACACATACATTGACGCTGATGGACTTTGGTGCAGGGTTTGAAAAACTCGGACAGGTCCGATTATGCAGGGATTCTAGGGTTTAGGGGTATTTTAGTCAATTTCAGAGTTTCTATCTGAATCTCCATTTTACTGTTTTGGTACAATAACAAGGGAGTCTGGAATGACCACCCTACCCCTGCCTAAACACTCTGCCTGGGTGGGGTCCACCAACCCCTATTTAGAGGAATTGGGGAATTGAGCCGGGTAGAGAATTGGGGAATTGGGTTAGATCTTTATCACCTCCAGTTCCCTGCCCGGCTCAATTCCCTAGTTCCTCTAACAAGGGGGGCTGGAATGACCACCCTACCCCTACCCATACCCAAACACTCTACCCAGGTGGGGTCCACCACCCCCTATTGGATCTTTATCCCCTCAATTTGCCTGCCCCTCAATTTTCTCAATTCCATCTAATAGGAGGGTAGAAATGATCACCCTATCCCCTGCCCAAACATACTACCTGGAGTGGAGTCCACCTCACTCTATTAGAAGGAATTGAGAAAATTGACGGGCAGGTAAATTGAGGTGATATTTTTCCCGGGGCAAAAAGTATAGTTTTAAGGATAACCTTGACTAGGGAGTATAAGCCCATTAGTGTATGTAGTTACCCCTAATTTCCCGCTTATTTTTACAGCCTCAGGTTACTTCCTGAGGTTTGGTCAAGTTGAGAGAGAAAGAAAAGTGATAGTGCTAGGGTTTTATAATCAAATCTGAAATGTTTTGGAATTTAGGTACATAATCTTGCTAAGTAGTGGTTACAAAGTTTTCATTTTAGTTTTGATTTAATTTCAATTCCCTTTTCCTTTTTCTTCTGAAACCAAACAGACGCATGGCAATTGACAACAGTTGAAGTATTTTGATTGCAATCTTGTGTGTTTGAGCAAGTCCTAACTCCTATGCTTCACGAGATAGCAATTGTTTATATTGATGTGAACAGGTGCGACATACATCTATCCATGCTATTAAACATTCCATAAAAGAATCAGACAAAACCCACTCACCTTGTCTATAAACTTAGTGATTTGAAATCCAAATTTCAACAGCCGAACCATTCTTTCTTTCTTCGAGCCCAAGTCTTATTAGAATCAGAATCAGCAAGAGAGTGCTAATTAAATTGGATCACTATATGCACTCATGAAAGGATTTTCAGCCTTCCCATTTATATTGATTATGTGATGAAGGTGCTTTTTGTTAAGGTAGTTTGATCCGAATAGGGACACAACCCTAGAAACCAGGATCTACATAGACCATTCACGCACACACTCACATAAATAATAGAGAACAAGGATAGAACCACTAACCTTGTTTCGCATCTATAGTGATGATGATCGCAGCGAAAAATAAAGACCAAGGATCTAGGTGTTTCCCCTCTATTCCTAGAGTACTTGACTTTATGAGAATACCGAATGCACAAGGATGATGAATACTGAACATCTCCCTCACTTTCTAGAATGCACTTCTCAACAGAGAATAATTAGTTGTAATGGTTAGAGGGAAGACTTAGCTCTCTTTATATAGTAATTCCTAAAGGGCCTCACTCATCATAGTCCCAATAGAAATCTATTTACCCACACTAAAGTCAGTCCACATAGGATTCCTAATATAACCCAATGACCCCCTTAATTAGACCAATACTATAATTAGTCTGAATTTTAGGTTATTTAATATTAGTCCACAATAGGATTATTAATTCTATTCTAAATAGAATTCTAACACTTTTTGCATTCTAAAGTTACTACTGGTGGTTTCTCTTGCCATTTTTATTACATAGGACATATTTGTTTGATTTGGTTTTACCCTAACAAAGCGGGAGAGGGTTTGCTTCACCGACAACGTGCAGTTTCATGCTTTGAAAGAGGGGCATTATAGGAAAACAAAAAAAATAGGGAGGGCAAATGAGACATTTTACAGGGGGTATGCTATAGTAATCTGTGTCTTGTGAGGGACTCCACCATGCAATTTTGAAATTAAACTGACGTTGTGCAAATCTTTTACACTTAACAAATAATCTTTCAATTGCATAGGACATTGTGGTTCAGTATCATTGTATGTATAGGAGGACCTTGGTTTGGGTGTTGGTTTTAAGCTCAAGCCCGACTTAAGGTAGAAAAACTTGAGCCCAATCCAAGATTTTGTTATATTAAAAGAAAGAAAATTTTCGGATTTTCAAATGGGGCCCATTAGCCCATCAATAAATGTTTTGAGAAATTTATGGACCTAGATAGGAAGCCCGTTAAAAAAATGCCCATAAGTGATTCATTAAGGACTGATTGACATAATTATGGACTGAAATCACATAGCCTGATTGACTCGATAATGAACCAAACCAAACCGAATCAATTAAATTGCTTATATCACGTTTGGTATGGACTGATCAAAGATATGCTTTGGTCAAGGTCTGACCTTTGAAGACTGATTAGATAAATGGTCCGGTCATGGTCTTGAGGCTTACAGTGGTGTGGACCAGTTAGGCTCAACCGAAACCAATGGGACTAACCGGTTGACACCCCTACAATCAGAGCTTTTTGAGTTAAGATTCTTCCCCTTCCCCCTCCAATTCACTAGAGAGTATTTTAAATTTTCTTTTGATTATCTTTCTTGCAATTAATTTTTGGGAAATTTATGCATACCCCCCTGAGGTTTGACGAAAGGATATTTTTACCCCCTAGGTTTGGAATATTCTACGTACCCCGCTGAGGTTTGCAAATGGTAACAGATAGGTCCATTCCGTCAGTTCAGGACTAACACTGTTAAAAAATAAACTTGAACTGACGGAATTGCCCTTACCAAAAAAAAAAAAAAACCTGCAACTCATCTTCCCCAAATCGATTGGGAAGATGAGTTGCAGGTACATACAACTATACAAGGGGAGAAACTAGAAAGGGAGGAAGCCACTGCAATTTCACTATTGCTTATTGGTTGGATTATTGAAGAAGAAGAAGAAGAATGAGGGTTGGAGGGAGGGGTGAGCAAAGCCTTCGCTTGCGGTCATAGATTTCATCAATCTTAGCAAACCCTTCTCGCCCCACTTTCGAGAGATCAGCCCTTCTCTGATATGCCATCTATTCTAAAAGAAAACAAGAACTTTCAAACTAATTAGTCTTGAACGTACACCACCAAGGCCTCCCTGCAACTCATCTTCCCCAAATCGATTGGGGAAGATGAGTTGCAGGTTTCAAAACCCTTTCAACCCTGCAACCCTCAGTTGTGCTGTCGATTCTGCCCTAGAAGAGTAGGAATACCTGATGGTTAGATCTTTAGAATAGGACAGAATCGATTCTGCCAGAAAAGTGCCAAAAAAGTGAGGACCGCCTACCAGTTAAGAAAGTATAAATTACTATGCAACAAATTCTTGGATCAGGGCCATATTGATGTTGAGGAACCCTTGCTGATTGATCTTCCAAACCCTATATTATGGGACTGATCTGTTGGACAGATTTTGGAATTAATTTCACTATAAAAAAATTGCCAAAATTTTTCAGAAAACAGAGCATCGCAGAGTTCAGTTATTTGGGGCCTTCTTCTTCCTCCATCTGCTTCTTTGTTAAAACTAACAAAATTCATCTTTTGTTCTTCTCACCAGAGATGTTTCATTAGAACCCATGGATGGAGCAATCAATGGGGATACCTGTAACTCAGGTCCAATTAGGAATCAAAGCTCGTGTTCTCAGTGGGATCGATTTCAGTATCTCAAATCCTAGGGTTTCTACAAGGACTTTTGCTAATCAAACTTCAATTTCTCAAACCTAAGCGGTGGCCCCTTGCTTTCCTACAGCTCAATTGGGTGAGATTAAGTTGGGTCTTAAAGCATTAGGGCATTCCTTCATCTGGGTCTTGGGAGGAAAAGAGAACCAGGGGCGATGGCTTCCAACAGGGGTTAAAGAGAAAGAATGGAAAATGAGAAAGAAATGGACCTCGACCTGCCAAGGCTCCCATATTGATTGTTTGAAATCGAACTCTGTTAATTGGGGAAATTCTATTGGGGGTAATTCTCAAGTGTAGCTGCTACATAGTTCCTCTTCCCATCGAAAAACCTTGAAAGGCCGGCGCCTTAGTTCTGCCCCTCAGTGGCCGGTTTTCGCCTTTAATTTCTGGAGCTCCACAGCATCCATCGGGCTTATCCTCAATTGTATCCGCTCCACAGATCTTCTTCCCAGCGAACAACCTTGCAGGCCGTCGCCCTAGTTTAGGTAAACGTGGTTTTCACCTTTGATTTCTGAGTTCGAAATCGAACTCAGTTAATTGTTCCATAACTGCAACTCATCTTCCCTTCCCCAAAATCGATTGAGGAAGATGACTTGCAGGTTTTTTATTTGTAAGGGCAATTCCGTCAGTTCAAGTCTAATTTTTAATAGTGTTAGTCATGAACTGACGGAATGGACCTATCTGTTACCATTTGCAAACCTCAGGGGGGTACGCAGAATTTTTCAAACCTGGGGGGTAAAAATATCCTTTCGTCAAACCTCAGGGGGTATGCGTAAATTTCCCTTACTTTTTAAACTTTAGGGTTGTGATTCTTCCCTTTTCCTACTTTTCTCTTAAAACAAACAATTACACCATCATACTAATCTAGGAAATTAGCAAAAAAAAAGGACACTAAGTTAGAGTTTGGTTTGCATTCTAGGTCGATTTCGTATGGATGATAAAAATAGTTATTTTTATTGTTCGAGAATACGAAATCGACCTAAAATGTATACCAAACACAGCCTAAATTCTAATAGACCTAACCTAGCAATTCTTAAGAAGAGACTTAAATCTATTACTGTATTCTGGTTTTTATTCCCACAACCAATGGTCAGCCCACTCTCTCTCTCTCTCTCTCTCTCTCTCTCTCTCTCTCTCTCTCTGTGTCTATGAATGATAGAGGTTGTGGTCCATTATTGAAATTACTAAATTAACTTGTAACTTTGCACTTGGAATGTGTTCAATTTGGTTAAAGTTTTTTTTTTTTTTGGGGTAAAAATTTGGTTAAAGTTAAAGAAAGGAAAAAAGGAAACTTATATGGATGAAAAGGTCTAGGCCCTTTTTTTACCAAAAAAAAAAAAAAAAAGGTCTAGGCCCCAACAACAGCTAAAACAGTAGGGACTTTGTCCAGTAATTGGGCTTTTCTTGGTGAGTTTCAGACAAAAAATAGGAGAAATAAATGCGAACAAAAGCAAATCTTAATGGATGCATTAATGAGTACAAGAGAAAGATGCAGAAACCCTTCTAACTATGATCTTATTAGGAGGAATAGGAAACAAAATCAGCACCACAGAGTCACAATTACAATTGAAGGAGCAGAAGAACAGAAAAAGATGAGATTTTTCCTTGGATGTTCTTCTAACCCACCTGACCAACACGGCCCACGCACTTAACTCCCAAATAAAAGGCCTGCTATGCTAATCCTTGGGCCCGCTTGTCTCTTCCATGGCCATGTGAAGCCCATAGACTCCATTAATTTTAAGCTCAAAACTACCTCTGAAAAATGCACCCATCTCCCATGTACACAGTAATACCAACTACCAGCTTTGAGATTTCTAGGGATATCTGATTTATTTATGATTGACCCCAGATATCTGATTATTTTAGATATTTACAGGGATCAATCATAAATAAAGAAGGCGATATAGATGATAATGTTGCTCAAAGAATTAAAGTGGGATGGATGAAATGGAGAGGTGCATCTGGAGTATTGTGTGATCGACATATTTTCTCAAAACTTGAAGGAAAATTTTATAGAACAATCATACATCAGGCTATGATGTATGGGGCAGAATATTGCATGGGTAGTTAAAAAGCGTCGTATAAATAAACTAAGTGTAAATTAGAAAGGATAAAATAAGGAATGAATATAGTAGACTTGATTTGAGAGTTGCACCGATACATGATAAGCTCTGTGAAAGTCGTTTGAGGTAGCATGGTCATGTTCAACAGAAGCCTTGAGATGCACCAGTATGAAGGAGTGATTTGATTCAAACTGAAGGAACTAAAAGAGTTAGAGGCTAGCCTATGACCCTAGCAGAAGTAGTGAGGAAAACCATGCATATTTTAGGCCCTATCTCAAGTATGACCCCGAATAGAATTGTTTAAAGGGTAGAGATCCATGTAACCGACCCTATTTAGATAGGATAATGTTGTTGTATCCTTTTCTTTGTACTATTATTATTAATATTTGGCTTTGCAAGGATCCATGTGGCCGATCCCATGTAATTGAGATAAAGTTGAGTTGTTGTAGTCAAAATTACTAAGGGTTAAACCATCTTAGACAATAGAAGAGAAAGGCCATTGCATTCTCCCCACCACCTACCCCAACTTTAATATTTCAGTTATATTTCTCTACCTAGGCATCAGACCAAAAAGGTATATCTTTACCAGGGCATGCAAAATGTGTCACTGTACTTTCCACTTAGAGGAGAAGGGTTTTTTTGATAGCTGCCATGTGATGGTGTAGTAATTGACACTCATAGGACTTTTTTGTTTTTTTGGTAGGGGGAGGGGGGGGGGGGGGAAGGGTTGGTTAAAACAGAACTGTGTTGTCTACCTCAAAATTTATGAAATGTAAAATTCAGCAACAATGCAATTCACTATGTGGGTATCTTAAAGCGTAGAGAAAAGTTAAAAGAATGTAGTAAGTCCATTTGGTAAAAGTTAGAAAAGCATATCTTGAATAGTATCTCTTGACAGACCCTATAGTTCTACCAATATATAGGGGGGGCGGGCGGGGTTTAGCCATTGCATAGAGAGGACACCACCCTAGGAATTAGGATAGTGTACATCCCCCCATCACGGCCCATCTCAAATATATAGTTCATCGTGCATAACATTTATATCAAGGTATTAGGGAGAATGTTCTCTGTGCCGCAGCGTAGTCTGTGCCTAAGCACATGGGCAGCCTGTGCAAGGGGACGTATAGGGTGATCATTGTACCCACCCCCATGTGCCTGGGCGCAAGTTGCACTGCGGCACAGAGAACAACGTCCTAATTACTATTTTTTTAAAACCATTTTTAAAGGTTTACTCCACCATGTAACCAAGTAACCAAGTCACCAAGGTTATTGGAGCTATAACTTACAATAGAATAGAGTGGATGATTATAACTCATGATCACTAAACTTTGAGCATTATATAAGCTCTCATTTAACAAAAATTGGGGTTATTTAGCTAAAATTTTGGTTCTAGGATTTATATTTGTTTCACTCCATGGAAAAATACATGATCGTGTCTTCAACCGTTCGATGGAAGATAGGGGCAGATGTGTAATAACACTTTAAAGATGTGAATTTACACTAGTCATGTAAATTGTAATGTCATGTTAATGCAGTATTATAACAATTCTTTTCTATCAAAAAATATCGAATCATTTTTGAGAATATAATCTTGACAACAGCAAGTAGACAAAACAAAAGTGACAAATATTTTTAGGAGAAAAGTATTCTATTGGAGAGTGTACTGTCCATGCTCAGACACAAAAGGAGTGAAATGTTACGATCATATTTATCCCACATTGATTGTATGAGAAACATAATGTTGGTTGATGAGTTCTTGGGTTCCCTCACCTTGTAAGCCGGTTTATAGGGTTGAATTCTTTCAAACTCATATCAGTGGTATCAGAACTAGCACCACATCTTACAGCTGCAATTGTGCGACGTGGGTGGTAACGTCGATATTGAGTGTTCAACCATGATTAGTAGCTAGTGCAAAGTCAGCCCATGTGGACGCCGGACCTGCAGATCGAATATAGAAAGGACTTGCTTCTTTGTAGCTGAGCACCCAAATTGCATAAATGAGTAGAATAAGTGGAAATCCCCCCTCCTAGCATTGCTTTAAATAAAATATTAGAAGAATTTACAAGAACAGGAGGCGGCTGCAACCACCACATCTTAGAAAACTTAAAAAATAGACTTTGATTATATACTAATACTAATGCTAGTGTTTTATCCACTAACATCAGTCTCTATCTAGATTAATCTACTAATCCAAATCTAAATCTAATCTTAAGCATTACCATATTTGCGTGGCAGTCCTCCCTCCTAGCAAATAACATTTCTAGACATAGTAACCAGTTGACTAAAACTACCATTTGTTCTTTGTTATTGACAATAATAGAATAAATTTGGATTAAACAATTGGAATTAATTTTAAACTTACTTCCGTACATAATATAATCTTACTAATTCTGTCCATAATAAGATCTTATTCTAATTGTTTGGTAATGAAGATCTTATCTTAATAAAGCTCTATCTTTCTTTAACTAAATATCTAGTCTAGTCACTACTCAGTGTTTTTATTGAAGGAAAGTCCACAATTTGCATGTAAATGAGTGATGCTTAAGCTAAAGGTCACTCTCTTAGATTAAAATCTTAAATCCAAATCTACTTTTTCAAGTACGCATTATGCAAAGAGACAACAAACGTTAAATAAAACGATTGATTCTTCCAAATAATAAGAAGGTAGTTCAAATGTTCAATCACAAGGGTCCGGATAGGTAGAAGTAGAACATGTCGCAATCCTCCCTCCTACTAATATTGGAGGTTGGATCAGGTTATCGTATAAGAACCATTCTTGTACGCTAGATGATGCACATATGGAATCCACTCACTCTCTTGGATTCTATATGTGCGCAATCTAACATACGAGAATGGTTCTCGTACTAAGCATAAACATTCTCCTAATATTGCTCTAAAAGTAGAATCTAATAATTGACTACAAGTGTGTTTAGTCATTGACAATAGACTTTTATTCAACATTGGAAATAAATTTACTTGAATGGCATTCATGATAAGATTAATTAAGAAGATTCACTTGAAATTCATAATACATACTTAAGCTAATAGGGAGTGAGTGCTTATGATATGGATGGATGGGCTAAAGTCACCAGACCCATTTCCATTATGGAAATTTGTCATTAACATCACTCTCAAAATGAAACCTTAATTCAAATCTAACCTTTAGAGCATATGCGAAGAGACAAATGGCAAAAACAAAATGATTTATTGTTTTGCCACGTGACTGACTTACGATTTGATTGAAACTTGACGTTTTAACCACACCCTCTAATTCAAAAATAACAATGAAGGTTTATTTTTGTTTTTGATGCCTTTATGAGGATTAGGATTCTTCTAAAAAACTATGTCTAAGGTATAGCAATGAATTTAATTAGTCATTTGCCCTTTCAGGCACTCCAAAAGATATCAAAACACAGCCTCATATCATAATATGCTGAAAATGTGCACTCAACCATAAGCTCGTACTCCCTAAATGTTGGGTATGTTGTCGAGCTGTCCAATCATGTGTTTGTCTTTCTTCTTTCACAGTAGGGTTTTAGAAATTGGTGTCGATTTCTATTGATATTGATCTCGATCGTAGGTTTACCCCTATTTTTTTCAAATTTTTTTTTTTTTTACATTTTTATCCTTATCCGTATCAATCCATTGATTCAGGGTCGACTAGGAATTAGTAACACAGTCTCCACCCCTATCAATATGAATTGACTGATCCAGTACCGTTTCCTCTAACCATGTCTCTTAATAAAATGATCCCTACCCATGGTTGCCTCTCCCTCCCATGTGTCTCCCGCCTTACTTGGAGTAGGATGCCCCTTGCTCTCCCTAATATTACTTTTGGAATGGAGGATCACACTGCACCAATGACTACTTGCTGCTTGCCTCCATGTATTTCATATGTATATTTTTTTCGCTTCCAGCTGTCACAAACTTTCTCTATTGATTATAAATAGAAGGAAAGGGTTCTTTGAACATGAGGCATTTCCTATGCCTATTTCAATAAATATTTTTTATTTATTTTTTCAAAGAGAGATAACAAATAATAAAATATTCAATTACATTAGTCTTTCCATTTCCTTTCTTTAGATGTCTAGTTGACCATATAAAATATAGCTTTTCTTTATTAAATGATCCATTTAGGGTACACCATCTTGGGATGGGATCTATGTATCTTCACCTTAGAAAAAACTTAAAAAATAACTTCAATCATTGACTGGGTGATTTGAAATGGACGAATTAGCTAAGGATTCATGAGTTTGGGAAGTGGGTCATGCTAGTAACAAAAAATAGATGGAAGTGGCATTCTTCCTTCTTCACTTGGGTTCTTCAATGGGAGTAGGAGTACCCAGGCACTGTCTTCATGGGTGTTTTGAGTTGTTTTTCATCTGTGCTTTTTGCAAGCTCATAACATGAAAATGTAAATCTTCAAGTTATCTTTTCGTTCATTAAAGAATCAGGTCAATCAAAGATCGATTGAGAGAGATATGGTCGATTGAGTTAGCACTGATTGAAGATGATAAGCAACTTAATCGAGTATTTGTCCAATTGGTTTAACTAGACAAATGGATTCGAGAGCATTGGAGTAAGTAGGTTGAGCATATGGTCTGACTGGATCATTGCGGGATTATTTTTTTTTTGGGGTGTCCTTTTGATTGATGAAGTGGATTCAAGAATTCAACCAAGGGTTGTTATAAATGTTATCTAGGGTTTGTGCTGAAGACTCAAGAAAGATTCTTTTGCTTTATTGCTCCGGATTGAAGCCCGGCTTGCATTGAACAGAAGATAAAAAGGGAAAGGAGTATAAAAATGGAGCTCAAAGCATGAAACACATGCGAGCTAGGTTTTTGCCTATTGCGAAATGTTTCTAGCACGGTTTTAGGTATAAGCATTGGATTGATCGTAAATCGATCATGATTCGAGGTATCAATATCGGTTCATCTATGCCAATAAGTATCAATTTAGTAAATGATCGATCCCAATATTGTGTTGATACCGTATCCTGATACAATAAGGACAAGAGGTAGAATAGTAAAAAAAAAAAAAACATTTTTTAAGAAGAATCAGGGGTTTATTTTTCTAATATGGCCGATCCATGTCGATATTGTATCCGTTTCTAAGTTAATCGATACTATGCATGAAAACTATGATATTGAGATCGATACCGATCTGATATTGGAATGTATTGATGGTAGTGATAAAAAAAAAAGTGGCATCTAACACATGGTTTAAGGTATCGATATCGAATTACCCGATACAATCTGATTTTAAAGGTCGATACAGTATTGGTGGGATGGTATGAATAAGGAGTAAAATAATCAGGAAAATCCATTTTTAAAAAAACCTAGAGTTAAATTTGTTCGATACAAATAGTATACAACCGATCTATGCCACTACCGTATCAATATCGTATTGAATTTGAAGATCGGAAAACCCGATCCGAAACCGTGCCCTAAAATCATTATCTAGCAGTCCCAACAAGAGACCACTTTGACATCCACTGCGCAGCCGTAGCCGTAGCCGTAGCTCCTTAAAGGTGTCTGATGATTCTGCTTAGAATCTTTTTCGAGATGCAAAAACAGGGCAGTCTAGGGAGGGGTTTTGTTATAGGCATTAGGCAAAGCTGTTCCATCACATTATCCAATAACCAATACCAGAAGCAAAAGATTTCTGTATAGTTGTACCATAATGACATCCTCTCCTGTTTCCATTAAATAAAAGCTTCACCTATAAACTATGTATAGCTACGTAGGCGTACGCAACATAATTAAACCCGCTGGATTAGAATCTTCTTCTCCCTGGATTAACAGTGATGGGTGTACTGAAAAGACGTTGCTTCTCAGAAGCACTGGATTTATAGCACCACGGGGCACGGGGGGTGACTCACATTTGTAGCTCACCTCGTAGGTATCACATTACCCATGCAGCACTACCTCTACCATAATACCGACCTGTGTACAGCTGGCACTAAGTATCCGCCAAAAGTTGGCGAACCTGTATGTACGTGCTCTCTAGCCCTTTATGCTACACGTGGATATATGTGGGCCAGGGGAGGAGATTGATAAAATCATATTAACGTAAACAATTGGTCCAACTGACACCGAAAGGATCTTCTCATGCGTCCAGGGCGGCGCCTTAAGCCTTACAGGAACGAGCAGCAGCACCAGAAGAGGTCCCAGAGAGCGACTGTGCTGTGACCACCTGTAAAAAGTGGATGCGCTTTTTTCTCGGTAATATGAAAAGTGGATGCACTTTTTTTTATTTGGTTGACACGTGTAATATAAATTAGGGTTCCAAAAAGATCTTTGTGCCGTTGAGACTTTTCAGATTTTTCCTACCAAGGGTAAGAGAGTCATTTCATAAAAATAAGGAACAGAGACACACACAAGGACATAAATGTTAACCAAGGTAAGGGTTACTCACAAATCACAATCTTTACTTATTCTTTGATGCATTTCTCTTGTCCTTTTTTGAAAAATTGAAAACCATTGCCATCCATGCATCGATCAAAGGTATATCTTGAAATATTTATTATAATAAGAGTATGGAAAAAGAGTGGCACGCGGTCGGATGTCCATCTTGTGTCTATCTCTCTCCCACCACCATGGAAAGGATCATCGTATCTCTTCCATCCCACTCTGTCCATTGGTCAAGGCCACCCGCATATTTGGAGCGAATGACGTGCTCAACCTTTGCCTTAACTGTATACAATTCAAGTACAATGAAGAGTTATTTTTTTAACCGATTGAGGAAAAAAGAAGAATAATAATGGTAGTGATATTTCAAAAAATTGCATGCTGCTACAAATATTCATTTTCTTCCCTATCATTATTCCAACAAAAACACCACATTTATAATGCATAGTCAGCCTAAGTTATCCTGATTCATTTACGGGACTGCAAAGTGGAGACAATTGATAATAGAAGTCTAGCTTATCCCCGTTAACCAATAAAATCCATTTGCCATAAAGATACTAACTTGAATAAATTTTATCAATATGAAGACCAATTATAGAGAAAAAGATATGCATGGTTTTGGAAACCTCATATCGATGGCCACAGGAATAGAAGTTCTGCAAAATGCTTTGTCTATTATGGAGGCTTTCAACCCAGAGAACGGATCCAATTAAGTTGTTATACGTGATTGCTGCTTAGATTCTCTTTAGCTGGATTCCTATTAAGGGAGAAAGTTCTCTGTCTGAGAGTGTAGCCTACGACAACACTCCCATGAGTCTATCTCTCTCCTCCCCATATGAAAAGACACTTCTGCTCCCTTGTTTTGAGGAAGAGAGAGATAGACACATGTGAGTGCTAGCGTAGGTCACACTCCCAAACAGAAAACTACTTCCCTTCGATTTTATATTGATAATAATAATGATGATGATGACGATGACGATGATGATGATAAGGGCTCTCTTTAGTATGATCATTATCATCATCATCATCATCAATGTTGTTGTTGTTATTTTTTATTATTTACCATCACTTTTAATATTATTTTATCATTATAAAAAATTTAAGTATTTATACATTATTATTATTATTATCACCATTGTATTCTTATTATATCATTCTCATTCTCATTATAATAATAATTATTATTATTAGAGAGAAAGTTCTCTGTCCGGGAGTGTGGCTTATGCCAACACTCCCAAGAGTCTGTCTCTCTCCTCCCCATTTGAAAAGACACCTCTATCCCTTTGTTTTGAGGAGGAGAGAAACAGACACATGGGAGTGCTAGCGTAGGCCACACTCCCTGGCAGAAAACTACTTCCCTTATTATTATTATGTTGATCCCTACTAAATCCCTCAACTTTTTAAGTCATTAATAAATAAGCGATTCCAATGTTGGGTGATCTATATATTGACTAATGACTTGATACTTTTATAACTCAAATAGGTAATAGTGTTTACCAATAAATTTAATTGGTGTATTGGCTAGTGTCATGCTACTGTGCTAAACTGTTAGTTGCTTAAGTGATTTGACCCCTCAGTGATGACTGTCTATCAACTCTGAAAGGGATTATCCATAAACAAATAATAAACTAGAAAAGATCTAGTAATAGATCTTAATCCTTCATGATTGGCACCTCTTAAGTTGGTGTGAACCAGCCTTAGAAATTGATCATATGAACAAGCATAGAAAAATCTTGCTATTATATGCCCAAATATTTATTTATCTTTATGTACGTCGTTCTCTACATTTAAATTTAAATTTTGTATCACTTTCAATATACATTATATTAATATCCAAACTTGTTACAACCACCACATCAATACATAGAATTCCCAATTTCATGTTCTCCCTTTTTATTATGAGAAACTTGTCATTCCTTGTAGTGTCTATAAACATCTTCATGCAAAAAAATGAGAAAATGTATAAAGAGGTAATTTCCCTTCACTCACAATAAACGAAGAATTCCTTCGTCGATGGGTTTGGGTGTTTTGGGATGGGTATCGAAAATTGTTGGGAGGGCAATATGGACTTCAAACAGTAAGGGACATAGTAGTAATATAATCCTAGCACGAGCCTAGTAAGTTGCGATTTAGCCTAAGTCTTTCCATAAAGAGTAATTTTATTGAGAAGTTCCCATAATAATACCTTTCTCATCAAGAATTTACAATAACTGAAATTTCAAATGATGTGCACGCCAAACGAGATAACTCAATTGGCTTAGGATTCATAATGATCTGGAACATCGAATCCAGTCTTCTTTGCCAACTAGATTCTTTCCTTGGTTATCAGTTGCATATAACTAGCTAATGCTGTTGGGAATGCCCTTGGCGGATTCAATCTTCTCTTGATGGAGTAACTTGCTTACAGTGCTTTGGGGCTCTCTCCACACAGAGCATCAATCGTGAATCCTATATATGCCTAGATATATATATAATGATATGGAAGGGGATTGTCAAGTGAAAAAATACCATTTGATTCGCATGTTGTAGGCTCAGAGAATCTTTACTCACACATAATTGAAATTAGAGAAGTTCATCTTGAGCATGCAATAAATTTTTGGGAGAGGGTTCCTTATACTGCTCGAATGCAGTTTCAGGCGAATAAGGGAGCCTCCTTTGGAATTTGACAAAAGGGGGAGGGGCATCTATGGACATATCATCTGAACAATGATATATGTGTACAGAACTTTTTTCCAACTTCGGGAAAAAGAATGCTACACTGCCTTTGTACAAATTTATTTATACTATTATCACACATAATAAATAGTAGGCAAGAGAAAGATAACCGGTCGTGTAAGCCCCTGCATCAACTCGGTAGTCAATGAAAGTGTGCACATACGCATTGGTTTGGATGTGATTTTCGATTTCATTGGAGGTTGAATGTTTTTTCATGCACAAAGGCATTGGTTTGTGTCTAGGTGCAGAATATCAATTTAGAACCAAAATCGAAAATTGAAAACCCGCCATTGAAAAACTGAACCGAATCAAAGTAAATCGATTTGGTTTTGGTTTCCAAAACTATAATCTTTTATAGGTTCGGTTCGGTTTCAATTTCATGCCTAAAACCGTTAAACCAAATCAAATTACCTATTTTCAAACCGAATAAGGAACTGTATAAAATCATATTCTTTTTCAAAATTTTAATCAAATGTGGATGATAAATTCTTTTCCATTTTAGTGTTTGGGAAAAGTTTGGTGGACTATGATCTTAACAAATAAGGATTTTTTATTGGTTAAGATGTAAAAAAGTTAGTCCAAACATTTAAAATATGACCTAAACCGAATATGAAAACAAATTAAAACTCACTAAGAAATTGAATACAAAAATGAATAAAAAATCCAAATCGAACCGAAGATTCAGTTTTTTGTTTTGAAAATGTATTCCTATTTTTGTTTCGATTCGATTTTGATTTCTGTATTTTTAAACCCGAACCAAAATCAAACTGAATAACTGAACCGATTGACACCCTTACGCTTTAGCAACCGATTAGGGTTCTTTTCCCTTTTGCCTCCCAAAAAAACCAAAAATTAGATTAGGGTTATTTTCCCCTAAAAAGGGAGACTCACAAGACCACAATAACAAATGTACCTGAGAGTCGCATTTGCATGAAGGACCCATGACTTCAAAAATAGTTATTTTCAGAGGTCATACATCAAAGTATCCGATGTCTTGGACTACGAAGAAAGAAAGATGTAACAAATGGACGTCTGTAGCTTTAGGAGAAAAGTTTTCCCGGGGGGGTTGGGGGGGGGGGGGGGGTGTTGGATTAGAAAGTGAAATGACCACCTCATCCTAATGAAAGACAGAAATCCCCCATGATGCTCTAGCATGTTTTCTCATTGGCCTCCCTTATGTGCAGGGGCCACGCTCCCTTACAAAGAATACTCACCCCTGATTAGTGTACGCAGACTGCAACGCACCATAGTTTTCCTCTTAAATAAGGAATAGTGGCAGAATCATAATTCTAGAATAGAGAGAGATTTTCCAAAATCGAAGATACGCAGAGGCGCTCTATAAACTTCAATAAAACATTTTACCAAAAAAAAAAAAAACTTCAATATAACATAGTAGCGTCAGGGGCATATCTGTCAATTAGATAAATCAGGATTTTCTTTTTCGTAGAAGGTAAAATGGTACTTCTACCCAAAAAAACAAAAACAAAAAAGGTAAAATGGTACATAGTACATACCGTAAATCAGTGTTGTCTCCTAAATTAATTTCGGGTGTTACCAAAAAAAAAGAGGAGAAAATCGGAACTCGAGCCACGCCAAATAAAAGACTTTTCTGGAATCTGACAAAATAGACAGGGGTTTTGATGACATTTCACTTTTCACATAAACATTGATAGTGTGCAATTTCATTTTTGAGCTGCGTTATACAAAATCTTTTCTTTTTCCCTGAAACTTTGGCCAAAAAAAACTTCGAGCCTTTTTCAAACCGAAACCCTCCATTTTCTATTTAATCCGCCCTTCCACTTCCTCACGACTCATGTACTAGCTGCTCTCCGCCTCTCCCTCTTCTTCCGTAACACACACACACACACACACCTTCTCTCTTTCTCTGGGTGTTGTGCTGTCCCTCCTCCTATCTCTTAGCTACCAACCTTTGAGCTTCAAAAATGTCTTCCGCTTACCAGCTTCTCTTCTTCCCCCAAACTGCTTATTCATCTGTTCTCAGCATCGAAGTGGTAGCTTGTGCACTCCTTTTGTTCATGCTCTTTGGTTTCTGGTTTGCTCCAGGTGGGCTTGCTTGGGCTCTCTCGAAAGCTCAAGCTCGAATGGCAATCCCCGGACCATCTGGGTTTCCTCTCCTTGGGTTGGTATTCGCCTTCACTGGCCCTGCGACTCACCGTGTTCTTGCTAAGCTCTCCCAAGGGTTCAATGCCCTTCAACTCATGGCCTTCTCTGTGGGTTTCACTCGTTTCATCGTATCAACTCACCCGGAGACTGCTAAAGATATTCTTAACAGTTCGGCCTTTTCTGATCGACCTGTTAAGGAATCTGCTTATGGTTTGCTCTTTCACCGAGCCATGGGTTTCGCTCCCTTTGGGGAGTATTGGAGGAACTTAAGGAGAATATCGGCTACTCATTTGTTCAGTCCAAAGAGAATCGCTAGTTTTGGGACTTCCCGGAGTGAAATCGGTTTGAAGATGGTTGAGGAGATTAAGACTTCGATGGTGTTGAAGGGAGAGGTCGAGATGAAGATGGTTCTGCATTATGGATCGCTCAACAACGTGATGATGAGTGTGTTCGGGAGGAGTTATGATTTCAAGAAGGGTGGAGACGGGTTTGAACTGGAGAGAATGGTCAGTGAAGGGTATGAGTTACTTGGGATCTTTAACTGGAGCGATCATTTCCCTATTCTGGGTAGGTTGGACTTGCAGGGAGTGAGGAAAAGATGCCGAAAACTTGTCTCTAAGGTGAATGTGTTTGTGGGAAAGATAATTGAGGAGCACAGGAGAAGGAGGGTTAATGGGGTTCTGGGTGATGATAGTGTTGGTGATTTCGTCGACGTTCTGCTGGACTTAGAGAAGGAAGACAGGCTCAGTCAGTCAGACATGATTGCTGTTCTTTGGGTTAGCCATCTTCTCCTTCAATCTATTTTCCTCTCTTATCTCTGTTTTCCTTTTAATCATTATTGTAATTTGTTTTGCCTTGCCCAATATCTTTCTAAAGTTCCATTTTCCCATTTTAGATGTGTTGGTGATTTCTGTTTCATCTTTTATTATTTACAGCTGTGACTGATTAAACCCACTCTGTGATTTTGTTTTTACAGGAGATGATTTTCAGAGGGACAGATACTGTAGCCATTATTCTGGAGTGGATTATTGCAAGAATGGTGCTGCACCCAGAAATCCAGTCTAAAGCCCAATCTGAAATTGATGCTGTTGTGGGCACTACTCGTATAGTATCAGATTCTGATCTACAGAACCTCCCTTATCTGCAAGCAATAGTGAAGGAATCCTTGAGAATGCACCCTCCGGGTCCCCTTCTCTCATGGGCCCGACTTGCTGTCCATGATGTTCACATTGGGAACTACTTTGTCCCTGCTGGAACAACTGCTATGGTGAACATGTGGGCGATAACCCATAATGAAGCTATATGGTCAGAGCCCAATGAGTTCAAGCCTGAGCGATTCATGGAAGAAGACGTGAGCATTATGGGTTCGAATCTGAGGTTGGCACCTTTCGGGTCTGGGAGAAGGGTCTGCCCTGGTAAGGCTATGGGTCTTGCTACTGTTCAGCTCTGGTTGGCTCAGTTGCTTCAGAACTTCAAGTGGGTTCCTTCTGATTCTGGTGTGGACTTGTCCGAGTGCCTGAAGCTTTCTCTTGAGATGAAGAATCCATTGGTATGCGGTGCTGTTCCAAGGAATGTTTGATGTTTGCCTTGATTCTGGGTCTGTGGTTTCTTTTTTGATGGGTGTATGGAAGAAGTTACTTACTCTACTTAGTTGTAATAGATGGATTAAGATTGGAACTTAGGTTTAGTGAAGAAAAAACTTGCTAGTTAATTAGGTTTTCTTGTTTTGAGGCTTTTGTTCTGGGGCCTTTTTTACCTTCTTCCACCTTCTTTTGTGTATTGCTGATGCTGCTGATATGGTGGAATGTGGATGTTGGGTTGGGCTCATGTTTCATTATATACAATGCCAACTTGCGACTGATTTTCTATATTGACAAGTATTTCTCTTCAGATGTGATGGTAAATGGATCTTTAATTTGTAATTTTAGCTATCAAGTGGTCATGGGTTTGAGTCTGGAAACAGTCAAGTCTCTTTGCGAAAGTAGGGGGAAGGTTACGAACATTATGATCCTCCCCAATAATGTTCCTCCCCAGACCCTGCGGTGGCAGGACCCGAGCGGAGCCTCGTGCATTGGCAATTGGGTATTCCCTTTTAGTTTGAATCAATAAATTTTCAAGTATCACTTTAATACCGAAACTTGGAAAATGGAGATGAATGTTTCAAAGTTGGTCTGCTCATCTGTTTTGCTCTTTTATATTCAAAGTTGGAAGTGGGACATGAATGTTTCAAGAAACAGAATGACCTTTTTGCTGATTATGCATGGGTTCTACTGTAACTTGTCCAACATAAAAAAAGGGTTACCACCTTCTCTGAGTAAAAGCTTTACGTGTTGCCTTACTAAGTTAGCTAATTGGTGAATGGTGGTGGCCTTGTGGGTTGGCTTTTTTTAGCTGATCACGGCATTCATCTTATGCCCAACCTTAATATCACTTCAAGTCTTTGCTACTGTTTTAATTAGATATCGCATGCTCTGAATCAATTTCCTTATTTCATTGTGTATTATTACTCATGATATGATAGCTGTGCCTTCCTAAGTAAGTAAAAGTGAAAGAAAAATATGGTTGTGTTCCTCATGATATGATGCCTATGCCTGCCCTAGCAAGCAAAAGTGAAAGGCACCCCAAAAAAAATTCTTGGTGTTCATATTGGGGGGCTTTTGTTAGGTGAAGGTTTGGACATGTTTAAGTATTTATCATTCATCCAACATGTGACAATCTACATGTCAAGTCAATGTAAAAAATTATGCTTGAAGTGAATGAATGAAAGCTGATACATTGTATTTTTGTTTTGCCTTCCCATGTTGAATGTTCTACCATTTTAGGGTTGAAGAATTTTTAATGAGTGAAACCATTCTCTATATATGTTTTTCTTGTTTAATCAATTGATCGTTAATCCTCGAATTGAAAACCTTGATTGCAAAACAACACGAAATCGAATAAAGTAGAAACTTTGATCTACAAGAACAAAAGAGATGGCAACAATTAAAAGGATCAAATTGGAAAAATTGAGCAATGAAGTAATTCAACTTCTTCACACTTTAGAAAGTCAAAATAAAGGACAGAGAGGAAAAAGAAAAACTAAGAAAAGAGAAAGAAGAAACTATAATATAATTGATAAGAGTAGCATGAAGCCATGAACCCTAAAGATTGTTGTAGGAGTGTTGTTTGAGAATCCTGAAACCCTAAAGAATTTCAGACAAAAATAACCTTGCACAATCAGACAAAATGAGAGAGAGAGAGAGAGAGATGGTGGCAGCCGGCTAGAGGTAACGGGGCAGTGGGGGAATCAAGGCGGAGCTCACTGCGGGTGATTGGTTGGGAGGGGTAATTAGGGGTCATAAGGTATCAGGGGAGAAAGGATGGAAGTTTTCTCGAGGAGTTAGAAAAGAAATTTTGAATAGGAGAGTTTGAATAATTACAAAGCAAGTATAGAGGACTGATAGAAAATTTCGCTTAAAACAACCACCTGAGTCAAATTATTAACAAAATACCATAGCAATGTATTAATTTTTTTTTTTGGGGGTTAAAGAACGCCACCTGATTGTGTCCAAGGTGTGGACACTATGCCTAGACACAACTGGGCATGAAATGACCGCCCAGCCCTTACCATGGCACTTGAATTTTCTGCCCTGGAATGGGGGCTGGGTGGTAGTTCCATGCTCAATTATGTCTAGGCGCAATGTCCACGCTTTGGACACGACCGGTTAGCGTTCCTTATCCTTTTTTTGTTTTATTTTGGGGGGGGGGAATCTATATAAAAAACCCATTTCTTTAAAACAATTACTGGCCAGAATTCAACAAATTGGCAAAATACCATGAGATCCAGAGTTTATTTTAATACTCCTTAACACAATTGAGTCTCTTAATTGGTTTTGATTCTTCATGAGATCTCTAATGTGGTGCCATAATGGGGTTGATTGAGGGAGTACCTGATCTCTTAGAAAGTGAAAGTTAAGAAAAGGAATTAAGCCCTATACAGCCCTAAAATTAAGCACATGTTCGCACTCACATGCCTCAATTAACCATTGGTTATATGATAATATTATATCCTTATTACTTTATATATGCTTGCATGCCTTTGTGCTCCTTTATCCCTTGCAAAACCTTTTGAATGAAACATAGTTGTTTAATTATTCACTAAACATAATATGATTCATCAGTTTTAGGGTTTGTGGTCATTAACTAATTAATATGAGCTTTTTTCTTTTGATTTGCCCTTTACAGTACAACCACCAAATGATTCCAGAATAAGAACTCAAGCCCAACCATGATGTGGTTAACCTCTTTTGTGGGTTCCAAATCCTTGACAAACTAAATCTTGGAGGTGTCTCTCTGCCCCTTAAATGCTCTTCTCCTTTTTAACATGCTTAGGGGATTTGTACAAGTTGCTTTGTTTTCTCCTTCAACTGATTCTCATTCTTCTTCTATTTATGTTCCTTTGTTAGCCATTGCATTATTATTTTAAAATTGAGAATATCATTTTGTAAATCAAAATTGGTGAAAAAAGAATCGTAATCTTAATTTTATTTGCCCTTTTAGATAACGTATTTTTTCTTTTAATGATGGTAAAATCCTATCATTTTACACATGAACTTGAAAAGCATGCAAATTAAAACAATGGCAGTTCTTGAGATTTGAGAATAACATTAGCTTTAGGACCAAGTATTGGAATCCCTTTGTCCAATTTTTTTTTAATTTTTTTGGGTATGAATGAAATTATATTCAAAGGAGCAAAGAGAATCTTTCTCCTCAAAAAAATAGAAGGAGAAAAAAAAAAATACGAGGAGAAAGCTTTACAACAAAACAATAGACTAACATACAACCAAATCAAACTGAAGGGAAACTACTTAAGGAGGAACAAAAGGACATAATTAACCCTAATAGCCAATCACCTGATTATGATGATAGAATCATGGGTGGATCTTTCACAGTGAAGGAAGGAAGGAGAACTTTCCCCCCAAAAAAATAATGGTAAGTTACTCTTAAATTTTTTTGAAAACATTTTTTTTCATTACTGTCTTCAAGAATTTTTGAGAATAAGACAAATGGCAAAGAAAAGAAATTTACAATTTTTTCTACCACTTTAGTTACAATAAAATAGTACCCAATTTTTATTTTGGGTGCAAAAAATGTAGTACCCAAATTGAATTTTAGATATGGAAGTTTCTAATTGGAACTATAGTGGTTAAAAGTTGAAATCTGACCATGACACTGATTTTACTACGTGGTTGAAAATTTATCGACAAATATCACAAGGTCCCTCTATTCACATGTTAAACTTCAGTCCAATCAGAGTTTTTGTATGATAAAAATGATTTCAGGACTTTAAGAGTGTGGGTGCATGAAACTATAGTGGATGTTTAATGAATATACATGAGAAGATATTGCATTACATTGCAGGGTAAATGATTGAATTTGAGACAAAAATTTAACTTGTGATCAAGCTAGTGAATTCCCTAAATATCTAACGATCAAATTTGTGAAAGAATCAGATCATATAATTGTTATTTAAATTTTCCCAATTGCAGCTCAGGTTCTCCTATCTTGTACATTGTAGTTACAATCACACATGCAAGAGTGTGCAGTATCAGATGGATTATTAATTAATTCCACTTAAATGAGTGAATCCCATGTGTGCATTTAAATCATTGGAGACTCTACACAATAGCAAACTCAAAGCATCTCTAAATAAACATGCAAATTATCAAAGGCATTGGTGCTAAAAGAAAAGAACGCTAGAGGGCATCTATTATTTTATATATATATATATATATATATATTCTTTGACCATTAACTATATAAGTTGCTAGAGAATTTAGAGACTGTAGGCTTTCTCTAGGCAGCATTATGAGAATAGACAAAAAAAAAAAAAAGAAAAAAAAAAAAAGAGAAGGAAGGGCGGGGGGAACATAGTGAAGATAGGGTTGGGGGCCTATATGTGTTTAATTACGGTCAAGGTGCACTAATATTATGTCAACTAATTTAAAATTTACAATGAAGCTTTCTCAAAATTATTGTTGAAACAACATTTTTTTTTTTGGAATATTAAAAAGAGCTTTATTCAAGAGAACATGTAACACACATGGTTTCTAAATTACAAGCATCAAGAATCGGGACGTGGAGCGATAATGGTTAATCAATCCTACACATTATGGACCAGCCTTTCCTAGCAAGGGAATCAACTTTATTTCATGATCGATGTTGGCTTTGTTGAAATAATATCGACAATTTTACTTCTAAAGTACAAGCATCAAGAATCCATGGAGTAGATAATGGTCAATCAATCTTACACTTTAAAGACAAACCATGCGTTCGTAACAAGAGAATCAACTAAACTATTGAAACAACATTGATAACTTGTCGAATCACGTATATCCTTATTTGCATTGAGTGATTATTTTTTTTATTAACCCACCCAAATTTGATCCGCTAGAACCCCACCCATTACAACCTCTAAAGTACTAAACTACCCACCCCTGACCCCACTACCATCTTTTTCATTCTCCATAGGGCCAATGAAAACATGAAGATTCTACCAAATCTGTTATATTATGAAATATATAAGCACATGGAGTGGAACTAAACTATTCAAGGACTGACTTGGTGAAGGTATGATTTGGGCGGCCATGCACCTTTCCTTTACCAAAACTATAATAAACTAAATGTAAAGAGAGGTGGCTGAGATTTTAGTCACTCAAAGCTACTTAAGAGAATGATTAAAATTAAGAAGAAAAGAAAAGTGCCTAAGAACATTGTTACCCTTTAGCTTTCATGCTTAGATTGGATGATTAGTGTGATCATCATATTCTCCTGTTGGATTCTTTCCAAACATCTCCAAAAATGGTTATCTATTGGATATTTTGGATATTATACACTCTACAATCTTTTGTACATGTGGGTTAATTAGGAGTTAGGAAGTATATCTATATTAACAAATCCAAGTTGAGAAATCTAACGGTTTTTAAAGCATCAAAAGTCTCTTAGGAATGTGATTTGATTTCAGTGAATTATGGTTTCCATGCCTTCCCTCCTAGACCTTTCACATATAGGCAACTGTTCATATGAGGTGGGTTAAGCTGTCTAACAAGCTCTCTAATCATACATTCCTTCATAATCGTTGCCACTAGCTAAGTACTTATTGATCATGATAGGTTAATTATATAAAGTTCCAGAACATGTTGAGTCAACTTGGCGAGACAATAAGGCTGTGTTTGATATGCATTCTTGGAATGCATTCTAGGTTGATTTCGCATTCTCGAACGATAAAAATAGTTTTTACTAATTTTCTATCATAGGAATTTACGATGACTCTCTAAATTTCTGTCGCAAAAGAAAGACGATATGTGCATGTTATGTGGGTATATATGCTTGCGGATCTTTATCACCTCTAGTTGGCTGCCCGGCCCGGTTCCCCAGTTCCTCTAACAAAGGGGGGCTGAAATGACCTCTCTATCCATGCCCAAACACTTTGCCCGGGTGGAGTCCACCATCCCCCTATTAGAGGAACTGAGGAACTGAGCCGGTCAGCAAACTGGAGGTGATAATTTTCCATATGCTTGCATATCTGGGTTGATTGCTTTGGGTTTCAGGCGATGGACACTAACATTGGAACACTTATTGCAGCCCAAGCAAAGGCAACATCAGTTTTAACCAAAGAAATTGTCAAAGGCAACATCAGGCCTCCACTCATTCATGCCTGTTTTTGGACCTCCTATAATAATAATAATGCTAGTGGATGATAATGAAAGTTGTTGAATAATTTAATTTTTTTAAATATTAGTATTATTTTTTTAATTTTTTAAAAGCATGTGTTAGAGGGTTCTTTTTCGAACAAGCACCTAAGTGTTCATTAAGTGTCACTATTGGAAAATAATGCCAGAATAGTCAACAAACATGTTATAAGAAAATACACAGTTTAAACGAGTGCAGCAATTACCAGAGGAGCTTGCGAGGATGTTTTATTATGAAGGACAATTTACATGTACTCGATTGCACCAAAAGGGACATCTAGAGAAACAAAAGTCCAAAGTTGATATCCTTAATTACCATGCGAAACCTAGAAAAACTAAGTAGAAAACCACAATTGGGAGAATTTTGCATCGGTAGTTTGTGCAATATACAAAGGATTTTTTATATCCATTTATTTCACTAGTAATATGGTACTTGAATTTACAAAAAAAAAAAAAAAAAAAGATTTCTGAGGGAGAGTTACCGCCCAGGCGTCCACACCCGGTCATAGAGGGAGCAAAATGACTGCCTCACCTCCCATGAACGGTGGACATAACGTTTGCCTGATGCTTCTGTGCGCCAATCCCATTGGACCCAGGGGCTATGCTCCCCCACAGGAAACACTTCATAGGCAAAGGAATTTGGGTTTGTGGTTACAAGTCACATAAGTGCAAAGTTTGCCACTTGCATGTTGAGACATTGTAGAATTGAATATATTTTTTGTGATTCTAAGTTGTGTATTTCTGTGATTTTTTTTAATTTTTTTATGGGTAATCAGAAAAGTGAATCAAAATAAAACAATAATGTTCTTAAAGAAAAACAAGGAAGACAAGCCAAACCAACAAAAAGAAAAACATAACCAGGAACCTTACAAGACAAGTCTTATGACAAAATTCCAAAATCACCAAATTATGCTAAAGAAGGTGAAAAGGGATAAGACCTAATCAGCTTTAAATAGACCTACTACACAAATTAAAACCGACCATTGAAATAAAACAAGGTAAAAGATGGCTCTAATAGGGAATAATCAAGACAATCCAATCCTTCCACTAAGTTTTTTCTCCCTTTGACACATCAAGACAATCCAATCCCTCCATATTGCTCCTTCTCACTTTGAAACTGCAAAAAGAAGCATAAAAATTTAGGTACTATACTCAGATTAGAGCATTTTGTTTCCATTTCTGATGAAATCTGGCTCCCAATGAGGTTAAATGATCTAGCATGTTACTTGAATCACACTTGAAAACCAAAAGGATCCTGTGCAGTACCCTGCCCGGGCTGCACGTGCAACGTCGGACACAGCGAGACGTGAAAAGACCACCTCAACCTTGTTCGGGCAAGGCGCTTGGGCAGAGGTAAGGTGGTCTCTTCACGCCTCGCTATGTCTGATGTTGCATGTGCAGCTCGGGTAGGGTGCTACACAGGAGCCGAGTCCACTTGAAAAGCGTACTTGCACGATTCCCAATTTTCCATTTAACGTGCTTCTCAACTATAAATTTGTATTTAATAATTTTATTCCAAACATAAGCAATTAGTTGGTTTCTTAATGGTCCAAATAGAACCCACTCTCGAAGATCTTGAATAAACCCAATTAACCCACATGCTATCATTCTTAGAAGCAATTTTCCAAATTAGCTTCATGATGGATGCCTTATTAATATTTGTCGCTCTTCTTAAATTTAGACCTCGATCAGTCATCTAAAGGTAAGCAAACTCTTTCTTAACTAATAGAATGGAAAAACTTGTTATCATCAATACCTTTTCAAAGAAGAGTAGACACAAGGGATTCAATCTTTTTATGTATGGAACTAAGGAAATAAAATACCAGACCACTAAATGAAAAATTCTTGCATTACAAGTACAATTCAATGACTAGTATTCTGGCAAAGGAGAGAAGACTAGCTTCCCATAATTATAATCTTTTACGAAGCCTATCAAGAATAGGGGTATAATGACAAGCAATTGAGGCTTATGGAATAAAAGAGAGAGAGAGAGAGAGAGAGTAAAAAAGGGAAAACCTAAACTCATCGTCTGAGTCACTAGATTTTGAGAAGGGCAAGTCGAGTAGGAAAACTTGTTTTTCAACTATGCTTTAAAATACATGAAAATGATATATTACGAACAAAATTATTTATACATATGAATGTATGAACAATTGATGGAAATTGAAAGTATTGTCTGGCCCATGTTTTTAAAAAAATACGATACTGCAACTTAAAATAAACATAACTTTTTCATTCTGAATCCAATTTTTATGATTCTTAATGCGTTGAAAAGCTTATATCTCGAGTATTTTATAATGGAATAAAATTAAGAAACCAGTTTAACTAAATCATATTGGAAAATCTAATTTAAAATAGGTCCCATGAGGCTAATAATGGAATCTTTTATAAAATTATGGGAAACAAAGTCATATTCAAATACAAAGATTTTAATAATAAAAATCATATAAATTATAAGAAAAGTAGTGTCTTTGTCCATTAGTGTGGCGTACGCCAGCATTCGCATGTTTCTATCGTGAGCGGGGAATCTTCACGTACATGAGCGCACGTAAATGACTCACAACCGTTCAGATAGAATCAAATCTTTGAGAATATTCCATCTGAACGGTTGTGAGTCATTCATGTACGTGAGCGTACATGAAGATTCACTGAACTGGGTGTTTCTATCTCTCTCCTCCTCAAAACAAGGAGGCAAATGTGTCTTTTCATATGGGGAGGAAAGAGATAGACTCATGGGAGTATTGGCATAGGGCACACTCTCGGGCAGAGTTCTGTTTTCCAAATTATGAAACTTGAACAGATTTCAAGATTGTTTGACCCACCATTGACATGGTCAATTATTTTCTAGGCATTTTGAGAATTTATAAGGTTACATCTCTCAACTATTTTGAGATGTTTCAAAACATTAACGAGGAGTTAAATAAAACCTTTAAGGCTATAAAATAGATCCCACACATTATCCAAGAGCATCTGTTCATACACAAGCATTGAATGACAAAATGAGATGTCTACATTTACATTTTCGAAACAACAAATAAATCGACCAATGCCAAAGCTGTCTCTGATCGACAACCAAGTGGTCAACAATCCATCTTCAAACTTTGTGAAATCCAACTTTTGTGTTCCATTATCACATCCATTCTAGCAGGCCCAACTAAGTAGGACCAACAGTACCTTCTTGGGAGGTACAAGTACAAGGCCGTGGTTGACCTTTAAGCCCAGTCCAGCACAGACTCGGCCCACACCCATTGACGATCCTTTCCAGAGTGCAAAAGTCCAGAGTCCAGACAGACACCACTCCACCATAGTGGCAGTGTCCCTCTCATCTCTCCCCAAAAGACGAGACCAGATGCTTTGCTAATTGCTTCCAACCTCCAGCCTGGCCAGCTGGCCTTCTAACGTCTTTCTCTTTCATTTCACATTCTTCTTCCGAGCTCCACAGAGTCACGCACGGTCTCTCGCCCTCTCGATGGATTTCTCAAGTCCTCCAGGTGCTCGCAAAGGTTTCAAGAGATCCGAATTGTACTCTACAGTCCTCATTCATGGCGACGGTGACGAAGAAGAAGAAGAAGAAGAAGAAGAAGAACAGCGGCGAGGATACAAGCGTGCAGACGAAGAAGAAGACATTTACGGAACGATGCTCTACAAAGACCAGAATGATGATTCATCTCTTCCTCCTCTTCTTCAACGTGTTCCGAAGGACTTTGGGGCCATGGTGGACGACGACGATGAAGATTATGACGGTGGAGATTTCTCAGGTACCATGATTGTTAAAACCAATCGCAATCGATCTTCTCCGTCGACCTCATCGGCAGCTTCGGCTAGGCGTATGCGTAATTCGTCTTTTGGAGATCGGAGTCATGTCAGTCCGAGGAAGAGAATGGAAGAGGAAGACAATTACTCGACGTTTGTGGTGAAATCGACGGTTCGCTCGAGTGAGGAGTCCTTGACGGGGACTGTTGTTAGGAGAACTGGTAGTGGTGGAGCGGGTTCTTACTCGTCTTCCACCATGAGTAAGGCCGTGGTGAGCATGCAGGCTGTAGGGGAATTAGGGTTCGGGAAGCAGAGGAAAGGGAGTTCTTCGTCACAGGGCGAGGAGAGTCGACAGCAGCTGCCTAGGAAGATGTCGGTTAGTTCAATACCTGAGAGCATTACGAGGGAAGATCCTTCTTCTAAGTACGAACTGCTCAACGAACTAGGTGAGTCTTCGCCCCATCAGGAATTGGAGTGGAATGTGAAATTGTTTTTAGAATGTTTTAAACCGAGGGGAATTGTGTGGGATTTTGTTTTGCGTTTTGTTTGTTCAGTGACTGTGTAATGAAATTGGCATGGTTGGCAGGCAAGGGTTCGTATGGAGCTGTTTACAAAGCTAGAGATCTGAAGACTTCTGAGCTGGTTGCCATTAAAGTTATATCATTATCTGAGGGGGTGTGCACCGAAATTTCCCCCCTCGTCTTCCTTTTTAATGTAATAATATGGCAACTGATTGGATTAATCACGTTGTGCTCTCTGCAGGAGGAGGGATATGAAGAGATTCGCGGTGAGATTGAGATGTTGCAACAGTGTAGTCATCCAAATGTGGTGCGATACCTTGGAAGCTACCAAGGAGAAGAATATCTTTGGGTACTGTAGAAAAGCACTGACTTATACTGTTTTCCTGTCCTTACGTCGTCAAGATTATGTGGTGCTCAAAAATCTTATTGGTTTTTAGGGGCACATTTTACATCTTATGCTTTAGTGGTAGTATTTTGCAGATAGTTATGGAGTATTGTGGGGGTGGTAGTGTGGCTGATTTGATGAACGTCAATGAGGAGCCTTTGGAGGAGCATCAAATAGCATACATTTGCAGAGAAGCATTAAAGGTGCTATTCCTATTAATTGTTTTAAATATGAAAGTTGTTTAATGCAATCTACATAACACGAAATATATAATTCATCCATCAAAGTATTATTGGAACATATGGATGTGAGGTCCAAAACTTGTACTTGTTATTTTGTAGAATGTACAACTCCTGTTTTGCTTGGATTTCTTTTAGCAAAAGCTTGTCTGATCTTGCTAACCATACAACTGAGCCATCTCTGTCCGGAGTGGACTCACAAACTTTCCTGCACTTGGTGTTTTTGATAATTAGCCTATGGTTTATGTATTTGATGGTTGCATTGTTGTGGAATTGAAGGTTTATTCTATTTGATGTAGGGTCTATCTTATTTGCACTCAATTTTCAAGGTTCATAGAGACATTAAGGGTGGTAATATCTTGCTTACCGAACAAGGAGAGGTCAAGTTGGGTGAGTATTCTTCAACAGTATATGTTATAGACTTATAGGTCTTAATCAATTGAAATAATTGTTAGAAACAGTGGGAGAGGACGGAAGGAAAGGAAAGAACAAAAAGAGGGATTGTGCTTATTTTCTTTCAATTGTGCAATTTCCATTCTATCTGATGTATTCAGTATCTAATTTTATGAGAGAAAACCTTATTTATATCAACAGCCAGTATGGCTACTATGATATCAAGATATAATTCCAAAGTTTGGAACTGGAGCCATATATTTTAATTTCACCAATCCTGCATGATGAAAAGAAGTTACCGTGAGGGTCCATCGTGCAATATTAATTTGTAAAAACCTTTGCGATTTATCCTAGTGATAATACCAATTAGCTCCCCAATTTCTTGAAGTTGGCCGGATTTTCAAAAGTTCTATAGTGACCAACAAGCATTCAACAACAACACGAGTAGAACAATAAGTATTGGAATCCCATGATGTCTCGATAGAATAAAATTAGAGTTTAACCTATCAATTTCACTCAAATCCGGCAAGTGTAGGTCTTTCAGTCTTATCATTTAACCAGATTGTTTATAGAATCTAGAACCAGAAAAGTATGCAGGCTGACTTGTATAGAAAAATATGCAAAAAGAAGTCAAAATTTATGAAACTTGGTATATCAACTGCACTACCACTCTACTACTTCTGTGCAAACTTCCTGCCTGAGGGAGAAACTGTAGGTGGTCTTAGGATTTTCTATGCGTATCTACCCTTCTGGTATTTTCGGGGAAAGAATAATAGCAGTTTCATGATTCAAGTAAAATCTGATAATAAGAGTACTTAGCTGTGCTATTGTAGGGACTGAACCATCTAGTTGCTGTGTGGCAAGAGGCCAAAGGGCAGCTAGCCCTTTGACCTCTGCAAGATCCATTTAGGGTTCAATTCGCTGGCTCGTTCAGTTGGTAATGTTCACTGATTTGTAATGCGGTCAAGTTAGACGTCAGTATCTTTATGTTGAAAAACATTTTATGAAAGATAAGGTGTGTTGATTTGGAGGTATTTTAGAATTTTTAGTCACAATTAGTAAGTTAAGGGCTGGGGAGATTTATCGTTGGCCTTTATTTATTTATTTTTCTAAACAAATCTCAAGTTTATGACCCATGTTTGGTTGGTAGAAGTCTTAATTGGTCTTTGGTTTTTCTAAAACTGATATATAAAAATGTCAGTCCAAAGCTTGCGAGTTGAATGAAATCTAGTTGGAATTTTTTTTCTTCTAAATTACCCCAAGTAGGATTGGATGAAAGATCCTTGAATAATCAGAAATTGTACAACATTGAAGAACAAAGAGAGCTAAAACAAACCACCCAGGCTTCACACCGCAAGATGTCGACGGATCAATCAAACACCAATCCCACCATACTTGATCAAACACTAGACCAAATCTTCAGCCAAGAAGAGAAAGTTGCAGAACAGCAACTTTGGAGAGATTTATTTTCAAAATTGTAAGGTATAGAGGAGCCCCACAAATTTATTTATTTATAAGGGCCAAAGCCCAAATTCCTATTCAACTTAGGAGTATAAGACTCCCTAGCCGACTTTATTACATAACACATCCTCCCTATGAAAACCGTGAGGAGGAATGGATGACTTAAAAGTTATGTGATCACTTAAAAGTGTCACCTGACCACTAAACCAAAAATAAAACTAAGTAGAGAAGCTAATCTCGTATGCAACCTAATTATCCATACTTTAGGTCCATAAAATTGACCGATTACATTGAAAACCCATGGGTTCAAAGGCCCAACATGTATATAACCTAACCCTAGACTTATTCCTAAGCAAAGAAGCCCAGTTTGGTGATAAATCAGCATCAGGTGGAGTTTAAAAGGAGATACCTTGAAATCATTTACTAATAAAGTGGTAAAGTGGTCAAACAAGGAAAGTGGGACTTTGGGGGAGACACTAATACGATATGGAACGAGGTAACTACTTGTATTAAGAAGGCCGCTAAAGATGTCTTAGGTGAATTGAAAGGAAAACGTCATTCCTCTAGGGAGACTTGGTGGTGGCATGATGAGGTTCAAGCAACATTAAGACTAAGAAAGCCAGTTTTAAGGCATGGCAAAGGACTAAGGATGTAGAGGATCTAAAAAGGTATAAATTTACCGGAAATGAAGCTAAGGAGATTGTGGTAAAAGCAAGGGCGAAGAAATATGAAGATCTTTATAACAATTTAAGCACAAAGGAAAATGAAAAGCTATCTATAAGATAGCTAAAACAAGGGAAATGAAGAGTAGAGATCTCGACCATGTTAGATGTATTAAAAGTGAGGATGGTAAAGTGCTAATAATGGAAGAGGACATTAAGGGGAGATGGAAAGATTATTTCTGTAGCCTACTAAATGAAGACATTTCGAGTAATAGTGTCCCGGAAGACTGCATTACCCACCAATACAGCACATGTTGTAGTCTTGTAGATATATATGAAAAATTTGGGTGTTAGAAGTAAAAAAAGCTTTAAGGAGGATGAAAGTAGGCAAGATATCATGTCCAGATGAGGTCCCAATTGAAGTGTGGAAGAGCTTAGGAATCAATGGCTTGGCTAACCAAGCTGTTTAATAAGATTATGGGCATAAGGAAAATGCTAGATGAATGGAGGAGAAGCATTGTGGTTCATAGTTGTCAAGGCGACGCCTTGGCGTCCAAGCGCCTTGTTCCCGCCTTGATTTCTGTTGTCACCTTAGTCACCTAGGTGATGCCTTGTCGCATTGTTGGTGTCGACTTGTTTTTTAGCCCTCTCAATCGCCTTGATTCGCCTAGCCGCCATAACAACTATGTTGTGGTTTCGATATACAACAATAAAGATGATATTCAGAGCTGCAATAACTATAGAGGCGTAAAACTAACGAGTCATACTATGAAATGGGCTAGAATGATATTATCAATTGTACCTCGGCCAGGGATAAAGCTGCTTTTCTCCGGAGCAATAAGATTAGGCATAAGAGGGCGAATCCTGTTCACCAAAACCTTAGAAATAATTTTATACATCACATTGCAAAGCCCAATAGGTCTAAATTGACTAAGAGAGACCGGGTTAGCCATTTTTGGGATGAGCGTGATGAGAGTCTCATTCAGCCTTTCTGGTATTCGACCAGTACAGAAGACCATTTTGATGATAGAGTTGCCTACTACTTCCCAATATTTTTGGAAAAACAGAGCTTGAAACCCATCCGGACTTGGAGCTTTAAAGGGACCAACAGAGAATAAACCAGCTCTAATTTCATCCTCTGTAATCTCACAAAGAAAAGAAGTCTGAGGAAAGAGAGTTCTTTCTGGCATCCGTTGTAAATTCTCATAATCTTTGGAGTATAACTGCTTAAAGTGATCGAACGCCATCTGTTTCAAGCACATACAGTCTTAAGATATTTATCATTTGCTTTTGTATTTCCCGTACTCGTCCGTAAGTAAGTAAGAAAATGTTTTCTTTTTGTTTCTGACTTGACTGTCACTATCTTATCTTAACCCTCTGATTGTGTGACGGCTGTAGACAGTTTCGCGAGGAAGGTAACGATGGCGGGTGGCCAGGTAGAGGTAACAAGGTACGGTGAAGTAGAGTTGGTCTATCAACTAAAGCTTGATGGGAGAGGGTATTGAAAACAACTTAAAACAAGACTCTACTATTACAGAGAACCAATTTGGTTTTATGCCAGGAAGATCAATGACAAAATCTATTTACTTACTTAGGAGAGTCATGGAAAGACTTAGAGATTGCAATAAGAAACTCATATGGTTTTTGTTGACATGGAAAAAGCTTATAATAGAGTCCCTAGAGAGTTAATTTGGCAAGTACTAGGGAAGAGAAGTGTTTCAAGTAAATATGTTGACATAATTTATGTATGATGGTGTCGTGACTAGTGTAAGAACTGTGGGGGGGGGGGGGAGTTAATGTAGTGAATTCCCAATTACAATTGGGTTACATCAAAGATCAGCTTGGAGTGCTTATTTGTTTGCGCTTAGCATGGATGATTTAACCAGAAACATTCAAGATGGGGTTCCTTGGAGTATGTTTTTTTGCTGATGATATTGTTTTGGTGGATGAGACAAAAGCAGGGATTAATACCAAGTTGGAGTTATGGAGATCAACCTTGGAATCAAAAGGTTTTAAGATAAGTGGAACTAAGACGGAGCATTTGGTGTGTAACTTTAGTTACACTAGGACGAATAATGAGGTGGTGAAAGTTGATGAGAGGGAGATTCCGCAAAGTGATTATTTTAGGTATCTAGGCTCAACCATTAATAAAGAATGTGATATAGAGGATGATGTTTTACAGAGAATTAGGATAGGATGGATGAAGTGGAGTGGTGCGTCTGGAGTATTGTATGATCGATGTATTCCCTTAACACTTATAAAGGAAATTTTATAGCATAGTAATACGTCCGGCTATGATGTATGGTGCGGAATATTGGGCAGTTAAGAAGCATCATGTAGACAAACCCAGTGTAGATGAAATGAGGATGTTGAGATGGATGTGTGGCAAAACTAGGAAGGATAAAGTAAGGAATGATCATATTAGAGCTGATTTGGGAGTAGCTCCGATACATGGTAAGCTACGAGAAAGTTGTTTGAGGTGGCATGGCCATGTTCAATGGAAGCCTTTGGATGCTTCAGTATGGAGGAGTGATTTGATTCAGATTGGAGGAACTAAAAGAGCCAGGGGCAGACCTAAAATGACCTTAGGAGAAGTGGTGAGGAAAGACAGCATAGTTTAGGCCTTGTATCAAGTGTGACCTCGACTAGAGCTGATTGGAGGGCAAAGATCCATGTAGCTGACCCCATTTAGTTGGGACAAGGATGAGTTGTTGTTGTATAGGTTTTTAATAAATTTAAAGAATTTTATTTAAGGGTTAAACTCCTAAGCCCCATAAACCTTTCTGAGGTATTACAAACCTCAAAATCCAAAGCAAGCTACAAAAAAGCTTGTCTGTTACATCTCATGTTGTTTATATTATCTTCTTTGAACTCTTAGCATCAAGAAGTCCAAAATAGCAAAGGGTGTGGGTCCTTAGGCTAGCCATTACCCTACAAGCAGCTTACCAAGTGACTTTTTTTCCCTTCCTCTTTTCATAAATAGGTTCGAAGTGATTTTTAAGATGCAACTATTTCTTTCAATGAAAAATCGACTTAGTTATAGTTGCACAATAGCCACCAAGTTCTCTAGCTTTGAAGGACGTCAGACTTCCATGTTTGGCAGCATGTCCTTGAAATAGGCTTTCATGTTCCAGTCTTCTCTTCTTAGGGTTTGGTTGAAGCCTCGCCCTTTTTATCTATAGGTCAGAGGCACGGATGTTTTAATTTTAATTTTTTATGTAGTCACCCATGAAGTTGGATTTTTTCTATGAACTGTGCTTGGATTGCTATTCTCGAGTTTGTCATGTGATTGAAGTCTTGAGCACTTAACGGGAGGTATTTGGGCTGAAATGATGGGGCAACCTGCATCAATCTTAAGCCGTAGGAACTAGATAAGACTCTCCAGGGAGTACTTATTAATCCAGAAACTAAAAATGATGTAGCATTGTTTCAATTTGCACTGATATGGGGGCCAAACACCAATAGCCTGGTGCGTGGAATTGCTGATCAAAATTATAGCCAAAACCTCAAAACCCTGAAAAAGTAACAAAATGAGAACCCCTGAACTTGACCTCCCTTTACCATAGTTTTTCCTGTAAACTCAAATTTGTCAAATTAGCTGGAACTTCAATATGTTGAAGTTGAACCTCACTCCTAAACACAAGAACCCTAAGATTTGCAGTACATCAAAGAATTATAGTGCACAGAGCAATGGCTGATAGAAGTTCTAAATCCTTGAATTTCCATCTAGTTGGAGTTTCTAAGCTCTGTCAGGTCTTCTGGATCTGCAAGTGTGATTTTTCTGCCCTAAATGAATCTAATTCCTCTGATTCTCCAAATAAATTCCAGAAATCGATTGATGTTGAAAGAATTTATGCAATTTAATCCCCATTTAGTTGAGATAAGGCTGAGTTGTTGTTGTTGTTGTTGAATAAATCTATGAGCCTACAGCAGCTTGTGCGAAGAATTGGAGAGATTGACATAAAATCCTCCATGTGTGTAGAGAAGATCTGTAGAAATCCAGCAACCATGCATTGGGCAAGTGGTGAGAAAGCACCAAACTAACAATAACTAAATTTAGTTGAAAATTCCTCAAATGGCAGGGTTTCATTCTTTCTTTTTTCCCTTTGCTTGATCAGAAAAAATAAAATCCAACAGAATAAAATAAGAGCAAACTCTCATTAAACAAAATAAGCTTACGCTTCCTTAAAACAAAAAAAATCATTGGGCCGTTAAATAAAGAATGACCTTGTTGTTATACTTGTTGCCATCACGAATTGTTTTTTCTTGCCATGTGCAGACTTGAATGGGTGTGATGCAGTTACACGTTGGGGTTATTTAGAGGTTTATCTTTTGTTGATATCGTTTTAATTGCTTGTACAGGTGGGAAACTCTTGTAACAGTTCCACACCTTTTCAAATTCTGTTGGAGAGTTTTAGTCTAGGATGAACTCTTCCTTATCTTACGGTAGAAATTCTTTTTGTTTTGAATTCTTTTTTTCCTTAAATATGTAAACACTCACCAAAATTATATTGTAATGGATTTTAATTGAATTGTTGATTGGGTTACCTGCTGGTTGCTGGTACTGAGTACTGTTATCTCCTCCTCTTTCTTCCCTGCTTGATTCAAGTTCGGCCTTCCTCTTTCTTGGTGTGCTCTTCCAACTCTCCTCTTTTCTGTTCTTCTTTATTGTCTATTCTTATTCCTCCTTCCATTGTTCCTTCTTCTGTTGCCCTGTTCTGTTCTAACGTGATTTACAGCCCCAAGCGTTGGCATCGATCTCTGCTGATGCTCTTCAGATCAGTTTGAGATTTTAAGGGATCATCCCTGTGATAGAAACAATTTCACCTGCACAGTTTCGAGTCGAGATTTGATCTCTGCTGGAAATTCTAACCAGAACTTCAAATCTGGTTCCTGGGTTTTTGCCAGATCTAGTTGCAGAAATTATCTCCATCGTAATCCCTGTTTTTTGAGTTTGTTATTAGTTGAAAACAAGAGGGTATTGTGTGAGCTACCTAATCCCAATATTTCAGTCCATTTGACTTCCATAGGAGCGAGATCTCTCCAAACAGGGCTGGTGCTATTGCCCTTTGAGTTATTTCGGGAAGAAGAAGAAGATATTTCTTCTTATTTGCCTTTAAGGACTGGCCTTTGAAATTGTACAAAGCCTCCCATTCTCTGAACTTTGTTTTTTAAGTTCTCCCTAGTCTGAATTTTAATACTAGATTTGTCCTCTTCTTCATAATCTTATTTATTGTTACATCCATTAACCTGTTTACTTCATTATAAAGGAATGTCCAGAAAATTACAAAATTGCCATTGGTCACATTATTATGAGTTTCATTCATTCCAGTGGGCCCATAGCAACCCAAATTTAGGATTTTCAACCCCGGGATCGAATCAGTGTGTGGGCGAGTCCTTGTGATAAAAGGCCTCGTACCCATCTCATTGGTAAAATTTCTGCCTGAGGCTAGTACCAAACGCTTTCATAAAATTACAAAATGCCATTTCACTATGATGACATCTAGTCGCAGCTTTTGTAAATTTTTTGTTGCTCTCAACTCACTTTTAAGGAACTTTCCCTACTTGTTTTTAGCTGAAACTTGACCTGTGAGATACTGTGGGATCCTTTATCACATGATTCATCCATGCTCTGCTGATTTGCCAATTCGTAATTTTGTCTTTGGCCGGGGGGAGGGGGGTAATCAACAATTTTTTTTTTGTCGATAATGAAAGAAAAGGTTAGTTGTACCTATATTAATAATTGGATTATGATTCCTCAACAAAATCCTGTAATACTTGGACTTCCTGCTGACTTTTTTTTGCCTTGACTTTCCTGAAGCTACTTGGATTTGCAAGATATTGGTTTTGTTTGAAATGTAGCTGAAACAAGAGCAAAAATCATGCTAAATTGATAAAGTTTTGACCCTCAAAAAGCTGAGCCAATAAAGGAATGGAAAACAATAACTTAGGATGGAAACCCATAAAGAAGAGCTTCTCGGCAGATATAGAACTATTATCCTATGACATATGTCCTCTTCTGCTTGGGCTATTCTGAGTGCTGCCACTGGGCGGTGGAGTTTCCTGCAGTATAAGATAGATTATGACCACTCTTATGTGGAGGGATATCGATTGAGGCCTTTTTTTCTCACTTCCGAAAGTGGATTCATTGCCTAGTCTCAGAGAAATAGGACCTTTATTCTGCTTGCACAGTCATTCTGCTGTTTTCATGTATTCTGTTCACTTTGGAACAAATGGAGTTCTATCATTGATGGCCTTACCAGGAAAGAAAAAGAAAACTTGAAGTGGGCAGGATATAAACTATAGCAGCAGTCTTCCATGTGATGTGGAACAAAGCTAGCAATGGTTTCGAAGAGAGAGTTCTATTACTCCAACCTATTGACCAGCAAGGTCTTGTTCCAGGCAAAACCTCAGAGAGACTGCAATTGCATCCCATGTATCAGAAGCTTCTAGATGAATTCATTTTGCAGTTTTTGCCGCCTATGTGGAACTTTGATAATGCTCAGATTTCTAACATCCTGAACAGAGAATGAATGCAATTCTGTGAAAGCTTGGGGTTCATCTACTCTAAAGTACGCAGATTAGAACACTCTGATCACTTCTCCCTAAGCGCATGCCATCCTTCTAAAGGAGAATATTTCCAACTCCTCAGAAGTCGATTTCTTTCGAGGATAATGCCATGTTATCAATCTGTGCCTTTAAGATGTTAAACTGGTCGTGTCTTTACTGTTTCTGTATTAGCATACTGATGTGGGAGACATGTTCTTATTGGATCATTATGTGACCAGGTGATTTCGGTGTGGCAGCACAGCTTACCAGGACCATGTCAAAACGCAACACGGTATGTTTTTATTATTAAATAATTTGCATATTTTTATTATTAAATAATTTGCATAAATATTTACCATGGAAATGAATCGTCAATAAAATTGTAGAGAAAGTTTTATTCCTCTGATTAGCTAATTTCTTACCTATATTTCCTAAGGCAGTACATGCTATTACCACGAGAAAATGTGGTCTAGTTTTGATTTCCAAAAACATTTAAATTTATTTCCATGGTTAACCATGTTCATCATCTAATATTTTCTAACAGAATTAAGTAGTGGAAATGTCTCAAACATAGAAGTCATAAACAGAGGGTGGGCCTTGGCGCAACGGTTATGTTGCTCCATTGCGACCTAGTGGTTGTGAGTTCGAGTTGGGAAACAGCCTCTCTGTGAAGCCAGTGGTAAGGCTGCGTACACATGGCTCTCCCTAGACCCCGCAGTGACAGGAGCTTCGTGCACTGGGTACGCCCTTTTTAAAGAAGTCACAAACACGTATCAATATGAGACTGGCTAGGTTGTGATCCATAATTGATAGCTGATTTCTCTCTTCCTCCCTTTTGTTCATATGTTCTTCAGGAGTGTCCATTCCCACCTAGATTGCTCCAAGAATTGGCAACTTAATTGTCAAAGTAAAAGCTAAGGGAGGAGTGCTATTTAATGAGTTTAGGAGAGAGGAGATTGGGGTTTGGATGTGAATGTACATCCACAAGTTGCTATTAAATTACTGAGTAGATCCACATCTGGGCACCATCAAATTGCTCTAGTCAGTTAAGGGTTCCTGGTGGTGATTTAGATGCCTTTTGCTGCACTGGGTGTTTCCGAGCAGTGAGGCTTACACCCATTCGCATTAGTTCATCCAAAGAAGTTATTTCTTTTCTTCATCAGGGGACCATCTATTTAACCAAGTAATTCACTAGCCCTTTTCATGGGAGCTCCATGGATGAATTTCTGTAAATAATTTGTCTCTTGTTTTCATTTTGTTCATGTTCTATATTCTGCTTAAGACAAAGAAGCTCTATCTACTAGTATTTCTTCATTTTTGCCTTCTTGTTATGCGGGCAGATCCCTACTTTTAAACTGTTTTTGAGGTATCTTTGCAGGTGAGTTGTGTTGCTATACTGATCTGAACTGTTTGACTTGAACTATTTGCATCTTATCCATAAAAGAGGAAAAAGAAAACAGAAAGTTTTGTCATCTTATCTATAAAAGAGGAAAAAGAAAACAAAAAAGTTTTGTTATAGTGCCCGAAGAAATTTTACTGATTTCTCAGCATATTTACTTTTCTCTCAGATATTTTGAAATTCTTGCTTTGGGCTTTGCAGTTCATTGGCACCCCACATTGGATGGCTCCAGAAGTTATCCAGGAAAGCCGCTATGATGGAAAGGTATTGTATGTTTTTGGTGGTTCTTGTCCAAGGTGATTTTCATTTTATTCGATTTCTTCCATCAATAACCCAGTTTATTGTCGGTTAAGAATAAATGGGTGGGATGCATGGGTGGTTGTTTTGGATTACTAATTTGTTTCAGACAGAACCTATTGGAGGGCAAGGATCCATGTCGCAGACCTCATTTAGCTGAGATTCTCCTGACGTGCTGGGCTATGCCTCTTTCCTCTTACTATCTTTCATCGTTCATTTTTCTATTTATTTCCCATCTTTTTCATTTGTCCTTTTCCTTTTTCATCTCTCATCTCTTTCCCCATCTCTCTTTTCCCATCTTTTCTTTCCCTTTTTTGGTTAGAACTCTGTTTTCCCTACCTTGTTTTGTTTGGATCCATGTAGCCGAGCCCATTAAGTTGGGATAAGGCTGAGTTTGTTGTTGTTGTTGAAGAATGCCTATGCATTACTGATGCACGCATGTTTTGATGGCATATTACTTAAGTAGGGAAGGAAGGTGCCCTTGGAGACCCAGAGGTGCTGACTCCCTAGCAGATGCTCTAGCTTTTGAAGGATTGGGAGGGAGTTTACATATATGGGTCCTTATACAATTGTGCAGTGAGTTTGGTTTTTGAGGGCTGGGGGGGGGGGTTGGGGGAATTTGCATGTGATGTAGAGCCTTCTATGTTCATGCATATCCCATATCAGATGGTCAGTTTTTCTCTGCTCCTAGCCCAATAAACTTTTGTTGTTTCATAAATAAAGGCTAGGGGGCCAGATGATCAGATGAAAGATTTGAAACATGAATCTAAGGTTCGGGATACCGTTATGGTACACTGCACATATACCCCATACCGATACCGTACCGTATCAATGCGGTATTATTCAGTACAGGTATTCGGTATTTTTAGTATTATGTCCACACTAATATCGTACCGAATACCGACTCGGTACAGGTATCTCATACCGATACCATACCGAATTTATTCGGCACGGCTCGGTATAGATAATTCGGTACGAAAACGGTATTGGTATACGGTACTCGGTACATATTGACACACTTACATGAAGCCTTCTATGTTTATTCATATCCCATGTCAGATGGTCAATTTTTTATCTGTTCCTAGCCCAATAAACTTTCGTTGTTTCGTTGGCCTCCCAAAGGCAGACCCTCTCTCTTCTCTCATCTCATTTGGATCTTGGACCCCCCCATCCCTCTCTCAACCCTGCCATCCTCTCTCAAATTTGGGCAACCCTTCCTCCTCTTCAGTCCACCCTCTCCCCTCGTGCGGATAAGATTATTTGGCCCCCCTCCCCCAATGGTCTTTTCACCTCCTCTTCAGCCCGGAACCTCACCAAAGACCCTAGCCCCACTGTCTCTTGGCACAATCTTGTCTGGTTCAAAGGCCATATCCCTCGCCATAGCTTCATTGTTTGGAGATCCCTCAGACTTTGCCTGCCCACCCAAACCTTCCTCATCCACCGCAATATCCCTTCCCCCCCCTCTTGGCAACCTTTGTTGAAACGGCCATGAAGACCTCCCCTACCTTTTCTTCGCCTGCCCTTTCACCTACCCCATTTGGAAAAATGCCCTTTCATCGATCTGGCCTCGTAGCTAGAGTATCCAAGTTTTTGACCGTGAATGGCTTTGGCTGATCAGGACTTTCCCTGGGAACTCTATTTGTGACGCTATGGGGAAGCTTGTTTTTGGCGTTGCTATTCACCATATTTGGTTGGAAAGGAACCTCAGGAGATGGACTTCCAACTCTAGATCTTATGATGTGATTTGGAAAGCCATTTCCTTCGATGTGTCCTCCAAGCTCAACTGCATCCGTCATAGGCACTTTTTGGACTCCCCTAGGAACAGGCATATTATAGTTTCTTGGGGTCTTGATGTACATCTTTTGCAGTCTTCCACCTCTGCGTAGGTCCGGTCGGCTGCCCCCCCTCTCTCCTTGTATATTGGCTCTCTTTTCCCTGCCCCGTCCCCTTGGGGTTCGGTAATATATTTATTTACGAAAAAAAAAAAAGGCTAGGGGGCCAGATGATGCAGACGAAAGATTTGAAACATGAAGGCTGATTTGATATCTTTCTCATATCAGCATGGTTGAAAACTTGGGTGACAACTTTGTTGAGTGGCTTGCGTTTTCTCATGACCTCTTTCTATTTAAGAGTTTTTTTTTAAAAAAAAAAAAACCTCTGTAGCGAAATTCTGGAAGCTTTCCTGGATCAGATTTTGTGTTTTTTTCTCCACAACTAAGTTGATGTTAACATGTCTTACAATTCAACAGGTGGATGTGTGGGCTCTTGGTGTGTCAGCGATTGAAATGGCTGAGGTATTTCTGGTGTACATAAACTGATTAGTAGTTACTTTCATGATATTTCTCCCATATTTTTAGTTCTGAGATTACTTAATTTGCAGTCTTTGCCTTGCCCCCCCGCCCATATTACAGAATTTTCTGTCCTGTATTAACTGACCATTGAACCAGATTGTTGGTTTGTGCACCATGACTTGCCGCCATGCTTAACAAAAATTCTTTATGCCTAATATGTGTTCTTTTTCTTTTTTAATAAACTTTTCAGGGGCTCCCACCAAGGTCAACCGTGCATCCAATGAGAGTTAGTACACGCACTTGATTGCTGTTAAGTATTTTTTATTTTATTCTGTTCTCACAATGTCTTTATTTCCGTTTGTCTCATGCTCTTTTAGAATGTTAAAGTCTTAGTCCCTCATTGATTTCTACACTATGACATCTTAAATGTCGAATTTTTATTCTTCAAAACTGCTTATTTCTTTGAATTTTGGATGAAACACTGTTCAGTTTTTATGTAAGAAGCAACACCAAAGGCTTATCAAAGTTCATATCGCCTTTTTTTTTTTTTGAAATCAAGGTAGTGGTCCATCAGTTCTCAGTAGTTGTGTGTTACTTGACCATGCATACCATTACCAGCATCAAATGTTGATATTGGAGTATGACCGGCATAAAACCGATATCTTATAATCAGATAAAGAAAGTATGAAAATTCAATATCCTGAAAACTCATGATAGGCTATTGCCTAGATACTTCAGGGCATAGATTGAAATTTCGATTTTGACTCAGGTCGAAACTGAAATATTTCAGATTGCAGTGGAAATTCGACCAAAATCTGGTACATTTTGGTTGGCCATGTCAGTGGTCTAATGGCCATATTGTGGCCCGAAATTTCAGAGAGCCCTAATTAAGCATCTCTAAACATATTCAAACCTTAGATATAAAAACACACACCCAAAATAGTAGTTTTCTTTGGACCCCAAGTTGGTACTTTCCGCCATAGTTGTCACGTCGTCACGGCGATCCAAGTCGGTGGAGGGGTGTCATGTCGATATATCGACATGGCGCCCGCCATATCATATCGACCATGTTTTATTTTTTATTTTCTATATTTTTAATGTCATTTAGTATGCTATAATATATACCCTATAACGTCAAAAATTAACATGAAAATGTACTACTAATCTACTATGGTTTAATTCATGAAAGTGTGATATCCATTAGTGTATATGAAATCATGGATTATCAAATAATTGATAGCAATAGTCTTGCTGATAATAAAGTTGAAAAATCATGAGAGTTGAGAGATGATTCATATGAAAGTGACTACAAAAGTAACAAAACCAAAAAACAATTACAAGAACGTAATTTATATTGAGTGAATAAAGCTAATAAACAACCCATCTAAATAAAAAAAAAAATTTGCTGATGTGAATATGTGATTGTGTATTAGTCAATAGTGTATTAGTGTTTTCTGTTTGATGTTTTTTTTTTAATTTTTTTATGTTAAGGAAAAAGCATTAAAATAAAAAATGGTTAAAAAAAATTATTGTAAAAAAATTAAGTTTTATAATTTGAAACAGCCATGTCGCCCGATATGGCCATATGTTGTGGTATGGCGTCCATGGCGGTGCCATAGCGACAACATGGAGGCCATATCGGTCGATATTCTTACATCATCCATATCGGTGGTCAATATGCCCATTTCTCCAGCGATATGATGCCATGGCGACGCCATGACAACTATGCTTTCCGCTGTATGTTTTGGTATCTTTTCCCCTATATAACTTATCCTACTCATAATTTAGTGCTAGAAAACACAATATTCTATAAAAGCAATTGAATTATGTATTAAAAATGAAGAAAAATCATTTAATAGTACACCGATGTCAAAAATGTTATATATATGTTTGAAGCATTAGATTGGAAAAAAAGAACACCCAAAGTGGTAGTGTGGCTTTAGACCCTATAACGTATGGCGGCCATGTTATCTTTTACTTGAAGAATCTCTCAAAGTCCATCACAACTGGTCTAATGATGGAAAATTTGAAATTTGTGAAAATTTAGCCAAATGATGCTTCAAAATCCCACCCAAATTTTGAAGTGGATGCTCCACAGTTCGGTACCAAAATTAACGACTTAGCAAACAACTTGAGGTTTTCTAGTTCTCAGGCAAAAGGGGGAAAAAATCTCAAACTTTTGTTGAAATTCGTCAAAATTTCATCGAAATTTTGCCGAAATGAATTGAGATGACCAAACTGAAATTTTTGTCAAAATCTGGTATGCCTGTAGAGTTGACCCTTGTTTCGTTTCGAGGCTTTTCGAAAACAAAATATTGCAAAATTTTGGTCTTTTCGTCCTTAATGTCCAAGTTAGTAACAATAACCTTGGATGCATTATAAAGGGCGTACCCAGTGCATATATATATATATATATATATTCTATAATGCTCAAAGAATATGACATTCTCATGAAAAGATGACTTCGTTATCCCTATCTATTGTATACTTCCCATATTTATGAGTGCTATTTATTTTGTTCGATCTTGTACTCCCTTCCCTTTTTTTCCCCTTATCTCCTTTCTGTCCTGGTGCATGATAGTGGTATTTTAATCCGCCTTCATCTTTTTGATAGGTATTATTTATGATATCCATTGAGCCAGCTCCAATGCTTGAGGACAAGGAAAAATGGTTTGTTTTTGTCTTCCACTTCGAGAATGCAATTGTATTGCTTATGTTTACAACAACAGTTGAGCCTTGTCCCAACTAAATGGGGTCGGCTACATGGATCCTTGCAAAGACAAGATAATAAGAATAATAGAAAAAGGGAAAAAGAAAAGAGCACAACAGCATCAACAACAACTCAACATTATGTTTCATTTATGAAATAATACCATGTCAGGTTCTTGGGGTTTCCTTTGGAAGTGAGTTTAGTGATATAAATAAAGTTCAATTATGTACACTACTTGAGCCTTCTGTTGTATTGAGTCATTGGTTTGTTTAAATGGCACCTGTTAACCTCTTGATTTTGAGGCGTATATGTGCTTTTGCCTTTGAAATAATACCAAAGCTTGTGACCAGTAACAGAGAAAGAAGAAGAAGATGGAGATCGAGTTGGGAAGAGAGCTGTGTGATAGAGATGCCTTCTCTATCTTGACAGCCTTATATTTATAACAATCAGAATTGACTCTTAGTAGTTAGTCTACTAAGAGTCAAAGATCTATAACATCCAAAGTTAAAATAGAAACAAAAAATTTATCAAGCCTAGAAAACCTAATTACAAAAGGAAAGATAAACTATAAACTTAGCTAAGAACCTAGATAGTAAGCAATGCGGATGTACCTGTGTGGGCCAGGGTGGCTATGGATGAGGAAGCGCCGGTGGATGTCTGAAGATTTTGGAGAAGTTTGAGTAATTGATTGTAGTCATTTTGAGACAAAGAACTTGATGAAGAAGCTCCAGATGAGGATGCAACAGTTGTGTCACCGGAAGACACCTTCTCAGACTTATCATCAGGTACAACGGTATTGGCTAATGGTGGAACCCACTCTGGTGGGCCATGTTTTGCCAATATGTATCAACTGTATGATTTGGCTTCCCACAGAAGGAACATTGTCTGCCAGGTCTGTCACCTTGCGGTCTACCTGTACTACGATCACCACAGCCACGACCTCCGTAGGAGCCATGCTCTCTCCCACAGAAGTTAGAACCTCGGCTATGGCCAGCAATAAAATGCAGAATTGTCTTTAGGAAAGGTATCAGCTTGGGAAGGAGTGACAATCCACTGAAGACGGGCAAAACATTAAGAGTAGGCACCTTCTCCCCAGCAAGAAATTGGCTTTTAACAGATTGATAATCTGAGTTTAAACCAGCCATACTTGTAACATGAAATTCTTCCCGTTGAAGTTTCAATTGTTCTAGATTAGTAATAAGAGGCTGAGAATGTTGAGCTCCTCTGACATGTCCTTAAAAATGCTGAAGTACTCATACAGTGACTGGTCCCCTTGTTTCAAGTTAAAAGTTGTCATATCAATCATAAATACAGGATAGTGGGCAAGCCTTGACGCAATGGTTAAGTTGTGCTTTGCAACCATTAGGTTGCAGGTTCGAAACATGGAAATAGCCTCTCTGCAAAGCGGGGGTAAGGCTGCGTACGTCTGCCCCTCCCAGACCCTGCAGTAGTGGGACCTTGTGCACCGGGACGCTCTTTAAATCACAAATACAGGATATATTCTTTTCCTGGGAGAAGGTTTGCTTCAAGTCACTCCACACTCCTTTTGCAGTGATGTGGAACACGACACTGGGTGCAATGGTAGGATCCATACTGTTCAAAAACCATATGAGAAGGGTGTCACTCTCACGCATTTACTCCTTGTAAACTTTCATATCAGAGGGTTCCTTGGAATCAGCAGACGGAGGATCAGATTGGAGATACTTCAATGTACCTTTTGCATTAATATAAACTTTGACAGCTTGAGCCCATAGCGCAGATAAGTGGTGATCTGGACATTGACTTTGTCTGTGAAGGATTTGGGATCAGCCATCATGCACAAATTGAACCGAGGCAAATAGCAGCACCTGATATGAGTTAGTATAATAGGAGGAGACAGACCCCTCAAAGCAGCACCTGAACTGAGAAGTTCTTCACCAAACAGAAGTACCTAAAAAGGGAAGAAACCCTTGAAACAACCCAGTATTGGGGTGAATATCAATACTCAATAGTAGCAAGAAGTGGTGTCCGATAACCACCGCAATAGGATCAAAAGACCCACAAAAATAGAGAATACCCTAAAACCTCAGATTAATCTGATAGACAGAATAAAAATAACTGCAGAAATTGATTGAGAACAACAGCACATAAAACAGGGTATCACAGACTGAGAAGGAGATTTCAAATTTCCCCAAATCCATAGGCCAGATTGGCTCCATACCTGGATGGAAGGAGGCGTTTCTTGAAGGGAAACAATGCACAACAGCTGAAGGGGATCTGCTGGACAGATAAAAAATAATTTCAGAATGAGGTTTTCTGAAAATTAACCCCAAAACAGGGTATCTCATGGAGTGGATGAGAACTTCAATTAAATCAGATCGGCAAGTCTGATCAGCTTGAAACCCTGATCGAGTTGGCCTCCAAGTAGGGTCAATCTACCCTCAAAACTTGAGAAGAATCCACAGCTTGGATAAAAAAATAATTGAAGATCTCGATATTGAGAAAAATAGAAAATAAAAATCCAGAATCTTGCCGCAAGCTTCAGTGGGCAAAACCCTTGACTCCCATCAATTGTTCACTCCATGGAAAGTAATAATTTGGTAGTAGAGACCCTAGTTTATTTTCATCCCCATCACTAGGGCCTAAGATAGATAGTAGTCAGCAGAGGTTGGTGCAACGCTCAAACAAGAACCTTGTGAGACTTTCAAAACCAGAATCAGTGTAGAGAATAATTATTGAAGGAGCTCTGATACCTTGAAATAATACTATAGCTTGTGACCAGTAACAGAGAAAGAAGAAGAACAAGATGATGGAGATCAAGTTGGGAAGAGAGCCGTTCAATAGTCACCTTTGCTATTGTGACACAACCTTACATTTATAGCAATCAAAATTGACTCTTAGTAGTTAATCTACTAAGAGTCAAAGACCTATTACATCCAAAGTTAAAATAGAAACATAACACATAACAAGCCTGGAAAACATAATTACAAAAGGAAAGGTAAACTATAAACTTAGCTAAGATTAAACTTAGATATGATCCCATGGTACAAGGTCAATGGACCCCCAAACTGAGACACACTCTAACGGCCTCCTGGTCTATTGCAACTGTAATTACATTTTAGTTTTTTCATTGCAATGTTTATTTAACTTGAGACAATTTTATTTTATTGCATTTCATTTGTTTTCTTTTTCAGGTCTCTTGTGTTTCATGATTTTGTTGCAAAGTGCCTTACAAAAGAACCACGTCTACGTCCTACTGCAGCAGAGATGCTGAAGGTATTTAAGATGATCTTATGAGTCTTTTCTAGTTGAAAAATATTTAAATTTTTTATGGAAGTTTGACAGTCCATAGTCCATTATGTTTTCCTTGCTATTTAGGAATCTTTACTGATAGAAAAAAGGGGGTTTTGGCAGCACTATATTATATTTGGTTCCAACAGTTGTCTAATGAAGTGTCTCATGAATGTGGAAGTCCCGGTTGGGAAAACCAAGAAGCTGTGAAACTATGGAATTCACAACAAGGACTCAAGGAGTATGATGCACAATGCTGTGGCAAATTGAAAGAAGAAATTTTTTTAATCTTATATAATTGGCATCATTGATTATATATTTTTGAAATGTTTTGCTAAATGAATAACCTAAAGGAAGAAAGTAGAGAGCACGTACTAGAAACTTGCTAACTAAACGCTCCTAGACCACCCTGACCTTGTTATTGCCACCTGACCTTAGTACCCCACATCGGACAATTCTTTATCTTATTTCCATCCTTACCACACCTGTAACAAACACCAGTACTTTTCCTGCACTGCCGAATATATATTCTACCACACTCGGAACATCTTGTTTCCTCCTGACTTCTATTTCCCTTTCTTGGTGCCATTTTCTTCAGACAACCAAAAACATATAAAATCCATTGGACAGAATAATTAATATTCTGTCTAATTCGAAGAATCTTAATTAAACAAATCAATTCTGTTATGCTCTTTTATCTTATTAACCGATCCTATGCCCACCAGTTCTAGTTCTCATGACATCAGAGTTAAATTTGCTCTGATACCATCTGTAATGACCCCAGACCTGGACAAGGTATATGGTATTGCCCTCACGGGCATTGGTCAGAAACCACCATTTACATTTGTATAGTAAATTAATAACCCAACCCCCATACATCACATACATATACAGTGGAAGATTTAACAATAGTTGGAGCTGGATTTAAGGTTTAAACATTGTATATACATCTACTGGTGGCAAATACTAAAGCATAGTTATCAAAAGTTATATTACATTAATAGATTGTATTATCACATTGTTTATCCAAACATCATAAGTTCTCATGACCTGTTTCTAAGGTTAGTGCACCACGTGCACTCACAGCCTATAGAGTCTGGAGCTACGCACCTCTCCTCTGAACTCATCATCTGAAAAGAATATTTATAACATGGATGAGTCAACAACTCAGTGACGAAAACATATTATATTACAATCAAGTGCTCATGTGCTTCATTAACATTGTACGGATATGCATACAACGTTTTACTGTTAGGTTAGGTCTTAGTCAATATTGTGAAATACCGATTGTGCACATTATAGTTGAGGTTAACCTATCCTCCTATCATCTATTCAACTCTTTATCCCAGTACCTACAGCCTGGGAGAGGAATGACATGGCTCATATTCATACTTGTGTTCTCGTAGTCCCGAAGGATAGCTCGTAGTCTCAAAGGATAACTCATAGTCCCGAAGAATAGCTCGTAAGAAATCTCATCCAATACCTAACCCCCTACTGGAAAGGGACAGTATTCACAGGGTCATGTTCTCATAATATTAGTACTACTAGACTCATACACTTGTTCACATAACTTATACTCTTGTTCACATATCTCATACATATATTCACAGTTCTCGTTCACATACTCACACTTCTTGTACACACACATAAACTCAAACAAGTTGTCATATAACATCTCAACATATACTTAACATCATTTCATTCACCCCATAATCCTATCATTCAAAATGTACTGTGTCAAATAGTTCATTACACCTCATTTAGCAACACATATACAATTCTCTCATATTCGTTAATCATGCATACAAGTCATCCATTCAATAATCTATATCATGCTCATACACTACAATACACGACTTAAGACACATAGCCATGTTCATACATTTCAAATACTCAACATATAGCAATACTAGTATATGATCCCTCACCTTGCTTGTTACAATGCTTCGCAGATTCAATCTGTTTATCGTAGCACCTAAGTCTCTCAAGTCCTAAAATATCAAGCCAAAAGATCATGTCAATACATCTTACAATCATAGAATACCTACCATAATACATATAGATATACCTTCGTCTATTAAATTGCAATATATTCATGACCTACTTGTGGGATGTTACATGGAGTTTGCAGACAAACATTAATATCAGAGTTTAGTTGGCAAACTCATATATCTTACTCTTTCCCGACCTGATATATCTTTTGTTGTTGGTATGATTAGTCAATTTATGGAGAAGCCTAAGTAGGCTTATTGGGAGGTAGCATATGTCGTATCATGAGGGATCTTAAGTGTGCTCCAGGAAAAGGACTTATTTATCGCCATCATGGTCATACCAACATTGTTGGTTTCTGAGGCGGATTGGGCTGGTGCTGATGGTGATCGGAGGTCTACTACAGGCTATTGTAAGTTTGTTGGAGGTAATCTTGTTACATGGAGGAATAAAAAGCAAACTACAGTAGCTCGATCTAGTATTGAGGATGAGTATAGAGATATGTTACATGGAGGAATAAAAAGCGAACTTTGCTGAAGAATTTGGTTTTCTGGTTAGCAAGCCTAAGGAAATATTTTATGATAATCAAGAAGCTATTTATATTGCTATTAATTCACTCTTTAACGAGAGAACCAAACATATTGAAGTGGATTGTCATTTTGTCCGGGATATAGTGATGAAAAATTTTATTTTTACTTTTGCATGATGTGGATATGTGTTGGCTCTCATAAGTTTAAAAAAAAAAAAAAAGCAAAAGAAAAACCAAAACAAAGCTTGGATGATGGAGATTAACAAACATATACATGGAAGCCTCATGCGAGGCTTTGAAATAACCAAAAAGGATAGGGGCGAGAAGGTGCTTGCTTTGTTAGAGAATTAGGGGAGGGAAGGGAAGGGAGGGGAGAGGGAGGGAGGGAAAGAAAATGTAGATTGGGAGAGAGGGAGGAGCGCAGGGGAAGAGAGGGAGGGGGAGGAAAGGAAGAGGGAGAAGGAGGGGTGATGCGATTTATCACCAAATTGGGCTTCTTTTATTAGGAATAAGTCTAGGGTTGGGATATATATATATATATATATATATGTTGGGCCTTTGATCCTAAGGGTTTTCTATGTAATAGGCCACTTTAATGAGCCTAAACTAGGGGTATATAGGTTGCATACGGGATTAACCCAATATTTAATTTATTTTTATGTTTTTTAATTGAACCGGTTCAAATTGGTTGCATTCAATTGGTTCAATTTAAGTGATCATGTGACTTGGTTAAATGGTCATGTGACAACTTAAGTGGTCATGTGATGTAAGTTGGGCTGGATTAGGACTCTATAAGTCCAGCCATGTTTTGAGTCTATTTCCTTTAGTATTCTAGTTTCCTAGTCAGTTTAAGTCACCTAATAGGTTATGGATAGGGTTAGACCTTTCCTTTTTAGTGTCTAAGTCTATTTTTGAGTCTTCTATATAAGTTTGTAAGGGAGGCCAACATTGAATACGAATTTTGATTAATTAAAACTCAGCTTTATGCTTGCTGCCTTTGTTGCTACTATTGCTCCCTTGTGTGAGTGTTGCCTTGTGGATCTCAAGGTGCTAGGGTGAGTGGACTCTCACGACTCCTTGCGTGTGTCCAGTACCGGGAGGTTCTTCTTCTTCTTCAATCGAGCTTCTTCAAGTTGCTGCTACTCCCTTTGAAGGAGATCAAACCAGTAAGTAATTTTAGTTTCCTCCATATATCCTTCCCCTCCATCCATCAAACCCTAACCTCCATTAAACCTGCAACTCCTACCTTAACTAGGACTCCCTCATAACTTCAAATCTGTCCATCAGTTTCAAACCAAACTTTCAGCATACATCCCCACACTTCTCCCTACACTCGATCCAAAACCCTGCTTATAACTCCCACTCTATCCCCTCCATTCCTTCACTCCATTAAAAGCCAAAACCTGCAAAATTGCCGAATTTTAAAACCTTCTCAACTCCTATTATTTATATGCCATAAAAGCACCCTAGACCTGCACATTAAAACCCTATAAACCCCATTGCCATTGTCCAACCCTAACCCTAGTTTTGCCCTAAATTACTAAACCCTAACCCAATCGGCCAGCTTGTGTGTGACCCCATTACCCTGGTTCCTAGTGGGATTACTCCTACCTAGGACTACATTAAGGGGGAAATGAAGGGAAAGAAAATTGTAGGGAGAGAGAGAGAGAGCAGAGGAGGGGAAGCCGGAGTTGGAGGGGGGAGACGGGGAGAGGGTTGTCAATCGATGGTATGGTGGAGGGCTTCTTACCCATAGCGAAGACTTTGAAGCGGAGATGTCGATCCTCCATGTATTAATAGAATACATAGAAGAGGAAGCAAGTAGGGCCATTGCGCAACTCGTCCATGAATCCATCTTCCACGAGTCGAACAATAGGGCTACTTTCTATCCGTCATGTGCATCATCTTGCCTAGCCGGACCTTGATGAAACAGAATCCTTTTTCCTTCTCTCCATTCCTTCTATCCAAATTTGAAATGTAATTGTCTAGCTGGCCCTTGATGAAGTGGAATCCTTTTTCCTTCTCTCTCTAATTGGAGAGGGAGGGTACTTCTCCTTGAGAACATCTTTCATAGCTTCCCAAGTAGTTGGTTCCATGCGACGGCGAGTCAATCTTCCTTCGTGTGTGCGCCACCAATCCTTGGCCCCTCCGGTAAGTTTAGTATTGGCCAATTGCATCTTTTGATCCTCGGATAATCAAAACCACTTGAAGTAGTCGTCTAGAGCATTCAGTCAGTCATGGAAATCAATGATATCGTGCTTCCCATTGTACTCCTTGAGATCCAACTTCACCTTATGCTTGTCATCTCAGTGGTGTTGCCCATGTCGGTTGCCATCGTACTCCTCACCATCTTCAAAGTCATCACAGGTGGATGTTGGTATAGTTCTTCGTGCTTGGCGTAGAGGCGGCTGAGGAACATTATTCACAGTGCTTTGTTGCCCCCTTTGTATGAGTCGACATCTCCCTCAACTCCTTCATCTCCCTATCCATGGATGCTATCTTCTGAGATAATTGTTGGACAGCTTGAAGAATGGCAGTAGGAACATTACCAGAAGCTTGATTGAAACTTTCCTCCATAGCTCTGATACAAAATATTGTAAGACTAGAACCTGAAGAGGTCTAATCCCAGATATGATCGAAATTGGAGCCCAAAAGTAATTGAAATAAGTGAGCAATAATATCTCACAAACCAGCAGTCTGTTGAGGCTGCAAATTGGATCGAGTAGCTCCTTTAGATGTAGGATGAAACCCACAAAACATGAGCACGATCAGATCAGCAATAAGGGAGATCAATCAGCCTTCATGGTTTTGAAAACACCGATTTCTCTTAAAATCGATATTGGGGATTGGACCCTGCTGTGATGGCTGATGATGATGAAACCTGGCAGCAACAATTGATGATGTATACCCAAGAGAATGATGCAAACAACTTGCAGAAAAATCCCAGCAAAACTTGGGGAGTTCCCTGAGATCGATTTGGGCAGATTCAGGGTTTGAAACTCTGATAATCTTCGAGATAGATGGAAGGGAATGGGGGAAAAGGGATGGGTATCTCACCCTAAGTTCTCACCTATCCTATCTCAGGATTTTCACAATTGCACAAAGCAAAATACTTCTATTATTCAAAATCGTGGGGAGCTCTGAAGAGCTGATACATATATATAGCCCAATGGCTGAAACAAAACAAAAAAGTAAAGTCTAACTAGGATTCCCAATTAGGAGTACAATTCAAAATATAGCTAGGAACTAATTTCAAAACATAACTAGGAATTAAAAGCCTAACTAGAAAAAAGAAATAACATAATAAAATAGGCTGCAACATAAGCCCAAACATAAACCCTCGATTTTGTTGTGCGGCTGTATTTCTTGGCATACGGCCTAGATACATCACTCTGCTATCTTGTTACTGCTTGTTAAATGATGGTTTCACAAAATTCCGTCCCCATTCTTTATGTTAGCTATGTACTTGAAGGTGTTATTCTTTGTCAAGGTCTCTATGCAATATTGAATTCCACTAATTAGTTGTCAGATTTTATCGAGGGCTAAAATATTCAGGATTGTTTCACTGTTTTGTGTTTACCTATGATACTTCAGATCTAATTCACAATTTTTGGTCTATTAACTTTTGAACCACAGCACAAATTCATTGAGAAATGCAAATGGGGGGCTTCTTCAATGTTGCCAAAGATTGAAAAAGCGAGGGAAATAAGAACCTCATTGGCTGCACAAGCACAAAATCAAGTTCCAGGGACCGTTATAGCACGAGATGGCGTATGGGCACTTCCCTTTTATTTGTTTTCCTAAACTTAATTGTTTTATTTTCAAAGCTTGACTTTTCTTGTATTCATGCGTTTTAATCTGAAGCAGCTTTTAGAGGAAAGGAAAAGTCCAAAATTGAATGAAGACTATGGAGACACTGTTCCATCAAGACCATGGAACATTGGACTTCAGGGTTCTGGCTCAGAGAAGCATCATCTACCAGGTGTGGAACACCCTGGGGAAGGTATAATCATAAAATGTGTTTTTCAATTTGATATTTTTTATCTTACATTTTCTATTTAAATACCGTAGTTACATATACTAGTTTTATGGTGAAGAGATAAGTAATATTGATAAGGAAAGTTTGGTTTAGATACTTTTATCTTCTCTAGTTTTAGTTAACATTTCATATTTATTCTAAGTTTTCAGTTTTCAATGTGCTAGACACTGGTTAACCTTTTGGGATTGGTGTGTGGTTTGTGTGATTACACTTTCATTAAAAAAAAATATATATTTTTTCAAGTATATTTATATTATTGTGTTGTGTCAACTTAGGTAGTTGCTGTTGTGAGTTAATTTTTTCTTTCATCCTTTAGTTTACTGGGTGTATTTGGGTTTGTATCCTAGGAGGGCTTAGAAGTGATTCCTAGTCTTTTTTTAGGGAGGTTGTGAAAATAGTATTGAATATCAGGGGTTTTCCTTAAAAAAAAAAATTGGGTTATGCATGTTGGGGAGAATGATGTTAAGTCAGTTCTATTTTCATTGCCCATAAGAATCTTACGGTCTAGTTTTGTTTCTTTGTTTTGTCTTTTAAGTTTTAAGTCTGGGGAATCCTAGTAGTTGGGTCTTAAATGGTTTATTTCTAGTTGGATCAAGAGTGATTATAAAACAATCTAATGTATACATGTAGGTGCCCACGTTTGGGTAGCTTGTTGTTGGAGTTGTGTTTTTGTTAAGAAGTGTCGCTACTCTCCTTTTCTCGTCCACGGTGGTTTCTATGTGAGATTTATGCTGGTTGAAACTTGGTTAAATGGTTGGTTGCTTTTTCTTGAGTCCCACCTACATGTTTGGCTGTCTGTTGCTTTGTCTATTTCTTCATTCTATGCAAGCTCTTAAAAAGTTGTTGCTTATGAAAGAAAAAGAGAGGAAAGATTAAATAGTTATCTGTAGGCAAAATTTCTCTGTTCTTCTTTTTAAATTAATGGATAATGAATCTTCCCTGGATAAAGGTTGATTCCTAAGATCTTGAGTGGATAATATTTTTGATACTGATATCTATATCTAACAGGTGACTTTGCAACTGTAGTAATTCACAGTGGAGTAGATGTAGACAAGCCAGTCCCTCAAATGCCAGTTTCCAGCATTAAAGAATCTACAGATGTTCTTAAAATTTCTGAAAGCCCTTCGTCTAACGCTGCAGGAGGCAAAACAGCTAAACTCTGGTAGACTACTTCATGCTTACTTCTGATAATGCATTTGTGCATCAAGTTCTGACATATTATAGATCTGATTCCTAATGTTAAAAGATCCATTATGCTTCAGAACAGGTGGTTTTTGTCGCTAACATTGAGAATTGAATAGATAAGGTATAACTAGGTCATAATGCAGCTGGTCAGGTCAAATATCTGATCCAACTCACATTCGTTTTACTTGTTCTGGATATGGGCTTCAAATCTTACAATCTTTGTCAGTGGATCCTGCAGCTTGGATCCTGATTTATGTGTAAAACTGACATTTTAAGGGGTTGCAACGTTGGGTTGGGTTCTTCAAAACCCAGATCCAGCATGGGGTCCCTATACCTAAGCGGAGGCCTGGCCTGGTCCGAGATTAGGCTGGGATATTCTCAGCCGAGGTCTATCCAGTTTGGTATGGGTTCAAGTTTGGCCTGAGAGTCTAAGCCCACCCAAAATTTAGTTGCCTGGGCTGGGCTGGGCTATACTAGGGTTGGAAATTCCAGGCTTGAGGAGGTAGTGCCGGTGATGCAGTTCAAGGAAGAATAAGATATGTTGGTACTGTTCACAAGGAGTTGTGTTGGCCCCTCAATGTACAGCTGTGATGGAGCTTTCTTTTGATTCTAGATTTTATTTAGTTTCTATTTTGTAGAATACTCTTAGTCATTAAGTAATTACGACTAAGAGTATCTTGTTATTTTTGAAAGTTTACTTTTCTTGTAATAGCAAGGATCCTCCCATATCTATATGCAATCGGGCTAGGATGGGCCGCCCAAGCACTGAGATCTCAGGGCTTGGGTTCTTCGGACCAAACTTGCACCCCTTTGATATTTTGTCATTGTTGTTCCTCCCCTTTCACCCCAAAAAGAAAGAGAAAATTGTCATCATTACCAACTCATGCTTCGTTGCCACATGGCAGACATGGATAAGCAAGCATGGGGTGCATGTGATAGAGGCTCCATACCCATCTCATGTGTCAAATTTCAGTCTGAAATATGCATGCCAACAAGATGTGGGTGCGGTCCTCTACCTTATGGATCATCCATTTTGCTGCATTGCCAGGTCATGACATGGCGATGACAAAATCTTAGCTGCATTGTTAGATTTAACAAGGCCCTCTGTTTCTGTGTGTGTGTTGCATATGTATCCACTGTCATGAATGAGTCAGATCTGCAACTAGGCTACTAGTAAGAAACTGGATCTGGGGTCAGATATGTGTGGATCCAATGTAGATCTGACCACTTTATGCCCTTAGTGCATGACTTATTAATGCATTCTTCTTGGTTTATCTTCTTTTGGCATAATTTTAACATCTAAAGTTACTAATGCATATTACATGACATTCTGATACTTGCTTTGGATTTAGCATTAGAGTGACCATGATAAAGTAATTTTCCCATCTAGTCTTACCATCTTAATTTGGAATGTTTGGATTCAACTTAAGATCCTTCATGTCACCACTTTATGCCCTTAGTGCAGGTTTCGACCAAGTTGTCTCAGTTTTGCAGCCTACCAAGACTAGATGTGGGTCGACGTTAATTCAACGTAGTTTCGACAGGTTTCGACTATGTTTCGGCTATATTTCGGTAATTTCACAAGTTTCGACCTAAACACCTAAGTAAATTCACTTATCCCCATCGAAACTTCAGGAACCTGGCTTGAAACCAGGAAAACCAGGACAAGCACTTATTTGTGCCAAACAATTTATGCCTACCATCCCTAGGGTTTCAAATAATTATGTCTACCACCCTTGGAAATTCAAAAATTACTTCCATACCCCTGAGTACTAACTCTGTTAGTTTTGAAAGGAAATGACAATCTTCTTCTTCTTCTTCTTCGTCCTGCAACTCCGCTCCCACCCTGCTCCCTTCTTCCCTTTGGACAGCAGCCCCCCAGCTCCATCAGCGCACCAGCCCCGCCACCCCGTTTCTTGCGGCCCCGTCTGCAAGACACACCACAATCAGCTCGGCAACACCCCAGCCTGAACTCATTTGAGCTCTTGTTGAATGCCACGACATTGCGCCCCCACTCTGCTCCCTTCTTCCCTTTGGACAGCAGCCTCCCAGGTCCATCAGCGCACCAGCTTTGCCACCCTGTTTCTTGTGGTCCCGTCTGCAAGACACACCACAATCAGCTCTGCAACACCCCAGCCTGAACTCATTTGAGCTCTTGTTGAATGCCACGACATTGCGATTGAACCAGGTGGCGGCGATGGTGTTGGATGAGCCGATGGCAAGCAACTGGTTTTTGGGTACACCAACAATGACGCGGATCTTGGTGCGAGCGAGGGCTCGGAGGATATCGGTGTCAGCGTCGTAGAGGTGGACATGGGTAATCTTCTCCAATTGAAGAAATGAAACGAGGTCCGCCAGAGATAAGAGATTAGAAACATCGGTACCGATGTTTAACCTCACAAAAAGCTCGTCGTCCGAGCTTTGTTGCTTCTTCAACTCTGCCACTACTACTGCCGCTTCTGCTGCAAATATACCACAAGAGAAATGGGAAAAAAGAGGAAAGCTTTACTTGACAAGAAATGATGGGAAGTGGGATTAATTTAATTTACCTGTTATTGCCGAAAGAGTAGCTAGAAGTAGTAGTAGTAGGAGTGAAATTGCTGGGGGTAAGCTTAGAATCCGCCATTGAACTAATTTATTAAAAAGAAGAAACAGCTCTGTAAGTCATTTGAGCTCTGTAATTTACCTGTTATTGCCGAAAGAGTACCTAGTTCTCTTTGAGAAAAAGGGAGAAATTTCAACCCACCATCTAAGCTTTTCAATCCAACAAAAATAATGGAAGAGGGTTTACACTTCATCGCTGTCCAGCTACTCCGGCAATATCAGGGGACTCCGGCAGCAAGAGGAAGGAGTGAGAGAGGAGAGAGAAATTAATGGGCTGGGGCTGGGGGTAAATATGTAAAAGTACCTTCATTGAGGGTCAGGATCATGAAAACTAAACTACTTAGGTTTAGGTCGGTCAGTTAGAGTGGAATGCATCCGAAGAGACGAGCTCCGCGCCACACAACGGTGAAATTGAATTCTCCGTGAAGATGCGGAGTACCAATGGCTAGACGGTAAGACCCTGTGCACCTTGACTATAGCTTCGCAGTTACAACCTTGATCGATTATGAGCATTTAATTAATATTTGGGCGATGACATCATCACTTACCTGTTCTCATCTAATGGTAGGGGTACACTTGTAAGAATCTTTTAAAATACAGGGGAAGTTTATGAAATAGATGAAATCCCAGGGGTGGTAGATGTACTTGTTTGAAACCCCAAGGGTGGTAGACGTAACTTTACCTTTAAGTAAATGTTTTCATGTACTTCAGATATTATTCATAAATAAGCAAATACCCCCTAGTTGATCCAATAAAAATAGTTAAAAAATCGAATTCTAAAAGGATAAAAAGTCAACCCTCCAATTCAAGAACAAAAGCTGGATTTTCGGTAGTAGGTGCAATTCTCAACTTTTAAATGATGGGGTTTTTATCAAATCTAAAAATTCCATAAATCTTAATATGATAAAACATTGCTAAAAACCAAAAGTGCGGTAAAATATTCATTTGTTAGATATCTAAAAATTATTTCCATTCAAAGCGATTTTAAACACCATTCGCATACACAAGTTTGACCGGAACATAACTCCTTCAATATAAATCAGATTTAAGCAATCTTGGATTTATTGGAAATCTTTGCAACAAAGCTTTCAAACAAATCCAAGATTGCTTAAATCTGTTTTATATTGAAGGAGTTATGTTCCAGTCAAACCTTATTCGGTACTATGTCTAAGAACAATATATACTATCAAACTTGGGTCAAAACTACAAGTATTATTTTGAATGTTCTTTATGTGAAACTAATGCATGGATTGGGTTCAAAATGTCAAAAATAGGCAGCACAACAAGAATCAGGGCAAAAAAACAACTTTTGGGCCTCGAAGCCAAGGTTTCGAGTTGGCTTGGAGAAAGTATCAGGTTTTGACCGAGATATGGTCGAAACCTGGGAAATCTCGGTTACTAGCTGGTCGAAACCAGTTTCGGTTCCTACACTATTTTGTTGTGCAGAAAAAAACTCTACAATTTATTTTTATCTGAAAAATACAGTTATTACTTCTAAGACCAGTGCAGGTCCACAATCGAACAATACAAATAAAATAAAGAAGTGAACTCTAAATTGACTTGAATATTGTTGTTTTAGATACTTAATTTGTTTTCTACAAGCTTTTGTCTGTCTCATACCATCAAGAGTACACCAGTTCATTTGGATATTTTGTCAGGTCTGAAAGTACAACACAGGCTGTGGTGAACAACCTCCAAGATGCAGAACCAAACTCCGATTCCCAAACCATGCTGGTATCATTGCCTTCTGCTTTTCGATCTCCTGAACAAAACCAAAAGACAGAAAATCTTTCTGAGTTACAGGTTGGAGGTGGCAGTAGCACATTACAGAAGAGTGGTACTGTCGGTCAAAAAGCCTTTGCCTTGCAAGATAAGGTAACTTCTTGTTCTAGCTTACATAGTCTCTCAATAAATAGCAAGCTCTGTTTTCATATCAAATTGTAAGAATTGATTGATTTTTTTAACTGTCAAAAAAAATTATAAGAATTGTTGGAACTTAAGTGTTTCCAACTTCTAAGGAGTTATTAAATTTTATTCATCAAAGAGATGATTGTTAGTGTTTCTTCTTCGGGGGCTACATGTTCTTTTGAGGCTCTTTGAAAAGCTTAGAACCTTAACCTGAATTATTTGGGACAATGTAAAGTTTCGGTAAATTCTTTGTACAGTGTATATGGGTGGTTCATTTTGTTCATAACTCAAGAAGATAGATTTTAAAGCGGGTGCTTTTACTTTTTCAATGGGAAATGTACAAATATTGGAATGATGAACCTTCACATTCCTTCCTATTATTAGAATTGTCTTTTTTTTTCTTTTTTCAGTTAATCTAGTTTCCTTTCAGATTCTAGTTGTTTTGTTTCTTGTCCCTTTAAGTAGAAAAATGAAACAAGGTTTATCACACATGCGCTTAGTTTTCCTCTCTTCCTTTTTCTCCTCTTGTTTTCCTTACCATTTTTTTCTCAGGGGATGCCGGAGTGGGGTGGTAGTGGGTTTTGTGCCACAATAATGCCTTGTATTCTGTGTTTGAGATTCCTAATTATTGGGATTCATGTTCTTTTAGCTTTGGTCCATCTATGCTGCTGGCAATACAGTACCCATACCATTCTTGAGGGCGACAGACATATCTCCCCTTGCTCTGGTGTCGGATAATGTGCTTGGGGGCAAACAACAGGGTAACGGTGGTACCATCGCAATGGAAGCCATACAAGAGCTTTTTAGTGGTGATGGGCAGTCTAAGAAAGGCCGAAGGGGACAAAATGAGGTTCCATTGCTATTTCTTCATCTCCTCTTTTCTGTTTCTTCAGGCCATTTATTGTGGACTTTATTATATCTGTGACTCTTATTGGCTGTAGATACCTCTTCCACCAAGTGTATATCGAAGACTTACTTCAAGCTCCACGCTATTGAATCTGGCACAGGCATTGGCTTACCATAAAATGTACGTGTTCAATTACCCTGGTCTGTACCCATAAAAAAGAAAAAAAATTACCCTGGTCATATTTGGAAAATTGTAGCTTGATGAATTTTTATTTTTTTTGAGGGAGCCCATCAGACAACAGAAAAACAGATTAACCTTTGCTTTTGTAGCCAAGAAGCCCAAGCCCTTCGTCGGCCCTAGCAATATAACTGTAGGTTGCCATTCAAAGTCTTGTGGTGCCTCCGTCCAAACCATGAACCATTGTGATGTAGCATTTCTTGCAAACCATTGTGATGTAGCAATCTAAACTGTAGATTAACCTCTTTCTCTCTTTTTGTTTTTTTTTTTTTTTGGGTCTTTGATTACAGCTACTAGAAAAAAAAGGGAAGGGAGGGGAGGAGGGGGGGGGGGGGGATGGAGACAGGGTGCCTTAAGGCACAAGGTGAAGACAGGAGAGGCAAACCCATGACCTTCCGGGATATCTGTAGTCATGCACTACTGCACTACCAGTTGTCATCCATGTGGTTACCGTGTCACTAAGTTTATTTATTACCTTGCAGGTGTTATGAGGAGATGCCTCTCCAGGAGCTGCAAGCAACGCAAGAGCAACAAACAATTCAGAACCTCTGTGATACTCTTCGAACAATTTTAAGGTTGTAGATATTGACAACGACACCAAGAGTGGTCATCACTCAGTTCAATTTTGTTTTCCTTCTTTAGATAATCTATGGCCCTGGATAGTTTCTGAGAGTAGAGAATGGTTGATGAAAAAACGGGGGAGGCAGGAAAGGTGACAAATGATTTGACAGGTTCATCCTGCTGGAATGCCGGGATGGAGAAATCCCTGTCTATGCCATGTTTATTTTTTAAGTAGGTTGATAGATAATCTCTGGGTGCCACTAGGTTACATACCTAGTCCTTTTTATTCAACGTTTTGTTCTGAATCCAAAGAAACAACACAGGTGAGAACTTATTGTAAATGGATTAGGAGCGAAAGGCTAAATTACTCACTCAAATTCCCATGTACATGTACTTGTCTTATATTTACTCAAATTACCCTGTACTTGTTTTATGTTTACTCAAAACTCCCCTACCCCAAACTTCTTTTTGAAGCCAGTGTAACATGGATTAAGAGCAAAATTTATTTAAGGTTTAATTACTACAATTACCTATACTTAGTCTTAAATTTATTTAGACTTCCCTAACCCCAAGCTTATTTTTTGATTTCTTCGAAAAAATAAACTTTCTTCTCTTTTCTCCCTTGTTATTTCAAAATTTCTAAATTAACCTTTGGCAGAGGGTTTCCTACAAGGATAGGGTAAGAAGGAATGTGCACACAACCATCAATGAGGGGTTGGAAAATGGTACCATTCATATGCCCCTCACATGGTCAGAATAGGAGAGACGGATCGAATTGATGTCAATCTTAAATCCAAAATTGGAATGTTAGGCTATCTGGATATTGAATGAATCTGATCTGAAAGGGCATTCCCGAACCACACTGATTGGGAAAATGAACACCTAACCAAGATATGAGAGAGAGAGTTATAGCGCTCTCCTCCTCCCCCCCTTTCGGTTCAACTCAGTTGGCAAAAGTTCAACTCTTCAAATAAAAGATCATGAGTTCAAAGTTCAAACCACCTTGGAGCTTATTCCCCCTTATTAAAGCTCTCCAATCTGATTCGATCCCCAATTCCGTGTTTTGAGATGCTGCAGCGAACCAAAAACATTAGATTAAATGTTTTGTAGACTTGCAACATGTGGAATTTGGCAGTCCAATTTTTCAGCCCTATGATCCTACCATTAGACTTCTCTTCTTAAATTTTTTACAGCAATTTCTTTAGCTTTAACCACTACTCAAGGATTTGTTTTGCCATATGCCAAGGTTGTCTACTTCATGGTATCGGTGTTGGCATCGGTCGCTACCTAAATCCATGGGTAGCTCTACTTGTACCCATATCGGATGCAAAGAATACTAGCATCACAACACTGTAATAGTTTACAATTGTATAATCCCCACTGTTAGAGTGGGCTCCCTTCCATAGGCGTAAAGGATTGGGTCCCCATAGCACTGAGTTAGGCTCAATTTAATTGGTTGAGGTGCCGGATTCCTTAACCCAAACCTTTGCAATTTGGATGAATCTTCCTTCTGCACATTCTTGGCGGACCTCAGACACAACAAATTGAACACTAGCCCTTGGATTGACTGATTTAATCGCAACCATTGAAGTTCACCACTGCACTTCTCCTAGGGTTTTAGTATGTTTTAACAACTAATGTAGAATCAATTTTTATTTAATTAATTTGATGCATAGGGGAACCCTTGCCCTACACTCGTCTCCCCTCGTCTCCCCGCTCCTCTGCTTCCCTTAATACTAAACACTCTTACCGATTTCCACCTATTCAAATGGACACAAGGCGAATTCACACCCAAAAACCCTAGAAATTTTCTGTTTTTGAATCTGCTGACCACCGATTCAGATCCGGATCGGAATTGCGAATGACCGATTCCTAAAACCCTGGTTACAGTTACAGAGGAGCTTCAGAGAAGAGAGACGACACAAATGAAGTGTAGTGGTTCACCTTATTGCGGGAGTTTTTATACACCGTTACTACCATCCATAGTCAACATTTGGGGTTATTGAAGGCTGCTGACTGCAGGCAAAGAGTCGACCTTGCTCTCTCTGCGCTATTTCTCCAAACACTTGGACGATGTCGAGACCTCCGTCGACGTTAACGGCTCTGCAACTACGAAAGCTTCTACTTCGTTGCTTCTCTTCTTCTTCGGCCAGAGCTCATGAGCTCTCTCAACTTCCGCCTTCTCCTCCCTTGCTCCAACGCTCTTCCCTCTCTTCTCTGCTTGGATGTCCATTGACTAGAGGTGCTCATGATTATCTTCTACACCCTTTCTTTTCTTCCTCCAGAACCCTTGCAACCCAACCTTCGCACCACAAGAGCAAAGTGATTCAGAACGAAGATCAGATTGCTCAAGCAATTTCACAGGAGATTCTCAAAGACCCCAACGCAGAGTCTCTCTCTCTGAGCCAGAGACTTGATCTACATTTCTCTCACATTCGTCCAACTCCTTCGCTGCTACTTCAAGTCCTCAATCAATCTCCAGATGCTGGACGTACAGCCCTGGGGTTTCATCAGTGGTTTTCGACTCGACCCGGTTTCAAGCAAGACGACGAGACGACCTCATATCTCGTCGATTACTTAGGCCGCAGGAAGGATTTCAAGGCAATCCACGATGTCCTCGTCAATGCTCGCGGCGTCACTGGTCTCAAAACCCTAGCTTCAACCATCGATCGCCTTGTCAGAGCAGGCAGACCTACGCAAGCTGTCTCTTTCTTTGAGAAGATGGAGGTGGAATGCGGTTTTGTTCGTGATCGCGAATCTCTTAAAATGGTCCTATCAGCACTCTGTGAACACGGTTTTGCCAGTTATGCGGAGAAGATGGTGAAGGATCTCGCTAATCAGTTCTTCCCCGATGAGTCTATATGTGATATGCTCATCAAGGGATGGTGTGTTGATGGGAAAATCGATGAGGCGAGGAGATTAGCGGGAGAGATTTATCGCGGAGGCTTTGAGCTTGGTCCAATGGCTTACAATGCGATGCTTGACTGTGTATGTAAACTTTGCAGGCTTAAGGATCCTTTCAGGCTCCAGTCTGAAGCCGAGAAGGTTCTCCTTGATATGGATATCGCTGGAGTGCCACGCAATGTGGAGACATTCAATGTGCTCATAACTAATTTGTGCAAGATTCGTAAGACCTCAGAGGCACTTAACCTGTTCGACAGAATGAGCGAGTGGGGTTGCTCTCCTGATGCCACAACTTTTCTTGTCCTTACGAGGAGTCTCTATCAAGCTGCGAGGATTGGTGAGGGGGATGAGATGATTGACCGGATGAAATCTGCAGGGTATGGGGTTGATCTCGACAAGAAAGCATATTATGGATTCCTTAAAATCTTGTGTGGAATAGAACGAATTGAGCACGCAATGAAAATATTTAAGATGATGAAGCAGGATGGCTGCAAATCTGGGATCAAGACTTATGACTTGCTAATGGGGAAATTGTGTGCTCATGGTATGGTTGATAGAGCAAATGCTATATTCAATGAAGCTAAGAGGAGAGGGTTACCTGTGACCCCCAAGGTGTATAAATTGGATACAAGATTTGCGAAGAAACCAAAGGTCAAGAAAAGTGAGAAGCCGAAGAGGTTGACACTGCCAGAGAAAATGGCATTGAAGAGGAAGCGTCTTAGAAAACTTCGACTAAGCTTCGTGAAGAAACCAAAGAAAATGATGCGGCGGGCCTATTGATCACATCCAGAGTTTGTGTGAGGTGACAGTCATCAATGAAATGCTACAAAATGGATCAAAGTTCTTTTGAAGAATTTAAGCATTGTGTGCTTCGTCGTGCTTTTCTTCTAGTCATGGAAACAATAGTGATCAGTATTTAGTTCAGAATAGATTCATTCAGCTCACAATATTTTTTCTTCGGTATGCATTTTGTGATTTCATACTAAGCAGCTGATAAATGCCTGTGCCAGCATTTTAATCCCTGCCTCACTCTATACATGGGAAGGCACATGAATCTTGCCTTGCCAAGTGATGAAATTTTTTTTGGCAGTTTAATAAGTTGATGCTCGTTTTTTGGAGGGGACCCAGTGCTATGTATGAATGTGTTGGTTTAAATTTGTTGTTAAATCTGAAGGAAGTGTTTTTTTCTCTTCTTTTCTTCTTGTTGATGGTAATCATAACTCTCAGCTATCAATGATATTGAAGTACTGCATCCTGGAGTAGATGTTAGTCATTCTTTGGCTTTCTAGTGAAAAAAGTCAGTCTTCCTATTGTTCTAGTGTATGCCATTAAAAAAATATCTGTCATCTTAAGATTGAAACGAAACTAATCTCAGGGGGGGAATCTTGAAGACTATATGTCTGCATCATTTTTTTACTGTACTTCATTTAAGTATTGGATACTGTACTTCATTTAAGTTTTGAGTCAAATACAATAGAGGTCCTACAGCCCTGCTGTCGAGAGCGTGCCGTGTCACTTGGCTCCACAAGAGTGCTTATTTATTTAATTTTCTTATTAGATACATCTGATCTCCTTTTGAATCTTCATGAAGGTGTGGCATTGCTTGGTCTTTGGCATAGAACACATCTCATGAAAGGTTTGAATGATTATGACTTAGTTATCTCCCTTCTATGGCTTGCATTTGTTAAAAGTTTTTTGCAGAATCTCATGGAGTCATTACACCTGAAAGGAATTGACTACTACAACTTGTAAAGATGAAGGGCCTGCCACCTGTGTTTGAGGGGAGGATTGGAAGTCTAGTCTGCTTCAGTTTTTAAGTTCTTTTCTTCAAAGAGAGAATCAAACGGTACGAGTTCTTTAATTTGAAGGTGATTATGCAGCAAGGGGTTTGTAAAGCACCCCTTGTGTCTTTTACAGGAAGAAAAGAAAGGGCAATTATGTTTGATCCCACGAGAAGAACAATTCAACCCCCCTCCCTGCTTGTCCGCCCTGCCCTGAAACCCCTTTCATCTTTTATCGAGACAACAATCCTTCCTCAAGAAAAACAAAGCCCCCCCTCCCCCTCTCTCCCTGATCAGTCTTTGTGTCAGAGTAGTGGTGTTCTGGATTCACTGTCCAACACAGGAGTAAATGTAGATCTTTACTTAAACAAAACACAGGTTGGGAATCTGAGAAAACCCAAGAGTTCAGCAGCCATTTCATTGCTCAAAATGCACCTTGCCACCGTTCTTCCTCATGTAAACATCACAAGCATCGTAGTTGGTTGAAGCCATTATAGCTCGGCAACAGTATGTCAGCTTCCGTCCATCCTACCCATCTTGAGTTCAATACATTCATCACTCAGAGGCTTTAAACTGGAATTGTGGATTTTATTAAGAAAGCCAATTCCTTCGTCGTTGTAGTGAGTGTCAATCACAGGGAACTGAGCATGGTGGACCAGTTTGTCCGGTTGATGATTGAAACAGCTACCAGAGAGACTACAGCTCTTTCTTACATTGATGCCCCGATGGTCGGAGTAGTCCACAGCTCTGCTGTCCCCAGTGCAGTAGGGTTAGCTGGATTCACCTCCAAGATCATGAGGTATGTGGAGGATAACACTCGAGTCCAGTTTGTTGATGGGTTAATTATTTGCAGAAATTATCACCCTTCAAAGAATCAGAGAGAGAAGAGGTGAGGAGGATATAACTTTGCCAAAGCTTTTTTACGGTCTCATGGACAAGCAAGCAAATTCAACAAAATTGCTTAAAGATGTGAAACAAAATAGTAGATCTTGTCAACTCCAATGTTAGAAATCATCCTAATTTGCAGGTAAAACACCTCTTTCCTCAGAAAAGGAAGGCCTACACGGTGATTAACCCGTTCATCCATCCTTCAGTAATGTTGTTAGACTTAGAAGTCATCACTACTAGTACATACCCACCTTTCTCTCCAGCAAAAGATCAAAACCAGCAATATATAAGCCTACATGCACTGATGCTGGTCACCGTACGTTTCCTTTTTATAATCTCAACTTGGGAATGGTTCTCTGAGCAGAAAATGGTACACTAGCACCTCTCTCTCTCATGAAATGACCTCTCTGCCTCTGTATGAAACCGTTTCACCGCTTGGAGTGCTCCCTATCCTTTCCTGCTCAGAGAACCCTCTCCTCATCATTTTTGTTAAGAATCTTTTGACTTCAAAATCACTGATTAAATACATCACTCAACCCACAGCTCATCCAGATAAGTAAAATCTTTCATGAACTGTTTAGTCATCTACTTTCTTTTTAAATGAGAGTGAGATGTCACGAGGAAGACCTGAGATTTATTAGGAGACTTTTTATGGGGATCAGGAACCTTGGGAAGATCCAAGATGAAATTAAATATAAGACAATACGAACTCAGTTCAAAGTCAACAAACTTAAGAAACTAGCAAATCCCCAATGTTATTTTCTCGATAACTAAGAGATACTGGACATGTGGTACTAAGTAATTGTTCTCTCTTCCAATGGTTGGAAATTTCATTGTACTCTACACAAACAAGGTCTGATCATAGGTTTTAAAGGGGGATTAGTTACTTCAAATTTAAATTTCTGCTGCGATTTGAATCAACCCTACCAAAGGGCTCCTCTGAGTTGATTGCTTCTTCTACAGCAAGGAAGATATGAAGCTGCACTCAGATGAGTTCAATCGATTAGGCTATAAAAGCTACCGTGGAGAGCAATACCAAAGACAAATAAGCAAGGTGATGAACTCTTTCTTTTCTACCGTTTTGGAGAAGCCATTTAGGGGTAAGACACCCACATGTAAAGGAGTGCAAAGTAACCATACGCAGACAATGAATTCTAGCACTTCCTCCAACCTACTTGAAATATTTCCAGGAACTATTTTTTACGACTCAACAGACTGAAGTGGCATTCTGAACATTTCAGCATGAGAATGGATAAAGAAGTCATCTCCATAAAGAACCACAAAAGGTCCTCATTTGAGTCTGACCAAAATATTAGGTAAAGCATCCTGGACAGATACAAAAAAAACCCCTTTTCTTTAGTCACAATTAAATGATAAAAATAAGGGAAAGAAGAAAAAAAAAAAAAAACTGGCTTGTGCTTGTTTTAAGATTATATATCCAATTCCATTTTGCTCCTTGTAAAAATATATCTTGTTTCTCAACAAGATTTGAAAAGTAAAATCTTGAGAATTCCACTATTAGACCACATATTTGTAAAATTTCGTTCAATTATGAAACTACAATTAATTCTGATCTCCTAAACTAGAGGCATTATCTCGAGGTGCAACTTAAAAAATTTACTTCAATTAAATGCTCCAATGCATCTGCATATCCTTAGACCAAAAGGAGAAAAGCTCTTTCGCACGTCTAAAGAATTTCTTTCCAGAACCGGACCGACCTGTCAGTTCCACAGGTTGTGAATGCTGCCTCCGTTGGTGAGTGCTCAAGCCAGCGAGGTGCACCAATATGATTGGACGACCATCTAGCCACTTTTTCAGCAGTCAGAGCATCCCAAATGACAATCTGCCAATTCAATTAAATCAGTTTTGAACTACTGGGCTAAACAACTTTATTAATAATTCAGGAAGTACAAACCTCATTACTTGGTTCATCTATGCAAAGGACGAACTCCTCAGTTTCATTAAAAACAGCCTGGATGCAAGAATGAGTTTAAATGTTTAATTAGTAAGCTATTTAATCAACTTAAATCTATTTAAGCACTGAAATAGTTGATGCTTTTCTTTTTTCATACTGACAAAGATATGGATCTTTGCAAAATGGATGTTGCTTGGAATAATTCAAAGAAATTTCAGCAATCAGCATGATTGTAACTGCTAAGATGCATGCATCATTTGAAAACTCTCTAGGATAACATAAAGAAATACCTGAATTTTCAAGAAAATTAAAAAAGAATAAATGACTAACCTCAATCGAGCATGTTAGTTTAAAATTTAAATTGGCTAAAGATTCAAAGCCTATGTATAGAACAAATACAACCCCACATTGAAACCCATAAAATTGAGTATTCAGCAAATAGCAATGCAGACATTTTTCTTTCTTCTTTTTTGTTTTGGGGTAGGAGGGGCTAAGGAAATATTGAGGGGGAGAAGGCCCATAAAAACAAGAGGTACACGAAGGATTACGGTAATATGGTCATCTTTGCCATGATGAAAACATAATGGATTTCAAGTCAAGATTTAAGCAGTAAATGAGATTATAGGAAACAAATATGCAAAACATGTCCATGGACGCACACACAAACTCACCAAATAATAGCTTCTAAGACAATAAATTACCTGGCATCGCAACTGTGTATGAATAGCTCCCACATATTGTTTGACCAGTCTCCCAGTTCCAACTTCCCAGAGCTTCACTGTAGAATCCTTCCCACATGAAAGTACATACCTAGATTCAAGTCGTATAACGGAATTTTAGAAAAGAACGATTAGAGAAGTCCACCAAAAATCCAAAATAGCAAGAACAGTGCATTAAATCAATATGGCACATTTCAAAGTAAACCTATACAATAATCTTGACTGATATGGGCATGTACTTCCTGAATGATACAATTCACATACTGCAATGCAAGCATATATTCTGTGCATATCAAAGAAATACTGAGCTGCACAGTAGAAATATATACCATAAGACTATCAGAAGTAATTAAGGTCCCAGCTTTTCATCTTAGTGTACATTAATAAAATATGGAGGTAAGAAGTTAAAAATTACAAAAAGTCAATACAGAAGAAATCATCTAACATCAAGCTGTAGATATGTCATGCTTCAACCAAGCGAAAGACTTCCTATACCTTTGGTCCTTTGTGAAACTTGCACTTGTTGCCTCTGCTGACCCATGTGCCCCAACAATGGAACGCACACACTGAGCACTCACCCCATCCCACACCCTTACAGCACCATCTTTAGATGCTGTTACATACGTACCACCGCTAGATGAATACCTTACCTGCATGGCGAAAATAAATGTCTAAATAGAACAAATTGCCTTAATTGACCTTGATTCATCTTATAAACTGGACCACCATATATCTCTTGTTTAAAGAAGTAAAGGGAGTCAATTTGATGCTGAAGATGTAGGTAATAAATGAACATGCCTGATTGATAGCACCATTAACATCTATCTCAGGGGCATTTGCTGATAGATAACACTGAAAGGTATTGATATCATATAAGTGGGCAATTGGATGATCCGTCCCTGTAAAATTGTCACATATTAGTGCACGCATGCTCATACACACTAGTGCACACGCCCATACACACACACTCTTTTGCGTGCACTCACTCTCTCTCTCTCTCTCACACACACACACACAAGGTTCAAGCATGACAGAATCTTCTTAAGGTATTACTATACTCAATCATGTGCATCGTGTGAGCTTTAATGACAATTTGAAACATATGTCATGTTTGCAAAAATCAGCTTTATGTAAATAAAGAAGAAAAAAAATCCCAAGAACCGGTTAAAAATATTAGAACATAAAATAAATATTAAAGGCAATTTACAGCATTTATCAGGCCCATGCTACCAGAAGCAACAAGGGGAACCAATCACACACATGGTTCCCCCATACAAAATAACTTGGTGGATCAGGGTCTATGTATAACATTGTCTCCATTCACCTTATCCCCAATTACTTGAGAAAAATATCTATTTATTCTCTGAAAATGATAAACACATATATATTAAATTCAACTGCAACTTAAAAAAAAAAGAGTAAAAGAATTCCTAAAGTTCGACAAGAATTTCATCCAAATATTTAGGTATCATAGATATAAATGGACCAAAGCAACAGAATACAGAATATAATCTGCATTATGGCCAAGATGTGGTAATCATTGTTAGGTTATTTTTAATCCAAGCACAATTTGATTTAAGGTTGACACAATGATATGTAATAAAAATAAAAGGAAACAATAATAACGTAGGCAAAGGAAAGACAACAGGTAACATCAAAATGGCAGCACGAATGGAGATAATGCAACAAGTACAAGCATTGCCAAGTTGTTGTACCAAAGGCAGTCTGATTTATAGTTTGGACAAAGTCCTGTAATAAGGTTAAAAAAAAAAAAGAATAGTCATGCATAGCAAAGACAAAAAGTACCTGCTAAGAGAAATTCCCCAGAAGGATGGAAAGAAACGGATCGAACATTGTGAGTATCCTGTGCCATTTCAAAAGCAAAGTACGCAAAAAAAATGTCAACTAGATGAGGAAAGGTATTAAGTCTTTTGAAGCTTGAAGACCATGCCAAAAATGTAGAACACAAAGTTCTAGGTACCTGGATGACTCTAAAAGCTCGCTTTGCCACTGTTTTTGAAAAATCAAAGAACCTGAAAAGCATAAACATTAGGTTGGAAATATGAAAATCCTTCATAAAATACAATGCCAGATTACACGACAATTTGACGAAACCAGAACCTTAACCACTTGGTTACTCAAAACATCTTCAAAAAGGGCGTACCCAGTGCACGAGGCTCCCGCCACTGCGGGGTCTTGGGGGGGGGGTCATAATGTACGCAGCCTTACCCCTGCATTCGCAAAGAGGCTGTTTCCAGACTCAAACCCATGACCACTTGATCACAATGGAGCAACCTTACCGTTGCACCAAGGCCTGTCCTCTTACTCAAGACATCTTCAAAAATCAAAATTCAGATGCTCCCAAGAGGCCAAGAAGACACAACGCCAGAACAAACAAGCAAAAGACTTGCATAGGGAATTCTATCTAACATACAAAAAAGCTGCAAATCATGCTCCTGCATATGTGTCCACAATCATATCCTCTACTCACATCAAAGCACAGCGATCTCAAGCACTTCCTCTAGATGAAACATAGGGATTTCTTAGAACTGGTAAGATAGGTACAAGTAATTAAGGTCCAGAAAAACAAAGAAAGCATTTTATTAATAAAGTGAACCAAGGAGGTTCACTACAATACAAAAGAGGGGATCCTTCTATATTGTACAATGCCAATTTAGTTTATATATCCTTAAGCTGCACAACTCTCAGTCTCATTACAGTCAGATGCCCATAAAGTAATCAGGTCCTTAGCCTTACCACCCAACTTGTAAGTGGTAATAAAGTTACTAAAAGCCCTATAATTACTAACACCACCACCCCAACTCGCAAGAAGGAAGAGAGACCAAGTCATTTTCATCTTTTGAGACATAAACCAAGGTGTCCTGTCCAACTAACCCAGCTTATGAAGAAACATTGATAATCAAAAAGTGGAGCCAAGTAAGGTCCATTGAAAAGGATATTACAAACTTCTTGTCGTAAAATGCTCACATGTCCCTTCCAAGTTCGGATGAAATCCTAGAGAGCTTCTTACAAACTTGTCCATGAAGCATCAAGGATGTTTTTTTCAAGAGACATCAGACATCCCAAAAACTTGTCCATGAAGCATCAAGGATGTTTTCTATTACATATGAATGGAGAACATAAAGGATAAGAAGAAAGGAGAAGAAGATAAAGAAGAGAAGATAGAAGAGAAGGGGGGTAGGGGAATAGCTCTCTCGGCCTGGGTCTCTCACCCACAGCTATCCCAGCTGTTGAAGCATGGAATTTCTCCCATAACCGATGGCAACAAGGCCTGAAAATTCTTTTCTCCAAATCTGATCCCTCCTTACATGGGGCCTATTAATAGCTTAGGCAAGCTTACAAAATAAAAGGTAAAAAATAGAAACTTCTTAAACCAAAATAGAAGGTAGGAAAATAGCAACTAATGAAAAATAGAAACTAGCTGAAAATAGAAACTACTGAGGCTTTATAGATCCAGCCTTCTAAACAAGCAAGGAAAAAAAAAAAAAAAAAAAACAAACTGAAATTAGAAGCTACCTAATACACTTTCGAAAACTGAAAATAGAAACTAAACTATGGCAGCATTAGAAGAGAATCTTTCTCCACTTGATGGGCCCAAAAGATCTTCTAAAAAGCATCCCCACACAAGGCAAATATGGGTTGTGACACTGTTCACGTGAACAGTGTTTGGTCTTTTAACTTCTACAGGCTTCACTCTGGGCTGAAGCTGCCTTAGGTGATGCTCCATCGAACCAACAAAAACTTGCCACATCATCAGACCAGGCCACCTCTCACAACAGTCAAATCCAACAACCTTGCAGGGCTGGTTTTGGGGTTTATTCCTATAGGTACATATGGCTTGAGATCTACATCATATTGTCAGTAGGTACTAAATTCTGGAGGAGCCACTAGATTGAAGCAGCATTTGGCTGGTGGTGTGGCCAAATGCACTCAAGTTCCTTATGAGGTACAGCAGGCCATGTCTAAGCACTCAAAGAGAGGAAGACCGGCAGAAGAAGAGTTTGATGAGGCAGTCTTAGAGAGATACCCATGAGTGGGGGCTGACTCTGATGACTCTGACAGTGATTACAGGCGAGAGGATTTTGAAACACAGGCAGAGTGGAGACAGTTCCAGCAGGACAGGGCTGAGAGCCAGCTCTTACATCAGATAAAGAGGGTTAGAGCTGCAGAGAGGGAGAAACGAGCAGATGGCTCTGGTTCTAGAGCAGCTGGATCAGATGCAAGGCCCACAATGGAGAGGAGGAAGAAGCAAAGGCAGGGGGATTTGCATTTCAGGTTATCCAGGAGTGTGAGGGCACCTTACCCCAGATGATGATCCCATCAAAAAATGCATACATTATTAGCTATTCTACATCATTTAAGACTCCTAAAACATTAATATAGCTATTTCTTAATTTTTTCCCTGTCTAATATTTTTTTCTAGTTAAAATAATTTTATATATTTTTAAAATAATAATACCCTAATTTATAAAAAAAAATAATGGAATGAGACATTAATCTTCTTCTTCAGATGTAAATACAACAACAATACTTTAATAAATTTTAAATAATTTATAAACTAAAACAGAAATTCTTCCCTATTTTTCTGACTTGCCTACAATTTGTGAAATAATTTTAAAAATCCCAAAAAATAAATTAATTAATTTTTGGACAGAAAAAAATCTGTAAGGCCATAGATCAGCCAATGACGTCTAACATATATAAAATTGAGCTCCAACCACTAAGTAGTAACCCTATATTTTTCAAAAATTTGTTGCAAGAAAATCAATTTTTTTTCAGAAAATTTAAAATTATCTTATAAATATAAAATTAAATCCGGCTCTGTGAAGTCATAGATCAAGCTATGGTGTGTCGGTGTGTAACTCATAAAAATTTGAAGGCCAACCACCAAGTATTTACTTTATTTTTTGCAAAAAAAATTATTTTTGGGAAAAGTGATATACCTTCAACTTTGAATCTTACACAAATCTTCCAAGTTCCAACAATGCAGCAATTTGTCACTCCCGATACGTTCCACTACTGCCCAACAACTTGTTCCATGCTTGTACGGGAGTGTGATTTGGCCAAAAATACAAATACCCAAGTTTTCTCTACCCTTTCAGTCGCATCCAACGAAGTGATTTGTTCAAAACTTTGCATTTTATTCTTAAGGAAGGTAATCGAAACGATACCGACATGAAACATTTCGGTGAAATTCCACGAAATTGGCAAACTTTCGGCAAAATTTTTGAATTATGAGGAAGCATTCATTTACTGATTGCAAATTTGATCCTAGGTTACCTACAACAGATCGTCGCTCCTATTCTTCAGATGTAAAAACAGAATTTTGTGGTTTTCATGCCCCTGATAAACTTATCGAGGATGTCACATTTAATTTAACCAAAATTAAGTTAAACAATCTTGATGAGTTCGAGGCTTTTTCTAAAAAATATATGCGCCTCCATCAGTTACTTGATTCTGCCAAGTCCGAGTACTGGAGCGATCAATTTTTCCCTAAGTTACCCCTACCTTGGGACGAACTTTGTTTTACTACCTATCCGGAATTTATCAATACTACCAAAAGTAGTGATACATTGGGAAATCGGATAAATTTTGTTTTCCGACATATTCTTGACCACTACCTTAAAGCAAGGGCAGCTAAAGCTATCAAACACAAGATCTCACCCGGTCTGTGTAAAGATATGCTCAAAAAAGGAATTTCGTAGTCCATAGGAAATTGGGTGACGAAAATACGTCTGCCGCCAGCTACAATATACCGAAAAGCGGGTAGACCATGCTGTGCAGTGAGAGTAAGGGCTTCTTTGTGTAGAGCCATGAGAGACTGCTTGAAGAGCTAGTCTGCATGGATGAAGTGATTGGCGATGGTAGCAGCTTCATCTTCATCTGTGATGACCGAAGGTTCCTGGAAGGTGTAGCAGGAGGCCGGTCGGAGGTGCCAGATTTGATATGGCTGAAAGAAGTGTTCTCTCTGTCGCCATCCCAACGTACTAGTAATGGTGAATTCGAGTCCACCGGAGAATCGCCAATTAGAAGTGGCGTGAGCAACCATGGAGCGGATCATCATGGGTAATTGATCGAGGACCTGTGTACAGTCGCTTTGGAAAACTAATTGTCCGACGAGTCCCCATTCAACAGCCTCTCAAAAGAGGCAACTCCAGGAGGGAAAGCAAAAGAATACATTTTTGAGTGAAGTCTTAAATTAAAATTAATAAATAAATATAATAAAATGATGCACATGTCCTGAAGGAAATACATGAGATAAAACATCAAAATATCAAAACTAGAGGAAATCTTACTTTATTGTATGATCCTTGGCCCCAGATATCAGAACAGTATTTTGAGGATGGAAATCCAAATCATTTATGGGCTGCATTTGTATTAGTAAACCTTAGAGACGGAGAAGATATTTTGTAATAATTTGCAAGCCATTAGACTTAGTTTTTTCATTGCACAGGAACAAAAAGTAAATGTCATGAAACCCGAACATTTCCAAACCAGAGCACAATAGGCAATAGGCTGACTAGGAATATCTGAACACAAAAGAAATGAAAACTCTAAGATCCTTCTAGCCCAAAAAATTAATAAAATTATTGACAGTACATTTCCCCATTATGAACAGCATATCTATAATAACAGCAACAAATAGTGAGTCCACAAAAGCCCAAAGCGACATAAAATCGGTTACCAACAAACTAGCTACAAATTACAGAAAATTTATGGATCGGAGTCCATGAACAACTCCAAGCCGAAAACACTATTCCAAGCAATTTTTGTTTTAAACAAAAATTATCAGGGCAAACTAGTTTGTAAGATTTAGTGCAAGTGTATTAATGGATGACTGTGTTTTTATATTCCACTATGGATGATTGTAATACATGGATGTTGGTAAACACATGTGGGTCGTTTTGAGAGAGGGTCTCAATCTAACCAGAAATCAAAGCCGTGTTCAGGGACTTTCTATTTATGCTACATTGCCATATAGCCACATCTTTATGGTGGAGGGTGATTAAGCCTTGGTGACAAATTGGCTGTCCCAGGATAGAGAGATGCCATGGAGGTTGATGCATTTTATTTGGAGAGCAAAAGCTTTATGAAATCGGGGGAACATCTCATTCTCTTGGAGACAGAGAGTCACAAAGTCCTTAGAAGATGTAGCTATGGTGCCATGGAAGTGATGTACATACGGCTGGACCCAATGGTATGAGTTGAGGCCAATTTTATCTCTAGATGCATCCATAAGAGGCGAGTTGTATGTTTTTTCTTATGTCTACAACTTGTATACTCCTTTGTTCAGCTCTTCTGACCAGCGCCCCACAAAATTTTGCTATTTCATTTGTTTAAAGAAAAAACATATTGCTCAAGTCATCCAAAACTCACATGAACCTTTTCAGACAACCCCAGTTGCTTGACATACCAAAATTTTAAACTAAAAAATCTTTACAAGTAATTCAAGCAGGGAATACATAATAACCCGGAGTCCGGAGATACATAATTCAAGCAGGGAATATATAACAATTCAAGCAGGGAACATGTAATAATTCAAGCAATGGCAGCCTATCATTCAAGAAAAATGTCATAAAACCACTCCAGGATGTTGAAATAAGCAGAGTTACCTGCAAATGATCATAAAATGTCCGTACAACAGGTCTGACAGGGCCATCTCTTGTATCTGGCAACATCATTTGCTTGATTTTTGAAATCTGCAAAAATAAAATCGAAGGTCAGTGAGTAGGATAGAAGTCAGGTATAACCAGAATTGGGTCATGTTACAATAATAAACAAACCTCAAAGAGTTTAATTGATGTGTCTGCACTTCCAGTGGCAACAAACCTCCCGTCAGGACTAAATCTAGCACATCTAGCAACATTCTGCAAAATTTCACCTAACAAGAGTCACCACAAGTAGTATTTTTCCTGGAAGGTTAAAATTATCAAAAGCTAACCAAAACAGGAGTGATTCGGAAGATTTGGGTTCCAATTTGTCCACTCATGGTAATTCATCACATGATTCATATACTGCTAAAAGTAATAAAAGTATTGGGACAAATAACAGAGATCAAGGTTTGCTTCTCAACAAAATGTCTAATAAAAATATTCAAAAAAACCAAACCTCAAAAGCAATGGGAAACAAATATTTTAAGCATTTGGTAACTTAGGTAGTGTTTGTCCTATACAAAATTAGGCTTTATATTTTTATCAAGTGGTGCAATTATAGTTTAAAATACTGGACAAGTGCCATGATAATAAAAAGGAACCTCAAGACGAACTAAGCCTAAGAATATAGCAGCTTTCTTTCAAAGAAAAAGAAAAGGACGACTCTTGACATATTATTGTGTAAACCCAAGGGGGGTAGCTCAGTTGGCAAGGACCAACACGTCAAAAGAGGTCATGGAGTTCAACTCTCCTTGGGGCCTACCTATCCCCCAAAAAAATGAAAGGAAAATAAATTGACCTTGGCCAATGAAAGTAAAAGTTTCAAATAGCAGAAAAATCATTATTGAGAGGGGGGGGGGGGGGAGACCACGGAAAGATAGAAAACTATGGTATGGCATTACTCGGAGGAAAACCAGTAAAACAGAAAAAGGCCACAACCAACATTCATGACTGACAATCTCTTATTCCATTTCCACTTCAATTCCAGTCATATCCTTTTTTCTGTTTTTCCCTCTTTTCCTGCATATACCTTCTATTCAACCATAAAAACATAACTAAGAGGCAAGTAACCTAAGTGAGATCGATTCTAGTTCATCTCCCATGAATCGAACGATCTTATACAAAATTTTCAATGCAATTTGTACCTTATGCTCTGAAACATGTCTAGTTTCATGCTTTGGGAAACTCTTTGATGAGCCTTTTGTATCCTGCACAGCACTAGTTTGATAAATAACACGTATTAGCAAACTAATTTCGGGAATTGTGTCTGAATACATGCACAGAACCCCCCCTGCAATGACACAACATAACACACAAACACACTAAAATAGAGTAAATGTGCACACAGAACCCCTCCCCCCCCCCCCCCCTTTTAATTGGGGCCAAGTACTAAAATTGAGTAAATGAAGACACAACAGCATTTGGCAAGAATTTGTCTACATGTTTTGTGTGTGTATGTGTGGAAAAACACGTGCATCAGTGCAGGGGGGAGATAACAGCCTTTGACAAGTGTTTGCAAGCATTTGTCTGCATGTTTTGTGTGTGTGTGTGTGTATGGACAAACACATGCATTAGTCCAGGGGGATTAACGTGTGTGTGCATTTACTCAATTTTAGTACTTGCCCCCAATCAAAGATATGTAAGCATTAATCAGACCTAGGGAGTATAGGTGACTCCCATGCCTCTACATGCTGACAGAAAAAATTTCTAGTGTCTCAAGAACCATTAGCCTTGAGAAATATTTGCATTGTTAGCAAAAACTCAATTGTCATCAACATGATGTAAGACACCCCAGATTCTGATATTTAGGTAAGAAAAAAAATATATTAACGATCTTTGGTTTTAAAGGGATTCAACTCAACTCAGCCTTATCCCATATAAATGGGGTCGGCTATATGGATCTTTTTTCTCCAATCAGCTCTATTCAAAGCCATACTTAGTTATTAGTCCTAAGCTGTGCATGTCTTTCCTCACCACTTCTTCTATCGTCATTTTAGGCCTACCCCTAGCTCTTTTAGTTCCTTCAATTCAGATCACCCCTCCGTACTGGAGCATTCAAAGGCCTCCGTTGCACATGTCCATGCCACCTCAAACGACTTTCGTGCAACTTATCATGTATTGGAGTTACTCCTAAATTAGCTCTAATTTGTTCATTCCCCATTTCTATCTTTTCTAGGTTCACCAGTCATACAACTCAACATCCTCATTGCAGCTACACTAAGTTTGTTTATATGTTGTTTTTTTAACTCACCAACATTGAGCTCCATACACCATTGTTGGTTGTATAACTGTCCTATAAAATTTTCCTTTGGGGGAAGGTATTGATATATCAAAAGAGGGTGGATAAAAAGGGATTAGGGCTTATAAGATGTAGATAAACTGATCTAGACATGGTTCAAGCTTTATTAGATCAAATAGCACCAAAAATTGAGAAAGAAAAAGCAGAATAAGAAGATAAACCAATCCCAATTCCCAATCATATGCAGGGATTCTTAGCATCACATTTAGAATCTAAAAGCAACCACACTTTCCAGTTGAGAAAATATCTCAAGGTTTCTTGAAATTTCATTAAGATTTACAAATTCATATTAAAGAATAAAACATATCAGGCATATGTTGACTCTGGAGACAGAGATGGGTACTGCATACATTTATTTTTTCTTTTTAATTAAGCCAGTTGCTCCATATAATTTGGCACCTTGAAGAATTCATCAATAAGCCAGTGGTATGAGGTGCCCAAAGATAAACACTACAGTCCACATTTTTCAGATGCAATTTATTTGATAAAGAACTTCAGGACTGTATGCACCCATTAGCTAGCAGTTGGTTTATGGACTGGTTCTATTTCCCGACTTGGGGGTGTTAGGGTGGAAGGATGGAGCATTGAGGCAAAGGGAATTTTTGCATTGAAAACTCATCATGAAGCCTCAAATTAAGTGTTTGTGGAATTATGGATGAAGATAGAGAAAGAGCTAAGTTATGGGTGGCTGTCGGGATTTTCCAATTGGTGCTTTCACGTGTTATTTTTTGGACTGCACAATGGCGATCTCTAAATCAGAAATTGTATAAAACCACAACAAGAGACAAAATAATCCCCAGTCAACAATGCAAAAATCAAAGGTATAATCACAAGAATAAGTAAAAGAGTGCCCTGTGTGGAATGATGGATAGAGAGAATATGCAGAAAGTGATTGCCTGAAATCAATGGAAACGGTGCGAGGAGCTGGAACTGAGCCATATACATCAGTCAATGCTGTTCCAGAGTCGAACAGAGCAGCAGGTGCAACCCCCTTCGATGCCTCATCCCTGTCCACTGCAAGGCCCTGTTAACACCTTAGAAACGAAGGATCCCAAGAACCCAGAGACCGACGAAAAGAGGAAACAGACATTTGATTTTTAAGGCAGTGCAAACCTTAGCAACTAGATCAAGAAGCTTGTTTGGAGGGGCTTCGACGTTTAAGGGTGTCATTGTTGCTGAAGCAACTGCTGTAGCAGCCTGTAAAGGCGAGAATTCGTGAATACCCATTTCTTTCATGAGAGAATGAACAGAGCTATTTGAGGAAAAGAAAAGATGGAATGATTGCCTGGTTAAGGTTGTTGTCACGAAGATGTGCAACGATTAAACCATTAACTTGCCGAAGCAGCTTCCCATCCTGTAAAGACTGTTCCAGACTTGCCTCCATTATTGCCGAAACCAAAGCTTCCTAGACCTACCTGGGTTTTTTTTTTTTTTCCCAACTCAAATCTTCGACCAAAGTTCTAATTACTTCCTAAGCCTGCACTCTCACTTTTGATACAATCAGAAACGACTACTCTTTCCCAACCCAAATTCCAATTTTCTCCATTCGCAGCACAAACTTTCTCTTCACTTCAAAGGCCCCTAGTATGTCGCCATTACAACAACAACTGTGTATTTTCAGAAACTGTAAACTACTCACCATTTAATCTCAACTCTTCCTAGAAAAATTTACAGTTACCATCTAGTCGCTGATTCGGACAAGTAAATAAGCCTTAAGATGATACTTTCTAAAATAAAATTTGACTTTCCAACTCAATCGCCACTCCAAACGTCCAAGCTTTCCACTCTGCAGAGACTCTCTCATGCTAACTCATTGGGACCTCAACACTAAGAATCTCTTCATTTCTAGCTCCTACTGCAGCTTCATCTACCATCGTTACAACACAATGCTCCGTTTGGTTGAAGGGAAATTAATGGAAAGGGAATTTTTCAAACCTACAAAAGAAAACGAATACAAAAGTTTATTTTTCAGGTGTTTTTATTTTTTTTTAAAAATTATCTTTCGCTTCAATTTACCTTTTAACCAAACGGAGCACAAAAGAAGGGTTTTATGGGTAGTTCACAACTTGTTTAACATTTAAAGATTACCCCTTTTACCCCAAAAGAAATTCAATTGATATTATACCCCAAAAAAGAAAAAGAACTTACCCTCACAAGTAGGGGTGTCAATTGGTAAATTTGGACCGCTTTTTGGTTCGGTTTCACCAGTTTCGGTGTGAGAATAAGTGAGTCTAAAACATGATCCAATAAGTTGCATTGGTTTCAATTTGATTTATAGATTTAGTATCGGTTTGCTTTCGGTTTGGTTTGGGTGTGCCATGTCAATATATTCACAAGTCTGAGACCAAATGTGTTTTTTTTTAATTATACATTTCGGTCTTTTATTGATTTCTTATCAGGTTATATTGATTTCTGTTTGATTTTTATAGTTTGATTCGGTGTTTCATCAGTTTTGTTTTCTATGCAAAACCCCAATCCAAAAGAAGACATGATCTAGAGTAGCCATGTGTCAAATTTTAGAGCTGAAAATAGATGATCCTTTAGATTTGAAGACAAGCTCTTAACTGTAGGTTTAATAGATTTTGTAGAATGATTCTAATAAGTCTCGCAAAACTATTTTTGTAACCGCAAAGAGAGAGAGAGATGGTTGTTGGTATAATGGTATTGCTCTGGTTGGCCAATTGTTTCTCTCTTGACTAGCCCCAGTGTGTGATGGGGATTTCTTTAAATCAACATGCAAAATATCCATATTTTGGCACACAATCTATGTATATCCATGCATGTGTACCAGAACTCTAGCCATTATTGTACATTCCCACAACTCTAAGCGGGAACAATGATTTTGATAGAAAAAAAAAAAAAAAAAAAAAACCCCTATGAAAATGGACGGTTCAGAGCTGTCTTGTGAATTGTGTGGGGTTTTCTTGAATTTCAATTGCGTTGATGCATACTTTGACCTGAACCTTTAGATGAATTTTTTGAGCTCAAGAAGATTTTCCAATTCAATCTAGAAATGAAGTTGTTGACCACATTGAGTGTGCATCGATGAGAAAATAACTATTATTTATAATTTTTATATTTTCATGTTATTCACTTATTTGAAATCTTTTTGTGGGCTATGATTAGTAAACACATTTGGACTACATATGATTGAATGAGGTAATGAGGGGTAAGACTCTGTATATTTAACCCTCCCTAGACCTTGCTAAACGCGGGAGTCTTGTGCACTGGTACGGCCTTTGTATGATTGAATGAGGGATTGAGGGAAAAGATCCAACCATATGATGGATGTTGATTCTTCTATGGGTGCCAAGACTACCAATAATCAAGACACTATCACTATTTTTAGTAGAATAATATCCTTAATTTTGAAATAGATTGTCTTTTCAAAGTAAAACATTGTACCCATTTCCAATCCTTAAACCAGTACTCTTAACTATAAATGTACACTCTCCCAACTCTGAGCATGAATTGGCAGTTCAAAAAGGGCAAAAAAAAAAAAAAAAAAACCTACGAAAATGGACACAGCTCAAATCTGTCTTGTGACTTCCGAAGGCATCACAAACACTTGTGACACCAAAAACTAAACTAAGATCTTTCAAATTTATTAATCAATATTATCAGATTAGAGTACAGATACTCATCTAAAATTTTCTTCATCGGATTTAGGGAAGGGAGCAGATATACTGATCAAATTCAAAATTGGATACTGGTGCATCCACTTCCACTACCATCCCCCCCCCCCCCCCAACCCCTTTTTTCACTTTTACATCCCTACATGGAGCTGGAAGCACCACTTATGATTTGTAAATCTAAGGTGTTGAAATATCAAAGAAAACAAGAGACCAAAATACATAGGTATACAGCAAAAAATGTTATGAACCAAAAATTCATAACCTAACTTGAAAAGAATTGGCTCCAATTTCACCGCTGTGGTATGTTAATTCCCCATTTGAATAGCAGTGTCACATTTTCTCGATCTGGTGCAAGAAAAGATGCCTCTTGTGTAACCAATACAGCCACAGTGAATGACGAGCTGAGAATTTTGAATCCCCAACCAGTCCTGGAGAGCTCAATTCTATGGTTCACAAAGAAAGAATAATAGGTGCTGTGGCCACTTAATAGCTTCAAACATATTCACCCTTCGCACACGAACGCTCTGAAAACAAAAACAATAGCATTCTCACTATCAAAGGCATAAACTAAATTTGACAAGTAACTAGAGAACAAAGAAACATCAACATCTAGGAAACTCATCACCTAGATGAAGACCAAAAATACAGTTTACTAATGCCAGAGTTTGATATACCATATGTGAGGGTCATCAGACCCATCATCTGATCGGCGTATGACAACAAAAACAATAGCATTCTCACTATCAAAGGCATAAACTAAATTTGACAAGTAACTAGAGAACAAAGAAACATCAACATCTAGGAAACTCATCACCTAGATGAAGACCAAAAATACAGATTACTAATGCCAGAGTTTGATATACCATGTGTGAGGGTCATCAGACCCATCATCTGATCGGCGTATGACAACTATGGGGCATTCATCAAGGGCTGGAAAATAAATATGGGGTTATCTAGAGAAGAAATCCACAGATATAAATAGTTATAATCCGAACAGTATTTGTTTGTACTAACTCAAGTGAGACCCGTTAGGTTTGCCTATTTTACCAAAATTTCATGCCTTTTCAGCTAATTTACATTACAAGTAACGGTATATCTTTTCAAAAGACTCGCCGTTTGAAAAGCATAATCCCTAATCGAGTGATGGATGACCTAAGAAATTTTGTTAGAGAGAAAAGTCATAGACCTTAACATGGTTTCCTCAACACGGAGACCAAAAATGTATAATATTTCATGATTTCATGGTACCCTCGTGTTCTTACTTTTAGCAACAACAAATGCATATGTGCACACAAGCACACAGATAGCTGTACATTCTAAAATATAAGAGACACGTAGAATTATATTCTTAAAGAAAAATTGGGAAATAAATAAAAGAAAAGGTTCAATTATTTTATACATGGATGCTGAAATGTATGGAATTTCAGGGCACTCTCAAGTTGTGTGTGACAACGTTCAAATAGCTATTCATTCTTCGGCAAGTAGAATGAGACACTTTAATTGATAAGCCACATAGTTGTCATACGGCCAAGGTGATGGGAAGCTGCCATGGTGCCTAGGTGATGCCTAGGTGGGGCCAAGGCGAGTGACATAAATAGAAATATATATTATAGAAGTATAGAACAACACCAACAACTCAGCCTTATCCCAACTTAGAGGGGTCGGCTACATGGATCCAACAAAACAAAGTAGGGAAAACTGAGGTCTGAACAAAAAAGGGGGAATGAAGAGATGGGGAAAGAAATGAGAAATGAAAAATGGAAAATGTCAAATGAAAGATGGAAAATAAAAAGAAAAAATAAAAGACGATAAAAACAAATATCTAGAAACTTGTAAAGGTAGAATTGAAAAAATGCTTCGCATGTGGAGTGCCCAAGATTGGCCACGTCGGTGTGACTTGATACACTAGGCAACAGGTTGTCTTAGGCCTCAAGGAATGCCTTATCACCTAGGTGACGTCATGATAACAATTGGTAAAAATATATAATTATTTTAATTATTACCTTTTATATGCTCCTTAAAATTTTTTAATTGTTGTTACTACAACAGTCTATATTATTTTAGCCACTTCACACAATCATTCAACATTTCAGGAAACACCTACGTATGCATCAGACAATAAATATAAAAAAAGGGCGTACCCACTGCACGAAGCTGCCATCACTGCAGGGCCTGGGGAGGGTCATAATGTACACAACCTTACCCCCCGCTTCACAGACAGGCTGTTTCCCAACTCAAACCCATGACCACTAGGTCACAATGGAAAAACCTTACCGTTGCGACGAGGCCCGCCCTCATCAGACAATATATGTTTATCAAAAATAATTTATTTTCTTATATACATTATATAACCTGCTATACCTAAATGTGTGTGATGCATAACCTACACATCAATACAGTAGAATATTAATACTAACAAATGACATGGCATGGTACTCCTATTATGTGATTTTTTATCTCCTCTTCCAGTAATCATTATTTCTAGGGAAATTTTCGGCGACACCCCCTCCGTTGGACCGTGGAATTAATGCCACTCCATTAAGTCCCAATATATCAATTTGGGCCCAAAAACTAACGGAACTAACAGAGGGTTAACCGAGTAGAAGTAAAATGACTAAAAAACCCCAGCCTTCTCCGTCTAACTCTTCCTCTCCCGTTCTTCTTCGTCTCCGGCTACCATTACCTGAGCTAGTAATTGATCTGTTTCATGTTACTGATCTGTTTCCTTCACAGTCTTCGAACCTTATATCCCAGGTCTTGATTAAACAAGGAATTGGATGCACAAGGAAAAATTAAAAAATAAAATAAAATGAAATCTACCATAATCTATTGACTATTCATCAGGGGACAACAAGATCGCCTGTAATATGGGAAAGGGAATGTGCTTGCTCAGGTAGCAGGGGAAGGGAGGAGTAGAGAGAATAGATAGAATGGAGAGAAGAGTTCACTTACAGCGCAGTTGTCGGCCGATTGAAGGTTGTCAGGTGAGCAAGATCGCAAAGATGGAAGAAGGAAGAAACGGTGGTTGCAGGTTCTCGGTGGTAGAAGGTTCTCAATTGTTCAATGGTAAGATAGGAGTGTGTATTCCTTCAAATCCGAAGAGCCCGTCTCTAGAAGACGAAGCAGAGGGCCAAACCCCCTTCTTCCATGATGCAATTCCTGGATGAATCGTTGGCGGTGGCAATGAGAGAAACAGCCAGCGGCGCCTGCTCTCGAACTGAGGGAGATTTTTTTTTTGGTGCAAGAACTGAGGGAGATGGATTACTAGAGCTGAGCAAATGGACCAAGCAACCAATGTCGCCCCCTTTTGGGACCAAAACAGCAGCCTTGTCATCTTCTCTGAGGAGCTGGAGCAGCGAATCCAGGGCTGCCTTCTTGAACTCGATGCCTCTGACCTGCAAGCGAGCGAAGAGGTTGTAGATGAAAAAACCTAGCTCCTCTTTGCCGGAGCTGGGACAGGGTTGAGAGAGAACAATGGCATTCGGTTGACGGAGGACACCGGATTTGAGGAGCAAGTTGAGGTCGTGGAGGATGGAAGAGAGGAAGGCAGAGGCCAAACTGGGTTTGGAGTTGGGGCTTGGAAGATCCACCCCAAGTGTGTGTGTGCAAGGGTGCAGAGGTGAGAGATGGGCAGCAGTGCCAGTTGCAGAGATGGGAAATTGACTAAGGAAGAAGAAGACTAGGGTTTAGTTGTCTTGAGGGGAAGGGTAAAATAGTCTTTTAAATATATCTAACAAGCTGACATCACTCATTAACAGTTAAAAGGGTTTTTCTGTTAGATTTTGGGTCCAAATTGATATATTGGGACTTAATGGGGTGGCTTTAATTCCATGGTCCAACGGAGGGGGTGTCGCCGAAAATTTCCCTTATTTCTATAGATTATTGAGAATGTCCATGTTGGTTTTATCAACAAAATCAATAAATAGCATGTTTTTTTAAAGCCTACAGTAGGACTTTGCAAATAATAGGAGGTTAATTAAATTTAGCCTGATATAAAAGACCAAAAATAGTAATTAGCATTAAAAAACTAGAAGTGAAAGCAAGGTATGTACATTAAACGTATAACTAACTACTTTTCAAAGTTCAGATACATATATCCAGGAGCCAGCAAGTGAAGTATCCAAATCCAGATACTGCTTATTGTTAGAAGGCAATAATGACGAAAGAAGAAAAGTCTCTTACTTAGATATTCATAGGCTAAGATCATTGAGGTTCCCCACGCTGACATGCTGAAAAACCTTGGACCCAATCCTCTATAGAAACCTTTCCATCCATCTTCAGCAATCAATCTTTTGACTACCTTCCTTGCAGTTTCTCTCTTTTCATGCCCCATTACCTACAGTGAACAAAAAAATAGAATAAAAATTGACAGCCATAAATCATCACTCAATCCCCCCAAATATATACACACGAAGGAACAACAACCTGCAGCAAAAGCACGAAACTAAATGATTAAAAGAACATCCTAGATGAAGTACTTTTAACCCATGTGCTCTAAGTTTGCAGATTGAGCTACTTCTGTTGTTTAATACCCTAAACACAAACAACAGTGACAATTATTCACATGCAACCATGCAGGAAATAAACACATCTTCAGTTTTATATAAACCAATACAGTAGAGAATTCAGTCCTGCCACAAGTGACCCAACCTGATGGTCACTACCATCCAAATAAACTTTTGCTGAAACAAACAAGAAGATACGATGAACAATTCAAAAAACGAGGGTTGGGGTAGCAAATACTAAATTCAAACCAGGGAAATTGGAATTTAGCTCAAACAGGATCAAAGGTGAGTTAGGAACTATAGGATAGAAACAGAGAAAGTCAAATAGTTCTACAATTCAGATAAGATAGACTGAAATTGTAGCCAATGGGTAAATTTAGCAAGTAGATTAGGCCTGCAAAGTTTGATCAAAATCTGATGGCTGGATTGTGACAACTAGAACATTCCTTCTGCAAGTAGGAAAACTTGAAACAAAAACAAAACCGAAATTGCAATCATAGTTGTCACAATGTCTAGGCAAACCAAGGTGTTGGAGGGGCCCTGGACGCAAGGCGACAAAGGCAATCAAAAGGCCTGCCTAGGCGACCAAGCGACACCTGTTATCAAGGCGCCTGGATGCCAAGAAGGTCACCTAAGCAATGCCTTGACAACTATGATTGCAATTAGAGTATTCAAAGATTTGACACAAACTCAGAGAGAAGTAAATTTAGGGAAATATTAGACAAACTGAAATTAGATTGAGTGATCAGAAACAAATCTTAAAGATAATAATAGTCTGAAAGTTGAGAACAAGAACAGCACAACGGCAAGAGGTCAAGTAGAGTAGATCTGATCTGATTTTATGTAAGATAGAAGGATAGATAGAGAGAGAAAGATAAAACATGTTAAGAATCCAACTAAACCTCCAGCTAGGAATCCACCAAAACCTGCAGAAAGAATTCACTCTTCCACTCAATAATCCACCTTAGTACACCTAGAATCCACTAGGTAACACTACTGAATCCACCAAGGTAGGTCCGAATCCACAGAATCAAAATTCAGAAACTGAATATCTTTCTTCTTCAAATCAATGTAGCCTTACTGTTAAAGTTTATAAAAGCCTTACTGAATCCACATGATAAGTTTATGTGTAATCCACATAAATTTTGTGTTAGTGGAGTCCTTATAGTATTGTGTAACTACTATACTCTATCAATATAAATAAATATTATGGCTGACGGCAAGGGGATTCGATTCCCAAACCATTAGCCTCTCTCTTTCTCTCTCTGTTTCCTTCTTCTTCCTCTTCTCTTTTCTGCTTTCTTTTTCCTTCTCTTCTTCTTTTTCCAAGACACAGATTTTTCTCTACTATTGTTGATAATGATTGTTGTACTTGTGTTGATGTTGCAACCAGAAGGAAGTTTTCTCTGTGGTCATTGGTGTCTACGACTACTATATATGTTCAAGACTGGTTTTGCTGTTTGTCTTGGTTCTATTATAGCTGATCACTGGATTCTATGATTGTGTCTCTTCAAGTTGGTTTTACAGTTTATATTTGTTTTGGTTGTCCCAAGCTGGAGCCGAGGATATAGATATGCTCCACCTTGAGGCGGGGGAGTGTAGAAGTTTATAGTTGGAAGTTACTGTTTATAGCCTTTGAACTATTGTCTTTATAATAATAATAATAATAATCATTAATATTAATATTATTTAATTATTTATGGTCTATAGAATTTTCTTATTGGTCTCTCTCTCTCTCTCTCTCTCGATTCTCTTCTTCTTCATAGATTCTAGTTGTATTATCTAATTTCGTAACACGTATTTATAGCTACTCCAGAAATCCGTGATTGACTTAGGAGAGTTATGCCTATCCTATTAAATCATCCAACTAATAGGAAGTAAGAGCTTCCATCATCCAACCAATAGAAAAGCTCCAATCTAACCTAATACATTAACAACCAATAACAAAAAAGGAGCCAACTCATACTAGAATTAAAAAACAAAAAACAATCCAAGATACGCTTTACAATTTAAAAATAATAATAACTTTTAGAAGACCCCTGGTAGACCCCACAACTTGGACTGCTTAATAAGGATAAGATCCAGAATCTTATCCAAAACAGAATCTAAACATGAACATGTTGGACTGAGATGGTCACTGAGAGCGGGGTGAATCAGAGATCTCCAAAAACCAAGCCCTCAAACCTCACACTCCTCGGGTGATGACTTTCACTGGCAGTTCACAAACAGTCATAAAACCACACACTGCCCGTCTGCCCCACAGCAAACACATACACACACACACATACAGCTATCACCAGCCGGGGCTACTACCAGCCACACATCATATATCTCATCCTCTACAAATCATCCTGCAGCAAACAATATACCATGCAAATACAAAAGCACACACCACAAGACGGAGATATACGGGGCCAAGCAGTGTGCCAATATCCACGGTGCAAATGGCCTAATCGGCCTTTGCATAATGCACAATACAAGTTCATGTCATACTCGCACCCACGACACAAGAGCACCAACCTCACCGTAGTGTAGCACCCACCACACATAAGCACCCTACCCCCAACTATAAAGCACCCACTTGATAGCTCAAGAATACAATGATAATGGGCTTATATGAAATGCCCCAGTTACAAGATCACATGTACAAATCCCAACCCATACCTTGCAAGTATTCACTTAGGCAATTCACAAACACCTAGCCTACAAGAGGATTTGCCAAATGGGTTACCTACGTTGATGAGTATCCTCCGGAGATGCAGTCGACTGGACGTCTCCAATCACCGATGCACTCCTCTTTCTTCTTCCTTCCTTTTCTTCTTATTCCTTCTTCCTCTTTGTCTCAAACCCTTGAGCTGTCTTCTTGAAGGCACTTCACTAAAGCTTCACATGAAGGCTTGAAGTCATTGACGTAGCATGAAATTAAGGGGTCTATGGTTCCACCTCTTGGAGCTCTCTCTCATCTTTCTCTTCTTCTTTTTGATCAATCTTCTCAACCCCTAGTTTGGTCTTCAATGCATTCTTCAACCATCTCTTTGGAGCCTTCAATAGAAACTTTAATGCCCAATGGAGGTTGGTAGCATGGGATTTTCACTTGAGACCTCTCTCTTCTTCTCTCTCAACGTCTCCTCTCTGGCTCTCTGTATTCTGTTTCTCTAAAGGGTTCTCCCTTATTTATGCTGAGAAATCCCATCTTTAATGAGCCAAAAAAGAGCTTCATTTCTGCTCTCGATCAGATCGCACACAATTCGACCACCTTCTGCTCCCTGTAGGAAAGATGTCGGATTAAGCCGATTCTTGCAGCGTTGGAAAGAAGACTTGAAGATCTAGTGATCTACAACTCTAAAGTTCTGAACTTCAACATAAGTCAACATAAGTAAAGTGCAAGACATCGGAAAATGGGCCGGAAGTCATTGTTTGTAAGGGTGTCAATCGGTTCAGTTCCAACAAGTGGTGTTGTGATCCGGAACCGAATCGGTTCTGAAAATTCGATACTCAAACCGAACCTGCTCAGTTTTGGTTCAGTTTTGGTTCTTATTTGGTTCCGAAATTCAGTTCTATTAGGTGCTTACACAGTTCGATCCCCCTTCCTCTACTCAGTCCAATACTATAATATTGTAGTATAGTATAATAGTATTATAAAATCTAATACTAACATTAGTAATATATATTATAACATATTAGTATTATAATAACATACTATAATATACTACTATCCAAATTCGGTTCGGTTTCGTTTTGGAATTCAGTTCCTATGCTTGATCCGGAACCGAATCAGTTCTGAATTCCAATACTCAAAAAATCGGTTCGATTCGGTTTGGTTTATTCAGTGCGGTCTCAATTTCGATTTTCGGTTCTAGTTCTAATTTGACACCCTTAATTGTATGTTCAAAACGGGTGTTTTGGATACCATGCGTTGTATCTACGTTCGAAATCATAACTTCCTTGTCCGAACTCAAATTTACTCAATTCTTGAGGCATTGTAATGCTTACTCATAAGACCAAAGTCTTTCAGTATACCATGTTGTAGCGCGCCCCCAAATCCGGGTAAGATATGGGTGCAGGTAGGGGTGTCAATAAAGCCCGGCTGGCCCGAACCCGCCCTGAGCCCGGCCCGGAGCTGACCCTGATTTTTCAACCCTGAGGGCGGGTTTGGGTTTAGTTATAGTTAGGCCTTGGCAAGGTCGGGTCGGGTCAGGGTTTAGATCCCGGGCTTAGCCCGGCCCGGCCCAACCCGACCCTGTATTAATTATAAGTATATAATATTGCATATATATATATTTATTTATATATATAGCCTAATAAAAAAATTAAAAAGCAAAAGACAAAAAAAGCCCTAAAGGCACATGGGATTACAGACAAAATCAGGGTCAGGGTCAGGGTCAATCAGAGCCAACCTGACCCTGCCCGACCCTATCAGGGTCAATCAGGGCCGGGTCGGGTCAAAAAAAACCCTGGTCGGGTCGAGTCAGGTCAGGGTTTAGGTTAAGGCCTCTAGGGTTGGGTTAGGGTTTAGGGCAGGCCCGGCCCAACCCGACCCATTGACACCCCTAGGTGCAGGCCCTCATGGGCCACCATTAAATAACGGTTAAAGTTTCCTTTTTTATTTCATTTTTCTTAAAAATTTCAATAGCATGTCCCTTGCATCCATGCACTTACACTAACATCCAGGACCTGTAAATCACATTTTCATAATAATCTCCATCCGTAACCTGTAAACATGTATCCTAGAAATATGTGTCCAAAATCATCTATCATTAACATTTGTCTGTGGGTATTAACAAGCTATTCCACATGCATGTCCAATTTAACTGTACAACATACAGTCCAATTATCCACTCAACGACATCCAACTATGGAATTCTATACATCTAAATCTGTGAATTACATAGCTTCAACCCAGAATTAATGGAAGGATTCCAAAACTAGCTCTGAGGTTTCTGGGTGTGGAAAAACAGTGTTTAACCACTGTGTCATCTCCACTGTCCAGGCCATAAGTCATCCATCAAACTCAAATTGTCACGATCCTTGAAGCATTGGAAAGCTAACTCAGATACGAACAATTCTCATGTTTATGGCTTCTAAATCATCCAAGTGTAGAAACACTAAACACTTCCATGAAGTTGTTGCACAGCTTAGCAATCACATCCTAGAAACCATGCACGACAACTACATTCGAGATCATATCTCCCTCATCCGAACTCGGATTGACTCACTTCTTGAGGCGTTGGAAAGCTAACTCATAGGGCAGGAATCTTTTAGTTTCGAGGATCAACTGATTCTGCGTTGAAGACGTCTCAAAACTCTCATGAAGGTCTGCACCATGTAAAATGCCTCTACCAATCATTGCACTTTACCTTCAAGCTTTGCCACAAGCCAATTACCATGGCAATCATGCTCACAACAGCTCCACATCATCACATGCATCCCAGAAGCTCTCACAACATTATGCTCACAGCAGCTCCACATCATCACCATGGATCCCAGAGGCTCTCACAACTTCCAGCCAACTCTCCGGCTATGCCAACTCAGTGCTGTCAGTTGTGTCCAGCCCACAACTGTCCACAACACATGGATGACAGTCTATCTGAGCTGCAGACTTCCTCATGCAGCTACTCCTAACACCCATGATGACTACAACATCTCTGTAGCTTCCCTAGTCTTCTAGCCTAGCTGACCATATGCCACATCATCAACATGCTTTATCTGTCAACCAAGCTCAACCATGTCAGCCCATACAATTTCAGCTTTGCCATGCTCTGCTCTTCCACAGTAGTCTTCCCTTGAGCCTAGTAGCTTCTAGTTGACCAACTCACCTTCATCAAACTGCTCACCTCATATTGGCAAACCTCTCAATGCTCTTGCATGCTTGGCCAACTTTACTGCATTGCTTGCTCAATCAAACTTAAGCACGCTCTGCCCTTGACTGAGTGTGTTCACAACAATGACAACACAAGCACAGTGCATCCTGTGCTTAACAGAACAGTGAATGATGAGCAATAACCACAGGCTATGATGCTTTCATGTTGGCACTCATGCTGGCTGTGACGGCTGTGACAGCTTCCTTCTCCGGTATTGTTTGTTGCAGAAACTTAGTTTTTACATCAGGGGGTAGGGAACTATCGATTGTAGGGATACAAGTCAGACCAAAATGGGCTCAACTTTGAACCAAAATGAGCCGGGCCAGCCTCAGGCTCAATATGTTTCAAAATTTAACAATTCCCCAACCAGACCCGGCCTACTTGCACCCCTCTTTGATTGAATGATGATTATCCTAAGAGAAGGCCAACCTACACTCTAAGGGTGTCACTCGGTACGGTATCTGGTATTCGGTACGGTATCGGTATGGTATCAAAGCCAACACCCCATACCGATACCGTACCGTACTGAGTACGGTACCATTTTCCCATACCAATACTGTATCATACGGTACCAGTTCGGTATACGGTTTTATTTGGTACGGTATACGGTAATTGTTATACGGTTTTTTATATTATACATATAAATTAGTATATATAGTATGAAATATATTATATTTAGTATGTTATTTCTTATATATATGTAAATTATTATATATATATTTAATACATATGTACTTATATATATTATTTATTATACATAAATTAGTATATATGTTATGATAATACGGTACAGTACCGGTATTCGGTAACGGTAGTAGCTTCGGTATCAACCTCCACACCGGTACCGTACGGTACCATTTTCCCATACCGTTACAATTCGATACGGTACAGTACGGGTAACTCGATAGGGTACCGGTTCGGTAAACGGTTTTGGTACTGAATTGACACTCTTACTACACTCCTTCAGCATGCCAGATGTGACAAAAATCTTCATTGTTCTTGTGCCTAAAGAAACATATGGAAGACAAGAAATGAAAATCTGAAATTTTTTACGGTTCCAAACTTTTGGCCTTGAACCTGTTTTGACCATACCAACCTAACAAATAAGTGAATAACACAATTTTTATCTGGGAGGGCGGATGTTTTTACTCCCATGGTGCTGGTACAATCTTCCTCAGCATGCAGTATGGTTGTCAATAATACTAGGTCTTATATCATGCAACATTGAGTTCCAATACAGATGAATTGAATGGTTAAATTAGTAAACAATACTCCCAACAAGAAAGGGAAAGATATTGTTCTCAAACAAGGAGAGTGCACTAAATAGGAAGTTCAATAAATGATAAATCAAGGATACATATAAACAAACACAACTCATGGATTTCTGAAAATCCAAGAATATATATATATATATACATGGATGTATATTGACGATGCCAACCAAACAACTATCTATGATACAAGATTAATTTTAGGGAAAAAGCCGGGCACATGATCGCGGTGTACTGTGTACATGCCCCCGCACAGGATCTCTCCCCTCATTTAATGGCGTCCCCTCCCCCTATATACGAATCGACATCCACCAAAACTCCTTCCCCCTCTAGGAGTGTATGATGCCAATATAAGGGGGCAGTGTGTCGATCCCTCTCCCTCATTAAGTGCTCAGTTGAATAAGTATTTCCATGGGGATTGGGGATCCAATTTAAATCTCTAATTTAAACCATAACCTGAAATTTATCCCTTTTTTTTGGGGTAAATGAAATTTATCCTTATCGCATCCTAGGAAACTGGTAACCTAGAAATATGTATATAACTTTGCATTCTAAACAACACAAATGAGAGAGAGAGAGAGAGAGAGACAGACAGACAGACAGACAGACAGTGGTCCATATTATGAGCATTCAGCTTTCAGATGAATCAGATCAAATGGAATCATGACATCAGTACAATGAAAGGGTTTACAGTTAATCCTCACATCAGTCCTAATAGAAAGTTGCAAACATTAAGGTTATGGAGCGAAATACAACAGAATCTAAGAATATACATTTCTATTTAGACCAAAACAGCATAAACTTTAAAAGGGAAAGATAAAACTTAAAAGTAGAAAGGGAAGAAAGAAAAAAAAAAAGGCACCTGTAGTCTAGTCTTAATGGTATCCAATGGTGTAGTGATTGAGGATGCCACAGCACCAGCAAAAATTCCTCCTGTTGCTTGAACTAACACTATTGTCATAAGGCTGGGAACACGTTCCTTATTTTGTTCAGTCTCATTGCCTAAGATCTTGCTGAAATTCCAGGAGGAAAACATGAACATTTCAAGATACAAATCTCATATATTAATAAGAACTAAAGACCATTTCTTATGATAGTCAACCTGGAATTGATAACATACAATTTACCAAAGAGGAACTAGAAAAGTATAAGGGAAAAATATATGATCGCTATGAGCCCTATAAAACAGGACAAACCACACTCCTGACAACTAGCTTCTCTATCCAGATGCTGAAGGCGGTGTTCAGTCCTCATTTGAGGTAGTGCAGGAAGCTCAAAAATCAACTGTCACCCATGTTCTCTACCCTGTTTTAGCCCCGGATCATAGTGACACTGTCATCCATCATTCAACCAGGAAAGAAAAACAAAACAAAATAGAAGGTCACTAATCAGACTATGAGTTAAGCTATGCCCCACTAGTGTATGTGGTCCCTGGGTATGGCATTGAGCCCTAGATCCAAGTTTATACCATAGTTGTCAAAGTGTTGCCTAATCGCCGCCTAGGCGTCTAGGCTTCTTTTTTTGAACGGGCGGCTTGGTCGCCTAGGTAGCACCTAGGAGACACCTAGGTACCTTATTGGTATTTTTGATCCCCCTCCAACGCCTTGGGTCCTCTAGCGCTTTGATAACTATGGCTTATACATTATACCAAACGGAACTATGGGGCTCAGACAGTTTTTCTTGTATAACTCTTCCACATTTGGGATGATTTTCAACACTCTAATTTTATATGCATAACTGTTACTAATAAAAAGTAGAATTTTCAGATTTATTCTGAGTATCTATTTGGAACAACTTCTAGTCTTACTTCTATTTCCAAAGAATACAAAGAACTTTACTTTTTTTTTTCTTTTTTTTTTTTAAATTTCAGTAGTACCATAGTACATAGAAACTCCAATCTCACATTACCACCCCCAACCCAACCCCCCAGTTGAGGTGGGAATTGGGATCGACTTGATCCCATGTCCCCACTATCAACAGCAGGAGACTTTACCACCATGCAAAGTGTGGCAGTGTGGCACCACCATAACAAAGAAATTTCTTATTCAGACATCCATAAAACGTAAAGGTGGACCCGAAGCAATGTCTATGTTGGAACCGCTTCCTCCAAAAGGCCGACCTTATAGGAAAGGGAGGAAACAATATGTATATCAAACAGGAGCTCTAACACGGCGAACTATCCAAAGGGGGACACGGGTGGATAAATAATTCAACAACTACCCGCTCCCAAGGGGATTCGATACCGTGACCCCTGCCTGCTCTGATATCATGTTGGAACCGCTTCCTCCAAAAGGCCGACCTTATAGGAAAGGAAAGAAACAATATGTATATCAAACAGGAGCTCTAACACGGCGAACTATCCAAAGGGGGACACGGGTGGATAAATAATTCAACAGTCTAAAGCAGAGGTTAAGTATCTCTCTCCCACACCCAAAAGAGAGAAAAAAAATTAAAATATAAATCATCATAATTAAGCCATTAAGGTGACAACAACATGGAGCAATCTGAGTGGCCCTAAACCATAATTTCATTTTGAAAGGAGATCCTAGACTAAAATTCTGGCACGAATTCCCACACCATTGCTATTCATGCCATGTAGAATGTTGGCCTAGGTTCACCATCCTCATTTCATTCAATAGCAAATGGATCAGCAAATCTCACCTCCACAAGAAGCGCTGGCTTGAACCATAACTGGCCCACCATACAGCACTAGATGGCGAATATGTCATAACTGATAACCCAAATCCTCTATAGAATCCTCGAATTCCCTCAGATTTTAGAATCTTACGAGCAACATCCAGGCCCCCATTATACGTCGCATAACCTGAATATCCTTGCACCATCAACTTTTGGCTAACCTGACAGGATTTGTTTTGATAAATAACAAACCATCAAAAAGTAAACTTCAACAAGTTGAGCAAATAATGTTAATCAGCATTACAGTTTCTATCAACATGCGAAAAAAAACACATTCTAGTTTATATGGGCCTGAAAACCACATAATTTTTCATTTCATAAATGGACAAAGGAAAAAAAGTTCATAAAAGAACAGAAAATTCATACCAAATCTATTGGAACAAACACTGCCTGAGCAAATAATGATGCTGTCATGCCAGCAAGCCCATTTGCTATGGCTGCCTCTGATGGTTCAGAAAGCTTAAGCGGTTCAACAACCTTGAATGCAGCCACTTTTGTGGTCTCCAGAGCAGTAAGAAAGATAATCCTGGCAGGGACTGCACCAGTGATGACCGTACCAAACCCTCTGTACAAACCAGGAATTCCATCTGTTTTCAGTATTCCTCTGGCAATGGAAAATGCATTTCTCTCAATAGAATCTTTTGAAGCAACCTGTAGCCTTGTTTTTATAACAGAGACTGGATACAGCACCACAGTAAGTCCTGTAAACAGGCCAGCTCCTACGACATAAAATTTAGTTTTATCGAGCCTGCAGGATGGGTGGACTATGTGAGCACAAGGTCTTGCAACAAAAAATAAAACTAAAAATAAGAATAAGCAATAAAAGTCAGCTGGGAAGTGAGATTATAGAAATTTGTGGATTAATTAAAGGATCAGGAAGGATAGTCAATCCATGTCTCAACTTGATAAGGTGCTGTTCATTCTTTATCACTTTGAACAATTTCATAGTATTGATCTCAAACAAAATTGTATGTATGTAGGTCGACAGAGTTTCTTCTTCCACCCCACCCCACCCCACCTCCCTTTTCTTTTCATATGCATAATGATCTATCATGTAATAGCCTGCAAGGCAACATAGAAGGGATGCAAATGCAGAAAGTACATAAGGAGATAATAGGATGCAAAACTACATCAGAGGAGACGACTGGTAAACATGATTCCCTATTTGCCCATTGCATAGTCAGTTCATCCACTAATGGGTTGGCAGATCAAAACTCTCAATATAACAAGATTTTCCTAAAGATCTGGGCAAAAATGTCTACCTCTCTTAATGATATGAGAGTATCTCCAAGGGACTCTTTCTGCAGATGATTACTAGCCAATGATGGCAGCCACGACCTCCAACTACCAAGTGATGTGGCAGATCGAGAACCCAAAAATTCAGATGCACACTTATATTTAAAGCCAGATCCACATCCAAATCTGGACCAGATAAGCTTACACCATGGACCACTTTTCTAGCCTAAAGAGGGTAAAATTGACGGCATTTTATGCATAAGTGAGGTAAATTGTGTAGGTCCCATGGAGTCCTATGGAAAATCATTTTTTACTCTTTAAGAAGTTAATCTATCAATGGTGTATCACAATTAGGTTCTTCTATTTAATGAGTTGTAGTTAGAATAGATTACCTCTTATTTAAGATTCAGATTCAAGAATCGTAATAGGATTAGTTGTTTAGGTCAAATAGGTACATTGAGTTTAGTAGGGTCATTTAATTTAAGAATCTTTATATCAGTGGTTGCACTTTACACTTTTTTACGGAGAATGGAATAAGAATTTTGTGGAAAGTTGGGTGCTTCTAATTACCATGTGGATTCATGGTTACAGCTTGGCCTCCTATGTTGAATTAAGTGGAAGTCAATTCCATGTTAAGTGGATTCCCAGTCAAAATTTATTTTTTCTTCTTCTCCTTTCTTCTTTCTTTTCTACTTTCAATTTCAAGTTCTGCAATTGTGTTTTAGACATTTTTTAACACACCAACAAGTCGTATTTAAGTTTTCAGCGCATAGTTATCAAGGCGGCAAGGCGACCATGGCATTTTAGAGGGTCCAAAATCAAGGCAACACCATCAAGGTGGCAAGGCACCCGCCTAGGCACCCAAGGCAACAAAAGAACCTCAACACCTTGATAACTATGTTTCAGCGTAATTTTAACTTCTGTGAGTGAGTTAACAAATTTTACCTTAAATAAAGCTGAAGGGAAGAAACAGACTTCTTATAGCCAATTGCATTTAATTGGAATTGGCCTGTTGAGTTGAGTTTATTCTTAGGCTGTTATATGGATTTATGTAACCAACATGTCCAGCATTAACCATTGATCTTTTTTTTTCCCAATTTTGTGTTGATTCCAGTTCTGTTTTCAAGTTCTAATTGCATATTATTCCGCATCCTAAATTTTATCAATCAAATTCAATTGATGTACTGTAACTATAGTTTATTTCTTCAACTTGATCTTACAATTGATATTCTGGAATTCTGTCTAAATTGCTTCCAACCAATTGTACCACCTAAATTCCAGCAGAATTTCTCATTTTATGACTATATGACTAATTGGATCCCTTAAATTAATCATATGGAATCTCAGCTTATTCAGAGTTGGTTTTCTCAATTTATTGAAGTTTTCCCTTTGACTTCAAATCTGAATTTCCCAAAGCTGAATACCTCAATTTATTAATTCAGTGCTATTTTTTAGTATGATTGGAACCTTAATCTCCTGGTCTCTGCAGAATTTGGATTTCCAATCATAATTTTAAATGGGAAAACCCTTGCCGCATACCAAGTACCAACTCAACAGAAGTAGATCCTTTATGAAAATAACAACAATTATGTAGCCCACTGTGAAGTTTCCTAGGCATCACTCTTGCAATTGCGCCGTTGCGATTACGGGTTGGATGTCATGTCAGGCTCCAAAGGAGTTGTTGATTCTGTTGCTTGTACTTTTCTTTATTCATCGAGATTGGGTTGGTTTTCAAACAGCTTTATTAGTTTTGTTCTATCTCAGGGTCTTACACAGTAAAGATGCCGACATTAGAAAAGAGCTTGGCTAACATATTCACTTGCTACAGGTGGTTTCTATGGATAACTTTTTCTTCTTTTTGGTTGGGTAGAGGGGAATACAAAAGGCTAACATCATACTCATGAGTCACAAAGATGCGGTTGATTGCAAAACAGAATTTCAGATAATGAAATAAGACCTTCATTAATTACTAAATAATCAGTTAATTCACTAAATAAGTAATAAAATTTATTTAAGGGAAGCATGGTTAGACTTTTCCAAGACTATGGACAATAGAAGCAATCTCCAAATGTTGGTCTTAATTTTGTTTTGTTTTCTTTTTTTTTTAAAACAAGCCCATAAGAAGTTATTAATAGAGACCCACTATATTATACAACTCCCAAACAGCTCTACACAAGAGGCTGGCAAGTTAAACAGTATGAGACTTCCAGTCTTGCTTAATCTGCACCACAGAGGTCAGTAAACACTTCAAAGCTATGATTCGTTGAACACTTCCAATTGTAGATTTCTCGAGTGTCCACACTGTCTTGCAGAACACTTGTGTGGACAAGTTAGCCACTCGTTTGGGCACTGCCATGCGTCTTTGCCGATAAACTAGCTCAACATGTCCTTCCTTGGATGTTCGCTATCTTAAATTTCCTATTGTTGTTTCCTTGGACTTGCCTTACAAAAATGCATTATTAGTGGCTTGCATTAGTTTCACTTGATATTGATTTACCTTTTCACCTGCATAATATAACATTCAAAGAGGCACAACAAAGCGACCAAAATGAAGAGGAAGAAAAAATGGATTTTGGTAGGAATACCTTTATACAAACGGAACCTGCAGGGAGGGAAACCAGAGCACCTGGATTTCACTGAGAAACTCCCATAGGATCCTGATGACTTCTCTTGTTTCCCAAATATTAATTGTTCCATTTCTTGCTGCAATAACAATTATCTAGACAGTTCAGCTCTGTACAAACCTCCATAACCACTTTGACAGGAGGGTAATATTAAGAGGGGCAACTTTGTAAAAATCGTCCTCTTTGAGGAAACTTGCTTCCAGTCCAGAACATGGAACCTTTGGTTCACTTTAAAAATTTGTTTTGGATCTCTTTGACAATCTCTGCCACAGAAAGGGGGGTATTCAAAATAGACAGAACCTGAATGCTGGACAATGCAGCTTTTATCAGAGTTATCTGGCCCCATTTAGACAGCTACAGCCCTTTCATTGCCGCTAGCTTCTTCATTTCTTGATAATTGGTTCCCACACACTTTGCTGTTCATAAGTTGCCCCTAAAGGAATCCCAGATAAACCAAAAGAGAGAGAGCCCACATTGTCTTGCAGCTTTGACCAAGTAGATAAGTACCCAGAAAATCTCTGACTGTTACTAATAGGTCTTAGAGAAACTAACCTCCAAACCAGAAACTGACTCAAAGCACCTCAAAAACACGGCTCAAATATCTGGATTGACTGTGCGATCCCAGCAAAATACAAAGGTATCTATCATGTGAAAATTTTTGTGAGACTAAAGAGTCTCAAGGTTAAGAATTGCAAACACTTCGAACAGACCATACTCCATAGCCTTCAGCATTATTTTGCATTGAGCCTCAGCAACTAAAATGAAGAGGAAGAGGAACAGGGGATCCCTTGCCTCCGGCCCCTGAAACTCTCAAAATACATTTTCAGAACTCCATTTATAGGATACAAATCAACCAACAAATACCATATCTTGACATACTCTCCCCGCTTCAATTCAAATCTCATCCTTCTCTGTCAATGGTTGGAGGAAATCCAAACTTACGAAAACACAGGCCTTCTCTATATCTAACATGCATATCACACCCACAATCTCACTTCTTAGCCTAAAGTCAATGAATTCATTTGAATGCTCCTTGGAATGAATTCATTTGAATGCTCCTTGACATACTCTCCCCTTGCCTAAGTTCAGTGAATGCCCCTTGGAATGGACAAATTACTTTTACCAACACCACCCTCAGTTTTGAAGCTAACATTTTTAGAGGGTTTTATATGTAACATCAATCAAGCTGGTTATGCAATAATCCTTTTAACTCCTCTGCCCCCTTTTTCTGGGGGGGAGTGGGGGAAGGAGGGATGAGAGAGAGAGATGGACGAACATGGTGTTAACTTTTTAATGGCATTCATCAGTTTCCTCTTCACAACGTCCCAAATCTGCTTATCCCAAATAAACCCATCCAGGCCGGTGGGGAGGGATTTGTCCACATCTAAGTCAATGGTGAATTTCCTTTATGGCAGATTAACTACCCAACTATTTTTATCAGTATTTACACAACAGACATTTTATCAGTATTGCACATCTTTATTGCCTAGTTAATTGGTTGGAAGGGTTATATCAAGCTTATCTTTGAGCATAAAAAAGCCTTTCTCCAAAGGATTTGGCACGGCTTTGCTGATTACTAATAAGGTTTTGTTAACTTCAAAGAGAAAATAATATCAATAATTTCAGAAAATAGTTAACTGAACGCAGCAAGCCAAACACACAACCAACTAAAAACAGCCCAAAATCAACAAATACCCGACGTGAAATACATGATCATATGTGAACACCCAGCTACTTCTGCGTCCTTCATTTCCTAATGATAAGTTTATTCGAGGGAAAAGAAACAGAACTAATTGAACCACTATGAAGTATAAAGATCAATCATGTTCAAAGAAGATTTCACAGGGAGTAATCCATCGACGTTGCAATATGCGTCTACATACATTATCACTACAAGTCTTAATGTCAACCATCACAAGAAACATGAAAGAAAAAGATAAACAGTGATCAGGAATCAAGATGGAAAATTAATAATAAGAAAATGAGATAGAGCAAAAGAGAAATCCACTAAAGATGTTAAAAAGACGATCAGTAAACACCGAAAGCTAAAAGTACTGGGGGGAAAAACGTACTTGTCCCAGTTAATTTCCGTTTGGCCGAACGATTGAGGTCGAGAAGCCATTGAAGATTCAGCTCGAAAAGAAAGAAAAGAAAACCTCACGAAAACTTTGAAATTCACAACGAATCAACACCCATTTCTTCGGAATAATTCCTTTTTATAATTTTCAATATCCCAAATTGGAGGACTTCTTATAACCGTAACTATTGAGCGAGTTGTCAAAAACATTAGAGCTCGATGGACGAATTTTCAGATTTCAGATGACGTGAAGAGAAAGACTACAAGGAACCTGAATTCTCATTTTCTCTCTCCTCCTTCTCCGCTCCAATATTCTATTCAGCATCTCGGTTTCAGACATGCCTTGAGTCAATTGGACGGAAAAGTTGAACACCATTCGGGTAGTCCGGATCCATCTAACTATGGGGCTGGACCGGGCATTCAAGTCGACAATTATCACCAATTGGAACGTGACACACGCTTTCTAATCGGTTGATTCACTTGGATCGGATCAATAATGGCCATCATCGATCTCGAGATACGAACAACCCTTGAACGAATCACTAGATCGGTCATTGGATCGGGAGAATCTGTCGGATCGCCCGAACTGATCCAATACGCGTGCAAGAGCTTTTTTTTTTTTTTTTAAAGGTTTTTTTTTTTTTTTTTTTTTACCTCTTTCTTATTGAAATATTTTTCATTTATATTCATGATTGGCTTACAATATTGTCTATTTAACTTTAGACTAAATATATTAACAATCATACTATTTTTTATTATCTTTTTTTATCAAAACTGGTTGATCTGGCATTCTGCTTTACTCCACCCAAGTGCTTGCTGGATTCACGCCTTAGTCCAAGTTTGATCCAACAAACGCAAGTTTTTTACCATTTTTTTATCGATATCAAATCCATATCAGCCTAATCGATCTTGAGATTATGAACCATGTGTCGTGAGAAGTGTCACATAGTCATACTGATATGTATGATTTGATGTAACTGTTGTTTGGTTAGTGGTTACCCATATTCCACATTTGCTTGTGATGCAACTATTTGTGCTTTTTTCTTTCTCATGATTGAAGGATGAAAGATTATCCAAAAATTGCAAGGATCTTCTCCCAGTCACTAGAGAGGTCCAATGGTAGAAAATAGCGAAGGAAGCCCAACAACCACATGAGGATAGGCAAGGGTGTTTAACGGTTTGGTTTGGTTTCGTTGAAAGTGATTTGATTTGGTTTAGTGTAAGCTATTTTAGGTAAAATTGAGATCGAATTGTTCAGTTAATAATTTTAATCTAATTTTTTTTATTCTAATGAGTTCTTTTTTCTTTCAACTTTTTTTAATAGATGTAAACTCAACATTGGATTAATTTATCGGCATTATTGTTCACAAATTTTTTTTTTACTCTATTTGTCTATCCATACTAGAGAACATTACATGATCCACACCTTTATGTGTTAGATGGAAGGATCATGTGACAATTTTGACTGTTTAAATATAAAATATGTTCTATATGGCCTTCAGGTAGTACAATTAGGTGCACCATTTTGTCTTTTTGTTTTTAGATATTTTAGAAAGAAACAAAAAAAAAAATGCTAACTAACTATTTGCCTCTTGCACCCAAACACAAGACTATATGAATTTATCGTTAAACCCCTAATGAAATAAAACTCCTATTTAGATCAAACTCTTTGTGTATGTTCTCATTGGCCACTATGTTAGCAACGATCTCTAGTCGATTTTCTTTGTTGTTTTTTAATTTTTTTTCTCTTTCAATTTGAAAAATATTTGCAAGAGTTAGGCTATAAAATACACATGGGATTAGCCTACTATTTTATTTCACATGGCACTACCATTGGATACCAAATCTTTATGGACATGTTGCCGACCTTGACATTTCAATGTTAATTTTCAACCCAAGCAAATGCCGCCACACCAAGATTAATGCCTCTTTTTTTTTTTTCTTTTGAAAAAGTCAAATTTGCTTGAGAAATGCCAAAATGGAGAAAACAGGTCACCTTCAATTCATGTCCGTTCCAATTCCCTCCAATTCCTCACATAGGAGCGGAAATGACCACCTTAATTATCCCCTGATCGAACACACTGCCCAAGATGGGGTAGGATGGTCATTTATGCTCCTATGTGAGGGATTGGAGGGAATTGGAGCGGGCAGTGAATTGGAGGTGATAAAAATTCTTAAAAAGTTCTCATATTTAATTTATGTCTTTATTAAGAGTTTGATTGGATGTGCTTGTTAGGAGGCTTTTTATATGAGCATCTATTTTTGCCATGTGGTAAAGTTGTATGGGAAAAAAATTTTGTGAATATGGATGCCGAAAGGTTCTCTACTCAAATGTCAAATTTCAGTCCACATAATACTTGTCAAGTGGCAAATAAAACGTTGAAAATTTAAGGACCATTAAGAGGGTGCGGACCACAGAAAAGAGTCATGGACATATACCCTCCAGGAGGGTATCCAATTATAAGAGAGGATAAATGGTTGAATTTGAACATGAAATTTTATACATGGCTAGATTATTCCTACATATTTAATAATCAAAATTGTCAAATCGTTCATTTTAATGGTAAAATTGGAAAAGGAATTCGTGCACGGTAGATTCCATGCATCAATCATTCAATAGGGGGTGTGGGGCTTTATGGTCATTTTTTATGGCAATAAATGCCCATCTGATAATAGTTAATGTAGATTGTGCATATAAACTCTTGCCGGTAGGTATTTAGCAATTATGTAGGATTGGAAACGAAGAGAATTCGAACAAGTATATTAATATCTGAATTATCCGATTAACATATTTGGTATCTAAATTCAATCCAATATCCGATGGATATTCCATCCAAGTATCTGAATTCGTATCTACCTGGGAGTTGGATATCTGAATTAGAATATGATAATATCCAATTATTTTTAATATATAAATAATCATAAAAAATAGTATTAAGTAATATTTAATTATTTATAATTGATGAGAATATATAAATATATAAAGCATATAATTATATTAATATTAAATTATAATCAGAACAAATAATATTGAAGTTGATACATCAATATTTGGATCTATATCAATTGTCTAACAAATACATCAATATTTGAATACATATTGAAGCCGATGCATAAAATCACGGAAATTTATTGTTTTTCTTTGGTTGTGGTTGTTTAGGTTTACCTCGCACTACTGTCTGACTACATGATATTAGGTGATCGAATTTAATATCTTCTATGTGGCATATTAGCTACTTTGAAGATTCATTACATTTTGAAAAACAAATAATTAAAAACATAAGGGAAAGATGTCAATACAGGGGTCTAAATGATTAGTTTTTTAGTTTTTTTTTTTTTTTTTTTGGAGATAGGAGGGGTATCTAAATGATTAGATTTTGCTGTAAAAATTGATATGAGACCAATCTTCGTGGTTAAAAAACTATTGGTTAATTCTCCCCACCACCAATAATAGAGAGGGGGGGGGGGGAACCACGAGTGAGTGAACGGTGGGGGACTCACGGAAAATTATCACCTCCAGTTTGCTGACCGGCTCAATTCCCCAGTTCCTCTAATAGGGGGATGGTGGACCCCACCCGGGCAGGGTGTTTGGGCATGGGTAGAGAGGTCATTTCAGCCCCCCTTTGTTAGAGAAACTGGGGAACTGGGCCGATCAGCAAACTGGAGGTGATAAAGATCCGGGACTCACACCTTGGTCTCTTGGGAGCCCACAACAACTTGCATCCACCACGAGGAGTAGTAGTTTGTCTAAACAAAAAATTAGTTTATAAACTCGCATCTTAAAAATAAAAAAATCCCCATTTAAAAGATAACTAAGTGGGACTTTGGTGAAAATCAAAATAACAATATATAACTCCATTTTCTAATGGTTGATTTAATGGTGTTAAATAAATTATTAAAATTCTCATAATTATACCCTATTTTTTGTTCCATCATTAGAATACTACACTTAATATTTAAAAATTTAATCCATTTCTTTCAAAGCTTCTAAGATGGGTTTATTAAGTAGTTTGATGATGCAATAGATATTAATTGGCATACACAAGTATTAAAAAAAAAAAAAAAAAAAAGGTAAAAGAACGTTAATTGGTCGTGTAGCCCCTGCACCAGTGCAATAGTTAATGATAGTGCGCACAACAAAGACATTGGTTTTAGATGTAATTGTCAATTTCATTTGGGACTGAACGTTCTTTTTGCACACAAAGGTATTGGGTTGTGTGCGGACTCAGGAGCCACGCTAACCATGCAATTGGCTAGCCTTTCCCCCACCCCCACCCAAATATATATATATATATTTTTTCTCAACACAATGTTAACAATCAAGAATTCTAGTGCTCCCCACCCCAAAATCTCTTATGTGGGACCTGTTTGGTTGTGGATCCAAATAAGGGGTAAAACTTGGGTTGGACTAGGTAGTCAATTGATGGATTGTGAATAGGGCCATCGATTGACCCAGTTCTTCTTTTTTTTTTATTTCTTTTCTAATCTTTTGATCCAACCGTTGGATTTAACATCTACCACGTGTCGAGTTCCGATGCCCGCATTGGCAGATGTGGTCACCGGAGAAGATCTTTTTCCGATATCTATCACCAATAAACAAGTGTGTCAAAAAAGTCATGCAATAGTTCACAAGTGTTAGGCTGGTCTTGAGTTCACCATGAAAGCCCAGCAGCCCATCTCATCCCAGCCCAGTCCAGCCCCCGAAGAAATTTGTTCTTAAAGTCTACATATTGGGCTGGGCTCAAGTTCGGCCATATTCATAATCCATCAATTGACTACCTAGCCCAACCCAAGTTTTAACCCTTATATGGATCCACAACCAAACAGGCCCCACATAAGAGATTTTGGGGTGGGGAGAACTACAATTCTTCATTGTTAACATTGTGTTGAGAAGGCATTACTGTTTTTCTAGTAATCGATAATTTTTTACCCTTGGATTTAGCATCTGCCATGTGTCGAGCTCGGACAGCTGCACTGCACCACATGGGCAGATGTGGACTACTGTAGAAGATTTTTAGCCATAGATATTTCAGACTGGCAACCTAAACTGTTCTACAGCTCTGGGATGGGATGGATTTTCATTTATTTTGTAACTCTAGGACTGGATCTAAAGGTAAAAGAATCGGAATCTACTTTTTTTTTTTTTTTGTTCCATTAAAGTGGATTCCATCTAGAAGAAAGGAGATGGAACAACAATACAATCAGCTCGAATATTGATGATTCCAGCTTTATGTTTTTCTGTTCATTAATATTTGGATGGTTAAAAAACACTTCGAACAGAATTTGATAAATGTTCAAAATTCCAATGAATAGAGCTTTTAGGTTAGATTGTTATAAACCACCCAATCCTTCTTATGATCTTTTTATTATGACTAATACACTTTTTTAAGTGGGAGCTAAGGGTGGTGGGGACCTATTCTTCATTGGAAGATTCTGATTCTTTGAATACAATCTTATTGGGCCCCACCCCAACAGCCCTTATCACCTTATGTTTATTTTAATTGATACTGTTGGTTGGATATTTTTTTTAATATATATGATTACTATACAGGGATTGAGATATCGGTATCAGTATCGGTCTCCAGATCAGCCCGGATTGAACAATTTTATCTCTATTTTTCATTAAAATTGAATTTTTTTATTTTATTTTTTTTCCAATTTTACACTTGATCCGATACCAATGCCCGATCCAAGATCGACCAAGGGCTGGACATGATTCATGCTCTGTTTTCAAAATGGGGGGTAACCATTGTACAGAAAAGGCCATCAATCACCATCTAAGAGACTTGCTGGCATTAATGCTAGATTCCCTGAGACTTAGGTTGGAAAAGTTTTATTTCATTATCATTGTGGGGCATTTCATGGGTTCTCTTGGCTTGCTTTTCTTCCTTTGTATATATCCTTCCTAACTCCTAAGCAAATGTTGATGATATAAAGCCTGAGATTCCAGGGCTTCCTCCCCTTTCATAGGATCATCATTTTCACTTTGAAAATGGTAGGTGACAAGCCACCTTCAAGGTAAACTCAATAAATAAAAAAAACATAAAATGGGAACAATGGATAGATTGAAATGGCATAAAGTGCCATCAAAGTGGAAAAGGATGATATATTGTTTCAGAAATTATCCCATCTCTTCCAATCATATGATCCTAAGCTCTCTTCTTATTAGTTGAAATAATTAGAGAGATGATTAATTAATACAAGAGTAGGGAAAAATAACTCTTTACGAGAGTGTGTCCTATGTCCTACACCAGCACTCTCACGAGTCTATCTCTCTCTTCTTTATACAAAACGACATCTCTACCCCTTTAATTTGAGGAGAAAAGAGATAGTCACATGCATCTCACTCCTACTAAAAAATAAGCTACTTTCCGACAAAGTATCAGAAACTTTAGAAGTGTATTATCAGCAGGTTTAGGGGACACAAACCCATAAACAAAGGGAAAATTTTCCATAAAAAAGGGGGGGGGGGAAATGAGAAGGTGAGAAGGGGGAGAACTGTATGATTGGAAGAGTAGAAAGAAACATTGGGTTAAGTAAACAATTCCTTTCCCCTGCATCAACTTTCCAGGTGTTTGGATGGTCTCTATTGGGTATCGAGGACCAGTACAAGGGTATAATCAATCATATGCAATAGGGGTAGACATTTTATGACCCTAAATGAGTGTACTTTTGGTGCCAGAATAAAACCTTTTCCTTAACTTTTCAACCCATAGTATACATGTTCAAAATATCTTCCTTAGTCCACTAAGATCCCATAAGGGAAGAGACAGGTAAAGAGAAAGTAAATCCATCTAATAATGTATAGGCAAAAGTTTTCAATGTACAGCTGTGCATGTACATGATCGGTATTAAATGCAATTAGATTGACATAAATGCCCATCCCAAATGACATATAATACCCAATGCTCCCTCTATTTGACGGAGTTGATGGAAGAATTTCCTGTGTATGAATATCTTCCCCTAATGTATACATGACATGTAGTAAAAGAAAAAAATGAAAATGATCGGTTTTTGCAGGACCATCATCAACCCACGCAAAATTATGAAGATACATCACTTCCAATTCTCGAGTTTGAAGTTGAAATAGGATGCCCGCTTAACAACTTGTTAATTATCACCATGTTAGGGATATTTCACTTTTTCTAACTATGTATAATTTTCGTTATGTGACAATTCATATGGGGTTGAAATTTTATAGATGATATGACCTTTTGGTTCTCTGTTCACATGTGAAGTTTTAGTCCAATCATAATTGTCAGAATTGCAAAATATGTGAATATTTGTAGAACTGTAAATTGTAGATTCATTTACAAGAGAATAAATACAGATGAAGTATATCTTTATATAGGAGGTTCATACAAAGAAAGACCATACAAAAAGCAGATAATAAGGGAAGAAAATATATAATATTTATAACATTACAACTAACAAAACGAAATGGGACTTTAGGGGGATGCATAGAAATATATGAGAGGAATTGTCATTATATGATTGAATTTGAGTATGAAATTTGATATGTGCCTAATTTAGATTATTTCTTAATATCTAACGGTCAGATAAATTTGTCGTATCAATTTTCCACATATTAGAATAAGAGCATAATTACAATGCATTTATCACCACTTATTTCACAATAATTAAAAGGGACTTTTGAGTCTTTAAATGGGAATCAAGTAACGGTGTTAAACGGTACATTTTCGAGTAAACCATTTAATTAGAAGGTTTCAATTTTGAAAACATAATATAGCCATTTATTAAACGATTTCTCAGTTTCGTTTAAACGATTCAATTTGATTTTAGTAAACGATTTCGATTTGATTTTGACACTCTTAGAGTCTAGGGGTCTTTTGGCAGTCAAGGCCTACCAAATAGTCCAATAGAATTGTAACTAAATAATGTAAATGCATGACCTGATTTGATGTAACATGCTCTACTTTTGAATCCCTTTAGTGACATGATTAGCATATATAGGTAGGCTCAAACTAGGCTAACTCTTGAATATTTATTTGTGGGCAAGAGTTCTCTGTGGGGAACATGACCCCTATGTGCGTGATCAATGGAAAAACACACAGTGACATCAACAAGACAGTGATTACCACGTTTCATGGATTGGAGCACTCCCTAGTCCCCCCCACAAAGAATATTTCTCCTTTACTTAGTAATTCTCATTGAGTTCTTTTTCTTATGGGGGGATCGAGAAGGGATGACAAGCATGAATCACCACCAATCAGGATTCAGGATGATCATTATTGGATGTTTTTCAAGTCCCAAAGAAGGTTCCATGTATATATCATGATTCATGCATGCATAGATAACGTATGGTGAACTCTCATTATCAGGCATTCAGGTATAGAACGTTGGTTTGGACTTTTCGTGGGTCCAATGGGAAAGAAAAGAAGGAAAGGAGAAAAGAAAAACTTAACAACAATTAATTTTTAATATTAAATTTTAATTAATAAAAAATAACGATTCTTAAAACATTCGAATAAAATATTCTTTTAAAGACATAAGTTGATTCCTATATTTTTCAGCATATGATTTGAAAAGGTTTTTTTTTTTTTTTTTTCTTGAGGTTGAAATTGTTTGAGATTTGTGATTTTACTTGGCCATTGATGTTTTTTTTCTTTATTCGTGTTGTTTTATATTTCTCTTGCTTTCTTCGTTTCAATCTTACTTCTGCTTAGAAGAGAGAGTTTAAAGCAGATGAATTAAGAGAATTAATCAAGTGATAAAATAAAGTTTTCAAAATCTAAATTTATTTTAAACTATCAATGTGTATATTTTGTGGTGATAAATGGAATGATTCACGATAGAATTTAGGACTGAGTTTTCCTTCAACCATTGTATCCCTTGATGATGCGTTTGGAGGGTGTGCATTAGGTATTGTACTATAGTAGGGGTATTTTCGACACAATGGGAGATATTTTTTTATTATTCGTTAATAGGGGGAGATATTTATGACCATTGATCGTTATAAAATTTCTTTTGATCATTCGTAAACAATGACACTATAAAATTTATTTTGATCATTCATAAACAATGACACTATAAAATTCCTTTTCATTATTTGCAAATAGGGGAAGATATTTATAACCATTGGTCGCTGTAAAATTCCTTGATCACATGATCAAGGAAAACTCTCTCTTAGAATTTAATAAATAATCAATTTAAATTATTTTTAAATATACAATAATCAGAATTGTCATGTCATTAATACCATTATACAAGGAATAAAGAACACCAACTGGTCACGTAGCACGGTATGTTTCTATACCCAAACATAGCTGCATGTGAAATGATCGATGCACCTTCTGAAAAGCGAAAAAGTCCAAGAGTGTGCCCATCATTTTGTATATGACTATGTATACACACACTTACACGGCGTTGCACGACCGGTTAATGTTCCTTTTTCCATAACTTTTTTTGGTAGAATTCTTTTTCCCATAACACAATTTAAAGAATACATCAATAAATACGCCCTGGACGGGACCGTTCGTAAAACCTTTTGTCTTATCCATTTACAGTTTCTCACTCAGCTCTTGGAATGCACGTGGAAGGTAACTTCTTCTCTCTTGGTAAGCGTTCTTTTTTCCCTTTCTTTTAATCATTAATTGGATTAGAGTATTGTATTATATTTGAAGGTAAAACCATCTTCCATCTTCTTTCAGTTTCGGTTTTCTCTGCCACCTCTCTCCCTTCTGCGTGTAAGTTTTTATTTTTTTAGTTGGGGGAGCCTGCCTCTTCTTATTTAAGGGATCCTAGGTATCAAGAGATTTAGGAGGGTTCTTGTCTTTTGATTCTTCTTTCTGCAACTAACGTTTTTGATTATTTTATAATCTGGGTTTTTCTTTTTGGTTCTAAAATCTGTTTAATAAGCTGATTTGAATTTTCCTGATCATTATTTTTTTTGGGCTTAATCACGTTCTTCGGTGGAATTGGATTGTCGTTTGAGAATCCTTGCTTCATCTGCTCTGCATCAGTGGACTAAGAAGTTTGCTCTTATTTTCTTGGGCTTTGTTTCTGATTTATTTGTATAGTCTTAATTTGTAGTAAGTTGGCTATCTTTTTCTCTATTTCAATAAATCCAGTGGTGGTTTTGAAGTATTAAGCTTTCCAGCATTTCTTTAACAATCATCAACTTTTCTGCCCCATTTGTTCCAAGACTAATTTTGATTTTTATTCGCCTTTTGATTTCACATACTATAAAATCTCTTAACTAGATTTCTGTCAGATAAACATTATTGTTTTCTTCACTGTAGGATCAGCTTTTGAATCGTAGACTCCTGAAGAACAATGGCAATGTCTGGGGGTCCCAAGGAGAGAGGGGAGTTGAGAGTTCATGAAAATGTGGATGAGCTTGCCACCGATTTGGCTGACTACATAGCTGAATTATCTGATATATCAGTGAAAGAGAGGGGGTTCTTTGCCATTGCCATATCTGGTGGTTCTCTCATTAGCTTGATGGGGTAAAAACGATTTTCCTTTCATCACATATTATTGTCCTTTACATAGATTTGGTTGAGTTTTGGGTTTTAAAATTTGCTGTTAGGATTATTATTATTATTTTTTTTGGATAAGTGGGTTTAAAATTTCCTGTTGGGGCCAGGAAACTATGCGAAACTCCTTATAACAAGACTGTAGACTGGGCAAAATGGTATATATTTTGGGCTGATGAGCGTGTAGTGGCAAAGAATCATGCAGATAGTAATTATAAATTAGCTAAGGAAGGACTTTTGTCCAAGGTATGTTGCCGGAGATTATCTATTTATTTTACGTTTTTCTTGTTAGTGGTAAGAACCTTGAGCAGTCAATTGTTTCTTCACTCTGAATCTATCATAGTCAGAGAATTCTGTTGCCTTAAAATTTGAGTAAACTGTTTCAAATGCTACTGTTTTAAGTTTAGGAGTGCTTTGCTCATCAAGGACGAATCCACCTCTAAAATGAATTTGATCTTTTTGCCAGTTTGAATTCCCCATTAGAGTAGCTAATTCAAATCTGTATTCAAAAAGGAAATGTAAGTATGAAAGGCTCTACCTTATGATAGATTCTTTTTTCAGTCTCTGTTAAATCATATTCACAAAATTAACTGGAACAAATGCCTTATTCCAATTGCCTTGGTGTTTGACTGCTTTTGAGGGACTGCCAACTTGATTACCAAGTGTTTCTTGTGTACCTCTGCACCGGCTTCAGGCTTGTGAGAAACTTACTCCAGTAATACTAGACTTATATTGTCTTTTGCTTCTTTGGTGACTTTTGGATGATCTTTTGATGTGTTTCAGTTTTTGGCTCCCTTTTCTGCAGTAAATTTTTAAATTTTTGATGGGAATCAACTTCCATGTATCTTCTCATTCTCTTTGATTTATGATCTCTGGTATTCTTGTAGCCCACCTGTTCTTTTATTCTCTATAATCCCATTTATGTACCTAAACAAGGACATTGCTAAGAAGCAATAATGGAAAAACCCATGCTCAATCTTGAGGTATCATCAAGCCAAATGCCAGGATTCTTTCAGAGGCTCAGAGCTAGCAATCCCAGGATGTCCCTCTACAGAATGATGGTGAACCAGTCCATTGTTGAGAGTGTTAATCAATTGTTTCTTTCATTGTCCCTTTTTTTTTTTTGGGGTGGGGGGGGGGGGAGGTGGAAGCTGGGGCAGGACGGGGCGGGGTGGGGTAATGGTATTTTCTTCTCTAGAACTAGAAAATTGCAACCATTTTAAGGTGGATGGGATCTTTCATTTGCTCAAGCTCTGTTTTCTTGATGGGAAACCCCACACAACTGGTTTGTGTATGTGTTTGTGTGTACTGGATCCATGTCTTGGTTTCTTGGTGGGAGCTATGTAATGTAGCCTAGGTGAAATAAATCTCACTTAGGACCAGGTTCTGTTTTAGGGTTGGCCGAATGGGCAGTTTAGGTTAACTAGGGCAAAATTAGGGTTAGGAATGGGAGATTGAGTTAGGGTTTTATTGGGTAATGGTCTGCAGAATTTTAGGAGTCTATTAGAATAGGTTTTAATGAGGTTTGAATAAGAAATAGAAATTCAGAAATATTAGGGTTAGGGTTTTGGGTTTTCAGATTTAGGATCTAAGCTGAAACTAGGGTTTAGGAGCAGATTTAGGGGCTGGGCTTTAGGTCGAGTTTTCCTAGCAGGGAGGGGGTGGTTCGGCTGGACTTTGGTGGGGGGTTTTGATGGCTGGTTAGGTCTAGGCAGATCTTAGGGTTTTTGGGTTTTTATGTTGAGGGAGGGATTTAGGGTTTGTAGTGGATAGGTGAGGCTGCAACTGAGATCGAGTGGGAGGGTTACTGTGATGGACCTGTGGTTAGGTTTTGAGTGTAATCTGATGAGGGAATAGGGCTGTGATGAATGTAGATGAAGCTAGGGTTTGGGGAAGTCGATTAGGTTAGATGGAAATAAGAAGAAGAGATGATAAAGTTGCAGGAAATTGTAACTCTTACTGGAATTGCAGAATTTCAGCAGCAGCAACCTTGAAGAACTTGAAGGAAGAAGAAAACGAACCTCCCGATCTGCAAGATGCAAGGAGTCGCCGGATTACTCCAGCCCTAGCCTTTGATATTACTCACAAGGGGTCTTGATATGACACACAAGACAGAGAAGCAGCAGCAGCAAGAAGAAACAAAATTTCAAACATAATAGGTGGGGAAGCCTCCCACGATTCTACTGTTTATAATAATAAGGGGGGCCTAAAGGCCTTACAAATAATCAATCTAAAGCAATCCTAATCAGATTAGGAGTTGGGATTCCTAATCTGAATCCTAATTATAAAACATAGAATAGACTTATACTCTAAATAGGAGTATAAGTGTAAACAACTAAAACAAATAAAATAAAATACTAATCCCTCTAAAATCGTGGAGGGGAACTAAGAAGATAAACCATGAAAAAGACTGTTTTAACCCTAGGCTAAAAGAACAAACAAATAAAAAGGCTCCAACGAAAAATCAAAGAACAGCCAAATTAATCATGGTTTCGGCTTCTGCATCAACTCTCCCCGACTTAGAAACATTCATCTCCGATGAATGGGTGAAATCCATACAACGCTCTGGCAACTTGGGGCTGAGCTTGTTGACTTCATGAATGGGAGTCCACGTACCATGCTTGTGTGAAGAAACTCGTCCACGAACCTTGTGATGAGGAGGAGGAAGTAACATGTGGGCAGCAGCTTCAACACTTCCCTGGCAGAATTCTGTTGAAGGTATAACAGTGGGAATATGGTCTTCAAGTCGTGGGGCCTTCTCTTCGAAGAACCAAGGGGGCATCACAAAATCAATGTGTTCAACCTCCAAAGGGTCTTCAATATTTATAACCTTCTCATTCAGCCCCACATCTTCAAGAACAACAACTTGCTTGATCTTGTCTCCCGTGAAATGTTCCCAATTACCTTATCACAATCAACCACATCATCCATGAGAACTGGAGCAATTGTATGGACACCTTGAGCACCACCATCTAGATCTTCAAGGTGACGGTCTAAGTCTTCATCACTATCGGGGTAGTGCATATATGCCATGCTCATCGTGTCTTCTTGAGGTTTCCTCCGCTTTGGCAGCCACATTAACGTCTATGCTTTTGTGGGCAATCTTTGGCATAGTGCCCAAGTTCATTGCAATGGAAACACTTGTGGGGTTCATTGCTGTCCATGGGAGCTTTACCTTTATAATTAGCACGTGGAGGACGGGAAGAACTACCAGCGGAGTAGGCTGATCGAGTAGGACCAGCAGTAGAATTTCCAGTTCGATTGTGACTAGTGGTAGTAGACTTGAATGCTGAAAAAGTTTTGACAAGTACCTCGTGGAAGAATCAAATCCTCTATTCCCAACCAATAATTCTTCACCTTCAATGCCTTCTCAAAACAATCCTTGACGCCCGAACATCCACAACACCAATAGCCCTGAGGATGTCGATCTCAATCCCAACCGGAATCGGGACAACATCCGAGTAGCACTTTCTATTGTGTCGCATGCGAGATGAGAGAGAGTCAAACTTTTGCATGTACTCGGATACAGTCATGTTCCCTTGACGAAGGGAGTTGAATTGATCTTGCATCTGAGCGGTGTAGTGTCTTGGTAAGTACTTCTCTTTCAAATCATACTTCATATCCTCCCAGTTGATAGGTGCTTTACCTTCACGTTCCATGTCCCGCTCTGCCTTGCGCCACCATTCTCGAGCAGAACCAATTAGTTTAGTGCGTGCCAGTCTCATCTTTCGGTCTTCAGGCAAATCATACCAGTCAAAGTAGTCATCTAGGGCAGCAAGCCAGTCATAGAATTTTTGTGGATCACCATGCTCAGCATACTCTTTCAATTCTAGCTTGACCTTCTGTGTATCGAACCGCCGGTTAGTAGCTTCATCTCCAGTGAAGTAGGACCTCAAATATTCCTCAAAGTTAGGTCTTCGAGGTGCTTGAGTAGTTCTGTCCCTGTCTTCTCTGTAGTCATCTCTGTCATACCTACGTCGATCCCCTGTAGTCTCGGTCATGTCTAGACCGATCTCTGTGGTCCCCGTGACGCCGGGATGACTTCTATGATATTCATCCCTTCCCCGAGTTCCATGTACTTGAGAATGAACTTGGAATCTGTCTTCCTCTACATATAGAGGGTTGCTTACAAGAGGCACAGCTTGCCTTTGTTCTATTGTTGTCATTCGATCACCAAGAACTTGTTGGTCTGTTGAGATCTTCTGCAGCATAGCCGTGATTGCAGCAAGGGAATCAGGTTGGGGTGGTCGTGTGGGATTCATAGCAGGGCTGCCATGTTCAGCCATGGCTCTGATACCAATTTAATGTAGCCTAGGTGAAATAAATCTCACTTAGGACCAGGTTCTGTTTTAGGGTTGGCCGAATGGGCAGTTTAGGGTAACTAGGGCAAAATTAGGGTTAGGAATGGGAGATTGAGTTAGGGTTTTATTGGGTAATGGTCTGCAGAATTTTAGGAGTCTATTAGAATAGGTTTTAATGAGGTTTGAATAAGAAATAGAAATTCAGAAATATTAGGGTTAGGGTTTTGGGTTTTCAGATTTAGGATCTAAGCTGAAACTAGGGTTTAGGAGCAGATTTAGGGGCTGGGCTTTAGGTCGAGTTTTCCTAGCAGGGAGGGGGTGGTTCGGCTGGACTTTGGTGGGGTTTTGATGGCTGGTTAGGTCTAGGCAGATCTTAGGGTTTTGGGTTTTTATGTTGAGGGAGGGATTTAGGGTTTGTAGTGGATAGGTGAGGCTGCAACTGAGATCGAGTGGGAGGGTTACTGTGATGGACCTGTGGTTAGGTTTTGAGTGTAATCTGATGAGGGAATAGGGCTGTGATGAATGTAGATGAAGCTAGGGTTTGGGGAAGTCGATTAGGTTAGATGGAAATAAGAAGAAGAGATGATAAAGTTGCAGGAAATTGTAACTCTTACTGGAATTGCAGAATTTCAGCAGCAGCAACCTTGAAGAACTTGAAGGAAGAAGAAAATGAACCTCCCGATCTGCAAGATGCTAGGAGTCGCCGGATTACTCCAGCCCTAGCCCTTGATATTACTCACAAGGGGTCTTGATATGACACACAAGACAGAGAAGCAGCAGCAGCAAGAAGAAACAAAATTTCAAACATAATAGGTGGGGGAGCCTCCCACGATTCTACTATTTATAATAATAAGGGGGGCCTAAAGGCCTTACAAATAATCAATCTAAAGCAATCCTAATCAGATTAGGAGTTGGGATTGCTAATCTGAATCCTAATTATAAAACATAGAATAGACTTATACTCTAAATAGGAGTATAAGTGTAAACAACTAAAACAAATAAAATAAAATACTAATCCCTCTAAAATCGTGGAGGGGAACTAAGAAGATAAACCATGAAAAAGACTGTTTTAACCCTAGGCTAAAAGAACAAACAAATAAAAAGGCTCCAACGAAAAATCAAAGAACAGCCAAATTAATCATGGTTTCGGCTTCTGCATCACTATGTTTTGGAAATGCTATACTAATTGAATTTTTCACACATATTAACTGGCGTCGTGGTAGATTACTGTGACTGTGCAATTAGGCATGACATGGAGTGGGTCAGATATGAAATCTGCTATCACCTGCATCTGTTAGCAGGTTTGGTTTGTACAGTAAGATACACCTTAAAATGTGGACTACATCTTACTGGCTGCTGAGCTTACCCAGATCAGGATCTGGATCTTGGAGAGGGATGAGAGATGTAAGTAAATGTCACTTATGGAGGTGCTTCAAGTGAAGCATGAACATAAATTCTGGATTTTTGGGGCACATCTGAGCCTGGAACTGGCAGTCTAAAATTTGCATCTGAACTCCGTGGAACTAAACTAGGGAAGATCTTTTTTACATTGTCAGATGATCTGTAGTTTCCATATAATTGTTGCTGCAGTTATTAACTTCACCCATTAGCTTTTCTTTTACAGTAAGCTCCCTTGTAATAATAAAATCAGTGATAGATTTTGTTGATTGCAAGAGAGTATGAGTTGTGAGGAATTGGAATAAAAACTTTCATATTTAACTTTCTTAATAGATAATGCGATTTCCTTCACAATTTTCATTTTTCTTATACACAAGACATAACTATTAAGCGAACCTTAAAAAAAGAGGGTGTATTATAAAAAGGTTATGTGTGACTTAATGCTTGGAAAGCTGCTTCTTATGTTCTTGTCTTTTTAATCAAGGCTTCTGATATTTTTTTGAACAATTGATAGTCTGATACATTGATTAGCGGTGACTGAAACAATTATTAGTTGAACTTGGTCAGATGTCTCAAATGTTAGGGGAATGGATTTAGTGGTGGAGGTAAGAAAAGAAACAAAGAAAGAGAATAATAGAGACTGTGATCGACCAAGGTCAAAGAGATGTAGTTTTTTTGGATTTAGAGGAATATCGGATTTTATTTCAAGTATTTAGTTTCTCATCTTTTTTCCCCCAAATAACCATTGGCAGAAGGATAATAGAAATGATACATACACAAAACCCATACATTAAATCCCCTTCTACAAGTTGGTTCTTTAAAATATTAGTAGCTATAAGATACTATTTGCTTAAAAAATTTGATTATGAGTGGCCTCCCGTGTTTATAGAAGCCATGAAGTCGTTTGCCTACATGATATTTAGATAGATAGCTTGTCTTATTTATTTTCGAGAATAAATAAGTAGTTAAAGAAGGGCAGACCTTGGCGCAATGGTAAGGTTGCTCCATTGTGACTTAGTGGTTGCGGGTTTGAGTCGGGAAATAGCCTCTCCATGAAGCGGGGGTAAGGCTGCGCACATTATGACCCTTCCTAGACCCCGGAGTGGTGGGAACATCATGCACTGGGTATGCCCTTTTTAATAAATAAGTAGTTAAAAGAGAGCTGTACATATCTATCAAAAAAAGGATGGCTGTTCATCCCAATGGATTACTGATGGGGAAATAGCTGATTGATTTCCCTTGCTTTGGACCTGATTTGACCTTGATTTGATTCTGTCCAGAAATGGCAAGCTTCTAGAAGATTTACAGCAGCAATAGATTGTGTTAGATTGAGTTTTATTTTGTTTCCATTTTTTTGTTTTGTCAATCAGATGTAGCTTATAATGCTTGTTACACGAGTAAGGAGGATGATGGGGAAATAGCTGATCAATTTCCCTTGATTTGGACCTGATTTGGCCTTGATTTGATTCTGTCCAGAAATGGCAAGCTTCTAGAAGACTTACAGCAGCAGTAGATTGTCTTAGATTGAGTTTTATTTTGTTTCCAATTTTTTTTTGTTTTGTCAATCAGATCTAGCTTTAGTCCAATTAGAAAGTCTGTTAGAAGTTTGGATTGGGATTGGAAAAATAATGCTTGTTACACAAGTAAGGAGGCTGATCCCTACTCTATATAAAGGGATCAACCAACCATGAATTCTAAGTTAATGAAATTGCTCAGTAATTTATAGTGTGTATTCTCAGTATGAGGAGCGGATTCTCCTTGGCCCGATAAGGTGGATTCCCAAGGCCTATAGGTGGGTCTAAACTACACTAGTGTTGTTGTGTTTACTTACCTTGGTCTGCTGTTCTTCAGTCCTGCTGATGCAGTGGCTCTAGAGTGGTTGGACCGATACGACCAAGTTTGGAAATCCAAGCCCAAATGAAACCGGCCCAACCCGAGTTTTTGGACCAACAAGGGTTGGTACTTGGTAGGGTTTTATTAGCTATTTGGGGATATCTTTGTAATTGCATTTTCTTTTGGTAGGACTTAGCCATACATAGGAGTTGTTTCAAGTATAGTTTCCTAATGGAACTCGGTGGATAAAATGAATAAAAAAAGTTTGGGTTTGCTTGTCTGTGTGGTATGACTCTGTTCCTTCTCTTGTTATTTTCTCGTCGTCCCTATAAGTTAGCCTCTCTCTTCCTCTCTTCCCTGCAATCTGGTTTCGAACCCTTTCTGCAAGATTTGTTTCAGGAATGTTTTTCTTGTTTAGGAGCTGAGGATTTGACCTGCGTTTGGGTGCTTTTATGAGGACTCCATTGAAATTTCAAGCCGAACGATTGTTGGAAAGGAGTTCGTCCAACTCAAAGGAACCTGGTTTTTCTGCCTCTGGTTTCGGTTGGAAGTGGAAGACGATTTCCCCTCTTTCGTGATATGCTTAACTCCTTATTTTATTCATTCAAATTCCATTATTGAAATCTCACCCATCATCCCTGCTCATTCATCCGCCATATTCATTAAACCTTCATTCCAACCCTGATTGCATGTCCTACTAGTACCCATTCCCTGTTCTGGCCACAACCCAACAAAGCCCTGTTGTACCTGCTAACTGTCCCAGTTTCCCTTGAGATTTCAGCCCCTATTGCTTACAGAACCCTGGTCTATGAGATAACATTTTCTCCCAACTGTGCCCTACTCTTGTCCTATCTCTGAGCAACCAGACTATTGTTTCTGTCAGCAACCTTATTATCTAGCCTTTGTCCCATATTCTAATCCACCCATTCCCTTTGTGCCCTATGCCCCTATTTTAGCCTTTGGCATTAAGCCCTAATTTCTGTAATTAGGATTAAGGTGTCCTTAGTGCCCCCCCCCCCAAAAAAAAAAACCAAAAAAAAAAAAAAAAAAATTTTTTTTTTTCCCTATAACATTGTGGTATACATTTTACATATGTATTCAAAGAGGGGGAGTGGCTGTCCTTGTTTCTTTCTTGGGCTTTGTTCCCCTACCTCCCTTCTTTAGTAAAATTTCTTGACTTAAATGAATGAGAGAAAAAAAAGAAGGGGTGGGGGCAACATCCTAGTGCAAGTCCGCTTTTGCAGGGTCCCAGGTGGGATGGATCGGAAACAGTTCTAACCTTTAGCATTTTTGCATAAAGTGGCTACTCTCTCCTTGAAAAAAATATCAGTTTATTGACAGTTAGTTATCAAAATAACTCCTGATAGAGATGAGTGCTGTCAGTTGTGTATATCTATAAAAGCGTGAAAGTATGAAACAGTGTGAGACTGCTATCCCTTTAGATGTGAATGTGAACCATACAAGGTACCACCTTGACCAACTCAACCCTTCCGATGTGACATATGGAATATGGACAAGCTGCTCATTCGATTTGCTTTGTTAAGATGTGCAATGTTTTGTTTACTTATTCACAATCTCTTGAAAGTTGAAAATCGTGCATTCAATGCAAGTTTTGCTACTGTTTCTACATATTTTGTCAGAATTTCAGCACACTTTCCAAATCCCTTGAGTCCAGATGCTGTTCATGAATATGGCTTGTGATCACTATCCTAGCCTTTTGTTTGTACCATTTGATTATTGTTACTGTACGCCTCTATGTTCTCCATCACAGTAAGTCAGTAACTAAAAAGAATGAAAAGTTCATAAAATTCTTAGTGGATGACCATATATAGGCCTTTCTTAATGTGCTGGGAAGTACACAGTTATATGTTATTGTCTTAATTTTTCTTTTCTTGCTTTTACCCTTTGTGGCATAAACAGCCTCAGAACTGTGCGGCTTCAACTTTTTGAAACTGCCAGTTTGGTGATTTAACACCCTTTTGGTATCCTTTAGACAAGGAATGTAGTAAGGATAGGAATTTGATTTGGGTGTGAAGTTCTACAGTCTGATACTTGATTTATTCCTTTATTAATTTTGAAAGGTTATCATTATGTATTTGATCAAATATTCTTCATTCCAAAGCTTCGTATTGAGAATTCTGGATTCCAAATTTTACACATATACTGCCCCCACAAAGAATACGTGGATCATCATCTTTTTCATTTGTTGCTGTCACATTTCTCCTCATGTATATCTGAAATTGCCAGGTTCCGTTTGTCCCTGGTCACGTATACTCTATCAATGATTCCTTGTCAGCTGAGGAGGCTGCTAATGAGTATGGGTTTGTCCTCAGGCAGCTGGTGAAGACCCGCACAGTTGGTGTGTCTGAGATTAGTGACTGTCCCAAGTTTGACCTCATCCTTCTTGGGATGGGTCCAGATGGGCATGTTGCTTCCCTCTTCCCAAACCACATAGCACTTGACGAGAAAGATGAGTGGGTCACCTTCATCACTGATTCCCCCAAGCCCCCACCTGAGAGAATTACCTTCACTTTGCCTGTGATCAATTCGGCCTCTAATGTGGCAGTGGTAGTGACAGGAGCAAACAAGGCAGAGGCTGTACACTTGGTGATTGATGATGTGGGGCCTGAGTGTCCGGTGCTGCCAGCCCGAATGGTCTGCCCAACAAATGGTAAGTTGGTATGGTTCTTGGACAGGGCAGCTGCCTCTGAACTAGAGGCTTCTCAGTGCACAAAGTAGGGGTCAGCCTGATGTGAAGTTCATGTGTGTGTGTGCGTGTGTTGCGGAGGAATTCACAGCTAGTTGCTCCTTCGCTTTGTCGCTTCCCCATTTTATGTCTTCCTTAGGGGTTTTTTTTTTTTTTGGGGGTGGGGGGTGGGGGTAGGGTTTGTTAAAAGAGGCTAAAAAATATGTGTGTGTGGGCGGGGGGGGTTTTGGTTTCTCTAGCTGTGGCGTTGTCTCTTTCAGGAATTGATGTGAAGAGAGGAAGTTGGTCTCATGCGAAGCGAAGTTGGTTTTGTTGGGAAAAATTAGGCCATCTTTGTTCATATGTAGAGAATCATTTTCATGAAATGAAAACTAGAATTTTTCTTTGCTCATGTATCTTCTACTTGATCAGATTTTTTTTGGGTAAGACTTCTACTTGATGAGATTTGTTGTGGCTTGTTTCTATCTGAAGTATCACCCCTCTGGTGAAGAGGAAGAAATGCAAGGGAAAAGTACTAATAAACCCACTTCTCATACATTTTTTTGGGGTTTTTCATTTCATCCCCAAATATCCTAAGGTGGTCTGACCTGAAAATTTTCAGACTACAAAGTTCCTAATAGTAATTTAACCAATGCCACATCACCGATCATTCACTTCCAAGGGGGAGAGCCGAAGAGGGTTATGATATGCCCCATTGTAAGAATTTTTTTTCCAACACCCCCCCCTCTGTTTGGCCTTGAGGTTGAAAAACTCCCACCGACACAGACCAATGTGTTCTATAGATTTGTGAGTTTCACCACTCCTAAAGAAACAGCACAAAGCTCCCTCGCCAAGCTTCTATTCACCGAGTAGCTCTCACATTCGTGGCCGAACCATCTTCGTCAGCCCCAACGAAGAGGTGTTTCCTAGAGAGAACTATGATTGACTTGAACCTGGATAATGATGCATTCAGACACAACTTGATAAAAAGCGAAACCCAAAAGGATTCTGTTCAGCACCCTGCCCGGGCTGCTTGTGCAGTGCCAGACTCGGTGAAGCGTGAAAAGACCGCCTCACCCTTGTTCAGGCAGGGGTGAACAGGGGTGAGGCGGTCTTTTCATGCCTCACTGTGTCCGATGCTGCACATGCAGCCCGGGCAGGGTGCTTGACAGGAGCCGAGTAGATCCCAAAGCTTCAGTGAGCCCGAACAGTGACCGTTTTGGAAGATGTCAATGCATTTTTACAAATATACCCTTCTTATCCATCATTTGGGATCTCAACCAAAGATATTTAATATTATGAATCAAATGGATATTTTGAACCCAAAAATGTAAATTTCCCACGATCCGAACTCATTTTGTCACCGACTGATCATGTAGCCTTTCTATTTTGGATTCATTTTGTTGTAACCAAAGTGGTAAATTGAGAAGAAGTAACCTTTTCTTGATTGCCCTTGATTTATTCCCACAAGTTCTTTAACATGTGTAAAAAAGAGTATTCAAAATAATTTGAAACTGATTTATCATTATGTCATTCTCAAGTGCTGTCATCGTTTCGCACATTTTTCGAATACACAAATAAAATTATAAGATTTTAACCTCATCGAAAAGAAAAAGTGTGTTAAACTAAAAGGAGGACAAAAAAGTAAAATCACAAATTGTTTTTTCATCAACTTTGGTTACAACAAGATTTTTCCTTCCTTTTATAATGAAATCTGATCATGTAGAAGATAAGGGGGACACGTATGGTTCGTCAATAGGGGGCGGACAAGAGATTGTCAGGAGGAGAGAGATAGAGACAGAAATAGAGAGTGCTGGCATAACCTACGCCACTTGCTCAGAGAGACTTTTCCCTTAAAAAAATAATCGTGAACTAATTCACTAACTATACAACCATCAAGAGCCTAAGAGAAAAGGGAGCTAGACAATCATGTCATTGGGTCATTCATTTAGCAGCATTCATTTAGCAGTTTCATGATTTGATTATCAATACAACTATTCATACAGTCCAAAATTGCAGTTCTACAATGGACTATTAGATGAAAAAGGACTGAAGGTACTCACTTTTCTTTACAGGGGATTCAAAGCTCCCAGCCTGTGAAGCCTATACTACAACAAGAAGAGAACCTGAACTCAGATGAACATCACTATCAACTTACAGGATTCAATGAGCGGTATTCCATTTTTGTTATCGATCTCACGCCATCAGGATCAGACACCCCTTCTTCTTCCATCTCTTCTTGAGGAGGGAAGCCACATGTGCGGTATTCCATTTCTGTTATTGATCTTATGCCATCAGGATCAGACACCACTTCTTCTTCCATCTCTTCTTGAGGAGGGAAGCCACATGTACGGCTAAGCTTCCATTGGTCTATGACCCCACAATCAATGGCATACTTGATTGTGTGCTCTAGGTACCCTTTGTCAGTGATGAGGTGTGGCTGGACTGTCAACATTCTCAAGAGAGCTGGAAACAAAGTAAAACGCACAACTCACTACAAGAGTACAAGCACAATGCTAGTTCCATGAATTGAAAAAGGCTAAATAAAGTAAAAGGGCGAAAGAGGATGCAACTTATACACACATTTAGACTTAAATATAAAGATGGAGGAAGCAGTCTTTTTCACTTTGCTGCTCCCTTGCACTTATAATGCAAATGCATCCACCACATAGGTGTTTAGCTGTATGATGAATTATATTACTGGGTCTGATTTCAAATGTAGTAATATTTGCTTGGTAAACCTTGAATGCAGTGACAATGTGACCCAAGCAATACAGCCAATACTATCCTCTCCAAATAAGAACTTTCTATTGAAGAGGACAGATATTGGCAATGGGAAACATGATTGCCAGTATTGCCAATAAGGAAAGAGATAGTACTGTTATGATTAATAGATTGTTGATAACCTACCTGCAACAATCCCATCACCCGATGCTGACATGTCACAAGTGAAGGGAGTAATTGGTGCATCCTCCATTCCAAGGACTGCGCCATTATCCTTCTCTGTATAGTAGTGTATCTTAGAACTCCCATTGGTCACAAACAGAACCTTGAGATTTTCATGCCAAAGTGATGCAACTACTTCTGGTTTGTAATGGAGAAACTTAGACTTAGCATTGTCTGTGGTATCAAAGTTCTCAGAGGGCTTGATCCCACAAAGAAATTCCAGTTCCTGCTTGGTAACCTCAATAATGTCGGCAAGATTCCATGCTTGCTGAATGAACTTCTTGCTTTCCTCACCTGACTGCCAAAGTGGCAAGGGAAGATTTAGATCAAAGAAGATGACCCCACCCAATTTCTTGGAGATCTTGATGGCTTGAAGTGTAGTTGATCTCATGTCTTGGTCAAGCAGGGATGATGAATTGAAGTAGAACATCTTTGCCTATATGAGTATTAAAAGGGTTAATGGTCGCTTAATTTGGCAAATAGGTAAAAAAAGTTTGGTCTATGAATAATCTAAGATTACATAACTATGCTAGGAAATTAGGTTCTTCTCAAAACTCACGAGGAACCTCTTACTAATAAAGTGATCTGTTGAAGGTCATGCTGGGATAACAAGATAACAAGGACATTTACTAGCACAGAACGTATTATGTGCAGCAGTCTTATGACTTACCATTTGGGGGATCCCACCTATGATACTTTTACAAGGCAAAAACCAATGCAATTGTGGGAAGGGCACTCCTATCTTCTCGAATTTGGTAGTGTTCAACTGTATATCACTCGTCAGACACATGCTGGCAATTTTATTTAGAATTATTTATTGATTACATGACATTTTATAACATTCATGCATTCATTATTCTAATTATAATAATTATTATTATTATCATTTTTTTATAACATCATTATTTAGATTGGAGAAATATTTATTATGAATGAAGAGCAATATAAAAGAAGCGAACACGAGGTATGGTACAAGAGAGTAAAGAAAGAAAGGAAAGTACATAGCCAGTTACAGCAAAACCTGATCAACTAAGTAAGCAAAATGAACAAAGACCCTCCCCGCTCCAACCCTAGCAACTGTATCAGCACAAAATTAGCAAATCTTGATATATTTCCTTCTGCTATTTCCGATTACACCAAAAATAAAAATAAAAATTTGGGCCTCCACTGAAATGACATGTTTGTAAGGAAGCTAGAATGACAAAATGCCAAAAGCCCCCAAGAACCTATTTACTTAGTCGAAGCCATCTGATCAACACCCCTAAATCCCCCTAATAGATGAGTCTATGCAATTTATATGTCTTCCGTCCAAAGGCCCATAAATGCTCTTAAGTGTAGAAGCCTTCTGTCCAAAATAGGATGAGTAAAACAAATCATCACCCCTAGGCTATCCCTAAAAACAATCCCCAGATGTCTGATGGAGCTAGCAACCCCAGGGAGTAGCCGTCAAGTACTATGGCATTTTCTGGAAGTGGAGACCATAAAGCAATAATCGCTGCCTCCCTTGATGCAGAACGATTAACTCCCTATAGTCTTGAATAATCACATATATCAGATGCATCTGAATAACTACTCTTAACTCTAATGAGGTTGACAATCTCTTTAAGTGACCAATGTCTATCTCAGAAATCCCTGCAATTATGCTTGTCCTAAACAAACCAAAATATCGTCAAAGAAAAAAATTCTGCAGAAAATATCCCCACTCTTGGAAAAAGTTGCTGCAAGCCTGCAACATGTCCAGATGAAGTAAAATGTCATACATTGGGAACACAGTTCACACTCAGAAAGAGGGCCAACACAATGGAGTCAAACTCCCTTATCCAAGAGAAGTGAATGAAGGAATGGTTGCTAGAATTCCCATCTGCCAAGCACAAGGTCCAAACATCTGGAAGGAGATTCCATTTCTCAAGGAAGGATGTGCTTGTCGAATATGTTACTTGTCTTTAAAAAAAAATGTGTCATCACCTAATACATGGGAGGATGAAGCCATCCCATGCCATAAAAAGAAATTCCCATGTCATGTGAGGTCAATTTCTTGTGGACCATTTCCTAGCACAACCTCTACATTCAGGAGATGCCAAGCGCCTACACACAATTTTACAAGTAAACAAGCCAATTCAATCATTGGAAGAAAGCAAACTCGAGCAAAAGGATTTCGAAGAAACCCACTTTTAGGCTCCTAGATCCCTATCCTAGCATCCTAACCAAAATGTGAGCGGTTACCACCTTTAGATGATCGATGACGGAGCCGATATCCTTGATTTTGTCAGGTTTCTAAAGCCTATGAAGCTCTCAATAGTCAATCTTAAGATGTGAGAAGAACAGTTATCATATTGGGAAACGACCTTATTCTTATGGTATGTCAGATAGTAGATATGAGAAATAAGGACTAAGGGTACAAGGCTCCTGCTGTAGGTCTCCTCCCAAAATTTGATCTTAACCTCCTAATGTGACTGATGGAAGGATGCAAAACGTGACTAATACTTTCCAATATAACAAAAGATCTAACTGTCCCCTATGCTATTGTGGCCCTTTTCTTACAGCCATGCTTAGATTAAATCACCCTGTGCCAGAGGCTTCATCCTCTTGGGAATCTCCAGAGCCGCTTGCAAGCAAGGATAATTTTCTTTCTTCCATTGCATTCCCAAACCAAGAAACTTAAGACCTTTTGCAATGGGACTCTTCCAATCAATTAAGGCGATCTTTCTTGGTGTCCCCTGATTTGCATAGGATATCCTTGCAAATCATGGTTGTCAAGCCGTCGCCTAGGCATCCAGGCACCCTTTGCTGAAAGGGTACATTGGTCGACTAGGCAACACCTCGACACCTTGTTAGGTGTTGCTTGATTTTTTACCTCCTCCAACGCCTAGACAGGAGACTCAGTGACAATTATGCTTTGGATTCTCTCAAGTTGTATTATAGCTTGGGCCTAGAGTTTTGAAGACTGAATGTAATTTGTCTTCTAGGTTAGTCTCTTTGATAACTTCTCCAAGAGGCATTCTCATTGTTTAAGAGGTCAATTCATCTTTCACCCAAAAAATTTCTCATTTTTATCCATCATGGTATCCTCAATGAACCCATAAATGCCTGTATTTTATTATTTGCATTGAAATAATCATATCATCATCTTATATTTCAATCATTTTCTTCGTGCCAGTGCTAGTTCTTATGCTGCAGCTTTCACAAATTTTTTTTCCCCTTTCGTTCTGTTTTTAGATGAATTATGTGAATCCCACTTTCAATACTTATGTTCCATATAACTTCTGCGGCAAATTGGAGGAAAATTCTTGCAGAGGTATGATATTAAGATCTTTTCATTTGATTTCATATCTGCAATCAAATAAGTTAATGATTGGAATAATTAACTTACACATGGAGAAGCTATACTTGTACCTTTGTTGTTTTGAAATATTGGGTACTAAATTTTTTTTTCTCACTGACAAATAAAAAGAAGAATCCTTGACAAATTTGTATAAGAAGAGCACATACAATACTCCAACCATACAATCAAGTTGGCAGGAGGAGATTCTTAGGGAGAATACATTTAATTGTGAGTCCCATGATCCAAATGGGACACCATGTATGCTAATATACCATAAGATGATGTTCCCAATTACATATACGGATAAACTTATAAATAAACAAGTTCATTCTCAACAATTTCTAGGGTCTAAATCTTTCTTTTATTCTTCACCTTCAAAAGGAATTAAGTCTCTTCTAAACAACAACTGATTACCGTTCATCCAAGTTATAGAAAGTTGAACAACAGATACTGTTGATACAAACTGATAATTGCAAAAGCTAAAGCTTAAACAAGATTATCCACAAAAACAAGGGGAAAAAAAACAAATAATATTAAGAACGACTTATAATTATTCAAAATAAAATGTCTTACCTCTTTCAGCACGTCGATGTTGATCTCAGACCTTGATAAAGAATCCTCAGCACATGCCTTGACACAAGTCATTCTCAATGCACCGCGCTTACTAATTTTCATATGTGATACAGCAGTAAGTTTTTTACTGTCTATACTAATTGATCGGGTCTGGACATTGTTGACATTCAAATAGTATAGAATGGTTTGACCATACTCATCATCCCCAAGCTTCCCCATGAACGCAACCCGGCCACCCAAGCTGGCAAGTGCCACTGCAACATTACTTGAAGGTCCACCAGGTGCCCTTATAAACTTGTTTGGGGCCCACAATGCACCTTTCATGCTTTCGTGGATCTCATGGTCAATAAGTCTGTTGGCTGGCCTCCCAGAGGGTATGAAAGCATGTTGAGCAGCTCCAAAGCAACATACTAGAGGGGGCCAGCCATAGGTAAAGCTAATATCTTCCCCTGCATCTATGTCAAATTCTAGGTCTTCCTCTTTTTCGTCCTCAAAGTTTTTAACGGAAGTATGTCTCTGATGATCACTGTTTTCTGCTTCTATGCCTTGGTTCTCTATAGCATCAATCTTCTTTCTAGTCTTCCTTCGTCTGATCACCTTCTTACCAATGTTCTCCTCCTCTGAGCTAGTAGATACACTGACAGCTGCAGATCAAGGGGTTATGCGCTATATCCATACCCATAAGAGCATAGACATTTGGGAAGGGCATAAAATGAATAGATGGAACAAAAAATGAAAGGATTTTCCCACAAGACATAAATTGGGTGTACCTTTCTTTTGGCCTTTTCTTGGGGTTTTTGTTGAAGCTCCATTTGAAGCAAATGGATTAGAGCTTTCTTCTTGTGAAACATCATTATCCACAATGGAAATCTCATCTGAAGTCTCAGGCTCTGCCTTCTTTTTGCTTTGTTTAGGAGCTCGTTTAGAAGTCCTTGAAGCTTTTTTAATGGTAGTTCCTTCTTCATTCAGTGCCTCTTCGACTGTGGGTTGTGCAGAATTTTTCTTAGATGCACCAGCTGTAAGAGCCAACTTCTGCAATCTAAAACCCTGAAGCTGAATGGAGATTGGTGGGGTGGGAATAGGCCAATTCAAGAACCATCTGAACAATAAAAGAGACAAAGTCAAGTAATCACAGATGACAAGAGTTTCATGTAACATCTTACGGATCTCAATAGTTTTTCCATTCATTTCTAGGTTTCTGTAGTTTATATCGTAACAGGAACTTGAGAACATATCCAACAAAACCACAGATTTGCTTACCATAACCAACCAACCCCCCTCCCCCCCCCCCCCTCTATAAAAAAATTAAAAAAAAAAAAAAAAACCCAAGAAAAGAAAGGGAAGGCAGAAAGGAAGAAAATCAACAGCTACACGAATCGAAAAGTTCATTTTTTGGGGGAAATTAGAAAAAGATATCCATTTTACTTCTCATAGTCGCTGAATGCCTATGATTCCAAGATGGTTATTCCTTTTCTTATTATTATTCATAAATTTAAACTCAATAACAGGAAAAACAAATTAAGCCTGCTCACCCAGTTTCAGATACCAGCTAAAAAGCCCATGAAACGAGGAAGGGAAAAAAAAACATAGGATGAAAGAACAAGAAAGTAAGAGAAGAAGCAAAGACCTGGTTAATGGAACTGAGTGTGTGAAAGCAAGAGACGCCATCAAAGGTGTTTGAAGAGCTCAATTTGCAGTTCCAACGATATACGCCCTTCATAGGGACATAGCCATTAACAAAGTTTTACTGTCAATTAAGCTGGAGAAGAGGAATGAGAGCTCGTTGAGCTCAAAATAATGTCTGTAGCAAATATCTTCTGACTAAAACACCACTACAAGCGAAACTTTTCGAAGCCTTATCTAATGACAATAATCGAAAAAGTCAGGGGTAATTGTGTAAGAGTAGCATTGGAACAATATCCTAAGGCTTTTTCATTTTTTTTTTAAATCAACAAATTTAAAACCTTAAACCCTTCAGTTGTCTGCTACTCTGCTGCTGTTCCTCATTAGCGAATTCACCGGCTTTAAGATCATTTGAGGTAATTAATCGATTGCAATGGACAATTTTGCTTGTTTTCCATTTTCTCCTTATCTTATTTGAGATTCAAATCAGTATAAACTGTATCTGTAGCTATCTGGGTTTGTGATGCTCGACGAATGGTAGCTATCTGTTTTTTGATAAATGGTACCTTCTTAATAAATGACGGCTTTGGTTCTCTTACATGATTAACACACACACCCACCTGTAATGGTTTGGGATTTCAACAGTACCATTCTCATCTTTCCTCCCTCCCCGTACCTATCTAAAAAAAAGATAGAATGTGACTCAGGAGAGAAAGCTTGAAAGAGTTTCTCCTGTTTTGATTTCAGAAATAGTTTTACTTTCTGTTTCCTATTTTATTTGTCACTACGATTCATAATCAGGACACTGGAAAATGGGTGCATTCTCCTTGAATCCAAAATCCATTCATCTGTGATGCACTTCAGTCCCTCTCTTCTTCCCGAGCTTCAACTCTAATTTCTGCCATTTTGAATCCTCTCTTTCCATTCAGTTTGTACCGATTTCTCAGATCATGAAGACCTATTTTCAACCTGAATCCATTTTCTTTTCTCCCTTTTTAATAAAGTTTCAGCGTTGACCTGTCAATCCTCATCTCTTCAAGTTCCAATTTGATGAGACGAAGAAACAATGGTTTCTACCTTTGTGTGATGATTTCTGTTGCTTCTTTGGGTCTGCTCTTCCTAGTTATGTTGGATTTGCCAATTCTTTTTTTTTTTTTTTTTTGGTTTTTGTTTTTGTGGGAGCTCTTTGAAGAAATCCAATTCAATGAGGGTGCTTCTTACTGTTATGCAATATTGGTTTATGCCCGCCAAGGATTTTGTAAAGTGGTAACTTTGTTTGAAGAGAGGATGTCAGTATGCAGTCTTGGTGTTCCATTTGTGTGCGATGGATGTGTATGGAAGAATGTCGGCTTGTATTTGGATATCCTTTCATACACCCACACCATTAATATCATCTGCATCCTAGTTAGCAATGAAGTCCTTTCTGAAGCAAATAAACTGCCCATTGCAAGCCTTATCTAGGTGTTGCTATGCCTCCTCAAAACCATTGTTGAAGTGTTAAATGTTGGATCCAGGTCTTGACCGCACACACTCGAAGCATCCTCTCGACCTCTAACTCCCCAACAATTGGGAGTTCCAATGATACGATCAGCTGGGTGGCATCCATTAGGGACCCCGACAGGTTGATGTCGATGCCCGAAGTATGGTATTTCCATCAAAGAGAATGAGAGGCCTTTTTGGATTATTTAAAGAACCAATCCTGTTACTTTTGGATAGGATACTGCCAGCTAACATATAAGTGGGTGGGTGTCCCATTTTTCAAAAATAAGGGGCACCCAAATCACCTCGCTTATACTCTTCTATTTTCACGAAGTGACAACTATTTCCCCTAATGATAGGAAAATAGAATTCTTTGAATTCAAATATCAACTACATGCTTGTATTTTTCTTCCATCATTCATTTTGATATCGTGATCTCTTTCAGAAAATTTCAAGATGTTCTCTCTTTGTCTGTTCTTTGGATTGTTCTGAGTTATTTGGATGTGTGGCATTTTTAGCTGGGATTTGTTGTTTCAATTTCTGGGTATTTCGAACCTGGCTTGGGTTTATTGATTTTGTTGTCATTGCCTCCTTTCTTTTATGTTTTCAGGTGTTCCAATATTCACAGGAGTGTGGGCTCTTGTAATGTTCTATTAATTGTAAGTATAACATTGTGAAGGAGGTTTGGGGGATCTACTCTTTGGGGCTTTTCAGATTTTGATGTTAATCTTCTGGAGAAAACGGGGTTTTTGAGCCAAGGCTTCCTCAAAACATGTTTTAATGCATGATCGTATGTTTTCTTGTTTTGTCAATCTCATTACCTTTCATTTGTCAAAGCATGGCTAGTAGCTTGGCAGTGGGTCAGTAATGTTTGTTCATGCTTGAGCTGGACTGTTTCAGGCTTTCAGCTCAGGATGCGACTAACCTTCAATGAGGTTCAATTAAACTTCACTTTTGAACCTCATTACTTATTTAGTGGATATAATGAGACATTTACCATAACTGTTCTGATGAGAAGTGCCTTCATTGGTTTCCTCAAAATTGTTTTTGTAGCTGAATGACCAATTTGGGTTTCTTGCGAAAGGTCAATCTCGAGTCTTGTTTTATCGGATCAGGATAGGTTTAGAGTGGCCATAAATGGCCATGTGTCCCCATGTTCAAAGGATCAATATCCACCATCAGATGGATCCTATCCTTGAGATTCTCTAGGTCAAAACTAAAAAATAGTCGAATTATCAGAGCAATCTATATTTGTCATATTAAGTGGACGGTTGATAAAATTTGATACAAATCCTTAATAATAAGCTATCTGATCAAATATTCGAAGTTGAAACCCCTCACCCCTAACAGAAAACTACTGAGCAGATGATTAAAGATCATTGTGCTAATTTTGGATCCGGCACTTTTTGTGGTAGGAGAGTGATGGATCTGATCCTCTAGGCATATGACACATGGCCATTTGTGACAAGATCCAAGCCACTTCCTTTTTGTATAGGGTTCAGACCTTTAGGTTACTACCGGATGATTGATGCAAGTGGGGGGTCTTAGACACAGAATCCAATCCACCCAAATATGCTGGTCCATCTCTATGAAATATGTTAATATGAAGTTTAGAATTTGGTTCCGAATAATGTATTTTGAGATGAAGGAATGACACTGGTACCTTAAATCACCCCTCCCGCCATCCCACCCCATCCCCTCCCCCCCCCCCCCCCAAAAAAAAAAAAGAAAAACGAAGGAAACTCTTGACAATAAGTTACTTGATTATTGAATGTTTAAAAAATTCTGTCAAATTTCCTTCCATTTATTCTTTATTGATGTTTTCAATATACAACGAAAATTGTGTATGCATGCATGTGTTTATATAATTGTTTGCAAGGGTAGAAATGATATATTTCTGAAAGCAAGGAAAGAATGTTATCAAGCGGGAAATTTGTAAGGAAATTGAGTGTCTTTTTTACATTGTTTGAGTTATAAGTGCATGCTTCTGGACTACAAAAGCTGATCAACTTTATCATCAACTTTCCTTTTCTTCATTTGAGACTTTCAGGTTTTAGAGAACCACTTGGGGCATGAACATATTCAAGCAAATACTTCCCGTTATACCTCATGTTAAAGGGATCAGCAAGTGGTGTGGAGTTAATCTCCATTATTGTCTTATAGTGCCCTGGTGTACTTCAAATTAGTTTTAGGCATTCAACACCTAGTACAATGTATACAATTGGGGCTTTGGCACATCCTAATACTGCATATTGAGAAACTGTAAGGATACTCCAGAACAAAAATACTAGATACATTGGTATGCCATTAAATGTATTTGAACACCTTGGGTAGAAAAAAGAATAGCTTAGGATGCTAATAGAAAAATAAAAAGATATTACTTATTGCCGGTGTTGATCTTTCATCTTGCAGTAACATTTCTTTTTTTCCCTCCATTAATCTGCAACTATTTCGGTCGAAGTTTGTTCTCCAGAACGGGAAGTAGTAATTGCTTTGGGGAGCAATGTGAGTGACAGACTTCATAATTTCAATGATGTTTTGTGTTTAATGAAGAAGTTTGGTATCCGACATGGATGTTTATATGAGACAGAGCCCTGCCCCTATGTCACGGGTGTTCTCAATCTGACTCCAGATTGGCTTCGGTGACAGTGGGAAATTTCAATCAATAGAAACTGCAGTTTCTCAAGTTCGATTGATGGTCTCAGGAGGGGCTGATATTATTGATATCAGTAGGCAATCCACATGTCCAAATGCATCATGGATTTCTGCAGAAGAAGAGCTAGACAGAAATACCTGTTCTAGAAGCTGTTCTAGAAATACCTGAGATAGAAGGAAAGCTCGTCTGTGGATACTTTTCACTCAGAAGTTGTGTGGGAAGCAGCGGAAAGAAGGGTTTATCTTGTCAATGATGTATCTGGTAGGCAGTTAGATTCTAAAATGCTTAAGGTTGCTGCAGATCTTGGGGTTCCTTATGTGGCAATGCACATGAGGGGGACCCCTGTACTATGCAAAGTGATGAAAATCTACAATATGAAGCTGTATGTGTCCAGGTCGCTTCTGAATTCCATTTGTGGATCAGATTTACTGAACCATCAGGTCTCAGCATGGAGAATTATTCTGGTATTGGATTATCTAAGCATATTTAGCGTGATTTGGGCATCCTTATGGGTTTTGCCATGTTGGGTTTTATGTCTTGTGTTTAGTGATGTTCCACTTGTTATTGGTTTGTATATGTTTGGATTGGGTTTTGGGTCCATTACATGTATAAGGGTAAAATTATAATTGTGTGGGAATTAACGTTTTTAGGGTGTGATATATATTTTCTGTGGGGAAAACCCTAGATAAAAGCATGGGAGGTTACATTGTGAGGTGGAGAGGGGTGTAGAGTTTTTTTCTAATAGTGAAAAGATTATTGATTCTCCGGTTGTGTGTACTTTGTTAGAATAGAATCGCACAAGATGGTCAAATATGGGATCGAAGAATACAACAATCAAGACAATCGCAAACACAAACAAATTTATGTGGTTTGATTTCACGAGAAACCTACGTCCACGGGAAGAGCAACGGCAAACTTTTCATTAAGCAAGATGAAGATAAAAGTTATTTTGTCTTACCTTAAAATGAGAGAAAAATGCCTTATATATACGATTACAAAAAATTAGAGACTCTGATCTGCAATAGTTGCTGCTATCACTGCTGGGATTTTGGGTGGTGCCAACATCATTAGAGTGCACAATGTTGAAGACAACTTTGATGTTGCAAGGCTCTACGATGCTTTACTGAAGAATAGAAAAACTCTTTCTTGATTTGAGTTTATGATAACACATGAAAGACATAAGCATGCGACTAAGTGTAAAATTTCAATTGCTTGGTTTTGGAAAATGGTTAAATTACATTCTTTGGATCTGCTGCTAAAAGCAAGTTATGTTCCTATTATGGGTGTGAATTGCAAATCGAAATCATTTACCAAAATCTAATTGAACCATCTAAATCAGAACTGATAAAATCCAATTCAAATTGTTATACTATTGAAGTGGTTATACAACTGCTGAAAAGCCTAAGTGATTATTTCATCTTTGAAGTCGATTCGCAAGGACCCATATTGCATCGGATCTTTATCCCCTCAATTTGTTTGTCTCTCAATTTCCTCAATTCTATCTAATAGGAAGGGCGGATTGACCACCCTACCCCTTGCCCGAAAATACTGCCCGAGTGGGGTGCACCTCCCTCTATTAGAGGGAATTAAGGAAATTGACGGGCAGGCAAATTGAAGTGATAATTTTCCTATTGCACCATAGGAGGTGACTACGATCTTAAGAAGACCAGTGGCACAACTCAACCCCACCATCATTTTTATTCATATGAAATGTTGTGTTTATAGATGGCAAGTGCTCGTAATTTTAGGTTCGTGCATAAAAAGCTCTACTACATTTGATCGAGGAGTTCAACTCCTCGACATGTACATTTGAGAAGCAACCACTTGTCCTATTCTTACCATTTACAAGGGAAGGAGGGGTATTTATGGAAACAAACTAAACATCTGATTGGCTCTGAGATGTACTTTCATGGTACGTGCAGGTGATCCATTCTCCATTTGATCTATCCCAAGGAAGGCATCTGCGGGTCTCTTTGCTATTTGGATAGTAGTGGAGGGTTTCGATTGTGAAACTCAATCCCCTTCCGAACGTTGGATTGGCAACGGCTAGTTATTTTTCGAATATTTTTACCGTTTTAACAAACCCGAAACCTGATTCCATCACTGTTTACTTTTAATGACCTGGAATGTGTTCTTCTTTGAAACCCTTCTCAAATACCTTCCTCATCAGCGCCCAATTTCAATTACAGTTGGTGATTTGATTTGGGTTTTCAAGAATGGGGAAGGAGAAGCTGATGGATCAGATTTTCAACCTGAAGCTTACATCAAAATCACTGGTAAGGCAAGCAAAAAAATGTGAGCAAGAGGAGAAATCCGAGAAGGTTAAAGTGAAGAAGGCGATCGAGAAGGGAAACATTGACGGCGCGAGGATCTACGCACAGAATGCAATCCGCAAGCGTAACGAACAGCTCAACTACCTGCGCTTTGCATCACGACTTGACGCAGTAGTTGCAAGGCTTGGGAGTCAGAATAACCTGCAGAGTGTGGGGAAGTCGATGAGCGGCATTGTGAAATCGCTTGAATGGGTATTGTCAATTGGGAACATGGAGAAGATCTCACAGACCATGGATAAGTTTGAGAAGGTGTTTGTGAATATGGAAGTGCAGAGCAGCTTCACTGAGATGTCCATGGCAGGGACTACATCTTTGTCCACACCAGAAGGAGAGGTGGGTTCGTTGATGCAACAAGTGGCTGATGATTATGGGTTGGAGGTGTCCCTGAAGCTCCCTCAAGCTGGGAATTGTAGTAATCAACAGGCTGTGGGGTTGGTGCCTAAGGAGACAGGGACTATGATCTCTCTTTCTGAGGAAGAATTGAGTAGGCGATTGGCTGATCTCAAGTCAAAAGGCTAGTCTTTATTAGTTTCTTCCCTTTCTTCTGGTTCATGAGCTGGCTTTCTGTATTCTTCTTTTAGAAATTTTCTGAATTGAAAACAAGTCAATGGAGGGAAACCAGATTGGGTTGGTTTTTGAGATTAAAGAGAGAGAGGGGCTCATCATAAATCTTTTTAGAGTTTGAAATGCAGATTTGTGGGTCAAGGGTCAATGAATACTACAAGGCCTACCTATCTCAAATTCTCAATTCCCACCCACCAACCTTTCATGTCAATGTTCTCACGCCATTACCAATGGGCAATGAGGTGTAAAAGCTAGGAATTGAGCTGGTTCACACCACTGTCACTTGACCCAGGGGAGGAGAGAACTTGACTGATACTTTCTGTTCTGAAAGAGATTGGTTACCTTCCACTAGTCCCTCTAAATCTCCAAATTCTCTATGAATCTTCTTAATTTTAAAAGGTTCCGTGTACAGTTTGTGCACCACCATACATTGTTGAGCTCGGACCATGGGATAGGGTGTCGAAATGACCAAATCTCCCCCTTTTAAGGATTGAGTTCCTCTCCAGGGAGCCCAAGGGGCATCGTCGTTGGGCTGTGCCTCACACATCCCTAGGCGTGCACCAAGATGTGTGCGGCACAGCCCAACCCTTGGATGCCGCTGGGCACTCCCTGGGCATTGAGCTCCATGGAGAGGAGCCGGATCCCCCTCTAATGCATTATAATCTGGGATTTGGCTCCTCTCCTTGGAGGGCATCACCCAATGAGTGCCCAATGAGGCATCCAACGGCTGGCCATGCCGCACATATTCCGATGGCTGATTGGACATGCAACGGGATGTGTACGCCACAGCCCAGCCGTTGGATGCCTCATTGGGCACTCATTGGGCGACGCCCTCCAAGGAGAGAGGAGCCCAATCCTATAGTCTGCCCCTTATACGATTGTGTATGAAAACCAACCCCTTTAAAAATATAATAAATAAAATAAGGGAAAATGTTTCATACGTGTAAACCGTGTATGTGAGAGGGTGGGAGTTTCAAGATATTGATTAATGGGTGTGGATTTATGACTTTTCCAACTCTTTGTGAGAGACTTTCTCACATCCACGGTTTACACAATCGTGTATGAAAACTTTTCCCATAAAATAAAGATAGTTTTGTTTTCTTTTAGGTTTTTTATGTTGGTTGTTGAAGAATGGGACAAACTATACTCTTGTAGTCTTGCCTCTGCTTGTGTAATGATCTATTGAAGTAGTAAATTAACTACTCCATAACCCATCTAGTCTCTCAATGGCCCCAGCAATGGCGCAGGGGATACACGACCAGTGACGTCAATCCGAGGTTTATGGGGTCGATGAGATTGATGAGATGGATGGTACTCCTTGAAATCCACTAGGGCACTTTTCTCTGGAGTAGTGATTCATATTGAGAACCCCCCCCTTCTTTTATGATAAGTAATGCGTACAAATTACAACAACAATAACTCAGTCTTATCCCAATTAAATAGGATCGATATATTAGTCAACACATCCGTGCATGTCACTTATAGAGACACCCTATCTAACCCTTGTCTTTTCACTACACTTGGATCATTATGTAGCATGTCACTTATTCTGATAGGAAACAACCTAGTATAACATTGATACTATAAAGATTCTAGAATCATTCTTAAAAGGGAAAATTACATATACCTCCCCTATACTTTGCCCTAATTACACTTTCTTCCCCTTGATTTTCCTACCTTACATATGATTCTCCTATAGTTTTTAAATAATTACTAATTTCTCCCCTACCGTTAGCATCCGTTTGTTAAGTGCTGACATGGCATAGATAGATTTTTCATAATCTCTAAACTAACCTTAGATCCTTGTGAGATGACCTTTTTACCCTCCTTCATCTTCCTCCTCCTCCTTCTCTGCATTGCCATGGTCAACGGTCAAGCCCCGACGGCAACGCTAACTACCACACCACCAACTACTCCGGTCACGCCAGTTTCATCACCACCCGTTGCTGCAACCACGCCGAGCACGCCTAAAACCCTAGCCCCAGTAGCAACACCAAGAACGACACCACCGACGATAGTTTTAACTCTGCCAGTGCAAGATCCTAAGGTAGCTCCACCAACCCCGACGGTTCCAGCTTCAGTTGGAGGGATTCATTGTTGAATTAAAAAAAGGGAAAAACATAATTACTATTCGATGATAGAAAACCACACATTTGAAAAAATTTCAATTCCAAGTTCCAACCTCGCCGTTGGATGAGTCACGTTAGATTATAGCCCAGTCATCACCGTGTGATTATAATTGGTTGGGTTTTCTTTGAGAAGAACAAGAAACAACAAAAGCAGCTCGAGAAACCCAAAATTCATACAAAAATGGATTTGAAGACGAATATGGTCTATTCGTTGCTGCTCTTCTTGTAAGATATTGGGTTTTGTTTGATCGAAAAACAAAAATCAGATTGGGTTTCAAGTAAATCTTGGGAAATCTAATTTTGAGCTTCACCCGAGAGCCCTACCAAGAACTTTTAAGAGATTCAGGGGTCCAAAACAGAGGTTAGCACGGCTTTAGAGACGTCGTCTTGTGTGGAATCGTTTCATCTCAAAATGTAATGGAAGCTTCATCCCATTGGCATCTTCCAATGATGTAATGGAAGAGATGAAAGTTGTAGAAACAACAGAGTTCAACAGATTTTATTATCACATATTCAAGTTAGAAAGATGAAAGCTTTTATGGTTTCAGAGATCACTTTTCTCATAGAGTTTAATGGCAATAGAGTACCCATTTTTGTTCAAGAGCAGGGCATTGGAAGGGGAGAACAACCCATCTCCCACTTCATTCAGAGGTTTTGCTCATCAGGAAACCAATCCAAACCCTAACCCTCCTCCCAATCCAGCTCTTGTGTCAGTGGTGAAGAAGAAGATAAATCTTCCAGGAACTCCAGGTGAGCTATAGCTAGCTATGCCCTTTGGCTTCTTTTTCTCTTTTTTTGGGGGTGGGGAGTTCCGTTATGCAGCTTTCTACTGATGGGTCACTTTTAATTATTGGGGTCATTTGATGCGTCAAAAACATATCCAAAAGTCGAGGTGATAGCTCTATCTCCTAAAACGCTCATGGCCACAAATCGATTTTTCTGCGAAATCTGCAATAAAGGGTTTCAGAGAGATCAGAACCTCCAGCTTCATCGACGAGGGCACAACCTACCATGGAAGCTCCGACAAAGGAGGACCAAGGAGGTTCAAAAGAGGGTATAACAGAGCAGAAACAATAGGAGCCATCCTCTTTCTTTTTCTTTTTTCTGTATAGGTTTTGGGGTTGGGGGTTTTGGTGTTTAGGGTTTTCTATGGTTTTCGATCGTCCACCTGCTTGGTATATACCACTCAGGTGAACATCAATCTTCCACTCGATCTATTATCAAATCCAAGTTTGATTCTTCTATTTCACCCCTTAAAGCTTTTTCTGAATTGTAATTTATTAACATTTAATTGAAACATAATCTGCAGATAGAAGAGTCAACATTTAGAGCGTAAATTTAAAGTTTTAGGGAATAAGAATCTGAGGAGGAGGAGGCGGCGGCAGTGGTGGCGGTGGAAGAGGAGGCAGTGGCAGTAGTGATGGCGGTAGTGGTGGTGGCGGCGGTGGAGGAGGAAAGAAATAGGTGTTTTAAGGTTGAAGATGATGAAAAGGGTATCATTGTAATTCTGCTTGTGATGTTTTAGAACAAGGGTAATATTGTCTTTTCAAACCACTAACTAACAGTACCCTAACACCGTCAGCCATAAGGGGTCAAAATGTAAGGTAAAAAAATCAAGGGGAGGAACGTGTAATTAGGGCAAAGTACAGGGGAGGTATATGTAATTTCCCCTTCTTAAAAACCAACCCTCCTCCTTAATTCAAGTTTGGGACTAACAACGAACATTGGTGGAGTTTTTAATAACTAATGCCTAATCCAATGATTTATGAGTGAGTAATCTAAATATGACCTGTTGTAGGAACTAAACAATGGAATAAACATGATTACACGTTAAGCCTAGCTCTTCTAGAGCTTGCACATTTCACATCAATTCCATCATACACTATTGACTATGTAATCTCATTTCAATGACCTTTCCTTTTCTCAATAATCTATTACTATATAAGGGGAGGATAGAAAACATGCACACGGTACATATGTTAGGTATTGATCATTTGCCACGTGTCTTAAATACAGAAGATCAGGAGATCCATAGTTGAAGGTCCCATCTAAAGGTCATGTTATAGCAAATACCAACCAAAAACACGAAAAGAAACAAGAACAGAGCAAGAAGACACAGAGATATAACGTGGTTCACATACCAGTATGGTGTGCTACATCCACGGGCGAAGGCAAAAATGATTCACTATGCAAATCGGAGAAAAAATTACAATGGAGATCTCTCAAGAACACCCAAAATGGCGCTGCTGCTTTCTCCCAGAAACCCTAAAACGAAAACCCCAAATCTTACTCATCTTTACAATAAAGCGGGTAAAGAACATAAATACTCCTCCATCACAAATCTCAGAAAAAATTCCATTCGGATCACCAACAAAAATGTCAAAGCGGGTCATTCTTTGAAACGGGTCCAAGAATTCGAGACATACATAATAGGTCAGCTTCACCAAATGGTTTCTACCAGCTGATCACTATATTGTCTTTTCAGGACTCTTAGAAGAAAAAGGATGTACCCAATGCACGAGATTCCCACCAGTGTGGAAGTGTGGGGGTCTGGGGAGAGTCATAATGTATGCAAACCTCTATTTTGTGAAGAGATTATTTTTCAACTCGAATCATCGTTGCACTGAGGTCCACCCTCTTCTGAACCTTTTTTTTTTTCATGAGTAAAAGTAAAAAATAATATTAACCAATCAACCCGAGTCCATCATTATTGGCCCTAGAGAACTAGAATTATATCCTTAAGAGTTACATACATTGAAAGCTAAAAAAGAGATCTCGATCTACTTGGTGGTGTTTCCTATGCCTTCTTATAGGGCATCGTGAGATGATGCTTCTAGCCCCTCGGATAGAGTACTCACCCATTTGAGAGGGTAGGAAACACCACCAAATAGAGATCTCTTTCCCCTCTTTAGTAGCTCTTCTGAAAATCTTGTTAGGTACTTTAAAAAAACAGAAAGTCTCCAAACGGGCGACATACGCTACGCTAACACACACTCTCTCTTTCTTTTCTCTCTGCCCTCTCATTGGCTTGCTCCTCATCCCACCAGCTCAGAGAATCAAGAGCATTATTATATGATATTAAGGTGGGCCCCATCCTTCTATTACAATTTACAAGTTAAGAAACAACACAAGAAGTTAATGATGCTCTAATATTCTATCGGGTCTTGTTAGGCATGGAAAACAATGAGCAAAAGCAATCCCTTCTCTCCACCGACACTACCATCTCTCACGGAATAATAAGAAAAGAATTTAAAAAGGCCCAATTGACCAAAGCTCCTATTGTCGGCATCACACACCAAAACACATATGATTGTCCCTCTGGTTTTTTTAATGAATCATATTTAAGTCTCTCTGGTTTTTTTAAACCAATCATATTTTTTTGGTTGAAAGAAAATCTATTGATCAGAAGAGTCGTTACAAACAAGTAGCATTCGCATTACAGAGTTGCAGAAGCCACGGAGATATAGGTGGCCAAATTATCAGAGACTCAATCGATAGGGCCGACCTGGCCAAACAGTTCGCTACAGAATTGGAGGATGTTGGGACATAAGAAAAGGTGCAAGAAGCAAAAGTCTGTTGCAGATGGAAAATATCTTGGCATATGCTATAGATCTCATTCTCCAGAGGTGACTTAGAGTATAATTGGTTAACTAGATTAGAGCAATATGATTCAATCAAAACTTGATTGAAACCACACGCAGCAGCATAGAGCAGACTAGATCCAATCGCATAGGCCTCCCCAATAAGAGCTGACTCGCAATGTAAGCTATAGGAGTAAGTTGAAACCGGAAGTCCAAATTGATTTCGAAGAATAATACCAATAGGGGGATGATATTCGTACACAGGAGATTCTCCTATAAACTCCATCAAATAGGGGCAGGGCTTTTTATGTCATCTAAAACGGGTATTTATCCCAATCTGATTGTATTTAATAACGGTCGTGCACATGCGCTGCCGTGCATAAAAACTTTGAATTTTCGTATTTTTACTAAAATTTTGAACGAGAGTTTGAACCATTTTCTTTGCTCATTTTGATGTTAAAATTTGTCACTAAGATAGAAATAAGGTCTTCTATCACATGGACTAATCCATGAACTGTCAAATGATCAATAATGAAGTTCTATATGTCACTAGGCATAGAGACATCTAGACTTCCTTCTCTAGCAGTTAAAAAAAAAAATTTCATTTTACAAAAAATCATCGGTATTTATCACTAAACTCTCATCAACCTTCTTTCAAAAAAAAAAAAGAAAATATTCTCTATGGGGGGACATGCCACCCTCAGATAGAGTGGGGGGGGTGAAATAAGGTCATTTTATGGGAAGAGGGTTGAGAGGGAGAGAGACAAAGAGAGAGTACCTTCCCTTAGCAGCTCAAAGAATCTATTCCGTAAAAACCTATATTTTTTAGGGAAGAAAGTTTTCTATGGAGGAGTGTACTGCCCACACTCAGACATAGAGGGGAGGGGGGAGGAATGACAATCCTACCCCCCATGAAAGGCAGAAATCCCGCCTCATGATGCCAACACGCATGCTCTCATTGGTCCCTGCACATGACCAGGGCCACACTCCCCACAAGAACATTGACCTATTTTTTAGCTATCCATATAACAATCAAGTGTATGATGTTTCAAAAAAATTATAAGACAAAATCATTTTGTACGTCTTTTCCCACTAAGAGTTGGGAGAGTGTATAGTAATATTTAGAGTACTACCGCAAGGGGTCAGCTCATTTGGCAAAAGACCAACTCCTCAAATAAGCGGTCATCACTTCAAACCACCTTGGGGCCTATCCCCATCCCCTATCTCTCCCCCTCCCTATTAAAGCTCTCTAATTCCAGAAAAAAAATAAAAATTTTAGAGTACTAGAACACAACTACACATGCAAAGACTACACGAGATGTATGCCAATACAAAAGGGGTATTTGATTGAATTAAGACTGAAATTTAATACATGGCTAATCTAAACCATTTTCTCTCTATCCAATGGTCGAAATGGACATATATTAACTGTTCACAAGCATAATAAATGATTTTGTGACATTTGAAAAAAATAACAAACCATTGTGACAATAATAATTCACCATTTTTATTTAGAGGTGTTGTTCTTTGTGCTGCAGTGCAGGTTGCGTCCAGGCACATGGGTGGGCACAATGACCACCCTGCCCCCTGAGTGGCAGGGCCATATGTCTGGGCGCAGCCTGTGTTGCAGCACAGAGAACATTCTCCCTTATAGTTTATGGGAAAATGATTGTCTATCCTTGAGTGTAGTTCCTGTGCCAGCTCCCTTTGTCTGTATCTCTCCTCCTTCCTGTAAGATATGACCTCTCTAACCCCTACGGTTTCGTGATTATATCTGATAGATAAGACAGTGTTAAGTCTTGTAAATATACATAATCCAAGGGGCAACGTGCAAATAATATATTATAATTACTTAATGCGAAATTAAGACGAAGCTGTTCTTGGACTTATTGTTGTAGTAATTTACAGCATTGTAGTAGCGAACTGTCCAAAGTTCAAACTAAAATATGTTTTAAAAAAGAAAAAATAAAAATAAAAATAAATGTCAGTAGTGGTCTTAAAGCTCGGTTGGATCTTAAGCTCACCTGCTATTGTGAGAAACCAGAAAAGTCCAGCAGCTCTTCTTTCTCTTCCCTTCCAGCTGGTAGCAAGCAGATCTTGACGCTCAATCAGAAGGCAATCAACAAACACAGAGGAAAATCTGTGATCGTAATGGGGTTTCTCTTCCCCTACGGGAACAGATCCATCTCCAAGCTCTTCAACTTTCCCATTTTGGTTCTGCTTTTGCTTTCCTGCTTCATCTTTAGTTCTACAGGTTCGTACATCCTACTCGACTTCATTTCTTTTTGTTTGTTTTTAATTTTTTGTTTCTTTCCTCACTCCAAGTTTCGATTTTGGAGTTGACTCTCTTTCAAGGTTTTAGTATGTTGTGTGTGATTGACTGAAAATTTAGAACTGAATAAATGGGTTCATGTTGGTAATCTAAAAAAAATATCTTTTTGCTCGGGTGATTATGTACATTCTACTGTGTTTTCTTGGATTTCAAATGGTTTTAGAAATGGGTAATGACGAGATACAGTTGATAATCAGATTTCTTATCTGTTCAGTAATTTGACGTTTGAATTATTTTGAATGCATCTGAGTTGCATGCATTCCAGATTTGCTTCAAAACTTGTCTCCCACGATCATATTTTTGTGCCCTTTATCCCCTTAGCCTTTTTGGGCTTCAACGGCGAGGACTGTACTGGAGATTTAGCCCTTTTCCTTAGCAGAACTGCGTTGACCTGGTACTGGAATTAAGACACAGGGGTTTTAGGGGGGGGGGTGTGGAATTCCCCTTTTTGCTCTGTTATGGACTAATATTCAGTCATGAATCATGATTATGAACTAATCTTTAATTTCTATTTCCCTGAAATTTAGAAGGTTTTGCATCTATTTTTCATTCCTGAGAACTAGTTTCCTGAAATTGGTGGGGACATTTTTTTCTCTCTCATGTAGGTGATAATGAAATACGGAAGGGAAAATATGTAATGAATTGTTTTCTTCCTCTGTTTACAAACTCGGCGTCTGATCTGATAAAACCACCTTTATTGCATCCCATTTTGACTGTTGGATTTATGTCACTTAACTCCCAATACCTTACCATGTATCAGTATTGATCCATTGTGCAAACAACCATAGCCCAGAATTGGGCCACCCTGCTGTGTCCCTTTGCAAATCAGGACTCTTATGTGGAGGAGTCCATAATGTCTGTTTCCAGAGGAGGGTGAATTAATATATACAGCTATTACAGATTTGGGCACATGGGTTTCATAAATTTTAGAAAAGATGAGGATTTATCTTATGGTTATCGATTTGAGGTCCTACTCCTTTTAAGAAGCTCTTGACATTTTCAAAAATATAAAAATGACCTTATGTAATGATTGTAATTTCTTCACACTGAAAATCTAACTTTTATTCTTGTGTTTTTCAGAAGCCTATGATCCTCTTGATCCCAATGGAAATATCACGATCAAATGGGATATTATAAGTTGGACTGCTGATGGCTATGTTGTAAGCATCTAAGACCTTATATTGTAATCATATAGTAGGGGAGATTAGAGGCTAGGCCATAGCTATAGATGCCCTATTCACAGCAGGTCACAAACTCTCTCTCTGTTGTTGTCATTTAGTACATTTTTCTTTTCCTAAATGAGGTCCTATCTTTTCTTTCATCCCTTCTTATTCTCTCAAATGAAGCCAGTCTATTCATTCAATAAATTTTGTATGTCAAATGAAATTAATGTTGTCATTCAAATCTCCTGAGATGGTTATGTACTAAATTTGGTTTAAAAGTATTTTTCTGGAAAAATGGGAGTTTACCATTGACAAGGATCTGTAGAAGTCAAATCACGATTTATCTGGTATGTGGGAATTATTTTTCATTTCTTTCTTTCATAGTTCAATTAATCAACCTTCTTATTGGAACTGTGCAGGCTGTTGTTACAATGTACAATTTCCAACAATATCGTCACATTCAAGCGCCTGGATGGCAACTGGGATGGGTATGGGCAAAGAAGGAGGTAATTTGGAGTGCAATGGGAGGCCAGGCCACAGAACAAGGGGACTGTTCGAAGTTCAAAGCGAATCTCCCACATTGCTGTAAGAAGGATCCAACAATTGTAGATTTATTGCCAGGAACTCCTTACAACCAACAGATTGCAAATTGCTGCAAAGGAGGAGTAATCAATTCATGGGCCCAGGATCCTGCCAATGCATTGAGCTCGTTCCAGCTTAGTGTTGGTCAAGCAGGAACGACCAACAAGACCGTTAGAGTGCCAAAGAACTTCACACTTAATGCACCAGGGCCTGGGTATACATGTGGTCCTGCAAAGATTGTTAAACCTACTAGATTTGTATCATCAGATCAAAGGAGAGTCACTCAAGCAATGAGTAAGTTAGTTATTGGAAATTTTCGTTAATTCCCTTCACAGTAGTCTAATTAGAATATTCAATATTGTTTTCTTAGGTAATTCTAGATACATATCTTTTGGTTGTCAGCTAAGCTTGTGCTTCTCAAGTTCTCGTCTTTTTGAGACAAGGTTAAAAAGAGTTGTAGTAATTCTATATAAAGAACTAAGGTTTTTTTTTTTTTTTTTTTTGCATAAGCTTCTGGGTCAAAATATGTATAACATAATGTGTGCATAATCCCCCCCCCCCCCTGGTGGGAAGGAGGAATCCAGAAACATAATGTAGTAGTTGTTCTACAAGCTGAGTCCACAAGTTTCTGAATGGTGCCCTTATCTTTTTCCCCATTATTCCTTTTTCGTATCAAACAAATATTGAAAAGGGACTTGCCCATAATTCCTTTCCTTACCAAAACAATATTGAAAAGGTATTTGCTTCTCACTCTTACCTGCTTGATCTTGAGTTAGCTACTTCTCAGTATAAATGCCAAATCCTTGGGTATGAGAGACTTCACTTCTTCAGTCCTATGTGGACAGTTCAGAGATCAAATGAACTGCAGCATGATCTAATATGCAGTTGTTTCTTTCTGCCATTGTGGGTCTATCTTCTTTTTTCTTTTTTTTTGGTGTCTTTGCTTATTTTTTTCCTTACAAAATTTTGATCGTTCAAAGATTCTTGCTATTGGTTTTATAACTGATCTAGGGGTAAAATGAATGCAAATCAGTTGGTTTTCTAGTATTAAAAGTAAAATCTGGTACAAGAACAGCAAAGTTCCAGGCTTACCTTTTGTTTCTTCCTTATGACAGTGACTTGGAATGTTACCTGCACATATTCTCAGTTCCTGTCTCAAAAGACTCCCACTTGCTGTGTCTCTCTTTCTTCCTTCTATAACGAAACAATAGTGCCCTGCCCCACATGCACCTGTGGCTGCATGAACAATATAACTCAACCAGGGAGTTGTGTAGAGTAAGTTCTGGCACAAATCATTCTTCTGCTACTCTGCCATCTTTATTGTTCTTCTATCAAATTAACTTTTGGATTTTGGAAATGATGTAATGAATTTTTGTTTGCTTCTTTTCCTTTGTCTGGTCTGGTTACAGGGGAAATTCGCCATATTTAGCTTCAGCTATTGCAGCTCTAGGAAAAAATAGCTATACTCCTCTGGTCCAATGCACTAACCATATGTGCCCGATTCGGGTTCACTGGCATGTTAAGCTTAATTACAAGCAGTATTGGCGAGTGAAGGTAACAATTACGAATTTCAATTACAGGATGAACTACACACAGTGGAACTTAGTCGTACAACACCCAAATTTCGACAATCTCACTGAGATTTTCAGCTTTAAGTATAAATCACTGACTCCTTATGGTGATGGCATAAGTAAGTTACATTCTTAATTGCATTTTGTTCCAATTATATTTTATGTGTTTTAGTGGTTTTTTTTGTCCTGGATAGCTAATTACTTTCAAGGAAATGTTAGAAGGAATGTACAAGTGAAAGACAAAAATAAATAAATAATATAAAACTGCGATAAGGGTGAGGCATTCTGAACTGATTAGTGAGGAATGAAGGTCCCAGATGAACTATGAATATCTTCTCTCTTTTAGTCTGGCAAGCTCATCCCCCTAAGAGTTAGCCGATGTTGGTCTCCAGTTGAACGTGATGTTTATGGGGAAACAAGGAATCATAACTCCCTTACAAGTTTGATATCTTTGAAGGACCTATAGAGCATGATGTCGATTATTAAATCACTATTTTTGTGCCCCCTCCACAATGTGTGCATCTCTGAGCATAGGGCCCACCCAGAGAGGATTAGTTTCAGTGTGGAGTTACCAATCCCTTTGGGATTGATTATGTCCATAACTGTATCAATTTCCAGAACCAACTTTAAACACTGTTCAAATTTTGAGTTTGATGGTATTTCCAGAGGAGGGGGCCAAGAAGTAATACTGTGTCAGTCGCAGATAAACTATCTTATGCCAAATCTTATATGTTTGGATCGATTGCAATATGTTAAAACAAGGGGCCTGTGGATTCCCTATGTGCTATTCTGATGGAGTGAGGTCAATGATCTTTCAAAGTGGATACATCCAGGAAGACCTGTTCCCACTCCTCTCTGGTGCTCTGCGGGCTGGCAGCAGCAGCACTAGTCTAAATGGGGTCTTCCCTCTCTAGGTGAAAGAGCCACGTACAATGGCCAGATGAAGTTTATGCCATTCAGGAAAGCCCACACCGTTGATGCCGACAAGACCCATGACCCATAGTGTGGAGCCAAATTCCCTTTAAAAATTGGCAATTGGAGCAGAAGTAATTGACTGATTCTCCATTTGCCATGCATATGTAGAAAACATGTGGGTGTACAACCCAATTAATGTGTTTTCTTTTATCATGTTGCATGTGGGTGTACAACCCAATTTCTGTGCTACCCCCAGCTCAAAGTCCATCATTTTTGGAGGTATCAGTATCCTCCATACAGGAGGTTCCCGACCATCTAGAAATTGGCAGTCCGGCTTTTCTGGTACAGGGACTTTTTCTCAACTATCGATTGTTTTCTGGCTGTCCAAAAGAAACATAATTCATCTAGAATCATTTTTGTTTTTGACATTCATAATTGTTGAGCTCTTTGGCAAGGCTCATTAAATTGGATGATATGAGTTGATTGTTACTTGTGCTGCATAAAGAATAAATGACAGGCCATGTAAGGGGTTTGATCTTTTGTCACTCCCCAAAAAAAAAAAAATCCCCAGCTATCTACTTTGTTTCTGAACACTTTGGAATGCTGTTAGTGCCATAATCTGGAATTTCTTGATTCTGTGTTGCAGATGACACTGCCATGCTATGGGGGATTAAATTCTACAATGATTTGCTTATGCAAGCTGGCCCTTTAGGGAATGTACAGTCAGAGATACTTTTGCAGAAGGACTCATCAACTTTCACTTTTGATAAGGGATGGGCTTTCCCTCGGCGTATTTATTTCAATGGTGATAACTGTGTCATGCCACCACCAGATGCCTATCCATTGCTACCAAATGCCAGCAGCCGTCCAATTATCTCCTTGCTTTGTTCTATCACTGCTTTGCTGGCATCTTTGGTGTTCTTATTTTCGTATGCCTAGTGAACGATACCAGGATCATACTGCAGAATATGGTTTCGTCCGAATTACAAACTGGAGCTGATCATCTGAAGCCTGTTGCATTAAATGAGGAATTCTGGGAGCTTTAGATGACAAAGCGGGTTCAGGTGAAATGCAATTGTGAGAACAAAATTTCATTCTGTATTTTGTATTGGCCAGTTGATTTCGCTGTCATTTTTGTGTACTTTCGCCATTGTATTGTATTTTTTTATATACAGTTAATCATATTGTTTGTAAGCAATCCACGTCAAATTGTTCTTCCCATTGTAATGGGAACCATTCACAGGGACAACATTGGTAATATATGGTTTTGAACTTAGTATTATTCCCATACCTCATTTTTATGTTTTTTGTGTGATCTACATTTATCTGATTATAGTTGCATTTAATGAGTCAGAAATGAGAAACTATGTCCTTGCACAAAACCAGTTCTCACCCTTATTTGAATCCAGTTTTGGTTAATGTGAGATAATCCTGCAACCATGGGATTTGAGGTCTAATGCATTGACAAATTGAGTTACAATTGTCTGAGTCAATACGTACTTGCGAATGTGTACATAATAATGCTTATGCTAATATTTGGTCTTTACTAGTGTCTGGATCACATCCCATTTCCTTTGTGTGTTTGTGTGTGCATGTGTGAAAATTTGACATCTCTCTCAGTGGTGTTCTTTTCTCAGTTATATATTTCTCTTTGTTTTTTTTTTTTTTTGTGTGTGTGTTGGGGGGAGGGGGGAACGTACAGAACTGGAATGAACTACACGCTGGCCCCTATTAAGAGAAACTGGTCCATATCAATAGAAACCATGAATCAAATAATGTATGTGAATCCTTCTGTTAGTAACTTCGTCATCTTGAGCATACCCCAAACCCCTGATTGTACATTGCCAGTCAATCCAATGAATCCATGGACTTTTCTTGCTGCTGGGTTACATCTTAGGTGTTGCCTATAATTATCCAAAAAACAGACTAATGTGAGGATCTTAATCATCCTAATTCGAAATAGTTGTTAAATCGTGGATTACCTCTGTGCATTGATTTTCTCTCTTATTTCGTCATTCCTAGTTGTGCTAGGAATTATGCGTTGTAGTAGTATTCTTAGGTTCTGGTTTCCTAGTCTGAATAGGAACCTTTCTATTGTAATCTTAACTCTATAAATACAATGGAAGGATGGGAGTCTAGCTACCAATAGCTAGTCTCTTTGGTAATTGCTTTGTTCTTCTCTTCTCTTTCTTATTCTCTCGTGGTTATTGGTTTCTAAATCTGATATTGTAACAATAGGAAGCTAGTTTCTGGAGAGAGAATGAGATTAATGTTATGGAGGAAAATTCTATTTGGTTGAGTGAGTGCACAGGCAGTCTAATTTTGGGAATGTCCCATCAAAGAAGTGGCTCACCAAATGTTCTGGACCCAATGATTCAAAGCACACATGCTAATAATATGTAAGAGATGGAACTGGTCCTTAAAATGGGCATCAGTTTAATCATGTATTTTTGTGTGTATTTGCACTGCATGTGGGTGTGTGGACCTGCAAGAGTCCAATGGGGGCTAGTCCATTCATATTTGAGAAGCAGAAGTTTCTTACTTGAATGATAAAAGAATAAAAGGAAAAAGAATCAAAGTACATTTCGGTTGTTAGAAAGATGACCAATCCTGACTGTTCAAATTTCAAGAGGATCTCGAATTTGTAGACTATCAATATCCAAAATGTACAGAAACAGAGAGCACTATCAATATATGTGAACATTTCTGAGAGGCCTGGGTCATCCGGTCATGTTTCTGCCTGCTCTTGCATAAGAAACAAAGATTACTAATATAGTACAGTGCCATATGGGTATGGCTAGCCTTTGAAATTTTTTGGAGTCATCCATCATTGGGTCTGTATTTCAGACAAAGTTGTCTCAAAACTGAAACCTCCTTCCTCTCCACTCTTTATGATGCAGTTGACTTATCGAGATTGGACTGGCATGACCCGATCTGGAAACCCAGACAAAGGCAAATCAGAATCTTTCTAGGCTTTTGGACTTTTGGTATAATAAGAATTTATGGAGGGTTTATTTGTTTCTCAGGGTTACTTTTATTTTTCCTCTGTTTCTTCTCCTTAATATTTCTTCTTCAAATCTAGGCTCCCCTGTTTTGGGCTAGATTTCAACATCCTTAATCTTGTCATACCTAACAGATTTGTAGTTTGTTTGCTTCCATATTTGGTAGATTAGTTTCTGTTGACATTCTCTGTTATATCTTAGCTTTAATTCTCTGTTTACTTAGCTATTTATTTACAGAAAGAAGACCTATTCTGTTTTCTGAAAAATTTGCAATGCAGCCATCGATTCTTCCATGGTTCTTTTGGAATTCTATTTTCTGGTTTGGAATCAATTTCTAAGCTTGGAAGATCCTAGTGGTGAATCCCTATCCTTCCAATCAGTTTGAATTTTAGGAAGTTCCAGCTTCCCTCATGGAACTGGTTTACCACCACAGTTTCAAAAATCGGGAATCGGGTCGGTGAATCGGCCGTGATCATCCCTATTCAGGCCTATTCCGATCCAATCTCTGATTCGATGTTTTGAGATGCTGTTTACCGTCCTTAACTGTTCACTCGTGAGATTGAAAGAGAACTGTTTCCTTATTTACAAATCAGGACGGATTCTGCCTATAGCCCCTCCTTTCCTGAGGTTATTTCTGCCTTACCCAATATTCTTGGAAATTTCAAATCCATCCTTTCTCGTTAAATGTAATTACTTTTACGTCTCAGATTTTGTTCTCTCTCTTCCAAAAGGATTCTAAACTGTTACACAATATTTACAGAATTACTACTGCTTCCTTATAATTGGATTTTATTGCTTTGATTGGCCCATAATGACCTGTACATGAGGTTCCATTACTTTAGATGGTTATCAAAGAAATTTTGATGCTATATGTACCTGCACCTCCAATCAAAACGGGGTTTGCTCTTCCTTCCTTCAAAACTTTCAGGGAACTCCTTTTCCATCTGTACAATCTCTACCACCGGACAGTCATCAATAGGAAGAGCAGAGAAGCCACCAGTTTTGGGAATGAAGAGAGATTTGCAAGGGCAGAATTCGGAAGGAACGGGTATGCATCAGGCTGCGGTAGCATGCATTCATCACCATTAAAATAGACTTTCCGCGGAAATGCCCATCCTTGCTTGAAGGTGAATGTGATTGGATCCTTCTCAAGGAGTACCTCTGATTGTACATTTCCTAATTGCCCAGCCTCCATCAGTAGGTCGTTATAGTACTTCATGCCATAAAACATACCAGTGTCATCTGCATTTATAATTACAGAGATGTTTTTTAGGGTGGTCTCCAGAAAAAGGCACAGAAAAAAAGCAGAAATTTTTTTCTTTGAATCAATGTAAAAGGAAAAATGGTCACTTTGACTGTTTTGAAAAAGTAGCAGTTGTAGCCTTTTCTAGCCATGAAATTACAAGTTTACAACAATTGTTGGTGAGGGTCCTTGGATGTAGCAGCTACCCGAAAGTGGGTTTCTGTGGTTAATTAAGTCTTGGGGATCAGTAGTTAGTTAGTTACCTTGATTCATTAAATGGTCCTTACACTTTCATGATCAGACTCAATTATGCTTTAGCACTCAAAAAGTTCATTCTTTTCTTTGAGTGCTAATTCCCACCTTGTCCAGGTTAGACTCTTTCGACTATGCCTAGTGTTGCTTGCTAATGCATAAGCAGATTAATTTAGTGATATGGTGCATGAACAAATAAGATTGCAAATTATAGGCATTTGGAAGATGAGGGGAAAGCTGAAGACCTAAGTTTGAAGTGGGCAGGACACACTCTGTTTAGGGGGGAGGGGGGGGGGGGCATTATATGAAGTAGTAGAATAACGGATCAGGATTTGTTTAGCAGTTGGCATAAGACTTGGTTGAGTTTAGAGGGTAAAAATGCATTTGAAATTCTGTTGTACTTACTTATAGATTGGTAGGGGACAAGAGGCTTATAGTCGAAACTGAAGACTTGAGTGACATTATTGAGATTTGGGTGCTGCATGACAAGCGTCCACTGTGTGTAGTTCATCCGGTAATTAAAATTGGTGATAGCGATCTTCACACGCCAGTATGCCTTGTAGTTGAGCTTTACATGCCAGTGCACTCTGATCGGACACATATGGTGTGTGCACTGCAGTAGTGGTGTATTATCCTTCCTTGTGGTGTTGATTTCCCTCAGCACCTTTGGATCACTACTTCTGTTACATACACCGTTCACAAACATAAAGGGTTTAGAACCTTATACATGAACACACTAAATGTTTACTGAAAAATTAGCATGATAATTACTATGAATTCTATTCTGTTCTAGTACATGTTATGTTTTGGGGTGTTGAGTTGGAGGATTACTGGATACAGTTCTTCTTGTTTTGGCATCCACAAGCACAGGTGGGACATGGAGTTATGGTGTCATTGTAGAAGGATGAGAACGAGACACAACAATTTGGGTTCTTCCGGGCTAGGATCTGTGAATAAGTGCACGTCACGTTCCATGTCACTGCAGGAAAGAGATTTCATTGCATTCATTTAAAAGCTTCTACTAGTAAGACAGATGCTTAAAAGAAAATTTGATTTCTCATCTGTTATTATTTCAAGTGAGAGTAAGAAACAGAGAAAAATTGAATAACTTAAGTTTTAACTTACTAAGTGCCTGTGTTTTACGCCGGCGGTCAGCAGTGAGGTAGACAGTGGGTGGCACAATTTTTGCAGGGCCACAAGTGTAGCCCAGTCCTGGACCTAGCAAAGTGAAGCTCTTGGGCAGTTTCACCGTCTTGTTTGAAGTACCGGATTGGCCAACACTGACCTGAAAGGCTGAGATTGCCTGGGAAGGGTCTTGACCCCATGAAGCCATCACTCCCCCTTTGCAGCAATTGCTATATTGTTGATTGTAAGGGACGCCGGGAAGTAAATCAACAACTGTAGGGTTCTTCTTGCAACAATGTGGGACATTCCCCTTGAACTTGGAACAGTCTCCTTGTTCTGTAGTTTGAGCTCCCACCATGGACCATATCACTTCTTTCTTTGCCCAAACCCAGTCCAGGGTCCAGCCAGGGGTCATGATATGCCGGTACATTTGGAAGTTGTTCATTGTCACTGATGCCTGAAAAATCATATTAACACTGTTAGTAGTTCATATTAGCTTGGATAATTGTGGATCTATTGTTGTTAAAACTTTATAATACCTCTGTTTTTCTGCATAGAATGCTTAGAAAACAGGAGGGCTACTGAAATTTTTTTTTTGGGGCTTGTTAATGTCAAATGTCAATGATGGTTGGTGAACTTTGGAAATTCATGACCCTCTGGGTCCATGTTATAAAGGACCTCCACCCATTCAAGGTTTTAAATCTTAGGATCGGAAAATAATCGGTAGCCTGATCCTGGCTGATATTTCCCAGAATTTCATGATAGTGTAGTTTGTTGGTACGCCATATCTGCCAGGAATGGGTCGGGCAAAATTGTATACCTATTTTATTGGTCAAATTTCAACTCAAAATAAGCATCCAATATGGGTGAAATGTGTATCCATAATTGTGAAAATTTACAACAAAAAAAACCCTAACTTAACATTGCATAATGGACATCCATGTCATTTTTGTATTTTTGTATTTAATTTTGAATCATATTTCTTTGTATTGGAACTTGACAAATGAGATGGGTGTGAAATTCTTCATAACATGATGTTGTGATTGATTGCAATGCAAGAACTGATGAACTTTACAGAGTTTACCCAACTTTTTTTAATTTTTAAAAAAATACAAACCCTTTGTTATGTTTAGGTTGGTGTAGTGCTTGAATTTCTGCTAGGAGGCATCTTCAATGTAAGCAATAAAGGGAAAATGATTTATCAAACTATGATGATAATGATACTCACGACATAGCCATCTGCAGTCCAAGACACTATGTCCCATTTGATCGTTATGTTCCCATTGGGATCTAAGGGATCATATGCAGCTAAATTCACAAAAGAAAAACAAATAAGTCAGTGAAAGAGAAGAAGTAAGGAAATCACCAAAGTCTAGAATTGGAAGAACTATAGAACCTTACCTGCAGGAGAAAAGATCATGACAAAGAACAGAGTCACAAGAATGAATCTGAGGAATGCGTGGCATTGAAGCCGGTTCTGAAGATAAGTGGATTCGATGATTGTGGATCTCTCATTACTTGGGTTTACAGGTTCAGTGAATGCCATGAGTTTGAAGCTCGCTAAGAATGTGGAAGAATTTCTTCCTGAAGTTCACTGAGATATTGGGATCTCCAGTGGCAATTCAAGCTCACTGGTGATATCTGAAGATTGTCAAGCTTCAAAGAAAATATCTCTAGATATAAGGAAGAGTGAGAAATTTAATTGAAAAGGATTTCCCAGATAATAGAGATGGCCTACCCACTAGTTTCCATCTCTCTCACATTTATTTTAGTTCCCATGTCCTCAAAAGAGCACAACAGCACAACAGTCATCCTGCCTACAGTGTAGTCTTGCTTAGGACACAATTTTACACCAAACGCCCAGGTTGTTCGAGTAATATGACGATACTGTCCCTACTGTTAAGTATTCTATTTCTCAGAATTAGTCCATTATTTATGATATATGTTGAAGTCAAATGATCCTTAGGCTGCAAAAAAAAAAAAAAAAAGAAGATTGGTTCAATCTCCCCAAGGCATAGTCACTGATTTGAAATATCTGCTCCAACAGGCACATTTGTGCCCAATTAAATTTTTATCTCCTAAAAAGGGAACCTTCTCTTATAATTCTTGTTTCTGGTGATTCTTTCCATGGGTGTATAGAGATAGGGGATATTATGGTCATTTGAGGCTATGTTTGAGACTAGGAGAAGCTTCCCTCAAAAGTCAGAATACTACTACTTACCATCTATCTGTCTATCTATCCTTACATTCCCTCTTGCGATGTATACTTTACCTTAATAATAAGTTTTGGGTGGAATTGAAGTAAGAGTTCTGGGGACAAGTAGTCAGTCCCTTCTGATTATGACTTGTCAACTCTTTTAAGTATTGAGTCCTGGCTGCTCTGCTTTTAGGACTCGGATTGTAAAGAAATATTATTGAGGAGATAAGAAGCCCACAAGGCTTCAGTCTACTGAAGGACAATACTATATAATGTAAGATCTTGGATATGGTAGTAGCTAGGGATTAAAGTCATTATGCTGATAGAGACTGGCCAAACTAATTTCTTAGAGGATGATCACCTCCTTGCCATGTTATCCAAATCATCCCTCTAAATGTTGAAGCATAGTGAACAAGATTCATCTTTTAACGTTTCATTGAAATCTTTCTCCGTGACTAGATAAGATGGGTGGGTGTGGTTTGGTGTTGCTTAGATTGTAGGTTGCAAACTATCTAAAAAAATATCTTGAATGAGCTTGCCAATTTTTTAAGAATTATGGGGTGAAAGATTATTTCGCAATTTAGTTGTGTCATCGGAGTTGAATCTCAAGCCTTGACGAGTAAGAAAACTTTAATGTTTGTGATTAATCTTAACAAGCTAAGTGATTGCAAGTATATCATAGATAATGAAGCAACAAAATGGTCCACAAATGTAGAAATGCAGCAGGCATATCAGGCCATTTGATAGACCTCTTGGCACATCATGGCATCAATAGCTGTGTTTTACTCAGAAACGCTGAAGGAAATGTCAAATAAAGTTTTATAAGACTCTCATGTGATCTCATGGCCAGATCACATAATCAGCTTTAGAATTAGTTCGATCAGCTCGTCAGAGTCAATCCACACTTCTACTGCTTGGTATCGCATCTGCAAGCCTGCTTTGACCCCTGGATTCTACCTCAACCTTGCCTCCTGCCACACCAAAGTCGAATATTCCTGCAAAGATGAACTTATCTTGGTAAAAAAAACCAAAACAGTGATGCCCATCCTGCTTCATTAGTCTAAGGGTCGAGACTCCCTGAACAAACAACCATCGGGGACTTTGTCGCAGGTATAGCCATGGTGTGACACCTTGAAATACAACTTGATTGTGGTGAAGCCAGATGAAATATAAATAGATTGCAAAAACAGTTAAGAACCACCAGAGATCATCACCAGAGAGGTCAGTACAATTAACATCTAATCTATTCATCTTGAACCCAGTAATAGTGCGAAATTTGGGTGGCCAATGCACCATTACTTTCAACATAAATAGGAGCTAAACCACTCCATGAAAACCCGCAAACTTGGAGAAACATACAGGGAAGTGGACCATCCTTTTATTAGGAAGCTTTTGATTGGAGCTCTGTTCAGTTAGAGAGGGCTGATTGATACATAATAAATCTCCTCCTGATGACTTTGATTTCAACTCTATGAGCTAGAAACATACTTAGGAGAAGCTAGAATGTTGGTTATTAGCTTTAGCTGGTAGTTCATCAAGACAAATTTCTAGATGAAAAATAATATTTGTGCAAGTAGTTCAAGTAACAGTTAATGTTTATGAGGCATAGCTGCTACACTCAATTCTATTATGGAAAATTGCAACTTATTATTATATGTTAAACCTATGAAGTCCTCAAATGAAGCGATTTCACTTGAGATTATCATCACCTTGATCCTTAACCTCAAGTCTTCAACAAAACTCTCAACATCACATAATTAGGTTAAACAATAACTTGAGTTCTAAGATGCTTGGGAAGATATTCAACACCCAGAATTTATCTACAGTTGACTTCACGGCACATGATCACCATCACTAAAATATTTTTTTTTTGAAAAAATCAAACATAAAATTTGGGAAAATTACGCGTACACCTCCTATACTTTGTCTAAAGTACTAATAAACCCGAAGTTTTAAAAAATGCACTTGTACACCCCCCTCTATTTTTCAAAATATACAAAACTAATAATCCGTTAGCTAGTAAACATAAAGTGATGACGTGGGTTTTACTTTGGATATGAAATGAATTTTTTACCCTTTCATTCTACCCTTAACAAACCAATTGTCTTCTCCAAACCTCATCATCCCTGTCTCCGTAAAGAGGCAAATTAGCCTTGTTCCTCTTTTGTCTCGGATGATGAGGTTTGGGGAAGACAATTGGTTTGTTAAGGGTAGGGTGTACAATGGGGACCTCCACACTTGGGTTGGGAACAAAGGTATCATCACCACCTGAAACGTAACTGGGACTCTCTTGCCCTAGTTCGCCTCTTCACCAAAGATAGGGTGGTGAGGTTTGGAGAAGACGATCGATTTGTGTCAAGGGTAGGGTGAAATGATAAAAGAGTCATTTCATGTCCAAAGTAAAGTTCATGTCATCACTTAATGTTCACTAGTTAACCGACTGTTAATTTTGTATTTTTTGAAAAATAGCAAGATTATACAAGTACAAGTGCGATTTTTTAAACTTTGGGTTTATTAATACTTTAGACAAAATAAAAGGGGTGTACACATAATTTTCTCTAAAAATTTTGCACATTCTAAGCATATTAGTCAAAGGCAGATAATGCCAGCATCTTTTCTTCTTTGAGTGGACAAGGAAGATAATGCTGTCAAAGGATTGATACTTAACGAAGGTATTCTAAATTTCTAACACCCCATTAAAGGGAAAATATCATCCCCTCTCCTCTAAATTTGCTTAATATTAACCAAGTACCCAAGTTTTAAAAACTGATAACTCCCTCCCTTATTTTATAAAGATTCTATCAATCGTACTCTAATCGTTAAAAACTGCCATTAATTGATGACGTGGATAGATCCAATTTATCTAAAACCCCAGATTACCCTTAATTTATATTAATTTCATTTTTACGCCTCCAAAAGGGGTCTTCTTCTTTTTTTATTTCCGCCATTGACAATTTGCCTAAGACCGTTTTACCCTTCTTCTTTCTTCTTCTTCTTCCTCCACCTCCTCCTCCAACCCCTTCTCCTGCAAACTCCGGCGAGAACAAAAATGGAGTTCCTCCATCTCTTCCTCTCCGCTTCACTAAACCCTAACCGTAGGTACCCCTTTTACCCTCCTTCCTCCTCCTCCTACAATCCCTTTTCTTGCAACCTCCTAACCTAAAATCGCCGATGATCAGAAGGTACTCACTCTCTGCCCTCTGCAACTCCCCACCCCCGCCACTTATCCTTGTCCCTCCCTCACGGCCTCACTCCCACCTCTGTTGTTGTTCATTTAATGCCAGAGGTGACCAAGAAATAACCCATGAATGAAACCATCCGAGACCCTGTTGCGCATATGAAAGACTAAAACAGGGGGTTTCTTTTGTTTTGTAAACAAATATCATCATTGACAAGAGAGGAGTTCTCGTCTTCTTCAAGCTCTGTTCAGTCAAACACCCGTAACGCATCTGAAACAGCTTTATTTTTAGTTCCCGAATTTGCAGGTCACCATGGACCCGCAAGGTCAGGTGGGATGCGAGCACGGAGTTTCAGGGAGGTGGATTGGCAAGTATGGGTTCAGGGAGAGGAGCTGTTTCGGTGAAGTGTGCTGCCGATACCCTTTGGGGTTTCAGGAATCAGCAGCACAGTAATGGGGGTTTCAAGGAGATGTTTCAGGTGGGGTTTGAAGCTAGTAACGGGGTTTCAGAAATCGACAGTGCAATAATGGGAGTTTCAAGGAGGTGTTTCAGGTAGGGGTTTAAGCTAGTAATGAGTGTTTCAGGAAGGGCTTTTAGGTGAGGCATGGTTTTCTGTAGCAGGTCGGTAACTTAAGCTACGTTTGGTAACGGTCTGAAGAATGTTCTTTGTCGTTTTTTTGTTCTTTAAGAATGAAAAAACATGAAATTGTGTTTGGATTGTCGGTTCGTTTTTTTGGTCTTTTAGAACGAACCAGAAGGAATCTTCATTAAAAGACCATTCTTTACAGACCGTCTCAAACACGGTCCGTAAAGAACGAGAACAAATAACGCCAGCAACTATCGAGGAAAACCCGTGATTTCTTGGCGTTTGAGTTTGAAGTTCAAAGGGCTCTCTTGCGATCAACTGTGGACTTCATCTTCGACATCACCTCTCTCATTGGAAGACCCCTGCTGCAACCCTAGCCTGTTCAAATGCCTCTCATTTTATGATGCTCCTCCCTCTCGCTACCGATTGTTCAAATCCCTCTTTCCTCTTTTGTATCTCCTTCAAATAACCTTGGTTTCTCTCAATAAAGCTCTGCAAAATTTCTTTGTTTGATATTTGACAATGGCCAGAAGGGAAAAATCTCTTGGCTCATGAGCGGCGAAGAAGGCTACAGAATGGTGCCCGTGCTCCTGTGTATCTTGCTACTGTTCTTGAATACCTCATAGCAAAGGTGGGTTTCGAATTTCCCCTATTTATCTATTAGGGTTTCTTTCCTATCTATGGGTTAGGGTTTTATTCATAGCAGAGGTGGGTTTCAAATGTCCCCTATTCAATTGGCGGTAAGGAACGATGAAGAATTGAGCAAGTTGCTTGGTGCTGTTACAATAGCCAACGGTGACGTGATGCCTAACATTCATAATCTCTTGTTGTCGAAGAAGACTGGTAACGGTTCGTCAAAGTCCATTGCTGCTAATGACGACAGTTAAATAATCGCTGCTTTTGGTAGAAGATCAATTGAAGTCAGAAGAATGGAAACATGCAGGGAGGAAGTGGTTGCTGTTAGATTCTAATTCTTTGTTATCTTTTAACCCTTTTTAATGATAGAAACTTGTTGTGTAGTGGGTTTTCCTTGTATAAATTCTTGGGTTGTCTTTTTTCTGAGTTCAAGAACGTAGATGAGTTCAGATGGATGTAATATCTTGTGAATTTTGAAATAATTTGGATCATTTTCTATTTTTTGTATTTAGTTTCATTTATATCTTGTTTTCAATTAGAGTAATGGAGGCTGAAATGGTTGCAGTCTTTGGAAAAGAATTTAGGATGGTTCATAAGCAAATTGCTTACCAGTAAAATGGGTTCTGTGATTCACCATTGGGACTGCAAATCTGAACTAAGATCATTCAACTAGCCTTGATACTTAAGGGGTTTATTCTTTAAGGGGGTTTCTTCTCTCATTTTTTCCCTTTCCTGCGAGTCTAAACTTCTTCCTCAGGTGACCTCTGTTTCTTCCTCATGTTTTTCCCTGTTTCTTGCTGCTACTGTGAATCATATTCTGATCTGGGTGATAGTTGTAATCCTACAGTAGTGGGTTGATTTCTCTCTGACCTAGCCCTTGCACCATGAGATCCTTATCAAAGGGCTTCCAAATATGGGATAGTTCCCAGAGTTTCAGATCTGGAAAGCTCACTTTTGTCTGAGTTACAAACTAGCGGCACTAGCCACTATCACTGGTTGTGACTGTACCATGCATCTTCAACTTTGGGAGTTTGTCTTAGGACTGGTGCATAAAATAAAATGTTGGGGTAGTGTGGATTCAATAGGAGTAAGGGTTACAAACCTATTCATGATCTTCCATGAGATGGGTGACCTTGTTTGAGGAGCTGAATCGATTTAAAAGGTTGTTGCCCCTGCTGGTTTGTTTTCTACAATGACCTAAGGTTGGTAAGAGAGAAAATGGGTTGACAAGTATTTTTTGGTCTTAATATAGATGAGGATGGCATTATTATAATTAATATCAAATTGGGAAGAACAGGTTTTACCAAACATCATTTTCGTTTTGAACACGTTCTTGAGACCATTACCAAACGGTCATTTTCAGTCTCAGAACGTCGTTCCAGACGAAGAACGCAAAAGAACGGGCGTTCTTTGTTCAGACCGTTACCAAACGCAACCTTAGAAGTTCTTGTCATTTGGTCTTGAATCAAGACTCTTATACAATTGGTTCAACTTTGCACCTGTGAATTTCTGAAATGTATTTTTGTTCTCAAGAGAAATAGGCCAAAAAAACAGGGTACCACCAGATTGAGATGGAGATTTCTTATTGCCAACAGACCACAGCCCAGATGGGCCACAAAACTGGATCGAAGTAGGTGTCCTTGGAGGGCAATAATCACACAAAGTATGAAGAAAAAACTGCTGGACAGATAATTAATAATTTTAGAAATCAATCTGAAACCATGGAATGAGCTTGATCTGTAGAAGGTGTTTCCAGTTTCTGGTGCAAGTTCTCATGAAACCATCTTTTGGGATCCTTAAATATGAGCTTTCTGTTTGGCCATTAATTGGTTAATATCAAATTTGAGTTTCATTGGCAGGTGGTTAGACCCTCGTATATCACCATCCACGGTGACGGTGGTGGTGGTGTTGGCGGTGGAGGAGGAAGAGGAGGCGGCGGCAATAGTGGTGGCGGTGGTGCTGGCTGTGGAGAAGGAAAGAAATAGGTATTTTAGGTTGAAAATGATGAAAAGGGTAGAATTGAAAATACTGTTTTAATTTTCAAATAATTATGGGTGAGTGGAGGCAAAAAGAGGGGTAATTTTATCTTTACATATATTTTTTTTAACAGCGTTACATACTTAAGGTACGGTTGATAGAATCTTTATAAAGTAGGGGAGGGAGTTGTCATTTTTGAAAACTTGGGTACTGGGTTGATATTAAGCAGACTAAGGGGAGGGGGATGATATTTTCCCATTATATAATTAATATTTAAAAAAAATAAAATTTAATAAGCAGATACACGAGGATCTAATCAATTCTGGTTGCCTGGATTATTTTCATAGCACAGAAATCAGACCATGATCCAAGTCTAAACTTAACTGATTCTATTAAAGTGAGTTTGGATATAAATGTAAATGATTAGAATCTAGTCTGGAACATTTAGTTCAAGACAGACACAGGCCACTTGAACAACATTATTATCTTTCAGCAGCAGTTATCTTCTGAGGAAAGAGAAATACTGATTGCTTCATGCTCATGGTAGAAGTTGGTGAATTCACATCCCATGTCCAGAGATGTACTTGGATTTTCTCCAGGTAACCCAATAGGAGAGAACAGTTAATGAGGGGTTGGTAGGAATGACTGAGTAGTGAATAGTATGGTTGGTGCAATGTCATTATGGTGAAGATCATCCCAACAAACTATACAACTTTCAACAAGCAGGAAACTTCAAATGGTGAGAAACTCTTAACTATACATAACGGCTATAAAAATAAGCTTCAACCAGAAGTTCCGATCACAACAAAGGTTTTAAAGAGAAAGGGGGAGGGGGGAAGGGGGGGGGGGGGGGCAACATTGGTTTCATGTAAAAGCATCCCTTTCACTCACATTCACGAAGAATTGTGCAGTATAAGTCTGCAGAAACATACTCAACTGTTGCTTTAATATACAGTTACATCCACAGCTAGTGTTCTAATTGTAACGGCAGTTAGATGGACAACAAAAATCGTAAATCTGGTAACTGTGTTATTCCACAATTGACTGTTCTCTTCAACATCACTGACTATTCTGTTTCAAAACCTCTGCTTCTGCCATGGCCATGGGATCAGTCTTGGTTTCAGTTGGCTCTTCCGTTTCCCCATCTCTCTCCTCAGCCAGTTTCTTTCTGTGCAACTCCTCTGCAGCTTCCATTGCTTTTCGGTTTTCCGCTTGCAAACGCTGCATTTCCTCTTCTTGTTGCTGACGTTCGAACCATGTATCAGCATCTGCCCAAACTGAAGGAAAAACATAACCCATCAATTATTAGAATCCCAATGCCTTGTTTGAGAAAGAAAACTGAAAACCATATTATGGTTAACATGGATAATGAAGGCTTCAGCAATTTACATAAGAAACCGTATCTCACAGTCAGGAATAGTGTGATACATTTAAAAACTGTAGAAACCAGTGGAATCAAAGCCCTAATTCATTACATAAGCAGGCAAATTATACCCTCGACTCAGAAAAGGAACAGCAATAGCACTTAAAGTGTAAGAAAGAGTAATCAGGATACAACCGGAAAAACCACATTGTTTTTTCTTTATCTTTCTCCCCCTAGAGTAGAAAAGATATTTGAAAGAGGCCACATTATGTTTAGTGAACCCTTACTGAGAGAATGAAAACTCGAGTCTAAAGCACCTCAGAGTATGAGAAAGAGTAACCATGACAGAACCTGAGAAACCATTTGTACTTTCCTTTCTCCCCAACCAAACCCCCCCCCCCCCCAAAAAAAATAAATAAGTAATTAAAGAAGTGTACCACCATTAAGCTGCTTAAGTGTCACTAAATGTAACATATTTAATAGAAATATAGTAGGTGCTAACATATTCAAACATGAGCCATGTAGCAGAGCCCATTTAGTTGGGAAAAGGTTTTTGAGTTTGAGTTTTAAGTTTGGTAACATAATCAAAACCCTAAGATAGAGAGAAGAAGAATCCAATAAACAAAACTAAAGAAACCAAACCCGAAGGAGGGGGTACTGTAAGCAGTGAGATAGGATGGATGAAAGATTTTTTGGAGACAAAATTAGAGAAAGGCAAAACAACCCAAACGTTAGAAAAGCAACACCCAAATTCCACCATAAATGACCAAAGGAGCAATCGATGTCTCTTCCTCTCCCATCTCAGCTAAAACCCATTAAAAGCAAACAGTTGAAAGTAATCCAGTGATCATATAACAGGAAGAAGCTTGAGAACTTAAAAATAAATAGTAAGGCTAGGATTATTGATGTGCAGAAAAAGGGATAATGTACTTACTGGGCTGAGCAGCCCAACCCTGTTCACCACCCTTGATCCTCTCGGGCAAGGCGTAATTGACGGTCAGTACTCTTCCGTAGAGCTCAGCGTTGTCCATGTTGTCCATAGCAGCAGCTGCATCCTCCTTCTCAAGGAAGGTCACGAATCCAAACGATCGATGCTTCTGCGTTGCCTGATCCAATGGCGTCTTCACATCTTTTATATCCCCAAATGGTATGAATGTCGCGTGTAGTATCGCTTCATTCACCTCCTCTGCTAGACCCCCTGCATCATCATCATTGTCATCACGACATTCATGTCTACTACAGATAAACAACTGGATGCGTGAATGAAAAATACCTAAAACCGTTACTGACTTACCTACGTAGAGAGTGTTCTTCTGAACCGGGTGTTGTGCCATAGAGTTCCCGTCGGCCTCTGTACTCTGTAGTCTCTGTTACTCTTTCTGCTGCGCTTGCCTGCATCATGGCGGAAGAGAAAGTTGTTTTAATGGTTGAGCTCATAGTTAAAATGAGAACGGCAGAAAAATGGTGTTCAATACGAACATGTTTTAAACGGAACAGAAAGTGAACAGGACAGTAAAAAATACAGTCAAATATTTCTAAAACGGCAAAAAAAATGAAAATAGACGGTATGAGTTTTAAACGTTTTAATTTGAACAAAAGGGGACCCAAAAAAATGGCAATTAACACACATAAATTGGGGAATAATACCCTAAATGCCTACATCCAAATTTCAAAGCAACTATAACAGCCAAAATAAATACAGAGAGTATCCATATTCAATTCCAAATTCACAAACTATTATATCATTGTATATCATCCAAAATACATCATCCAAAGATCAATAAAAGATCCAAAATACATTATCCAAATACATCATCCAAAATGCATCATCCAAAATGCATCCAAATTGCAACATAAATATAATTACTGATAAAAAGGCAACAACGGGACAGAATGCATACATAATTACAGAAACGTCTCCCTCTTTGGCATTACAACACCCGGGAGGCTAGGAACCGATAAGGAATTTGGGAGTATTGGGACAGAGCTTAATATTTAAGGCATTTACCGTGGATCACAGAGCACTATAGAATATAGTAACACAGTCCAGTAAGTATGTAGTCCATAAGGAGAAAGCGATTTTCAGATAAATCAACTATCACTTCTACAGCCTAATCCGCAAACCCTAATGCCACTTCCCAAATTACCCATATCTTTTTAATGCTTCATTCAATATGGGAGACCGTTCCCTCAAAAACCCTCATCCAGAAGAACAGTCAAATCCACATGGAGCAGACCCATCGAATCCAGCAACTAATAGAGTGATGATGAAAATTTGGGGAAAGGATCTAACCTGTTGTCGCAGGTCACGAAGTTCGCTGCTGCTCGAGAAGTCGGAGTCCAGGTGCTGCTGAATTGCTGCTGTCTCGCCGCCGGCCGTTGCTCTGGCCCTAACGCGGCTGGGAGAGGGAGAGGGAGAGGACGGTTTCGTGAATCCTGAGTGAGTCAGGGTCCAGAAGAAACGCTAGGGGAAAGTTAAGGGTTGTGGGGGTGTTTTGGTCATTTTAGGTATCAATGGTTAACCCTTTAAAAAATAAAAAACCTTATACGCGTTTTAAACGGATTCATGTAGAAGAGCTTGCGTTTTAAATGGCAAAAGTTTGTTACAGCCGTGTACGAAACGCGTTTTAACTAACGAAGTTACTTAAAGCTTAATTACATATGGAAAAAAGAACGTTACCTAATCGGACGGTTCCTACACCTAGGCGGAGTACGCAAAAGTACCATCCTATCCCTCTAAAATAAAAAATCACATTTATGTTAATGTCTTTACATATTAGTGACCCTCTGGTGCACACATTACAGTACCAAACAATATAAGGAAAAAAACACTGCACTACCTTAGTTGTCACACTACCTAGTTGTCACGTGGCCTACATGGTTCCTATGCCTGGACACAGAAGGGTGTTGTCTTCGTGAAAAGGTAGAAATCTACGTAAACTGATGTTTGCGCATGCACTCTCATCGGCCAAGGCAACCGTGCAGGTTCTAGAAGCCCAGGCAAGTGGAAGTCAAACTGGAGACGGAGAGCAAAAGATAAGAATCTCTCTCTTTCTCTCTCTCTCTCTCTCATAGGAAAGAAAGTGGAAATCAAAACTGGATAAGAGTAAAGAATCTCTCTGTGAATGGAAAGAATTGAAAGTGGAAATAAAACTGGAGACCAGAAAACAAGAATACAATGGGCTAAGCCTCAGGTTTTGGAAAAGTCAAATTTGGAAGGGAGCCTACAGAAATGGAGGCCCAGCTTAGGAATTTTAATCTCCCAGCTTATCACTCAAAGTATATTCTTCTCCACCCTCCAACTATATATAGGGAGGGGTATTCCTAATAGTCTCTCCATATCCCAATAATAATATTCTCCATAATCCATTACCATCTCTCATATTAATCTCTTCTTATTCAGTCGATCTTCAGGTACGGTTCATTCTTGGAATGGCACCAAGTCGTTGGATGAAACCAGAGGTGTATCCTCTCATGGCAGCAATGACATTTGTAGCAGGCATGTGTGTCTTCAGCCTCACTAGGAACGTTCTCATTAACCCTGATGTCAGGTATATATATCTATAGGGAGAGAGAATCAATCTCTTCTTCGATCGATCCCCTGTACTCGATTGATCATTACTAAAAAAAAAAAAAAAAAGATTGATTGATTGATTGCTTGATTGTTTGGATGCAGGATCAACAAAGCCCACCGTGCAACTGCAGTGCTTGAAAATGAAGAAGAAGGTGAGAAGTACGCACACCACAGCCTCCGCAACTTCCTTCGCAACCGCTCACCTCAGATCATGCCTGCTATCAACAACTTCTTCTCTCGGAGGGACTAGGGACTAGGGACTAGAAGATCCAATTACAATGAATGAATGAATGAATACTTTCTTATAATTAAATGTATATTGATGGAGATGACTTTTCATATAATTTCAATAAGAATTCTTTCCTGAATTACAAGTCTGTGTTTTGATATTTGATTGGTAATGATATGGGCTGACTCTTGGGCTCTCTCGGCCCATCGGAAAAATACTGTTGACAAATGAGGTTCCACCCTATGTCCCCCCCCCCCTTTTGGTAAATAAAAACAATTCAAATAAAAGATCTCTACTTGGTGGTATTTCCTATATGCCCTCTCACAGGGCACCGTGAGATGACGCTTCTGCCCCCCTGGGTAGATACCTAGGCGTGCGCATCCATTGACCCAAATGCTTGTGTAGAGAACATGCGACCAAGTAATGGCCAGGAGCACCAAGTGATGACCCATCAATATTGATTTTGGTGATGACGAGGCCAGGAGATCCATTAAAAAGTACTCCTGGGTGTTTAGCCAGGAGTGATGTTGAAAAAACTCAATATGCGATGAGTTAGGTTTTCCTGAAAATGGTTCTGAGCATTGAAAGTATCATAACTAAAGGTGGCATCAATATAATTGATGCCATACCTTAGATGCTAAATTATGCTGGCCATGAGTGAGAGTGAGAGAGCTTCGGATTTACTCTTAATTAAGGCGAAGATTCTCTTGATCCAGTTGTTTTTTTTTTTTTTTTTTTTTTTTTTCTGTCTGATGAAACCCTCAATCCAGCCCATAAGGGACTGAAAATAAACTTATAATGGACCGAAACAGACTGGACCGCTATCTATAGGTGTCATCTTGACTTTTGTAGACCAAAAACCTAATCGGTTTGGTTTCGGTCTACGCAAAAACTGAAAGAATCAACCGGAAGTGGACCAAACCAACCGTTTGCAACCCCTAATATCCCCTCCACTCCCCCCCCCCCCCCACATCAGATGTGAAAGTCACATAAAAACATTGACATGAAAGAGTAAGGGAGAGGGGTGGGAGCTGCCCTCAATATGGACTCTTAACAAGTTTCTCAACTGCAAGTCATCAAAAGGTAAGGAGCTATGGAACTGACCATCCACCATCACAACCAACTTGTTAATAAAAAAAAATTCTTCATGCGAACAAGATGAAGATTATGATTGAGGAGGAATTATTATAAGGCAAAGATGGGTTTTTTTTTTTTTGGGGGCCCATACCATCAAATTATCACCTATGATTGGGACTTTTGGACCCAAAATACTGATCCATTTAACTACGGTGAAGATCATAGCAGACAATTTTAGTATAAAGAATTTTGTATGACCTAAAAATAAAAGGACAGACGGGGGAACACAAAGAATATGGAATTTCTAATTTAAGAGTTTTACTCATGGGGAGTAAGAAAGAAGACAAATAAAATATACATCTGGATCCACTGTTACTATAGCCAAAGATTGTATAAATGAAAACAGGGCATGCAAACCATAAAAATGACTCCACTTCATATGAAGTCACAGCTGAATCAACATGTGGGCACAGAGATTTCAGCAATGAATGCATCTACAAATGTATGCATGTTCCATCATGAACACATCTACCATCCTTTAAAATCTCTTGCATATATAAAGATGTATAACTAAGAAGCTTTATATTAATGCCCAATTCTTATAAATTGCTAAAGGGCATGTTCAGGTTTCAACGATGGCTCAAAATTTGTTTGAACAAGTATTCATATGCTATAATCCAAAATGCACATGCTTTCACTTGGTACGCAGATACAAAAAGCCAGCTACCACAGAGATACTAACAATGGCTATTGGAACAACCCAGTATTGTGTAGTCACGTCCATTATCTTCTTCAGAGGGTCAGTTGATTCGTTTTTAGAATAAATTTCAAGCTGCGGGATAGCAGGAGTAGATGGATCCAACTCCCCAATACAATACTCCTGCATGAGCTCCCTCGCGGTTTTACTGTGTCCCGCATCTTCAAATTCATCAGTTGCATCTTTCCCTTCAGCAAAATTATGATTGAATATCAGATCCAGGATTTATTTTGCAATTTCATTAAGGGCGGTTTTCCTGACAAAATGCCCCATGGTACAGGTAACCATGATGGGAGAAATATATCCACTTGGTGTTACTGAAGATAGAAAAAAAAGGGCGTACCCAGTGCACAAGGCTCCCACCACTGTGGGGTCTGGGGAGGGACATAATGTACGCAGCCTTACCCCCACTTCATGGAGAGGCTGTTTTCCGACTCAAACCCACGACCACTAGGTCGCAATGGGGCAACCTTACCGTTGCACCAAGGTCCGGCCTCTTGGTGTTACTGAAGATGATTAAAAGAGAAAAATACCTGTTGCCGCAAGGAGGACATCATCTCCACCTGGGTGCTCATCCAAATAACTTGTCACGTTGTAAACCTATTGGATAACACAAAGAAAATGTTTTTATATGAGAATTCACAAGTTGGATAAAAACAAAATTGATGGAAGATGAAGACTCACAAAAAGAAAAATGGAGTAATAATGCAAATGAACTCAAAGCAAAATAAAGATCAATGGAATAGACAGGAACCCTCTACAATCACAAAACGAGGAATGTAACAGAACAAACTACAAACACATGGACTGAAGAGTCAAACAAGGCTGTGGTTAAATTCCTAAACACCCCAAGGAGCTAATGGATGATGAAGACAAATGGAGATATATACATGCATCAGTATGACGTGCACGCACAGGCACAGGCCTTATGCTACTGACCAAAAAATCTTGCTTTTAATGTCTGCCAAAGAATTTTCATTTACCCCAATACAGAATCTGTAAAGGCACAATCTCAATTTGTAGGAAATTTATATAAAAAGAAAATTTGACAGCGAGAGGAGTGATGCTCAAACACAAATATAAAGAATTTATTTACGTATTACAAGATGTTTCTAAAATAGTTAAGTTGTAAAATTATGCAATACATTAACGTACTCAGCAGAATTGTAATACAGGAAAACGAGAGGAAATATAAGAAGACAAATAGATTTGATCTAGAAAGTGTTGGCATGCACTCGACATGAAAATGACATTCTATCCAATTTTGAAAAATTAGAGAAACTTAATAAAATTGCTATAGATTCAGAATGGCTCATTTTACCCTTCACGACCTCATGATCCACATAAATGTTTGGACCTTTAGAGCTCATCTTACAGGCCATATGTTATAGGACCTTGTACCACTTTTCCTATATTGAATGTTGTGGGAGGAAAGGGACTCCAGTTTAGTACTTTAGTCAAGGAGAAGTTTAATTCTGGAAATAGATCCAGGGACTATTTGATCAACCTTCCAGCCTGGTATTAAAACCTCAAGGAGTAAAAGGGATTCAACTTTCCTACTTCCTTGACAATAAAAAAAAGTTTATCTTTTAGGTGAAATTGCCACAAGGTTTATCTTGCATGGTTCTTCTTAGGTTTTTTTTTTTAAAAAAATCAGGTTATACGTGTAATTTGAGGGATATCCCTTTTTTAATTAAAGCTTACATTACTTAACAAGAAAAAGATGAGTACCAAAAAAATAAATAAATAAATAAAATAAACAAGGTAGAGGTACTACTGTCGCATTTATGAATGCCCTCGTATATACAAAGGTTTAATCCTAACCAATATTATTCTCGCAGAAGTACAACTGCTATTCATATATTATACACATAGATGCTCCAGTGTCCACAATTCCCACATTTGGGGGCACCAAATCCATGTTAGATTCTGGCATTTGTATCCATGATACAATCTACAATTATACTTGAGACATGGACTTTTGTAGTTTGTAGCTTATGCTCCCTCTAAAGTTACCAGAGCTTTATGTCCTGAAATGATGGGAGAGATAATCTGAGCATACAAATCATAGAATTGCCTAAGTTTAAGGCCCTTTATTTATTTATGTATTATTATTATTATTTCAGTGTGGAACAGGTGAAAGAAAGCACGTATCACATATTAACCAAGTATCACAAGTACAAGATTACTTCACAGAAAAAGAGATACCCAAGAAAATAGAAAAATACAATATGCAGTTATGCACAAAGCTTCAGTTCTGAATTATATTCCAACAATTATCTCCCAAGTCAACCCTGAAAATATCCTTAATTTAGAACTTGCCACAGATTACATAATGCTTAGTTTTGAACTCACATGACGCTCTAGAACATTAATTTGCTAGTCCAGGATAGCCTTGAAGCCAGATCCATGATGGTCACTCGATCTCTATGGCCACAAGCAACCTAGCTTTCGCAAAAAGACTCTTTGACTTCAATCTATTCAGGTAGATACTCCCTCTCTTCCGCAAAAAAATAGTCCATTTAAAAAAATTCACACATTTTAAGGATGGGAATTAATACTCTTAACTTCCTACTTTTCTTAATTTATTTTCCTAGTTTACCCTTCATCTATAACATGGATTCCAATTTGACCTCCATTTACAACAAGGTTAGTAAAATTACTAGGAGTAGTGTGTCAAAAGGGAAAAATGGAAAAACAACTAAAATTAATGCATTAAAGGCCACAAGGGGATTATATTTTGGAATAGTTACAAAGCCCAAAGTGCATTTGTGGCAAAACTAGGAAGGATAAAGTAAGGAAAGATCGTATTAGAGCTGATTTGGGAATAGCTCTGATACATAAGCCATGAGAAAGTGGTTTGAGGTGGCATTACTGTTCAACGGAGGCCTTTGGATGCTCCAGCGCGGAGGAGTGATTTGATTCAGATTGAAGGAACTAAAAGAGCCAGGGGCAGACCTAAAAGGACCCCACGAGAAGTGGTGAGGAAAGACAGGCATAGTTTAGGCCTTGTATCAAGTATGACCTCGAATAGAGCTGATAGGAGGGCAAGGATCTATGTAGCCAACCCCATTTCGTTGGGATACGTTTGAGTTGTTGTTTGTTTGTTAAAAAGCCCAAAGTAAACAATTTTTTAAGAATAGAGGGATTGCTTTCATAGTTTAACATTTCCACTGAGTTGACTCACTTTGAACCGCCAATTCCTTGTTTGACATTGTGGGATTTAACAACAGTTATTACAAAAGAAAAATGATCATATGAAAAGGCAGCAATCGCTTCCACTTCCTAAACTATCCAGGGGCCTCTGAAATATTAGAAATTCCCTCGAAGGACAAAAGAACTTCTTTACTTGACTGAATATTACTAAAAAGCCACACACTCACATTAGGATTAGAAAATGATAGAAAAGGAAATTCGTTGCTTCACATATTTGAGTTGTCATTTTCCTAAGTTAAAGGGGAAAGAGCAGTTGGCATTTATGACTACTATAATAAACCCACCATATATTCTAATAAGTGAAAAAATATCATCTGTATCTTAACAATACTATCGAATAATACTGGCTTAGGATACACTAACAACTGTAAAAATTTGCTATCAATGTGACAACTCAATTTCTGGCATCATAGAGAACAACATTTACAACTTTCTTAAAAACACTTCCTAGACCTTTTTTCATGGTTTGTTCCATAATAGCAGTTTTTTTTTTCTTCATTGGGCTAATCATGCTTTCCCATCCCTCCTGACAACCCACCCCCCCCCCCCCCCAAAAAAAATAAAAATAAAAAGGTCATGAACACCAATAATCCAAATACTTGGTACAGGACTCCTATCACCAAATGAAAGCCTCTCCCTTAGGAAACACCACATGAGAAAGATCCACATGCATCTGCAGGTGTGTCAATGTAAGAAGAAAGCTTTCAGTTTCCATTTTTTCTGTCTTTCATGTTTTTTGTTCCTTCCATTGCCCCTCTCTCTAATCAACCATATATTAGTCCTACCTCTTTCAAAAATTGGTCTCACCTTCTAGGAAACTAACGTATAGGTAAGCAACACTAGACATCAATACGCATCTTGGTAATGAAAATTAGGATAAAGTGTTAGGATAACATCCAATGAAACCCAACAAAGGGAATTGTTAGTATGCTCACCTTATTGTTACCATCTGTTTTCACGCAAAAGGATTATTATAGACAGCACATATATAAACGTCTAGATATACAAGTTTGCAAATGATATGCAATTAATGTAGATCGATGGGTGTTTGAGAGAAATCAGCAAGAACCTGTCCAGGTTCATCCCCCCCCCCCCACCCCAAAAAAAAAAATCAACATATTTGAGAGATTTTCTTCCAATTTGATGGGCCCCATAGCCACCTCAAATGGAGATATATTAGGATCCCAGGCTGCTGTTTGCATGCCAATAATTCAGGAGAATTGCAGCCTTGCGTGGAGATGATTTTTAGGAATTTTTTCCCAGATTTCAAGTGGGTCCCATGGCCAATACGTGGAGGAGGATATGGATGAGAATTTACAGATTTATCACTCCTAGATTCTAGGGAGTTTTTAAGTTATTGCGTGGAGGATTTTTTTTAGGATAGATATTTGTTTCTTTTTAAGTTTAATTTCAGCTATTTGATGTAATTAGAGTTAAAGACAATTTAGGAATTTCCAATAAATATTTGGAGTTCTATTTGTTTCTAGAAATTGCTTAGGGTGTAATCGATTGGTCAAAAATAAGAGGAAAGGCTGAAACAAGCCGAGTCGAGTTTGAGAAAAAAGAATGAGTTTGATTAAAACCATTAATGGCTGTGAGATACAGTTGAGAGGCTATACTATGAGATGGTGAGAGACCCAAAGGAGATAGTGAGAGGCTCAATCCAATTTATCCTATCCTTTTCTATCTTCTTTATTTTCTGTTTTATTTTTCAAATTTCAATCGATCTCTGCGTGGAAATCTGTTGGTGATCTGAAGATTATTCAAAGGAGTAAATCAGTTGCTGAACAAGGTGATCGATCTCCTATTCTATCCAGCAATTGAATATCAACTGTTGAGGATCAATTCTACACCTAAGGAAGGCTACTCGATTGGAAGGTCTGAGCCATCAAAGCACATTAAAGTCTATTCTGGAATTCAGAGATTTTACCCTATTTTCTGCCATATCAGATTTGGTTATGATTGGTTGCTGTGATTTGTTACTTGAATCTGAGATTTTATTGATCATGTTTGCAATCCTGCCTGGGGTTAGGTCATTCATGATCCAACTCTACATTAGTAATGTTATGCAATAAATGTTTTCGGTAATTTCCATGTGACGACAATTAATCAGACACTCACACACAACAGTTTAACCTCAAAGTGGGAAGATGATGGGTGTTTCTCATATGGTACAGGTGAGATAGGAAGAATGTGTGGTGTTCAACAACAACTACAACAAACGGCCAAAGTCCACCCCCTTTAAAAGGACTCGACAACAGGGCAAAATGAGTATATATTAGACTCTCCGAAACGAGCTTACCTGCAATGGAACTCGTAAATCGAGTCTCAAAGTGAAGGAAAAATTCCCACTAGCGCACGAGGGTTCTCTTTCGGTGTTCAAATCATGATCAAAGTTGCATAGTATAATAACCAACAAATGGGATTACCTTAAGCATACAAAATGCAGCATAGGCATGGAATAAAGTTGCCAGCCATGCCAATGCATCCAAGCACAGAGACAAAACAACAGGAGAAAGCTTAGAGGATCACCCTTATCACCAGACCACCACTTTACCAGATTGCATACAGGATGTGGAGAAAGTCTAGGTATTTAGAAGAGTTTCCCTGATTTCTATGCAATGTGTGGTCAAGGACTTCCCAAATTTGAGGGTGCTCTTAGATTGCTCCAGCAAGTACTCTCTCGTTTGGTACATTGTTGTTGAATTAAACAAGCTAACAAATGCATGACAGAAGGAATACCATAACAGGCTAAACAGATAAAGAAAAATATGTTCAAGACAGATTAATTGTAAAACCTAGCATTTCTCCTAATGCATTTCATATTGACCCGTTAACCACCAGCTCATGAACCTTGTTAATTGAAGTCGGAAGCTACCATCATATCAATTAAACATCAAGCCCTCCAATCTATAACTAAAACTTAAATTAGGATTCGACAGTCAATACAGTTAGCCGATACGATTAATATGTTCATCAGACAGAAGTAAAAGCAGGTTTCTCGATGGTAATGAGTTAGAGAAATGCTAGGTATTGAAATTAACCATGCAAAATTTTCCCAAATTTAGAGCAAGGTTAAAAAAAATTGAAAAACCGAACTATCACAGTAGCTCAAGACAGAGCAGAGATTAAATAGAAATGGTCGGAAGAAAATCAAACAGTAATCCGATCACTAATATTTTCCAAGAGGCACCAGGGAAAAGTGCTCACAGGCGAAGAAATAGTAAACCCAGAAAACAATCAGAAGTTCCAATAAATAAGAAGATCAACAACATAATATACATTGGAAAAAGTGAAAACATCAAACACACAAGCATCACTCAATGAACAAGCAACAAATTAATTCCAGGAGATAAACCTTAAACATTCAAAACCCACATAGAAGTCAATCAATATATTCGTCCATACAATCAAATGGGTGAAGGAAGGGCGAGGGTTGGTGAATCGTGATGGACATATACCTTTCCATCTACGACGACCCAACAGTCTTCTCTGGTATTGTGTTGAGCTGCTTCTTGCATGGAGTAGATCCTTGTGAGAGTAGGCATTTTCAGACGGCAATTGAGGGAGAGAGTTTTTTGTATGTTTCAATTGGGTCTCTTGAGTCTTCTTGACCCTCGACCTCGGTCCTTCCTTCTCTCTCTCTTTCTCTCAGAGCTTCAAGGACTGCAATTTATACCCAACGACGCATGGAGAGAGATACTCTTCAGTCTATCCCTATCCCTATCCCTATTACCTTTTGGATATCAGAAACGGGACAGAAGAGAACCCCGACGTGTGAGAGTGGAGGATACCCTCCGGAGCCAATTAAAATGCAGGAAAAAGCACTTAGAAAGGCTTTTAAGTCAATATACATCAGTTTCATTTTGTAGGGCAAGTGTCTAAGGACCAAGAGAGGGTAGACTCGCTTAATCCTGTAGCGCAACAGGGCTCGTAGCGCACATCCGACGGCAATGGAAGACGTTGGGTTTACCTTTAAAGTACTGGGTGGGTTGGGATTTAGAGGATGTCTCATACACAATAGGGCGTTATTACTTAAGTTGGCTTAGAGATTGCTCAATCAACGTGAGGAGTTCTGGTCGAAGGTTATTAGCAACCGTTATCGTCTACGGTTTCCTGACCGGTGCGATTCCCTAGTTCCTCTCACAAGAGGGGGGTGGGACTCACCCAGAGTACTTGATCGAACAGTCTGCCCAGATGGGGTCCACCCTCCTCTTGTGAGAGGAACTAGGAAACCGCACCAATCAGGGAAACGTATACAAAAAAAATTCGATTTTATTATTAGGGCTAGATATATCCACGTGCCATGGAATTGTATGGGAAAACTATCTCCTCTAGTTCCTTGCCTAATTAGTTCCTCCAATGCCTGTAATAAGGGGGGTGGACCTCACTTGAGCAGAGTGTGGGCAAGGGTCGGGTGGTCATTATGCCCCCTTATTACTGGCACTGAGGAAATTGGGCCGGACAGGGAACCGGAGGGGACAAAGATCCGATTTGTATGATATTTTCTTGTCAATTTTTGCAACTATGACTAAATTGGAAGGAATTATCTGAGTCTATTGAAGACGATGTAGATGCTTTGTTGTTTGTTAGTTTTCTCTTTTCTTAAGAAAAAAAAAAAATGCTTGTTTGACTAGTTGGCCAAGCAACAACCCCCCGGGCACCACACCTTTACCAATCATCCCTGTTTCTTGTTGTGAATTGTAATTAACAGCTAAACACAATTTCTATAGGCATGTTTGAATTCAGAGATCCCTAAGCATATCTATCCTTCACCCCTCCCCTTGGTGTTTTTATCGGCCATGTAGGAAGTTGTGGAATCTGAAACTTTTGCATTTATCAGACCAACAAAAAAACGAAACTTTTGCATTCATACATAATTACATATATTCCGCATAATTGGGTTTTTTTTTTTTTTTTTTTTTTTTTTTTTGGTGGGGGTTGTAAATTGATCCACAATTTTTATCATGAGCTTCAATCTTACTTATTATGATATAAATTAATCATCAAATTTTATCGCAAACTAGATAGTTACAGAAAAGATGGAATACATTGTGAGTCATGTGATTGAATTTAACCTTGAACCACAACACATGATAATCCACAATGTCCCTTATTTATTCAATGGTGTGGTCCGATTCAGTATGGGATAAACTTTGACACCCTTGTCAACAAATGAAATTTTACAAGGTCCTATTTATCCAAATGGCAATTCAAATCCTCTATGGCGTAGGTGCCTGTAGCGGCCTGTGAGGCGTAGATTGGGTTGCATGCATAATGATCGCCTTACCCCCCACTCGGGCAAGGCATTTTGGGCAGGGGTAAGGTGGTCTTTATGTGCACGGCTCAGTTTGCGCCGCTCAGACCGCTACGGGCAGCGTGCCGTAGAGGATCTGGATCCTCCAAATGGTTAGATATCTGTTGACTTGACAAATGAAAAAAAGGATAGAAAATCCATTAGATTGTGAGTCATACAATCCAAGGGTTCTTTATTAATCAAATATTTAGATTTGCCACATCAGCCATCTATGTGACATAAATAACTGCTAACCTTGAAATTCCTCCTTGGTGGGATGGTACTCATAAAAATACCTTTTGCATATCCAAAATTAAGAGGTCATTTAAGGCATATCCACATATGGTTATTAATTTGTAATTACTACTAATCAAGTGATTTTCCTTCTCTACCAAAATGTAATTTCCTTCCTTATTTTTGTCTTAAACTCGTAATGGTCAGCCAACTCATTCTCTGCAAGTTTAGTGTAGCCAAACTATGCCGCTTCCTTCTATCTATGTCGCCCATGGAAATCCTCCTGACGTGTTGCCTTTGGTTTCCCTGCCAATATCGGCAAAACTAATGTTGGCTTTTGCTTCTTTTTATATCAGAAGGCTATCCATGATCTTCTTCTATACTTGTGTTTCCCTCTCTCTCGCTCTCTCTCATTATCCTGTGGTGTCTGCAATTCAAACCCTGAAAAATTTCCCTCTTATAGTCATATTCCCAAATGGGTCTTCTGCAAAACATGCTATTGATCATAGTATCAGCTGTCTTTGCCGTTGTTTCTGCTGCTGCTTGTTCTGATGGTGAATGCAGGGTTAGTGTTAGTGCTTATTTGTTTGCAATTCCAAGCTTTACTGATACCGCTAGCTCCGCTTAGTTTGATTTTGATAATAATTCCTAATTGTAGCTCCTCGATGAGTGCTCTTCTGACGGAGATTGTATGTCTGGGCTCTATTGTTTCTCCTGCCCAGAAGGATTTTCGGGTTCCAGATGTGTGAGATCAAAAGTTACTGACCAATTCAAGCTATTGGTATCTCTCTCTCTTTCTCTCTGTTTAGGACATTTAAACATTGATTTAGTCCCTTCCACTGATGGGTGGGATATTTTTTTTTTCGGTTCCATATTTCATAGATTAATCCATATTATTCTTCAGCTGTTCATCTGAATAAGTTTCCACCTTATTTTATATTTTGGTTCAGTTTGATTTTTCTTTTTCTTTCTGTGAAGGTAACTGTAATTCATAGCTATAATGATCTTGAATTTTGAAATCGTGAAAAATTAAGATGGTGTGAGTTGGTGAGTTGTAATTAGGTGGCAATTGGTAGGCTAACTTATCTGAAACTAATCATGATTAGCACTCTAGTCAAGGTTTGGAACCCTAAATATTTGGGTAGGACTTACTTGCATACATAGATGTTATAACTAACAGAGAGAGAAAATTACATTTAGGTTCAATCCAAAAGGTTTATTTTTGTTACCAATATTTTTCAGTTCATGTATAATTCAGACTGTAGGTGCTGATGTTACTAAAAAAAGGGGTATGTTTGTAACAGAACAATTCTTTGCCCTTCAATAAGTATGGATTCTTAACGACACACAATTCCTTTGCGATTGATGACGGAGTTCCGCGATTAACCTTTACGAATCAAGAAGACGATATCACTCAACAGCTAAATGTATGATTCCCTTTTGATCCTTGTGTTTTCAAATAGATTCAATTTAATTTTACTGTGTTTTAGCCTTATCTATTTTACTATTTGCAGAATGGTGTTAGAGCTCTTATGCTGGATACATATGATTTTAAAGGAGATGTTTGGTTGTGCCATTCTTTTAAGGGGAAGTGTTATGACTATACTGCCTTTGTGAGTAATTCTTTCTCTCTTTTTCTTCTCCTTGTATGAACAGAAGCACTTCTTTAATATCCATAAACAAGTAGTTTCTCCCCCCCACCCCTGTTTTATCTTTTCCATTTCTAAATGCATTGCCCATAGCTATAGTCATGAGTACTTAGCACTAACTTCATTTTATTTCCCAGGGGCCAGCTCTAGACACCTTAAAGGAGATAGAAGCCTTCTTGTCAGCTAACCCATCAGAGATTGTTACATTGATCTTAGAAGACTATGTTGAATCCCCAAATGGATTAAGAAAAGTCTTCACAGATGCAGACTTGATGAAGTACTGGTTTCCAGTGTCAAGCATGCCTCAAAACAGTCAGGACTGGCCGCTTGTAAGTGACATTGTTGCTAAGAACCAAAGGCTTATAGTCTTTACATCGAAAATGTCTAAACAAGAGACTGAAGGAATAGCCTACCAGTGGAATTTCATGGTTGAAAACCAATGTAAGCTACCAAAATATTTCCATGTTCTATCTCCCTTTCTCCTTCACCTGTTTCGTAAAAGACATGGTTATGATAATACAATCTTTTAGTCTGTTGAAGAGTATCTTCCATGGGGACTAAACACTTATAAATCCTGAATCATATTTTTGTTAAACGAATTTGGTCATGTAGATGGGAATGGAGGAATGAATGCAGGAAGTTGCTCTAATCGAGGTGAATCAACTCCTCTTAATGACAAAAGTAAAGCTTTGATTTTGATGAATTACTTCCCAACAGTCCCCATCAAGCAAATTGCATGCCAACATAATTCAGATGATCTCATCAACATGCTTCACACATGTTATGGTGCCGCTGGCAATCGATGGGCTAATTTTGTCGCTGTTGATTTTTACAAGGTACGATTATGTTCCACGAGGGTTACTGTCCTCAACTTAAAACCAGGACAATTTATTAAGCAATGCTACTTCATATACATGGATAATCATGCTGTATATTTGATTGAATGGTATAATTTCCTTTGCGTACAGAGGAGTGAGGGTGGAGGAGCATTTCAAGCTGTAGACACCCTTAATGGGGAATTGCTGTGTGGGTGTGATGATGTGCATGCATGTGTGGTGAGGTTTTTTTCCTCTTCAGGAGAGTCTTTTTTGCCTTAAGACACTAAATCTAACAAGTCTTTCTTCTTCTTTTTTGTTATTACAGCCAGGATCAACTTCAGGAGCTTGCATTCCCCCATGAGAAACAGAGTATATATTACTGTATAAATTCATTTAGGCAGGATCTTTGGCATCCCATATAATGTTGCACTAAAATGTTAAATGTGCAATATCTTATAGTTGATATATGGTTGTGAATGAACACCATTAATATGAAAAAAATGCTTTGCTTTTGGTGTTCTTTACTTCTGTCTATATTTCTTTTTGGTTCCTTTGGGTTGGGGGAGGGGGGAGGTGGTGGGCTGGTTAAGCCATAGAGGTGTTAGACCTGAGACTGATTAACTAGTTATTAGCTGGTTCTATATCGGTTTGGGCCGGAAAAGTTTCCAAATATTTAATCATTCTGTGTTTGAACCGTTTAGACCAACAGGAACTAACCTATTAAACCGACATAACCCGAAACCTAATCAGTCCTGATTAAACCTCATAACCTATTTGCCCAGGCATTATTGCAGAGGCAGCTTGTATAATCAATATATTGAATGATATGTTGAGACAGCCCCAAGGCCTGAAGCCCAACAATATAGGACGGACTGACTGATTAACTAAAATGCCCATGACCAGTCCATAACCGGTTTCAGCTTGGGTTGTTTTGTAATTTAACTTTTTTGGAAAATAACACTGCCTGGTTGTATAGTTCCTGTATCCAGACACAGAAGTGCACAAAATTACCTTACTGCCCCCTATGAAATAAAAAATTCCATTCATGTTGATGCCTATGCACATGCTCTCATTGCCACCCTGCACTATGCGACCAAGCAGCAATCTCTTGCCCTTAATAAAAGTCTTCTGCACGTTGATTGTTGTGGCATGAGAGATTTCTTGCACACCGGCAGTGTGGTGAATCCTTACCCTTAAAAGAATTTTCAATATATTTCCTTTGAGTGCCTCTTCCTCCTCCCTCCCCCCCCCCCCCCCCCCCCAAAAAAAAAGAAAGTATACTTGTGTCTTCTATCCTACAGAAAGGATTCCTATGAAAAAATGTGTATGTGTGTGAGAGAGAAAAAGAAAGATGATGACTACTAAAATCTAAGAAGTAAATGAATGAGGAAGCAGTTTTCTGTCCAGGAGTGTGGTCTACGCCAGCACCCCCCATGTGTCTATCTCTCTCCTCCTCAAAACAAGGGGGCAGAGGTGTTTCTTCAAATGGGGAGGAGAGAGATAGACTCATAGGAGTGCTGGCTTAGGCCACACTCCCGGACACAGAACTTTCTCCCATATTATAGCTTTCCAATTAGTAATAGATGAAATAATAGATGTATCCCCGGCCAGTAGGTAGATGGCCTCTTCAATAATGAAATTTATTGCCGGAAGTACAGTTGCAAGGATGCAGCAGCTCAGTCAAATTACCATAACCAGAAGAGGTGGTGGAGAAGAGTAGGAAGAAGAATACAATGCTGAAATTTGACTAAATTGAGAGGATCCAACTAATAAAATACAGGAGGAAGAGGGCTTGCTACACGAATAGTGTGTTACAGTAATCTGAGTCTTATGAGGGGTGCTAACATGCAATTTTGAAATTAAACTAGCATTGTGCAATTCTTTTACCCTAAAACACAACAAAAGTTTCTTTGACCATAAGACATGGAAATGAGAGCTCATCCAAATCTTGTAGACTATAGAAGGGCTATGCATTCCCATATGTGAAGAGACCTGTTTCTTTATGGGAAAAAATAATTTTTATGAAATACCATTAACTTTGGTGTCATAGTTGTTATGGCTGAGAAATTCATATATGTTTCTAATTCATGACATATTGCATTGGATTCCATCCCTTGAAGCATCAAAAAGAAAGAAAAAACATGATTGAAGCAGAGAAATTCTTCTTTGGTAATGGCTTGAATAGCAAGATTTCAGGCTCACTAGATGATCAATATTCCACCAAAGCAAACAAGAAATACTATCTCAAGCCCAAGCAGTCAAAGTTTGACTCAGTATTTTTGAGACTTGAGCATCAACTTAGTACTTAAAAAGTGTTTAGTGCTCTAATTTAAACCCCCTTTTTTTTTTTCCACTTTTGGTGAGGAGCATGTGAGTAGGTAGGTTAGGAGGCATCTAACACATGCTCGCAATTCGAAGTTAATAATAATAATTATAATAATGATAATGGTTTCATGAGTATACACTATAGGATATGATATCAAAATGTTGTGATTGATCCAATATCATATTATCAAGATTAGTAATAATGTGCTTCGATATTGCTTAATACTATAGTGTTAAATTATGGGGCTCCAAGTGAATGGAGATTTCAATTAGAGTTAAAAAAAAAAATGAAGAAAAGAAATCCTTAATCATTACTTAATTTACATTTAACTCATAGCCTTATAGCAATAGGGTTTAACAAATTGATGCACCTAGCTTTTACAACCCCAAGAGGCAAAAAAAAAAGTAGTATATGATTAAGAAATGCTATTAGTTATGTGTAATAAGATAAAAGAGTACTTGGTTGCTTGCTCATAGATAATGTGCAATTAAGATAGGGAACCTAGTCCATTGATATGTTCAAATGACAAACTTGACTTGTCTAAGGCTTTGAAACAAGATGAAAATATGATTGTTTCTATTAATTGTATTCTTAGAGTCATCTTCATCAATTTAGGTAGTAGTCAATAGTCTAATTTGAATACATTTTACGGGGAAGAATAAGATGCAAAGGGGTGTTCTTTCGTCGGTTGTTTGTGACGAAAACGAACTTATAGTAGCCCCACAAAAGCTAAATTTCTTCCAATAACACCAATATGGTTAGACAGGTACGTACCCGCGGATCACATGGTTCGATCAGTACCATCTCTTTCAACATATATATATATATATATGAATGAGATCACATACTGCAATCTAAATTATATAAAATGATAAGAAGAAAAGAAGATACAAGATTATAACCACATAGACAAGTACTACTTGTACATATATACATTCAGCATCAAACAAATGTTATGGGGACCTTAACACATGGGTGAGTGGGTGGGGGGGGGGGGGGGCTTTAATTTGTAGGGTGGAGCCAAACAAAGGTAGAATCTTTTGCAACATGTTCGTTGGAAGCACACATCTTGTACTAAGCTAGCTGTTCATTCAATAGATATATCCTTAAATAAATTTAAATATGAAATATGCTTTTTTTCTTCTTCTTCTTCTGGCCCCTTTCCTTCTAATTTACCCAAGTTACATGTTTTCTTTTACTCCTAATTTTTGTTTTATTAGCCCTCACCACTTGGATTACATGACCAAGAAAGGGTATCAATTCTCCAGAAGGCATTGGGATCAAAGAAGCTAATATGTACTTAATTCAAGAATACAGAGAGAAAAACTCAGCATTCTATGTGGAAGATCTCTATATTTCAACATTTTGACTCTTTTTGGGTACTTTTACTTTTTGGGATAGTTTTCATACACGGTCATGTAAGCATGCACGGTTGTGTCCCCTCTCACAAAAGATTGGTAAAGTCATAAATCCCTACCCATTAATTAATGCCTTGAAACTCCCACCCTCTCACATAAAGGGCTTATACAGCCGTGTATGAAAACTTTCCTCAACAATCAATATTGAAAAAGTAGTTAGAAAAATTATACATTATATTAATTAAAATATATAGCAATGATATTTGTGTATAGAATCTAAAATCTAAAAAGGAAACAGTTTTTACTATATGAAAATTTTTTTCAGATCGAAAAGTAGCTTGTGTGAATAATGGTATTTGCAAAGCTCGAGATCTTTCACTTTAAGATATATTAGTCTTCTCTAATGCTCTTAGTGGGTCAATTTATTATTATTTTTTTTAAGAAGATGATTGATTGGATCTATTTATATTTTCTGCTAGAAAAACAAAGAAGAAGAAGATTTTCAATACATTAGAAGAAATAGATGTAATGCAAGCAATGGAGAAAGAACTACGCTTGAGATATCTCATGTTTGATATATTATGTTTGGGATACCTCCAACCGTCACCATGACCACCTCGTCCTACAATAGAATAGATGTGGTTTTGACCACTACGTCGAAGAAGTGGAGAACTATCAAGCCTCCCTGCTTTCTCTCTTGATCGTCGACTGCACTTCTACAAGTGAGTGTTGTAGCACATCAAGCGAAGGAAAGGAAAAACCAAACATAATATCTATGGATAAAATTGAAAATTTGAAAGAAAAAAAAACCCAAACATAATAAATAAAAAATGAGATATCTTTGACGTAATTTAGAGACATTAGTGTAATTACCCAATCAAAAACTATAATTATCCAAAATTCTTCCCTTCAATTCTTACCCATTAATGGAATTTTTTTTTATTTGTTACTAAATTTAGACCATACATTTAGAACATGACAAAAATAACCTGTACAATGATTTAAATTATGGGATTAAATAATCAGGTAGTGAGAGTTCCTTCCAACTAGTTTGGTGAAGAACTTTCCATGGCATTAAATATTTGGGATTCTAGTTTGGTGAGAGTCTTGAACAGAACAATTATGATGGATTTAATTGAGAGATTTTTACCAGCTTTGATTAAAACCCTTAATTGGTAATAATGTAATTGTAAATAAATAAATTAATACGGATATAAGGTATATATATAACAAAGAAGTAGGAGAGGATAAAAGGATTCCATGCCACCTTTGAAGTGGTTGGTTCCCTCAACTCATTGATCTTTCCTCTAGGTTTCACAGTACTACTCATTCAAATTCAGATTATCATCTCATACTCCATTCACTGATCACATTTTCAAATTTCAAAGATTCATATATAATCAAAATGTTTCATATATATAAACCATTACCATTAATAATAATAATTATGCTTATCAAACAATGGAATTAAGATAAGATCCATACCTCAATTGAGCTGGATCTGATATATTTTTAATTAATTTGGTATCTCATATATCTCATGATGGCAAATAGAATGAGATCAGATCTGGTAAAGTAGCTAGGTAGGTAGGTATGAGATTAATCTTGGTCCATGTTAACCACTGAAGCATCTTTTGTTAGTTTTTAATTGGCTTAATTAACTATATCCTAATTATTGGTGTGGGTCTATGCGCTTAAAATACCATTTTAAGGTTAATGGGGTATAACAGTTCTTTCCATTGTGGGGTGGACAAGGATTAGAGTTTTGTATTATTAATACAAGGTTGGGGTTTCTTCAATCACTTGATCTCATTCTTTGTTCTTCCCATCAATAATTTGAGAGGTGCATGTGAGAAAAGAAGATTAGAGAAAACCCAAATTAAGGTTTTTTGTTCGTATTATTTGTTGAGAATTTTACCAGATCTTCTCTAACATACGTGGATGTAAGATACACACCCTTTTTTTCTCATTTTCTTTATTCAACCATATTCTAGTTTACTGTAAGAAATTGATTTAAGGTTTTACAAAACCCAAAGAGTTTCTAACATCTTTCACTTCAATTAGTCATTTTTATATGTTGTATTCCTTCTCCCTAATTGTTTCCTGAACATATAAAATAGGACAAAGTTTTTTCGACACCCATAAAGAACGGTTTACCCACATCCTAGGGTTTACAATGTAAGATATTTCCAAATTTTTGTGGGCTTAATTAATTATACCCTAGCTACTGGTGTGGGTCCATAGGCATAAATCCAGTCAGAGATTATTTTAAGGATATTGGGGGTATACTAGTCTTTTTCATTGTAGGGGTGGATTGGATTAGGGTTTTGTATTTATTATAAATACATGATCAGGGTCCCTGTAGCCTCTTAGTCTCATTCTTTATTCTTCTCACAAGAAAGGAATCTAAAGTAGGAGGAGAAGGCTGTGGAAGATCCAGATCAAAGGTGTCAATTATCGTTGAAGACGAATCAAGCTTTGGAGCTTTTCTTGCGATTGTTCTTCGTCAACACACGTAGGTGATAGGTACACCTTACTTCCCTATTCTTTTGTTCAATCGTATTCTAGATTTCTGTATAGGGATAGATTCGAATTTGTCAAAATCCAAGAATTTTTTAACATAGAAACCCCTCCTAGGGTTTTTAGTATGTTCCAAAATATCCTCTCTCACCCGTCGGAGTAAAACTCGACCCTATAAAATAAGATATGATATGGAAGTTCAGTTTTACTATTGTTTCTACATTATTTTTGTTTACAGTTTGGGATGAAAGTGTTAAAGATGCGGTGGTAGTTGAAGTTGAGTAGATAGATAGAAGAATTGATGTTGAAGCAGAGAAGCAAAAAATGAGTGAATGAATGAAAGAGAATTTGAAGCATCTCTCGGAAATTAGGAAGGAGAGAGAGAGAGAGAGAGACAGAGAAAAAGGAAACAAACAGAGGAAAGCAACAATGAGACAAATCTATCATTTTCATGAAATAAAACGAGTGCACGTGGGTATACATAACACACGTACCCACACGTGCACGTGCATGTAAGTGTCGTACACACTACTGCCTCTGAAGTGGCAGAACCACCCTTTTCTTTTTCTCTCTCTCTTCCCAAATTCCACTGGGATAAGGAGCCAAACTAACCCCATTAACAGACCTTTTTATACTGTTTCAGTAATTTTTTTTCCCCTTCAAGTTTCTCTCTTTCTCCCCTTCCTCTACACATTGTCAGGAACATGGTTAGTCATCAATTTTAATACTGTGCTGATACAGTATCAGTGAAATAATTAAAAAAAAAAAAATTTAAAAATAAATAAATAAATAAAATTTTCCAATATAATCCATCTATATTGATATTGTATCGATATCATATCAATGTTGAAGGTGATCAATACCTAATCGAATACCATGCACTAAAACCATGGTCTGAGAGTATGGGTTTCTCTTTCTTATTTTTTTAATACTAAACTTAACTCAATTCAAATAGTTTGACCTCAAATAGTTGTTGGGAAAAATAAAGGTCCATTAATCAAACTCAATTTGGTTGGGTATCTTTTTAAATTTCACATGAGATTCTTAATTTCTCATGGTAGACCCATGACAAAGGGAATGGACCATGTCCTTCAAGTTCCACGCCTGGACCAGTAGGTCAGTAGGTGAGGTTGCCCTTCTATTTGGAGTAACTGTCCACAAATGGGGCCAGTCTCATCTACTATCATTTTTAATTTTATTTTATTGAAATATTTTAGATGTAGATTTGAGTGATGTATATATAAAAGAAAATTCTCTATAGAAAAATGTGCGTTCTACGCCTAGACACAGAGGAGGGCAAAATGATAGCTCCACCCCATGAAAAGTAATAATGATCGCCTTATTAATACCATCATGCAGTAGCCCCGCACACCAGCCACGAACCCCACAGAAAACTCTTGCCCAATATATATATTCTCCTATCTTGACATATATCAGCAATTATTAATAAGTAATAATGGAGAGAAAGGGAGAGTACCAATCTGGCAAGCAAAAAGCACAAAAGAACAAAACAGAGGCCCTCGTGCAAATGGGGAGTTCATGTACATCACTACTTTTTTCACTAACCCAACACCTCCAAACCCATGTGGTGGTAGACATTCCAAGAACACTCTCTCTGTTACACACATAACATATCTCTATTGCCTCATTATAAAGTAAAATGCCCTTTTCAGTCTTACCTTATATATATATATATATATATTTATATATATATCCTTTCTGTACTTCCATGCACCCTCTTGGGATCCATCAACATCCAAACCATACATATCTCTCTATCTCATTCTCATTGTTCATTCTCATAACCCCACTTTTTTTTTTTTTCTTTTCTTTTCTCTCCTTAATATTTTTTTCCCATTCTTGCTTTCATGGGTGATGGATGAGTCTAATCACCATTCAATCAATATCCAGTGTCGGCAATATTTTCATGACCTCTGTAACTTTTCAACAAAAATTTCATATAAAATTTAAGTTTCAATTTCTCAGAGATCTGACCCATTGAGTACCACAGGGAAAGGTATTTTCTTTCAACCTTGTCCAGTAGGGGTTGAGAGTTTTTGGATGTTAGGAGCATATATGTGTGGATAGTAATGCTGAACTATATACTGTTTTTTCCTGAATAAGAGGAGCATATAGATATAACTAACAACTAAATTTCTAGAAACCCATTTAAAATCAATCAAAATTAAGCCTTAATAATTCTACTGATAGAGTTCAGAATCCAGTTTTGAATATGGATTCAAGAATAGCTTTTAGCAGTCCTGAAATTTTTAGAGATTAAAATGGATTTTCAGACTTGGTAGAATCTGATTGATCTTCTCCCATGCATTTCCTTGTACTGTTTCTGTTCTTTTGCTGCCTTTAATTTGTACTCTTCCTCTGATCTAATAAAGCATAATTTACATATTTCATGTATTATCTGTCTAAAGTTGATGAAAAAGATAATGATTATCATGTTAGGTTGATGTTTGAGTTGCTAATATTCAATAAGTAGTAAGACTCCATTTTTTGTTTTTTTTGGGTGTCAAATCCTTATCCAAATGGATCTTCTTAGATCCATGGCCTTCTTCAACTTACCATCTAATCCACTTCTTATGCCACTCCAAGACAACCCCATCGATTTCAAGACCCTCAAAAACCAAAGACAAAACAATAAATTTCTGTTCTGGATTACCCTACCAGAAATGAGATAAATTCCTAAACCTTTGATGAAAGGACATTATCAGATTAATGTGACACTTTGATCCAATCTAATGCATGGGTAGTTTTGAAAACTTGTTTTTGTGAATCTTTTATTCATTTACATTCCCAAATTGAATTATAAACTAGTAGTTTTCTAAGAAATTCAGAGTTAGTATATTATGTGGATATCTTTCCTCTGTTCCAATTTCTTTTAGTCCACAGTTTCACATTGAACTAAGGAGTCAAGTTTCAGACTTGCAGTTAAAAAATAATTCCCCCCCCCCCCCCTCTCTCTCTCTCTCTCTCTCCCCACAGATTCACATGCCATCCAATAACTTGTCTGCTTGTGGTTTTTCTAATGGAATTAGCAGATCTTGTTGACAGGCATGTGAGGGACTGGGGTTGAGAGTACTTTTTCTTCTTGGTCCAGTGCTGGTGTGGTGCCCATGTGCCACTTCACATCTCCCTTTGAATTGATGCATTACTATAGTGGGCGGCTTATTTATATCTTATTTTTCCTTTTACATGTTTCAATACTCAAAATCACTAAAAAACCTCCCACTCTAAAATAATCAAACTTTATTTGTTCATTTTATTTTTAGTAACTAACCATCCTTCATTCATGATTCAATAATCCTCTCCCTCCTCTCTAAAAGATTAATTTGTTAACAAATCTTTTCCTTTATTTTTTTTGGGGTAAAGATTTATTTTCCTTTTATTAGTAGGTAATTCATTGCTAAATTCTTAATATCTTCTGAAAAGGGAAAAAAAATCATTTATAAAATCTAAATGAATCTTTTTTTTGGTGAATACCACAGTGAATTCTGTATTGGCAAATTGAAGTCTTGATGTGATAGAGGATTTTGGATTTTAAACGAGATACTCTTACTAGGATTGTATAGAGGCAACTTAAAAACCTATTACAGGGAACATTTATGGAAAAAACTTGGGCTTTTAAAACTTTTTAGAGCCCTTAGGTTGGTGCATGGGGTCTCTTTTTTGGATTATTTGGTTTCTGTGCCTTGGCCTTTCTCTTTCAAATGGCAGTCCATAGGCCTCTCTATATATACTTCTGCCCTGACTGCAACTTAGTAACCCATTTCATTTACAGCTCTCACTGAGGTGAGTTCAAGCTTCTTGGGCGCATCAATGGCAGTTTTTGTGATGGTTTTCTTTGTGATTTTGGTGCTCTGTATCTGCACTGCCTTGTTGAGATGGAATGAGGTGAGGTACAGGAAGAAAGGACTGCCCCCAGGAACAATGGGTTGGCCCTTGTTTGGAGAGACTACAGATTTCCTAAAGGAAGGGCCTAACTTCATGAAAAACCAGAGAGCAAGGTGAATTGTTGGAAGTTTTGGATTTCTAGTTTTTCTTCTTGTTTCTGGTAATAAACCTGTTTAATTGATTCATAAAAGTTCAGTTTTTTTTTTTTTTTAATGATTCTCAAAACTACAGAGTGGTTTGTCTTGTTTAAGATGTTATAGCTCTGTTTTCCAAGTTGATGGAGTTGTAAAAGGGAGTTCCCCTCACTGTTATAACTTCTTTTGGCTCATCTGCTTCTAGAGCCAGCTTTTAGACAGAGGAGGCAGAGCAGAGCACTTTTACCTACAAGTCTCAACCCTTGAAGAGAGAAAGCCATCACTTTTCTTCTTCTTATATAGTCATTAATCTTATGGACTCAAGTTGGTTTTGTATTATTATTGCAATCATGAAATTCCACTTGCATGAAACCAATCTTTGGTCTTCTAGCATTTCTAAATCTTAAAACTGTGTATAATCACTAATCATTCTTATTAGTTCCTTTCTGTTAAAAAATATTATATATTTTTTTTTGGTTAATGCAGGTATGGAAGCTTTTTCAAATCCCACATATTGGGCTGTCCAACAATTGTTTCCATGGATCCAGAGCTCAACAGATACATACTCTTGAATGAAGGAAAAGGCCTTGTTCCAGGCTACCCACAATCCATGTTGGATATCTTAGGAAAAAGCAACATAGCAGCTGTGCATGGCTCTGCTCACAAGAAAATCAGAGGGGCATTACTTAACATCATCAGCCCCACCATGATCAAAGACCATCTTCTCCTAAGAATTGATGCTTTTATGAAATCCCACCTCAGCAACTGGGATGGAAAAATTATTGATATCCAAGAAAAAACTAAAGAGGTTAGTTGAAATTTACTTTTCCTCTTCTAGTTTTATTGTCCATAAAAAAAAAAAAACCCTTCAAAGAGAAGAAGAAGAAAGTGAAACCCTACATAAATAGTCACCCAAAAAAAAAAAAAAACCCTACATAAATGATACATTCCTGGACTAATGAACATCTACTCTGTTCTATTCTTCAGATGGCATTGCTCTCATCGCTTATGCAGATTGCCAGTGTTGATGCTGATTTGATTAGAGAAGCCTTCAAGCCAGAGTTCCAGAAACTAGTACTAGGAACCATTTCACTGCCTATCAGCATTCCAGGGACAAATTACCATAGTGGGTTGCAGGTACCTTGCTTTAAGTCCTAGCCTGTCATCATTTCTCTTGCTTATTCTTGTAGAGTCTTCCACTGAATTGCTTTGTTTCAGGCTAGGAAAAATATTGTCAAACTCTGGAGAGAAATCCTACAGAGAAGACGCGCTTCTCCTAATACCTATCATGACATGCTTGGTTTCTTAATTAAATCTGAAGATCCTAAGTACAAACTCAATGATGAAGAGATAATTGATCAGATAATTACAATCCTATATTCTGGTTTTGAGACTGTCTCAACTACTTCAATGATGGCTGTCAAGTATCTCCATGACCATCCAAGAGCACTTCAAGAACTCAGGGTAGGTCCATGTTTCCTTTTATCCTACACCCAAGTTGTGACTCCCTTGGCTTCCTCAATGGCTTAATCTAATATAATTTTATGTTTTTTAGGAAGAACATTTGGCTATTCGAAAAGAGAAGGAATTAGAGGATCCAATCACCTGGAATGACTACAAATCCATGAGATTCACTCGTGCGGTATGCAATTCTAATCTACTACATCTTTTCTTCATAAAAAAAATGAAACCAAGAAACTAAAATTTATCTGATGTTTTATATGCAGGTTATATTTGAAACTTCTAGATTAGCTACCGTTGTCAATGGCGTGCTGAGGAAGACGACACAAGAGATGGAATTGAATGGTTTGTTAAGAAAACTTAAAACTGCTTCAATTTTAATCTGTGAAATTTCATGGTATTGAGTCTATTAAGTTTAATATCCTGTGTGTACTCAGATTGTGATTTTGAAGCTGATTAATTAGTCTTTGTTTCCTTTTTAAACAAAGAAGTATTTGATGTTTTCATGAATTCCCAAACAAATACTCACTTCCATAATTTCTTCAGAAATTCCTTGGCTTTTCATTCACTAGAAACCCATTTGCAGCTGGGTGTTTGTACATGGGAATCTAAATGAGTTGACAAAAAAGATCACTATCCACTTGAGTCCCCAAGTCCTAGAACCAAGCACAAGTGCATTCTCTCAAGACCACTCAATGAGTACCTTGATCTCTTGGTCAAGAAAAGCTTAAATTTTAAATCTAGTGGACCCTTAATACCATTGGTTCTTGGACTTTTATCTTGACCACACACCTCATATATATATTCTGGACATCTGCATTTTAGATCAAATCTAGAGTTTCTGCTTATTCCATTCAAGGGTGGCACACACCAATTTGATTACTTGAGTGCTTAAAATACTTTTAGAACTGTTGTTATAAGTGGATTACTGTTGGTTACTTATGACTCTGTAATTTTTACCTTTCCAGGATATGTCATTCCAAAAGGATGGAAAATTTATGTGTACACAAGGGAGATCAACTATGATCCCATCTTATATCCAGAGCCTTTCACCTTTAATCCCTGGAGATGGATGGTGAGTGACCATAAATTTAAATTAAGTTTCTATGGTTCAAGTAGTAAGAAAAAATTGAAGAAGGGCATTACCTTTATCAGGAATGTCTTAGAGTGATCTTTATTAGTCCTTCATAAGAGACAACCAACAACTATTGGTTCTCCTCTGTTTTCCTTGAAAAGGATCATGTATACTGTTTGACAGTGTAAACTGGTGGCACTGCTGCAGTACTGTAAATGGATAGAAAAATACTATATAGATTAATGGGTTCCTCAAATTTCAGGGTTATGGAAAACCCTAGACTGACTAGTTTACTTTCAAAGTAGAGTTTGTATAGTATTATTAACCAGAGTTGCTTGTTCAGGATAAGAGCATGGAGTCCCACAACTACTACTTGGCTTTTGGAGGTGGAAGCAGGCTATGTCCTGGGAAAGAATTGGGTATTGCTGAGATATCCACATTTCTTCACTACTTTGTCACTAGATACAGGTTGGTTACAATATCTATCTAATCTTTAGTTCCTCAGTAATCCATAACAATGATCACTTTGTCACTAGATATGTTTTGGCTATACTTGTTTTTCTAAGTTACTTTTAATTCCTTATCTCACTTTCCATGTTCTTGTTGCAGATGGGAAGAAGTTGGAGGAGATAAACTAATAAAGTTTCCTAGAGTTACAGCACCAAATGGTCTACATATAAGTGTTTCAACTTACTGATTCTTAAAACGATGTACAAAAAAAAAATAGTATAGCATATTAAGGAATTTAATGCACAATAGTGGGTTAAAAGATTAATGAATAATTCAATATTAATTATCTCATTTGTTTGATTTTGTACCTATTTCAAGTTCTTATTAAATCACAGACCCTAAAGTAAGTGAAGTCCCAATGTAAAGAAAATTCGAGATACTAGTGATTCAATTTCAGTTTCAACAGAAAACTTGGGCCTCTACTAAGCAATGCTCATGCTGTTCTAGCCCATGTTGCTCTCACCTCCTTAGGTTCTAGTTTGGGCTGACCTTGTTGAAATATTTTCAACCTTTTTTTGATCCCCCTGCAGAGGAACAAATGGGCAAACCTGAGCCCAGTCCATTACAACCTCCATGGGTTTGATTTTTCGGCAAACGGGAACCCAGCCCAATTAATAGTTAGGCTGTTATTGGGTTTATTTAGATAGCCCAATCCTGGTAAGATATGGGCATGGGCTCCAGATCTAGCAAGTTGTCTCTGGCCTCTCTGTGAAGCAGGGGTAAAGCTGCGTACATTATGACCTTCCCTTGATCCCGCAGTGGCGGAAGGCTCGTGTACTGGATACGCTCTTTTTATATCATGAGCCTTTTAAGATTTAACTAAAATTGACTTGTTGGTGGTTGTGGTGTATGATACTGTGGTTTTAAGTTCAACCTTACTACATGAGATAAGGCCTGAGGGTGATTTGGACAACTTCTCTAAACACCAACAAATCTCAAATGTGGCACATTAAAAATGCCCAAGTTGTGCTTGGCCAAAGATACCTCGGCTTGGGCAAGCCGAAGGGAGAGGGTTTTTTGACCAAGAAGTATACGGAAGCGTATCAATAAAGTTTGACAAAATGGTATTGTATATAGGAGAACAGTAAGGTCATTTCATGTGATACATTTTCCCTTATAAGAAACATATATGTATCACTTGGGAGAGGGTTCCTGAAGCGTGGCCCCTGTGCCAGCCCGAGACCAATGAAAGCTTGCACAAAAACCTCAACAGGATGTCTTTCATGAGGGTGGGACGGTCATTTTACGTCCCTCTGCCTTTCAGGGTTCTTTTCACCTTTAAAAGATTCTGGCCGATAGGAAGGACACCAAGTCATGCCTTGTCAAACGATGATGTGTTAATCACTGTTGGATAGAAGCCAACTTTTATATTTGGCTTCTGGCTTCTGAGTCTTCCATAGACCCGAAAAAGAGATTGGCATTTTCCTTGTTTATTTCAATTATCCAGTTGTTCCCAACCAGTTTTTTTAAAGTTGAATCTTTAAACAAAATTTTAAGGCTTGATTTCACCCTTGGACCAATTAGGTCATCTTCTAACAAATTTGGGCTCCTCCTGATCTGTCATGTGGCAAATAATAAAGTCAAATACGAAGTCTTTCTTCTTCTGTGAACTGTCCTATAATAAGGGAAAAAGAATGCTAATTGGTCAGGACACGGATGTACTTGCGTCCAAACACAACCCAACGTGAAAAGATCGATGTACCCTCTTAAAAGGCAGAAAGTTCCACAGGTGCCTTTACATATAATAATAATAATTATGTTTTCTCTTGATAGGCGAGAGGGTGAGGGTTTACTTGAAGCTGGGCCATTCGAAAAATTAAACATAGGCCATCTTGAAACTTGAATTTAAAGGTGGATCATCAGAAATAATGGTTCACAGTACTTGAGGAACATGAAGAGTTGCATGGGCCTCTAAAACCACTTGTGATTCTGCTGTCAAAAGGGCATTGAATAAGATCCATTTCTTAAAAATACAGTTTACTATAAGCAATTAGGGAAAAAGAACGCTAACTAGTCGCAAGGTTTCTATGTCCAGACATAGGAATGTGTAAAAAGACCATTCAGTCCTCAATGAAATTAAAACTCCCGTCTAAATCAATGCCTCTTTGCACAAAAGAAAGTTTATTGAACGAAAGTTTGATAAAAGTATTCAACATTTTAAGTTTTTAGGTTAAATTGTAGGTTAACATCTCATCAAGGGCTTTCATTTTCTATAGAATTATGACATAAAGCTGTATGTGTTCAAGATGCAATGTCAATCATCTCTCTCTCTCTCTCTCTCTCTCTCTCTCTCTCTCTCTCTCATGCATAGAATCAGGGTCAATTAGGACCAACCCGACCCTGTCCTGCCCAGCCTGGTCAGAGTCAATCAGGGTCGGGCTAAGCCCGACAGGATTGGGCCTGGGCTGAGATCTCTCATTGACCTCAGGGCTGGGTTGGACTTGAACTGAGCTAAGAGGAACCAAAACATTTCGTTCAGGAGCTACTCTCAAAGGCGAGCTTGTGGAAGAAGCAACACTATTGCTCTTGCAAAAGATGACCCAGAAAGAATGACACAGGTAGGTTTCAACATTTGAATGAAGAATTCAACAAAGGAGCTACTTTATTCCTCCCCTCTCTTTCACCCAAAAAAAATATATATTCCTCCCCAAGTGCCACCACAACGACCATGACTCATCTTCACCCCTATTGAATCTCCACGTGTGCCTCCCAGATGGAGAAGAAAAGAGGCAGAAGTCCAAGGTTTTAAGAATTGGAAATTGGATCGGTGAATCGGAGTCGACATGATTGATCTCAATTTCTATCAATTTGATACTGGTGATTCTCTGTTTTTGGATTTGTGAACCGATTCTATCCCAATTCCACGTTTTAAAACCATGGCTTCTATGCCAAAGAAGCTGATGAAGATAATAAATGCGAGGTGAGAGAGAGAGAGAGAGAGATGGAATTTTTTTTTTAAAGTATTTATTATTTAAAAGCTGGAAAAAGTAATGGACGATAACAAATTTTCTTAAGTCAGACAAGATGAAACACCAAAGTATTAACCCAAAGGGTAAGCTCAGTTGGCATAAGACCAACTCCTCAAATGAGAGGTTTAACCATGAGGTCTGCAGAGGATGACATAGCCACGAGGGTGGGCTTTGGTGCAATGGTAAGATTGTTCCGTTGTGACCAAGTGGTCACGGATTCGAGTTTCGAAACAGCTTCTTTGCGAAAGCAAGGATAATTTTTTTGCTAAAGATCAGCAATGTATATATATAAGAAATGGGAAAATATGTACAAGGAATGACTCATGATTTCCAAAAAAACTATCCTGAGTTCTAACGTGAAACCTTCGGCATAGCCCTTAGTTTACCGTTAACCCAAGATGCAATCTAAGTAAATCTATAGAAAGGCTGTTCTAGCGCTTCCCAATAGACAGTCTGCATAATAAAATGGGGTGGACTAGTCCAACAAGTGGTGCATTTCCTTTTCGCTGCGTGGGTTGCAAGCGCATCAGCTGCAGAATTTGCTTATCTGTAGCAATGAGTGATTCGCCACCTGATAATGTCCAAAAAAGATGAGGCCTTCCACCACTTATTCATTAGATACCAAGGAAGCTTACTAGAGAGAATTGTAGAGACGACCGCCTCCGAGTCGCATTCAATTCAAATATTTTCAGCTCCCATTTCTCTAGCATGGTCAACTCCAGTAAAAAAGGCCCCCAGCTCAGCCATGTAGTTTGAGCCCACTCCTTGGTACTGAGAGAAGCATCTTAAAATCGCTCCTAAGTGATCCCGAATTATTCCCCCTGTCCCAATTGATCCTGGGTTGCCCAAGGAAGAGCCATCAATGTTCAATTTCCACCAACCTTGTAGCGAAAGCAAGGATAAGACTATGTACATTATGATCCTCTGCAAACCCCGCAATGACGGGACCCTTGTATACTAAACACACCCCTTTTTTTAGGATGACCTAGCCACCTAGTATATCATAGATACTTGTAGCATCAATAGAATGAGAATCTTGAGCATGAAGCGCTACCCCAAACAAAACCCTGCAGTTGCACATACACAACAATAAGCATAAATTACAATATACAACAGTTAAACAGGTTGAAATCAAAGCGCATGTTTGGGGGCAAGGAGCTTTAGGCTCCTTCTTATGGGCTGGCTTCTAGGAAGCAAGAAGGGTGGAGACCCAACCAAAATTGATGATCTAAGCTGTTCCAAACATGCCCTAGATGATGATTGATGAAAGGAATATCAAGTTCAAGAATGCTAAAAAATAATTATTTCATGCAGGTTATATATATATATATGCTATTGCTACCACTTTATTTGTGGACCAGCAAGAAAATTCATGGGCTACCTAAGCTAGTCTGTCTTTGATGTACTACTCTATTAGTTGGGCTTGGAATTACGTACGTAAATGTTTCTTAATCTAAACTAATTCATGGATTCTGTGTTGCCACACTCTCCAATCACATCTCTCATATATATGTTATAATTTTTTCTAATCCTTCTATTTTATGAATGATTTTTGGTGTCTAGCTTTTAATTATATCCAATAAACACAATGTTCGAGAAGAAGTTTCTCCTTCTCATAGGGATCGCTGCCTGATTGTGTGGCCTTTGTAGCAGCACATGTTAATGACAGTTTTTGTAAGGGCATCAACATATATGAGATATTTTTATTTTACAATGGGTGGAGCAATACTTTGCATGATCCTATATCATGGCGCAAGGAGGGGCCGTGTGATTAGACACAAGAGTGTGTGAAATCACTGTCTTGCTTTTGTGAAATTAAAAATCACATTCATATGGATGCCTCTACACTTTCTCATTGGTCTTGTGCTGGTGCTGGTGCTGGTGCTAGTGTTGGGCCACATAACTAGACAATGATCTTTTGTTTTTGTTTTTTTTTTTTTAATTTTTTATTATTAAACATGACTATATAATAAGAAGATTTAAACATAATTGGTTATACCTTATAAGAGATGGAGGTGGAATCCTTGACGAGTACAAAAAGTACAAGTCAATAAAAAGAATTGAAAAGCTATCCAATGGACACAAAGACTATAAATGTAATGATCTGAAGGTCAAAAAAATGCCTTTGGAAGGTTTAAGGGCATATTATAATAATGATTTGAGAGACATTGAATTTTATATGAGGGAAAGAACGCCACCTGATCGCATCAGACGCACCACCTCCATTTATGTGCCCTATTATTGGGGGTATGCAAAATGACCATTGCACCCTTAGTCATTTCTAGGGTTTCCAAGGTGTGCAATGGTCATTTCACATAACCTTGTGTCAGGATATAGGGGCAGCGTGGGCTGCACGACGCGATGGCGTTCTCTTTCCCATATTATATTTAGATAGATTGTTTGGTACAATATCACTTTTAGTACCAGCTTAGCACGAATCATTTGTTAGATATTAATTAATTATTAGTTAATACTAGTAACAACACATCTGTGTCTCATATATATATATATATATATATATATATATATATATATATATATGTGTGTATAAATATAGTTCGTGGGGTATGACCTAATTTTTGGCTGTCAAACACGTTCTCAGAAGCAAATTTGTTCACTCCCCTCACACGTACATATGGATGATGACACAACACTACAACAACAACAACAACAACAACTGGAGAAAAAGAAAGAGAGAGGTGTGGCTGTCCATATTTCTACCGACACTTTCCCACATAATATTAACAAATTTATTAATAAGAATAAGAAAAGTAAAGGAAAGGAAAGGGTCCACCGTTGTACAAGTAAAGTAAAGCTACGTAGCATATGCCATTGTGCTAATTTGCGCCGAAAATATCGGGAAGCCATCGTGAATCCAATCCCCCCCGCTTATATACTAACAACCACCTTTAATTACCTCCCCCAGAGGCAAAGGCACCCCCCTAACTCTCTATTTAAAAAATAATTATTATTGTGAGAGGGTAGGGGACGGGACAACAAGCTAGTCAATACTATTTTTGTAGTGTTAACTGCAAAGCCCGCCCTTCCTAACCACCACCTGACTTCTTTGATTAATCATTTACATAACAATCATTAATTAGCTTAGTTCCTTCTTAATCTTTTTTGTTTATTTGCTATTCTTTTACCATTTTAATTCTTAATTTGTTGTTTCTTTGACGGTGAATTAATTAATTTATTATTAAAATGGGCAAGAGAATGCTAATCAAGTGTGTAACCCTTGCATTACCATAGGGATCAATGTGAATATGCATAAAGGCATTGGTTTGGATGAGATTTTTTTTTTACTAGGGATTGAACGGTCTTTTCGTGAACTCTTGTCTCTGGGCATAGGAACCATACGACTGGTCTCAAAATATATGCACACAAACTAGTGCATCATGTATGCCACACACTTCAATTCAAAAATGGTTGTCTCCACTCATTTTTCCGCTAATTCTAGATTCCATTTGCCAAATGCTTTCATTTGATGAAAATGAAATCATCAGCGAAAGATCTCTTTATTGGAGGATGGATCTCGTTACATAGTAGATTCTGTCTAATTGCAAATAAATAGAAAGAAAAAATATATAATAATTAAAATTAAAAAAAAAAAATAAAATTTGTAATCATGATTGTATAGTCTATCTCAAATTCTTTCCATTTTTGGTAATTATAAATCTTAAAAGTAATGTTTCGTTTACTTTTCAAATCAAAGAGATTTGATTTCAAACTAAAATAAAGTTGATAACCATATTTGGAATATTCTGAAAGGGAAAGGGTCATTGTCTGGTTGCATGGTTCCTATGCCAATACATGAGCGAATGACAATGCACACATGGACATCGATCGTGGTGGGGGTAGAATGGTCATTTCACCACCTATTGAATCTAGGCATAGGAGTGCACAATCTATCCATTTTGAAATTAGTTATACAATCATTGTCATTGTGAGACAATCATTACCCAAATTTTCATTTTAGGTTGGTTAAATTTCAATGTCCTTCCCTTTTTTTTTCCTACAAAACAGATCAAGCCAAAATGATTTTATTTGCTACATTAGATCTACGTATAATAAACCTTCCACCACCTAGAGTCCATACCAAACTACAAAGGGGAGGGATTGAGAAATTGCAAGTGGGTTTCTATTGAACCCTGTAATTTGGACCTAACTCTACTAATTGAGGTTAGGTCTTTTGAGTAATTTATTGAATTTTATTCAAAGAAAATTCACATGCAAATCATCAAGGCAAAGCATGTGAAGCCCTTGAGACCTACATTTATTGTATTAACAATATTTATTATTATTATTATTATGGGAGAGGGTTCCCTATGCTGACAGCGTGAAAAGAAATCTACACATCACATCAATGGATATCTTGAAAAAAATATCATCCATATGTGGACCATAATTTCAGGATAAATGAAAGAAAATAATAAAAAAAAAAATTCATGTGACAAGAAAATTGCACGTTGACGTCGTGACAATCTTTTTCTCTTCTTATAATTATTTTAACTAAACACACATTAGAATTAGAATTTAGGAGAAACAGATGTTGAGTTAAGAGCTATCACAAATCTGGATGTCACATAAATCTTAATTTTTAGTTGGAGGATTGAATAATTGGGCTGTTAATTTGAACTCTTGATCTTAATCATGCATGTAAGCATGCAATTGCATAGATGCTGAATGGTCAAAAAATTAAAAGAAACATACAGCCATACACCATGGGTCCCACCTCCAAGATATGCTCCCTCCCTGTTATTGTTGCCTCATGAGTCATGACCCCATCCATACAGGCGAAAACACTACAAAATGCTCTGAAACCTTAAAGAGATGAAGAATCTCATTATCATGGTATCATTATTATTACAATTTCTATCATACTATGAAACACTAAATCATTTTTTGAAATTCATACTATTGAACAATTAAATCATTTTTTTTCCTAAAAAAAGAAAAAGAGAAATTTTTTAAGATTTTTAAAAAATGCGTACCTAATGCACAAGGCTTCCACCACTGCGAGATTTGAGGGTCATAATGTACGTAGTCTTACCCCTGCTTTGCTTTCACAGAGATAAGGGCTTCTACTAGGAAACTAATAATTAGGGTTCCATAATAATAATCTCTCTTTCTCTCTCTCACGTACTTAAAAGAAACAATTATTCGAAATGATTAAATAAAGACTCAATGATATGCTTGATAGATTTTTATTTTTTTGGGTGAAAATATGCTTGATAGATGGATGATGGATGCATGGGCTCTTCTATATAAAAAAACCATGCATCTTATAAAGATCCGTTCGTTGTATTAAAAAAAAAAATTAATACTAAAATTTTTATTGGTGAAGATATGGAAGAAGCATTCCAAAGAATCAATTTGGTTTAGTAGTCAGAATCCATGTAACGTAAGAAGGTCAAAATCATTTGGCATTACCCTTGTTTGATTTGCTGGAGTGATGCAATTAATTAAGGGTATTTATTGGTTCGGTTCCAGCTGTGTTCGTGATGTAAGATGTATAAATCAAAATCGAATCCATTACCATTTGGTTCAATTTTTTAAAACCGAAATCGAGTATTAACTAATTTTGGTTATCTGGTTTAAATTAAATTTGATTATTGGCTTAAAACTACAATTAACTTAATCAATGATCCCTTTCCTATGCTTGCAAAAATAAGAAATAAATAGGATCTCATTGGGATGTTCTACTAAGATTTTCACCTAAAAATGGGGGAGCGTTCTTTGTGGGTGAGCTTGGCCCATTCATGCGTGGGGAGGCCAATGAGATTGTGTGTGGAAGTATCATGAGGGACAGGATTTCCGCCTTTCATAGAGAGCAGGGTTTCTCAAGTCAAGAAACAATCATTAATTACTAATGAGAATCTTACATCTTTTTTTTTTGGTAATTCACAAACATCTCACAATTGTTCATTCAAGATTCTCATGTGATCTATTTCAATATATACGTGTAATGTTTCAGAATTAATATTCGTAACAACACACAATGTGATGACCATTTATACAGAATACCCAATTTTGTCCTTCAATTGTTAACAAAATCCTTCCATTAATATAATGCAATCAAATATATAAATAAACTCTTTATTAATTAAATTGATCGACACACTTCCTATATATTGCAATTCGATTTCTATTTGATTTAACAGGTTATAACTTATTCAATTTCTATTTGGTTTATCAATTTTGGACCGAGGATTTTCTATTCACAATCAAACCAAGCTGAAAATTTACATTCAAAACTAAAACTGAACCAATTTATTCTATTTGGTTTTCTATAATCAATTTCAATTTCGGTTCCAATTATTTGTTTTCGGATCATTTTGACATCCTTAAATGTAATAAGAGGGATAATATTCCTCATTTCTCTGTTAACCGTATGGACAAGAGAAAGAGCTATGGATCGGAATCGATTGTTACCGATCTAGATCATGGTTTGAAGAATTGATATTAAATCGATCAATTCGTATCAATATTAGTGGAGATCGATACCGATTCCTAGTCTATCCCTAGTCTATCCCAATGGAACAGTTACCATAAGGGGTTGTTAGTACATGAACGTTTTCCAAAATTTATATCACCCAATTTATAAATAGAACCTTCTTAAACTGGTGGAGAAAATCTGATAATGTACCATAAATCCTTAATTATAACTGTGACACCGTATTTTGCGGGAACTCTCTCTCTCTCTCTCTCTCTTCATTCCATATTATTCCCTTCTATTCGACGCCACATTCCCTTCATACAAGGAGGGAAAACCTCCTCCTCGATTCCCTATACACGTTTACAGCTTTTCCATTTTCACACGCTTTCCCCTCTTTCCTTCATTTTCCTGGAATTAGTAAAGATCTTCTATCTAAAGTAACTCTACTCCCTTTTCTTCTCATGGTTGACTATCTATGATTTCTTACCAAGCAATCAATCTCTACCGTTGAATTAGTGGGTCAGCTTCCAATCAGGCTAAGACCGACGGAAACCAAATTTGAAAAGAAAAGGTGGAGATTTTCAAGTGCAGCTCAGGTGAGAACCATCCTTGTACTGCTTGAGCCGCACAGATGGAATCCAATTTAGGTGGGTCCCCAATCCCCATATGAGATTTTCCTGCTTTTCTCCGTTCTTCGTATCTTCCACAGAAAAAGTCCAAAAACACCGGCGGGTTTGAATGGGTCCTCACGAACTCTAACACCACTCAACGAAATGCTTCACTCGTGCCATCTATGCCGATCTCACACGTGCCACGTCCGTGTTGAGAGGTTTATATAGTGACGCTTACCTTCTATGGTCTTCACCCGTTGAAACTTTCTCTGTTTGAGTTTCTCCCTTCTCTTCCTGTTCAGATCGGATCTCATTCGATCTTTTTTGCTCAGATGGCGCATGCAGCGACCCCTTTGTTGAAGGATGAACTTGATATTGTCATACCCACCATTAGGAATCTCGATTTTCTAGAGATGTGGAGGCCATTCTTCCAACCATACCATTTGATTATTGTTCAGGATGGTGATCCTACCAAGACCATCAATGTCCCTGAAGGGTTTGATTACGAGCTTTACAATCGTAATGATATTAACAGGATTTTGGGTCCTAAGGCTTCTTGTATCTCCTTCAAGGACTCTGCTTGCCGTTGCTTCGGCTACATGGTGTCCAAGAAGAAGTACATTTTCACCATCGACGATGATTGCTTTGTAAGCCTTTTCCGTTCCTTAAATTTTATTTTTTTTTATGCGAAATTTGGAATTTTGTTTTCTGGGCTTCGTGATGCATGTTTTGGGAGGGTTTTGGGTTTTAGTAGCTTTCGTTACTGCTTTGTCAGTGAGGTTTTGGTTGGGTTTTATGTTGGGGTGTGGGGTTATGGCATTGTTGATTTGGATCTGGGTTTTTTTTTTTTAATGAAGAAAAATGTAACATTTTGGGTTGTTTTTTTTTGAGAATAATGTACTTATTGCAATGTTTAAATCCTGAATTTTGTTTTCTATATCTGAGTTTAAAACTTAATTGAATGTTTAGGTTTCTGGTTTTTTTTTAGGTCAGTTGGTTTTCTTGATGTATCCTTTGGGAGTGATCTGCTTTGAACTTATCGGGTGGCATTGGATCTGTCGTACATCTTTTTTTTCTTTGAAAATAAGTGATGTGAAAGTCTTGTGTGTTTGATTTCTCTGTCCCCAACATGATTTGAAAAAACTTGGGTCGGTCATTGTTCTGGTGATCAGTGTTATTTGATTTTAGAAAACTGATGTGAAGTGTGGGTCAGATCTTGAGCATAAGGTGATTATAACTTAATGATGGTTATTAGTAAGTTTAAGATGGAGATCATTCCACAGAATAGTGTCTAACTAACCACACCCATCTCCCCTCTCCCCCACCCCCCACCCCCCAACAAAAAAAAAAAAAAAAAATTTCTCCCATTTTGTGGACATTCTTTATCCTAGTAATCTTATCATGAACTAGATCTGTTTTGGGTAACAGCCATGAGCAAGCAGTTGACTGGATTTGAGCAACATTCAATGAGTTTTAGTTGAAATCAGGGAATTGGTGGCAGATCAGTCTTATTTGCTCTTTGGATACTCATCATTAGGCCTGCGTTTAATTATCATTTTTTTGTGTGTGTTTTGTCATACTCGGGTTGCCAATACTGTGTTTCATTTCACCCCGATTTTGTTCTCCTTTTTATGCTTAATCTCATTATCTGATTTTGTGTCTGATGATCCTTTTGTTATACACAGGTTGCTAAAGATCCATCTGGGAAAGAGATCAATGCACTTGAACAGCACATTAAGAACATTCTTACCCCATCCACTCCCTTCTTCTTCAACACACTGTATGATCCATTCAGAGATGGTGCAGACTTTGTCCGAGGATACCCATTCAGTCTCCGTCAGGGTGTTCCCACAGCCGTATCTCATGGCCTCTGGCTCAACATCCCTGACTATGATGCTCCTACCCAACTTGTCAAGCCTCTTGAAAAGAACACTAGGTAAAGTATATTGATAATCCCTTCTAGTTCTAGAAGAACCCCTTAATAAACATGTTAGAAATCCACTTGTTTTCTGAAGTTTTTTCCCTTTCTTAGTTAAAAAATCTTCTTCTCTTTGTCAGGTTTGTAGATGCAGTGCTAACCATACCAAAGGGTACCCTGTTCCCCATGTGTGGTATGAATCTGACATTCGACCGTGAGTTGATTGGCCCTGCAATGTACTTTGGACTCATGGGTGATGGTCAGCCCATTGGACGTTACGACGATATGTGGGCAGGCTGGTGCATCAAGGTATTTCATTCACCCATTTTCAATTTAATTTTATATTTAGATACTTAGGTTTTTTGTTTTGTTTAGGTACTTGTTTCAAACTTCTTATTGCCTAGGAGCAGGGAGCTAGTTTTCTTACAACCAAGTTCACAATTGTGTTTATTTTAACCATTAATTGGTGCTGCTGGGCTCTGTTAATTTTTTTTTTTGGGGGGGGGGGGTGGGGGTGGGAGGGCGAGCAAAACTAGGGTCTGTTCTGTTCCCTTTGTCCTTTGCATTGTTTTTTTGAATCAAATCTGCAAGAGTCTTTGTTCAAAATAGTTTTGTGCCCAAATGTTGGTTACTTACTGTATGTAGGCCATGAATTCAGTCGCCATAAATTCTGTTTCTCTTTAGAAAAGGGGATAAAAACAATGTGGTGATCCAAAAGTGTAGAATTGTTAAAGTGAGATCTATTTATGATTTTGTAGGTGATTTGTGACCATTTGGGATGGGGTGTCAAGACTGGTCTGCCTTACATCTGGCACAGCAAAGCAAGCAACCCATTTGTGAACCTGAAGAAAGAGTACAAGGGCATCTTCTGGCAAGAAGACATTATCCCATTCTTCCAGGCTGCAACCCTTCCAAAGGAGTGCACAACTGTTCAACAGTGTTACATTGAACTCTCTAAGCAAGTGAAAGAGAAGCTTGGTAAGATTGATCCTTACTTTGAGAAGCTAGGTGATGCCATGGTCACATGGATTGAAGCATGGGATGAACTAAACCCACCCAAGAAAGCTGAACTACCCAATGGCACAGCTTAATAGGACTTTGATTAACAGTTACCACCGGCACTTCTTTGTTAGCTTTGGCTTAGTAGTCGTGTAGCTGGTTGTATTTTGATCTTTTATCTCTCTGAGCTTTTGGATGAAGTTTGGAGTGATATTTTTTTTCAGGTTGATGTTGCATGTATTTTTTTAATCATATTTTCTACCTATAAGGTTATTTAGAACAATAAACTGAAATTTGATTCCGTATTGAAATTAGTTTGTTCGTTTGTTTTATTCAAAATTGATTGGGAATGTTGGTGGACCAGAGGGAATGATTTGGCTGTTGTGGCCTGTGGGGTAGTAGTTAGGTTTCTTTCCTCTTTTCTTCTACTACTTTTGAGGATCATTAGTAGTTCAATACACTTTTGAATTTTGAACCTGACTTTTGAGTTTGAATTTTGAACTGGAAGATCGAATGGCGGCAAATTTGAATGGACTTTTATCTGTTGAATGAGTGAAAGCAAAATCAAAGTGGGAAATTCCCTAATATTATCCACTCAGCATCTTCATTCAGGATCTCAATTTGGTTTTGGAAATCTTTGATGGAGGATGTTTGGTGGGTTGATCTGACTGTCATTTGGTTGGCAGTTTGTCACCATTTGAGATATAATTGAGTTTGTTCTAAAATTGTAGCAGTTCTGTTGGTGGTTTTTGAATGTAGGAAGAGTCCATTTTGGTTGCTACCAGATCGGTGGGTAGGGATGGCAACTGGAAGTCTGGAACTGTTAAAAGTCTGACCAGCGGAATATGTTCATGGGTAGGGGTGTAAATGAATAGCCGAAATCAGTTTCTGTGTCCGTATCCGTTTAGCACTATCCGAGTCGAATCCGATCCGTGTACATTCCTATTCATGGGGTGATGAAGTTCGGCTATGGTATGTGAAAATCTCCTGAGATAAGAGTTCATGCAGCTTGTAGGGGGGGAGGGTTAAGGCCTCCCTCCCCCCTTATCTGATTTTCATGAAATTAGAATATTCCTAAATGCACTAAAAATATCAGGAATTGCAGAACACAATTGTTATGCCCTCTCTTCTAGATGAAGCCAACTTGGAACAAGGACTTGTGAATAAAGATTATTCCCAATATCGAAACGCAAATCATCTTCTTCTGCACTCTACCGTCTCCCTCTTACAAAATCCAAACCAAAATCCACTTCAATTCCTCCCCAAACACTGAAAGGCAATGTGACTCCGTAGTTATTCCCGGCCACTAAAGCTCATCTCTACAACACCCCTCCCCATCCATCATCCCCAGTCGAAGCCTCAGCACTACTGCCGTAGTTGCTACTGCATCTGTTGCCTCTTGATGACGTTCCTCAACATCACTCTCGTCCTGTGAATAACACAACTGGTGTTTTCACACGAAACCAAGAACACAATCATTTTTAAAGGCGATGAAGGGGAGTGTCAACGAAGATCTGGACTTACTGTCGGCATCATCATTGAGGATCAAAAGATGGGTGGAATACCATTGGTAGTAGAGATGGGCACAAAAGTGACGGTGAATATGGAAGGTCTGAAGACCAAGGTAATGATTAGAGTTACATGCACTGAGAGCAAACGTTCCGAAAGGGAAGACGCTAACGACTTCTGTCTTCCTCAGCTGATATGATATGTGCGTTTAAACTTCGGATCAAGATCTGGAAATGGACTTTCTAAATAATATGATTCCACTCTTTTCTTATCCTATCTATTTTTCCATTTTCATCTTTACTGTTTTTGAATTGAAGTGGGGATTTTAGTTTTTGGTTCTTTACATTTTGAGAAGTTGAAAAGACTTAGACAGAAAAAGAGAGCTTTTTACGTCGTTGGAAACGAATTTATTGTATAATTCTTTTACAATTTCATGACTTCTAACATCTATTTGCATGATGTTTGATAACTTACCCAACTACTTGTAAATCAACTAGCATTAATATAATTCTTTTTCATTTGATATTCCATATCATGGCTTCTACACCTTTAAATTTGGAAAGATGCCATGGTTATAAGTATAGGTATCAGTGACCGTATCGGTCACCACTGATACTGATATCGATATGTATGAGCCATTACAACACTGATACTTAGAACCATAGAAACAGAGGGGTTACTGAGTCTGGGAAACGAGACAATGAACTAGAGCATTGTCCCCTCGATGTTTTACTCAAAAAAAACTAGAGTTCAGAAGGAAAACTCAACCAAGTTCTACACTAAGGGAAAGGATATCAGACCATCATGGGAATCTGAATTTTAAAGCTCTTCCTATTGTAAAAGAAAAAAAAAGTCGATTGATGAGATTTTTGGTACTAAAAAGTGAGAGTTTCAGGCTGCCTCGCACAATGCGAGGTGGGTAGTGGCCTAGTGGGTGGGGCACCAAGGCACTAACCCACTGCATATCTTCTTATCCTCCGAGAGACATCCCCTATCAACCCTGCAAATTTTAGCTTATTAACCTCAATAATATCACCAAGTACAATCTACCAATAAATTATTATTGGTACTCAATAATGTTACATATGGCTTCACTAATGAAAAGAAAAAAAGATCAACCCCTACAATTCTTAAAAATCTAAACAAAAATTTGAGCTCAAAACTTGCCTCTTAATCAAAGGAATACAAGTGAACAAACAAAATTCCATAAATAAGAAAATAACACGCTACATAACAACTTAACCGGAAAGGGAACACTCAAATCTCCTCCCCCAAGCCATTTCTTGCCTGGGAATGCCCACTTGGAACTCTCTCACAGGTGAGGAGGAAGTGTTGCTACTGGTGCAAACAGCCTCTTGCCTAGACAGACTGTATAGAGAGATGCATAAAATGTTAAAAGGAAGGTTAACCTGATCATGAAAGGGAGTTGTTGGAATTATCCGTCTTCTGGCGCTTAGAATTATGTTCATCTCCTTCTTCATGGTTATTGGAGTTAGGAACTGCCTCAGGACCCAATAGAGATGCATGCTTGCTTGTGATCTGACGACCAGCCCTAAGCTTTGGTCCCCAATGCCTTTCAGGATTTGGAAGAAAACGTGCTACCTTCTTAGCTTGTGCTTTGCTAAGGGAAGCAACTGCTCGAGCAAAATTAGCCTGCACGACAAAAGAAACAGAGGAAAACATAGATTTTTCACACCTAATAGCAATTTGTAGTGTGCTTCTGCACAACTATTGAGTTCAAATTATATTCAACAATTTTTTTTAAATGAGTATGATATTCAACTATTTGAAAGACTACTGTAAATGGTTAAAAAAAAATAAATAAAACAAATAAAAGTGAATAATGTCAGACTATGTAAAGTAAATGGTTAAAATCAGCATTTTTTTCTGATTAAATATTCCATTGATTTGAGGTATCATAACTGTTAGTTCCAAGAATTTAACTTCACTTTCTTGGTACTATGACATTAATAAGTTTTCCTCTTGATACATATCTAGATATCGTCTGGACAGCCAATTCATTGATAATCTATGTTGATTTTTTGGTGGAAGTGACTATGATGGGATCCAGACTAGAATTGAATCTAGAAGATTACAGAGGCTGAGACCACACTCGGAAACTAAAATCCAATCAAAATGCCCACTGGAGGGGGAGTGAAGCTTTAGTTTCTCTTTTTCATTTCTACTTTGGGCATTTGGCTGGTTTTATTAGCTATGCTGGTCAGGATTTTGTGGTACCACAAAGAATTTCAGCCCAACATGAAGATGCAGGTTCAAGTTTGAGACTTTGAGGGGCATCCACTTCATGCAAAAAAGTTGAAGGTTAGGACAGAAAATTCCAAACCAACCCCCCCCCCCCCTAAACAAAGACCCTACAAACCCATACCAGTTTACAGCCTCTTTTTTTTAATACGAGTTTCATCCCACTATAAAGGGAAGAGAGAAGAAGGCTCTAATTGACTGCAATGTTTCAATTACCGATGTTATTCCAGTCTTACGCATCAGAATTTATATTTTTGCACCTTGGCTGGCATTTCACCTACTAAAATATAAGACAGGAAAACAGTAACGAAGCAGGGACTTTTCTTTCCCTTCATATGAGAGAGAGAGAGAGAGAGAGAACTTTAAAAAAATTGCAAGGTTTTAGACATACTTGCAATGTAGGTTCCTTGGCAAGGATCACACTTCCAGATTGATCAGGTGATTGAGCTTTCACTGGATGACTCTTGACCTACACAAATGCAATTATAAAATTGTTACGAGAAAACATCTATCAATTAGAAGAGAGAAATTATTATGAGAAAATATAAAGGAAGCACAAATTATTTGTAATGCTGGCCTCCAATACCAGGGAATAGAATAAGGTGTTTGAGATAGATTAGTGCTAACTAGAAAATAATACCCAGACAACAAAATGTAAACCGATAATTAAATCTTAAAGTATTTCACCGAGTATCACCCTCTTAAACTTCTTATACCACCTGTTAGAGAAACAACTGCTGATGCAGTAGTGCTATCTTGGTTGGATCCGCATGACTTGATATGGAAACCCAGATCGAGGCGAAACCAACCCAGATCAGACTTTTGGTCTAACAAGGATTGGTAGAGGTTTATTTGTTTTTTCTAGAGTTGATCTTGTAATTTTCACTTTATTTTATTTTGTTTGGGATAGATATGTAGAAGGATTTAGTTTAATAGTTTCCTAGTTAGAGCAGAGTCCTATTTCAGATTTAGAGTCTTTATTTTTCTTTATATATGTTTGTAATACAAAAGAGAAGATATAGAAGCGAATATTGAATGAGATTGAGTTGAGTTTGCTCACGGTGCAAAGCGTTTGCGTGTTTTGCTGGTCGAGTTGGTCAACGGCTGCTACCCCTCCTCCTCTGCTCTCTTCCAATCTCAAGTGCAATCGTCCCTTCTCCCTTCTTTATCCTTCTTCCTCGTTCCTTGTTGCTATTGTGTTCTTTTTTTCTGTAAACTTTTTGTTCCTAGTTTCCTATCCCTTCCGTGCTACTAGTCAAAACATCAGGATTTGAAGAGATTTCTCTGATCTCCCTCATTCCTTCTCCCTTCTCAATATTTTTGGCGTGGGTGCATATACCTGAGGCGATTATAGATGATGTAGATTCATCACCAAACTGGGCTTGTTTTCCAAAGAATAAGTCTAAGCTTGGATTGTGTGACAACCCAAAACCAAGATAAAGGGTAAGAGTACAACCCTCGTGGACGATGATCTTATGACCGGTTTCCTAACTTAGCATGTGTCTAATAGTTGGCTGAATTTTTTTGTTAATATTTCATTCGCATACAAGCATGCCTCCTTTTCTAACTATGGGGAAGATTGTCGGGCAATGTATCATCAAAAAATTTAGGGTGAATATGTGACTTCATCCTTATCTGGTGGCGAATCTACATAAATATTATATGTTCATCAAACAAACATAAGAGCTAACATAAAAGAAAAAAAACAGCATCCAAGTCAAATTGTATTACATCCAGCCTGCTAGTGGTGCTCCAAAGTGAACAATCAATCTCCCAAACTGATATAGAATTGATTTTCAAAAATAGAAGCAGTCCAAAAAAAATCGCAGAAGAGGGGAGGCAGCAGCTATCGAAAAAATATTTAGATCATCTATGGTGAGGTCGGATGGAGGGCAGTATCTAGATCATAATATGATCACCTCATTAGTGTTGCCCTTGAAGGATAGAGAGAACCAAGGAGAGAAGAAGAGTGATCGAGAAAGAAAGAAAGGAAGGAGAAAGTCATGGAAAAAAAAGGGTTTTGTATAACCTACATCAGAGAATTGGCTCTGATACTATGTTAACAAAACAATTAGGATTGTAATGCTTGAATGATCTAATCGATCAGACAAGCTCTCTATTTATAATAAAGAGAAAAATACAAAGGGGACAGAATTACCCCTACACTAGCCGACTCTATAAGAGGAGCAAGCACTACATAATGAAATAATAAATAACCAACCCAAAAAGACCAGAATACCCCCACGGTATTGTGGTGTATATAATTCAACAAATATATTATATACATTATTTTAAAGTTAAACGGATCGAATAATATCCGATTGGAAATTGGTATATCCGATTAACTTCTGGACGGATACGGATAGTTCTCGGATAGTGATTTCTCAAATACAGATACCTTTAAACGGATACGAATATAAATTGAACATGGATTTTCAACTATCCGTTGACATCCCTACTAAAGACTTAAAATTCTGTTATTTATAGAAAAGCCCCTCAGGTCTTTGGTGTTCTTATAATTCACACCCACTTCACTTTAATCGCCAGAAAACCTCCTTTTCAATTCTTCTTTTACAGATTGTCCTTCCCTTTGAAAATAATGACCATCCTGCCACTGGTTATGTTTACTCTTTCCTAAGGGAGTCTGAACTTCCTTTTATTTACAGTTTTGCCACTAAACTCTTAATGTGGGCTATTTATCATTCTTGTGGGTCTACAGCGATCCCAAAGCAAGGTTCAGTAACCCAGGAGTGCATAATCTGCACTTGTCTCCTTGGTAGCTTTCAAATTTTCAACACATAAATGTAGAATACCAGTTGGTGGTGTAAAATATGCTAAAATAATCTACTTATTATCCTAGTCGAATGATTGAATTTCATTCAGGATTATTTTTTAAATAATTTAGACAAAAAGTAAAACAAAAAAGGGAGTTGATGACTACCCAGCAGCGCATGATATCCCAAATAACATCCATGGAAGCATCTGATTTGAGCCCTAAAGGATTGACGTGAGTTCCAGAAATACGATATCCTGCATTAATCACTGCTGAACGGAACATCACTGCCGAAGGTGAAGTGCATTTTAATGTTGCACAGAGGTTGTGCAAACTCACAAAAAGAGGAACATCTGGCAATTCCTGCAAATAATGTGTTAACATGTGGGTAAGATACAGCCACAGAAGCAGAATGAAAATAAATGACTACATAAACTATTATTTCCACAAGAGAGGAATATCCATTAGCAAACAGCTGGAGAATTAAGACAATAACATCCTTCTGAATTGTCCAAAATGTTAGATTGATTTGGAGACTAAAGAAGGGGGTTACGGGTTTAAAGCAGCATGTGTACAAGTAGATGCAATTTTTAGCCATGGCTGGTCAAAGAAGTGGCATTATCTGAGTTGATGAGATGGGCCAACAACTGTGAATTGGGGAAGAGAAAATGGACTCCATATCTCACCAGGATATAATATCACCTCTCCCATCAACTAAACATAAACAAAAGTGCACATATACATGCTTAAGAGACGGAAATGTATTTTTCTCATTTATTAAACATGAGTTGCCGAGACAAATCAAATGGCAGATTTCTTGGCCATTAATGTTCTTTAGACCAACATCAACTAGACATAAACACCGGTGCACATGTATATGCTTAAGAGATGGAAATGTATTTAAATCTCATTTATTGAACTTGTGTTGCAGAGACACATCAAATGGCAGATTTCTTGGCTTTTAATGTTCTTGTGAGGTAAAACACAATACTAGACCAAATAAAAATGGCAAAATGGCAGGTACCTCTGATATTGTCGTGAGTACGGCAGAGATCCGATCATAAGCAGGATACCGATCCTTCATAGATTTAACATTTGCCAAAATAGAAGCAACCCATTCTTGATCATGGATTGGAGCAGACCATATGGGACCACCCATGTTAAACTTCTTTCCACAATCACTGCACTCTTGAGGAACTACAGGACCAAATCCCGGTAAATATCTGACGCTGTTATTCTTTAGACGGAGGGGAAGAAAACAGCAGTAAGTTGAAAACACAGTAACAACAATACAACAAAAAATAATATAAGAAAATTATTTAGAATAAACAACTGTCTAAAATGTCTTAGAACTTCTACTTTCATGAAAACTTGATGTTTCTAATATAGTGAAACAGATTGTATTTATTAAGACACTAACTTGGTATCTCCTTTTACTTCCTTGTCTATGCAAATTATTTTTACTCCATGCATACAACAAAAATATCCTGAATCTAGCAAGCAACCATCCTATTAGTCCAGCCTCAAACCATCCAGCACTGTATAACCACTACATTATCACACACTCAGCAACAACACCCCCCCCCCCCCACCACCACCACCAAAAAAAAGGGTTATCTGTGACCTGCAGCATTTGGATACTGTCACGTAAGCAAACTGAGGCGAGATAGTTTAAATCACCCCATCCAAACACCATGCACAGGATACAGTAATGAAAGCAAGGATATAAAGATCATTTGGCGAGGCATACATTTTTCATTAAGATGCCCCACACACAATTATCTGATATGTTTATGTCATAAGAAGGTAACAACAATGACAAATACAAATTAAGGAACAATGAACAAACATCCAAAAAAACCACAAGGGGCAGCAAATCAATCCAAGATATTCTGTGGCATTCACTCAAATAGCTATTTTGAATCTATGCTCATTTGAGATTTTTCTAATGCATTCAATAGACCATGATCACTGTACTCCAATAATATGTATATGGAAGCATACCTTCTCCACTGTCCTTCCAAGGCACTGCAGATGGAAAGAATCACAGCCAATGCACTGATAAACATACGAGAGCTTAAGAGGCGTGTTCTTCATTGCACTTGCAGAACTGCAATATCATGCATTTTTAATTAAAACAGATGGTTCACTAACCTAAGGTACAATTGGAACAAGAAAACAACATTTATCTCATCATATTATAGCAAATATTAATGCTCACTCAAAAGAAATGTCACCCACGAGAATATACGCACAAAGACCCGCACATAAAAATCCATCTGTACCGAGAGGACAGGAACAATGTATCGCTTGTAACGATTTGCATGGCTCTGGTTCAAACAAAGCAGGGAAAAATTTAATACCACATCCGCTATTGGATATAATGACAAGTCCCCAAGATACTCAACCAGAGAGAGAACTAAAGATGATTTAGAAAATATTAAGGCATATAGACCAATCAAAAATTAATTTTTATCATTAAAACTAAGCAAATACATTGCAGATGGCTTAGAAAATGACAATTCATATAGATACTCCAATCACAGAATAATGTTTAAAGGAAAGTAAAATACAATACTGACATATTGTTAGTCTGATATACTATCCATTATCTTTCATTAATCACTAAAGGGAAAAGGGGAATAAAAAATAAAATTTAAAATATATGATCCACATCTTTTTATATTAAAACAAATTTCAGCTGCAAAATCATTACTGCTTCTCTATTTCCCTCTCTTCTATTGAACTCATAGTTGTCAAGGCATCGCCTAGGCATCCAGACGGATTTTTTGGGGTCTAGGCGACTGTGGCCTTAGTAGTATCAAACCAGGTTTGGCCCTTATTTATGCCAAATATCATTTAAGTAAATGAACATTTACTTGTTCATTTACTTAAGATATTATTCATAAATAAGTAAATACCCTCTATTTGAATCCAATAAAAATAGTTAAAAAATAAACTCCAAAAGGATAAAAAGTCAACCCCCCCCCCCCCAGTACAAGAACAAAAATTAGATTTTTGGAGGTAGGTGAAATTTTCAACTTTCTAATGTTGGGGTTTATCTCAAATCTAAAAATTCCATAAATCTTATTATGGTAAAACATTGCTAAAAACCAAAAGAGTGGTAAAAATGTTCATTTGTTTTGATATCTAAAAAATATTTTCATCCATAGAGATTTTGACAGCATTCACGCACACGGCACACCAAATAAAGTTTGACCGGAACATAACTCCTTCAATATAAATCAGATTTAAGCAAATTTGGATTTGTTGGAAAGCTAGTTCTGTGCTTTGCCTAATACAAAATGTCTCATGTAAAAATAAAATCATGTGACCGATCAAACTTCTTCGAGAACAAGAACATTTCTCTAAATCAAGAGCAGTTTAATTACTTATAGATAAGATCATATTTTCCAAGAACAGTATAAACCAAATGTGAGACTAGGTATCCAAGGACAATGACCAATTCCAAGAACAGAATAAACCAAATGTATGTTTTGATTGTTTCAAACTTCCAATAGCTTGCTTCTTCAGTTATGTTGTCTTCTAGTTTTATATTGATTTTTGATGACTTTATGTGGCTTAATCATAGTTGCCAAGGCTTAGCCTAGGCGTCCAGGCACCTTGGTCGACTTGGGCACCTAATTGGTGTCGCCTTGATTTTGGACACTCTCCAACAACCTGGGTCGCCTAGCCGCCATGACAACTATGGTCTTAATAGTGACTTTTGATGACTTAATGTTGATTTTTTATGACTTCATGTGGCTTACTTCTGATTTTGATAACTTGACATGGCTTAATGTTGATTTTTTATGATATAAGGTATATATTGTAGTATACTAAATAATGTTAGAAAAGAGGGGGGAAATAAAAAATAACACTTGGTCGCCAAGGCAACATCGACGCCGGCGCCTTGTCGCCTAAGCACTTAGGCACCCCTCCACCGCCTTGGGTTTTGCCCCTTGACAACTATGATTGAACTATCAACTATGTTAACAGTAATAAATATTTAAGAAATAATAGTTTTCATAAAGAAAGAAGTACCTCAATGCATGCAAGGAGGATCCTCAATGCCATTTCATGGCAGTATTTTCCTCTAAGTGGATAAGAGCCATATCTAATTGCACAACCAAGAAATGAAAATTAGAGCTACTAATCAGTACGTATTGATCAATTAGAAGGTGAGAGGCTCTTACTTGGAGTAGCAGACCTCCCCATTGCCCCCACAGAGCACTGCCATATCAGTTGCTGTGCACATCAACATGCCTCCATCAACAACAGATTGAACCGCAGAGTCCAAGAACACAGAAGGTGAACCATAAGGATCAAGATCAACCTGAAATACCAATGAGTACAGTTGTTCACATGGAAGTATATTTAATGTGCTAACTACTAGTACTTGAGATGCTAGATGTCAACATTACAAGTTAAAAGTAAAGAAACAATTGATGGCAAAGAAAATGTCCTTTAAATATTTCTGGAAAGATATGATGCAATAATATCTCATCATCTAATAGTTTTCTTCAGAAGTTCATATTCCCAGTGTCATTGGAAAAGATACTGAATATTGGTCACTTGATCAACCGAGGGTGGAAAGTTCGGGAAGAATGCTGATGCAAATTCATATGGAAGACTGTAGGATGGAAGGAAAAGCAAAACTGGTATGGGAGTAACTTCATTGCTGATACCACAGCTATATGGAAAGAAAGGAGTGCACAAATATTCGAACTCAAGACACGCTCTGCTCAAGTAATGAGCCAAAAAGTGAAGTGGGAAATATAAGCCGATTAACCACGAACTTGGGAATTTAGGGATGCTGGTGTTCTCTCAATATGGAGGAATTCATAGTTGTCAAGGCACCAAGGCGACCCCAACTCAGCAAAGAGATGCCTAGGCGCCTATGCACCTATGGGACAAGGGGCCCACTAGGTGTCACCTAGGCGACAAGGCGCTCAAGTGTTTATTCCTCCTATCCCATTATCTAGTATAGACACATCATAAGTAAATTAACAGCCAATTAAAGAAACCAACAGTAAAACCAGCAGTTACACATAAATGAACATCCATTGTAAGACTGACCGATTGTTCACAACAAACTAGCAGTAAAATAATAAATTGAACAAAGAAATTATTTCAGTAATTCAGTTCAATGATATTTGATATGTCACATAGGATCAGCATGGATCTAGCAAAGAATTAGCAATAAATTATAACGGTATAACACGATACAACAGCATAGCAAGATTTAAGATTCAATGATTTCATGTATTGTAAGCATTATAATCTTGCACAGTGCCAAATAAAAAGGTTAGGAAAAGAATCTATATTGTATAACAAAAAAAAAAAGCATAAGGTGCCCACCTAGCCACCTTAGCGGACCAAAGCATCCAAGACGATGCCCAAGTGGCCAAGGCAGTCGCCTTACCTGCATCCAGCAAGGCGAGGCATTGCCTTGACACCCTGAAGGCACTTGGACACCTAGGCACCACATTAACAACTATGGAGGAATTGGATTCTTTTCCTAATGATGGGAGCGGGCGTTAGTGTTCTAGGAAGATAGTGATAGGAGGAGTTGGGTTTTAATGTGTTTACGCAGTATATAAGCAAAAGGAGAAAAGGCTCCTCAATTCCATCTTTTTCATCAACAGACATGTAAGAGTTCTCTTTCTTCCACACTACATATTGAAATTGGCACCAAGATTATTGTCTAAGAAGTACAAATTATCAAAATTAAATTTCCAATAAATGAAAATTTTACAGACAATGGCATTTACGTTACATACCACATCAAATTCTTTCGGGTGCGTAAGCATAAAAACACGAGCATCAGCAAGATGAGACTCCACCTTTGACATGGCCACTGAACCATTGAACTTTATGTTTCTCTTGCAAGCTTCAACAGATGCTGTGAAGGCACAAGAATTGAGGTTTACTCTTCTGATCCGTAACATCATTTTATTAACAAAGTCCTGGTACTAACTACTAAGATTCACTTAAATAAGAAAGAGAACCCAATCCCATTTGCTAAGCAGTTTGCCACCCAAGGTTCAGAAATATAAGTACACATGAATAATCTTGGTTTCCAAATAGTATGATATTGAGATGTTGGAGTCAACCTTTATCATTGTCTAGAGCCACAACTTTACCAATTCCTTCCACTTCACGTGCATATCGCAGAGCCCTTAACCCAGAAGCAGACAATGCCTAAAATTTGAAAGATAAAGAGCTCAAATAATTACTCATCAAGAGAGAGTGAGAGAGAAAGGGACCCAGATAAATAAACCAAATGTCAACCAAAAAACAAAAAGTTGCCAACACAATGGTCTGAATGAAATTTTGTTTATTCTAGAGATATCACCACGTACAATAAATAAAGATCTAAAGGGCATCCACCAATTTTAGGTAAGCAGTATAACAATTAAAAAAAGGGGAAAAAACAGAGCAAATAAAAACCTCAAGAACTCTGTGTGTCTTCATTTCCTCTGGCCCTTTACTCTCTGTGGTCAAAACAGGTTCTGGCAAGATGTCACATGATTCATTTTGAGATGGATCCATCTGAACTTCACATGCTCCATTTAATTTTCCAGAATCATGCATGGACTTTGCTTCCTCCTCTTCTTCTACACGTCCAGAAGAAACATCTTCTAATGCCTTATGTGCTGTTTTATTCCTTTTGGCCAACATTGATGCATGCTCTTCTTTGCTTTTCGAAATAAAGGTCCTCAGGACAGCAATGGATAGGTCCCTATTGTTAACCTGGGCGTGAGGATACAGTCATAAAATCAGCTCCCAAACTGACTAATACTAACTGATAACAGGCAAGGTATTGCCTCAGCTGATGAATAATTAAGTTGCAGACACGGATACCTTACTATGTGAAAGCAATAAAAGTTAAATTTATATGACCAAATTAAAAATGAAAACATTTTAGGGAAAGGAAATACTTAAAGCTCTACAAACATGAAGGGTTTATTACAGAAAACACCTATAGTTGGTCCTTGATTTATTTCCTTCCCTTTCCCCCTTCCATGCTATCGTCTGAAGAAAGACAGATCTACCTTCCTTATCATTATTCCTAATAAATGAGTAGGTGAGGATTTCATATATGTTTCAGGTATCCGGAAGGTTTGGAAAAGTATGAGGACAGTTCAGAATACAAACATCATGCAGAGTATTGCCTCCAATAACCTTTATCATACAAGTGGTTCTTCAAGCTGGTTCCTCATCAAGAGGCCAGAATGAAGAAGCAGGGCGGTCGTAGATTGGGGCTTCCCAACACCATCAAGAAAAACAACTCTGCGCCTGCAATCGCTCGATACCAGGAGCAATTTGTTCAGAATTAGAGGGATTCTGATCGCCAATCTGGGATTGCCAGACGACGCCACAACCCTTCATGCCCTAAGTCCACTCAATCAGGAACCAACCGGTTTTATTTTTTGGTACTCGTGTTCTGAATGTTGGAATCAACATTTGACTTTCCATGAGTATCAAAATTTCCTACTTGTGAGGCTGAGAAACCATATGACCAGATTGAGAGGCTTACAATCAACTCCTGGAGGCTTACAGCTCATATACTATAGGCAACAGGATTTGAAAAATACTGGAACTGAAATTGACAAGAGGAGATCCTCTAGCAGAAAAAAGATCTTTAGTTCTGCTAAATCAATAGCACATAAATTGTTCCTTTTTGCACCCAACCTCCCTTATGACCTCATATGCTGTACATAGTTCAACAAGAATATTCAACATTAACATGAGCAGGTGCATTCAAAATAGGATTTTAATCTTAGTTCTACTGAATCATGCAAAAATTCAGACTTCAACCACAGAAATATTTTGTAAAAAGATAGAAAAAACTATATACTGAGTACCATTTCCCAGAACCAAACACTTCGGTAGGGATACCTGGACCAAATCCTGTGCCAATGAAAATATTAATCTCATGGTTTGGAGTAACACTCACACAGTAACACTATATGAGACTCTGGGAGAGTTTTATAGTTGTAAGCGTAATTCGTTCATAAATTGAAAACATTAGAAAAACTGCAGGGAGACGTGTATCAACAATTGTAAAAATAAAAACTATCAGTTCCAAAACTTTCTTATAAAGTTTCTGCTCGGGCATTACTTAAAGTAAATTCTAAACTAATCTTCCAAAAAACAAACAAACCAAAAAAAAAAAACATTGAAGGCTCGAATTGGAGCCAAAACAGAAGTGAAGATAATGCAATACCTGGGTTTTGTTATAGAAGACTTCGTTTTTTGCGTGCATAAGAATCTCTGCTTCTCCTTCTTTGATTACAGTATACTCATTGGGATCCGTCGATGTGGTTCCGTTGCTGCCGTTGCAGGAGCTCGACTTGTGTAAGTTCTCCTTCATCCCTTCTTCCTCACCCATGGCGGCGAAAATTTGATTTTTAAGTTGTTTTCGCTGGTGGCTTGTTTCGACAGTTGAGCAAGAACAGAGAAGCGATAGCGAATGAGAGAGATTTCCTTTCCTCTCTCCCTAATTACAACAGAGACACACTACTAGCACGTTCACTGATGCGGTTGTGTTTCAAACCACCACCGTATCAGCCTCTGCCTATCTTTATCAATAGATCGATTCCCAAGCATGGATTCTCCGTTAAACCCTAAAAACTCTGAACCCGAGTTAACTTATCATTTTTTTGTTTTTTTTAATGGGAAAGGGTTCTCTCAAGTCAATCATATATACAAAAGGCAACATAGACGATGATATTTTACAGCGAATTAAAATATGATGGATGAAGTGGAGAGGCACCGGAGTGTTGTATGATTGATGCATTCCTTTAATTGTATCGGAGATGAGGATGTTGAGATGGATGAATGATAAAATCACAAAATTAGGAAGGATAAAGTAAAGAATGATCATATTAGAACTGATTTTGAGTAACTCCGATACATGATAAGTTACACGAAAATCGTTTGAGATGGCATGACCATGTTCTGCTCCTATTCAAAGTGGTGAAAAGAGATAGATAAATCTAAATGACCCTAAAAGAAATGGTGGTGAAAGACGTGCATAGCTCAAGCTTTGAATCAAGTCTGATCTAAATAAATCTTACAAATCTCTACACACATTAATTAACCTAGAAAGTCCTTCCATAATAAAGAGATACGAACTCAAGGGATAGCCTTGCCTTATTTGGTATTCCTCTTGAGGGTTCTATAAATTCAAAGACATTAGATAACAAATCACATCGCACCATCGTTGGATAAATCCTAGAAATTTAAAAAATATCTAACATGTACCCCCACTCAATTCTATTATATGCTTTAAACATATGCATCAAACTTAAACGCAATCTAATCCCCTCTTCCCTTACAAGTACGCAAATAATAAAAAATTTACTGGACCATTATAATATTATCCATCGATTACACACAAAGAAATAATATGATTCAAAAAAGGCTTCTTGGCTAACAATTTAGCAATACTTTATAATTTACTGTACATAAGCTATAGGACGAAATCTTCAACACACTTAACCTTATCCTTTCCAGGGACTATAGGTATGATAGTATGATTTGTCCCAAAAGGAGGGGTGTTGGTCTCGAACAAATCTAACACAAAACTGATAACACCTATTTTTACAGTATCCCAACATATATGATAGAAGACAACAAGTATATCATCACAACTAGGAGTGTCAATTCCAGGCCCGGCCGCCAGGCCCGATCGAACCCGCCCGGTTAAGCCCAGCCCAGCCGCCAGATTACTATACGTGTCGGGCTTAAGCCCGACACCTTTAGTAATTGAGCGGTCCCGATGTGGGGTCCTAGCTCGTCGGGCACCCGACCGAACTGATCAATTCGAAGCCCAACCTAGACCGCCCGGTTACAACCCGACCCAACCCGACCCTTTATCTTATAAACTTCCCCTCCCCTTCCCTCCAAATTTTCTTTTTTGTTTCTCTATTCGGTGTTGTGCTCCTATTTTTTTATTCTCCTCTACTTACTTTGTTAGATGTGTTGTGCTGCTATTATTTTTCCTTCTACTTACTTATTTTGTTAAATGTGCTTCTATTCGGTGTAGTGCTACTATTTTAGTTGGGATAAGCTTATTTGACTTTAAGTTGAGTTGTACCGTGATTGTCCAATGGTGTGATGGTTTGAACTTAAATTTTGGTTGCATGTCAATTGGTAAGTCAACACCATTTAGAGTTAAACGGCTCATTAGCCCGTTTTGGACCCGATTTAGGCACGTTTAGTCCAAATAAGGCTACCTCGATTAAAGACCGAACACCTACTGACCGAGATGAAACTGTACCATGCTCGCCCAAAGCAAGCCTGAATGCCTAAACGGTCATACACGGTGCAGCCTTTAAAATTGGTGAGGCCCGGCTAGGCCCGACTGAGACCAACCGGTTGACACCCCTAATCACGACCTAGGGGTTTATAAGCCTCAATACTAAAGATAACATTCTTATTCTTCTCTTCCAAGGTAAAGGAAATCAAGGCTAAGTTTTCCTCCTTAGATAGGACATTATATGGAACAAACTCTCAACAAAAGAAGGCTCAACTTTTTTTATATTTTGGGATAGGTATGGAGGATGGGAGGATGTGAACCAGGATACTTGAACCCAAGATCTCCTGGTAGCAATGGGTTTTTACGCACCACAAGCTATCAAGTGCAATAGGCGAACTATACTTGCATGGCTTCAACCCCCCATTGTTTTGTTATTCTGGGAGAGGGCCAATACCATGGTTTTAGTGCATGATATCAGATCAGGTACTGGTCATTTTCAAAATCAATACAATATCAATATGGATCGACATAGATTGACCCATATTGGACAGTTTTGTCTCCAAATTTTTTCTAAAAAATTAGGTTTTTTGACTATTTTACCCCTGATCCATACCATTCTATCGATAATATCGGTACCTCAAACCATGACCAACACATTAGGTATATTCTAACTCTTCTAGCATCAATATTCTTTAATTCTTTTGACAACAAAGAAAAACAAAAAAAGCTGGAAATTTTATAATTAATAATAAAAGACCTACCAAAGTAGTGTTCAGTGTTCACTGGTTAACAGGCATTGGTTAGGTACAACTAGGACAAGTCATTTATTTAGCTCACAACTGTATTGACTTAGGACGGATATAAGGACCTCTAGCAGGTTAGACATAAGAGTGGAAAGAGAGGTAGGAGATGCGCCTGCTGAGAAACATACATGGGAACGGAAAGAGTTAGCAGAGCTTAGCAGTGGTCCAAATGACCTTGTTGCATGCATGCAGTCTCCTAATCTGACAAAAATTCAAAGGAGAATAGGAGAGAGAGGCCTACTGTGTATGATTGGATATCCTGGCCATTATTGACCAATCTGTATAATTGCCTATAATCTTCTGTGGCGCGACAGGGTGTTTGACAAACATCGGATGGTCAGGAGCACTTGGTACGCAGCCCAACACAAGGGCGCTGGATGCAGTTGTGTGTCCAATGTGCACCGGACGCCTTGCCCCACCTTAGAAGAGCCCCATGCATCCCTCTTTTAAGTCCATATGCTTAAAATACAATCAAAATAGAATGAATGGAAAAGTTCCTCTAAGCAAGCAGCCATGAAAGAATCACCAAAAGCCTGTTTCATTTTTGTCATATGAATGAGTGATATGATAGTCGATCCCATTTAATTGGGATAAGGTTATGATTGTTGTTGTAATAAGAGATATGACAATTATGAGTCTTGGAAAGCTATAGTAGTATTTGGTCACTTGTCAAATTTCAAAACCTAATTTAATAAAGGGAAAGAGATTGCCACAATATCTTGTGGACACTCTCTTGCATCCCACCCATGGATCCCACACTCTTTCTTTATTAAATTATTAAATCCCCTATAAGACAATTCAATTGCCCTCCCTCTCATTGGTAGAGAACTACAATTTAACATTGTAGCAATCCCTCTTCCTTTAGTTAAAAATATCCTCCTATGAATTGACATATCATCCAAATTACCAAAGAAAAAAAATAAAAATTGACATATCAATCTCATAATTTCCCAGGCACGCCTATTAAAACTTATGCAACTATTATCTTATAGTCTTTGGATTTTTTTTAAAAAAAAATCAGTGTTTGATCATCTAGAAAATTTCAATTAGACTGGAACTTAACATATGAGTATGGAACCTTAAAGTCTACTTGTCCCTAAATTTTTGTCCCACTAATTAATTTGCCATAAAACAAATATAAGCAAGAATTCTCTATGGGGGAGCATGGCCCTTGCGTGCACATAGCCAATGGGAGAGCGTATGGTAACATCAATAGAGTGATCATTATCGCCTTTCATGAGGGCAAGACGATCATTTCACCCCACGTGTTTGGGTGCAATGGGTACACTCTCCCATAAGAACATTTCTCTCCATCAATTATTTTAGGTGTTGTCTGAAGATTCTTTTTAAGCTGCTTGCTTTAGAGAATTCCCTCCCATGAATGAATTATTAGAAAAGGGAAGCAGTTTTCTGTTCGAGAGTGTGGTCTACGCCAGCACTCCCATATATCTATCTCTCTCCTCCTCAAAAGAAGGATGTAGTTGTGTCTTTTCATATGGGGAGGAGGAAAATAGACTCATGGGAGTCCTAGCCTAGGCCACACTCCCTGACAGAGTTTTTTTTCCTCCATTAGAAAAATACAAAACTAAACATCATTTTGTACAAGTTTTGCTAAATCAAGTAAGAAGTCAGCTCCTTGCCCAAGATGATAAAGAAGTAATGCAATCCGCAGGCTGATTCAACTCCAGCCCAAACATGTTTAAAAACAGTATAATCCAAGTCTTCACTCATACGAACAATGGCACTCCTCAACTGCACAACCATCCAAACATAATGTTGTGTCCGTGTTGATATGTCTACCTCCTCCATGTGCTTCAAACTATTCAAACCCCTGATATCATCATTATTTCTAAATCGCTGCCCTTAATTTAGTAAGTCATCATGCAAATCACTGTATTAAGCGTAGGAGCCGTGCACCGCACGCGATCAGGTAAGGTTCTCTTTCCCTTTACATATAAAGGTGTCAATCGGTGCATTATTGGGGAATTTGGTATGATTTTGATTCGGTACAAAAGATAGAAAGTAAATAACAAAATCGTATCATACCGAATAAATACTTCATTTTCTATATCGATATTGTATTGAATTGGTATGATTTTCTATTCAATACAAAAACGGTTCCTTATTGGGTATGAAATATGCTTCCTTATTTGAACTATCATCAATATCTGCAGCTGAACTTGAACTTAAAAATCGATACTGTATCGAACCAAGAAAGATTAAATTTTCCAATACTAAAACCGTACCGAATCTTCTTAGTATGGGTTCAATACTATTATATATGATTGGTTTCGGCATTCTGTTTCAGTTCCATTGACACCCTTATATATTAATTATTTAAGGAGAGAGAAACAATAATTAAAAACATAACGTGAAAGGGTGTAGTGTACTCTGCTTGCTCAGGATACTCTCCCTATATTTATATACGAGCGTTCTTTATGGGGCACATGACCCCTGTGCGCATGCGGGAGCCAATGAGAACGCACATGTTGGCATCATGGAGGCTGAACTTTCGCCTTTCATGGGGGGTGGGGTGGTCATTTTGCCTCCCCCTCTATGTCTGGGGGTGGGGTGGTCATTTTGTATGTATATACATATGAAATATATATATACAAAAAAATACCACTATTTTTCTTTTTTGTATTTTATTAATTTTGACCAAACAAATAAGAAGGCTGATTTAACCACTGGACCGTGTCCTGAATCGTAAATTGACCCGTACCCTAGTTTTTTGTTCCGGAAGCAACGGATTAGGAGAATGGAACACACAGACACTCTTCAAGGTATATGTAGAGGAGCATTAACTCAAACACAAAAGACTTAAAATGCAGGCAACACAAAGAAAGCTACCACTCACTCTTCGAAGTTAGAGTGAAACTTTTCGAGGAAATAAACTCTTTTAGGCTCTAAATCTCAACTTCGGATCTCAATTCATTATCATGATGACGTGGCAACCACAAAAGGGTCTGGATGAGTCATCATTGATGGTATGAGGGTACTGCCGAACTCAAGTTGGTGAGCTGGATTCCTTGGTTGGGCTGTTTCATGGGCCTTCATGCAGTTGTTGTGAGCCTCAATACACTTGGACCTCTATTAAATTAAGGGAGAATGTTCTCTGTGTCACAGTGCAAGCTGTGTTCAGGTATACGGGCAGCCTGTGCAGGGGATAGTAGGATGGGTATTGCACTCACCCCCATGTGCCTGTATGTGCCTGGTTACAGTCTACGCTATGGCATAGAGAACAGCGACCCTTAAATTAAATGCAAGAGTTTAAATAGGGATTATATTATTATTACGCAAAAGAATTCATATACGACCGTACATGTGCACGACTTGCACGACCTACATTGAATGCAGACCAATCTGAAATAACATAAAAACCCCGGCCTGCACCCTTTGTTTGATGGAGTACTTGACGGATCAAGAAAGAGGTGAGAGACATGGAATGTGGTGGAGCCATGGAGACATGCAAGTTGACAAAAGGCCTGGACTCTAGAGGTGTTGGGAAAGACGATTTATACAAAGAAAGAAAGTTGATGGAAGAAAGATGAAAGAGCGCCAAATTGCCATGTTTGGCATTTGAGGTATCGTCACATCAAAACCAAGAATCAACACTCCCTTTCTCTCACAGACAATCAGACAATTCAACTCTCCCATTTTTTTTACTATGATGGAGACATGTAATCTTTGCACCCGTCCTTATCACTTTCACTCAAATTCCCATTTCAACATTATTCTCCCTTTTGCACTCACGGTGGTGGGACTCTCTATCCACCCCCATACATCAGATGTCTAAATATCCAACATAGAATAGATCTGCTAATTTTTTTCTTCTTTCTTCGTTTGAGGTGTATGGTTCTGCCTTTTATCGATCTGGGAATGGTAACGTGTCTACTCATCTTGTAGCTAATTAAGTTTCTGGATAACAATGAGAAAATGCTAAATAAATCTTTGTGTAGAAGGAAAATTTGGAAAATAGTTTGGAACTTAAGATCTATCATCGCTTTAAGTTGATTAACAATAATGTTCCTACAAAGGATTTATTAAATAATGTTGTTAGGGTTGATCCTTTTGTCTTCTGAGTAAGAACAACGATAATGAATCGGTTTGACATTTATTAATTCTTCTCTTGTTCTGTTTCAAATACATTTGATTTGTTGGGCCGGACGGTCGTGCCTTTCAAGTTTCAACCTTTGGATGGAGATGGGGGTAGAAGTGTAATAACACATCCTCCATTGAACGGTTGAAGGCACGACACGATTGGTGTACATACATGACTATGCATGGAGAGAGCGAGAGAGAGAGAGAGGGAGGTAGGATGCTTGTTAATTTAGATTTATCTAGGAAATCCAAAGGTTAAAAAACAAAATGAGATACCCAAGTTGTATTTGGGCCATGATTAATGATTCACAGTCATTGGATTGGATTTAGCTGTCTGTTTTAGCTTAATTATATATTGTTCTTAATTAATTTAGTTAATTTGGTTTGTTACCAATCGATCATTCTCCCTTTTGCCTTCCTTGGAAGGTGAAGAAGGAGAATGGAAATGGATTAAAAAGGATTTAATTTGTAGGGCAATAAATCTTCCATGGAAGGTTAAAATATTGCAGTGATTGGATGTAATTAAAATCATGAACGGGGCTGGGCTGGACTGGGCTGGGCTGGCTCCACTATATATATCCAATTTCAAAGCGTGGTAGGATGAAAAAACTAGTGGAAACCATCATCGATCAGCATTTAAACTCTCTCTACACATGGGGCCACCCGGGACCATTCCTTCCTTTTGTTTGGCTTTTTTCCACACATGATTCTCAAAATTAGCTTCACACTTTGGACTCTCTCTCTCTCTTTGTGTGTGTTGTGTGTGTGAGTGTGAACGTGATATTATTTGGAACCGTACAACGCATCATCAGTGCAATATTGCAGCGATGATGAGTTTTGAAACTAGAAAAGCCAGTGTTTTCATTTCATTTTGATAAGACTACTAAAGCCAGAGATCTATCTATCAGAACCCTAGCTAGCTACTCGATCATTCTTCTTCTCTCTCTCTCTCTCTCAGAATTGGTCAGAATTGAAGTAGATAGCTAGCTAGTAGTATTGAGAAGGAAGGAAAAACAGATCGATAGCCGGCCGGCCATGGATTTTGGTCATCCAGCTTCTTCCTCTAAGAATCTTTGCTACGTTCGCTGCAACTTTTGCAACACTATTTTAGCTGTAATTAATTAATTTACATTGAATTGAAACACATATAGTATGATATTAATTTGTAACAATTTTAATTGAAATTGAAAAATTCTTTAAATTGAATTTATTTTTCTTGTTAATTGATTGATATGATGATGAAGATGATGATGATAATGATAATGATATGTAGGTTGGAATCCCATGCAAAAGTTTGGTGGATACGGTGAGTGTGAAATGTGGTCAATGCAGTAACTTATCCTTTCTAACTACCACTACTAGACCTCATCCACTACTACTCCAGCAACCTCAATTAATGGTAGATCGCCATTACCCACTTCCACTGCCACTGCCACTGCCACTGCCCTCTCAGGTTCATTCTCTAACCCACTTCTTTTCTCATCTCCTTCATCTTACTTCCTCATATACCTCCCCTGCTAGCCTTTCACAACATTCTCTCTCTCTCTCTCTCTCTCTCTCTCTCTCTCTCTATACACAGTGTTTTTAAGTTCTTGTGGGCTACTTGAAGTCTTAAATATTCATTTTTTGTATGGTTTTAATAAGCTAGCTAAAATTGGATATAGTGTAGGTCAGTATTTTTTTTTTTAGGGGTAGAACCCAAAAATATATTAAGAAGAAAAGAAGTATATACAAAAACACTACCCCTTAGGCCTTAGGGTAATAACCAGTGGAATTGAAGGAGATCCAGCAAACATGGAAAACACAACAGCCTAATCAAAGGAGCTAGCTAGCTAGATCTACATCCACAATCACTTGAAGGTGATTGATTCTGGTTTTAACCTCAAAGTCAATAGAGCTCCAAAGTTGGCTACCCTAGACACAGATCAAATTTGCCCTTTGCAGTGTCCTTTTTAATCCATTTCCATTCACCAATTCCAAAGAAGGCAAGAATTTTATCAAAAAATATCCAAAGAAGGCAAGGGAGAATGTAGTGGTGTAGGTAGGTGATCACTTAATTATTTTGCCTTCTTCAACCTATCTATCTATACTCATCAACTGTTTTTTTTTTTTTCATTATTTATTTTTTCTTGGTAAATAGCAATACCAATCATTAAGCATATGTTTCTTTTGATTTTTGTTTTTTTTTAATTTTTTTTGGAGGGTTAAAGAAAATAAAATTCTAACTGAAAGTGTTGGTTCATGCCATGGGAAATATGCAGGGATTCTCCAGCGATCAAAGAAAGGGGCAATCAACCCAAACTCTCACCTCCTCATCCACATCCACTGAGCAGCTTTCTCCTAAGGCACCATTTGTGGTCAAACGTAGATACTTATTAACACTTTATTCTTGAAAAAAAAAAATAGAAGATTCTAGCTGAATCTCTCTCTTATTTTGTTTTGTTTTTTTTGGTTGGATTTTGGTAGCTCCTGAGAAGAAACACAGACTTCCATCTGCTTATAACCAGTTCATGAAGTAAGGAGATCAAAAAGATACTTCTACTATATATCATGTCCATATATGTTCTGATCGATAATGATTTTTTTTTAAACTATTTTTGTTTCATAATTACAATTTTATGTATTGGTTTCTCTTGAAAGGGAGGAGATACAACGCATCAAAGTGGCTAACCCTGAGATACCACACCGTGAAGCTTTCAGCACTGCAGCTAAAAATGTAAGTCCCATTTTTTTCCAACCAAAAATTTTCCTCCAAAGTCTATTGAATTGAAATAGTAGTCTCCACTCTCAAGCATGAGTTTAATTTTTGTTTTTTCTGATTTAATTAATGGCAGTGGGCTAGATATGTTCCAACTACTGGATCAACACCAGAGAATAATAATAAGAATGTAAGTGCCATTGATTTTGTTGTGGAGCTTTCTCCGTATATTTTTATTATCATTGATTTTATTGCGAAGCTCTCTCCATATGTATATTTTTTTATTTTTTTCATAATTTTTTTTCTTTTTTCGAGGGAAAAGATTTTTAGGCTTTGTTGAATATATTTTAATCACATACACACACACTCAAAAAAAAATAATTTAAGAGCCATCCATAAAAAGTTTGTGGGACTATTTTTCCACCTACCACTTGGAACCCCAATAATCTCCCCCTCCACGTGGAAGCTATCAAGATCACATCAGGTTCCCAAGCTCTGGCTTTTCCCAAAGTTTGGCTCTGATACCAATTGTAGGGACTTAGGTAGAAATCATCCTCAAAAGGTAGCTGTTCCACTGACTCGGCTCCTGTCAATCCGGGCAGCAGTGCTGCATGTGCAGTACCTGAGATGAGGCGGTGCGCATTTACCGCCTTACCCCTACTCGGGCAAGGCGTTTGAGCAGGGGTAAGGTGATAAATGCACGCCACCTTACTCAAGTGCTACACATGGTTGCACATTGCTCGGACTGACAGGATCTTTTTCGCTGTTCCACATCCCTATTCATATCCGATGTGAAACTATTTTGCCGCCTACCACTCCAAGAAGAGTCCCCTTTGTGGCATTGAGAAAATTAATGTTTAAATAATTACGATGATCAGGTCTTGAATGGTGCAGGAAGGAAGAACTGCTGCCCATATCATGGAACGCATTAGTGCTGCAAAAGGAATTGGAGATCACTTTCAGCACACAAGTTAGTTAGGTTCCTTAATTGCAGGAATATCATATAATGAGTATGATCGGATTTCTTATTAATGAACTGTTTTTCATGATTGTTAATTAAGTGTGTGGAGCTAATTAAACTACTTAATTAGTCAAAGACAATTAGATATCTATTTACTTTATGTACTAATCCAGAAGAGGGTTTTAGATATGAAGCATTCACTACATCCCACTTCACATCACTGATGGTAGGCTCAGCTCATCAGCTAATGTTTGGGCTTTGGATTATTATCAAGAATCAAAATTTGAACCATTTTTTTCTTCCCCTTCCTCAGTGAGTTATTATTAAGATTTTCAAAGAGAAGTACAAATAGCATTTCTGTTTAAGTAATGAGTAATGGATTACTCAAACAGAAATGGTGTTTGGTGCAGTCATCTATCATATTTGGTGCAGGGTTGTAAACGGATCGGATTCGGTTCGGATAGTGCTATATCCGCATCCGCATCTGATTAGCTATCGGACGGATTTGGATAATGCTAAATGGATACGGATCAGATATTTTATCCGTTTACATGTAAATATAGCTTTTCGGATAGCTATAGCCTATCCGGATCCGCATCCATTTAGCTTTCAGACGGATTCGAATAGTGCTAACCGGATACAGACACGAATACGAAAACAGATTTCGGCTATTCATTTACACCCCTAATTTGGTGGGAGAGAAATTCATAGAGATAGTTCAGTTCTTCGCGTTCCTATCAATAGATCTGGTTCTCTATTAATTTTGAGGTGTGCCATAGAAAGCCCTTTCGATTATCACACAATGCAAAAATTCTAAGAGGAACAGATGGATTGGTTTGGCTTGGGATATTTCTCTTCGGCTCATGCCTCCCCATCATTAGGAAGTTGCAATCTTTGTGAGGGTTTTTCTGTGTTGAGACGCCCCAGCTCCGTTGTTTCGTGTCCTAGGCGCTGGTTTGATGTTGTTACTAATTTCTCAGCTTGGTTTTGTATTTCTTTATCTCTTTGCGCAAAAATTTTCGAGTAAAAGATAGAAGAAGAGCATAGATGATGTTAAAAATATATAATTCATAATCTCCAAAACAAAAACAAAAAAAAATTATTTTTCAATTTTTTTAAAAATTTTAGGGAAAATTATACTGCCACCCCCTGAGGTTTGTATAAAATACAGACTAACCTCCTGTGTTTCAAAATTATACAGCTACACCCCCTTTTGAGGGTAAATGGATGGTGTTAACTTATACATTTTAAATACCAAGGGGCTTTTTCAATGATTTGAAAGATAGCTCAAAATCAATAATATACTTTCGAACTTCCATGAGGTTATGAAGCATTTGCATCATAGTTGATGAATTTTGTTTTCTCCATTTAAAAAGATACGGAAATAATTTTAAAATTTGAAATAACTGCTTACCATTTTATATTGCAGAAATTTTATGATAACTTCAACTCATTCTGGGTTTGGTCAAATGGCCGGTGTGGGAATAAAAAAATATTTTTTTGGTCAAAATAGAAGTTCAAAAGAACACAAAAAAAGAGTAAATCATAAGGGTAAAGTTTCTTAGAGCAAGCAACATAAGAGAGTGCACCAATAATGTGCGTCAAAAATGATATCATACATAGAAGGGTACAAGATCATTTCATGTGAGGAGAAGCAAGAATGTGCTAACGACCCTGTCTTGGCAGCTCAAAAAAAAATGCATCATATATATTTTCTAGAGAGGGTTCTCAGAGCAAGTGGAATTATGACCTTTTCAAATTTGCCACATGAGGGTCTTCAGTGGAGGACAACATCATCCGGATAAGGAAAACAAGAAGATGAATTCTTCGAAAAATAATGAAAAATATCATTTACTATATTACAAAACTAAGGAAAATTTGAAGAATGGCATTAGTCTCCATAGAAGAAAATTTTGAACAAATTAAAAATTTATTCTAATGGAGAAAATCTTGACAAATCAAATGAGCGACTTTATGAACCCTAGCTCCCCAAATGATGATTAAAAAATCCTCCCATTTGGAAAGGAAGAAACTCAAGCATCCCTAAAAATGTTAGTGCATGGACGGTCTCCCAGCCACTTCTCTAAGAAGACCTTATAAAAGTAATTAATCCTTCCTCTTTAACATATTATGTCATGCCCAAGAACTACTCTTACATGCAAGAACCTCCAAGAAACTAGAATTGGGAAAATATTTCCCTTTTAACACCTTTGCCCACAAAACATCTCTATTCCATAAAAAGCCATCAACAATGCTTCGATAAACGGGCCAAATTAAAACATTTTAATTTGGCCCGTTTATCAACGTGGGATGCAATGTACTATTGGATTCGAAGAAAATTCTGGGCTTCTAAGGAAAATTATCTCCTCTAGTTCTCCAATGCCTCTAATAAGGGGTGTGTGAATCCCACCCGGATAGAGTGTTCGGGCACAGATAGGGAGGTCATTCTCCCCCCCTTGTTAGAGGCACTGGGAAACTGGATCGGACAAAAAACTAGAGGATATAAAGATCTGGGCTTCTACCCCTTAACTTCTTCCACAAGCATACTTGATCAAGGCTTTTGGTACTCATTGGAGGAGTCAAATACGAAGACACCACTGTCCACTTCATGTGCTTGATCGATTGGAGTCTTAGTGAGATCAATTTTTACAACCATCAGCCCATTTTTTCCATTTTAATAAACCGCAATGTAGATATTATCAGAAATTGCCCGATAAATGATAGAAGCACTTTGAAAAGCGCTAATAAGACTGTCAAGTAAAGGCTTAATTCTATTTATCAAACACCTCACAATAATTTTTTTTTTAAAATGACACATCTTAGTGTGGCTGTGCTTAGGAATCAGTTATAATTGTAGTCTAATTGAATTCCTTAAGCAAATAACCCAAGAAAAAAAAAAAAAACCCTTTAGACTAGTAAAATAGGTAGGTACTATACATACTTACTGAACTGAAAATCTTGCTTATTAACTTGTAAAATACTCAAGAGAGATTCAGCTTATTTTGAAAATCATTTTTTACCAGGACTCAAATAATTTTTAGAAATAAAACAAAAGATTTTAAAAAAAAAAATACATAAAATTAAGAGAAGCAGTTTTCTGTACCGGAGTGTGGCCTACACCAGCAATCCCATGTGTCTATCTCTCTCTTTTTTAAAACAACGGGATAAAGGTGTCTTTACACATGAAAGAGAGAAAGAGAGACTCATAAGAATACTGGCGTACACCACACACTCCCAGACTCAGATCTTTTTCCCTAAAATTAAAATCTTCTTGTGGCCAATTTAGGATACAAGATTCTCTTTTCCCTAGCTTCATAATGACAATGCACGCATGTTTACTGTCTCAAAAGTCGTGCATGTCTCTCAAGTCAACAAGGCCATTGATAACAGGATTTGATGATTTTATTATGCAGTTGCCTTAGCTTGACTGGACCAAAATGACCTTTCTTTGAAGACCTAAGCCGAGACACAACTGGACCAACCGGACAAAATTGTTACTTGTCATTTGGGTGGGCCCATAAGCGAACCAATAAGGTTTTGTGACCCGGGTTCTAAACCAATTTCATTTATAAGAACCCTTCCGCTAAATGTTAGTGGATAACAGACTGAATTTAGTAGCTGAAAATTTTTTCAACAGCTCATATACAAACTAATATAAAGTATCTAAAGTTGAAACAAATTTGTTACTGATCAGTCACTAGAAAATGTGTGACTGTTTCATGTTCACAGAGAAAATATAGGTAGAGAAGTCTGAAAAAGTATAGAATAGCAGATGTGTTTGTTTCCCAAGCACTTGCAAGTAGGGCTTTAATTCATGTCAGCTCATGGATCAGTTAAGATATTTCCTTGACAGCCACATCCTTTCGGCAACCCGTATTCTGTTAACAGTTAGCAATACATACACCATTCAATCTTTCACAACAAATCTTGCTTCAGGAAAGTTGTCTTACATCAAAAGGAGGCATAAATCTAGGGCAAAGCAAACAACAAACTGGGGAAAGTGGGGTGGTTGGTCATATCAATATATGGTTTTTCATCCTAAGGTTCATGGTGGACAATGAAGGAGGAAGCATAACATGTACATTGCTTACACTGGGTAGAAGATGCAGAACATTGCAACTAGATTGGTCAATATATGCACCATGTCTGAATCATATTTTTTCTGCAGAGCCTTTTATATTTGCAAAAGTGATGTCAACAAAAGTATTCAATAGACAAAGAGTGAGGGGTAGGCAAGCCGTCAGCATGCAGTACCAATGGGGGCGTAGGGCAGGGCATCATACAAGAGGGGAAAGGAGGTCATTTCAAAGAGGAAGAGAGAGAGAGAGAGAGAGACACAAAGGGCGCTAGCTTGCAGTATGTAAGCGGTTTGCCCAGCCTTTTCCCATTTAAAAAAATGCTTTCTACCAGCAAGTGATGCATTCCTAAGCTTCTCTCCCCCTCTCCCCCCATCCTCACTCTGCATTCTTGCTAGGCTAACAGAAGCGACCCCCCCCCCCACGCCGCGGAAAAATGCCTAGAAATTGACAGAACCAAACACTCCAGATAGTGAAGCACGGGCAGTTCCAGATTAGCTGAGGAGTTCCAAGCCACAAAAACAAAGGTTTCTAAGGTACATAGCTCTCTTTCACACACACATTCCTGTTTTTCCCAGGTTTAAACAATTTCATACATTTCCATTGGCATAGTGATTTCCTTCTGTCATTACAAATTTATGTCAGAAACTGAATTGGAATATCAGGGTCACCACCACAGGCTAACAGCAACCTACTTTTCCACCTCAAGAAAAGCCAGAGAAATTGAGGGAACTGAACACTCCAGAGAGTAAAGCACTGACATTTCCAAACAAGGGGAGAAGTTTAAAGCAACAGAAATAAAGTTCCAAGGGATATGCATATGTACCTTGTTATTATAATACCAGTTAAGTAATAGGGAGGCAGTAGAAGATATCATTTTCCTGCTTCACTTGCAAGAAATGCCTCTGATGCTCCACGCGTTGTAGGTGTGATGACAGTTGAAGCAAATCAACCGTGGGTCCTCGATCAGGAGTGATAGAATCCTTGGCATCCACAAGATCTGACCCTTGAAACATTCCTCGCGTATGAACTTCAAAGTTGACAACATCACTGTCATCAGAAACTAATACAGGCTCCATGTGATCGACTTCCACAGAGTTCATCCCACATGAAGAAAACTTATTTGATGCAACACTTGTTGATGCTTGTGAGCTTGTTCCTAAAAGCTTTTCATGAAATGGACCTAGGCTTTGATGGGAATGATTGCCTTGGATGATCATGGGCTGAGCATGGGGATTTCCAGACGAATGACTTGAGGAATTCTGTGATTGAGTTGACAGAAGAGAGAGAGCACAACCAGAGTCAGAGACTCCAGATAGTCCTTGAATGGTTGATGCTGTATCAAAAACAGTGAAGTCTTCACTTCCTAATGTGGTATTTCTGAACAATGATCGTGAGACACAATTTGGGATGGAAAAATCATGCGGGTATTGATTATTCTTCTCAAACAAAATGCTTTGTGGTCCAGTATCAATTCCTTCGCCATTCAAAGATGGGTACTGTTTCTCCGAGCCATAAGGAGGGAGGAAGGATCTTGGAAGCCCATTTGTAATCGGCATCACTGACTGAGGATCAGCTGTCTCACGCTCTAATTTTAGCTCCTTGCACCAGTTACCAGTTCCATATTTTGTTGAATGCGCAATGCTGTTTGGAAATATATCTGGACAAATGAAAGATGTCCTTGAGGAAAAGGGAGTCGCAAGAAACCGGTTACCTACAAAACCACAAAAAACATCACCATGTTAAGACGACAGTAAACTCTTCCTGCTATTCTATCTGCAAAATGCATTAAGAACACAATTCTTTGATACATGCATAGAGCGTCACAGGTACGTGCACTGAAACATGTGCAAAATAAGCATTCCCTGATGGTGCAACGTGGGCCTCACTCTGGACATTGAGATCAGTAGCTCCATGGGAAATATTAGTTGGATTTATTTCCGTTGAACCATAAAGCTCATGTGTTCCACAAACCAGAAAGGAAAAAAATTTAAGGGATAAATTATAAATCTTGTTGGTAAGGCCAAAGGTCTTGCTTCCCTAAGCGGCTGTGACACGATACATGAGTGTAAAACATGCGGGGATTAAGGGGCTTTACTCGGGAACGTACAACTCTTAGAAGTGATTCTGCTATTAGAAACTTAAAATAACTTAAGACACCTGTTTTCTTACATGGTAATGTTACAAAATTTTAGAGACCTTTACCCTACTTCTCACTCCAATTAAAACTTAAGTTCATGTAAAGGGCGTTCTCCAGAAACATTTAAAAGCTCCTAAACAGAAAGTGGTCTGGTAGTTTAAACCCCAATATCCCCAACACTAAAATACTCATTAATGCTAGTTGGTCTTGTTGGTGGTAAATACCTGTACCCCATAACCCAACCAAAACAAAAACTTTGGAAGCTTCCAAGAGTGGTACCCATTCAATAAAACCAAAAATTCATCCAAAAATTTCACCCCATCAATCCTGTCCTCTTGGCTACTTAAAATCTCCAATACAATAAATTTCTAATGATAAAAACTAACTAAATCAACAAATAAAATAAATCTTGACTGCTATAAGGAGCTTATTTAGAAACACTTATGCTCTTAGAACGAGATTAGAAGCTTCCTATGGCAAGGTCTTAAAGACGCCTGTAGTTAATGCAGCATAATCTATCTGGAAGCATAAAGCAAAGTGGCAACAGGAAGGAGATGTGGTACGGTGTAATGTAACAAGCAGGTAACCGTGTACACCTGTGCCTAAAGTGTAGAGTGAGAATACCAGAACAAAAACTTCACTAAATTTGAGTGCCTCCAGAGAACCCCCACCCACAGGACCTTTACCATTATGTATAAAATCCATTTTTACTTCAGCGGGAAAAAAAAAAAAAATCTGAAGAGACAAAAGAATGTATAAACTAATATTTTTTCAGATTACAATGCTACACAAATAACTGAAAGAAACCAACAAAGAACATGCCCTGTTCAAGACAGACATCAATAGGGGAAAGCATGTTTTGAGAAGGGATGGAACCCCTGTTTTCAAGAGGAGCAAGGCCTCTATCCTGGAAGGCAGTTTCACTGTACACTGAGTTCACCATGCACACAAACACAGAGAGAGTAGTTGAATAACCAAAGAATTTTGCCTCCGCAAACTCGAGATTACAATATATATACTCTGAGCTCATCATCCAAGACCTAACGTGGGTTCGATGGCCTAAGGAGATTAGGCAACAAATTTAAGCATTATGGTGTATACAAGAGGGTTTAAGAAGGTGCCAAGTAGTTAAGAAATACAATGCAGGCAAATAAATCACATACAAACTGCATTTTGTAAGTAAGGCTGCAACAAGGGTGATCTGGGTCTGTTTTGGAGGCAAATTCAGGTAAACCTTAAGAACCAAATGTTCAATGGTAAACCAAACCCAACCCAACCCAAGATTCAAACCCAGCCTAAAACTTAAGCTACAACAGTACAGAAATATATTATAAGATAATAATGAGTAGTCTAAATCTTGAACTAATATCGTTTCATATCATTATTGTATATGGATTTTTTACAACCACCCCAAACCTGTCTGAACATACTACTTATCCATCTCAAAGACAGGTTGGGTTGGGATTGGATAAGTCTGGTCCGAGCTGCAGTATTTCTTATGAGGATGATGAATATAAGTTAAGAGAATAGAAGGTCAAAGCAAAATTAGGGATGATGATAGCAACATTTTTTTCCTGACACAAACTTTTTTTAAGCAATGGTAAGGTTGCTCCATTGTGACCAAGTGGTCACGGTTTCAAGTCTGGAAACAGCCTCTCTGCGAAAGCAGGGGTAAAGCTGCGTACATTATGACCCTCCCCAGATCCCACAGTTGCAGGAGCCTCGTGCACTGGGTACGCCCTTTTTAACCTTTCTATTTTTAGCAACAACAGAAATTCTATTAATTACAGAAGAAAAGATAAAAAGATCCCAAAGACAACGGTAGAAGCGCCCAAAACAACACAGACATGAAGGATTACAACACACAAAAAAAAAGAGACTAGTTTGTCAGTGTCAACAAGTTTCTAACTCCTCCTTAAACTATGAGGAACCTTTCTAGAAATTCTCATTGGCTGTGGTTCATAATGAAACAGAAGATAGAGGTTTGGAAATATTTCATCCAGCAATGGATGTGCCATAATTAATACATCCCCATCTGCATGGTTGTCACAAGGTACAAAGACAAGGTGTTGCACAATAATACAGAGGAAATCACAAGCAGAAATATTTGGATTAAGTCCTACATTAGTTAAAAAGGAAAATATACAGGTGAAAGTCAACCATTGGTTGAAAAGGCAAATGTCTCTACCATTGATTGTGAAGGCGAATGTCCAGAACAAGTCTATAATTGATCAATCTTGCAAATATGTTCCCATGAACATCTTAGGAACAATACCTTCAGTGATTTGTTTCTATTGTCTTCTTCCCTTTCTCTTGCTTATTATTCCAATTGAGTATAACACACAATTAATAATTTTTTTTCTTTTTGAAGAATTTCCTCGTCTGATAATCACCCTTTCTGTCTTCCTTTATTTCATTCTTTTTGGAGGAGGTAGGGGAATGGGGTGGGCAGTGGGAGTGCATAAAGTGGCATTTTGGAAACCCTTAGCAGACGTCAATAAATAAAGCCAACATCGCAGAAAACTGACACTTCCTCAACAAAATGGGAAGTGCGCTAATATATATTAGGAAAATTGGTTAACTTGACTTTTTTGCCTAAACTATTCATCATACTCTGAATCTATTAATATTAAAATTAATTGAACTCGTACAGCAATAAGTTCCGCAATTATCAGAATCATTATTGCAAAGTCCAATATGATTAATATTGCATCACATCAGAAACAGGAACAGCCAGGTTGGGCCATACATTATTAATATACAATTTAAATTTGACCACATTGCCCAACACCGAAAGATGAAGAGAATGATGGGAAGGAGAAAACATAATTTATAAAGGGAAGAAAGCCTCAAAGGATGACAATCATAAACCCCAAGACAAACGGGGTATGTTCTTGAGTAAGCAGTAAGGAGGCTAGGCTGGGTTGGAGTCAACCCCAATGGTGGGGCTGAAATCCGGTCAAAACGGCCTTGGTAATAAGAGAGGGGGAGGGGAAAAGGTAATAATCATCCCAAGAGACACTTTTCCAAGTTCCAACCCCCATATACTAGAAACCTTCTGCACTCAGAGGTGGCAAAACGACTAGGTGCAAGGCCTACTTATGAATTCACACCACCTCGCAAATAACTTCTCTCATCAGAAAAACCCATACCGCGGCAGTGTTCTGAAACTAAGAGAGAACAAATGCCAGTACACTGGTTCCTAAAGTTCATGAACAATTTATCTAGGAGGGGTAAAAACACCCACAAGGCCAAGCAATAGCCACACACTTTATAGGTGATTCAACAAAACAAGGAAAAAGAGGACCAAGGTGGGGAGGGGAAGAGTGGTAAAAATTCCTAAATATATTGGCTTGGAATTCAAGCCCCACCCCAGCAATCTCCACCATAGCCCATAACTCATCTTACAACACAGTGTTCTGAAACTAAGAGAGAACAAATGCCAATACAATTCTGTTCCGAAAGTTCATGAACAATTAATCTAGGAGGCGCACACTTTATAGTGATTCAACAGAACAAGGGTAAAAAGGAGAGGGGGGGGGGAAGAGTGGTACAATTTCCAAAATAAATTGGCTTGGAATTCAAGCCACATTCCAGCAATCTCCACCATAACTCATCTAACAACACGACTTCAGTACAAGGATAACAGTTTCTAAACTAAATTATGAGTTCCTATATAGTAGTCACTCTAGTAATCAGTAGTTGAGACACAAAAATTCTTACAAGAACCAATTACGTCAGTAATTATCTAGACAAAGTAAATAGGAAAAGAAAAGTCAGCAAACTATAAGAGTGAATCTAATAAACAGGAAATATTGCAAGGAAAGTTCAGAAATAAAATATGAACGATAGAGAAGCCAAACTTGTCTTGATAGGAAATATTGATCCTTTAATAGGTGATCTATCACAGGAAGTTACTCATGAATAAAAATGGAAAACAGAGTAAGCAAAGAAACTTTTGCATATTTCTAGTCTAGTCCTGTAACAAATATGGAGGAAACTTGCATTGGGAGGAAAAAAAGCTTGGCTGAAAGCTGGAGTCAATATACTCTGTTACCAGGCTTTCAGAATCCTGTACTGACAACAACTTTCACTTGATCAATACTCCTCTTCCTTTCAGAAGAAAGGTACCAAATACCAATACTCCTCTACAAGTAAGCAGGAAAAATAACAAAGACAACGTAATAATAAAAAAAGTAAAGAAAGCAAACAAGATTATTGTAAAGATGAGATTAAATCTGAGAGGAAAATACTCCTCTGCAATTTGACACAGTACACAAGAGAAAATAGTTTTTGCAAAATTTAAAACAGGAAAGAAGGTTTATTCAATACCTTGATCCATTGAAAGAAATTTTCCTGTTCTACTATTGTGATTAAATTGGGGCTTCCTGCGACGCTCATTGTGGCCTGCAAGGCGTTTTCGACAGCTTCGCTTACCATCATCAAACTCAGCCAGTAAATGAAACCTGGAAAAAAAAGGATAAAACAAAACACTAATCTACATTATACCAACAATAACACTCAACCAAATTCAACAAGTTTAAAAGTGGCTTAACAAATTAAGGATTAACAATCATATAAATCAGGCTTAGATCTAACCAATATTCTCAACATGAGCTAAAACATACCCATAATGCACTCGCTATCTAGGACCACAATAATTTCTTTTTGAAACTTAAACACTTTGCATCCATGAAGGTTTTTAAAAGGTTTTATAGTGCTTCCCCTTAGTTTGATTCACCAGCTCACACATCAATTACCGTATGAAATGCCAAACCCTAATAATGCAACAGCACTAAAACAAGGGGGAAAAAAAGAAAGAAAGAAACAATTATCGACATCTCACTTTATGGGTTACAGACTTACTGGGTCGAACGAAGTTAAACTTTAGGAGAAACAAGCCAAACCTAATGGAACGCAAATTTTGTAGCAAAATACATTATAAACCTTGAAAAAAACGATCATAAGGATCTTCTACTCACAGTCCACCTCCCAACCTATAGGAATAATGAAAAAAAAAACTGGTTTAAAGATGGAATAGAACTAGGAAAAATATCAAATCTTTGCATGTAAGACTTTGAGTTACCCAAAGTTGCTTCAAACTAAGTTCCAGAGCAACAAATCAGACCTGCTACACTGCTGGCAAAACCTCTGCTCGATGCCGTTCACGATAACTTTGGCGGTTTTTGAGTGAGCCTCACAAACTCTATGCCTCTTGTGGTAGTCCTTTGAAGAGCTGAGATCCAAGTTACAACCAAGAACTTGACAATAGGGAGTCTGAGAGTTCAAACTCGTAGTGCGGGCTCTCTTTGCCGGCACAGATGAGCTGACTGATTTAAAAACAGGCTTTTGTTTGGAAGATCCACCTTTTTGTGCATCTCTGCAATCAGCCAACCTCCCCAGCTTCAAATCAATCAGTGACGAATCTCTACTATTGGAATCCACGGCAGAGCTAGAGAACCTTGAACTGGACTCCTCGTCTAAAAACGTTTTAGGGGATACCACACAAGTAGGAGAAGCCACACTTGCGTTACCAATCTCACTTCCCAGAACTCCTCCAATCGGGTTGTCGGGAAGTGATTTCTTGGTGATTTCAGGGAAACCCAATTCCATGAATCCTCCTTGGCTTTCAATGGCGAGTCGACCTGGGATGAACATGTTGTTCTCGAAATTACAGTGGGTTCTCGAGTTCCAACACATCCCAACTCCCCCACTTGGGTCACGAGCATCAGCATGTGAAATCAGCTCATCAGATAACAGAAAACCCTTCCCTTCAGAACCAAAGCTCCAAGACTCCATTCTATACATATACACAGGACTGATCAATAGTAGCAGAGATTAAAGTTCATGTAAAAAAGTATTCCCTCTTCTTCAAGACAAAAAAAAATCGTCTCTCCTCTGTTATGTCTACATAAACACCTTAATCTATTGGCGGATAACACACATCAGCAGGAGAATAGGAGAAGGGAAAAGAAAAAGAGGAGAAAAGAAGACCCATTCAAAAAAAAAAATTCCTAGTAGTCCCTCAAGCTTCAAGACTCCATTGACGTAGAATACATCCATATGAACCTTCCATTTCTGAAAAATCCATATGAAGATAAAACGAAAACACAGATGCAAAAAAACAAGAATCAGAATAGCAGAAATGTCTTCTTCTTCCTCCAAACTCGTATTAATGTATTCAACCAACCTTATAGAACAACAATAGAGGAGACCCAAACCCAGTTAAGAGAAGCAAACCCATTACCCATCAAAAGTAAGAAAACGATTTACAGACAGAAAACAGTAAAATTCAAAATCTTAAGCTTATATGAAGACGATTGATGAGTGAGACGGTGAAAGCGAGAGCGAGAGAGAGAGAGACAGGGAGAGGCTATGGGGTTGGTTTCACGGAAGTTACAGTGAAACAGTGACAATGCGATGTGAGTGGAACAGAGAAAGTGAATGTTGGCTTTTCAACATGATTTCCACAATCTCACTGAGAGAAAAAAAGCTTGTCGCGGTCTTTTTGTAGCTTTTCAGAATTTCAGATATAGGGACCAGGTTTTACTGGACGGGCCTCTCTCCATTTAGAGTATTTATGAACGGTCCACCTACACTGCCACAGCTCTATTTAGTGAAGTGAAATGGATCCAAACGTCTCTTCTTTGCTTTACATGTCAAATTTCTTTGAAAAATTTACACGATTAGGTATTTTTGGGTTATTATTTTCAAAACTGTCCACTGTATGTTTGAGTTAACAAAAATACGCAAAAACAAGTTAAGGTGTACAAAACTCCACAAAATAGTGTTTCTCCTTCCTTTACTTACGTTTTTTAGATATTTTTACCCCTACCATTGCCTTCTCAGCCAGGCATCTCGGTAATCACAGGGAAGGGAAGGGAGGGGTGGGTTTGGATAGCAGAGAATGGTAATAGTGGGGACAGGGGCGGGTTGCAGGGAACGGAGGATGAGTGGGCGAGAGAAGACAATGGCAAGGGTAAAAATGTCTACAAAAATAATTTTAGGAGGGAGAGACACTATTTTGTCCAGTTTTGCAAACCTTAACTTGTTTTTGTCTATTTTTGTTAACTCAAACATAAAGTGGACAGTTTTGTAAATGAAAACCCAAAAATTGTTAATCATGTAATGATTGAAATTTGGCAAAATAAAGTTGTTAAAAATTCAAGACAAGCAACGAAAGTAAAAAAAACAAAAACAGGACACGCACATGACAAATTTCTTTTAATGGGAAAAAGGAACTTCTCTAAGAGTGTGCCTCCTATGAGTAGACAGAGGCCCCACAAAATGATCATCCTACCCTCATGAAAGAAAGGCAAAAATCTTATCCTTCTTGTTACTTCTACATGTGTTTTCCTTGGCTTTACGTTGATACAGGGGTCATGTTTCTGGACAGAAAAACTCTTCCTTCTTATTTTAATTTATTAAAAATACACGACAATTCTGGGAAAGAGAACTCTCATGAAATGATCACTGTGCCCTCACAAAATTTTGCCTTTCCATGGGGCCATGATGGTTCTTTTGCACGTCCATGTGTCTAGGCGCATGGGTAGTGCATCGCACACGCCCAGTTAGTGTTCCACAAGAATATATCAAAATATAGAATTTGTTTTCAAAATAAATTGAAAGTGACTTATCATTATGGTTATTTTCAAAAATTGTAATTATCCATGTGAAATGACAAGATTACCTATGCATTAAATAACTTTTGAAAATCAAACGAAGGATAAAAAAGTAAAATTACAACTTCTTAATTCACCTATTTGGTAACAACAAGATGCATCATTTACATAATTAGAATCCATATCATTTTTTGTGGGTAAGTATGGCCGTTCCTAGGGCATATTATTATTATTATTATTGAAACCCACAGTTTATAAATTTGAAGTCCAATATGTGCATAAACAATTTAAATTTTCAAACTATACTCATGCATGATGCATGTATGATTAATTTATGATGTTTGCCAAGATTTTTCTCATCTTTGGCAACTTACATTAGCATGAAACGAATCCAAATGATACATCTACCTTAAGTTATTATTATCCTTTTCTAATCCAGATAAATTCCAAACTAATTCTTTGGGGGAAAAAAGTCTAAAGAATCTTCCATATGTTTATGGTTTGGTCCTTCTCTTTTGTAATCTTCCTATTTGTTACAAGGATTTGTTGGCTTGGGTGTCACTGAATGGGACTTGTTTGTTGTTCAATTTTCAAACATAGCACATGAGTATTGTGAGTATTGTTTTGTTAAACCAAAGGAATGATTCCCTAAATGCTTACTTGGAAAATACCTTTAAATGGACAAATAAACATTGTAACATATTATAGGGTATTTCTTGGCTTCTACAAGGAACAAGTTACCTAAAACAAAAATAAATAAATTTGTTTACCAAAAATAACAAGGAACAAGTGAAGGGTGGCCTTTGTTTGACTTATTATTTGATACTCTAATGTAATCTGATCTTTTTGTAATGTAGATATTGTTCAGTAGAGTACAGATATGGTCTCTATTGCTCACAAAGGTATAGTGAAAGCCTAAATGATACATTATCAGATGATGTTGCTAACTTTTTTATGGAGAAAAGTTCTCCGTGAGGAAGTGTATCGTGTTAGATTACTTTGATTCAAATAGAGACAAAATCTCAAAAGCCAAGATCTCCATAGGTCGTTTAAGAACATAATCAAATAAATAATAGAAATAGGGATAGAACCATCAATCTTGTTTTGCATCCATAATGATGATGATCGCAGCGAAAAATAAAGATCAAAGATCTAGGTGCTTCCCCTCTATTCCCAAAGTAGTTGGCTTGATGAGAATATCGAATGCACAGGGACGATGAACACTGAATATCTCCATCTCTGTCTAGAATGCACTCCTCAATAGAGATTGAGAATAATTAGTTGTGATGGATAGAGCCGGGATCTAACTCTTTATATATAGTAATTCCTATAGGATCTAATTCATCACAGTCCCAATAGGAATCTATCTGCCCATACTAAAGCCAGTCCACATAGGATTCCTAATATAACCCAGTAACCTCCTTAATTAGACCAATACTATAATTAGCCTGAGTTTAGGATATTAAATATTAGTCCATAATATTAGAATATAAAACCCAATAGGATTAAAATTCTAACATATCATCCACGCCCAGACATAGAGAGGGTGAAACTATCATCCTACCACCCCCATGAAAGGTGGTCCCCCATAATGCCAATATTCGTGTTCTCATTGGCCCCTGTGTGCATGCAGTGGGCTATGCTCCCCCACTGAGAACGCTAACTCCTTTTTATTTAACTAATAGCATTTTAATTTCATAAAAATACATATATTTATATAGATATTATGAATATTCACGAAGATATCTAGTTCAACTCAGTTTTATCTCAACTAAATGGTGTAGGTTACATGAATCTTCCTCTTTCGCCCATCAAAATTATCCAAATTTCAAATCTATACATGTAATTACAAATATTCAAGAGGATATAATTTTAATAAAAATTTAGAATAATACACCTATTATTAATGGCAGTGATTAAGTATTGCTGAAAAGTTTATTATGTAACACAAGTAATTCATGAATTTAGTAACTATGCTTATGCCTCTTCTATATATAGCCATATAGGCCAAGATCAATGTTACTTTTAGTATCATCATTACCATGAAATGATTCCAACTGACACATCTACTCAGCTCATGAGTAATATCCTTTTTCAATCCAACTAGATTTCATACTATTGATATGGAGAGAGAGAGAGAGAGAGAGAGAGAGAGAGAGAGATTCTTTTGATTTACAGTAATTGTGATAGCCAAACTCAATTAAGGATAACTTTCCATTTGACCAAAAAATACTCAATTAAGGATGCCATAACCCCAGACAATAAAAGGAATAAAAGCTAATCCAAGAAGGTGGAATAAAAGAAAAATCAAGGGTTGGGCTCTTCTATGACGCAATACAGAGTGTAGCTCATATCCAACGGTCCATAGTGTTTAGGCACTTAATTCAATATTCCACTTGTGTCGTGCTACAGAGGATCCAAATCCGTCCAAAAATCAATGTTTGGTTGTGTAGTGTCTGCTTTAGCATTGAGATCAATGAGAATGCACACAGGAGGGGGTATGAACAAAGATGTAATTTTTTATTTCATGATAGGTATTTTAGCATGCTCCTATATATGGGCAAAGGAGCCATGTGATCACATAGCATTATTTTTCCCAAAAATTATATAAAGAAATTTTCTCTATGGAAGATTGTACCGTCCACACCTACATACAATGGGAGCAAAATGACAATCCTAATTTCAATGAAAATTGAAAATCTCACCCCTAATGATGCTTCTGCACGTGTCCTCATTGACCCTGTATGCATAGAAGCCACGCTCGCTAATAAAGAATTCTTCCCAAATTATATATATAAGAGATGTCAGATTTTGAGTTTTAATGGAGGAGAGAAAAAGGGGTGAACTTACTAATCTCCAGCAATGTGCGTTCAGCAAAGTTCTTTTTGTGGTTGTTGATGAGAGGACTGAGGAGAGCATTATGGGAGAGTTTGAAGAAAACTGAATTCTGTCCATTCATTCATTCAAGAAGAAATATTTAAAAAATACAAGTTGACCGTTAGGTTCTTGTGTCAGCTTTTGAAGTGGCCAAAGATAGCTTCTTAAGAAATTAGAAATAAAGTTGGAGATATGGTTTTTGAAGTTTATTGTGGAATTTGCCCTTTCCCCCCTCCTTTTTATATATATATTTTAAGTCAATGACTCAATGGTCTAATATAATAATACTCTAATATTATTATATTTGGAGGAAGCAAACTGGGTCTCCCACAGTGCATGGCTGGTAAAGTAATTTATAAAGTTTGTTTATTTAAGGAACCCTACTTGACTTGGATTTGGTTCAAGAAACACACCCAACTCCACAATTGCCCACTTGGTTATGCAAAATGCAAATGCAACGGTGGCCCTTGTGCTTTGTGTCCATATTCTCTCTTCCATGCTTTTCTAAATTATATTTCTATGGACATATAAATTGTTTTTATCACTTCTGCCAAAACCAAACTACTAATCTTTTGTTTGAGATAAGATACCTTTCCTTACTAAGAAAACAATCCAAAAGAATTACCCACTCACTTGGAAAGTTTCTTGTTTTGTTCGAGTTGTTAGGTCTTTTTATATTGTAATTTTCCTGTTTTTATCTTTTAAATAATACAATTCAATAGGAGGATTTTTTTAAGAGGAAATTTCTTAGATCCACAAGATTAAAAAGATAATTACAAGATAAGTATATTTAAAATTTGTTTTACATCCATAAATAAAGATTTTGAAAATATTAACTTAAACTCCAAATTAGTTACGACACGTCCCTCCCAACATTAAAATAAAATTAAACTTACTAAAATACCCTTTGATTTCACTTTTTTTTTAAATTTTAAGATTAAAGATAAGCTTATTAGATTAACCGATAAGCGATAAACTCATTTTTGTTTATCGTGGCCGGCTTTGTATTAAACTCTCTCTCTTTCTCTCTCTCTCACTAAAGAAGTTATTGTTCGATGCAACTTTACTTTTACTCATTCTGCTTTCACACCTTGGAGAGAGAAGGTCACAACTCACAATTACAGAAGTTAAAAGAGTTTTCCTTCTTAAAGGGAACTCCTTGCACCCATGACATGCTGCATAGTTTTATTCTGTGCGATTTCTACTCCCAACTGTATAAATCCCCGTGTAGGCTTCAACAATCAGGTCGTTCTTGTAAGAAATCGATTGTACTAAACACCCTGTAAATTATTCATCTTTGAGTTGGTATCCACCGTGACTCACTTAAACGTTTGATAAGTAATATATAGATTACTGAACCAACAAAAAAAGAAAAGAAAAGAAAAGAAGTTACAACAGGGCAGAGAAAGAGAGAGAGCCAATACTCACCGAGTCTGCATGTGGTAACAACTAGAGGATTAAAATAGAGAACTAGAGACTCAATGAAGGTGATTAACGAATGAAAATGGGATAACGAGATAGAAAGAAGCACTTGACCAACACGACTTCTACTATTCTCTGCAAGTTTCCCGCCAAACAAAACAAAAAGGAAACCGGCAGTTATGCAATTGATATGAGTTTAACGGTTAGTCTTATCTTTAATCTTAAAATTTTTGAAACAAATGAAGTGAAAGGGTATTTTAGTAAGTTAATTCAATTTTATTGTTGGGCAGGACGAGCCGTAACTAATTTGGAGATTAGGTAAATCTTTTCAAAATCTTTATTTGTATATGTAAAATAAATTTTAAACACCGATGCTCACGTAGAGAAGGATCTCTACACCAGAGATTTGCCACATGGCCCACATGTTATATCAGTTGAAGCTGATGCAATGGAGTCAGTTGTTCTCCTCTTGTCTTTTGATCCCCCTCTCCCTGTTTTTCTACAATTCTGTATCGCTCCGTCGTTCTATAATCGTATAATACCGTAGTCTCGTAGTATAATGTACTTCCTCTCTCATGTCAAAAAATATAAATAAAAATCATTTGAAGCTTTGTAGGGCATCATTGTCCACTCAAGGCAAATTTATGCCTGAAAGCATTGCTATACAACATGGTCCGCTTTACAAGTCAACTTAACTCAACAACATTTGAATAACAGGTGAAGGGACCCTGACTTTTTCATTTCCCCCGGCCATTAGATCGGTTCTCCTGTATCAATATAGCCATCCATTAGTAAAAAGACAGAATTTATTTTATCTGGTTAAATAATTTATAAATTTACCATTCACTAGAAATAAAATTAAGGGAGAGGATTGCATCAATGAGATGCTCATGTATTTTAATTACAGATTTATCCTTGCAAAGACCTGCACATGCTCATAGTATTCATGTCAAAAAGGAATATGATGTCAACGTAGGTGTTCTCATTGGCCCTCAAACGTGCGTAGAGACAATGCTCCCCTACAGATAATGCTGATCCATATATTATTAAAGAATTTACGGTTTAAGGAAATTCCGGTTTCACAATATATTGGAACTAATTAAGTGAAAATTCTCAGGTAAAATTTTACGTCAAAACAAACAGATTAAGGAAATTTTAAATGAACATATAGTAAGAAATTACATTTGTGTCAAAATGGAATAATTCACTTTTTCTTTAGGTCACAAATATCCTGTAGATTTGTGTATTTTCCAAAATACCCTTGAAGATTCCATTTCTTTAGTTGCGCACCCGAATAGCAAGAAAGTTCCTGTAGCAAGGGTGACAACAAAATTTCATCTCATCATTGATATAATTCCGTTCTCATTGTTCTTCAACAGTGCATAATCAAAAGGATCATTGATGTTAATGGTCTAGAGGATTTGCCATCTCCTTGGAGCTTTCAGGCATTTATATTTAGTTGATTGCTCTCGCTCGTCTTCTCCGCCACTCTTAACTGACAACAGAACTTTATACACATCAGGTATGAACGTCTCCCCATATTTTGCTATTACTATGGATTGATTAGACATGAGGAACAATACTCTAACTCCTTGTTTGAAGATGAACAACATCACTGATTTGTTCATGTTTTTTTTTTTTTTTGGTGAATAAGTAAAGGGAAAAAATTTGGTACTACACCAGCTCAAAAGTGAAATTGCATTCCCTCACATATCACTATTCATGTGAGGGACGATATGTCATAAATGCCCCTCCCCCTTTTATCAAATTTCAAAAGGAATTTCCTTTTTGGCCTGAAACTACACTGGGACAATGTAAGCAAGCCTCTCCATAAATAAATATATTAAATCATAGAGAAAACCAAGAAACACTAAACCTCGGACAAACAAAGAGAACAAAAAAAAAACAATAGGACTTTTTTCATGGTTGTTTTCCCAACTATCTTGGAAGGTTGGTTAAAGGTTATCTAATAAGAAGAGAATGAATGGATTTCGTGGATGATCTAGTAATTGTTTTTGTAGTCTCCATATTTTTGCATTATAATTAGGATCAAATCCTCTACTGCGGCCTGTCCATGCGGTCGGTATGCGGTCGTCTCACACAGATAGGGGTAAAATGACCGCCCTACCCACTACCCAAACACCTTGCCAAATGGACGAAAAAAAAAATAAAAAAATATTGTTCATGCTTCCTTTGATACAAACATTGTAGAACTTTAAAGCTCAGATTAGCATCAAGCTTCTGCATGGAAGACGATATCGACAAACTTTTTTGCAATAAAAAGCATTTTTTTTTGCTTATAATTGGAAATGGAAGACGAAAACGACATAATCTTAGAGAGACGTAATATGGTTTTCTTCAATCATGGAGGGAGAAAATTCCACATGCATTTCTGAATGAGAGGTACCTTGAAAGTGATTTGTCAAACCAAGACAAAAAAACCCATCATTCGCTCCTTTTTATTGTATGGGTGTCAAAACCTAACCCGAATCAATAAAATTGATCGCCTGAGGCTCACTAGGGCCCAGAAGCTCCCGATTCGTGCGTGGCAGGGGGGTCATGTACGAGCCCAAGGGGGATTTAGTCGGCCTAAAGTTGGATACCCCTTCTGTCTCCAAAAAAAAAAAAAAAAAAAGATCAAAAAAATCTGGATTGAATTGAACCCGTTATTTATCGGATTGGTTTTGGGCTAAGGTATGACCGTATGATAGGATCGACAGAAAAGCAGCCACATCAAATTGACTGATATCCGACCAAAAACTGAATTGATAAAAAAAAATCATTTAGTATAAGATTATGAATAAGTGAATTGATCATCCATTGATTTTAAATTAGTGAAAAGATTTCTGATTGTAAAGGGGAATTGTTACAAATCAATGAGTATGAGGTTATGAAGAGAGAAATTGATTTGTAACAATGCTTCCATTGATCTCCTTATTTGCTATACGAAATTAGTTGGATAGTTAAATGAATGATTTGATAGTAGGATTCATTTTGTGATCGATTTCAATATTAGTTTTTTTTGTGACTGATTAATTATCTTTTCCTTACAATTTCTTTCTCTTTGTTTCGATTTCAACATGAATAGACCAAATCAATTTCTCCAGTCATAGTTGTTTACTTGTTTGATGTCGGGAAGATGATTTAAAGTGTTTTTATCAAATCTAAACCGGTATTAATCTGATACTGAAAAATCAAAATAAATTGTAACTGTATTTGACCAAAATTGAAACTGACCAAAAGCTAAAGTTTCTTAATGATTTGATTTTGGTCTCTTTAGTTTTTGGCTTCGTTGTCTCTCTCTCACATACATATATACATACACACAAACATATATATATACATATACATACACATACACATACACATATATATGAAACTTGAGTTAGTGAGAAAGACCATTTTTATGGCCAAAAAAGTAATCAAAAGAGGACAAGGAATTGGTCCATCCCTCCATGTTCACACCAAAAGATGCAAACATGGAAAATAAGAAGAAAAAAAAGGCTTACCATTTAGATAACCCCCTCTATAAGGTAGCATCTTCATGTCACACATTGATTCCTCACCCTTTCTTTTGGAATTGACAGAAAGGACACAGGGAATGGGGGGGCTCTAACTTATTGTTCTCTTTTATTTGCATAATTCACCCGGCCATGTTTCTCTACCCACCAATAAAGAAAGAAAGAAAAAGAAGAAAGCGCAAAAGATCATCTTTCATTGTCATCAAATCAGATGGAGGTCTATTTCCAATGATCACATTGGCTTCTCTATATTCTTTGTAGGGTGATGGGAAAAGTTATTAAAGGATGGTTGGCTAGGGTAAGGGAGTCTGTCTCTTAAAAGTAAAGTTGAGAGAGATAGAGGAAAGTTGGGGGGAAAAAATCCTCTGTGATATCCTAATCGAGCGGTACACTGCAATGTGAGTTTGAGAGCTCGATATGTGAAAGATGCGATATCTAACGGTGTTGAGCTTGAGAAAAAAGAAAAGAAAAAAAAAAAATACCTTGCATTGAGCTTGCACTATTGGATGCAGCTTCTTCCACGTGTCAAGTTCTCAGGACCATGGTTTTAGTGCACGGTATCAAAACGGGTATCAGTAACCTACAAAATCGATATAATATCGATATGGTATTGATCTGGATCGGTTGTATCAGACAAAATTACCCTTAAATCTCTTTAAAAAATGAGTTTACTGACCATTTTACCCCTTGTCCATACCGTGCCCGATACGAAATCGATATCGATGACTAGCAAAATCAGTATGTATCGCCCGATACGGGTGATACGATACCGATACTTAGAACCATGCTCAAGGCCACACTGCAATGCACCGCTAGATACCTGCACCACGGAGGATTATAATCCAAAGCTGGGCATCTTGGCTTGGAGCACTTACATTGATATTTGATTTCATCCTCAATGCATGGTAAAATATCCTAATTCCAATGGGGAAGTAAAGCAAATAAAACGATTTTTTCTTATAAATTTCAAGATGTCTTTATTTCGTCCCTTAACCTTTATATAAGAAGGTCATATTACAAAGAAAAGAAAACTGAAATAAAATACGAAACAAAATAAAGTAGGAAAATAAAATAGAAAATTAATCTCTCTAATCGTGTACAAAACTTCGGAGGCTTGATATATACACCCCTTAAACATGTGAATTTGTCCCATAAATTCCAGTGGTATCATGACTTGTCATTTTGACCGTCGCAAAATTGTAGAGCATTGATTAGTGTTTGGATATTAGTCCACTCCTTGATCAAAGCGATGATGGGAAAGCAGAGCTGAAGTCTATGTTGGGCTTTCAATTGAATGATCTAAAGAAGGATCTAGATCCTCTATGACACAGCTGCCTGTAGCGGCCTATGCAGCATAGACTGGGCCACACGTGTAATGACTGCCTTATCCCCCTTACTCGAGCAAGGTGTTTGGGCAGGAATAAGACAGTCTTTACACGCATGGCTCAGTCTACACCGCTTAGACCGCTACGGGCAGCACGCGGTAGAGGATCTGAATCCTTCCCCTTCTAAATGCTAATCACTTCTTCATCTTCAACAAAATAAAAAGCAGCTAAGAAACGTCCAATCACTTGGACCCACTCCTGGTGATCCTAATCAACTGTAGAGGTCGAGAAGTACAAGACCTTCTGCGGCCCTGAATGCACCCCAGACCACCATAGAAGGAAGAAGAGACTCCTAGGTTTGGCTCCACTTTGATTGTGCTTTTTAAGATTTCATAGATCAAACTAGGCTTACTAAATTTTGAGTCGGATTTTGCATTAATGTCTTGCTATTTCTTCTTCTGATTTAGAACCTGCATGCATGCTTGCCAATGGATGCACACACACATGCACATGCATATGCAGGCGTCATCCTGGCAGGATATTCGTCTTATTTTTGTGTGCTTATGTGTGTAACTAAGCACAAGAATCACGCAGGCCACGTGATCAAGTAGTATTCTTTTCCATAATTTTTAAATAGAAAGTATATTAAACACATGTCATATTTTTTCCATGTGCATTTAATACACCAAAATTTTTTAAGTATTATTGAAACCCAAGCCTGCTTAGTACCCGTATGTATCCATACCCATCTACCATTGGGCTTTCTTAATTTGGTTTAATTTCTATTCAATTTCAACAGCTATTGCAGTTTCTTATGGGAAGCAGTTTTCTGTATGGGAGTGTGGCCTACGCTAGCACTCCCATGTGTTTATCTCTCACCTCATTAAAACAAGGGGGGCAGAGGTGTCTTTCCACATGGAAGGAAAGAGATAGACTCATGGGAGTGCTGGCATAGGCCACACTCCCGGACAGAGAACTTTTTCCCATTTCTTATTTAGATTTTTTGGTATTAATTTTGAACCCAATCTCAGAGAATTTGAAATCAATTTGAATACAAATCTTGAAATAGTTGGGGAGCTATTTCACGATTTTTATTCAAGATGATTTCAACCTATTTTCCTTGTCGAAAGTCAAAACACCATTGTGAATTGTGAATTGTGTTGCAGCTAATAAATTTTGGGGGTAATAGTTATCGTGTGTAACATCTATGCATGCCCAAATGTAAGGTTGCAACAGAGTCGGGTTGGGCCGGGCTTTCTAAAACCCCAATCCAACCTTGAATCATTTTAGTTGGGCCAAGCCCAGCCCGACCCTGACTCAGGGCCTCTTGAAAAAAATCTAACCTTGACCCGCCCTCAGGGCTGGGCTGGGCCGGGCTGACCCTGATCATGGGGAGAGGGAAGAGAGATACAAGAGTTGGGCCAGGCCGGAGAGAAGAGGAAGAAAGAAGAATGAATAAAGAACAAGAAGAAGAAGAAGACAAGGCTGGCATAGCCCAAGGCCTAAACTCTGGCCCAACCTTAGCCTAACTTAGGGTTAGAAATTCTCAGCCTTGACCCATTCTTAGGGCCTGGGATCTCAGCCCAAGCCCAGGAAATATGGGTTCCCACAGCCCACCTTTGGCATTGCCATCAACAGGAAACCCCTAAAAAAAAAAAACCCCCAAATAATCAAATCAAAATCTGGGACGAGATTGACCGTCCCAAATCAACTCATTCCATACACGCAGAGGGAGATTAGGAAAAGCTTCAGGTGTGCTACTAAAGGTAATATAACCAACCCAGGTGATATTGAGTACACTTATTGAAAGTTTTCTTCCACCCATAGAGGGAATTTTTATCCCCTCCAATTCTGACACCCTCCAATTCCCTCCAATCCCTCACATGGGAGTGAAATGACCACTTACCCACTACCTTGGGAAGTGTGTCCAGGCAATGGGTAAGTGGTCATTTCAGCTCCAATGTGAAGGATTGGAGAGTGTCAGAATTGGAGGTGATAATGGTCCCCCATAGAGGACGGTTCACCCACCATCCTAAAGTTCAGAAACCCCTCCTAGGGTTTTAGTATGTTTCAAAATACCCTCCCTCTCCCCATCCCATTCACTATGAGTGCATGGAGGGAAACTTGGTCCATTTATTTCAGTGTTTTCCAAGAGACCGGAACCTTCATGTCATGACTCGGGGCCTGGAAAACTAGATAGATCCCTATGGAAGCTTTTGTAGAATGAAACAAGAAAGAAACCCTAGGAATGTAGGATGTTTGGTTATTGAACTACCTCTTCTCCGATCTTTCAATATGTGTATCAACAACGACGAGTCTGATGGGATAATCAGCACTCATCTCCGAAATCCAATATTGATACGGTATTGATCACAGTCGATATCAATATGTAATTAGACGATATCAGATCGAATCGGCCAAATTTTTTTTAAAAAAAACATCACGTTTTTCATTGATATCAATCAACGATACATATCGATCGATATCATATTAATATCAATCATGGCCAATACTGATACAGATCAGCTGATACGATCGAACGGATACTACAACTTAAAAATTAAAATTATGGGTAACAACCCTTGGTTCTAAATCCCTTAATGCTTAGGGGACAGAAATAAGTGGCTTGTGGTGAACTCCGTGGTGGGGATGGAATCCCGGAAGCTGTATTCCATCTTGTACCGTAATCTTTGAACTCTTTGATTCTTTCTTTAAATCTTTATGATATCGATATGATATGATATGATAGCTATTGTTGCACTTGAAGGGCTATAATATAATATTTCTCATTCGATACCCACCGATGGACACGCGTCTTGCAGGTGACAAACCAAAGTGGTACCTAGAAGCAAAATTGGATCCCAGAAACTTCTTTTATGCCCTATTAAATAAGCATAATTAGCATTTAATAATCTCTAAAGCAATCCATTAAGGGTAGGCAGACCAACATGTGTTGTGCCCTGATTGGATCAAAAGCCATTTTCAAGTTAACAACTGACAACCCACTACTTCTTTCGGTATGGATCAAGAATATGCTTCCTTTAATTTAATCTCATGATTAGCAATGGGGCTCCATGAGAATTTAGATTAGTCTCAAGACATTTGATTCTGTGCATATATAGGTGGTTATTGTTTTGATCCCTTTTGTCGAAGAAGATCAATCAGAATCTTGGTTTCGTCGTATCTTGACCTTTTCACAATCTTCGTTCCGATATCACTTATTAGGACTTGGATAAAATTCGTTCTTAAAAACTAATCATCAATGGTGTGAAACTATTATTTCCAGCTTTCGCGTAGAACCCCAATAATATGAAACTAAGGGAATGTTTGGTATGCATCCTAAGTCAAATTCGCATTCTCGGATGATAAAAATAGTTTTTTTTTTTTTTTTTTTTATCGTCCGAGAATGTAAAATTGACCTAGAATACATTCCAAGAATGCAAACCAAACATAGACTAAGACTTGGGTAGAACTCATTCTTTTAAGTATTTAGGACATCGAAATGATTTAGAGAGTATATATATAGCTCTATGCATATATTATTAGGACCTATATATGTTAAAAGAATTTGGAGACAAACCTAAGAACTCAAAGTGCAATAATGGTTGGATTGATGGGGTGGGGACTTACAGAGCAAGGCAGGAGAAAGGGGCCTTGGACATCTGAAGAAGACAAATTGCTAACAGAATATGTTACTCTGCATGGAGAAGGAACGTGGAGTTCTGTGGCTAGATCTGCAGGTACTTTTACTCTTCCTTAAATCTTCTGGGCCAGGCCTAGTAATTAGTTTGAGTTTTACCTTTTTCTTTGTCATTCTTGTAATCTTATTTAAAGAATTGAGTTATGAGAAAACTGATTTTACCTTTTATGTTTTTTAAGGTTTGAATAGGAGTGGCAAGAGTTGTAGGCTAAGATGGGTGAATTACCTAAGGCCTGGCCTTAAGAGAGGTCAGCTAACTCCTCAGGAAGAGAGAATAGTTATAGAACTCCATGGCTTCTGGGGAAATAAGTAATGGCACTATTTGAATCAATATTCACTTCTTTTTTGGGGGTTTTTGCTCTCAACTTTAATTTTTAATGTTCTTATGAATTAGTAGGAACTAATTGAGAAGTTCAACAAATTACAGATGGGCTACAATTGCTAGATGCTTGCCTGGGAGAACAGACAATGAGATCAAGAACTATTGGAGAACTCATTTCAAGAAATCTTCTAAGAGTCGGGGAAAGAGAATTCGTTTATGCCAACAACAAAAACAGCTGATCAAGAAGCAAGCCCAGCAGCCACAGCAGGAGCAGCACCAAAAGCAAGAACAGGTGCTAGTTGACATGAAGGGGATTCTATCTCAACTCACAGAAGGTGATTATAGATTGTCCCTGTTTCAAGAGGGAACTTGTAAGGGTGACACCAATGGAGAGGAGAGCTTCTGGGGTGGCTTGTGGAACTTGGATTTCTTCCCAGCTGGATTGTTTTCTGAGACGCATAACAACAACAACAACAACAACAACAACAATAACAAAGTTGCCTCACAAAATCAAGTTTGTTCACTCTAAGGAAGAGAATTGAGATAGCTAGACAAATTGGAGTCTCTAAAACTATAGGATGTATAGGTACTAAAGCCTAGGTAGTACATATATGTATGTATAACAAAGGTGTATCAGAAGAGTATACATTTTCATTGCCATTTTTCTCTCTCTCTCTCTGGTTTGTTATTTAATGCTTCATAACTTCATGCAGGTTTCTTCCACGCCCCATGAAAGGCGAAAATCCCACCCCTATTGATGTTTCTGTGCACTATTTCAGCACAGGGCCACGCTGACTTTCAGGGAACCCTCTCCCTAATTTTTATGGGAAAAAGAACCCTAAAAGGCAGTATGGCCCTGTGCAGACCGGGAGGGGCAGAAATCCTACCCCTGTTTATGCTTCTGTGCACTAGTACCGGCCCATGATGCCTTTTAAGGAAGCCTCTCCCTTATTCTTTTTAGGATAAGAAGGATTTAAGGAGTTAAAATCAGTTAAATTCATGGGTTGATATTTATTTTGACTTTGTTACTCATTTCCTCAATCACCCACTTGGTAACTGTATTTGCCATTTTTGAGCATAGAACTACTGAATTATCATCTATCAGCTTCATATGATTCTGAAAATCTGACTTGAATATTACTCAAGTTGATTAGAAAACTGTTTCTTTTTCTTCTTTTATTTTTTTTTATTTTTTGGGGGTGGGGGTGGGGGGTGGTTCAAAGAAAATTGAGGGCTTCCCCTAGCTACAGTGATTTGATAGCTTGGGCAAAGAGGAATATTACAAGCCTTGGTTCTTACTGGAGCTGCTGCTGCTTCTTAACCATTAGATTTGTGTCAAAGTTAACCATTATAGCTAAATTTTATCAAAGAATTGGTTGGATCAAAGGAGTTTAGAGAGAAAGAGAGAGAGAGAGAGATCATGCTGAACAGAAACACATTATCATGGACAACCTAATCTCTCAGATTAAAATCAGTAAAATCTGAACATGTAAAATGTAATCACCCAACTAATCTCTAAAAAAAGGGGGAAAATGTGAACATGGAGGGAGATATTAGGAAAGACACCTACCTAACCTAATGTTGCTACTAAGACTAAGAAATGCACCTAGGGGGATCTAATTAGAAGAAACTAAAGAATGCAACCATAGCAGAAATTACAAATGGAGCAGCAACAGCAGCTGGGATATTAACTGCGCCATTGGAACCTGAAGACCCATTCCCATTCTGGCCGGCCGGTGGTGGGGGAGAATTAAAAGACTCCAACACCTTGATGATCAACTTCTGTCCTCTCTCACAGTGACCAGTAACACCACTGATGAAGTAAAACAAGCCTGGGCGATCCAACTTGTAGGTGGTATTACCATTGTTGGAGAAGAAGATTGGATGTGAAGAATGACATTTATCATACTCATCATCAGTCACTACCAACACTGAATCCTTCTTGTAATTGAAATCTGAAACCATTATTATTCAAACACATAGTCAAAAATTTTTTTTTGTGTTAAAACTTAATTTGAAATGATAGCTAATTTGGGTAATACTTACAAACAGTGTCCTTAACTAGAAACCTCTGTTTTGAAGCCCAATCGTTATAGAAATCATCATTCTTGGAAGAGGGAACAGCCCAGCCTTTGTCATCACCAACTTCAAATTCATGTGAATTCACAAAGAAGAATTGGGTGGAAGAAAGGAGGATTAAGCATAGCAGGATTTTGCAGGAACCCATCATGAATTTAGAGACCATTGTTTCTTTCTTTGAAGTTGCAGAGCCCTGAGCTGAGTAATGAAAGAGCAGAGCAGAGCAGGTTTGCGTGTGATTACTTAGAGAGAAATCTGATTACTTGGGTTGGACTTTATTAGATTTAATTTGAATAGTGTTGTTAATTTGTTAGGAGGTAGTTACAGAGAGAGAGAGAGAGAGAGAGATTGGGAGAGACAGTGGAGAGAGATATGGAGGTGGTGGGCTTGTTGGATATAACCGTTAATGAAGAAGCTACCTTTGACTTGGTCTTTATAAAAAAACCGTCTTTCAGAGAGGAAGATTATGGGAGTGATCTGCGTTAAGATAATATATAAACAGAGAATAACCATTTTGCGTAAGAATAGGAGGAACTAGTAATGAAGGAACTATACTCCAAGTCTCCAATGCTTCCTTTCCTACTTTTGTCTTTTGTAAGCTAGCCGCCATAACCATAAGCCCTTTTTTGACCATTGGGGTTGTGTTACCCTATAGAAGGGGTTTTAGTCCCATGCCTCCCTTGTGTTTTAGGAGAAAAGGATCCCATGCCCATTGTGTGGGATGCTTTCCTACATCCTCTTACATTCTGTCCCATAGTGACATTTTCTCTCCTTGATCATATGGGTTTTCTCTATCTTGTGTGATTGGTGTAGGAGATTCCTCCTACATTGAGCAATCCTACAAGCTACAATGATACGAATGGAATTTATCCTACTTTTTTCTTGGCCTTTAGGAAAAGGTGGGATGCTTTCCTACATCCTCTTACATTCTATCGCATGGTATCCTTTTTTTTTTATCCTACCTTAACAAGGGAAAAGGTGGACACGAGAGGATGTATATGTCTCTCTCCTTGTTTGATGATGTTAGCTCTTGTGTTTAAATTGGCATCCATTGAAACTTCTCTTTCCCTTCAGGCATGTATGATGGTAATGTAATAAAACAATATGTCAATCCCTCTCAGTTTCTTTTTAATAAATTTCCAAAGTACCTTGGATTTTAGAAGACAGACAAAGGTTTCCCACGACACCAGAGTAGGAAACCACACCCAATTAGAGGGGCAACTTTAGAAGGTGTGGGAAATAATCCCATGTCTAGCATCATATGGGAATCTTTTTCCCCTCTAAGGATCGTAGTGAAAGCAACCAAATGAGTTTTTTATTTTTGGGTAGAACCAAATGAGTTGTAATCCACTACAAATCACGTATTGATGAATTGGGCTCCTCTGTAGCGGGGGTGCGCTCACATCACCCGAGCTCAACACGCGGCCAAGGTGCCCTTCGGATGGCTCGGATGGATGCGCACATTCGATGATGACTGAGCTAAAAATCATTCTCTTCATCGAATGTGCAGCACAGTCAGATGTGTGCATCCATCTGAGCCATCTGAAGGGAACCTCGACCACATGTTGAGCTCGGGTGGTGCTCTAGACATCTTCCAACGCACCCCCGTGCTGCAGAGGAGCCAAATCCATGAATCGACAACATAAAGGAGTATACATCCAATTTTGGACCCTCTTGCCCTCCTATACCAAGCCCTGTGATTGGTGTAAAAGGCGAGTTTACTGAAAGCTAATGGCATACCCATCCCTCTCCCTTTGTTTAAAAAAACTAAGTTCACTCACTCTTGGTCCCTCCCCCCATCTGTTTGGTGGGCGATAAATTGTGATGGGTCGGTGAGCAGGGAGCTTGGGGGCTATGGCTCTATTGGGCGGAATCACCTTGGCAAGGCCATGTTCGCGGTGGCGGGAGGATGTCACAAGCAAAGCGTTATTCATATGGAGTTAATAGCAATCAAGGTTGGAATGCTGAAGGCTAGATCACTGAATTTGGCCCAAGTCCAGGTGCGATCGGATTCCCTTGTGGCCATTCAGATGATCACGGGCTGTTCCCAATTACAATGGACTGAGATGGGGATTGTGGAGGATATCCTCAAGCTGCGCTCATGGTTTAGAAGCTATGTTTTTGTGTTCCATATCAGAGGAACAAATAGTTGTGCTGATTTTTTAGCTGGGTTTCTTTCTTCCAGCAGGAAGTTCATTTCTGTATACAGGGTATTCTAGAGGCTCTCTCTGCCCTAATTAGGAGGGATGCCAATAGTACCAAGTATTACAGATTGTAACTACATCATTCTTTATTTATTAATTAAAGATCTCCCTTATTCCAAAAAAAAAAAACTAAGTTCAGTTTTTAGGTTTCAGATTTTGTGAGTTAATTTCACGTTTTTACATATTTTACCGTGTAAAATACGTACACTCCCTAGCAGTCAAAGAAACGCAAAAACGGGTTCGTTTCTAGAATCTGTTTAAAATGCGTATTTAAACGTGGATGCGTTCTTTTAAACAAAAAAACGGATTTCGAATTAAACCGTTTTCGGATGGTTCAACCATCGACCAAAAACCCCCAAAAAACCCTAACCCATCATGCTCTACTCCCTTCAACTTCCTTAATTCTTCGTTCTCTCTCAGGCGTGCCCGTAGAAGCAGTAACCTCCAGAAAAACAGAGAAAACCATCTCTCCCTCTCTCCCTCTCTCCTTGTGCGCTACAAAACCCTACGGGACTGTAATTTTAAAAACCCTCTTTCGGCAAGTTCATTATTTGGGTAAAAGATCTTCTATCTTCTTCTTAATTCACTCCCTCCAACACTCAAATCACTGCTTAAATCATGGCGGGTGGTAAGATGAGGAAGGAAAAACCTTCCCGAGCTGCAACTCTCCAGGGAGGCATTCCTTTCCACAAATCAAAAGGACAGCATATCCTCAAGAACCCTCTGCTCGTTGACACAATAGTTCAGAAAGCAGGAATCAAGAGCACAGATGTTATCCTTGAGATTGGTCCTGGTACGGGTAACCTAACAAAGAAACTACTTGACGTTGGTAAGTCGGTGATCGCTGTTGAATTGGATCCTCGCATGGTTCTCGAGTTGCAGCGTCGCTTTCAAGGAACTCATTCCAATCGATTGAAGGTATTAATATTATTATGATTGCTTTCTTCACTTAAAAAATTGTTTTTTTTCTCTCTCACTAAATACCATGGATCTTCAGTAACTGCCCTAACATCAATTAGTGCTGAATCCTCTTAATTCTTAGAATAATGGGTTGTTTTCCTTCTTTCCTGTTTTCCATTGACACTGATTATACCGTCTGAGCTGAGAGGTCACATAAATATACTTTTTCTTTGGGGGTGGCAGTAATTCATTCCATGATCATGCATCCATTTTTTATGAATGGTTTTCTCCATAAAAATGTCTTTCTAATGAATTGTTTCTCCATAAACATGTTTTGATGAATTGTTTTCTTATTAATTTATTGCCTCATCCTTTGTTGGCCTCTTTTAGATTCCTTTAGGGTCCAAAGGTAGACAGTTAAGGTTTGACTGCAACCTAGGACATGACCCACAGACTCTCACTTTAGGAAAGGATCCTGCAATCTCCACTTAAAGAGAGGGATGCTGCGAGGGACAGGATCAGCAGGCCCTTGGCTTGTTTCTTGTATATTGCTCAGTTGTCACTGTCTCATCTGATTGTGTCATGGTTGTTCATCTTTCATCAAGATATTAATTTTCTTTAAGAACCATCTGAACCAGAAATTATTAAATGGATAATCTCTTCTGGCTTTAGAATCAAATCCTATATTCCCAAAATGACTGACATTGAGGCTTCCAGAAACATCGTTCATCTTTGTGGAGAACTAGCAAAATACCATTGAGGCAACCAAATTTGAACTTCAGGAAATGATGTATTTGATTTTGCTTATTTGATTGAAAATTGAAGTGGAAATACATTTCCAGGAGTGGCATCCTTATGATCTCCCACAATTTGCTTTCTGTTGGTGTGCTACTATACAAGTGTATCTGTTTGTGCACTGGCTACTAATCAAAGTTTACCATTCTTTGTGAAATGTTGGTTTCTACAGGTCATCCAAGGAGATGTGCTCAAGTGTGATCTTCCCTACTTCGATATCTGTGTGGCAAACATACCTTATCAAATTTCTTCCCCTCTCACTTTCAAGTTGTTATCACATCGACCAGTCTTCAGGTGTGCGGTCATTATGTTTCAAAGGGAATTCGCCATGAGACTTGTTGCTCAGCCTGGAGATAATCTTTACTGCCGCCTTTCAGTGAACACACAACTCCTGGCCCGTGTTTCCCATCTCCTTAAAGTGGGTAAAAACAACTTTCGTCCTCCACCTAAAGTAGATTCTTCTGTTGTTAGAATTGAGCCAAGGAAACCACTTCCCCCAGTGAATTTCAAGGAGTGGGATGGATTAATCAGGCTTTGTTTCAACCGAAAGAACAAAACTCTAGGTTCCATTTTCAGGCAGAAGTCAGTCCTCTCTTTGCTGGAAAAGAACTACAAGACCTTACAGGCACTACAGCTCTCACAGAAAGGGTCTTCAGAGGATATAAATATGGCTGAGGACGTGTCTGTTTTGGCACACGCTAATGAGGACCTGAATATGGACATGGAGGATGGAAGAGATGATGATGACATGGAAATGGAGGATGGTGATGCGGGAGTAGATGGGTCTGATTTCAAAGAAAAGGTGTTGGGTGTGTTGAAACAAGGAGATTTTGAGGAGAAGAGGTCTTCCAAGCTTACACAAGTGGATTTCCTGTACTTGCTTTCCTTGTTTAATAAGGCAGGCATTCACTTCTCCTGAATCAGGGGCTAAGTAGTTTTTCATTATTTTACTTTATATCATAACCAATTTTGTTTCATTTGCTTGCCTTGGACAGCTGGGGTATAAAGTATCTCAATTTTGAGGATTGTCTATGTATCTCTGTTCTTTACAATATAAGGGAAGACTCGTTTCTATCCTCCTGTAATGCAGTTTTGCTATTGTGAGTACAAAATTTGATGTCTTTTTACATGCTTTCTTTTTTCTTCTTTAATCTTGTTCTGAGTCGGAGATCTTTGATTCCTCTTAAGAAATAGTCATTTCTTATGCTCACAAAATTTGTCAAAGCAATTTGATTTCTTGAATGGATCTCATGGTGATATTTAGAGGGTTTGAGATTTCTACTTATGACATTACAGGACAACACACCCAACAAAAGCCACCTCTCATTTGTAGGTTTGAGATTTTAGATTTCACCTTGTACAAGTGGAATTTGGAACCTCACAAGGATTCTAAAACTCACCATCGTCCTCTCCATCTTCCCCATATTTGACCTGTTCCTCAGCTTCACTTTTATATCCATGTTCATCACCATACTGCCCATCTCCTTCTGGTTTGCTGTTTGTTAGCTGTATATTCTGTAATAGCTCTGAAACCATGTGAGAACTGGTAAAAAAAAAAACCTGTACTGTATTCCTTTGGATGAGAATAAAGAATTGGACTTATACTCACAAAGAGAGTATTATACAGGGCAACTGTTGAGTCATGGCATTGTCAAGTTTCGACTCACTGATGAAGAGTGCTTTTTTTTTTTTTTTTTTTTTTTCTTGTAAATATCTTGAACTCTACCATACCTAGTGGATAGTTTAGTCTATCTCACAGTCACTCGGCCTGATATCACTTATGTTGTGCTTGTAATCAATCAATATATGGCCAATCCTCAGTCTATCTATTATGTTGTTGTGCTTCATATTCTTTGATATATAAAAGACACAATATTCAAAATAGTTCTTTTTCCTACCTTTTCATCTCTCGAGCTTTGAGCATATTCTGATGCCAATTGAACTACTGATGTTACAAATCTTCCATCTACTAAAAGATTCTGTATATTTTTTGGAGATTCCCTCATCTCATAACGTAGCAAAAAACAATCTGTTGTGTCTCACTCTAGTAGTAAAGTTGAATATTGTGCCCTTGGTGATCCTACAATTTGAGATTATATGATTACGAAGGCTCCTTCATGAAGAGCGTATATTATGACCCTCCCCCGACCCTGTGGTAGGAGCCTCGGGCACTGATATGCCCTTTACGAAGGCTCCTTCATGACATGGGTGTTTCCATGACTGCTCTGACTCCACTTTTCTATGATAACAATTATGTCATTCAAATAAACTACAATGAAGTTTTTTCATGAAAGAACAAAGCATGAATATCAATTTGACGATATTCTCACCAATGTTCATATTTCACAAGCATCTTCAGTTTCTTATAGCTGAACTTCAAATGGTTTCTCATTTACCATCTTGAGTTTGAAGGGAGGTATTAGATGTATATTCTGTTATCAATAGCTGTTATTTTTCTTTTGCCTTGTATAATTCTTTTTTTGTGAAGGCCTACCTAGTATAGGTTCAATTCTTCTATATTTATTCCCATCCAAATGAATACAATAGACTGAAGCTTTGCCAAAAATAAGCTCCATCATTTTAGACTCGAATTTTAGAATGATTTACTCATCAATGACCCAGTAAATGAGCCAGATGTTCCAATTTGTGCAATCAGGTTCACACCATCTATGGAGTTGGTAAATAATGTAATTTGTAAAATAAGGTCCAACAGTCTTCCTGCTGACACTATCATAACACACTTTTTTTTGGTGAAAATGAAATAGAAAAGGCAGAAAGGGCTAGAGGCAGTGCCGGTCTTTTGACACTAGATACACACCCAGGCACAACACCAATTAGTATTCGCAATAAAAAAGTAGGTTGGGGGGCGGGGGGGGGGGGGGAATCTCCCAGATAGAAAAGGATTTATCTTTCACGCAAACGATGCCGCAACCTACGATTGAACTGAAGAAAATAGAGACCAGCAGTCTGATATGATTGATGCAGGGAGCCAATTGGTACTTAAGGCCATAAGCATCTTGCAGAGACTGCACCAAGCGCTGGACAGAGAGTATCGGAAAGTAGAATTGTGGTGGATAGCAGTGATCTGGTTAAATGGTTGGTTCAGGGAAGCATCTTGCAGAGACTGCACCAAGCACTAGACAGAGAGTTTCGAAGCGTAGAATTGTGGTGGATAGTGGTGATCTGGTTAAATGGTTGGACCAGGGAAGTCAAAAGGGTTGGTCATGGAATCTATTTAAACTTTTGTTTACAATTTCATCTTTTTTTTTTTTTAATGTATAATGATGTATGTTTAAAATCATTGATATTTCAGTAGTTACTAGGGAAGCAAGTAGTTATAAGTTATCAACCAAGCTGTGAGGTGATATACATAATTTCCTAATTTCTTTTTTACTTGTTTTATTTTGTTTCCTATAAAAAAATTTTTTTATAAAGGATAAGATGAATCCCCATGACACTAGTATGGATGGAATCTTCCCCACCACATTAATGGCGGCATGAAATATGGTATCATTCACATGAAATGCACATGATCCAGGCAGGCAGGAGAGAAAATAATTAATACCCCTATGTGAAAGGACAATAATACACTGGCATCCTAAGAAACTTTTTCCCTAAATTTCATTACCAGATTTGAAATGTTTTGACTAATGGTTACAAAAATTCACTTTGGTATTGACTTAATTTCACTTCCCATGCCTATTGGAGTAATGGGCACTTCTAGTGTTCTATATGACCAAACATCAAGTGATAAGGTTTCTCCAGGCATGTATTCAGACACAACTCTGGGGCCACATGAAAAGCTCAGGCGTGTTAATCTCTCTATCTCTCTCTCTCTCTACTCTGCATTACAATGTGGCTTATGATCCATGCCACCCCAACCCCGTCTTCGCGGAAACGTTAATGGAAAGCTTGAGTAAAAACCAAAAAAACTTAGGGAAATTGTTTTCTGTCTCAGAGTGTGGCCTATGCCAGCACTCTCATGTGTCTCTCTCTCCTCAAAACAAGAGGGTAGACGTGTCTTTTCTATATGGGAGGAGAGAGATAGACTCATCGGAGGGCTGGTGGAGGCCACACTCTCGGACACAGAATTTTCTCCCAAAAACTTATTATGTAGAGCAGCATCAGGAGCTCTAGCTGTAGGAACAAACTTGAGCAACAAGAAACTGCACTAGATCTGTAAAATTAAGAAAAGAAACATGAAAGAGTGCAACATCTAATAATCAAGATGCCCCACTTTGTCCATGCTCTTTGATATGGATCATTAGCACCTAGATGCTTTGCCTCTTTGATGATCCTCTATATTTGCTGTCCAGAACCTTGCCAAAGAGCAGGTAAGTCCCATCACATTGCGTGCATGTTGAGCTCTAGATGCTACGAAAATGCAGAAACAAGAGTCAGAATTTCCAGCCACTAAGATGCAGTTCAGAAAATAAAGAAAAAATCGTGTGAAATCCTTTTCAACACTTTGACAATAAGACATCACAGCCCCCGCGCATCGATCCAAACTGACTCCCAGCAGATGTTTGGATCCATCATCTGATACAGCTCTCAATGAGCCAACAAAGATCATGGGGCTTGAATGCATCCTGTAAGAGTTGAGGAGCTTCCATAACAGCAGCAGCAGCAGGCGGCAAAGCCACTTGGTCCTCTCCTATTCAAGCTTAAGGCACTGGCCTCCAGGAGGCCAAGTGGTTAAAAACAGCAATTGCCAACTGCATACTCAGTTGTTGCAGATTTAATCCAGCTTGTAAATTCAACTGTCAATGGAAGAGTTAATCAATTAAGTCCCCTCTGCTTAAAGATGTACCTTGCTACCAATGTGGCTCTGTAGCTTCGAGCCAACTTACACCTTTGCTTAATGCAGGATTATACTCTTACCCGACCCCACCATAACAAATCAAGGAATAAGTAAATCTGTGAAAATTATCTTAACCTGCAAACCAATTATAAAGGAGCAACATATTAACCTGCATTATTCTGAAGTAAAATTCTGCACATGAGGAAAAATCATGGCTTCAAGTTGCCATCATCTATTAGGACTACCAAAGCACTGAAGGAACCATGGGTGTCGATGCCATTTGACCAACCCAGACAGAATACAAAATTGAAAACTTTCCCTCTACCTATAAAGAAAAGTAAAAGAAAAATATATCCACTCAAAAAGTAATAACTCATTGAGCTGCTGAGAACATGTGCTCGAAGAAATTGATGAACAAGAGTGAGCTAATTAAAACAGAAGCATGTAGGACAAAAATAATTAAGCCCTTCAATATGGACCTCAAGCCTTCTTTTCTCTATTCCCCTACAGTCAAACCAAACCCAAATTTGTAGTCTTTCTTCATGTGATCAATCTGCAAGCAGAAATAGCAGAAAACCAAAGGATAAATTATTTTTTTTCAAGAAAAAAGAAGGTTCTGATGAACAAAGACTAATATTTCCATAATAAAACAATAAATGTCACAAAAACGACTGATTCTTGATGTGAAACTTAGCCTTTTGTACTCCACCCAGTACATGACATTATGCCAATTTGAGCAGACCCGGCAAGAGGTAACTCTAAACAAATTTCAGCTCAATAATCAAACTATCTACAATATTTTGCCCAGAATGGTTCACCACATAATTCCCAGACCAACCAAAATAATGTGATACATTATACGGTTAGCCCGGATGTAAGTCCCCATCCTCATTGCATATGTTTTAAGAAAAAAGGATAAGAACCCCTTCCTTTTTCACTTTGAATAGACATGCCTATTCTGAGTTTCCAAATCAACCGGACTGAAACCATAAGAGGCACAAAGCATAGGAAGCATCAATTGACAAACAGATTCTCACCTCAGCAGAAAGAATAAAATTCAGACCCATATTCAACCGTTCTTCCAGGAAAGCAGATGTGCAACCATTGGAATCAATCTTCCCTCTGAGACGACACTGCAACCAAAAGTTTCATAGTCCATGAATTTCCCATCTTCTCTTTTCTAACGGAGAGAAATCTTTCCATACTCACAAACTAAAAGAAAACAGGAGTTGAATCTATGGTTCCATTGGTCAAAAAGCTAGGTTTATACAATCTGGTAATTTTTAAGGGAGACAAACAGAAAAGAGAACATATCAGCAAAGTATGGAATACTGAAGTAGCTGATTCTGTCTTCTTGTTTTTCCTTGTCTATTTTTTATTGGTTTTCATATTTCCCCTTTCCAAACTCATGAACCAAGAAAAAAAAGATTGGGGGGGAGGGGGGGGGAGCCAATTGGGCCTCAGAAGACTTTATTTTAGCCCATGATTGTGTACTATGGGTCTTGGGCTTTGTAGTGTGGGGTTTATTAATGTAATGGGCCTCTTATAATAAAGTGGGGGTAAAGTTAATGCATGAAATTAGTAATTAAGTGTTTGACTAAGATTAGAATACTTAATAGGTTTTAAGAGCTCTGTTTTGAGCCTATTTCCTTTAAATCAGTATACGAAATGATTAAGAGTCATTTTATGAGTTAATTTAGAAATGTAATTCTAGATTGGTAGGAAACCAATTAGAACCAATAACCAGGATCTGCTATGGATTGGGAAAATCGGCTAGGTCAAATTATGTGAAATTATGAAATTAGGGTTAGGGTTTGATGGGCCTAGGGTTAGATGTTAGGGTTAAGTTAGGAGAGTGCATTATATGGGAGAGAAGAGATGCTGAAAGTTCTAGTTAAATCAGATCACTAAATCTGAAATTATCGAGGAATCCTAGTAGAAATAGGATCGAGGGGTAAAATGGTAATTTCAAACAATCGGCTGGATAGATGGTAATGAAATTTGAATCAAATCTCTCGTAGGGCTTGAGGAAGATTCAATCATAATTTCAGAAGGTTCTAACGGTTACATTTGGCTGGGCAGAATTCTCACGAAAATTATCTTGCATAGTTGCATGTGACCTTCTACAAAGGAAGAAAAATTGCATAATTTCAATTTCAGACTTACTAGTTGTTTGAAAATATCTTGAACCTTGCAGAGAAATTCCAGGAACTGAATATGTTTCTTCAAGAGATCAGCTATGGTAGAATTGAAACTTGAATGGAGCTTGATTGGAGATCGATGGAGGGGGTTGGGGAAGGGGATGGCTATCTCAACTCACCCTGGGCATCTCACCCAACCTATCTTAGGATTTTTAACAAAGGTTAAAGCCAATATTTCATTAATCAAATTCATGTTTAATGCTAGCCTTCCTTACAAACTTATATAGAAGACTCAAAAATAGGCTTAGACACTAAAAAGGAAATGCCTAACCCTATCCTTGACTAATAAGGTAACCCAAATTGACTAAGAAAGTAAAATAATAAAGAAGCAGACTCAAAATAGGACTCTAACTAAACTAATAAACTAAATCCCGTTTTCCTACTTTCTACCCATATTTTAGGCCCATTGAGCCCATTACAAAATAAACCCATGGGATCAAAAGCCCATCAAATATATAACCCAACCCAAAGCCTTAGTTCCACTAAAATAAGCCTTTAGTGACTTATTTACATCATTTAGGTAATTATATATGTAATACATCTCTCATCAATAGGAGATGATTTGAGTACAGAAATATGAGTTTTTTTTTAAAGAGATTTCAAGCTGTTGAACTTGGCATACAGGATTGGTAACCCATACTTGATTCCTTCTCACCTCCTCTCTTTTTTTTTTTTGGCTAACAAGGGTGCCCAGACCTTCGGCCCAACTAATCCCGCGGGCATGCACATATGCCTCTACACACACGCATTGGATCAGCACAGGATCCTATGAGAACCATAGAAGTATCCTACGGTTTCAAAATTCCATCTTTTTTCCTCTCTTCTTCTCCATTTATAACAAGGTTAGGTGAAACCATTATCTTGTCTCTTCATATCCATTTCTAATTATGATTAAATTCTTAGCATAAAATCTTATCTTTTTCTGGTTTCTTGAATCCCTACTCCAACTAGGGATTTTCTGAAACTTCAAATTTAACCATTGGATTTCAGTTCTGCTTCCATACTTAGAAATTAGTTTCTGTTCTAAAGTATCCTATGGTTTCAAAATTCCATCTTTTGATAGATTTCTGGTTTTTCATATTTCAAGTCTAACTTCAGTCAACTTGATTTTCAAGTTTTGTGTTCATTATCTGATTTCATATTTCTCGTTATCAATAGAACTGGTATGTTTTGCTGAAACTGGTTTCTAAATTGGATTTTCTGAAATCCCCATCGATTCTCAGAGTTGGGAATTCCTTCTTCAAATAGGAACTGACCATTGGATCATCCCTTGATCCTGTGTTATTAAAATTCTTCGGAAATCTGGTTTTATTCCTTACGTGCAATCCTGTCACAATCTTATCTCCCACTGGATCTCACTGATTCGAGATTAGTACTGCATTAAAACGCCAATTCAGAAAACAACAATATTCATATGCTTATAATGCATATTTTAATAAGCAATCATGTCAATATTATTAGACACTTCTAATACTGGCTTTAGTTCAATTTTCATTGCAAGTACGTCAGATGCAGATGATCCATTATTTGTCCTTGTTTTGTTTTTCGGTGGCAGCATTAATGCATAAAGTTAGCATAGCTTCTTAGGAAGCTATCCAGCTACAATTCCAAATGTGTGAAAGGAGTTTAATGCACCAAGTGTCAAGAGGGAGGATCAGTAAGTACATAACATAACCGTACATGAGGTGCTCTCCCACCCTTTTCCTCGTCCAATTTAGCCAAGGCGTCTAAGTGATTTAGTCTTTCCAGGTGAGGTGATGCCTAAATGATGCCTAGACAATCAACTTCACTCATCAAAGCTGTACCCTCTAAACCTGTTGTCAATTACACTAACCCTGCTCTGACATTCCACCCTATCTAGGCAATTGAGAATAAAAAGTATCGTATCTGGTTTACCGTTGAACTTTAAACCAGACTCTTAAACAAATATTCCCTGGTCCTGCTCCAAACACAGTATTGAATAAAAAAGATTACCTGTCGTAGGATGTAATCATAACCAAAACTTGCTGTAACATCTCTTGACATGTAGTTGTACATAAAATCTGATGCAAGAGAAACCTGCAAGGCTGACAGCAACATAAGACGACAGTATACAATGCATACAACACTGGTCACAAGAAATTCTTCAATGCAGACTCGCTTACCTTCTCAGATACCTTCTGGACATAGCTAAGAGCAACCATGCCTGTGCTAGCAACTTGCCCAGTAGCAACCTACAGGGAGGAAATCAAATCTTTTGAGAGTAAAACATTATCCTTCTCTTAACAACAGATTATGGATCTACTGAATGCGTTGTAATAAAATTTGAACACATAAAAATCATTTGTTCCTGTTTCTTATGTCCTGTCCACTTTTAAAAAAAAACTCAAGGAATCCACACTTGGTGTGGGCAACTACAAACATTCAACGATGAATAAAAGGAGCATCTGATATCTACCCCCCAAGCAATTCAATTTCAATTGCACTAAATAAAGTTGTGGTGAACATTAACAATCAGATGGCAGAGCGGGCAAGAGAGTAACTCCCAATAGATGCAAATTATAGGGCCTAGAATATTTCCACATGAATTTAAATCGCAAATGCACCAACTAAAGCCAAAACCAGCACTTGTACAGGAGAGAGTCAGAAAATTGCTAGAACTGAACCAACTTAAGTCCAATTAGACTGAAATCAAAATAGAAATCCAGTAAGACCCAATGGGCATTTCAACTAAGGAAATATGGGCTGAGTGCAATCTGGGAGGACCAATTTCTGGTCAAATTTCAATGGTTACATAAGAAAGGGATTAATGAATGTTAAAGTAGCAATTATCTTAAAGAGAAGCAACCCAAACAAAAGGGAACAAATAGGCACAAACAGGAACTTGAGAATTCAAACCAAAATTTATGTTTTGATCCATGAAAAATCTGCCACTGCAGTACTGTTCTGTAAATTAATGACAAGCTCAGAAAATAGTAGCAGAATTTGAACTGAAACAAAAGTGATAATCCAACCTTGTGCATGACTAAAAAGATAGCCAGATTGCTCTTTTCTTGGTTAATCAATGCAATTTCTCTTACCTTATAAAAAGAGCCAAAGAAGTCCTCCCGTGTGCTATAAGCGATGGAGAAAAGTTGCTACTCGTCAGAAAAATGTAAATGGAGTAGAGAAGAATAACAGCAGTGACAGCAATGTATATCCCCTACCTCATTGGTACCAGTGATATCTCTATTGCCAATACCATGCCCAGAATGAGCACTCCACTAATTGTTGCATTCCTCTTAGACATGCAATCCAAGACCTGTTAGAGGCCGGAAAATTTGAGTTGAGGCCTAGACAGCAACAATCAGCTATGATCACCAATCCTTTCCTACATATAATACTGTCAATATGTTGCATGGGGATTCTTCAGGGTCTGATCCCACCTCCGTTAGGTCAGTGACGTCCCCACTATTAGGAAATAAAAAGCATCTGACTGCACGCAAATACAGAGCTTTGCTCAGGCCTGTGGCCAAGACTGCCAAAACCACTCTGAAAACATGTCCTCCGAAGAAGAAGCAAAATTTGACTAAAGCTGACCAGGAACAGCTTTTGGACGTCGAGTGTGAAGAGATTATGCGTTTGGAAAGAATTGCCATTAGATGGGATAGCAGAATATCCACCGTATGGTTTTGACCTCAACACATTGCCTTGATCACTTCCACCTCCCCCAACAATTCCTAGGACAACCTTATTGAGGATACCCATACAATCATACCATTCACCATCATACCATCCAAGTTCACCCATACAATCGTACCATTCACCATCATACCATCCAAGTTCACCCATACCAGCGTACCATTCACCATCATACCATCCAAGTTTACCCATACAATCGTACCATTCACCATCATACCATCCAAGTACACCATACAATCATACCATTCACCGCCATACCATCTAAGTTCACCTCCATTACCCCTTCATACAGACTCCCTAAAAAAAAACCTTCACCAAAGCATACGGATATCAACCGCTTTACTTTTGGGGGCTCACAATGTCATCCTCTCCTACATATGATCTACATGCTCCATCCCCAGTTTCATCAACCCAGTCTGTGGCCATGATCCATTTCAGTAACGACCAAGTTCCAGAAACAGATCCCACCTTACACATCAAACCAATCCTAACACCACCCTCGAACCCTAAGGCAATTCTGAGAGAGAAGGTCAAACTGGTATGGCAACGTGATCTTCCCTCCGAGATTCACATCAATATTTGCAATCTCCTACGAGGAATATTTGAAAAAGAAATGAAGGCAAGGCAAGTTCCACCCTTCCAAGGTCAGTTTTCGCGCTAAGAAAAACAAAGCAGAAAGGTTATTGGTCTGTGTATACTGTGCAAGGACTAATTGGAATGGAAAGACTCGGGACGGTGGACAGTGTTGTGACCATAGTTGTCTAGGCGTCCAGGTGCCTTGGACACCTAGTTGGTGTCCCCTTGATTTTGGGCCCTCTCCAACGCCTTGGGTCACCTAAACGCCGTGACAACTATGGTTGTGACCGTGGCCGAGGTATTGCTTCAAGGAATAAAATGGATAAACTAGACTTCCGCAAGGATGGCATAACGAACCTAGGGCGGAGCGCATCCTTAGCAAAGTTTGGTTTCACCAATTATGAGATTGAGCGTCTAATTTACCGACAAGGCTCTAGACACCCATGAATTAATTGATAATGATGTGGTAGCACTAACTCGAGATATTCAGCAGTTGCAGTAAGGACCAGTGTCACACTGAAGGTCCCCTTTTATTGAGACTCCTTTTGTTTCATCTAGTATCCTTTTGTAACTCTCAACTGGCGTTCTCATTCCACCAGTATATCAATGTAATCTTACTTTGTCAAATATACATCTTTTCTTACGTATCCTTCAAGTTTGAACCAAGGTTATAAACTTGGGTTTTGACCAGCCAGAAACCGAGATATGGTCGAAACCAGTGATTTTTTCCCAGCCAACTCAAGTTGGTGGTTTCAAGGCTCAGAAATGCTTTTTTTTATTTGATTTTTTATATACAGCCTATTTTTTACATTCTAAACACAATGCATGAACTATTTTCACCCCAAAAAAAAAATCAAAATGGGACTTGTGGTTTTTGACCCAAGTTTGATAGTGTATATTGTTCTTGGACATTGGTTGGAAACCAATGCAGACACTTATCTTTAAGTAAATGGTTTTATATTTGTTATTTCATTTACTTAAGATACTATTCATAAATAAGCAAATACCCCCTTTTGAATCCAATAAAAAAAGTTAAAAAACCAAATTTCAAAAGGATAAAAAGTCAACCCCCCTGTTCAAGAACAAAAAACTGAATTTTTGGCGGTAGGTGCAATTTTCAACTTTTTAATGCTGGGGTTTTTCTCAAATCTAAAAATTTCATAAATCTTAATATGGTAAAACATTGTTAAAAACCAAAAATGCGGTAAAATATTCATTTGTTTTGAAATCAAAAAAATATTTTCATTCAAAGCTATTTTGACAGCATTCACGCATACCAAATTAGGTTTGATCGGAACATAGCTCCTTCAACATACATATTTATGCCTAATATCATTTAGGTTTTACAACCCCGTAAAGACCTCCTAGGCTGAATGATGATGAGATTCCCATTGACAGCCTCGTGCTCACCCAGCTATGACGGAACTTAATTAGCAAAGCTACGATATCCCGAGGCCTAAACTACGTTCGACCTGATTCTCAAACCATTCAGGATACAAAGGCAGCTTGATGAAGTTACAGTCAAGTTTGGTCCATCTTTAAAAAAAAAACATCATCCATTATCATTACTTCCTGTATTCCACAAGTTAGGATTCGACTTTCAGTCCTCCATCACATCCATCATTTCTGCTTCTGAATTCCTCTGTCAACATCCCCTTCTTCCAAGATCTTCAGTAACAACTGGTAACACAAAAGAGAAGTGTCTGCCAAGATCAGAATCAGGGAATTTTGGATCTGTCCTTGAGTCACCCAACCAGGTTGTGTGACTCCCTCATGACCAATAATACAGGAGCAGATACACAACACAGAAGAAATACACAAGAATACAAGCAGTGGAGTCTTTCATTTAGAGGATGAAAGAAAATGAAAAGACGGTGTTACAGTCTGGGTCAGATATCATTGGGAGAATGATCTATCCACCCACCTTATTCATAGCCACCCTATATCCATCACATCTCATTTACCCATTCCAAGTGGTCCGATGAGCCCATACCGGTAGCAGGGATTTGCGCAATGCGCTTAGATGAGAATTTGTGCCCTACAAGGGCGGGGGAAAAGAAAGGAAAAAAAAAGACAGAAGAAAAGAAAATTATTGAGTGGTTTGTCCCTTTGGTCATCCTTCCCTGGTAGAGATGTCCAAAGAAGTCACAATACTACATAGCATGTTGGATTGCTTTTCCATTTGCCCCTCTACGGTAGGATTGTGTTTCCCTTTCGCACGGGCATTGGACTGCACTGAGTACATGCACTAGAATTGTGTTTCCCTCTTGCATGTGGCACTTTCATCTCTCTCCCCAATAAGTGACTATGCATTAGGATTGTGTTTCCCTCCTGCATAGCATGTTGGATTGATTTTCCAGTAGCACCTTTGCGTTAGGATTGTGTTTCCCTTCTTTACGGCATCGGACTGCTCTCCCATTTTACAGTCGAGCATACGCACAAGGATTGTGTTTTCCTCTTGCAAATTGCATCCCCTAGAGTCACTCACATTAGGATTGTGTTTCCCTTCTGCATACCACAGTAGTTTGCTTCTCCATTCGCACCTCTATACTAAGATTGTGTTACCCTTTTTGCATGTTGCACTGGATGGTACCCGTTCTCCTATTTCCCTAGGATCATCTGCGTAGGATAAGATTATTTCCCTATAGTATTCCCCTAGGTCGTCCCTTCTCATGCTCAGTTGCTTAAGACAGGATTATTCCCTTAGCATCTGAAACTTCATACATAGGACGGGATTATTTTCCTATGGCACACCCCTAAATTTCATCTCCCTAGGGTCATCTGCGTAGGACAAGATTTTTCCCTACAACTGCCCTCTGGGATCAATTACATCTCTTTGCTTGCTTGGGACAGGAACATTCCCTTGGCATCGTGCATATGACAGGATTAATTCCTTACTTCACTTCCCCTGGATTATTTTTCTCCAAGTCACTTGTGTAGGACAGGATTGTTTCCTTACAACAGCCTCTTGGACCAATTACATTCTCCTCACTTGCTTAGGACAGGATCATTCCATTAGTATCTGAATCCTTGCGCATAAGATAGGAATGACTCCGTATACCTCTCTTCCAAAAACCATTCTCCCGGAGTCTCCCGCGTAGGATAAGATTTTTGCCTAAGATCGCTCCCTAGATCCTCCATTTTCTTAGGACATGAATATTCCCTTAGCATCTGAATCCCTGTGCATAAGATAGGATTGATTCCCTATAGCATGTTTCCTAAAAGTCACTTTCCTAGGATTGTCTGCGTAGGACAGGATTTTTCCCTACAACGACCCTCTAGGTCATTTTCCTTCTTCACATGCTTAGGACAACAATATTCCCTTAGCATTTGTACCCCATCCACAAGATAGGAATGTTTCCCTATAGCATGTTGCTTCCCCAGGAGCGCCTGCGTAGGATAGGATTTTTCCTACAGCAGTCTCCTCTCTGAATTACCCCATTTCCCTTCATTTGCTTAGAACAGGATCATTCCCTTGGCATCTGAACTCTGTACGTAGGGTTTTTCTTTTTCCCTGGGATTTTTCCCTACAACACTTCCCTTGATCATTCCCCTGGAGCGTCCACATAGAACAGGATTATTTCTGAATAGCAACCTCCCAAATATTTGTCTCCCCTCTTTTGCTTAAGACAATATCATTCCCTTGACATCTGAACTTTGTGTTTAGGACAGGATTTTTCCCTACAGCACTCCACTAAGTATACCGGGTTGACAAAATTGAGTCATTTCTTTGATTTTCATCCACTGCATGCAATCACTCAAAGAGGCATTCTATAGACATTGAACTTTGTCATCCCAAAACATTCCCCCCCCCCCTTGCTGCTAGTGATTGGAGCCCAAAACAACTCTTAAGAATTTTTTGGCAGAAAATGACCATTTTGCCCCTGGAGTGACTAGTGTCCAAATATTGTCAAAATGGGTGAAAACTTTCTAAATAGCATATTTCTATGATATGAAAGTGTCCGAAATTTTGTGCAAATCAAACACTATTTGGCCATCATTCTATCAAACCCTAATTATGTGAGGGCCGCCCGCTTCGGGCACAATTTTGCCTGTGTTCCTAGCCAAATTTATGGTTGACCTAATGATCTTTGCATTATTGGATAATACTTTCAAAATATTTTATGAAGATATATGGATCGTCAAAATCTGACAGTAAGAACCTCCGGAAGTCTCCCCATAAGAGGCGATTGATGCGGACCCTACAAGGGGCCCATTTCTTGAGCCCTTGAGAGCCTGCCATGTGGCAGCTTCTCCAAGGGTGCTTGGGTAGCGCTGCCCAACCTCTAATGGAGATGCCAAAGTCTCTATTGAAAAATTTGGCTCCTCCTCTCTCCTCTCATATTTCTATAAATACGGCTATGGGTCCTTGGTTGAAACAGACCTCAAAGCTCCTTTGCACATCAGAATTCTGATTTTTTCCGGACAGTCCCTCGGTGCCCCAACCCCTTAGAGAAGATCTATAATCTAGGGGGAATCACAGAAAAATCCAATGAGAATGGAAATTCACAAAAAAAAATCCCCAAAATCCCAAAGTGTTCTAGAAGCTCCGAATTTCACCCGGTAAGCCCATTTTCAGCCCCAAAAATGTATTTCTCTCTCTCCACCCTTTTTACACGTAGTTACTCAGATTTCTGTATAGATCAAAGATATGTAGTTCCTTTTGCCTAATTGTGCACCCACGTTGGGGTTTTCTGACCCTAACCCAAGCTTTTTCCTGCATGATGTAATATGTCATGTAGCTTACTTTATATACCATTACCATGTTATATTAGCATTATATACTTGCATATGTACTCCCAAAACCCCCAACATGCCGTCTTGATGCTGGCCTTTTTGCGATCCACCATTAGGCTGCCAACTTTCCAATAAGGATCCAATAGATATCTGAACAATGTCATCAGGCCCAACCTTTTTAATACCAATGATAAAACCCCTATGGCGGTCAAAACCCTAAGAATGAAAGAATCTTCCCAGTCATGTACCAAACTGCAGTTGACATGATCCCTATCTAGGGTATGTAGGAAGCCTGACCAAGTCAGCTTCTGTCATATTCATTAGAATCATGCATAAATTATTTATACATCATAGTTATATACATTTTCATTCATATTCATTAGAATCATACATACATCATACATCCCACATGCATATACATGCGCACAAACACATACATACATTCATACCATGATCCTCATCCCCCGTATGTCATCTCATAAATGCATGTTGAACTATGCTTAACCTGATTCCTCAACCATTCGGGATATGTAGGTAGCCGGATGACCTTAGGCTTTGGTTCGGTAACTCCCCCATCTACACATATCCCCCCCCCCCAATATAATTCTTTGAATGCATATATATTGCATTCATACAGACTCTACAGTAGGTCAATTTTCATACAAGCAGTATTATCATGCAAGCATAGTATCTAGGTTTAGTTAGCAAGACAAATTAACCTACTAGTTTGGTCTACATAAGGGGGGGGGGAAAAACAATCATCGGACGGGCATGGTTGGGTGCCTAACTCCTTCCCAGCCCGTAAATTTGGCACTTCCCAGAGATCTGAATTTATCAATGCCTTATCCATTAGAATTAATTCACTCCCCTGAGAGGGGGAGGCATTTATGGGTCCTAAACCCTGATCTAGGTGGCGACTCCAAAAGAAATTAATACAAGGAAAAGAAATACTAGTGCATGTAGGACTTTGCCTATCCCTCTTCCCATATACGATCTCACAACGGCTCCAAAAGAGAGGTAAGCCGGGTGAGGGAAAGCAGAAGTGGCCCCCCAACAGGGATATACATTGCGTCGTCCGCGACCATCGCCAGGACACAAGCATTCTTATTCCCCCACAGATATGTTACCCGATACAGAAACTTAAAATCACCCTCCGATATGTTACCAGATACCAAAACTTAAAATCTTGAGAACAAGAAGCATGAGCACTCAAGAAATTAATGACAGATGAAAAGAAAATAATAGTACCATCTTGTCTGAGTTGTATCGAGCAGCAAAACCAATACCAGACTTCCTATGTTGACCAGCCCAAAAGACTTCACTGCCCAAGGATAAATGAGGGGTAATGCTCTGCAGATAAGAAAAAAGACACACTTTCAGTAGATTGAAAAAGAAAGACATTTCACACACACACACACACAGGGGAGGGGTTGATACGCACAGTGCCTTATTTTGCTGAATCAACATTCAAAAAACTACTAGAAATATTAGAATTCCACTTGAAAAGGCAATAAACATTTCACCAACAATGTCACCAGTGATGAACGCTTGAACAAGCAAGCCTCTTAAATGAAAGCATATAATAGGCATAATCTGAAAATAGAAGGGTAGATGTAGGGAACCATCAATCTCTCTCTTACCGATTCTTCTCATTACTTGAGGACTTCCTACTAGTTGTTAACTAAGACTATGAGGATGCATAAATTACTGCAGGCTTCAATCCTCTTAAACACCAGCAGATCACACAAAATGACAAAAAACAAGTCAAACAGGAAAACTGCTCCATCATTCACCAAGGATGGGTATATTATTGATTGAAATTGGCTTCTTTTAAAACAATGCTTTTAAATAGATTAATACCAGTTAGAATTTCTCTAATATTTTTAATATTCAAAGGCATCCTCCACAACCCCAGCATTCAGGATTTCTGTTTCCAGTTGTGAAATTAATAATAAAACAAGTAAATGAAACATTACTTTCTATTATTTCCCCAACTTCAGCGAAGATAAAGTCACCTCAAAGCATCTATCCACCACAAACCAATGTACTTTAACAGTCCGATTAATACCCAAAAATGGGATCTCTTCCATCCAATAATAAGTGAAACAACTTTAGAGCATGAACTGGACCATGGGAACATGAAATTTCTAAAACATGAGGGGAGAAAAAAAACAGAACGAAAGATGGGTAATACATAATTCAAGAATTTCGGAATTCAACTCGAATAAGGAGAAAAATAATAAAGGAATAAAAACAGCTTAACATCTCTATAAATGTTTACATCTAAAAGTTTCTCAAGTACTTCAGATTCTAAGGCTCCACTCGGCTAGATTTTTATTCAGATGAAGTAAAACTCACATTGATAAAATGAAATGGAAACGAAAATATAAAGATCTCTTTCAATGGGGTGTTGGGTTGGAAGTAAAGTTGATGCAAAGTGATGTGAAAATATGTAGCGTCCACAATATTGAGAAAGTAGCAGTTGAAAATTTTCAGTTGTATTTGTGCAGAAAATAAAAAAGGGGAAATATCATCCCCCTCCCCTCTAAGTATCCATACTATCAAACCCCACCCCCAAGTTTTGAATAATGATAATGCCCTCCCCTACTTTTGAAAGATTCTATCAACCGTACCCTGATCGTTAAAAAACGCCATTAAGTGATGACGTGGGCATTTACAAATTTTCTAAAACCCCATATTACCCTCAATGTAATTTTATTTCAATTTTGCCCTCTTCAACCCCAAAACCCTTTTTTCATCTTCTTCCCTCAAAAACCCCTGTGTTCTTCTTCCCCCAGAATCACCATATCAAAGATCTTCAAATAAAGACAGAAGTAATCTACTTCACACCATCTCCAACTTTAGGGTTTATAGAGGTGAGCTAAATCACCTTTCAAGTCATTATTGCCCGCTTGATCCCATTTCCAGTAGTGAGAGAACAATAAAACGCCCAAGAACAGGTGGAAACGGCGGTTTGTTGAAGGTTCAGGAACTTTCCCTTTCCATCCCGCGAAATCGAAGGTCAAGAAAGTTCGAATCGCTGGATCTCTCTTCTTCTCTTCCCTTGTTTGCTTTGAAACGATCATAGTTATCAAGGTGTCGCCATGGCAACACCATGGCGTCCAAGCTCCTTGGTCGCCTTGGACACCTTAGGCACCATGGCGGTGTCGCCTTGAATTTTATCCCTCTAAAATGCCATGGTCGCTTTCCCGCTTTGATAACCGTTACAAATCCTAAGAAGAAAAGGAAAAACTAGAGAAGAAACGATAGAAGAAGAGATGGGAAGAAAAGAAGAGAACTCGATACTATGAGTTCCTCTCCCATAGTTTTTATTTATAATAATAACAAATTACATCAAAATAGGACACTCATTCCTTGACAACCAAGAAACTAAATATAATAAGAAGCTAACCCTAACTAGGAAACTAACATAAAAGCGTGAAAACAAACTAAGAAACCAAGATAGGAACAATCCCCCTATTCATGGTAAATTACCCAAACTACCCTTGCACCCCCACGGTACAGGGCCCATTCTCAACACTCCCCCTCAAGCTGGAATACACATATAGCAAAAAGAAATCTCCAGCTTGAAACAAAAGCAAAAGGTAACAATTGTAGCATCCAACAACCCATCACCAGCTCAAGCACAATGGCCACCAATCAGCAACAGTAAGTAAAGGAAATCATGTCGAATAGAACCAAATAGCAACGAGCAATAATAAGCGGTAGAGAACCCCAACTGCGATCTAAAGATCATATAACAGCAACAGCAACATCACAAAATCTTCCCAAAGAAGACAAGTAAAAGTGCAGCTTCAACAGCTACATCACAAGAAGAATCTCGCAACTCTCTCAAAGGCACCATTTCACAAAAAGGCTATTGTCTCAGAGGTACTACTACGGTACTTGTACATCATCTCGGTGCTTGTAGAATACGGATACAATTCACAAAGACAACATCTGGTTACTAACTGACCAATCAAAGACAGCATATGGTTGCTGACGAACCACTCGACGTAAGGCAGCCGTGGACCAAGTAGATAAAAGTTGTACTGTTAATGAACCAAACACATAAACTCTTAATGTTGCTGTGGATACGAGCAGATGACATGTATAGATAAAAATAATCTTCAAGAAAGAGTGACTGAAGCAAAGTCATAAATCAAACAAATTTCCAAATAATTCTTGAGCAACGCAATAACCACAAGCACCAATAATCACCAAGATAATCTCCAATCTCCCCCTCACGTGTAGCATTACACGTGGACCAATAAGATAAAGCCAATGGGAAACAGCCGAAATTGGAACTCCAAATTGATATGACTGGATCCACCATTTAATTTGTAAGTCCAATGGCAATTCTGTAAATAATTAATGCAATCTCCAAGTGATGCAAAAACCGGGTTAAAATACCCAATTGGGTTCAGTGTGGACCCACCCAAGTACACAATCGGCAATAGCAAATGGTAGAACCATAATTAACCAGAATTTTTAAGGGGCAATTGACAAATAAAGAAGTCAGGGGACATGAAGGGAATTTAGAGTAAAATAAGGACAAAGGTAGATAAGAGGAGATGATAAGGGCATAAAGGGAAACTTAAAGGAATAAAGTAACTAAAAGGAAACCAACTCATAAAGGGAAACCCATTTTGAAACATTCATCGTCTTCCTCAAGCAACCACCAAACCGTGAAAACAGGATCTCAAGGGTTTCGATAACAAGGGGAAAATACCAGAAAATCAGCCAAAATCGATAGAAACTACAAGAACATCTGCAAACGACGAGCAGCCAACGGATCTGGTATATCGAGACGCAGCAGGTCTTCAAATTTTTTTTTTTATTATCAGCAAATCGATAGCATCAATCGAAGAAAAAACCAGTAGAAACCAGAAGTAGCAGAAGGATATCGATTAGCACTATTAGAAGAAAATAAATCGTTACCGTAGGTGGTGAAACACAAACAGTGAAGGTACCATAAAAAATAGGAAGAATATCCGAGATAATCGAGCACATCTCAACCCAACGACCAGCAGGATACCAGAAATCTTTCAACCAGCAGAATTTCTTCGACCAAGAGAACACAGTCGAGGAATAAAAACAAATCAGAGGCAGTGAGACCACGATTACTTGCAACCTCCTGCAACTGTTAACCAATATGGAGAACAAAGAGAGTCCAACGGACCACGCCTCTCAAACAGAGGCAGCATACGATTGAGGAAAGCCCTCTTTCGATCACCAAACCTTGCAACACTTCCTTCGATCAGAAGTAGTTTACAAAACAAAACATCAGTAGCAGTTATCTTCATCAACCGATCATGTAGTAAATCAGCAACCCAGCGGAACAACTGTGATTAGTCACCTCAGCAGCAGAACTATAATCGATTCAATCAGATTAGGATTTTCTGTTGTAGAAGGAAATCCATCTCCAGCAATGGCAACAACACACCGATGGGCACACAAGAATCTTCATTGAAACCAAACTAAATCAGAAAACTAAAAACGACTCTCAAACCGGCAACGTTTTGAACCCAGATTGATTCAAACCATCAGCTCTGATACCATGTTACAAATTCTGAGAAGAAACGATAGAAGAAGAGATGGGGAACAAAAGAAGAGAACTCGATACTATGAGTTCCCACAGTTTGTATTTATAATAATAACCAATTACATCAAAATAGGAAACTCATTCCTAGACAACCAAGAAACTAAATATAATAAGAAGCTAACCCTAACTAGGAAACTAACATAAAACCGTGAAAACAAACTAAGAAACCAAGATAGGGACAATCCCCCTATTCATGGTAAATTACCCAAACTACCCTTGCACCCCCACGGTACAGGACCCATTCTCAACAATAACTATGGGAACGATCCTTGGAAGCAGCTGCGAGGTATGAGAAACTTGCTAATTTTTTCTTCTTCTGCTTCGTTTGCGTGTTCTTACAGAACAGAAGACAAATTTCTTTTCTTTTTCTTCGTTTTTTCCCCCTACCTGATTTCAACTTCGGGATTGCTTTAGTTCAACTGTGAGGATTTGTATTGTTATATGTAATTGGAGATTTTATTGAAGTTCACTTGATTTAACAATTTTGGATTGAGAACCACTAAAATTGTTGGTATTCTTCATTTTTATTGTTGCAGAAGGGTTTCAATGTTTTTTTTTTCACTGTTACAGTGAGATAGAAGGGAAAGGGAAGGTGGCTTTGGGGTTTCAGTGGGGTCGAAGGAGAGGGAGATGGAGAGTGACGCAGGTTTTTACCGGAAAAACCAACATAGTCGATCTGCTTGGCTATGGTGGTTTCAATCAGTGGGTTTTGAATGCAGAAGAAAAGAAAAGAAAAGAAAAAAAAAAAAAAAAAAGTTAGAAAACCAGAAGGAGGGTAATATCGTCTTTTGAACTGCTGTTTTAACACCGTTAGCCACTTAGGGTATGGTTGATAGAATCTTTCAAAAGTAGAGGAGGACATTATCTATTTCAAAACTCGGGGGTAAGGTTTGATATTATGGATACTTAGGGGGGAGGGGGAAGATATTTCCCCAATAAAAAATGGTTATTTTAGGCAAATACTATCCAATGAAGAAAAAAAATGCAGGGCCAACAAAAATTTGCATTCCATCCAAACACATATGGTTCAGTTTGGAGTTTCCACGCCTATTTCAAGTCTAAGTTTTATCATTTGAAGGCAAAATAACCCAGCTCACCCTATTTTCCATTACTGAAAGCATTATGAAACTTGACCATAAGGTGATGTACAAAGATGAGGACCAAGAAATTGATGAAGTCCACCATTCTCCTGGAAATTTTGTTGACAGATATAGGGCACATAATGGACAATTTGAAAGCTGACTGCTAAGTAACAACGATAACCAAGTTTCAAAGAAAATAATTAGTACATTACACTGAAAGTAAAATTGCAAAGAATACAGCTTGATACTTAGAAATCAAAATTCCTCAATCCTCCAAGTAGAAACCCAAATTTGTCACACTGATGGTGCATCGTAAATAAGATATTTCTTACCTGGATGTAACTAGCTCCAAATAAAGCACCATTTCCCAATTGGAATTGAGTCCTGTAGTCTTTACCCTGCACAAGAAGAAAAGAATAAGTTCCTTACACTTAAAAGTACTCAAAACTGGAATGGTATTAGATAGTGCTGCAGTCAAACCAAACTTCAAAAGACGCAATCATAGGGTCAAATACGTGAATCAGGTAGAAGACACTTGGTTCTCTCTTCAGATATAGAGGGATCACATGCCAAGCAATTGGCCACCAAGAAAAAGGTAATGATATACAACAGCCTGGTTTTCAGATTTCCAAGGCTGGACTAAAGGGAAAGGTGGTGGGAAAAAGTTGAGAATTGATTTGCGCTTACAGAAATAGAAGAGAATAGGAAGGAATAAGAAAAAAATATACCGTTTCAGGTCTGTGAACAGAAACCTTGAGAAACAAGAAGAAGAAAGAAAGAGAAGAGATAAAGGAGAAAAAACCATGTGACAACACCTCAGACACAAACATGATTCTTTATTCCACCAAATCTCACTAAACCTATAGGATTACATCCTTTATAGAGACTCACATGCAAGAAAATAGAAGCTTACTAACTACTCTAGGACTCCTAACTTGACTTCCTTCTTAAAGAGAAAGAAACTTTTAGACTTCAGATTTTCTGAATGAACATGAGACTCGTCTAAGAAATAGAAACTATGCTTTCTAAAACAAATTTCCTAACTAAACAACTTATCCATCTATCCCCACAAACTAATGACTGCCAAAATAAAAGGAAAACCTGTATCTTAATAAGCCATGGTTTGACCTTTACTTTCGGCCCATAAATAACAACCACTGTCTTGACTAGCAACCGCATCAAGTAATAAGCGAAAGACTGACATAACAATCAACCAAAAATAAGAGAACAACTGCTCAAATAACTTTTTACTGGATTCTAGGAATAACCAAGAATTGTTTCAATAAGTACCACACCAACTTCAACTGCAGGCCAAGACCTGATATTCTAGATTCAAAAGAGATCCGTAACTAACATATCACACCCTAAAACAGCAGCTACAGAAGAAAGTACAAGCCTGGAGATTGAATTGAAACAGAAAACAACAATGCAGAATTCTTTTGAAGTATGAGAGCAGTTACAAGGTGCAGGAACAAAGTAATGAAAGCTTGGGTCTGGCCTATGGCAATTGTCACAAGAATTCTGCAACATGTTATATGGATAAAATTCATTCTCACGTCAACAGTTGGCTTTGGGCAACTGACTGTTGGATTAGTTGTACACCTCTTGGATTAGCCGCGTGTCAACTTTCAGACTCAAATTCAAGTGAAATACACTTCCATGTATGTCCACGCATCTATGTATTTTTCATCTGTCTGTGTATGTCCATGCACCAATCCCTTAATTTTCATAGCTTTATTTTGCCACTTGTTGAACTCCGTTTAGGCTAAAAATTGAAATGCAGGCTGGGAACATTGGGTTCTGCCTGTACACAAATTTTGGGGCCCAGCTTATCTGCCTTGGGCTATTTTGGAATGACTCCAGAAGCAAGTCATGCTGGAATGTTTTGCCCTTATATTCTTCACTACCTCTAATTAGAGAACTGCCATAAACTCGTAGACTTTCCTAACAAGTGTTCCTAAAAATTAAATAAATAATCATTATTAAGAAAGTCTTACTAAAATCCTACCATAAAGGAAGAGAACCAAAAACATGTGGAAGCACTGATTCTTCCAACACCAACTCAAACTAGATAAAACTGATCTAAGTAATCAAACAAGCTGAAACAAACCTTAGCATACAACCAGTAATTAATCCCCTCCTCCTATCTAATTCCAGCAGTTGATTCATCAAATTCTTCAATTGCATTTGCTGAATGGATTCCAAAAACTAGAGAAGCCTTTTCACAATTTTGTGGTGGAACAAAAAGCTTGTATTCTTCTCAACTACCTCACCTTTGAGATAATCTCAAGAACAGTGACTTTGTTCTGTTCAGTCTCCTAGGCATTAGGGAGTGAAGTAACCGGAATATTTTAGCACTAATAACCTGGAGACTATAGCACTAATATGCCTACTCTCCAAAAGTTGACAACAATAACACTAAAGTTTCACAACAGAATTGTCACAGCAACACGATTGTCCACTTGATGCCTCTCTCAAGATTAAGCTAATATGGACAACAGATAAATGCATCGTAAGAACATGAATAAAATAAAAGGATATCAAAAGTAGGGTGCCTCACCTTGTAATCAAAATTAACCATTCCATGTGACATGTGAGGCTCCTTTGTAAGCTGTAAAGAACAATTTAAGTCATTAACCTATCACTGAAAATTTAATTATTTCCAATGAGATCAAATGCATCAATAGTTCAGAAGCTTCATTAAAACCTCAGCTACCTGAGCATTTGCCTTCAAAGTAAGATTGTCACTCAAATCACACTTCACTCTTGCATTAAGCCTCCCATCCATCATTATCCTTCCAAAAAGCATCATCTGTTGAATACCATGGATCCAGTCAAAGTTTAGAGTCATTTTTCTGATGAAAATAGCTTAATTTTAAAGCCTAAACATTTACAAGGCTATTAAAAGGTATAATAAAAGTTAATGAAAAAAAGGTTCAATCCAACACCGACCTTCGGGTCCAGGAAATTAGCCCCAAATTCATAGTGAGCAGTGGGGATTTTAATGGCCTCAGTAGATTGAGAAGGAACTTCCATAGGTCCCATGAATACACTGATGCATAGTTGCAAAGCAAATGTTTATAAGAAACAGCAGCAAACTTGGAGGAGGGAATATCTTCAAAATGGCAGCAAAACTTCGAAGGATAGAAGTTACCTGTGACTTAAAGAGAACCTCTGATTAAGTCCCTTGGTAAAATCAAAGCGCATTCCCTCAAAAAGTTCTGGCTTTAAGGACACTGTCAAACACATTAAACAGCACATTAACTCATTGATCTCTTCATTTGCGATAACTTCACTGCATTACTCAAAGGTTTCAGAGTATCAGTGCAGACAACAGGTAGACAAAAAGGTCTACCGTATAGAGGTTCTGATGGGGCTAAAATTTGTAGACGCAAAGGTCTCCTGCCCACATGTCAAGTTTCAACTCAATTGGAGTTGGCTAAGTGGCAGAATAAAGTTTTTAAAAATCCAAGGCTACCAAGATGATGCATGTTGCTTAGACTATCAAGAATGCTACATGATTGGATTTTGGGAAGTGAACAATCCAAACCATTGTATGGATATCCAATTATCAGAATTGACGCATGACCAACCCCATAACTAGGTGGGTCACTCATAGATACAATCGATGGGACACTCCATAAAAACTTTTGCCTAAAATTTTTCCCATGAATGCCATCACACATATCAGGCATAATAAATATAACGAAAGATCCAAACGAGGGACTACACAGAGCTTTACTCATCCTCTCAGTCACCACTAACAATGAACATGAACAACAACAATCTTACGCATACTACCCAAATTGCTGATTCATAATAACAATTGCTGAGCCAGATACAAAAATGGATTATTAAAGAGCAGGTTAAAATAAAGAATAACCAGTTCTGCCACTCACTCAGAGCCTCTCGGTGGATTTCTTCGTAGGGAATGGGGCAAGGCAAATTCAGATAATCTGTCCTCTCTACAACCTTGGTCTCACCATCCTTGATGGTAGCGGTGGGAGGGGCAACTCCAACAGCAGAAGCCATTTTTTACGTCGTAGAGCAGTATAGAGAAGGAATGGAAAAAGAGAAAATGAAGTGGGTGCGTGTGAAAGTCTCCGAACCAAAATTTCGGTTGTGGAGACTTGATTTGCAAGTTAAATCAATTTAGGGCAAGAAAGCAAAGGTTAGAGGAAGTAGAAAGGAAGAAGAGCAGGTCCCTGGGTTAAGGCAAAACCCCTCCCCTCGTCCGGTTGCTGTCTCTCCGCCACGGAATGAAAAGATCTGTTCGTAGAGAAAGAGAGAAGAATGGCGACAGACGGCTGGGGGTTTATGCAGGGTTTTCTACGTTCCACTCCTAGAGTCCTAGGTAGTGGGATGGTACGAGCTACACTGGTAGTGGCCTGATGTAGCAGATCAAATGGTTAAACTACCCCGCTCAGTATTTCAAAAATCGGGAATCAAATCGGTAAAAATGGGTAAGTCGGTCAATTCGTAACTGACTCGGCTGGTACCAATACTGATTTCCACGAATCTTACAGCTTAAATTGGAATCGAAATGGTGATTCCATAACCATCCTTTGTATTTTCAGTTGAATCGGACCAATTCTATAAGTGATTCCACGGCAGATTCCAGTTCCACCCCTACATTGCTAAGAACCAGTTGGATCGGACCAAACCAACTGCTCCGGTTTGAAACTGTTCTGGTATACCATGAGTCTATGAACTTGTTGGAAAGCCAGTTTATATTTGAAACTCTATATCATATGTGATATATGTGAGAATATGGAAGACTTGGTGCGCAAATGGATATCTCCTGTGATTTCATGCCCGGTACGGTTCTTTAATGCCTCTGATAAGAGGGCGGTGGACCCCACTCGGGCAAAGTGTTCGATCAAGGTTGGAATGGTCATTTCGTCCCCTTTGTTAGGGAACTATAGGAACTATACCGTGCAGAGAATCACAGGTGATAAAGATCCATTTCCACTAGCACCCTCTTCATAAAGGTATGATACAAATCTGAGGAGAACTTGACTGAATAAGCTGGCTTGTAAGGTGGGGGGATCCAAAATCATAAGAGGCCATATCAAACCACTTTCATAATCGATGCAGGATCAATCCCCCATATGACTGATATAAGACCGTAACAAGGTAAGTTCTAGGATCACATATGCCATCATCGTCCTCTCTAGACAATTGGAACACTCTTCTCAATAAGCGCCTATTAGAACTATATCAATAGTAGGCTAGATGATGACTTGACTGACATTGTAGGATTCCAAATTACTATTTTGGGATTTTAGTAGGGGTGTCAAAAAAACCCGACCAACCCAAATCCGCCCTAAGCCCGAACAAGGTCGGGTCGGGTCTAGGTTGAGCCCTCAACCCTGGTAGGGCCAGCCCGACCCTGTATTATATATTATATATTTAAAAAATATAGAACAACGATTAAAATTATTCAACCATTACCAATTGGTCAAAGGTTTGAGTCTAGTAATAGCTTGTTTCTGAAAAATTATGTGTGTTTTATAGCTTGGGTTATGTTAAGTGGGTAGATTGAGTGGGCTTTGTTAGTTCCACAAGCTCATGGGCAAAAATATTCAGGGTCAACAAGGCCGAGTCGGGCTTGGGAAAACCCTGCCAAGGTCGGGCTGGGCTTGGGTTTAGGTTAAGACTCCTAAGGTTGGGTTAGGGTTTAGTGCAAGTCCGACCCAGCCCGACCCGTTGATACTCCTAGATTTTAGGCTCGATTTCTCAAGTCTTCGACGAAGCTTATTTGCCTAAGAAAGCTCAGGGCTTAACCCTAACCCTCATCAATCTTACCTCGCTTGTCGAATCATAAACAATGTCTTGGTTTTTAATAAAGTTCAAAATAAATTAACTTCTTGGAATTCATCTTTGATGACGCAACCAGGAAGATCTATAATAATAAAATGGGATCTTGGATCCATGCGTACCTTTTTAACTTCTTGTTTTCTTTTTCCGAAGACAATTTGCCCTCCATTTGACTCTTTTAGTGCCAGGTCTTGGCGAGGGGAGTCTTTTGGAACTAAGGAACCTTCTTTGATTTCTTGGACGGAGTTTCGTAAACCGAAAAATTGAGGAGGGTTGAGATTTAGGAAGAGCTCTACTAATAATGAATCCCTTTTTCTAAGGCTAAGAAGGAGACTTATGACAAATCCTAATGCTTTGTGGAGTCAAATACTCAAGACTAAATATTTCCCTAGTGATTGTATTCTTAAACTGGATTTTGTGCCAAGCAAAGGCTCCTGGATGTGGAAAATTATCTCATATTATTCCTCAACTTCAGAAGAGTGTTTGTGGGAAGATTGGTACAGATGATTTGATTAATATTTGGAAGGTTCCATGGATACCTTACTAGCCACAGTTGTTCCTAGGGTCAATTGTAATCTCGATTTCCTCATACTCCTTAGGGCCTCTTTAGTATCACTTTTCATTTTCATCTTGGTTTATTTAAAAAAAAAATTACTAAAAGCTATTTTGATAAAAAAATAAAAAACTGTTCGGTAACTACTTAGTCTGTCACTTCTCCCCATTTAGATTTCTTATTTTGTTCCTACACAAAGAATGGGGTCTTGACCATAGTTAGTAAGTTCGGGAATGGCAATTGAACGGGAACGAATACGTACGGCAATTAAACGGACTAGACGGTAATAATACTTTTAAAAAATCCGGCTTCATAAAACACATATGGTAATAATACGATACGCATTTAATATGTGTATAATACGGCATAGACGGTAATAATACTTTAAAAAAAACGTGCATATATTCATTATATAACATGCATGCACCACCTAATTAATAGTTAAAGTTGACTAGTTGGTCACACGCACAGGAAAATTACCAAAAACAAATTAATTTAAACAAGAAATTGGAGATCTTGTACTCACAGGTTTTCAAGAATTCGATGGCAATCAAGCTTTCTTGAATTGTCGGCATGTAAGATTTCTCTCACAGGCTGAAGTTCCAGAGCTGCAAAATTTTTTTAGAAACTAATTAAGCATTGGAAATGGAAACTCTCATTTTCTAGATCTAAAAATTTAAAATAGAGGATAAATAATAAAGGGGGAGAAAAAAAGATAAAGCTAAAACAAAGGGATTCGGTGAATAAGCTTACCTGGTGAGCAATTCAGAGATGGGTGACTCGAGAGGATGGTGGAGCGATCGATCACCATTGGCAATGCGTTGGATCTCATGGGTGATGACTGGTGTCTTTGATTTTAAGGTTTACCAGTGCATTTTAGGTCAAGATCGAAGCCAAAACCTTCTCTTCGATGGGCGTTCTTGGGTGGCAGTGGCGTAGACAGAGAAATCACGGTAACGGAGATGGGGAGGATGATTGGAGATGGAGGGGGGCTGCCGTTGCTGTTTGCCTTCTAGGGTTGGACTTTGGAGTGAAATCGCAAATCACAAAAGAAGGGAAAGTGAAATTGTGAAAAAATTCTAATCTTTTGGGTTTTTTGATTTTTATTTTTATTTTTTAACATTAGGGTAAAACTTAAAAAGTATAAAATGTTTAATACCCGAATTATACGAGTATAATACTCGATCGATTAAAAAACATGTTTTTTTTATAAAAATACGATAAAGTGCGGGGACGGGAGTATTATTCGTTCAAAAGTTCGGGTACGCATATAATACGCGTACTTACTAACTAAGGTCTTGACTACTAAAGTAGCTGCAAAACTTTTACAGATTCCCTCTTTCTCTTTTGGCCAAATGACCATAAACTCTGATCTTCATGTCATTATTGGCCTTTGGAAATTATTGTGGAAGATGAAAATACACTCTAAGTTTAAATTATTCTTATGGAAACTTTTACACGGGGGCATTGCTTCTAGGGGTACTCTATGTCGGTTTTTGCTCATTGATGAAGTTTGTGTGTTTTGCCACAGGGAAAAAAGAGACAGACTAGCATCTCTTTTTTTACCTAAATGAATTAGGGCAACAAGCTTGTTAGGATTATGGGTGGAGTACCTCCAAGCATCCTCTTTACTTGATTTGCTATGTAATCTCTTAGGCCCTGTTGTTTGATGGGGACTTAGGTGGGGTGGGAAAGTAATGATGTGACCCTTTAAAATCTCACCCCAATTTTGTTTATATAACTTGGGGTGGTGAGTTTACAAAAGCTCAGTGAACATCATTAAATATTTTGTTTGCTGATGTGGCATTTGAAAATCTCACCTCTGTTCCATTCAAAGTTCCACAAAAACAAAAGACTTTGGTTACTATTCGTGGGAAAAGTAAAAATCCCACCAACCTAAACCCCAATCTACTACATTGTGGGACCCAGAACATTCTCAACCCATCATCCCCATCAAACAACCACCTATACACAATAAATATATATTTTTTCTTTTAATTGTCTCTATATCATATGTTATTTTTCGTGGTTAGCTAGGAACCATTATGGTTTTCCAATTCCCCTCCTAACCATGTCATCATTTTGAAAAACATAAACTGTTGAACTGTCGATTGTGGGGATCGCGACTTTCGGATGCAGGTTCAATCCACCTTGCGGGCAGTAGTTCGAAGAGTTTCATGGTCCCTTGGCGGCAATAGGGATTGAACTATATTGTTAGGGTTCATTGTCAAGATGACCGGGGGTTTGGGATAATGCCATATATATTAAAGTACAAAGAGTCGTCACCTAGGATTCGGGCCTAGGACTCAATGGTCGTTGCCCTATCTAAGGTGAGTGGAAATGACTACCTGATTCTATATGGTCTGGTCAAAGAGTTTGGGTAAGTGGTTAAGTTATAAGCATGAAAAAGTATTAGCACCCCGTCTCGCACGGTTAAACCGATCTTTCTACTAGATGTTTGAGTTCGAATATTCTCTCTTATTGTTATGTCTTATACCAACATGCAAGGCTAAGTAGCCATGTCATTATTGTAAATACAAAAATGTTATGTACACTAAAACAAGTAACTCTAATGGCCTACATTGTGCCAAAAGTAAGGAGAAAAATAGAGATGTATACTTGCGAGTAAAAGACACATCTGCCCCTTTATTTTGAGAAATAGAGAGATAGACATATGGATGTGCTAGCGTAGACCACACTGCCAGACGGAAAACTATTTCCTATAATATATATACATCAATTCCACATCCCTCCTCTCATCTATTACGCGTGGGCCTATTATGGTCCTTTGATTTGGTACGCAAACCAACTAACTAGCTAGCCTATGATCCTTACCATCATAATCAATTAATCACAAAGTAAATTAATGAAACTCATAATCATTCGCAATGAGTGCTGATGAATATTATACTAATTGAACAGTAAACAAATCTACCAATCAAAACAAATACATTATTGCTGTCATTATTTAAACATACAGTATGAATCTTGTGAAATAATTAAGTACAGTCGAAAGAGTAATTAAAGTATGAAAAGTCCTGTTAAGGATGACAACTGTGTTGCTTGGGTTGGAACTTCAAAGAGAGGGTAGTTAATTGGGTTATCTTTGGAGAATGGAGATCTTCTTGGTGGGACCTATAAAATCTGATATTGGCCAATCACTTATTGCCACCTTGCTGCATGTGCTCGTGTGAACTCTACAATTAATACAGTATCTCTACTCATTTGCACGTGTAGACCTCAACATAAACAGGGAAAGTCAGAATTCAGAACCAAGGTGTGGCCACTAATCCAACACAAAGTGATGGTTTTCTCATTAAAAGCCACAAATCTATTGACTATAGCAACATCTAATGGATAAAGGTAAAGCAATAAGAATAGTATAGTTCTCTCTAGACTTGGAAAGGCTTCTTCCCTAGCTAGTGGGGAAGCTAATCTCCACTGCACCCAACTTATCAGAATCCAAGGAAAGTGGAGGAGACAAATTAAGCTAAATACCTCTACCCCTCTCCCTACTTTGTGTTTTTTTGACGACAGGAGATGGATAACAGTTTCCTTTCTCAACCCCACGGCCCCCACCCATTATTAGAAGAAAGCAAGAACACATGTCAAGTGGGTCCCTCCCAAACCCTAAATGCAATCAAGATTTGACATGTATTGTTATAGGGGTGCAAAGAATTAGTTAAAGTGCCCTCCCACTACTATCAATCATTCCAAATCCCTACTTTATGCTTCCCTAGACCCATAAGTACCACTCCACGCATGTAAGCAACTTCAAAAACCCTTCTCCATCTTCCTCAAGCTGCCCTCATCAACCATGCCAATCACAGGGTTTCCACACCAAGAAAGGATCTACAAGAAGCCATCCCACAAAAAGAATGATTCAGGTGAGCTTGATGTGTTTGAAGCTGCATGGTATTTTGCTGGCACCAATGAAGGCATTGGTGAGTTGCATGGTTCAAATTTCTCTCATAAGGCTATGAGAGAAGAAAGGAAGGTATGGGGAGGAAGAAGGATGAGTTTAGACATGCCCATAAGAAACCCACTTCCTTCCCAAGCCCATCAGGTGGAAAAGCAATTCAAAGAGAAGAAATATAAGCAACCCAGCTCTCCTGGCGGAAGACTTGCTAAGCTTTTGAATTCTATCTTCAGTCATGCAGCTTCTAAAAAGAAGAAGTCAAAATCCACTACTCAATCCGTGAAAGATGAAGAGAGCCCAGGAGGAAGAAGAAAAAGGAGGAGCAGCGTTAGTCATTTTCGAAGTGCCAGCACTCCAGACTGCAAATCTTTGTATTTATCTTCAAGCTCTGGTTTCAGAACACCTCCTCCTTATGCAGACACTCCCACAAAGTCCTACAAGGATTTTTTAAGCTATTCTGATCACAAGCAAGTGGTGCCTTTGTCAAAGCACATTAATGGGCAGGTAAGATCACCTATGGGCTTAAAACATGAGTTATTAGATGAGAAGAGAAACATGGATTTCGCTTGGTTGGATGAAAAATTCAAAATCTATAATGAATTTTCAGAGAAAAGCAAGAATTATGGATATAGTTCTTTAGAGAAAGATAGGATATCAGAGACGAAGAACTTGGGGAAATTTGATGAAGTAGATGATGGAGGAGAGAGTGACTCGAGCTCTGATCTATTTGAGCTTCAGAACTGTGACTTGGGTTTCTACTCCAGTGGTTTACCAGTTTATGAAACCACACACATGGAGAGCATCAAAAAGGGAGCACCAATTGCTAACGGTACCCGATAAGAGCACTTTACCTTTTCTGAACAGTTTATATTTCTTCTTTTGGTTATTTCAATTTCTGTAGAATGTTGGAATGTTTTCTTATCTTCTTCTCTCCGGCTCAAATCTCATTTTTATTTTCTTCACTGGTCAGGCATGGATTTTTAGTTACAACTTTCATTATGGCCATTACTGGTAGAGTGGTTCGATCAGGCCTGTGTGCCATGATGGATTAGTTTCTTCCACTAACTTAAAAGACAAAACAAGGCATCATCACCCATATATAATTTTTCTTTTTCTTAATTTCAACCTTATAACCGCAGAATTTTAATACTCCTGACATACCCATTGCATGAGGCTCCCGCCATGGCAAAGTTGGAGAGGGTCACAATGTACGCAATCTTATTTCTATTTTCTTAAAGAGGCTGTTTTCACACTTACTCATGATTACTTGGTCACAACAGAGCAACCTTACTATTACACCAAGTCCCGTCCTCTTGTGTAGAAGAACTACAAAGACACATACACGCACGCATGTGTAAATAGGAAATAGGATAACGGATGAGTGATGATGGGTCAATTGAGAATTTTGGTAGGCCGTACTTCATCATAATAATCCCAAACACAAGCTCACTATGCGTTGGTTTTTGGTTAGACTTGATCATTATAATAATTAAGAGCTTGGTGAGATGAAAAGTCAACCATTGAGTTCTGTCATAATTAGGGGTGTGTTCAGTTTGGATTGGTTTTGGTTCAGATTTCATTGGTTTCGGTGTGAGAATGAATGAGTTCAAAACATGATTCAATAAGGATGCATTGATTTTGGTTTAGTTTCTTATCGATTTCTTTTATCGGTTTGGTTTCGATTTATCATGAATTGTAGACAAGTATCGGTTTCTTATCAGGTGATATTGGTTTCAGTCCAGTTTTTACAGTCCGATTTAATAACTTACTGGATTTGGTGGGGTTCGGTTTGGATTTGGTGTCATAACCCCAATCTGAAACATGATCCAATAAACTCATATCGTTTCATTGATTCGGGTTAGGTTTTGACACTCGTAGTTTTATCAAAAAATCAATATAAAAAGGGCAGAAGGACTATCTATTGCAACTTATTAGTGTTAGTATTGGGCATTCCCATGGTACGGCCAGGGATGTAAAATTTTTATTGGGCATTCCCCTCCACCTACAAAGAACTCCAGTTATCTCATTATTATTATGTTACAAACTATTTTCTCTATCCTTATTCCACACTTTTGAGAAAAAAAAATAATATAATAATAGAAACAAGTGAAATACAGTTTGGATGAGGTGAAATTAGTTGAGGAAAATCCTATATAGGGCAGCTCGAACCTATTAGATGTACATTCTTACTATATAAAAAAGGGTAAATTACACGTTACCTCTTGATTTTCAAACGAAACTCAGATCACCCCCTGGTTTTTGAAAAAACCCAAATCATCCCCTCTACAGTAACGGTGTTAGTCTGCTGTTAGTTATTGGTGTGAAAGGACTATTTTACTCTTATACTAAAACATTCGAAGTAAATTTACAATACTACCCTTCCTTCATCTTTCAACATTGGTCAAGGGTAGTTTAGGGATTTAAATTTATTTAACTGGCTGACATCATCACTTAACAGCATAAAACTAATGGTAGGGACTAATTTATCATATTAGGATCTAAATCAGAGGGTGATTTAAGTTTTTTCAAAAATCAGGGGGCGACATGTAATTTACCCTATAAAAAAAGAACCTAGATGTACATGCACATGCTATTGGGGTGGATATTGATTATAGCTTTGATGGGTAAGGGACCAACACGGGTTCAGATATAATTACATTATTGAAATTATGGCCAAAGTGTATCACATGATATGCGGTTTTTCAAAAGTGAACAACATAGGAAATTAGATGTATAGGAGTGTTCAAAGTGATTTCAATTATCATAATGGTGGTAAGCGTTTATATTACCTAACGCTATTATGATTCACAACTTTTAACAATTTTAATTTATTTTAGAGGAATCTTGTACATTGTAGTTACAGGCACACATAAAGAAGGTCTCTCTCTCATGGCTTTCCTATTACCCCTTTCACCCCTAGCTTCTGTTCTTTTGGATCCTTAACCTTCCCCTTTCCCGCTTTTTCCATCTGCTCTCTGCTTCGCCTTTTCAGTTCCCTATCTTTGTTGGGCCTTGTGTTGGGAATGCGGCTCTAAGTCACCTTGGGAGAGCGATGATGGGATGTCTCATTTATGGCGTAATTTTGCTTCTTCTTTACGCTTCCCCTCCCTCTGTCCCTTGACATACCCCTTACCCTTTTTCCTATCTTTTTGTTCCTTGCCTTTCCTATTGCTTTCTCCTGCTCTTGTTTTCTCCGCTCTTTCTGGTGTTGGTCCTAGCTTGGGTTTCCTTCCTTTCTCCTGTCTATTCTTTTGAGAGTTCTTCCTGTGTCTGGGTGTTACTATGTCGCAAGCTCTTCCATCATCTTGTCGTCGGGTGGTGGATGGTTCAGGAAGGAGTTCTGTGGGTGGAGGTTCTTCTCGGATGTCGGCATCGCGGCATCATTCCCCGTCTACTGTGTGGCGCTTACCATCGCCTGTTTTTGATGGTTCTATGGGTGCTTCGTTGATTAAACCCCTGTTATCTTCTCGGGTGTTGTATGGTTTTACGTTGGGGTACCCTCGTCCCTCCCAAGAGGAGTTGTGTTCTAAGCTGGTGAATCTCTGGCAGTCCTTAGGGCCGGTTTATCTCTGTTGTTACGAGCGTGGCGGCTTTATGGTGGAGTTTCACTCGTATGTTGATAGAGATAAAGTCTGGGGGTTGGGGACGTGGTGGTGTGGACGGTCCCTGATCAATTTGGTTGAACATGCTCTTGACGATGAATGATATGCTTATGAGCGTAAGTTCTTCCCGATCTGGGTCCAGCTTTGGGACGTCCCTTCGGATATTTGTTCTTTTGACACTGTTAAGCAGGTTGTTTCTTGTATTGGGAAGCTGCTCGATCTCCATATCCACTCGGTTGAGGCTGCTCCCACCATTGTTAGCGCTAAGGTTCTGGATCGGCTTAAGCAGCAGGTTTGTCAGTCGTCTACTATCCATTGGGCGTCGGGTGCTACACTCCGGGTAACCTTTAAGTATGAAGCTTTCAAGATCTATTATCGATGTGGACAGTTTTTCCATGCTGCTGATTTCTGCTCTTTCCAGCCTCCGACTGATCGTCGTGCTCCTTGGGAAAGTTTTGATAGGGTGTTGACCCCCCCTCTTTTTGTCAACGCCTCTATCCTATATTTATCTTCGGTTATGGATGTGGCAATGATGGAACCGGATTTGACCTCGTCTGATGAACTTGGGCTTCCTATTAGCCTAGGTATGTCTGTTGCTATGGATGTGGATGAGCCATTGTCTACTGTTTCTGGAATTTCTTCTTCTCTTCCAAGTACCTTGTTGGTGGATTCTTTGGTTGATGGCCAGTTGGCAGAGGGTGTGGTTTGTTCTACCCCGCTAATGGAGCCTGTCTTGTCTTCTGAAGCCCGGGCGGTTGTCTCTACTACTGTCTCTAGCCCTGTCATCAGGAACTCAAGCCCTTCCAGTGAAGACTCTTTTATCTCGTCCTTGTTTGTGGACCTGCAGCCCCTCCCTCTGCCTGGTGATTTTTTTCGTGGCTACCATGTCTGTTGAAGCAATGATTGCCCCCCCCTTCGGATGATATCTCTGGCAGTGCCTTTGCTAGTGTTACTGTATTGCCGGGTGTACCTTCCTCTCTGGCCTCTTCAGGTATGGCGCCTGCTTTGGGAACACCTGTTTTGTTGGGGTCTTCTGTTGACTCTCCTTCATTCAAGAAGAGAAAGCTTATGACAAAGGAAGTTCCTTCCCATCTGTCCTCTGCCTTTGGTTCTATTAAGGAATATCTCCAGTCGTCCTTTGCTGCTGCCCTTGACCCTGATGGCCTTTTGTTCTTGGTCAAGGAGTGGATGAATGACCTCTCTTCCTGTGCTGCCCCTACCTCTGTTTCCCCTGCTGTGAATGATGCTTCCCTGAGCTCTGGTCCAGAGGTGATGCAGGAGCCATGTGTTCCCAGCACAGTGCAGGTTCCTTTTCTTCACTCTGACTTTTATAATTTTTGCATTGTTCTGCTTACTCTTATGTTCTGTATTTCTGTTTCTACGTGTTTGTTAAACTCTCGTTATCTTTCCCGGACCTTTGTGCCTTGAAGTCATTTTCATTAGTTCTCTTTGTCTGTGCTGTTTTCTTTGTCTTCTTGCCTGTCTGGTGCTGTCTGACTTTATTATAATGATTTTTTTCTCTTGGAATATCCGGGGTATTAACAACTCCTTTTCACGACGATGTGTTAAGCTTAATGTTAAACTTTATAAACTTGATCTGTTGTTCCTTTGTGAAACCAAGTGTGTGGACCATCTTAAACTTCGTCTGGCTGGGCTCTCCTCCCAGTATAGCCTCTTCTCTTTCTTTAATACTACTGTTGATGCTAGGGGTAAAGGGGGCTTTTGTCTGTTTGTTAAGGAGGGCACTGTTATTCTAGACGCTACCATAAATCAGCGGTTTGTTGGGGTGAAAGTGTTGGATAATTTGTTGGGGTGCTTTTGGTGTATCTTTATTTATGGCCCACCTCAATCTCATTTGCGTGGTGCTTTTTTTATTGAACTTTCTCAATTTGTTGGTGCTCTGACTGATCCTGTTTGTATTATGGGTGATTTTAATGAGATTCTTAAGCCTGATGATAAGCTTGGTGGGAAGCCCTTTATTCTATCCACCTCTACCTCTCTCCTCGTTTCTTTCTTTGATTCGCTCTCCCCTGAGGAAATTAAGTTACTTGGATCCCCTTTTACTTGGTCTAATTGCCAAAAACCACCTCATCTTATTAAGGAGTGTCTGGACAGGGCTTTTTGTTCCCCCTCTTGGTTTAATTTGTTCCCCTTTACTTCCCTTAAGAAAGGTTCGGCCATCTGTTCGGATCACCACCCTATTATTCTGGATACTTCCCCTTCTAGAACCTCGTTTAAGAAATTATTCCATTTCCAACTTGCGTGGACCCACCACCCTGATTTTGGTAGTTTTGTTTCCCAATTCTGGAAAGCTTGCTCTGTTGATAACTTTCCTTGCAAACTTTCATCCTTTTCAAACCTGTTGAAGATCTGGAACCGTAATGTTTTTGGTCATATTAACTGTCTTAAATCTACTCTGGTTAAGGACATTGGGGTCTTGGAGGATCTTGATTCCTCTTTTAAAGATAATCTGGCCCTGACTACTAAGAAACTTGGTTGAATTTTGGATGCTGAAGAATCCTTTTGGTTACAAAAATCTAGCCATAATTACATTAACTGTAGCGATAGGAACACTAGTTTTTTTCATGCCATGGCTAAATACAACATCAGGCGTCGGCACCTACAGTTCCTCTGCCTTGATACAGGTGTGCAGTTGACTAACCCCAAGGATATTACTTATGCCTTTGCTGACCATTTCTCTAAACTTTTTTCTTCTTCCTCCCCACTTGATGTTGACTTTGTGGAGTGTCTTTTTTCTTCCTGTGTTCTTGAGTGTGTTGTTTCTTCTCTTTGCTCCCCTCCTTCCTTAGAGGAACTCAAATCGGTGGTCTTCTCTCTAGGACCCCTTAAGGCTCCTGGCATTGATGGTTTTTAGGCTTGTTTTTTTCAACGCTTCTGGGAGGATATCAAGGAATCCTTGTTCACTTTTGTGTCTGATTGCTTTTCTACACAGTCAATCCTTGTCCACATCAACCATACTCTCCTTTGTTTGGTTCCCAAATCTACGTCTGCTCCTTCTGTGGGAGATTATAGGCCCATTAGTCTATGTACTGTTCTTTATAAAATTATTGCCAAGCTTCTGGCCAATCGGCTGAAATCTTTTCTTCCCTCCTGTGTCTCTCCTTTTCAAGGGACCTTTGTGCAGGGCAGACAGATCACTGATAATATTGTGATTGCCCAGGAGATTTTTTATTATCTTAACCATAAGACTGAGAAAGAAGGTTGGGTTGCCATTAAAATTGACATGTCTAAAGCCTATGACTGTATGGAATGGTCTTTCATTTCTGGCATTTTTAAATTTCTCGGGCTTGGGCAACAATGGTGTAACTTCCTAATGAATATTTTTTCTACCACCTCATTCTCTGTCAAACTTAATGGCTCTCCCTTTGGTTTTTTTAAGGGTACTCGTGGGATCAGACAAGGGTGTCCCCTTAGTCCCTATTTGTTCATTACTAGTATAGAGGTGCTCTCAAGATTGATTGGTGTTTACAGGGAGCTCAATCTGTTCAAAGGTGTTTAGGTGGTTAGAGGTGCTCCTGAGATTACCCACTTACTTTTTGCTGACGATATTTTCATATTTTGCAGAGCTACTTCAGAGGACTTGCTTACAATTAAGGCAATTTTGGATCTTTTCTCTGATTTGTCAGCGCAAGAAATTAACTTTTCCAAGAGTGGGATGCATTTTAGCAGGAATGTTTCCATGGCTGATAAATCTCGACTGTGTGGTATTCTTGGGATTTTTGCCATGCAATCTGAGTCTATTTACCTAGGAACTGCCCTCTTTCCTAAGAAATCTAAGACTAAGCAACTTATTCCCCTTATGCAGCGGATGTCTTCTCGATTATCTGTTTGGAAATCTAACCATCTTTCTTTTGCAGGACGTGGAGTTTTGATTAAATCTGTTTTACAGTCTTTACCTGCTTTCCTTATGAATTGCTTTTATTTTCCTAAATTTATTTGTAAGCAAATTGACTCTGTGTGTCATAGCTTTTGGTTTGGTGGTAATACTGGTAAGAAAAAGCACTCCTTGGTCTCTTGGAAGACTATGTGTTCCCCTACCTATCTTGGGGGACTTGGCTTTCGTACTGCTCGTATTCAAAACCTAGCCTTACTCTTTAAATTAGGATGGAGGCTCCTAACTGAGAACAACTCTATTTTGGCTAGGGTATTAAAAGCCAAATACTTCCCCTATACCTCTCTGTTCAGCCCTACTATGAGGACCAAGAAAAGGTCTTGGTTAGGGGTGTCAACCGGTCGGGCTCGGTCGGGCCTCACCAATTGTGCAGGCTGCACCGTGTCTGACCATTTAAGTATTCGGTCTGGGCCATGTCGGGCTCGATCGGGGTTCGGTCGGTGTTGGTCTTTAATCGGGTACTTAAATCGGGCTTTAATCGGGTTGTGGGCCTGTTTAACTCTTCATCGGGCCTTACCTAGGTCTTAATCGGGCCTTTACAGAATTAAATTCCTACTTGAAAAAATAAAGAGAAGAAATGGGTTTCCACCAAAACACATTCAAGACCCAAATCCAAACCCAATTTTTCAAACCATAATCTTTTCCTGAACTTATGTTTATTAGTTTCTACCCAAAAAAAGGAAGAACTTATGTTTATTAGTTTTTATTTACTGATTTGTTTCTTTTTGTAATTATAATTAACTCAAATTTATGAAGTGCTTATGCTTATCAGCTCAATCATCATTGACGGTACTGGGTTCATCCTGCTATTTGTTTTCTCTTTTGAGCAAGAACACCCCCCGACCCTTTTTGTATATGTCTGGTTCTGATTCTATGAAATGAGAAACTTAATGGAGAAGAATATAAACATTTTTCTGAGTTAAGGAAACCCATAAATTGAATGGCCCATTAATTTGGGCTTAATTGGCTAATCATTTTAAGGAGTTAAATAGGAAAAGAGAGAGGGTTATCAAGTGGGCTAAATGGATTAATGGAGGGTGGTTTGCTTAAAGGGTCGGCTAGGTCGGGCTGTAGCTGGGTGGGCTAGGTCGGGCTTGAAAACGGTCGGTCTGGTTGGGCGCCCGACGGGCTAGGACCCCACACCGGGACTGCCCTAAGCCCGACACGTTTAAGAATCTGTTCGGTCCAGGTCGGGCTTTAACCGGGCGGGCTTGGAATTGACACCCCTAGTCTTGGTGCTAGAATAGTCTCACCAAAATTATTCAACCTCTCAAGTCCTTTAGTTTTCGTAGAATTGGAAATGGTAGGGATATTTTCTTTTGGAGCGACCCGTGGGTTCCTTCTCTCCCTAGTTTCATAATTAAACCAGGTGCCTCTAATAGACTTTTCCCTGAGCAAGTGAATCTTTTTCTGACCAATCAGGGGTGGAATGTGGACCTTCTTAGCAACGTTGTTCCGCTATGTCTTAAGCAAATCTTGGTTATTCCGTGCTTTGAGTCCCTTGACTCTTGGTGGTGCACGCTCTCTAGGGATGGCCGTTTTAAAACCAAACTGGCTTCCTCCTTTATCTCTACCAATACTTTTACTGATTTTTCTACTATCGTTTGGTGGAAATTTTTTTGGAAACTTAAAATTCTTCCTAAGTTTAAACTCTTTTTCTGGCGTGTATTACATGCAGGGATTCCGGTTAAGGATCTTATTTCGAAATGGACTCTGGTCGATCCCACTTGTGCTCTCTATGGCACTTGTAATGAGACCCTCTAGCATATCTTCCTCTCTTGTGACTAGGTCAAGCACATCTGGGTAGCAGGTCCTTTGGGTCTGAGGACTGAATTCATTTCATTTCCTTCTCTCAAACATTTCTGCATTTCTGCTTTGATGGACCGACAGCTTGACAAGCCTTCCTTAGTTTAGTGTTTTTTCTGTTTTTATTATTACCTGTTATGTTATTTGGCAGGTTCGGAACAATGTGTTGTTTAATTCGGTTTGTCCCAACCCTGGGAAGATTCTTTGCAGGATTAACCAGTGGTTGGTGGACTTAAATATTACCCCACCCTCTCTTTATTCTAATACATTTTCTCTCTCCTATGGAATCTTTGGTTGTTACTAACCCTGCTTCTTTGTCTCATTATGATTTAACTACTTTAGGTTTTCCTGTTTTGTTATGCGCAGGATTTGATTCAAAAGCCCTAGGTAAGCCTGGCTGGGTATTTGTTTTTTTGGTTGATGGAAAACTTCTTTTTCTCACCGTTAGTCAGAGTAAAAACAATAATTTTTTGGAGCCTGAACTCACTGGAATCCTCAACGCTCTTGAGTTTGCTGCCCTTAGAGGTGTGAAGCTGAAAGAAGTTTGGTGTTCACATACAATGTTACCAGAACTTCTTCCAACTCCATCCCTTTCACCGTGGCCGCTTTTAGTGTTAGATTATTGTCTAAAGATAGCTGTTAAATCTGTTAATATTTCCTTTAGGCTTCACCCCGACATTCCCTTTGTTAACTGGTTTAAATGTTTTTATGCTACTGCACCCCACTCCCTGTGTTGTATAGCCTCTTATACTTCGTAAGTTCTCTCTAATACATATTTTTCTTTCCCATAAAAAAATTTATATATATTTTAGAGGAAGATAATGCTACCTAGATGTGTGTGGTGCACTGCCCTTGAGCCCAGACACAGGGGCACGTGAAATGACCGCTGCACCTTTGGCTCTGTTTGGTTGAAAGGGAAATGGGAAAGGGAAGGGAAGTGAAGGGAAGTGAAGGGAAATTTTTTTCCCTTTTAAGTTGTTTGGTTGCAAAGGAAGTGAAATGAAATTAATTTTACTAAGTTGTTTGGTTGGCTGTAAAATTGATGTAAAATCAATGTAAATTTTTTTAAAATTTGTAATCCAACTCACCATACTAACTTGCACTTACTAAGGCTCTTTCTTAATAATTTCTTTTAAAAAAATGGAAAAAATTTAATAAAACACCAGTGCAAAAATGAAATTGCACACCTCCTCACATATCATTGTTTATGTGAGGGGGTGATATATCATAAATACCCCTCCACCATTTGTCAAATTCCAAAAAGAGTTCCCTTATTGGCTCGAAATTGCACTCAAACAGTGTAGGGAACCCTCTCCCTTTTAAAAAAAAAAAAAAATGCACTAAAAATTTGAAATAGACAACTTATCCGAATGCATAAAATTTCAATTTTAGTGAATCATACTGAGATCAAACATTTTTTATATACCATTGAATTTTGATTCAATTGCAGACATTCAACAGACTCCTTCAACTTCACCTAAAAAAAAATGCTATCTACAACCGGTTGGATCTTTCCTAAATCAACCAAAAGAATACATTTTGCTTAAAAAAGAAAACCCCTGAAATGACCACAAACAAGACCTCCTTCACTGGCCCTATTTGCAAGTATAGTAGCAGCTTCATTTGTAAAACTCATCATCCATGGATAAAGAAAAACCATTTCTATTTCCTACTGTCAATTTTTGCGCCAAACTTTCACCAACTTATAATATAAATTTAGAAGTCTCGTCTGGTTTGAGAGAGAGAGAGAGAGAGAATAAAGGGTAAAAACCTATCTCATTCTTGTGCTCTACTTCCTACACTTCAGATAAATCATTATATTCAAGTTTATAAAAAAAATCGATACAACAAATCCACATCCAATGATTAGATAAAACTCCATATTCTCTATTTTCCAAATTATAATCTATACAATCAATTTGTCATGGCCTTGTAACTTTCAGAGATTAGTACCCTGAAATAACTAAAAGTCATAAATCCAAAGCTGCTTTAGGTCAGGTGATTTGATTTGCTAATTACAATTCTATTGTAGCCCCTATTCTTGAGAGTAGCATTGGCAGTCTTGTATTCTATCTTGATCTTCCTCAATTCAAGAACCACTTCCACCCATTGATGCAACAAGTCGATGGGGGATTGCATATTTCCATTATTACAGGTTGCCCATTCTTCATGAAATTCTCCCCAGTGCTCTGGTCCTTTACTACTCCGTACCAAATAATCAAACTCTCTCTCATCCTCTGCACGGCCAAATGAATCGTGATCATAGTTAGAACGATGATATCATGCATGATGTGCAGCAACCCGAATATGAACACAATTAACTGTCCACAGCATAACCAAAACAAAAAAATGGTGTTCCTCTGAAGTCAGTTCAGAATTCAAGTTCCTAAATGGGAACTAACACAAGTTATCAAAAAATGACTCAGCAGATAATGATCAGAAATACATTAATGTGAAGGCAACAACCTATAAATTGCCATGAACTAAGAGCAGATCTTGTCCCACTTTTCTTCTACTCATCATTCTTTTGTTATTCCACATAGGCTTACCTTCACCATACCTAACCTTGAGACAACCTCAACAAAGAACACCATTACTAGAATGGTAGACAGAGCAATCAGTCTTCCCTGCGAGGCAAATACTTGGAATGTTAAAAGTAGTATTCAACTAAATCTAGAATGTAAATCAAGGAACTATCCTTACATATATCAATATCCACAGCCTCAATTGTATTAACTCTACCGCCCACAAATATGCTTGTTTATAGACTATGTATAGACTACCCATCTCAAGAATGAGATTAGACTTGCACTCTAAAACAAAATCCAGAAACAACAACGAAATATACTCTTTCTTTTTTTTTTTTTGGGGGGGGGGGGGGGATATATAACAGCTTTGATAGCTTTGTTTACGTAAAATAACAGTGTCAATATCCCTATAGATAAAAAATCTTAAAAAACATATTCAACAATATGAACTGAAGGTATTAGAAAGTTAAAAAAAAAAGAAAAAGGATGGTCGAATTACAAATCCATTGGAAGGATCTGGACTTAGAAGTCCATCTTCTAAGGTTACATTTCAGCCAAATGTGGTAGATAGCAGCTCCAAATGCAAGCTTTCCTACAGTATCACAACAAGTTTTCCCAGCAAAGGTCATGTACATAGTACACCCTTATCCATTCTCTCTCAAATGGCAAGATTCTCCTTCTTTGAGGGCTATCATTTAGAGGCCTTTCCAGATTGAGGAAATGGGTGGTCGAAAAAGAGGTGTTCGACGTCCTTAGAGGCATTCCAACATAGAATAACAAAGAGCAGAAAAAAGAAACTCTTGAATCCATCTAAATAAAAACTAGACACAGTGACCCAATGTCTTACATTCGTCATCTGTAGTGACCCAATTAAGTGTTCCTTAATTGGGTCACCATCTAGGCACAGTGTCCCAGAAGTTGAAATAAGATGATAATGAAGTGCAGCTTCTCCCATGACTATGTACAATGGGATCTAATCTAATCTTACTTGATGCATTCAATAAGAAAAAAGAAAAATAAAGAATATGACTACAAATCCATGCTATATAGTTAACTCTGTTTTCAATAGTTGCAGAGAAGGGGAGGGGGGAATCATTGAGAAAATATATATAGCAATTCTGTCACTTTTGGGTGCACCACACAAGCATCTCATTTGTTTCTGCTTAAGCTCCTAACTAATACCTACTATCACTGCTAATTGATTATAGAGAAACACCATAAAGAGTTACAGATTCTTTGACATACCAAATAATCTCCATCAACATTTGACTATAATGAGATTATGAACACTGATCAGATACAGAGAAATTTGACAAGAAAACTAGGAAGCTAAAGGAATATATACAACAAAGCATGCAGCCAAGTATGACTAGATAAATTTGAAATACAACCAGTCAAATACCATATTTGAGTTGCAGTAGTAGTAGGGGTTCGTTCCATCGTTAACAAACCTTAGAAGTTACAATCTGAATCTTCCCAAGGATTGGATCTATCGTTCTAACTGAAGTTACCAATTCTGAACCGATATCTCTGAATATTTATGGGATGAGATCAGACAGATTATGATGAAATACCACTTGCAAAATGAGTGGTTGCGATGGTGTTCTAGGAGCAAGAGATGAAGAAGAAGAAGGAGGAGGTTGTAAGAGCAGCTGCTACCACCATCGCCAAAGCCAAGGAAGAGAAAGGGCGTTGCGCCAGACACAAAATAAGGAGGAGGTTGCATCTTTGTTTGCTTGCATCAAAGAGACGACAGGGGGAACTTAGGGTTTTTTCACTCAGCAAATTCGAATCATTTTATTTATATTCAAATCATTAAAATGTAGAGCAGAGTAGAGTTGATGACCCTGATCAGAGCAGAGTTGATGAACTTTCGATCAAATCAGAGCTACCAAGCTTCTTAGATAGAGAACCAGCCTTGCTCAGAGCTTCCAAGCTTCTCGCACAGAAAGAGAACCGGTGCCTTCCGAGCTTCTTGGAGAGAGAACCAACGCATGCTCAATCTTCCAGCCTGCTCAGAGCTTCGATCTCAAGAGAGAGATTACCATCGCCTTCAGCTGTTCTATAGAGTATTTGATATTTCAATCGAGAGAAAAGCCCCCAAAGTCGAGAATCCTGGGTTTTTAATTTATTTGCGTTTTTGGTCGGGAAATAAAAATTACAATGTTATTTGAAAAGTGGAATTTATTCCTCATGGAAAAACAATCCCCTTGCAGCCAAACACTTAGAATTATTTCTCTTGAAAAATAAATTTCATTTTACATCAAAAAATTTGCATTCCCCTTGCAATCAAACAGAGCCTAAGGGATTTTTCACTTCTGGGCACAGGGGCAGCACACCATGCACGTGCATCCTGGTAGTGTTCACGCGCCTAGTTAGTGTAATGCTTTTTACAAATTATTTCAATTAAAGATTAGTTTAAAAAATATATATTTTATTATTTTGAACAAATTTCTTGTCCACTAAATGGAGCTTAGATTAGTTTAAAAAATATATATTTTATTATTTTGAACAAATTTCTTGTCCACTAAATGGAGCTTGATTGACCAATGACCTATTATAAATAATCTCATATTGAAAAACTCTAGAACTTTGGATGTCTTTATGCATCACTTGAGCCGGCCTCTACTATGGGTAGGGTACTTTAACACAGTCTCTCAGTCATCAAGAATCACTATGTTAATAATACATTTATGTATGGTCACTATAAAAAAAAGGACAGCAGGTGACATGTATTGCAACCAAAAAGAGGGGCACCACATAAAAAAGAATGTTGGGAATAATTCCATATTGAAAAACTCTTTTAGACTATACCTGCATACTTTCGCAGTTTCGCATAACAGTTGGATCTTTCTACTTGATAACTTAAATTTTTCGTACTAAAAAAAAAAAAAACACAATAATTTAAAATTTAAAATTAAATACCTCAACATGACCGACTCACTGGTTTGAATGATCATGCCATAAATTTGTTTTTCGTTTTCCTTTTATAAATGTAATCATGTCATCTCTAAAAATAAGAAAAAGCCCTCAAAAAAAGATTCCAATATATAGCTTGGGGTGGGGGGGGGGGGGAGGGGGGGAGGGGAGTCCATGGCTTTGAAGTGTGTTTATCTTTTTTAGGTTTATTGTCTCTCCTTCATTAATGGAAATCTAGTCTTCTTTCTTTTTAGTGTTTAGATAATGAAATCTACAGTCATATTAATTCGGTTTTCTCAATCTGGTATCATGCCACTGGTCTTTTTACTGTGGTTGGAAATCCTGGCTGTGTAAGTCATATGGATGACTATATTAAACTTCTATTTTTTATGATACACTGTAGTACAAGATTTGAGTATTGACAGTGAATGTGAATACCAAGAGAAAATTTTCAAAGAAACATAAAAGGAAACAACTTTGATTTTAATCGCAATCTTAAAGAACATCAACAACTTCAGACCGTTGTTCATTGCTCAATTGTGTTGGGAAATTGATGCGGAATTTGAGTCGCAGATCTCTTTTGGATCAGGCATGCCTTGGCTTGGGAGTATCTTCTGGTATCCAGGGTGAACAATTTCATCGAGTGTTGAACCCATCTTCTCCCCATCCAACAGAGGAATAGAGAGTGTGCAACCAGTGAGGGCCTTTACTAATGGAAGCTCTATTGACAATACCAAGTCATTATCTTCTCTCTTGAATATGGGGTGGCGTTTCTCTGCAATCAAGAAGATGATGTCTGCTGGTAGAAATCCTGGTTTTTCATCTCCCATTCCTTCAAATGTAATCTTTGTTCCTTTCTTCCGTCCAGGTTTCACTTTTATCCTCAGCATCTCCTCTTCTTGAACAATCAATTTGCATCAGAGAATGGCCATGAATATCTTCCCAAGATAACTAATAGTAAGGGAAACCATCAAGGTTATTTATTTATTTGACATGGTAATACTTTTTATGAATATTGTCCCTAGATAACTTAATGTTCCGGAGGTTGCATAGGCTGTGGAAATTTTCCTTGGTGTCTGGGTCGAGATTTTAATGTAGAATCACAAGAAGCTTGAACCACAGAAAGGATTCTACCGACCTTGTTTTACTGTAATAAAGAATTGGTGGTAAGCAAAAAATACAGAGTGAATATCTTCCCAAGATAACTTAAGGTTCTGGAGGTTGCATAGGCTGTGGAAATTTGCCTTGATGTCTGGGTCGAGATTTTAATGTAGAATCACAAGAAGCTTGAAGCACAGAAAGGATTCTACAGACCCTGTTCTACTGTAATACAGAATCGGTGGTAAGCCAAAACTACAGATTGGTGTTTACAAAATCTATAAATAGCTTGAGATAAAATATTTAGATTTCCTGCAGCACAGTATATAAAAGATTGGTCCAAGTGGTGTGATTTGCTTTAGTTCTTCATTAACTCTCCCTGAAAACGAAGTGTTCTCATAATGCAGCACCCAAAGATGCTGAGTTCTTGGGCAGATTGTATTTATGACTTTTTGGAGTACATCAAAGACAATAATAGCAAGAAAAATAAAAGAAATTCTAAACATATACTTTTGTAAATGTGTCAGCTATAAAGCAGTATGGCATATTTGCGATAGGGTATCGATAGACATTTCATAAATCCTTTAAGATGTTTCTGAATTGTTGCAAAAAATAACAGCAAGGCTTATTCTTCAAAAACCATCCAGAAGATTCATTCAACCTTTTTCATTGGTTATTTTTTTTGAATTGTTATTTCAAATAGCACCTTTCAACATCTTACAGGACAGTCTATTACCATCTGCATGGTAAACCATTATTCCTAAATATCGTAATAGTTCAACGAGTCCCGATGGATTCGAACCATCATCTCCTGTGAACAAACCACCCAGGTACTCTTCCTTTTTGAGCTAAAGACTCACCTACCTCCATAAAACATGTTAGTTAAGGTCTATAATAAAAACATAACGAATCACACAACATGGAATGATGTAAAGAACAAAGAGAGGAAAAAAACAAATCAAATTTCAAATTCTAGAGATATTAAAATCTACCAACACCACCATAGTTCATTTTAAAGTCTCTCTCAGTTATGGAAATATATCTTATATTAAAATCTATCTATCTTACGACTCTAACTCAGACCAACATTTGGAGATTTGCTTTCAGTTAGCAAGACTGGATTCAGATCAACAATTAAGTTCACCATTGAAGCAGCAGTCGCAGAAGGAAAGATAGACTGGAAGGCAAATGGATCATCAGCATTCACCCATTCATGAAGCAATTAAACAGAACAAGAAATTTTCATTAGTCATACCCTATCTCAGCACATACTTAAGTTATTGGAGCTATTGGATTATCCATAGCCCGCCTAAAGAATAGCAAAGTATAGAAAAACACCATGTGGATGCTCAAAATAAAGATCGTAAACACACTAATGCTCAATATCTTAATGATAGCAAAAAGGGAAATCAAACAAAAGAAAATCTAAATACCGGGCATGCTTTCAAGCAATTTCCTTAATAGCATTAAGTTACAGAAAACGTAAGCTATTGACATTAAAACTAACAGAGTAGGAATATAGGATAGGTTGGCACAAACGGTGGTTAAAGCAAAAGCCATTTTCATGACAGTTAGTTACTGCATCCATAAACTTCAATAGCAAGGACCCGGATCTGCAGTCAGATTGAGAGGGCAGATGCATTATATGAACTAGAATATTGGTAAAACTCCATTCCATTGCCCTACTTAAAGAAGTAGTCCTACCAACAGATCTTAAATTACAAGTTATCCTCCCTCCACTTGCTTCACAGTCTGGAAAAGAAACAACCAAGGTAAGCATATTTCATATAGAAAAAGCATTTTCAAGCAGATTTTAAGGCAATGAATTGACACAATTAGAATGTCTCCCACTCTGTACTCGTATAGCCCTGAAACAATTACAGAGACCAACAGAAGAAAGGACAGAGTACATGAAACAATTAAATGAATCTCGTGAGTGCTTCATGTTTGTGGGAGGGATTCCATTCCTGAAACCTGATTTCTAAGCCAATTTTCATGTACTAGGCTACCAGCTAAGGAATATGAACCAGTTTAAGTTCAGATTAAACCACCTGTACAAGTGAAAATGGTAATATTCTATCTACTGCTACTTTTTAAGATTCACCTGTGAAAGTGGTGACAATGAGTTCATAATAGTGACCAGGCTTCACTTGTATAATATCGACAGCTTCACTGATTTTATGGGAGACAAAGAAGAAAGAGAAAGGAGACTGAAATACCATCTCAAGGAAAAGCCTTACCTGCAGACGAGATAGATAAATTATAAAAAGGGTATACCCAGTGCACGAGGCTACCGCCACTGCTGGGGAGGGTCATAATGCACGCAGCCTTACCTTTTTTTTTGCAGAGAGGTTGGTTGCAGACTCAAACCCGTGACCTGTTGATCATAATGGAGCAACCTTTACCATTGCACAAAACCCGCCCTCTGAGATAGATAAATTATCTCCGACTCAAATCCAATGAGGAGAAGGGAACAACAACAGAAGGACGGCACTGGCGTCTCCGACGGGCACTCCGGCAACGAGGGAACAGTTGTTGCTCAAGGGAGAAACCAGGTCACTCTTGGAGCAGGTTTTTCTTGTCGCAGAAGGGAACAGAAGCAGTTAGACGGCACTGGTTGCCATCTCCGATGGGTATTCCGGCAGCGAGAGAGAAAGGGGGAGAGGAGAGGTTAGTTCGGAGAGAGAAACGCGGGAAAGAGGATGTTAGGGTTGTTCTTTGAGTGAAATTTGGGCATTCAAAATTGGGCCGTCCGATTTTCATTGTACACGTGTAGTCATTTTGATGGGGTGATGAGGGTTTACGGAGCCAGTTGTAATACAGTACTTTCCTATTGGGATCCAGCTCACCCTCATTGACGGCGTGAGTCCAGTGTAGTTGGCCAGCTGTTTTCCAGTATATGAAAAACACCCGTGCTGTCAACATCAAATACTCACTCTAACCTTTAACTTCCCTAAAATATCAGAACTGCCATTCTCGGAACCCACGTATCCTTTTTAGTCACATTTCAACCAATTTACCACTTCAAGTCTTCGACCTTTCTTCGAAAAGTCTCTTATGGAGGTGAAATTGTGAAAATGGACAATTTTTTTGTTCTTTATTACTGTTCTTTTCTAAAGAGCACTTGACTCGGTGGACCCTACCCAGAGGATGATAGTAAGACGACCGACCGACGTCCCGTTCTAGCAATTGCCCTTTTTGTAAATACACACTAACGTTAACCACAGTTGTCCAATCCCCCCTCTCTTTCTCTCTCTCTCTCTGTGTTTTACTTTCCTCAATGGCGCGCACCTCTTTTATTCGTTTTTAACCTTGCCGGAAAATAACTGTAATTCACTACTGGATTTTACCGTCTTATCCCTGTAGCATGTTCTTCACAATGGAGCGAAACGGGGTTTGGATATTATTTCTTTCCATGCCAAAATAGACCAATTTGAACAGAATAAGAGTGTTGTTGTTGTAGCCTAGTTAGGTTCTTCGTCACCGCCGGAAGCCTGGACCTCCGGTTGGAGTTGCCGGTTTCGTCTGTTTCCTGACGATCTTGTGGAGGTGGTGATGATGGAGCGATTCTAGAGGTTTGTCTGATAGAATCCAGAGATGTCTCGCCACGCAGCTACTTCGCATTTCCACAAATCGAAGACGCTCGACAACAAATATGTGAGTCAGAGTGTTTCTTCCTTCTCCTCTTGGTTTGATTTTTTAGGGTTTTATTTGCTCTGCTGGTGTTCTTTTGAGACCTTGACGGTGTTGATTGTTGGTGAGGTTGGTTTATTTTGGTGTAGATGCTTGGAGATGAGATCGGGAAGGGAGCGCATGCTCGCGTGTATAAGGGCCTTGACTTGGAGAATGGAGACTTCGTAGCCATCAAGCAGGTTTCTCTGGAGAATATCGCTCAGGAGGATCTCAACATTATCATGGTCTGTTTCATCTCTCGGTTACTGCGCTTTTAGTCTGTTTTAATTTTCAATACATTTTGAGTTTTAGTTTTACATCCAGTACATGATGCCCGGTGTTTCTTGAATGACTAAACCCCAACATTTGCAATTTTGTAATGTTAACCCCACTTTGAAGTGTTTTGAGCTTGATTATTCAGCGAAGTTTTTTGTTGGGTCTAGTTAACTATCTTGAGGTTTCCTTAATCAGTGGTTTATTGTTATTCCCCTGTTGAATTCATGCATACGGTCGATCATTATGGTCACATTGCCTGGAAGCATATCAACAACATACTGAGGGATCGTAGAGCATTTTCTATGCATGCTTGAGCAACATTTTATACTTTGGTGATTATATTTGTTATCAAGGCAGTGAGTTAAATGCTTGGCAGTTACCCAGCGACGTAGAAACTTGGTATCCTATTTTCCGTTATCTGTTGGATGATTCAATGAGTAAGCCTCCATTCATTATTTTTCTTCTGAATGTTAGCTTAATTGATTGTCTTCTCCTCTACAGTATTAGCTCCCTGTTGAAGATATAAGAGATGATTTTGGATGGGCAAGAACTTAATTGTTGCCCCTCCAACTTCATCAGAAAGAGAAACTAGAAATTTGAGAAATAACCCTATGAGTGTCCTAACTTAATTTATGAAATATGATTAATAAGCAAGCCTCCATTCATTATTTTCCTTTTGAATGTTAGCTTAGTTGGTTGTCTTCTCCTCTACATTATTTGCTCCTTGTTGAAGATATAAGAGATGGTTTTGGATGCGCAAGAACTTAATTGTTGCTCGTGCAACTTCATCAGAAACAGAAACTAGAAATCTGAGAAATAATCCTTGTGCATCCTAACATAATTTATGAAATATTAGGGTTTGTACGTGTTCCCGAGCATTTATGATAACTATAACTTGTTCTGACTTCTCTATTTTGTTAACTTGGTAGCTGTTTCATTTGTGATTCCCATTGTTGTTGTTATTTTCTTCAGTTTGACTTAACTTTTTTACTTATCAAATTGAAACAGAAGATTATAATATATTGGTACAGTCTTACAGATATCTATTCCTTTAATCCTGGACTTCCACGTGGCCGTCCAATTATCGATATTGGGGTTTTCTTTTCCCCACATCTCCCAATTTGTTTCTATGAGAATATCCCATTATGTCAATGGAAATTTTTATAGAAACATGATCAAGAACCAGGAAAAAGGTGCTTAATGTCGTGTAAAATTGAGTTGGATCGTAAGGCAGAAACATTTGATTATGTGAGATTAATGGGCACTTGTATGTTCAATATAGATTGGATCCTTTCTCCATTCAGTGTACGACAGCATTGTTGAATGCACATTCCTGTTTGGCACAACTGATGGGGGGTCGCTGTCTGGATCTAATGGCTCAGCTCTCAATTCCATGCCTTTTAGCATATGGTTGTGTTTTTCTGCAAAACGATGCTTCATGCTGAATTTTTTGGATAACTACAAAATGTGGAGAGATATAGATCTGTCTGATGAAATTAATAAGAAGTCCAAATATTATATTAACATGAAACTTTGAAATGTTGATAATTTATTGAGGAATAAAACAAGTTGTGGAGCTTGAGAAGTAGTCTCTGACTCTCTGTTCTTTCTTCCATATAATAATACATAAAATTTTTGCTGTGTGCCACATTAGGATAAGTTTGTATTATTTAAGTGAAAATCTTTTGCTTTATGTCAAATTAGGTTGTATATTCTATTTTTATGACTCAATTCACTGAAATCCTTGGTCGTTCTATGTTTTTTTTATAAGAGCGTTATGCAAAACGAGTATTTCTCTTTTTATTCTTTTTCTTTTTCTGAATTTGAATGTCCCATTGACTAACTGCTTTCCTTTTGCAACGTTTCTTCCTTCGGTGGATGCGTTCTACATCACAGCAAGAGATTGATCTACTAAAGGTGCCATTTCCTTTACCATGAGCTTCTTTTTTAAACTTTATGCACTGTCAGTGTGAGAAAATATGCCCGTCATGTTAACCATTAGGAGTGGACATTTATGGTGACTGGTCCTTTCCCTAGATGGTTAATGGCCTAAATAAGTCTTCCTAGTGGAATTTAACTGGCTATTTGATTGGGTTGCTTCAGGCATATGATATCCTGTGTGGAGTACCCATTGGATTGTCTATTACATCTAATGATGATCTGGTATTCAACTGATCTACAATCCCTTGGGTTTATATTGTGATTCACACTGGTTAAGTCAGCAAGCTGGGTCCTTTATTGGGCAATGTACATAGCCAGTGAAATATTTAATGGGTAAATTACGCCTTGGATTAACATTCCATATATTATATTTAAGGTGCATTAGTTGGGAGACGGTTGTCCAAGTTGACCATTCAAGTCACTTGACCTGTAAATATTTTCCAAATTCTTTTTCCTATTGCTAAACCAGTGCCTATTTGAGATCAAGCATGGGTTCCTCCTTCCCTGTTCCCAATCTCCCTTTTCAAAAGAGAGAAACGTCTCCAATTTGGTGACTCGACCCTTTTCCAGCAAAACTCATCCATTTTTTTATCTCAACGATTGCATTAATGCGAGTTTGTGGAAATACAGCAGCATCGGAAACGAAGATGCTGTCTTGATCTTAGACTTGATTTACAAATTACAACTCTTTCTCTTCTTTCTCTTATCACAAAAACTGAAAACAGTCCTCTGTCTCCAATGTGGTGACTCGGTCCTTTTCCAGCAAAATTCATCCAATTTTTTTTTATCTCAATGATTACATTAATGTGAGTTTGTGGAAATACTGCAGCTTTGGGAACGAAGATGCTGTCTTGATCTTAGACTTGATTTACAAATTACAACTCTTTTATCTCCTTTTCTCTTCTTTCTCTTATCACAAAAACTGAAAACATAAAAAGAGTAAAAATCAGATTTGCTGATCCAATTCCTTGTCCTTTTTGTCACTTGGAGAAAACTGGAAGATCAGGTCATTTTTTTTATTATCATTTCCTCTTGCCTTATCTGGTCCCCTCGAAACTTAGAAGACCAAAGCTTCAAATGCAAGCGAGAGCGTTGTACCCTTCTTCCAAATAAATCCTAGACAAACTAATTGCTTCCTCGAAACTTCTTGTGGGAGGAATTGCTTTGTGAAGGAGTATCTAAATATTCAAATCATGGTCCCATCGAAGAAAGAACAAACTCCGAAAAAATAGTGAATTTGTCAGAATATTAGATCCTTTATACGGGAACCCATCGTTCTCACTTATTTATTTATCATTTAGAATTAGATCATAAAAAGAACGGAGTTTAAAATCCAAGACCTTACCCTTTCCATTTCACTTTTATTGTTTGGGTTTGTGACCAATGGAAGTGGAAGATGAGTCAGACGATACCCCATCAGATTGTTTAAGGAAAATGGTAGGTTATAGAAAAAAAAAAGAAGGAAAAGAATGAACAATTCAACTAAATCTTTGATTGGATCTGGGATCCTATTTTTGTTTCGGTATGGATACAAGATCTTTCTATGTTATACCATTCAATATTCAATTTTCAATAATGAATTGATTTGATGCTCAGATATTGTTATTCATGATATTGATCTGATTCAATATCATCAGGATGCAATTCATCCTGTTGAATTTACAGGAAAAAAATTTGTCATCTCTATGGGATTAAATCCTGAGTTATTGCGAAGATTTTTTTTTTAAAAGAGATTCTATTATGGAAGTAAATATTTTCGCATTTATTGCTACTGCACTCTTCGTTCTAGTTCCTACTGCCTTTTTACTTATCATCTACGTAAAAACAGTCAATCAAAATAATTAGTTTGATTGAAACTTGACCTTTTAGTTATTATTAATGATTAAAGGAATGAACGTCCAGCACGGGAGAACGTTCTTTTGCTGATATTATTACCAGTATTCGATGGTGGGTCATTCATAGCATTACTATACCTTCCCTATTCATTGCGGGTTGGTTATTCGTCAGCACGGGTTTAGCTTACGTTGTATTTGGAAGCCCTCGGCAAACGAGTATTTTACAGAGAACCGACAAGGAATTCCATTAGTAACTGTCCGTTTTGATCCTTTGGCACAACTCGATGAATTTAATAGAGATCCTTTTAGGAGGCCCCAATGACCTTAGATCGATAGGATTTCGACTCGATAGAGGGAGAATGGAAATAAAAATATGGGTCTAGGGTAACAAATCAAAATCATACAAGCAATATATTTAAATGTGTATTTGGGATTAAAAAATTGTATAACTAGAAATTGTTAGATTAGTTATTATTGTTTATTTTCATTTTAGTTCCTTTGTTTTTCGCTTTGGATTGAAAATTAAAGAGTTTAGTTAATCTAAAACCCAAAGGAAAGGAGGTTCATGGCTAAGAGTAAAGAAGTCAGAGGCATGGTTAATTGTGCCCGAAACGATGCTAATAAAGATAAAGAATAACTGGCGGGGATTTCCAGATATATTACTCGTAAGAATCGACAAAATACACCGAGTCGATTGGAATTGAGAAAATTGTCCCTGTTGTCTCAAACATACGACTCATGGCGAGGTAAAGAAATAGATCGAATGGAACAAGGTATGTGCTGCCCTCTCAAAGGAAGAAGAAAAAAAATCACAAATTCACTTTCATACAAATTACCTATCATATCATATAATTGGTACAAACTAATTGCTTCCTTGAAACTTCTTGTGGGAGGAATTTCTCTGTGAAGGAGGATCCAAATATTCAAATCATGTGTAATACAAGAAATGTGTTTCTTCCCCGTCACTATGCCTAGTGAGGTATAACGCTTCACTGGTTGCCACTTGGCAGTACATGGGTTAGCCCATGTGATAGAGGATCAGACAAGCATCGTAGTGGTACAATTTCTGCTTAAAATGAGTAGTGGAAGTAGCTAAAATTACAAAAGGATGGCATTTTGGTAATTTCACTAAAGCTTTGAATCAGAGTATGAGCAGCTTTCCTGGTCCTCTATCACATGGACTAACCCAAGCATTATACTTCACTAGGCATAATAATGCTTAGAAGGACCCTACAAGAAAACTATAATCCACTAGGAAATTAAAACTATACCTCCTGTGACATTGAATAATGTCTTGCAGTGCAAAATAACACCCTGTATTCCTTCCTGCTGCTGTAACAGTGAATTACTTCATTTACTGGCCTGAAACAACTGTGTCGGCGTTGCTCCCACAGCTGAAGATGTGGACCTGCTCTTTCCTCAATGTTTACAAACCCCTCGCAACCCTACCAGAAAATTCTCCCTTTCCTGATTTTCTTCACTGCATACTAATGATTCTCCTCGAGGATTCTGGTGGGCCCACCTACCGGAAATCCAAACAGTTAAAGAGATCATCTCTCATCCTTTAGAGAACCATTGAAGATTAGATTCAACTTGTCCAATGAAGAGCAATATAAGCCAAAAAGACCAAAAAGTGCGTGTTGATTCCAGTAAGCGCTGCTTCTTCAATCGGTCTGGTGCTTGCTAAGTCATTGGAATACCCTAACCCATAGGGCTGGAGGAGGAACCTTTGCTCAAAAATGGGGCCTTGGCTGCTCGATTTTATCCTGGGCTTCTTTTAAATCGAGGAAAATTTGTCAAATGACATTAATATTGGATTGGACTAACACCGTCTATGTTGGAAGCACCTAAAGAGTAGCATATGAAACTTTAGGAACTGTGGCTGATACCCCATGTGAGGAACGTCAGGTGTAATTTAAGTTATTTTTTTAGGGATTCTATCCATTATTTATTTATTTGCTTGTTTTGCAGAATTTGAACCATAAAAATATTGTGAAGTATCTTGGATCTTCGAAGACAAAGACTCACCTGCACATAATTCTTGAGTAAGTACTTTTCAATTTGCTTCACTAACCTTGAGTAGTTTGGTTAAGACTGAGTGAGTTGGGTTGAGTTTTGTAACAGATGTAATGATAAACAAATGAGAGAAATTTCACAATGCAAATTTGCACATTGTAAAATGTTGAATGTTTTTCTTGTAGGTATGTGGAAAATGGCTCTCTTGCGAACATTATCAAGCCAAACAAATTTGGACCTTTTCCAGAATCACTAGTTGCTGTTTACATTGCTCAGGTTAATGCACAAGCCTGCATGTCTATTTGGGAAAGCCTCCTGTCGGGGGCTACCAGACCTGTTCACAGGTTGGGGCACCCATAATGTTCCACATGTCAACATTCAAGGGATCAGGACCTAAACATGCATATATAATTTTTTTTACTATTGGATGATTTTTAATATTCAAATATTTTTTGGCTATCCTAATGAATGTTAAAAAGCACACATTGTAGGCATCCATCGATTCACACTGAATTTTTTTTTTCCCATTCAATCTCTTAGATGGAATTCCCCTTATAATGAGTCTTGATCCTCTCACAATTTAACATGTGGCTAGGGGTTGAGACCTGAGATTATGCGTTCTTATTTCGCATTTCCAGCTTTGACTTTGATTTCCTCAATGGCGATATTTCTTAAACGGCAGGTTTTAGAAGGCTTGGTTTATCTACATGAGCAAGGTGTAATTCATCGGGATATCAAGGGTGCAAATATACTGACAACCAAAGAGGTAACATATTTATCTTTTTTTTGGGGGGGCTCCCTTGCAGGACATTTTTCCTGAGTCTTGAAATTGTATTTTTCTCCTTGTACGCTAGGTGTTTTTATCACAATATGCACTTTGGTTTACTGGTGTTGTGCTGCTAAGTATTTTCCATAAAAAATAATTGTTTTTTGCTTTTGGATTTTGTAATTTTAAACATTATATATGTCTACTTTTATAGAAAGAGCATGCGGTTGTATTGTTCGTCATCTACTTTGAGCATTGATTTTATGTGTTTCTTTTCTGTAGTTTTCTTGTATGCTGCATTTGTTTGCGTGGAAAGGGAGGGAATGGGAAAGGAGTGAATAGAAGTAAAAAAGAGAAAGGATAATGGTGGAAACTTTTACGTTCTAATGAGTGTCCGGTTTCATGGAAAATGTAAACTTTCCATAACTCCTTTAATTTTGAGAGAAAAGTAAAAGTGGAAAAGTAATAGAAAGTGTTGCACTTTTTCAGAAATTCAATAATACTGATTGATCTTAACATTCAATCGAACAATGAAAATTGCAAGGCACAAATTATTTGTTTGGGCTCTTCCACAGTTTCACTCATTTTTTTTATCCAGCCAAATGAAGCCTGAGGTAAAAGTGACAAATAGTACCCAGACTGATCAGTTTCAACAAGGAAAATAAGGACCCTGAAACTGAAAATATAAAAACATGAAAACCCAAAACAAAACTAAATGGACACTAGAAGTGATTAATCTCAAATCTAATTGATGCAATTGAAACGCAGAATTAGGCTTATTTCGGTGGAAATAAGCTTTGGGTTGTGTTATATGTGTTGGGCTTTTGGTCCAGTGGCTTTTCTTTATGATACAACACTTTAATGGGCCTAACTTATGGGTAGAAGATAGTATTGAAATCCTTGAATAATGGCTTGAGTTAGAGTGACTACAGCCGACCTTTATTTATAATAAGAGAAAGAATGTTCTAGAATGGGTACAAGGATAATATTACCCCTATGACTTTTTTACCCTTGAAACCCATATTACAACTCTCCCCCTCAAGTTGGCGCATACATGTCAAACATGCCTAACTTGCTAACAATAGAACAAAATAATTTACTGCTAATACCCTTAGTAAGAATATCAGCTAGTTGATGACTAGACTGAACAAACGGAATACAAATGACTCCTTGCTCCAGTTTCTCCTTGATAATATGCTGATCAATCTCAACATGTTTGGTGCAATCATGTTGGACTGGGTTATGAGCAATGCTGATTGCAGATTTACTGTCGCATTAGACTCGCATAGGAAGATCAACTGACATCCCAAGATCTTGAAGAAGTCCCTTGAGCCAGAGTAGTTCACAGATACCTTGTGCCATGGCTCTAAACTCAGCTTCAGCACTTGACCAAGCAACCACTGCTTGCTTCTTGCTTCTCCAAGTAGTTAAGTTTCCTCCAACATAGGTGCAATACCCAGATGTTGATCTTGTATCATCAGGGCTGCTTGCCCAATCCGCATCAATTTAGGCTTCTACCTGGAGATGGATGTGTGAAGAGTATAGGATTCCTTTACCAAGGGAAGACTTCAGGTACCTTAGGATCCGATATGCAACCTCCAAGTGTGAAGAATGAGGATCATGCATAAACTGGCTGACTACACTTACTGCAAATGCAATATCTGGTCGGGTATGGGATAAATATATCAATCTCCCAACCAGTCTCTGATAACTTCCCTTATCCACATGGTCACCTTCCTTATTCTTTAGGTGTGTGTTAGGCTCCAAAGGTGTATCGGCAGGTTTACACCCAAGCATCCCAGTATCACTCAACAAATCAAGAGTATATTTTCTCTGGGAAAGAGATATACATTTAGCTGAATAGGCAACCTCTATTCCCAAGAAATACCGTAATCTGCCCAAGTCTTTGACCTCAAATTCTGTGCCCAAATAGGTCTTTAACTTATGAATTTCTTGTGCATCACTTCCAGTGATCACTATATCATCTACATAGACAATCAGATTAGTGATATGCTGTCCCACTCTTTTGACAAACAGTGTGTGGTCAACATTGCTTTGTTTATAGCCATTGGCAACCATGACTTTATGAAAATGACCAAACTAGGCTCGGGGTGATTGCTTTAAGCCATATAAGGCCTTCTTCAATTTGCACACCTTCCCTTGAGTTTCTGGTGAAGCAAATCCTGGAGGTATGTCCATATAGACATCCTCTTCCAACTATCCATGTAAGAACGCGTTCTTGACATCAAGTTGTTGAAGACTCCAGCCCTGGTTGACAACACAAGAAATAATCACTCGAACAGTGTTCATCTTTGCTACAGGAGCAAAGGTTTCTTGGTAGTCGATCCCATGGGTTTGGCTAAACCCTTTGGCAACCAATCTCGCTTTGTATCTATCTATCCACTGTCCCATTCGGCCTATGCTTTACTACAAAGACCCATTTACAACCAATGGGTTTCTTTCTTTGTGGAAGAGTTTCCAAATCCCAGGTTCTATTTTTCTCCAGGGCATGCATTTCTTCATCCATTGTCGCCTTCCATTTCTGTTCAGCTATTGCTTTCTGCCAGTTGTTAGGAATAGAGATGGAAGATAAAGAGGAAACAAAGGCATGGAATGAAGGAGTTAAAGAATTATAACAGACAAAATTCGAAATTGGATGTAGAGTACTACTTCGCTTGGATTTTCTGATTGCAATAGGAAGATCAAGACTTGGATCAGAAATGGACTTACCAGATGGATGACTAGGACTTGGAGCAAGTATTGATTGTGTGGGTGCAATGGTGGTGGTCTCTTTGTGCCTAGCTTCACGAGGAGGGAAGAAAACTCCTTGAGGAGGAAAAAATGTTCCACGAACAAAGGTCTGCACCTGATTCGGTTCTTTCCTTTGATCTCCAGACTCCCCCTGAATTATAGGCTGTCCATTCTGTCCTAGTTGTTGCTCTTGATTGGTAATCCCATCTTCCAACTCAATAGTTTCATCTTCAATGGTGGGTACATGTACATCTAATGGAGCTATCAGAGGTACATCTTCATTACTTGAATCCTCCCCTTGAAGAGGTACCGATGGTGTGAAGTACGGTTCCAGTGATGTAGCCAAAGAGACCACAAGAACCGATAGCAAACAAGTAGGAATGAGACCACAACAGGTAATTGGCCCCATTTAATTTTATAGGACTGGTAGAAAAAGGAACAAAATCACGCTACGATATGCTGTCAGGGCCAGAGGAGGCAGACGTGACCTCAGAGTGGTCAGGCATGTTGGCTGGGCACAGAGAAACTCTCAATAGCAGAGAGAAAAAAAATCAGAAAAGATTTACGGCAGAGGGGAAAAAATATGGCTGAGAAAAAGGCCATTGATGGGAGTCAACTCACCACCAAGGGAGGGGGAAAAAAATAGCGCAAGGTTTCGGGAAGGCCTCCCGCGAGAGAAAAAGGGAAAAAAAAGGCCGCGGGAGGGTGGCAGTGGTGTGGGGAGGTGGCGGAAGGATGGTAGAGGGCTGGCGGTGGTGTTAGTTGTTGGCAGAAGAGGTGGCTCCTTGCAGAGGTGGTGGCTGCTGGCGGTAGGTTAGCGGTGGTGCTGCTAGGTCACAAACACGATGGAGAGAAGGAGAAAGAGAAAAAAGGAAAAAAAAATTAGGTCCCATATTCTCGGATTTTTGGCTCTGATGTCATGTTGAAATCCTTGAATAATGGCTTGAGACAGAGTGACTACAACTGACCTTTATATATAATAAGAGAGAATATTCTGGAATGGGTACAAGGACAATATTACCCCTATGACATTTTTACCCTTAAAACCCATATTACAACAGATAGGAATACTGGATTTACTTTATTAGGTTAGTTTGAGATATTTTGTTTCATTAAATAATTGTTATTTACTTGGTTGTTAAGGATAGGGTAGACTCTTGCCTGAATAGATTTCCTATTCCTGCTTTGGAAAGAGTTTTAATTATGTGGGAAACCTATTCTAAGTACTTAAGATAGAGTTTTATTTATGATGGACTTCTATTCCTTATCATGGATAACGTTTCCTATTTCTTTCTTTCCTATTTCATTTATGCTTTCCTTTCCTATTGTAAGTACACTTTTAGTTTTTATATATTGATGTAAGAGCCATAGAGCTCCATATGATTTTTAGTATTGAATAAAGCTATGCTTTGCTCCTATGTTCTTTGTGATTCATAATAGCTTCTGTGAGATGCAGTAGCAACATTTGGTATAGTTCCAGGTGATATCCTTGGTTCATATCAATCTATCCATCATCAAATCAGGTCAGTAATCTCATATTTTTATTTTGTTTGTGCGTACCCTACTTATTGGAATTTCAATTTCTCCATGGTCTACTTTTTAGATTTCAAATCAAACTTCAGATTTGACAATCGTATACTGTTCTAAAATATCCACGACTTTAAAAGTGGGATTCTTTTGAAGATCAGATTCTATTTGCTATTTCAGATTTATAGTTACTTAATAAATCTAATATCCGATTATTATTCTACTCTTTTGTTGGCTATTAAATAAGTTTCTGACAATTGTGCTGAAACCCTAAACTCTAGAGTCCTATTGCCAATAGGATTAGTTCATAACTTCAAATCACAGACCATTGGATCAAACTGATCTTTTGATGAGTTATTCTTGGCCTTCAACCGGAATTTTAAGCTCATCTGAGTTTCTGATTCTTAGTTATCAAATTTCTCTTGAAATCTGGTTTCTAAACCTGTCACTGAGATTTTGGTTTCATTGGATTTCTGAACGTAGTAACCTTTGGCTTCTAGAAACCCATCAAGTGTTATCACAGCCGATACTGTTAAACACAGAATTAGACTTATTTTAGTGGAAATTAGCTTTGGGTTGGGTTATATATTTGTTGGGCCTTTGGTCCATTGGGTTTTCTTTGTAATAAGCTACTTAATGGGCCTAAATTATGGGTAAGAGGTAGGAATACGGGATTTACTTTATTAGGTTAAGTATTTTTATTTACTTGGTTGTTAAGGATAAGTTAGAGTGTTGCTAGAATAGAACTCCTATTCTTGCTTTGGATCAAGGTTTCGGTTTTTGAGTAAGCTTCAAGAAGTCAGTTTAGGGTCAAAACCAAATTATTTCGGGCTGTGTTGTCTAAGCGACGCCTGGGCAAGTTAGGTGACCGCCTTGGTATCCAGGCGCCTTGACAACTAGTCTTGCCGCCTAGATGCTGTGACAACTATGATTTCAGGTTTTGGTCGACTTCTGGTCAAAATTCTGCAGGGGTCGGTTGGTGGTCAAACAGATATTTTGAGTCGAAATTTGGCAGAGACCCTAATTACGCATTTCTAAACACAGTGGAACCTTAGATTGTTAAAAAGCACACTCAAATTGTTACTTTGGTTTCGTACCCTACGTTGGTAGTGTGCGCTGTACCTTGGTGTATATTTCTCAAAGAGAGTCTATGTTACACATGATTTAGTACTATAATAAAGCAAATATAAAGAAACTAATTGAATATGCAATTGCAATTGACAAATGGAGAACAATCATTTACTATTATTAAATGTCAGAATATTACATTAAAGGTGTAAGTGTACAGCCACTGGCACTGACTTCACAAATCACATGTAAGCCCAAAGGTGCAAATAAGGAAAAGTCCCCTGCCCTTCCTCCTACTCTGTAAATACCAGGTAGAGTTCCAACTTCTGAGCAGGCTATGGATAAAATCAGAGACCATAGCTACTAATCTGTTTGAACCCAAATTGTAGATAGCTCTATCACCCACCAAATAAAGGAGAATGCCAAGAGGGTGCCATGGGTCGAGCCAAAGTCTGGTGGAAGAGCCATCATCGATCAATGAGGTGATAGATCCATACAAAAGAGGCCTATGATTGAGGATCTTTCTCCAGACCCAAGAAACATCTGAGGAGATAGGAACTGCCCGGATAGAGTCATTACGGAGATGTCTAGAGTAGACCCAATCAACCCAGATATTTTTCTTCTTAGCATTGAATTCCAAATCAACTTGAGGATACCTGTCAAATTGATGTCTTTTATGTGCCTTAGACCCAAACCGCCCTCCTCTTTTGGGAGACAGACAGAGGCCTAGGAAATGGGGCCGAGAATCTAGAGCAATCAGCTCCTTTCCAGAGGAAAGAGCACATCAGAGCTTCAAGCTTCACAGTAACTGTTTTGGGAAGGCCGAAAATACCTGACCAATGGATATAAGTGGACTGAAAGACCGATCTGATCAATTCAAACGGGCCTGCTTCTGTCTTATCCTGGTACACCTGTCAATTGAGTCAACTAGATTTTAGTCTGATTAATAAGGTGAAAAATAGGGATTTAGGCTTATCTGATCTGATTATTCATGTTGGTACATAATATATCATTTATGTGTCTACTGTCTACAATATGCATATTATCATATGTGATACTCATCATTAGTCACGTAGCATTCTTATGTTTATTGCAGTGGGACTATAAAAATAAATTTGTACAGAAACTATTGAAAACACCAAACTCAGTTCAATTATTCTCGAAAGTCTAACATTAAACAGGTGTCTATATCTATCTGGATATCCAATTAATAACTGAATGCTGAGATGGAGTCATTGATTGCATATGCACCGGAGATTTAACCATGTAGAGAAACAGGCTGGATATGGAGATGAATCCATCCATTTACAGGCCTACATCTGGGTGGTTATTTGCAGATGTAGGCTCTTCTTAGCTGGTTTCTGTCCTCCCCCCCCCCCCCACCCTTTTTTTCTTATGTCTTTCGGACACTTTTTGAATGCAACTTCTTTAAATGATGTATACTTTCAGGGTCTTGTTAAGCTTGCTGATTTTGGGGTTGCGACAAAGCTAACTGAGGCTGATATTAACACACATTCTGCTGTTGTTGGAACACCCTATTGGATGGCCCCTGAGGTACCCAAAAAAGAGTGTGTTATATCAGATTTTAGTCCACCTATTTATTTGGGTTCTGAATCATTTTGTTACTGTAAATTAGAGAGCACTGAAATCACATATCTTTTTGTAGCACATCAAATAAAAATGAAATATTTGTCTAGCCAGACTCTACCACTTTCTGAAACTGCCACCAAACATTTTTCTGAACCAGACCACTTGGGATCAGAAGACTCCACCATGATCCTGCATTGACATTCTGGCAGTTCACTCTGCAGCTGCATTCATCCTAGCCTCTGGTACAGGTGGCCTTCCACCTTAAGGCAGTTTTTTCTTTTGGGTGAATTCCTTAAGGCAGTTTTTACTTTGTCCAGGTTGCCATATCCAGAGACTACCTGTTCAGATCCTTCAACTTAGGATGTGATGTGTGTCTGATTGATCAAAGGAAGCCTCAACTTAAATTGAAGTTGGAAATTTTCTCGAAATAAATATTAACATTTTTTTTTAATGTAGAAATAAAAACAATTTCATTATAAAAAAAATCATAAGTATACATATCTATTTGTAAAACTATATTGTAAGAATGATAGTGGGAAAGCCTTGGCGCAACGGTTAAGTTGCACTATTGCAACTTGTTGGTTGCAGTTTCGAAACTTGTAAACAGCCTCTCCTGTGAAGCAGGGGTTAAGGTTGCGTACATTTGCCCCTCCCAGATCCTGCAGTAGTGGGAGCCTCGTGCACTGGGACGCTCTATATTTTAAGAATGATGACCTTTTAAATTTTCCATCTGTCTGTGATATAAATCAGGCAAAACTCTTGTTTTGCTAATAATATTATAGGTTAAAAAAAATCTGAAAAATTGCCATTTGTCCTATAAAATCAAAAGAAAAAGAGCAATTGAAGTTCACTGTTAGAGATCGCCGGTACGTGGATTTATCCAACATAAAAAAAGGATATATAATATTGCAAGCATATATGAACTATTTTATCCAATGCAGGTGATTGAAATGTCAGGAGTTTGTGCTGCATCAGATATTTGGAGTGTTGGTTGCACTGTGATAGAGCTTCTCACATGTGTTCCTCCTTACTATGATCTCCAGCCAATGCCGGCACTTTTTCGTATTGTCCAGGTCTGCTTTCCTGTCTATATTTGCTAGCATTATTCTGGTTTTGGTTTACTCTGGATGATGTGCTTTCTATCTTTGAGAATGACTACCCAGATAGCCAGGAACAATGAATTATTTTGTGTACTCATCTCTCTCTCTCTCTCTCTCTCTATATATATATATATATATATAATTCTGTACCAGACCCTGAACTCTGAATAGGGCAGAACAGAGAAAAGAAAGAAAGAAAAGAGGAGAAAAAAAAGCAGGAAAAAGAAATGATTGATTGGAACGAGAAACCTCCCCACCGATCTGAGAGCTTGGTTGAGTTTTTGTTTTCTCCAAGGCTTTCTTTGAGTTGGAAATGAATCAAACAGATGAGGAAAAACACCTTGCTTGCCCAGCCCACTAAAGAAACTGGCTAATTGAGGCCTAAGAATATAATGGTGAATTTCAGGGTCAGGGTTTCAAAGTAGACTGATCCGTTACAGCTTGGAGTTCTTCCCAGGCATATTATACACACACACACACAGAGAGAGTTCTGTAATGACAATAATGCCCTCACTTAACAGAGTACTGATCCAGTACATCACCTTAACGTGATCCAGTAAACTCTACCAAATAGAGTAATGATTCAGTACTTCTCTGTTGTTAATCTTGTGGAGTTTCCTTTCTGTAGCTGTTTTCTATTTTTTTCTGAAATTAATTTTGTTAAAGAATTATTTGTATTTTTCCCGAATCAGCATGTTGATTATTTTTATGGACTCTCAATTTAATGGATCAGCTTTGTGCGTAGCAGGATGAGCATCCACCAATACAAATCATCTTTCCCCTCAAATAACGGATTTCCTGCATCAGTGCCATTGCATATTCGATATTGTTATGAACTCTGAGTTGAATGAATTGGCTTTATGCTTTGCAGGATGAGCGTCCACCAATACCTGATCACCTTTCTCCTGAAATTACCGATTTCCTGCGTCTGTGCTTTAAGAAGGTGATGTGAGAAAGTATCAAAATTTTTATTTTTCAATCCTTCTATCCCTTTCATTCGTTATTTAAGATTTGGTTTCAATATTTTCCAACATTACATCTTTAAGACTGTGGATTTATTTTTTTTGGGGGGGGGGCGGTTGGTGGGGTTGGAATTTCCTGTGCAAATAAATAAATTTGTATGCCTACCTAAGGAATTAGAACTTGGGGTTTTACTGGAGTTCTGTAACCAGTATTCTTTGAAAATCTTGATGCTGCATATCTGGAAATCTACATCTTTAAGACTCTGTAGATTATTTTTTTTTTGGGGGGTGGGTGTTGGTGGGGTTGGAATTTTCTGTGCAAATAAATAAATTTGTACGCATACCTAAGGAATTAGAACTTGGGGTTTTATTGGAGTCCTGTAACCAGTATTCTTTGAAAATCTCGATGCTGCATATCTGGAAATGTTACGCAACATTAATTTCCTAAGAGAAAAGTTATCTCACAAGAAATTGTTATGGACAGTGTCTCTGCCCAAAAAAAGTCAAGAGATGATATACTATATTTGATAGTAATAATAATAATAATAATAATTAGTGTATTGTGCATATTAGTGTATGAGTTTACATTGGCAAAGTTGCATTTGTGTTGAGTTAACAAGGATTGATTATACCTATTGGACTAGACTTTTGTAAAGTTCCAGTGGACCGTGACTTTTGCAACTTATTGTAGTCATTCAATTCTGTATTTAGCAGTGAGAAGCATGGTTCAGGCTGAGCTTGACCATGTCTAAAGACATTTCTTTTACGTTGGTTTAGTCATTCAACTGCTATATTTGACATTGCAAAGCATATTTCAGGATGCTAGGCAGAGACCAGATGCGAAGACATTACTTCTGCATCCGTGGATACAGAACTCAAGACCTGCTTTGCAGCCCTCTCTTCGGCAGTCCAGTGAAACAATCAGGTAGTCAATGACAATTTGTAGCTTTTTGTTTATGATGGTCCATTTTTTCAATGTAGGAATGCTTTCTGCCAGATGGTCTTTCAATCCTTCTTTTTCCCTCCCCTGCCCCCCACCCTCTCTGATGCAGTTAGATGTACTAATACTTAGGGATATTTACGTATTTTGCTTTCTTCTTATCTTTTTAGATTCATTAGTAGCAAGTAGGAGATAGAGTTTCAGTTGCATTCAATGATTCACACTTGTTTTCAGTTTTGAACTCCAATTAGGAGACTTAAATTTCTTTATAAACTGGCGTGTAACCTACGATTAAGTATTGGAGATTGAATGAAAGTTCTTGCGGTGTTGCTGCCAGGAGCTGTGTGGGCAGGTCTATCCCCTCTCCTCTTCTCTCTTCTCTCGTTTCATTGTGATCTCCTCCTTCCCAAGTTCTTCTTTCCCAGATCTAAATTCTTCTTCACATTTCTGTTATCCTGTTCCTTCCCTTGTTCCTTATTTCTTCCCTATATATTACTGCTATTTCTTCCCTGCTGTTAATGACATCTTGGGATTTAGAAGAGTCAGTTAGAACTTTCCCATTCTCATCCTTTGGGCCAGAAACTTTGGGAACTTGTTTCTTATCCCACAGCTACTCAGCCTGTCAAAGTTGAGGCTGAATCAAGTTACGGTTAGAGAGATTTGAACCCATCTTCAAGACTGCTATTGTTCACTCCGCCCTGTTTATCTTTTGGAAAATTTAACTCAGTTTTTGTTGTTTGGATCAGAAACTAGTTGCTTTCAAGAGGTCTTTGAATTAAGAATCTAATCCTAAAGTTTCAGCTTGGTTGGATTTGTCTTGAATGAGATTTCTTACCTGCAACCAAGCTGGTTTACTGCTGGTTCTACTCCCTTAATCGTGAAGAAGAAGAAGAATTTTTTTTTTATTATAATTAGGGTTTTTGCAAATGCCCCTTCAAATTGCCCATACGTACAAATGCACCCCTGAAACTTTACTAATTCCAAATGCACCCCCACTTTCCAAACTTTGTAACATTTTAGTCCAGTCCGTTAGTCCAGTCAATTAGTCTGGGACGTTAGACATTAGTTTCAAGGAATCTAATGACCAAAATGCCCTTATGATAAAAACCCATCAAAATTAAAGAGTAAAGTGATCAAATTGCCCTCATCTTCCCCAAATCGTTTAGGGTTTGAAACTGAAAATCATCCAAAAAAGATGCAGGAAAATTGCATAATCCAATAAAACAATTTTTCCTTGAAAACTTTTTCCCTATTATCCTTGCCCACGCCGATATTATTCAGGTACTGAATAAATCTTAGATCAGAAGCTTCAAATTGAAAATTCAGGTACTTGTACAGTTGAACCAGAATGGCTAGCTCCTTGTTGCGGATTCTGTAGTGCAACAATACCACAAGTTTCAGTCAACCCATAGCCCTGTTGAATGGCAGATTTCATGTCAAAACAGGATGCATCTTTCATACTCAAAGGTAGAAACTGTTGGGTGTGCTTCCAATCATCTCAGTCGAAAGCATAAGAAAGGTAACCCCTAAAGGAATCAAAGTCAAAACTTTTCACATCCTTGACAGTAATATTACATTTGTTTGGGGCACAATGCATAAATCTTAGATCAGTAGCTTCAAATTGGAAATTTTGAATAGAACTGTAGAAGCACCTGAATAATATCGGCGTGAGGCAAGTTCTTGGAGCTTGGATTAGAGGTTTCGGCTTTTGGATTGAAACGTTTTCGTCTCAACGTGCACGTCGAGAGACCCGAAATGGTGGAGAGTGGAAACGATTCATAGGACAGAGGAGCTCACAGAGTCACAGAGTAAGAGAAACTGGAGTAGAAGAAAGATACAGAGTTGGTGGGACCCCCCTTAAATACATCATCAAATTATTTTGGGTATTTTTCCTCCAAATCTTTGAAGTTTGATTCAAATCTTCGTTGCTTCCTGTAGCCTATGTTGCAGTCTTCTTGTTAGAAATTGTCCATTAATTTATGCAATTTTCCTGCATCTTTTTTGGCTGATTTTCAGTTTCAAACCCTAAACAATTTGGGGAATATGAGGGCAATTTGGTAACTTTACTCTTTAATTTTGATGAGTTTTGATCATAAGGGCATTTTGGTCGTTAGATTCTCTTAAACTAACGTTTAACCATAGTACTATATCTCGCGATATATCGGTATCTCGGGCCTACCGAGATATCCGAAATATCCGAGATATCGCGAAATATGACCGAAATATTGCATTTTTTCTGCAATATTTCGGGGGTCCATCTCGGGGGGTATTTGGCCATATCTAGGCCTAAAACTTCATGGACAGCCTTATTTAAATTTAATAAACACATTTAAACCATAAAATTGTAAAAATGTGAATTCAAATTGGTGTTTTGGGCTTGCACCCTTGATTGACATACGGTCGCCGACCCTAATGTATAAATAGTTAAATACACATAGATTAGACAGTTAATATTTAATAATAGTATTTAACTTCATCACATATCAAGTTAAAGCCAATACACATTGATGAGTACCATGATTCTCATAAACTCCATAATATTCAATAATTCGCTTAAAGCCTTAAAGGCATTACACTAAGTGTCAAAGTTAGTAAGTCACAAGACTCGCAACTCGCAAGTCACAACTCACAAGTTCATAGATCAATGAAATCACAACTTAAGTTACAAATTACAAGTGCTAAACTGCTAATAGTAGTTGCTGTGCCTCCCTGGGTCAATCCTACTCATGCTTCGCTGGAGTCGACGTCCATTGCTCTCTGTTTGAAGGACATATGTGGACCACGATATAGAATCGGAGAAGAAACGAGTGTAGTCATCCACAAGTGTCACGTAAATGGAATCATCAACATACTGTAGGTAACCTATCCTAGGATATAAACTAGGGTTACCAATCGATCCAGTCCGTGAAGAAGATGATCCACTGTGATATGATGTTGGCGCCGGCGCAAGAGGTGATGGCATTGGCTGCATGTATGGTGGTGAGATTGGTAGCTAGGTCCGCTAGGGTATGCAAAGATGTTATCTACAAAAGATGATCCAAGATGTCCCTGGGACTGGACCGTAGTCATAGTCCCCTACCCCACTAAATCGCCCATATGATGATGATCCATATCCATATCCACCGTAAGGTTGTGATGCACCATAATCCGATGCCAATGGAGTGGTATGTGCGTCAAAAGATGGGGCACGCCAATGTCCAGTCGGTCCTCCCTCCCTATCACCCATACTCAAACCACCAACAGAGCTAGATAGGTTATCAATGTCCATGTGATCAGGTTGCAATTGTGTTTGTCGACCCCTACGCTTCCTGTTGTATGTATGTAGGGGGCCTCTTGAGGGTGGGGTGCGGGGGCACGTGCTCTGTGGTCCGTATCTTGTGTGGCATGATCAAACTGTGTCTCTCCAGTGAATCGGAGTGGCTCTATAGGTACCGTATCCTGGCCTCCTGGCCTACCACATAACGCTCTCGCATGCCGTCAAATTCTTCACCAGCACCACCAGCATCACCATCACCACCACCAGCATTACCACCACCAGCATCACCATCACCACCACCAACATCACCATCATCACCATCATCATCATTTGAGGACTTAGACCAGTCTTCATCATCAACAACATTGCCACCAGTGGGCTGGAATGGTATGGGTGAGGCTTCCCTTGCATGTATTTGACCCTCGTCAGCCATATACTCGTCCACATCAGCACCAATCTCAGAAGCTATTATGGGGTCGGGCCTACCTCCCTCCTTATCCAACACTGGCTCACCTCTATCCCTCACCCAATCCACAATAGGGTCCTTATCGTCTGAGTCAACTTGAAAGATGTCAGCTAGAGCAATGGTGCCCCTCTGTCCCTCATGTCCCATGCGTATGTGTTGCAGTTTCAGCCTCAAGTTGTAGTGCACATACACCATGTCAGATAAACGTTGAGACCCCAATCTGTTTCGCCTCTTGGAGTGGATGAGTGCAAAGGTACTCCAGTTCCTCTCACAACCAGATGCAGAACATGTTTGGGCAAGGACTTTAATTGCTATTCTTCTTAAGTTTTCAGTCGATTCCCCATACAACACCCACCATTCAGCTGCATTTCAAGTTTACAACAAAAAAGACATGTGTCAAATGTTGTTTCAACTTTCAACTTTCAAATTTCAATACATATTTAATTTAAAACTTAAAAGAATTACCAGCATCACCACGTGCTCTGCCTTGTATCGTAGCCTCGGTTCCAAAACTTCCCAATGCATCCCTAAATACCTTGATCTAGATCGGCCTCCGGTGTCTAACATATATTAATATCATCAACATTCAACAACATTTGTACAAAGTATTTTAAGAAAAAATAGTTTTAGAGAAATAGAATTTACCTTAAATAATGAAAATAGGCTTGGATGATGAGTTTAGATGACCCTCCGACGTCTTCCCGGCGACAAGGAGCTTCAACAATGCTTGGATGAGGCTTGGAAGGGAGGAAGAAAAGCAAAAGATGAGGAAGAAGAGAGAAAAATAGAGTTTCAGCAGCTCTCGGTCGAAATATCGACCAAGAGCTGCGAAATATGGTATAAAAGGGGCCCTAGTGTGACACTATTTGTCACTTTTTCAATATCTCGCGATATATCGTGAGATCCACGATATATCGTCGATATCTCACGATATATCGACGAGATATTGTATTTTTTGGTTTCGGATGGTTTCGTATCTTGAACATGTCGAGATATACGAAATGTGGCGATATATCGCCGAAATATCGCGAGATTTTATACCATGCATTTAACGTCCCAAACTAACGGACTGGACTAAAGTTTTACAAAGTTTCGAAAGTTGGTGTGCATTTGGAATTAGTAAACTTTCAGGGGTGCATTTGTATGTATGCGCAATTTGAGGGGGGCATTTGAAAAAAACCCTTATAAATATTAAGGACCCCTTTAGCGGTATTTACGGTTCAGCCCTTCTTATTTAAGTTGGATTTCATTATCCCTCTTCCCTTCTGAAATTGCAGAGCGCCCCTCAACTTACAAATTTAATCACTGATTTGCCCTTATTATTGTCCTCTTTTGTTTCAAAGGTCTTGAACTTCCGTTTATTTACAGAACTGCCATTCTACCTCTCAATTGAATCATTTACTACTTTTGTGGGCCCATAGCGACTCCCAATCAGGGTTATTGAACCCGGGATCACATCTCTCTGTGTGTGTGGTGTGTGTGTGACACATTTTTCTTTCTTTATGATTCATTATTGCAGTCGGGGAACATTTTGCATTAACGAATCATTTGGTGTGATATTCTAAATCTAATGTTTGAATTTGATTTATGCTGAATTGGTAGCTTTCTATGGGCGTATTCGTTCCAAAAGGTTGGATATAAGAAATGGTTCACTATAGACAATTATAAAATCACTGGTGGAAGGAGGAAAAAGGGAAGAATGAAAGAAGCGGTCAGAGATTTGGTTGTCTAGGATTCTTTTTCGTGCGACTTACAGTGTTATTAGTGGTAATTGTGTAAATGGAAGTGAAATACATGGATTCTCTAATCTGAGGCCTTGTTACAAAATAATTATGTTCTCAGTACTTGAATAACATATTATTCTAGAATGTATTTCAGTTTCATATCAGGTTCTGTTTTTGGGAAGCTTTGGTTGAGAATCTATGAAACAGCATATAATTGTCCAACCATTTGGACCATTACTCCATAAATTTCTGTGATAATCTAGGGAGTGGTATTTTAAATAAAATTTAGGTTAGTTTCTTGCAAGAGGGGGGGGGGGGTGAAAGAGAACTTTCTCGATGTTAAAATTCTTTTAGCATAAATATCTAAAAATCACAGTTTCATGCAGAAATATACAGGAAGGTATTTCTATGGCTGCAGAAATTTCAAATGGAGATCAGAGGAACAGTGAAACTGCTCCTGGAGAGAAAATGAAAAAAGATGTCTCTGAATTTAAATTGGTGAGAACCTTTGAATCTGTGATCATTTTTATCTTGTGAAGCTTGGTCTTCATTGGAATAGGCATCTCATTTACCATTTGTATCTCAATTTCTGGTGAAACCTTAAAGAAAATTTTCTATTTAGATTGGAACATTTGATTTCATGTTTATCCTATTATTGACTTAGTTGATTTTCAAACTTCAGGAGGATTCCACAAAAGAGTTGCTAGCAGTGGATGCTTTTGGTATGGCCAAGTCTCCTAAAGATCGGAGTTCAAAGGGTGACCTTGTTCATGAACATGCTAATCTAAGAGATGATGTTGTCTCAGATGCAGATCCCACCTTAGCTGTGTATGACAGGTTCTCCACAAGAACTAGTCCTGGTAAGCTGCCATCAATGCAAGAAGAGGCTTCTACTAATTCCACTAGTGCGGTGGAGCTATCAAGTGTGGGTAATCAGTATGAATCAGTAGTGAATGGTGAGGTGGAATATCCACAGTCAAAAAGGAAAAACGTAATAACTGGAGAAAATGAGGGGAAAGGAAGTTCTGTGCTTGAGAATGGTTTACATAGCTTTGAAAAGATTAGTCCTGGAAAGGTAAAATTCCACTATTCACTGCCCCTTCATTTTTATCAGATCTGTCCATAATTAAAAAAATATCTGTCTATTATTTCTCTTTTAATGTTCCCATAAGGCGGATTTAAGAGATATGTTATACATATATGCATGGACATGTGGAGAAGTCTAAGAATCAAATAGAAGCTGATAGAAAACTCATTTAAAATGCTTAGGTTTGACTATACAAGTTACATATAATGCACAATCAGCTACTTTAATATTCTATTAGAGTACTCCATGGATTTTAATCTTCCATAGGCTTGTAATGTTTGCTTTCCAGATAAAATAATGGACCTGATTTCTGTACATTATTGGGTCTAGATAGAGATGTTGGATTAGGTGGTGTAGTGCTAGCACTATTCGATCCTCAATAATGGGTCCCCAAGAGTTTTTTTATAGCTGCTAGAGGTTTGGGGCAAGGTGATCCACAGTCGCCATTTCTACTCATCTTTGTTAGTCTTGCCTAGTCCGTTACTCCACAAGTTAGTGGGCTGGGGCAGGAGGTGTGGTTTTCACAACTGCAGTTTGTTGATGATAACATTCTTTTTCTTTTTAGTCCAGGGCGGATGGTTAGTCAACTTGAAGGACATTTTACTTTGCTTCCAGGATATTACAGACTTAAAGATCAATTTGAGTGAACCCATGGTAGCTTAGGTAAAGCTTTCCCAATAGGAAAGTGAGGAAGCAATTGTTTGTTTGGGTTTTATGGTGGCTGAGTAGACTATGTCGTACTAAGGCTTACCCCTAGGAACCTTGATGCAGATAAAACATAAAAGTGGGGTTGTTTTATGTTTGTCTAGATGTTCACATGTATATGTGTTTATGGTGCAGTTTTGCTTGGTGATCCACTAAGAGATTCTTCTTTTAGGCAGGCGTCAGTTGCTTTTTATCTGCCACAGGCAGTTCAGTTGATGCTCAAATTTTATGGACAGGTTGTATTGGGTGATTGGGTCATGTGGTAAGTCTTAGGCTCTTAGCTCCGTAGCACTACATGATAGAGCACAATGGCCAATTTTGTTCAAGATTTGGATGGCCAAGGCCTAGGGAGAAGTTCAATAAACATTAAGACATGTGATATTTGACTTATCCACGTGGTCCCCGGTTATTCAATGGTTAAAATTGCTACGTCCAAAGTTCTAAAACTTGGTTTCGATATCGGTTTCGGTCAGGCCCAAAACCGAGATGTGCCGGATCTCGTTTCGAGGTTTCAACCCTGGGCCTCCCTAGGTTGAAAGGTAGTTTTGACCATGGGTTTCGTTTCATTCAAGCCCGAAACGGAGACAATTCAGAGATTTTGGTCAGTTTCGACCGAGATTTCGTTCCATGGCTACATCAACCTTTTATTGGGTGACAGTGGAAAATACAATGGAAGAAACTTACCGTCGAGATGGACCATGAAACTCAACATATAAACAATCCAAGGGGTGCTTTAGCCATTCAATGGTCAAATTAACCGCATCAGCCCTCCAAATGGAAGAAGTAAACCACTCTCCTAGAGATTCCTTTTTAGGTGGCTTTCTTAGAGAAACTTTTGCTATAAGTATATTCTTTGGTGTTGGTACATAGACCACTCTATGGGGTGTAAAAACATGCGCCCATGTTTCTGGATGAGAGGATAAGAACACCATTTGGCAGGTTAGCTTAAGAGATTAATTTTGAGAATGATCAGCTTAAACGGATGCTTCAAATTTTGTGCCTTTTTTATCATTTACTTGGATAGTTCAGGTGTGTAAACAGAGTTTGAAGTGCTCCATTTAGATCAGATTGTTAAGATATCTGATCATGCTATTTTTTGTTTGTACAATCTTTAAGGTGGAACAACTTGGAGTGTAGGTTCTGATCTTCTTTACGTGTCTTGCATCACATGTTTCTTCCTCTAGTTTGACCAAATCTGAAACCAAATTTAAAGGATGAGGAAATGAAAAGTTTAGCATTGTTGCTAAATCCATTGCTCTGACTTTCTGCCCTTCTGCCCTTCTGCCCTTCTGCCAAGGCCTCCACAATTGTCACCGCCTCCTCCAGCAACTCATCCAGAGCTTCACTGCCACCTCCAGTAACCATACAAGCTGCTTTGAAGCATCTGCAAGACAAATTCGACAATGGGAAGTATGAGCAGAACATTAGCAGTCCAATCATGGGGTTTTGTAAAAATGTGACTACCACCAGAATACAAAGAAGTGGAGAGAGAAACCAGCGGACAGTGGAATGATATATTCCAGTCATGGGTTGTGAACCCATTAACCACCATGGAACTAAATCTCGGTTGAAACTGACCAAAATCTCCGAGTTGTCTCAGTTTCGGGTCTGGCCGAAACAAAACCCATGGAGGCCCAGGGTCGAAACCCAGTGTTGAAACCTCGAAACGAGATCTGGCACATCTCGGTTTCAGGCCTGACCCAAACCAGGTGCGAAACCGAGATCTCGATCCTTGTTAACTACAGCAATGGTGTCATTAAAGTATGCCTTTATTGTTGGACAAAGCTGCTGATAAAAACATCCAATTTATGTTTTCCTTTGGATATTGCTCCTCTGTTTTGGCAGATGCAGATGTTAATGAGACAGGACCAGAAATTGAAGTTTTACGACTAGGGCCCCAAATATCAGAATGAACCACATGGAAAAGGGAAGAACTTCTTTTATTAGAACTAGAATAAATTGAACGTGTCTGTTTGGCCATTACGCACGCCTCATAATAGAATTCATCTTTATTACAACCCTTGACTAAGGCTGGAAACAAATGAGACAAAGTTCCTAATGGGGAATGACCTAATCTTGAGTGCCATTGGTAAAGTTCAGAAGAGACCAATGAATTTTGATGAAGTGGTGAAGGTACGGTTGGTGGAGAAGGATGACCATCATCAAGCAGGTACAATCCACCTTGCACTTTACCACATCCAATCGTCTTCCCTGTCACCAGATCCAGAAAAACACAATGAGAAGGAAAAAAAAGTTTTACTTTGCAATTAAGGTCACGAGTAAGACTACTAATGGAAAGAAGATTAGTAGTAAAATTAGGAATGTGTAAAACTGAAGACAAGGTAATGGAAGAGGTGCAGTTAATGGATCCTTTTCCAGAGATGGAGGAAAGGGAACCATCAGCTACCCTGACTTTGTCCTTCCCTGAAATGGGAGAATAACGATGGAAAAAACTAGAGGATCCAGTCACGTGGTCTGTGGCACCAGAATCTATGATCCAAGGATGGGATGCTACAGAAGCACAGTGACCACCAAATGGGATGCCTGACCGAGCAAAATATGAACCTGAAGAAGCAGAGGAATTGGCAGGAGCTACTGTAGTAGAAGCCGCAGCAACAGAAGTCCTTAGCATATGTAGGAATGCCTGCAGATCTTCCTGGGATAAACCAAGGTCAGTAGTAGGAGCTGTAGTAACAGTCTCAGTGTGATGAGCCTTGTTCTTTGTTTTTTTCTTGGCAGCCCGTTTTGCTTCAAAGTCAGCTGGTTTCCTGTGGAGTTTCCAACACTTCTCTTTGGTATGGTAGGGCTTGTGACAGTACTCACAAGTGATAGTGCCACAAGTAGAATCACCAAGAGAAAGCGTTCCAACAGGTGCAGGAGTAGTCGGGGCAGCAGCCTGGAGGGCTGATCTGTCAGTGGTAGGAGGATGTAACATAGCAGCCCTACGATTCTCTTCAGAGGAGACCAGGGCATAAGACTGTTCAAGTGTGAATGGCCCAACACTTGAACACGAATCTGTTCATACTCCACATTCAACCCTGCGAAGAAATCATAGACCCTGATCTTGTCCACATGTTTCTTATAGGCAGTAATGTCATTGTCAGCAGCTGTAGTAGGGTGGAAATCAGAGAAGTGGTCCAATTGTTGCCAGAGGCTGCGTAGGGTAGCATAGTATTTGGAGACAGATAATTCTCTTTGAGTAGTGTGAAAGACTTTTTTCCTGAGTTCATAAACCCGGGCATCATTGCCAAGCTCACCGTATGTCTCTTTGCAAGCAGACCAAATTTGAGAAGTTGCGTCAAAGAGAAGAAATCCATGTGTAAGATCTGAAGTCATAGAACCAATCAGGTATGACATGAGAACCCCATTGTTGGCAAGCCACCTACTTTGAAGAGGACCTGGTGCAGTCGACATAACACTGGTGTCATCAATATGGCCAGTAAGGCCACGACCAACAATAGCAAAGGCTGCAGATCGAGACTATAACAAGTAGTTGGATCCATCCAGTTTGATGGGATTAGGAGGAAAAGTGTGGTAATCAGTTTTGCCTTGACCATCCTGATCAGAAGTAGCAGTGGAAGTGATTGAGTCACCCATACTTGTAGCAGAGAAACCCAAATTGCAGAGAGGGGCTGTTGTGAAGAGAACTCCAACAAATACTCCCAAGATAAAGGCTGAAAATTGGAGGAGAGACTGCTGGAAATATAGTAATAATTGTCTCCAAAAATCAGCAACAGCAGCCAGGGCAATCCCTTAGATCGATTTTTTCAGGGTTTTGAAAAAAACCCTTAATATGGTGAGATCGATGTAGGAGAGAATGGAAGCAAAAACACACTGGAATGGGCTGAAACTTGGATCGAGTGGCCTTCTAGTAGTGCTGAATCACCCTTCCAAAAATCAGCATCAACAGAGAACAGTAACCCTAAGATCGATATTTGCAGGGTTTTAGAAAAAAACCCTGATGAGAGCAAAAATCAATATTTGCAGACTTTGATACCATGTTTGAACCGCTTCCTCTAAAAGGCCAACCTTGTAGGAAAGGGAGGAAACAATATGTATATCATACATGAGCTCTAACACGGCGGACTATCCAAAGGGGGACATGGGTGGATAAATAATTCAACACCTGCTCGCTCTCAGGGGGACTCGATACTGTGACCCCTGCCTGCTTTGATACCATGTTAACAGATCTGAATTAGGGAACAAGGCTTGGATGATCAAAGACTGATCCCAAGCAATGTATTTATAATACTAGAAGACAAATTACATGGACAATTCTGTCCCTCATAACTGACTCAATACAAAGCAAAATAAAAAGGGAAAAAAGGACCAGAATACCCCCACGGTATTCTGTCCCATACAACCAACATGTAGCTTTCTTGGTCTGCAAAAAAACATATCCTTAAAAAGTAGACCATTGAATTCCTCTTATGTTTTTGGGTACTCTGTCCTGTTATAATCTCGTGCTGTGTTTTATGCTATCATCATATGTCTTTCCCTCCAGCAATCATTAATTCTTCTCAGTGGTGATGATGAAATTGTTCTTGCTGTTCTTGATCTTATAGTGGCCTATGCATCTTGCTATTGAATAGATATAATGATTATGGTTTATTATTAGACTTCTTTGCTAGGGGCATACTATGTAATAATATAGTTTAAGGAGTGATGTGGTGTATGCTCATTTCTTATGAAGCAAGACTGATTTGACATTCTTATTTAAGTACTACACTAGACCATATAAAACCTTCTAACAGACTTTTAAAATTTACATAGATCCATGCTTTTCATTTGTTGAACTGCCAATCTAATGGATGTGAGGAACTGCCTTTTTGAAGGCTGTGAAGACATCGATCGGTTCTGGAAGCAATGAACTGAGTAGATTTAGTGATCCGCCAGGAGATGCTTCCTTGGATGATTTGTTTCAACCATTGGACAGAAACCAGGAGGACCGGGTATCTGAAGCCTCAAAATATGCTTCTTCATCACATATGAACCAAGGAACTTCACACGATGTGGGATCAAATGACCTGGCAGCAAAACTCAAAGCTAGGATGGCTCAGAAACGGTTGGAGAATGGAACAGGGCAGGCAAATGGTGGAAACCTGTTGCGCCTCATGATGGATGTGATTGGTATTGACAGTTCGGTATGTTTTATGAATTATAAGGTGCATCTAAATTGTTCTCATTATCATTCATCCTTGACATATGATGCATTCTTTACTGAACAGGTTTTTGATGAAAAATTGCCCGGGGAGAGCCTTTTTCCCTTACAGGTGCTCAGTATTCTTTCCACTATGAGTTGTTCCATGCTTTTATTTTAATTTACATTTATATCATACACTGATATCCAACTTACTAAGTAAATGTATATTATATGATTTTTTGAATGCATACATGCGTCAGAAGCATGAAAAGACTCAGATATTGAGAAAGGGTTAATACTATTTGAATCCCAAGATGTAACAGTAACAATTGGAATAATGTTTCTCTGTAACATGTACATGGTTATAATAGTGCTAGGGGAGAAAATGTTAAAACAAGAATAAAATTACACGTGTCAAAGATGTTATAATAGTGCTAGGGGAGTAGGAAAAGGTTAAAAACAAGAATAAAATTACATGTTAACCACATGTAAATGAGCCTGAGTAACTGTGTCAAAGTTTTTTGCTGAAAGTACTTAAAATGAATCATAGTTGTCTAGGTGTCACCTAGGCGTCCAGGCGGAATTTTGGGGTCCTAGGCGACTGCCGCCTTAGTGTTATCGACCCTTATTTATGTTAAATATTATTTAATAATTTGTTATTTCATTTACTTAAGATATTATTCATAAATAAACAAATACCCCCTATTTGAATCCAACAAAAATAGTTAAAAAATTCAAATTCCAAAAGGATAAAAAGTCAACCCCCTAGTTCAAGAACCAAAACTGGATCTTTGGCGGTAAGCGAAAATTCCATAAATCTTATTATGGTAAAACATTGCTAAAAACCAAAAGTACAATAAATTATTCATTTGTTTTGATATATAAAAAAATATTTTCATTCAGAGAATGGGAGATAACTTACCACCAAGGGTGAGAAAGAAAAACTTTAAATCATTGCAGGGATAAGGTCCCTTGGTGGGAGATAACTCACCACCATGGGTGAGAAAGAAAAGACGGAAGGATGAAGAGAAGTCGAGAGAGAGTCGTGGCGGGGTGTGGTGGTGGCAGCGGTGCTTGAAGAAACCGAAAGAGAGAGAGGGTGGTGGCGGTGTAATGTAGTCCTAGATAGGTAGGAGACCTACTAGGAGCCAAACAATAGGATCAAATAACAAAAGGGGCTATTGGTTCGAATGGACAACACTCGGATTTAGGTCAATTCCTAGGGTTAGGGTTGGATATTGAGAAAGGGGTTTATAGGGTATTAATGGGCAGGTCTAGGGGGTCAATATGGTATAAAAATAATAGGATTTGGGAAGGTTTTAAAATTCTGCAGTTCTGGACAGAATTGTGTTGCAGGTTTTGGGTTTTGATGGAGTGAAGGAATGGAGGGGATTGGAGAATGATTAGGGTAGACTGTAAAGAATTAGGAGAAGAAGATAGTTGCAGAAAATTAAATAACTCACTGGTTTTGAAGATCAACAGCCGTAGGAGGTTGAGAATTGATTGAAGAGGACCTCCCGATCATAAGCAGATGCAAGGAGTCGTAGGAGTCCACCCACCCTATCCACCTTGAGATCCACAAGGATATACACTCACAAAGAGCAGCAACAATGACAGCAAGCATAAAGCTAATTTTTATTAATCAAATTCGTATTCAATGCTGGCCTCCCATACAAACTTATATAGAAGACTTAAAAATAGACTTAGACACTAAAAAAGAAAGGCCTAACCCTATCCCTAACCTATTAGGTAACTTAAACTGACTAGGAAATTAGAATACTAAAGGAAATAGACTCAAAACATGGCTGGAGTGCTGGATTTATAGAGTCTTAATCCAGCCCAACTTACATCACATGACCACTTAACCAAGTCACATGATCACTTAAATTGAACCAATTGGATGCAACCAATTTGAACCGGTTCAATTAAAAAACATAAAAATAAACTAAGTATTGGGCTAATCCCGTATGCAACCTATATATCCCTAGTTTAGGCTCATTAAAGTGGCCTATTACATAGAAAACCCTTGGGATAAAAAGCCCAACATATATATATCCCAACTCTAGACTTATTCCTAATAAAATAAGCCCATTTGGGTGATGAATCTGCATCACGGTGCTTAGTGGTGGTTTTGTAGGTGCAAAAAATTGAGAAAGAGAGAAAGGGAAGGAAGAGTTCTAGGGTTTCAGGATGGTTGACATTAGGGTTAGGATCCTGATGTAGATCCTAGCTCATACCATGTTGAGAATGAGAGAATGGCTTGTGACATTATGGTCACAGCCCCACTTTATTTATAATGAGTTTAGGAATATTCTAGAATAGGTACAAGGCCTGAAATACCCCTATGATAAATATACCCTTGCACCCATATTACAACACCGAGTTTCACTTTCAAGGCTTGAGAATGCTTGTTGAGCCCTAGAGCTCTTGGCCGCAGCTAAGAGCCTTGAAGTCTCATATTCAGAAACCGTTTGATGATGAACATCCAAGGGGATATCCAAATAACAAGCTCAGGCCTCCTGAAATAGCATGATCGTCGACATCGAAGACGTGATTAGGGGATTGTGAAATATCTGTTGCTTTTGCAGAGAATTTAAACAAGCGCTTCACAGTGGTAATCTGGTCAAGGAGTTTGTGATATGCCAATTGTTTGTGTCTATGTTGGAGAGACCAGCAAGGCCATGGAATCAGATGCCAAGAACAACGACGCAGTTTGCAATAGATGTTACAGGGATGCCAACAATGCTGAGCATACCTGGCCAATAACTGTGGTGAATGGCAATGAGAGCACAGATGAAGCGGAGGGAGGGACGTATTGCAGGGGGCGGGGGTATCACAATGGATTGGGGAGGAAAAACAGAGACAGGGAGAGAGGGAGATAGGATGGTGGATGCTAGATAATGCAAGTACCTAAACACTGGCTTAAAGGGTAACATTGAAATATTTCTTTTTGGTTTAGAACTAAACCGGTTAATAAGGTACCCCAAATATCACTTTCTCAAACTTAGAGTACCTGAGTTGTAATTTACCCTATTAATTGTGGTAAGCTGATCAGACTGGTTAGCTTTAATAATGTCTTGCATTTCCTCACTTCAATCAGGATGGTGTCTGGTTCTAATGCTTTCTGTATTTCATTATTCTCAAAGTCTCTTAAACCTTATATGAGTAGGGTGCCCAACTCATGGTAGTGTCCTTGTCAACCGTCTTTTTAGCATGTTCACTCCACCTAAGCCAGTATCCCTATTGTTCTCATTTAATAATTGTTGAAAATAACTCTTTCATCTTTCCACGATTGTCCGATGCTTCATTGGAACCCTTTGATCATCAGAGTCTTGACACATTTAATACACCCTTTGTCTTCGAGGGTGCCTAACTCATGGTAGTGTCCTTGTCAACCATATTTTTTAGCATTTTCACTCCACCTATGCCAGTATCCCTGATTCCTTACGATGAAAGGACATGAGAGTGCTAATAATGCTAACTGCTTTCTTAACTGGTAGTTACTTCTGCTAGATTCTCATTCTTTCCTTTTCTATTCGCATGCCATTGAACAAAACCTATTAACTCTACTGGCTATTTGGAATTCATGATTCTACCCTAATGTTTCCTTAAATGATAGCTTATCCCCTGTAGATTTTCTAAAAACCTCTAAATAATACTTATTTTTCTCCTCCTAAGCATCTAATGGATGGAACACTAGTTTCTCATTTTTTCTCTCCTCCTTGTTACTGTATAAACTCCTAAAACCATTGTTGTGTGCTTATGCTCTCTCCTCAGAAGTCTTGCAGTCCTTACAAGATGAACATGCTTCCCTCCTAGTGAGAAAAAGGTCTTTCTAGTTTCCAAGTGATCCACTTTTTAAAGGTCACCAAATGCAGCTATAGCATGAGCATCTTTTAGTATGCTTGTAAAATTTTCAAAAAAAAATGTACTTGTATAAAACTTTTGGAGCCGATGTGCAAGTGTAATAGAAATGGGGCCTCTGAATTTTGTGGCATAGTTATGTTTGGAATTTGGACTACTCAGTATCTCAGGTCAAGTAGAATTGGCTAGGAATACGTTCTTCAACATGAACTATGTACTAAATTTTCAGTTTTATCATATTATTATTGTGGCTCAGAGGCTGACCTATGTAGTTCTCAAATTCCATCATATATCTTCCTCTTACATGATATGTTGTGAAAAATTGACAGGGAATGATATTTGCTTAGACTATTTTTTGACATTCTCTCACTTCCCTTTGCTTTTGGTACAGTTAGATAAAGCTAACTTAACGGTCATCAAGTTACCTTATATGTTATCATTTTCAATTTTAGGCTGTTGAATTTAGCAGATTAGTTGGTTCACTGAGGCCAGAAGAGCCAGAAGATGTGATTGTCTCTGCCTGTCAAAAGCTTACTGCATTTTTTCATGAGCGCCCAGGGCAGAAAATTGTCTATGTTACACAACATGGTTTGCTTCCTCTAATGGAGCTACTTGAAGTTCCTAAAACTGGTGTAAGTATGCTCTGTCTGAGGGATCTACCTCATTTTTTCTGTGATTGCAATAGTAACCAACTTTCCAATTCAATGCAGTTTGAGGAGTGAAGTATAATGCTATCAATGTTCTGTGTTGCAGATTATATGTTCTGTGCTTCAAATGATAAATCAGATAATCAAAGACAATACTGATTTCCTAGAGAATGCTTGTCTTATTGGCCTGGTAAGTCTAGGTATGCATCTATACCAATTTTAAGTGATAACATTCTCCTGTTGAACCTCCTTTGAGACCCACCAATGTAATAACTGTGGGACGTCGGCATTCTAGAAGTTGATTGGTTCCATCTAAAGCAAATATTGGCTCAGGATGATTCTAGCCATTTGATTTATAGAATGTTCTAGTGAAAGACAGGATAGCAGGATCATCCACCAAGTTGATACTTGGGTCCTTCTGGTGGGACTTGGTAAATACTGTGCCTCGTCTTGTGCACCCTGAAACAGTTGGCCTGGAGAAGGACAAATATTCTGTCATTATCTCTCTACTTTCTCTTCCACCTGACAATTTCTTTTCTGCTTTGGGAATTGAGGCATTATTTTATTGTGGGTAGCCATTGCCATACTGATTGTGAATTGAATCTACAGATACCTGTTGTGATGAGCTTTGCGGCTCCTGAACGTCCTCGGGAAGTCCGTATGCAGGCTGCATATTTCTTACAGCAGCTTTGTCAGTCAAGGTGTACATCTCTTAGATTTCCTTTTTTATGTAGCCTCATTCCAGTGCATCAAATTTTATTGGATTTGTCATTGAGGATTAATCTGGCTAGATTCTGTCATGCAGCTCCTTGACTTTGCAGATGTTCATTGCTTGCCGTGGAATACCTGTTTTGGTGGGCTTTCTGGAGGCTGATTATGCAAAATTCAGGTTTGTACTTATCCATAGTGTGTCAGACATTCTTCACATTCCAGGTGCTCCTATATGGTCACACATTTGGGTTAAGACTGTCCTCTTTTTATTTTAGCTTTACTTGGCCCGTATGTTTAGTTGCTACAAGTCTTTGAAGGTTCATATCACTAACCTTGGTGGAAGGCTGATTAAGGAGAAGGAAAAATCTGGGAATAAATTAGAATTGCAGGTAAGAGAGGAGAGGGGACACGCACAACCACTTTCTACAAACTATCTTCAATATCCATATTAAATTCTCAAATCTTCAAATCTTCAAATATGAGTTCTACTACGATCACAATGAATAAATAGAAAATACTCGCTTAGAAATAGAAACCTAACTAAAATGCAAACAACTCAAAGAGGAAACTACCAAAATAAGCCATATCTAAGAAAAGCAAACTACCTAAGAAGCCCCTACATAATCTACCCATTTCACATAAGAACAATAAACTAAGCCTTATCCCATCTAAATGGGGTCGGCTACACGGATCCTTCACTATCCTTGCAAATCAAAGTAAGAGAAAATAAGAAATGAAGACGAGATGAGAAGTGCGAAAAGAAAACTGAAAGGGGTGAGGATAAATGAAAGAGGAAATAGGCCCAGCCTAGGAAGTACACGAAATCTCAGCTATATGGGGTCGGCAACATTGATCTTTGCGCTCCAAAAGGCTCTACTGAGGTCATACCTGGTACAAGACCCAAACTATGCTTGTCATTTCCGGCCTATCTCACAACCTTTCCTATGGTCATTTTGAGCCTGTCCCTAGCTTTTTTAGCTCCTTTAATCAGAATCAGGTCACTCCTCCGTACTTGGGCATCCTCAGGCCTCTGTTGAACATGGCCATACCACGTCAAACGACATTCTCGCAGTTAGTCCTTTATTGGGGCAACTCCCAAATCAGCTCTAATACACTCATTCCTTACTTTATCCTTCATAGTTTTGCTGCACATCCATCTTAACATCCTCATCTCTGCTACACATAACTTCTCTATGTGACACTTCTTAACTGCCCAACATTCCGCCCCATACATCATAGAGTTAGAATCTATGAATGGCTTGATTCAAGTGATGGAATGAGATTCACAGCAAGGGAAATAGGAAGAAGAGAGAAGAGAAGAAGAAGAAGAGAGATGGGAGAATAATCGTGAGTGAGTAAACTCAGCTCACCTATTGCCTTTCATTAATACCTTCTAGTAAATTACACAAGTCTCCCTTAGGAGGTAAAAGATAAAAATAACTAAAAACAGAAATTACAATTTATCATGTCTTATAACAAGACATTGACCAAAGTACCCTTTACCATACAAACTCTAACACATAGCCGGTGAAACAACAGTCCTATAAAACTTTCCTTAAGCTTTATAGGAATACGTCGGTCACATAGTATTCCAGTCGCACCTCTCCACTTGATCCGTCCCACCTTAATTCTCTGTAAAACATCATCATCTATGTCACCTTCTTTATTTATGGTTGACCCCAAATATTTAAAATTGTCACTTTGCGGTATCTCTCTCCTCAATTTTCACCATATCATTATCCAACATAGAGTGACTAAAGTTACACATCATATACTCCGTCTTTGATCTGCAAATCTTAAAGCTTTTTGTTTCAAGGGTTGATCTCCACATCTCTAACTTGGCGTTGATCCTTTTTTTAGTCTCGTCTACCAAAACGATATCATCGGCGAAGGCATACAACACGAGACCTCGCCTTGAATGTTCTTGATTAATTCATCCATGATAAGCGCAAACAAATAAGGGCTTAGAGCCGATCTCTAGTGTAACCCAATCGTAATTTGGAATTCCTAGCCCTTGCCTCCCACAGATCTCACACTAGTCACCACGCCTTCATACATATCTTTAATTACATCTATATTTACTTGACACCCCTCTCTTAACAAGAACATGCCATTTCAAGTCTCTAGGGACTCTGTCATAGGCTTTTTCCAAATCAATAAAGACCATATGGAGATCCTTCTTGCTAGCTCTACATCTTTCCATGAGCCTCCTCAGTAGGTAAATAACTTCTGTCATGGTTCTACCAGGCATAAAACCAAATTGGTTCTTCGAGATATGTGTCTCTCTTCTCAGACAGGCTTCAATAACCTTCTCCCATAGTTTCATAGTATGACTCGTCAGTTTTATGCTTCTATAGTTCATGCAGCTCTGAATATCACCTTTATTTGTGTAGATATGTACTACAATGCTACCCATTTCTAATAAAATAAACTAAATTAAATATTGCATCTTAAGTAAACTACCAGCCCTTGCCAAACGAGAAAACCAGTTTACGTCCAGTCCTTGGTTTGTGCTTCCAAAGTGGGTTATGTCGGTCCAGCCAGGCCAAGGCAACTGCATCAGCTCTCCTCCTCTGAAAAGAACTCGACGGAGTCGAGTTTGGATGAGGTCCAAGAATGTCGTCCGAGTCAACTTGTCGTAGGAGGAATGTACCAGTTGTCTTCTTGAGTTTGATAGATGGAAGTTCTTTCGCCGGGAGGAATTTCATCTCAAGTTCACCATGCTGAATTGAATATGTATTCTCATAACCATAGTGCTTGGCTTTCGTGTCATACAACTATGGGCGTCCCAAATGGATATGGCAGACTTTCAGAGGGAGGACGTCACACTACACTTGATCAATCAGTACACCAATGGAAAACATGAGCAAACACCTTTCATTAACAGTAAGATTTGTGTTGTTTACCCACACAACCTTTTAGGGATTCAGATGAGGTTCCCTCTTTAAACCTAACTTGCGAACAACATCTTTAGCGACAACATTGGTGCAACTACCTGGGTCAATCACCATAGCACACAGATTGTGATTACATTGCACCTTGGTCTGAAAATTATTGTTGTGACAGCAATCTTTATCTTCCTCGTTGGAAACCTTTTACATAGCCAAGAGAGGGCGAATAATATAACAATAATGTTGCTCATAATCACTATCATCATCATCGACCTCACTAGGCTCACGCTCAGCCACCAGATTGGCTGTCCTTGTTGTTCGTTGCTCCTTTGGTTCAAATGATATGAAGTTGTCCTTGTCAATGTTAGCATCATATGTCCGTACCCATTGCACATGAAGCACTGAATAGCTGTTTTCGGCATCACCGAATTTCTGTCATACCCACGTTGAGATGGAGAATAAGGTCTATCTGAACCTCGCCGAGGTGGGGAGTTAGGACGAACCGGTCATGTAGGTGCCATAGAAGAACCATTAGCCTGTGGTTTGCTAACCGAAACTGACTTCTCCTAAGAAAAAGATTGTTGTGGGCAAAAGTTACCACCCTTGGAATGTGTGTAAGTAAAACTCCTCCGATTATAGGTTTACTCAAATTTTCCTCAACCTGATATGCCACCTGAACCGCTTTCTCCATAGTAGACAATCTACTGGCTGCAAGTGCGATACTGATATGTGGATGCAATCCATTCTGGAACTGCGCCACCAAGACATCCTTGTCCCACTCAAACTCAGAAAGCGTGGAAATTTGAGGTACGCTGCTTGTAATCAGCCAGTTGGAATCTCCGGTCCATTGCATTTTGCATCTCAGCCCATGTGGTAACTTGGCCAAGGCCTTGAGTCCGGTTCTCTTGCTAGTGTTTGATCCACCAGGCCCGAGCCGTGCCTTCCAACTTACCTTTTGCAAATATCAATTTTTTGGCCTCTGTCAAGTTGTACCGTCTGAAGAAAATTTCCAAACTATGAACCCAGTCAAGATATTGCTCTGGGTTGTGGTCCCCATAAAAGTCAATGACATCCAACCTTGCTGCTTTGTCCACTCCATCTTCATATCGTCCAGCCCCATATGATGGTGTTGGTGGGGTGGAGTTGGAAGAATCCCCTTCTTGGGACTTTGTCCTTTATCTGAAGCCACCAGGCGGTCAATCGAAGCTTGCATAGATTCCATCATTGCCTGAATGGAATTGACAGCAGTAGTGAGAGTGCCAACACATCTAGAGAAGGAAAAATTTAGGAATAAATTAGAATTGCAAGGAAGAGAGGAGAGGGGACACACACAACCATTTTCTACAAACTATCTTCAACCCATCGTTGCCTACTAACCACCAACCAATGACCGTGGTGCTTGTCCAGCTAGAAAGGAGAAATGCAAAAGGATCTTATAGACCTTTTCTGGATTCCTTTATTACCAATTATTCAACACAATTTCAAAGAAATGATGGTTAGGCTGCCAGGGCACTTTCTTTTATTTTATCTTAATGTTTGTAAGACTATTCTCCAGTGGTAGAATTTCAAAATATTGTTTTTTTTTCCATGTTTCTGTTATCTTATTAATTGGTTTCTTCTACATATCCAGGGAAATGGTTCATCTAGCTATCGATTGCATGTGGCAGGTCTTCATGCTCCAGCATTCAACACCCAGAAATGATTTCTGTCGCATAGCTGCAAAGAATGGTATACTTATTAGGCTTATTAACACCCTTCACAGCTTGAATGAGGCCACTAGGCTCGCCTCTGGTTCAAATGGGAGTGGGTCTATTCCTGCTGATGGTTCAGCTCAACGACCACGATCTGGTCCATTGGATTATAATCATCCTGTTTCTGCACGTTGTGAAACGCCACCTCCTGGTGTTGATCTACCTGATATGCTGAAGTTTAGGAATGGAATCACTGATCATCCTTCCTCATCTGGAACATTGGAACCATCACGTGCTTCTGCTTCCCACTCCCAAAGATCAGATATCAATCGATCTGATAGCAGATACTTTCCTGGAGACACTGATAAACCTCAGTCAAGCCATGCTGTAATGGAAGCTTCAGTTGCATCTTCAGAGCCAACAGGTTTAGAAAATGTTGGGAACCTACCAACCAAGGATTCTGCTTTGAAAGATTTGGAACTCTTGGACCTACAAAAATCTGATCATTCTCGGTTAGAAGCTGACCTTTCTAGACCACAGCGGGTCAGTAACTCTGCTAATAGAATATCTATTGATAAGCCTTTAAAACAGGTGGAAAATGTTTCAAATGGGGTACCCACCACATCAGGTAATCTGCAAGATCAGGTTCGGCCTCTTCTTAGCTTGTTGGAGAAGGAACCCCCATCTAAACATTTCTCTGGTCAGCTTGACTATGTGCGCCACATCTCTGGCTTGGGCCGGCATGACAGTATAATGCCTCTGTTACATGCATCTTCGGAAAAGAAAACAAATGGTGAACTAGATTTCTTGATGGCAGAATTTGCAGGTAATTGGTTTTATGTTCCCTATAATACTTCATTTAGCTTTCAAAAAGGTGATTTGTTTTAGTAATCTATATAACTTGTTATCCGAGTTTTAACTAAAACATATTTCGAACTAAATATTTGTTCTGACCTTCCTTGATTAGGCGTTGGGGACCTTTTATATTATCATTAATATAATATTGGTAAAGCATTCATTCATGTTTTTGCAGAGGTTTCTGGACGTGGAAGAGAAAGCGGAAATCTTGACCATACTCCAAGATTTTCACACAAAACAGTAACTAAGAAGGTTGGACCACCAACACCAAATGAGGGTGCTGTCTCAACATCTGGGATTGCATCTCAGACCGCATCAGGTGTACTCTCTGGCTCAGGTGTCCTAAACGCTAGACCAGGAAGTACAACATCTTCTGGCTTACTTTCTCACGTGGTATCAACGTTGAACACCGATGTGGCTAGGGAATATCTTGAGAAAGTTGCGGACTTGCTTCTTGAGTTTTCTCAAGCAGATACAACTGTAAAATCCTACATGTGTAGCCAAAGTTTGCTCAGCCGTCTTTTCCAGATGTTTAATAGGATAGAGCCTCCTATTCTTTTGAAGGTTAGTTCAAAAGCTCATTTGATAATATTGCTTTGAACTCATTTAAGCATTTCTGATTCCAGTACATAACATTGCAGCTCTCTTTCTTTTCCCTTACTGTAGTTATTGAAGTGTATAAACCATTTGTCCACCGACGCAAACTGTTTAGAGAATCTTCAGCGGGCAGATGCAATCAGACATTTGATTCCGAACCTTGAACTCCAAGATGGGCTTCTTATATCTGAAATACATCATGAAGTGAGTCTTTTTTTTTTTTTTTTGGGTGCATTTGCATTTGCTGTATGCCAAATATTATTGGATTGATGCATGCACAATTTCTGTTGTTGTTGAGCTGAAATTTGAATTCTTAGAATTTGGAATCTGAATTGTGGTTATTCTGGTATTATTTATTCTGGGGGAACACTTGAGAGTGGAATTGAGTTATGGCAATTCTGGGTTGATTTTGTGTTCTTGAGTCGGTCCAAAAATTTCTCTGAGAACAAAAAATCAGAATCCATAAAATTGTTGATTTTTTGTCCTAACAGATTTGGAGAAAATTCAAACCGACTCTCTCTTCCTCACTCCCTCCATCTTCTCAGGCCGCCCTCTTGTCTTCTCTGGCCACCCTTCTTCTCGGGCTGCCCTTCACCATCTCTCTCCCAACCTCAAACCGACAACCACCACCACCTTCTCAGTTGTCACAGCTGTTGCAGGCACCGGTTGCACTGCCCTCTCTCTGTTGAGCGAAGGACCGTCGGTGTTGTCGGTGTTGTCAACACAGCCAGTTAACAGAGTCAATTGGCCAACACGCTCACTAGTACTGATTTGTAATAGAAGTGAGGCCAATGTGAACAAGAGCACAAGTTGTAGGGGATAATAGAAGAGCTGAAGACTGCAAGTTTTGTGTCGGAGCAGTGATTTCAAGACTGTTTTGAGATGTCCTTCATTTGGAATCTGTGGAAGCTCAAAACATGAGTTAGCTTTCCAAGCGTTCTAGATCAATTCAATATCAGAGTTGGAAGCTATGGCTTGATCATCAGATATGGCACGTGAGGTCCAGCAAGCTGTTTCTGCACATACATCAGATTCAAGCTCATTTTTTTGAAATCCGTGCTTTCATCTTGAGAGTTGAAGATGAAACATGAAAGTTGTAGCCTTTCAAGCCAGCTTTAGTTTGGTGAAAGAATCAAGTCAATTGGAGTCTAAATGAGAGAGATATGGCCATTTGAGTGAGCCATGGTCGAAGATGGCAGAATATTTGAAGCAACCGACCTTGAGTACCGGTCACTGCTGGCCGAGAGCCATTACTATGTACTGGTCCGACCGGTAGCAGAACCGGTCAGACTGGTTGGCAGTGCAAAAAAGTCTTTTGTGGGATTTTTTGGGACCTTGTGCTTGGGAATCTTGATGCGGAACGTCACAAAACCCTATTGGGTTTGCTATGGGCCCACTCCAAACGATAGAATTCAATTAATTCAAAGATGATGGCAATTTCCTAATTAAATGAAAACTCAAGCAAACAATAGAAAAGAAACCATAAGTGAGTGGAAGTGGACTTGTGGTTGGGAAGATAATTCTGGAATAATGGAATTAAAATTAAAATAATGACAAAGGGGAATAAAAGGGTAACGGAAGAGTATTTTGGGAAATCCAATTTATAATCCTAATATCGTGAAAGGAGGAAAAAATAATATCGATAATAAAGAAGAAAGAGAGAAGAATGATAATGAAGAAGGAGACGTAAAGAGAGGGATGAGAGAGGTAGAGAGAGTAGATCAGAAACGAGAGAAAGGGAGGAGATATGAGAGAGAAGGGGATATGGTCACATGACCTTTTCCGTACCAATCTGGTACCAATCGTTTAATTAAAGTCTAAAACTGAAATTATCCTTAACTCTAATGAGACTCATAACTGAAATAAAATCCTAAATCAACTCTATCTTTAATTAAACTATTAAAACATAGAAAGGATTCTGATGCAGATAAGTCAAATAATGGGCATATTTTATTGGAAATAAGCCTTTGGTGAGGTTATGTATACATTGGGCCTTTGATTCCATGTGTTTTCTTTGTAATGGGCCACTTTAATGGGTCTAAAGTGTGGGTACAAGGAAGGCATACTGGATTAGGCTTAGTTGGAGTTTATTTTTATATCTCCTAGGCTTATTTATAAGCCTTTTCCTATTCCTAGGCTGTTAGTTAAGTCTTTTAATTTTTCTAAGTATTAGTTTAGAGTCTAGTGTTAATTTTTTCATATTCCTAGATTCATGTATTATGCCTTTAATGTTTTATTGGTTTTAGTTTCTAGGTCTTGGGGGTAGTTTTCCATGTCTAGGATTTGGTATCTATGTATGGGGAAGATTCTACTTTAATGCTACTTGATGTAATCAAGGCTTTTAAAGCCTCCCCCACTCCTATATAATGCAAACCATGGGCTGCTCTCAAAAGCACCCAATGAATTTTTACAGCAAACAATCTGAATATTTTCGTCTGTGACTCAAGAGGGCTTAGGTGAGATTCCTACTGCGGGCCTAGGTGGGACTCCTATGGCTGGGCAACTAGTGGGACTCTAGCTTGCCAAAGTTATCCTACTATCTTCAACGTTCATCATTCATCATCCGTCACCATTTGTACCATTACCACCATCATCTTTTAAACACCAACACAGCAGGATCAGAACTAAACCAAATCTGACCCAAGCTGTCCAACACCTACCTTATTCTCTTCAAGATTTGATTTTGGCTTGCTTACCCTCTTGGGCCCATGGTTTGCATTATACAGGAGTGGGGGAGGCTTTAAAAGCCTTGAGTACATCAAGTAGCATTAAAGTAGACTCTTAGAATTCCAAAGCCCCTTTGAAATTCCCCATACATAGATACCAAATCCTAGACATGAAAAACTACCCAGACCTTGAAACTAAAACCAATAAGATATTAAAGACATAATGCATTAATTTAGGAATATGAAAATATTAACACTAGACTCTAGACTAATACTTAGAAAAATTAAAAGACTTGACTAACAGCCTAGGAATAGGAAAAGGCTTATAATATGCCTAGGAGATATGAAAATAAGCTACTACTAAGCCTAATCCCGTGTGCCTTCCTTGTATCCACATTTTAGGCCCATTAAAGTGGCCCATTACAAAGAAAACACATGGAATCAAAGGCCCAATGTATACATTACCCCACCGAAGGCTTATTTCCAATAAAATATGCCCATTATGTGATTTATTTGCATCAGATTCTACTGCTAATAGGTAACCCATTCAGAGTAAAAGAAAACAAGAGAAAATTCCAATAATAAATTGAAATAAATAACTAAATATCCTACTAAACCCAAAAATCAATTAGACCTAGTTCATCTCCATCTGGGCTACCCAACGGGTTTGAGTCGGTCCAAGGAATTGCTCCTGCATCAGATCTTACAAATACCCTTTGGCTTTGTGAAAAGGCTAAATAGTGAGACGAATTTGGAAAAGGAAAAAGGGGGTATTTGGAGTGGCTTGAGCAAGGAAGAGCTCCAACGCAAGAAACCCTTGAACACCTACCTTCAAGGCCTCCATTAAAGATTTCTATCATCCAAACCTAGGGTAAGGATCGAGGTTTCAGTTTCGAGGCCGGTTTCGGTTAGGGCCAAAACTGAGATATCTCAGGTTTCGACTGAAACTTGGTTGCAACCTGGGTTTTTTTGTTTTGAGGCCCAGGAAAATTTTTTTGCGTGCTGCCTAGTTTTACCATTTTACACCAATTCCATAAATTAGTTTCACAAAAAAAATACTCAAAATGGCACTTGTGGTTTGGGCCCAAGTTTGCTAGTATACGCTGAATGCTACTGTACACCAGCCCTATTATAAATACTAACTGCATATATTTTAGCTACTGGAAATATAAATATGCAATTGAAACAATCCATCATACATTAAGTTAGGGAAATACAAGTATACAACACTCACCACTCACTACCATATAGAGCATAGTTGTCAAGGCGGCAAAGCGACCCAAGGCGCTAGAGGGGTGTCTAAGCGCTTAGGCGACAAGGTGTCCGTGTAGAGTCGCCTAGGCGAACAAGGCGCCCCCAAGTGTTATTTTTTATTTTCCCCTTTTCTATAATATTTTAGTATGCTAAAATATATACCTTATATCATAAAATATCAGCATTAAGCCTCCTCAAGTCATCAAAAATCAACATTAAGTCACATCAAGTCATCAAAAATCAATATTAAGCTACATCAAGTCAAAAAAATCAACATAGAACTAGAAGAAAACTGAAGAAGCAAGCAATTGGAAGTTTGAAACAATCAAAAGTACATTTGGTTTATACTGTTCTTAGAAAATATGATCTTATCTATAAGTAATTAAATTGTTCTCGATTTAGAGAAATGTTCTTGTTCTCTAAGAAGTTTGACTAGTCATATGATTTTATTTTTAAATGAGACTTTTAGTATTAAGTAGAGCACAAAACAAGCTTTCCAACAAATCCAAAATTGCTTAAATCTGATTTATATTGAAGAAGTTCTGTTTCGGTCAAACCTTATTTGGTATGTGCAAATGCTGTCAAAATTGCTTTGAATGAAAATATTTTTTTAGGTATCAAAACAAATGAATATTTTACCGTACTTTTGGTTTTTAGCAATGTTTAACCATATTAAGATTTATAGAATTTTTAGATTTGAGAAAAACCCCAGCATTAGAAAGTTGAAATTTTACCTACCGTCGAAAATCCAATTTTTGTTCTTGAACTGAGGGATTGACTTTTTATCCTTTTGGAATTTGATTTTTTAACTATTTTTATTGGATTCAAATAGGGGGGAGTTTGCTTATTAATGAATAATATCTTAAGTAAATGAAATATCAAATATAAAAACATTTACTTTCAATACTAGGTTCGATACCAAATAAAACAGTGCAAGGCGCCTTGCAATAAGAGGGAGGTTGCCTAGGCCCCAACAAAACCGCCTGAACGCCTTGGCGACGCCTTGACAACTATGACATAGAGTTTTCTTGGTGGGTGTAATCCACGAGCTGCGTACCACTGAAGATGTCAATAACGCTCCTCCAAATGCAGCTCATATGTATCCCATGACTTATTTTGTGCCCAATACTATGTCTATGATAATAATTCTTCCAAAAAATTAGTTTTGGGGGGTGAAAAAACCATTACCTTCAAGCTCCAATCATACTAAAACTTGTAAGGGCTGAACACTGAAAATCTTTAGCTCTTTCTAGAAACAAGGTGCCGAAATTTGCTCAGCGTAGGCCTGAAATAACTTTGACTTGTTAGCTCCTGTATTACTTCCGTTTTTTTCACAACCAATACAGAATATAGAGAATAAGGGAGAGCATATGTTGGTCCCATATTGTATTTTCGGCCTTACTGGAAGCTCACTGCCTTCATTTGTCTATGTGCTGAACACTAATTTTTTTTCTTCTCTCTTTTTATCCTTTACTTTAGTCTTGTAAGAGTACAAAACGATTTAAATTTCATTATTGTGAATCATAATCTCTTAACATTACAAGTGCTCCACTTTGTCATGGTGATAGTGTCTCTATACTGCATTCTATTGAATAATTATGTAAAAGCATTTGATCTATTTTTATTTATTTATGTCAATTTTCTCCATTGTATTTGTATTTGTATTGGATGGTGCCGTACTAACATTCCATTTAGCTGAAGTTATAATCATAGTCTAGGAAGCAAGGTGAAAATTTCCCGGTGACTGAGCTTCTTGGTAGGTCAAGTTTCTTTTGAAGACCCATTGGTGGATTCTTTCTGACTAATTTCCATTATTGCAGGTCCTTAGTGCACTGTTCAATCTCTGCAAGATAAACAAGAGGAGACAGGAGCAAGCTGCTGAAAGTGGAATAATTCCGCATTTGATGCGTTTCATCATATCTGATTCACCCTTGAAACAATATGCTCTACCTCTACTGTGCGATATGGCCCATGCTTCGCGTAATTCGAGGGAGCAATTAAGGGCTCACGGTGGGTTGGATGTGTACTTGAGTCTATTGGATGATGAGGTATGGTCAGTGACAGCACTGGATTCTATTGCGGTCTGCTTGGCACATGACAATGACCACAGAAAAGTAGAACAGGCTTTACTGAGGAAGGAAGCTGTCCACAAATTAGTGAAGTTCTTCCAAGGCTGTCCGCAACAACACTTCGTGAACATATTGGAACCCTTCTTGAAAATGATCACGTATGCTCTCTTGCTCTCTAGTACTGGATATTAATAAAACCTTTAGGTACCATTTTTATCCAAAAGAGGTGTGTTTATATGTTATATTTTTTTTTTGAAGAAGATATCTAAGTATATATTTGTTAAGTAGACTGAATCAATGTTACTAGCAGCATAATGCTACATGTTATGCCTATGTGGTAATTAATAGACCAACTATTAAATGGGGCAACTAGGAGATGTCCTGGTGCGAAAAGTGACCCTACCGAATTATTCTCCCAATCTGCTCTATCCTGGACCATTACTATATATTCTCTCTCTCTCTCTCTCTCTCATTGTTTTCCAACATTTGACATCTAGTCATCAAATTTTGGAATTGGAGCTGCTAGGTGCAACAGTATGCTGTTAGTAGACCTGTTGTATCTTATCCAATGGGCCATCCATACATCCATGAATTGATTTCTGGTGTTTTTTCAATGTTCGTAACTAACCATTATTTTTTTTGGAATACAGTAAATCATCCCGAATAAATACGGCATTGGCTGTTAATGGTTTGACACCACTGCTTATTGCAAGACTTGACCATCAAGATGCCATAGCTCGCCTTAATCTGCTCAGGTTAATAAAGGTGAGATTCTCCCCCCCCCGCTCTTTCTTTACCTGGGGCCCTGGTCACCATTTGCGTTTGTCTTTGCTCTAGAATGTTGTGTGCTGCATGGTCTCATTAGGTTCTTGATACGATTGTCACAAATGCTTTTTGGGTTCTAGTTATTTATATGGTGAATTTGGTCTTTTGGTCGTAAAGAAACATGTGTCTGTTGGTTTAATGAATTTTTTATTCATTAAAAAAAAAAAGAAGAAGCGTGTGTCTGTTGCTAAATTCTCCAAATATGGGAGTGAGAAAGTGCTGGTGATATATCATGCATATGCATCGTTGGAAAACTCTCTTTACCTTTAAGAATACCTAGATACCAAAGTGCAATAAATTTAATTTTTTCCTTTTAAGTTAATTAGTTTTGGCTGTTATATTATGGTGAAAGTTTTCCTATACCCACAGTAGAGAATCTATGGTCATAATTACCCCCTACTGGACGAGGAAATTGTTGCCCCTGGGAGTCCCATCCAATGACAGTGAGGCCAGGGAATCTCTATAGCCATGGTGTTGAGAAACTTGGTCCTTATTATATAATTTGTGTAGACTTCGCATTCTTTTATTTGATAAAAGAAAGGCTACAGGATGATCCAATAGTCTCTTTAAACTGTGGAATGTTGTTGGTTTTAACTATCTTTAAGTTGATTCTCGAAAGTATATTTAAGTGTTTGAGTTCTCTGGTAGTATGGTACTCAATACCTTTCCTACTTTTGCAATGTTTATAATAATGAGAATCTTCTCTTAAGCAAACTTTTCACGGCTTGGTTATGATTTTGAAATCTTGTAATGGCTGCTATCTGGGCCATTTCCTTCTATTTGCTCACTTGGAACACTGTGGCAGGCTGTTTACGAACACCACCCACGGCCAAAGCAACTCATAGTTGAGAATGATCTGCCTCAGAAGCTTCAGAACCTCATTGAGGAACGCAGAGATGGACAGCGGTCGGGAGGTCAAGTCTTAGTGAAACAGATGGCCACTGCACTGCTTAAAGCACTTCATATCAACACAGTTCTTTAAATTCAGGTCTCATGACTTCTTCTTCCTCCTTGTATATTTTATTCGTCGGAAGAAATGTAATTACATTTTTCTGTGTTGTTTAGTTTCTTATTAATTTCTCCTAATGTGGAGGATGCTTGATTTGGCAGTGCCTTCTTTTAGCTGGGATGCCAGGTCCCCACATCCTTATGTATCCTTACCCTTTTACTTTAACTTTGCTCAGTTTGTTTGTCACACATGTATCTTGGATATGAAATCTTTCTTCTCTTGGTCAGATTTCTCTTCTGACAAATATCGTCTCCCGGATAAAATCATGCATTGCATATTGCTGTGCTTCAATTTCCAAAAAGAGAGGAAATAGAGGTCTTGTGCGAAAATGATTAAAACAATGAAGAATGGCATTGTTGGGCCTAATTAGCAATGTGATGGTTTAGATCAAGAGGTCCTATCAGCTCAGGTTAAGAAGCAGGTGGACATTTGATTGTTGCTGTTGGAAGGTAAACTGTCGTGTCTTTTGAACATGTATGATACACCCCCCCCCGGTCTAATTTGATTTGCGGAGTATGGTTAATTAGCCTGATACAACCTGACACAATACATTATAGAGGCTCCATTCTTTTGTGACATGAACCATGATTCTAGTTTTCTTTGAGTCCTGATTATATTGAAAAGTAGTAAGTACCATTTAGTGCGTGTTGTGCAGCATGCATTAGTGAAAAGCTTTCATGCATATGGTTAAAGCATTACACAACTTCGAAAAACAGTGGTCTTGATGGTGCAACATATATGAGGAGGGTGAAGCATAGTCACCTGTTTTTTCAAATACGAGTGTCTTGATTCTTCAATTAATTGATATTTTGCTCTTCCTTTGCAATCAGCCTGACAGTTAAAACAGGCCTTGAGACATCCGGTGGCTGTTATATGGTTCTTCACTGGCCTATGTTGTGTTTTACTGGTAATGCATGTTTGCGGAGTTGCTTGTTTTGGGCCTCGTTACAAATTGGGTAACTTTGTAGTGATAAAGGAACAAGAAAAAAAGATGTTGAAGTACGCATGAATTTAGCGTGGTTGGGGTGAAGACCATGTCAAGGGCATTGGGTACGAATTTTATTATAACCCGACCTGATATGAGTTATAATGCTCTTCCTCAAGTTGGAGCATGGATATCTTACATGCCTAACTTGTTTAACAAATTACCAAACCAAAATTGTTCATGCCCTTAACTTTTTTGTAAAAATCGTTGCCAATTGTTCAGTTGAAGCAATATAATGTGTCTTGATCAATCAACCTTGTAGTTTTGCTAACTATGTGCTCTTATGGAAGACTCGACTCAAAGCCTGTGTACCGCAGTATGCTTATCATAGTAAAGATCTATCAGCTCTAAATGGGGGGATACCCAAAATCTTTTGAGGAGATTTTTTTTTTATGGGAATTTTGAGGATATATTTCAACAAAGTTAACTCACACAGTTATTGCAATTGCTAGATATTTAGCTTCAGCCTAAGGGTGAAATTGTGGTTGCTTCATACTTTTCATGATTTCAAACTATTGCCCAATATTCAAATTTTGTTATCTTATTTGCTAATTTTAAAATGTTGGCCTGGAAAATTTAAACTATGCGCTTGGAAAATCCTTTACGGTGGTATTTCAATCTGGAAAATTATCTCCTCCAATAAGGGACTGGGGAACATACATGTGAGAGCCAACTACTTGTTTTATTTTTACCATTTACAATGGGAGGAGGGGTTTATATGAAAACAAAATTAAAATGTGATTGGTTCTCACAAGTACATTCACCTGTTGATTCACCTGTTGATACGTGTAGAGGAACCGAACTCCTACGAATATGTCCATAAGAAGGATGGGAGTTTAGAAGCATCTCATGAGAAGTTTTTCCTTGAAACAATGGAGTTAAAAGTCGAACACATTGCAATGAGAATATATTCTCCCCAAAAATGTGAAGGAAGATTGGTTTGAAACCTAAAAGTTCTAGCAACGGCAATGATTGCACTCAACAATACCATTTTGTTGAGGTGTAGAGATACAACTATGTTGATGCAAAATACCAAGAGACTGAAAATAAGTAAGTATTGAGACAAATTCAATCTCATTATCATTTTGAATACATCTGACATTAGCATCAAATTGAATAGACTATGGCTTTTTTTTATTTGCCAACGTGGGTTCTCATTCGTCCCCCACGCATGTAGGGGCCATGTTACCCCACAGAGAACTCTCCAACCCATAATAATAACAATAGTAATGAAAAGCTTCTCTAAAACATGGGTTGAGTACACTACGTCACTACCACCCTATATGTCTATAAGGCCATGATTTATCAGTATATCCGGTGATCTATATCGATTTTGTATCTTATCGATATCGTATCGATTTTGCATCTTACCGCTGATACATATGAATAAGGGGTAAAATGGTTAAAAAAATCAAATTTTCAAGAAGAATCAGGGGCAAATACATCCAATAGTGCCAATCAATGCCGATCCATTTCATCATGGATTCTCTGTTTTTCGCCACAGTTGGAGTCCCAGTTTCCAACAGAAGTCGGTGCGTGCGAAACGGGAGAGCTTTGGACATGGAGTTCAGTCTTCAGTCAATTACTCCGTCAAGTGAGGATTGAAGGGAGACTCGAGTGAGTGACCGCCCCGCTCGGGGCCCACCAAGAATGGTCCAGTTTGTCACATTCAGAGACCTTGGGTGGGTGAGCGGCTCGAAGACTGAAGTGAGAGAGAGGGAAATTAGATTCGTTGAAATCGTGAATCGTCGTCGGCGGATAATCCGGCGGACAGGCGGGAGAGATCGGGAAATGGTGACCAGATCGCCGGCCACGTAACGCATCGGTAACATTCGACGCCCAGATCGCCGGCCACGTATGAAAACGTTAGTCTAACGAAACTCCAAACCTCCAAATGGGAAGCAAACCTGGTTCGTCCGCTTTCAATTCGTCAAATGATCCTCGGGAACCGGCTAAGTACGGCTTCGGTGGACACGAGTTAGGTGATTGCACGTGTGGATCGTAACCGCACGGACGAATCATTCATTCAGTTAAGAAATAAGTTTTTTTTTTTTAAAAGTGACCCCTAAAAAGAGGAGAAGGGTCGGACCTCAGACTTGACTGCCAGACTTCGTGTGTCCGATTCTGGAAATCCTCTCTCTCTCTCTTCTTCTCCTTTCTGCTCTGTCCCTCTCTTCTCTTCCAGTCATTCTTATTCCCCTTTTAACCCTTTGTCTCTCCTCTCTCTCTCTCTCTCTCTCTCTCTTTCTTTACTGAAGAGAGTCTCGGTTTGTCGATAAAATCCCTATTTGGAGATTTCCTCTTTTGTGTTCTCTCCTCTGTTTTATAATTTTAGTTCATTTCTTTCTTTTCTCCCTTGTCTCCGTTTTTTTTTATCTTCTTCTTAAATCTTCTTTTCGGGATCTCTCTTGTTATTTCCTCTTCTCACCTTTAAATTCTCAGAGAATTTGTTTTTTTTTTTTGCTTAAATTTGCAATTTCTGCTCTGTAACTTCCGTTTATCTTCTTCGTCTTCTTTCCCAAACTACGGTATTCAATTTTCGAAATTCTTTCGCTTGGTTTGATGTAGTAGTTTCTCCAAAAAAAAGTTCCAATCTTTTTTGGTTTTGTTCCATTTCAGTTGAGAATGTCAGATCTTTTCAAGATATTTCTCTTCATGACGAAGAAGAAGCTAGGAAGTGAACAGAGAAAAGAAATTCAAAATTAGCTGGAAAGATCGTTGCATGCTTTTCCACGGCTTTCTTGAACTTGGTACTATGATCTGTTTATACCTCGCTTTTTTAGCTCTTTTTCTTCCTCTCTCTCTCTCTCGTAAACAAACAAACTGCACAAAGCACATTTCGGTACGAAGCTCAAGAAAGCCGTGGGAAAACATGGAAGGATTTTCTTAATTCTCTTCTTCGACAATTCTCAGATCTCATCTTCAAAAGGTAACAACTCTCTCATTCTCTCTCTCTCTCTCTCTCTCTCTCATATATGTGTGGAAATATTTTACTTTTTATTTGAACTTTTTAAACGATAATTCTAGTAAGTAAAAGCTAGATCAGGTCCTCAGAGGATAAGATCAATATTAGATTTAGAAGATCAGAACAGTAGTGGATGGAATTCGACTTGAAAGAAGATAAGGATTAGTCTGATGAAAACCTGTTATCTGCATTTTCACGTCAAGCCAGATTCAATTTGTTTTATCTCTTGTTTGCAAAAAAAAACGAAAAAAAATAATTTTTTGAAACAAAGAAGAAAATCCAGATCTGAATTAATGTCTGCAAATATTTATTTTTTCACAAATCTTTAGTTTCAAGCCCGTAATGAATTTTTTTCCAAAATTCAAAAAATTAGAAGTTGTAACCGTAGATCCTTCTTCTTTTTCTAAATTTACGTATAAATGTCCGGCAGCTTTCGCTTTGTCGATTTGTTTCATTTCGTTTCATGCTTTGATCCTAATTAACACAGAGGCACAAACACAAATCTCTTATTTGAGATTTACTATTATAACTTTGATCTTAGCTTTTGTTTCATTTAAGTGTGTTTCCTGATTATTGTAATCAAGAAGGAGGGGAAATGGAGAGGAGTAAAATCCAAATCCAAATCCAATAGGGGACCTGCTGTGGTTTGTATTAAATGGCCAAAAGAGATCCAAACCTCTCCACAAGAACAAAGTTTTCAGCTTTTGGATTTTTATTTTTTATTTTTATGAGGTGAAAGGACAACAACATTATGAGAGCTTCTGTCTTGTGGGATCGGATGTTTTCAGACTTCTCATCCAATTGATAAACAATACACCTGAAGTCACGGAACCTACTAAAACAGTGTAGGTTTGTTTTTCTTTCCTTCTTTGTTTTTAACCAATATATTGATTGATTGTTCCTTAAAATGTTTTACTTGCATGCTACTAGGGATCTTTCATTCTTTCTTTAAATTGAATGATAGTTGGAAAATCGGGTTTTGATTGGGACGAGTAACTCGAGTCGAGTCAAAATTTTTGAAAATCCAATCAAGAGTCGTGTAGACTATAGCAAGGTAAAAAATGAGAGACTAGGTCATAAATTATCCAAGTCAAATAAGACTCGGCATTTTTACCCAAGTCATGACAAACTCGACGAGTTTAATCATTTTCTTAAAAATTATAAAGCCGATTCATGTAGAAACTGAGTTGAGTAAAAGTACTAAGTCTGTATTTTTAAACAGTAAGAATCTGTCAACTCTTTGACTCCCTTCTCTTGTTCAATGGTATAAACTCAAAATGAATATGTGATTCCTTATTTTATCTAGTTTTTCCCATATTTTTTAATTTTTTTTTTGTATTTTTCTGATTTTCTTTACTAATCTATACATAGTTATTGTATTAAAAATTAATAAGTGTGACTCGCCTTGACCGGGTTTGACAAGGCCGAGTCACAAGGTTGTTCTAAAACACAAGTCGAGTAAAAAAACCCTGATTTTCCAATTATACTTCTACATACACAGAAAAGATAATAAGATATAAACAAGACATTGGAAATCTCAATTCATTAATAACCAACCATTAGTATAATGATGATCATGGTTCATCTGACTCCCATGGTCACCGAAAATAACCATTTTCCCTTTTGGCATAACTTTGGTATTCGTACCTTCCTAAATAGAACCAAAACTCTTAGGATAGTCTTATTATAGTCATTTTGAATCTTTACATAAAATTTCATCCAAATTCGATATTTGCAAAAATTACTATTTTACCCCTAGTATAACTTTTGTATTTGAGCCGAAACTCTAAATATAGCCTTATTTAACTATTTCGAACATGTGCATATATAAAGTTTCACCCAAATCCAATGTTGTTTGGTCATCATTCAATGCAAAAAATGATCATTTTACCCTTAATATAATTTCGGTATCCATACTTTCCTGAATTGTGCCAAAACTCTTGGGATAGGCTTTTATATATCCATTTTGAGTTTGTGCATAAATTTTATCCAAATCCAACACCGTTTCGTTTTCATTTAATACAAAGAACCATTTTAGAAGTCCTACCCTTGTCGACATATTTTGCCATATTCCCAACAAAATTTGGGATTCTATCACCATACAAATGGAAAGTACTTGAAAAAACCTTCACAGTGATATAAGGGGCTTCAATATCGGCCTAGTAGATTCAAAGTTTTTAAGGTTTGAATTTGAACCCTTAATTTATACAAAAAAAATATATATATTTTTTTTTTGAACCCTCAAAAAGAAAAATAAAAAATATGATATGGCTTGTGGGGTTTTGCTGGCCACCCTTCTCCTACAATTCAAATGCAATTAAAGGCTACACGATCATATTGATGGAAAATGAAAGCCTTAGATTGGATCATCTGCACGTACCAACAGGTGAACGTACATGTGAGAATCAACCATCTATCATGTTTTTGTCATTTACAAGGGAAGGAGGGGTTTTTATGGAAACAAAATTAAAACGTGATTGGCACTCACATGTACGTTCACCTGTTGGTATGTGCAAAGGAACCGAACTCGTCTTTTTGTCAAGGCACTCAGTCCCTCAACATCTTTGAAGTCTTTCAACATCCTCAGACCTCGCTCTTTTGTGGAGGCTAGAGGGCGGCATGGTGGTTGTCTCTCAACTAGCCACGCTTGAACCTTCCCACTCTAATGTTTTGATGAAACCATCTTCCCCTGTTAGAATTTTAGTTCTAATAAAACTCTATATGGACATAATTAAATACCTAAACCAGGCTAATTAGGGTTTTGGTCTAATAAAGTGGGGTCATTAAGTTATATTAGAAGTCTAATGTGGACCGGCTTAGATGGGCAGATAGATTCCTATTGGGATTGTGATGAGTCGGACCTATAGGGATTACTATATAAGGAGAGCTAGTCCCCCCTCTACCCAACACAACTTATTATTCTCAATTGCTATTGAGGAGTGCATTCTTGAAAGAGAGGAGATATTCAGTGTTCGTCGTCCCTGCGCATTCGGTATTCTCATCAGGCCAGTTACTTTGGGAATAGAGGGGAAGCACCTAGATCTTTGTTCTTTATTTTCCGCTGCGATCATCATCACTATGGATGCGAAACAAGGTTGGTGGTTCTATCCCTATTTTCTATTATTTATTTGATTGTGTTCTTGAACGCCCTATGGAGATCCTGGCTTTTGGGATCTTGTCCCTATTCGGATCGATTTATTATAACATCCCCAGCCCAAGCTAACGGTTTGGCTGATTTCCCTTACATACTTCCATTTTGAACCTGTCTTGTACGTGAAGACTGGCAATGGACGCTGAAGACATTCTGGATTTGAGTCCCTTAGATCTTTAGATTCTCCTTTTGTAATCTTACCTTATGTGCTTATTCGATCCATTTGTTATCAATAAATCTATCTCTTTTTCTACATATCGATATCTGATTGATATGGATCGATTAATATGGTATGAACATTCATTTTTAATTTAAAAAAAATATTATTTTGATCTTATATTGGCCCGAAAAATGACCCAATCCATATATCAGTATCGGTATTGCCGGTGACCGACATCAGTGCCAATACCGTGAAGTACATCCATGTCTTTTGATGGTTGGATATGACTCTTGGAATAGCGCCAAGCAACTTCCTACAATAGGTAGGAAATATAGAGGGGGTTCAAGACTTTAAGCTAAGCACAAAAAGAGAACAATGCTTGTATTTTTTTTAAAGCAAAATAAACTTGTTTACCCCTCTATATATGTTTCTTTGTATGCCTATCCCACAAGGACTACGAGAGGCTTCTAGACGTATGGAAATATATTGAAAATTTTGGTAGTTGGATTGATTGGCAGCACTCTCTATATTGGACTTGGACATATTTCCTCTCTCTTAGCAATTAACATTTGGGAAAGGGTTCGCTGAACCTAAGGAGTAAGTTTAGAGAGCCTTTTCCCTTAACAATTTTATGTCAACTTTAAGTCTGTAAATATTCATAGGGTGGAAGAACATTAACAAGTGGTCTAACATACACTAGTGCCTCCATGTGTCTAACTCTCTCCCTCTTATGAAATGAAATATCTGTCTACTATTGTGGGAGGAGAGGATAGACACAAGGATGCACTACCGCACGCTATGTAGTCGAATAGTGAACTCAAGGCCAATATTAGGAAACTCCAACATCTCTCTCTAGTTTATAAACTTTCAGTGCTAATAAATAGTGTACCCAAATGCTTGTGTTTTTCTAGGGTTGATGTTCTCTGTACCGTAGCGCAACCTGCACTCAGACACATGGGCCACCCATTCAGGGGTGCAGGGTGGTCAATGTATCTAGGCGCAACCTGTGAACATTTGGCCATTTTTTTAAAAGCAAAATAAACTTGTTTACCCCTGTATGTTTATTTGGCTTGTTTACCCCTGTATGTTTCTTTGGTATGCCTATACCACAAGGACTACGAGATGCTTGGGCATTAGGGTTCGAAGAGATAGAACGTATGGAATTATATTGAAAATTTTGGTAATTGATTTGATTGCCAGCACCCATGTTGGATTTGGGACATATTTCCTCTTTTTTATCAATTAACAAATGGGAAAGGGTTTTTACCAAAAAAAATAACAATAAATGGAAAAGGGTTCGCTGAACCTAAGGAGTAAGTTTAGAGAGTCTTTTCCCTTAACAATTTTATGTCAACTTTTTTTTTTGGTAAGAATTTTATGTCAATTTTAAGTCTAGAAATATTCATAGGGAGGAAGAACATTGACAAGTTGCATAACATACACTAGCGCCTCCATGTGTCTAACTGTCTCCCTCCTATGAAATGACATATTTGTCCCCTATTGTGGGATGAGAGAGATAAACACAAGAAGACACTACTGTATGCTATGCAGTCAAACAGTGAACTCAGTCCCATATTCATATTAGGAAACTCCAACATCTTTCTCTAGTCTATAAACTTTCAGTACTAGTATATACTACTCATATGAGAGATACTGTCACTACTCACTACTGGCGTTATTTCTACGCTTCTCAGTTAATGGCATATATTTTCTGTTTGTATAAAAAAGAAAAGGGAAATTTACGAAACACCCCCTGAAAATGGGTCGAAACTCAGATCACCCCCTGAAAATTGAAAATACTCAGATCACCCCCTCTTTACTAACGGTGTTAGTCTGCTGTTAGTTATTGGTGTAAAATGACTATTTTACCCTTGTACTAAATCATTAGAATAAATTTACAATACTACCCTTCCGTCATCTTCAACCTAAAATACCCTACCCCTTTCCTTGCAACTCCGCCACCGCCGCCTCTGCTTTGCTCAACTCCAATGAGCCATCAAAGCTCTTTATCGGAAAAAAAAAAATGAGCCATCAAAGCTCAACTCCAATGAAAAAACAATTGAAAATAAATCAATTCAATCAGATCTAACACATACGGGATGCCAAAAGCCATAAAATCAGAATTTTGTACAACTTCTGTTAATTTCAATCCCAGAAATGCAACAAAAAAAACTAACTCAGACATATAAGGAAATTAAAACGACATCACAAAAATGCCAAAAACCATCCTCAAATTAAAGGGGAAAAAAAAACCTCAAACCTGCAAAAGAATGATCGCCAAAGAACGAAACACACACCATCAAACCTTGATCACAGAAGCGGAAACCTGCTACAGATCTGAAGATGGAGCACGCTTCCCCTCACGAGAGGGCAGCCTCACTCTCGAGGAAACCGCGCCTCTGCTAATCGCAGACCCAACAAGAACTGGAGAGCAAACCCTCGTCCTAATCTGGTATACCGTTTTAAAAAAATTTCAGTTGTGAAATTACAGAGAGCAATACGGCATATGCCGGATTGGATCCAGTATACCGTTTCACAAAAACCCATAGATGTGACGAAACGGTATACCGAATTTGGATCCGGTATACCGTTTCGCTAGCATATTTTCACAACTTATAGCCGTTTGGGGGGACACCAAGCCAATAATTGTTCAATTTTTTAGACAAAACGGTATACCGGATCCAAATCCGGTTTACCGAATTTGGATTTTCAGGCAGTTATTGGCTTTATGCACAATATTTTGCTTCTCCTTCTTCCTCATGACCTGCAACTTAATCTGAGTATCCACCTGAGAATCAAACTCAATTCGCCATGGCTTATTACATCATCAACTACTCCAAACTCCGTGTCTGGAAAGTACCCACATTCAATAATTTATCTCATTATTTCAGATTTCTTCTTAATTTCTCTGTTTTAAATTTTGACCACTTTTTATGGTTTTGATTGTGTAGCTCATGGAGTATAGTAGGATGGTTTACTTGGATGCGGACATTCAAGTGTACGAAAACATAGATCACCTTTTTGATCTTCAAAATGGGTACTTCCATGCAGTGATGGATTGTTTCTGCGAGAAGACGTGGAGCCACACTTCGCAGTACAAGATTGGGTACTGCCAGCAGTGTTCGGACAAGGTCAAGTGGCTTGCCGAGAATTGGATCCGGCATATGCCATATTGAAGGCAATGGTTCAAGATTTACCTTCGATTTACTCTTGCACGGATGTAACTTTCCTCTTTCTTGGCAGAGCAGCGTCTCTGTCAGAAATTAGGAAGAGAGTGAAGAACGAAGAACGAAGGGTGGTTGAATAAGGGTGCTTCAATAAGGGCGTGAGTCAAGGCAGTCTCGGCAACCAATTTTTCAAATTCCTTGTCTTTCTTCAGTCTGGCGAAGTTCACTTTTGGAGTTGCAGGTTTTTTGGGAAGAGAGTGAAGAAGGAAGAAGATAACATTAGACTTTGGGGGGTTTTTCTCAGCAAGGGTAATATTGTAACTTTACATTCCACAAGGGTAGTTTAGGGTTTTAAAAATTATTTAAATGGCTGACTTCATCGTTTAACGGTGGACCACTAACAGTAGGGTTGAATCTGAGTATTGGGCTCTATTCCAAGAGGTGATCTAAGTATTTTCAAATTTCAGGGGGTGATCTGAGTTTCGACCCATTTTTAGGAGGTGTTTCGTAAATTTCCCAAAAGAAAACAATGCATCTTTTGAGAAGCCAAAAAGCAATATAAGAGAATTTGAAAGCTAAACCTTAAAACAATATGGTAAAAATTTTCTAACGATGCCATGGTACTATTTCATTCTCACATGAGATTTTTTATTATTTTCTCTATTTAACTCTGACCATGTGGGCCTCGTGTGAATGATACTATTGTCTATATCACCATTGGTGTGAGATGCAAATTTCTCTCCAAACTAGCATCGTAGGAAACCATTCCTCAAACAATATATATGCACTATAGAAGTATTGACTAGTGCAGGCATTAGGACCCTTATTGGATTGGAGCAAGGTCTCTCTAGATTATACCCCAAAAAACAAAAAAAAAAAAAAAAGGTCTCTCTATATCATGGTTTGAGGAATTGGTATCCGATTGGATGATTCGTATTGATGGAGACGGATATCGATTCTTGAGCGATCCCATATGGATCAGTATGGATAAGGGTAAATATGTAAAAAAATCCAAATTTCTAAAGGAAACAACGGTAATCTGAACGATCCAGACCGGCATCAGGTCGATATTGGTTATCGATACCAATTACTAAAATGAAAAATTACACTGCCACCCCCCTGAGGTTTGCCCTAAATATAGTGCGACCCCTGTGTTTTGAAAATATACACTCGGACCCCCTGAGTTTAGGGTACTTGTTACACTCAGCCCCACTCTATTAGAGTATTCCCGTTAATTGCTGACGTGTTGGCCATTGATGCCTTAAAATGAGAAATATACCCTTGATGGGGTGTGAGCTTACCACTTTACCCAACTTGGCATCGTTAGAGTTGTGAAACCAAACAATGTCGTTAGATCTTGGTTGTAGACACACCCTACTTGCTGCAAGTTGTGATTGGGAGAGAGTGATTGGGGTTGGGAAGAAATTAGGACACACAACAGAGAGAAAAGAAGAAAAGTGTGACTGGGTTGAGAAAGGAGATGATGGGATTGTTGATAGAGGTGTTGGAAGTCACACCTTCATTGTTTATGGTACAAGTGAGAGTGGGGCAATGGCCACGAATTTCCCTTTCATATGGGGTTACTGAAAGAGGGCAGAGGATGGCAGACATAATAGTGGGGTGGTCGGAGGTTGCAGCGGTGGTTGAAGAAGAAGAATAAAGAAGAAGAGGAAGAAATAGTGGTGGGTCCCATTATGTTAGAAAAATAAAAAATTAGAATATGATTACTTGAAGGACAAAATTATCATTTAAATTTTATACTTCCATTCGGGGGTTCACTCAGGGGGCGCGGTTTTATAATTTAAAAACACAGGAATCATTCTGTATTTAATACAAACCTCAGGGGTGATAGTGTAATTTTCCCTTACTAAAACCATGGTCTAGATTAAAGTTATCCATAATATGTGGAAGTATCGATGTTGTACCAAAAAATTAAAAAAAAGTATCGATGTAATTTCATAGACTCATTCTACATGAAGAACATAAACGAGATGGTGAAACGAAGAGATCGATCGAGAGAACCTCTTTCTGTTATATGTCGGACTTCTATCAAAATAGAGTCAAGCACTTCTTCTTCTTCTTCGTAGATCCATCTAATCTTTCACGGATGTCGATCGAACTATAAAAATAGAACCCTCCCATCCGGTCTCACCTGAAATCTTCTTGCGCTCTTGTTTGATTGGTAATGGCTCCTCCAGCACTGCCCCAGAAATCTCCGTCTCCTTCCCAGCCGTCCGGGTAAGTTCAATTTCCATTTTTTTTTTCACGGTCTTTTTCTGTCTGTCTGGTTCTGGAATCTGAGTCCTGCAACTTACCAGCAAAGGAGAAGTCTCCGATCTAAAAATGCAACTCCGGCAGCATGCCGGCAGTCGTGCACCAGGCACAGACGATGCGAAGAGAGAGCTCTTCAAGAAGGTCATTTCGTATATGACGATTGGAATCGATGTATCCTCTCTCTTTAGCGAGATGGTGATGTGCTCTGCCACATCGGATATTGTTCTGAAGAAGATGTGTTATCTCTATGTTGGAATTTATGCTAAAGGGAATCCGGATCTGGCGCTACTCACTATCAATTTCCTTCAGAAGGATTGCCGTGACGAGGATCCGATGATTAGAGGTCTTGCATTGAGGAGCCTCTGTTCTCTGCGATTGGCAAATTTGGTGGAGTACCTGGTTGGCCCGTTGGGATTGGGTTTGAAGGACAACAATAGTTATGTGAGGACGGTGGCTGCTATTGGAGTTTTGAAGTTGTATCATATATCAGCAGCAACTTGCGTCGACGCTGACTTCCCCTCGACGCTTAAAGCTCTTCTACTTAAAGACCCTGATGCTCAGGTATTGATTTCCTACCATTTTTGGGTGGTTAATCCACTGTTTTATATGTTTCGATTGGATCTTACTCTTCTACTGCTACCTAGTTAGTCTTAATTATAGCTGCTGTACCTTAAGAACGCCTATAGAGATAAGAGAATTAGAGAACCAACTGCATTCTGGTTGCTCAGTCCATTCGGCTCCATTTATTTAAACAGAAACGCAATTCACTGAAATTATAAAATTGGAACCAAAGTAAGCTGTATGGAATTCTAAAGACTCAGAAATTGTTCTATTGGAGTACAATAGTGAAATGTGGAAACAACTTGCTATTCAATCATGCCATTGCTGTCCATGGAAATCACCAACCCATCATACGGCTGGATTCCTTCCCTCAATATCCCACACCCGAATGTTTTACTTTCTCTTATATGATAAAGAAAAGACTAAAGTTAAAAAGAAATACAAAACAAGTCTGTTAACTACTGGATGTTTCTGAATATATTTTCTGCTGAAGTGAATGGGGATGGTGAGAATTGTAAGCCTAATACATATGCCAATGCAGCTGAGAAGGGATTGTTAAGCTTTCAATTAGAATTCTGCATTGCTATGAGCTAGCAAAAGAAGGCAGAGCACACATAGATATGGCTGGCATCATCCAAAACCATAAGAAAGAGAGACCACGTTGTAGACCCCATGAATATTACATAATGACATTATTGGAAGTGGTTGAATGTAAAAAAATTATTGTAAAACTAGAGCAAATATCTTGTAAAGGTTATTAAGTTGAACTTAAAAACTCAAAACGGACTTTTAGGTGAAAACCTTAGCATTCTGGAGTCATAGAATGAGAATTGCTAAATTGAAGAACTAAATCTTGATGTGAAAATTTTCTGCCATAATCAATGCATCTATTCTACCAAAGCCATTGTACCTTGAAGCACTATATGCGGACCTCCTCTATACACTTTCAGTGGTTGCTTCTGCCTACCTAGATACATTGATTGGAATCCCCCCCCCCCCTGGGTTTGCATGCTAGTTGAAATGTGCACATAGGATTATTGACAGGATAAGTTTTATCAGAATTTATGGAAATAGTATTGAGGATTATGAACCGTAGTCCCTAACTTGTTGCCAACTAATCAGAGAGCTAGTATCTTTCAACCTAATTAACGACTTAGTTGGCTGTAATGAGTTGCATATATCTGTTTTAACAAACCAGATGGGAGCTTTGTTATAAAAAGAACACAATGAATTGCACAAGCAAGAACAGTAGGAAATAATATAAAACAGTCGTATGTTTTCCCTCTAAGAAGAGTGGAACATAAAAGTAAAAGAACAAAGTAACCAATACAGAACCTATTGAGTTGGGAATAGATTAGATTCTTATCTGAAAGAAGGCACATGGATTAAAAAAAATTAATAAAAAAGGAAACCTAACTTGAATTGTGTTAAAACTTGGTGGTATTTATGCTAATATGAAGATTCTCATACTGAAGAATATGGGTTTAAATCAAGTTTTTTCGGACATAAAATAACTGTGGAAAATGTGGATTCGGCAAACCAAGCTGCAATACTGTCTAAATTTTCCCTCAATAAACTGGGTCCAGCTACAGATCCTAAACCATGAAATGCAAACCTGAGTCTGAACCAACCGAAGCAATAATCAGGTAAATATGCCATGAATCCATGAAGTCAACGTTCAACCAAGTCAGTTTTCTTGGGCTTATAGGATAAATGGAGTCCTGACTATTTTTGGAGTGAAAAAAGAATGATTTGTGAGTATGTGACTTCGTGGTACCAATGGTTTCCTCTTTTGAGGTTCCTGGGCACTGCCCCTTCGTATATTTCTTATTTTTCTATCCACCTATTGGCTAACCTTCTTCTTTTGTTTCTTGTCAAAAAGATTTGGGGGGGGGAGGACCCCAATGATAAATCAAGAGAATAGAAAAATTGGACGCTTCAGATTGTTGTCTCAAGAAATTTTGGACCCTCTTACATTTATGACTTGAAGATCTTGAGTCTAAACAGAAAATACTTGAAAATCTTCAGACCGTGACCCCTACTTTGGATCCATGTTATACTCAAAGAAGATTGTTCAAACAAGACTGTAAGATTGAATATGGGAAGGATGAGGCCCCTTCATGACACATGTACATCATGCATACAAACCAAAAGAAGTTGTTATGGATGCAAAGAAAAAAGAAGTTATTTAAAGTTTCTGAAGGTCAATAAAGAGGTTCATTTTTATTCTGCACTCTCTGTTTTAAACCTTTTTGCTTATTTATTATACTTGAAGATGTCATGTCAGAACCCCCCCTCTTGTGCTATATATTATTTCTCACCGCTTCTAGCTGATTTTGGTTCCTGTATTCTTGTTATCTCTCAAGATAAAGCTAAATGCTTCTGAGATTATTCCTTTGGGACTTGAATGTTTGTGTCAAGATCACCTAGTGGACTCTTTTCTGTTTATATTTTATATTTTTGCTATTTTCTGTATTCTTACAAGGTGGCTTGCTGTTGCAACATGATTATTCTTGCAGAAAAACTGTTTTTTTTTTTTTGGTAATATTATGGTTGATAAGTAGCATAATGATTCTGCTCTTAACTCTTAATTTCATACTTTCATGCTAGTTAGTGCCTTAGTGGCCTTCCATTTTCAACGTTTTTCCAGGTAGTTGCAAATTGTTTATCTGCCTTGCAAGAGATCTGGAGCTTGGAGGCTGCTACGTCTGAGGAAGCATCTAGGGAGAGGGAAGCATTGCTTAGCAAGCCAGTAATTTATTACCTTCTGAACCGGTATGATACTTATAAGGGATGCTGATTGCAATTAATATGTTTTACTAAAAATGAAAAATCACTATTCTACCGTTCTCATGTCAACTACTGAATATGAAGAAAACCATAAAGGGTAGGTAGTAGAAGCAGTAATCAGCCTCCTAATAGCAAACAAGTGATTAAGGGCCCTAAACAGCTCCAATTGAATTGAAAAGGAAAACTCCAGCAATAAGCTAAAGTTCTATACCAAACAAAAACTATTCTATGGATTTCCCTACCCCTTCCGTAGACTCCCTTAAACTAAACTCCTAATATAACTTCATTTACAATTTTAGCAACCTTGAAATCTTGAACTCTTCCCTAACTAACATATAATAGAAACTGAAAATAAAAACAGAATTAACTCTGAATTGAAGGGCTTCCTGCCAGCAGAGTAGACAAATACACAAAAAGAAGGATACTATCAGCATTTGGGAGAGATTCATACAATTTTATTTCTTATCCTCTATATTTCCGGAATCATATGACAGACTGGATTGACATCCTTACCCAGACACCTGCTGAATTATGCAATTTTTGACAAATGGATTTTATAACCTCTTGGATTTTAGTTTCTTTAGTGTATTTCCTATAAAGCATTCGTATTTAATTCAATCAGCTTATCTAATAATAGTGATATGCTTTTTTTTTTTTGTGAAAAAAGATAATAACATCAGCTTCTCTACTTGCTTTTGCAGGATCAAAGAATTCAGTGAATGGGCACAGTGTCTTGTACTTGACTTGGTTGTTAAGTACATTCCTTCGGATAGCAATGAGATATTTGACATCATGAATCTACTTGAAGATAGACTTCAACATGCAAATGGTGCTGTAGTCTTGGCGACAATCAAGGTTTTTCTGCATCTGACCTTGTCTATGACGGATGTTCATCAGCAGGTATGTATCAAAATTTGTCTTATTAAATGTTATTTCAGGTAACTGACCAAATGAAAAGATATTATCACTATTTCAATCGGAGGGTCCGTTGGTCCAATGCATTTTCACAACTGTGGATCGGAGGGTCCATTGGTCCAATGCATTTTCACAACTGTGGTTGTGCTTTTGTGTGGTCATTTGGACCTTGCTACCGCTAAGAATGATTTTGTATTTCTGATCAACAGTATCATTCTTTTTTTTTTTTTGGGAAAATAAATATATTACCGAACCCCAGGAGGGGGCAAGGAAGAGAGAACAAAGAAACAATATACAAAGAGGGAAGAGGGGCAAGAACAAAGAAGCCCACTAGGCTGACAACCAGCCAACCAAAAAGGGGGTGGGGGGGAGCGGGCAGCCTGCCTACGCAGAGGTGACTGACCACAAAAGGGCAGAATCAAGGCCCCAAAAATCCAAAATGTGCCTATTCCTAGAGTTGTCCGTGGAGGGTCTCTGACGGATGCAGTTGAGCTTAGAGGACACATCAAAGTAGATGGCTTTCCAAATCGCATCAAAAGATCTCGATTTGGAAGTCCATCTCCTGAGGTTCCTCTCCATCCAGATATGGTGGATAACGGCGCTGAAGACTAGCTTCCCTATAGTGTCGCATATAGAGCTTCCTGGAAAAGTATTGAGCAGCCAAAACCATACGCGATCAAAGCACCTGGTCCTTCTACTGCATGGCCAGATAGAGGCTAAAGCTTTGTTCCAGATGGTGGAAGAGAAGGGACAGTGAAAGAAGAGATGAGGGATATCTTCACCGCCAATCCAACAAAGGATACAAGCGGGGGCAACAGGGATGGTTCGGTGAATAAGGAAGGCTTGGGTGGGCAGACAAAGTCTGAGGGCTCTCCAAACAGTAAGGCTATGGCGAGGGATATGGCCTTTGTACCAAACAAGGTTGTGCCAGGGGACGGAGGGACAAGGGACCCTGGAAAGGTTCCAGGCAGAAGAGGAGGAGAATAAACCGGAGGGAGAGAGGAGCCAAATAACCTTATCCGCATGGGTGGTGGGTAAGAGGGGTAAGGGAGGAAGGGTAACAGTATCATTCTTTCCTTTGCGATAAATTAGTTGTGTAGACTTTGTTACTCTTTCTATCTGATACTTCAAGTTTTGAAGAGGCACATGATTCTGTTGATGTATGCTGACGCTGCCCTTCCCTAACAGTTCGAGCTTTTAGGTGAAGCGGTAGCAAACATGGTATTAGAGCAGGGAGGTCAAGTGTTTGACTCCTGGGAAGTGCATCACAAGAGTTTTCTTGACATTTCTTCTCCCTTGGTGCCGCGCGAAGGAAATGCCATGTGAGCTCCATGTGCAAGGACCATGGAATCTTGGCTTGCATGTGCAGAGGAGTGTTGATGTATGCATTTTCGTTGCCCTTCCCTAACAGTTTGAGCTTTTAGGTGAAATGGTAGCAAACTGATTCGAGGCCATGGAATCTATTGACATACCTTCAGTACATAGTGCTACCACTTGCTGGTACCAGTTGTGGAAAGTGTTTCTATTGATTATGTTCAGATTGAGGGAAGACATTAGTCTTATATATCTTTTCTGTGTCTGTAATTCTTTTGAAGCATTTTCATCTATAAACATCGTGGTCTGCCGTGCAATTTTAATGCTGTATGAGTCAATCCATGTATTTCTTTTTATCTTTTAGGTGGTAATTTGAATAGGAAAGTCTTAATTTTGGTGTCTGAAGCCCTGCTTGGCCTGGTCAGTTGAACGGGTTGCACCACAATCTGGCCCTTAAAATGGGTTGACCAACCTAAAAGCTATTCACTAGTCAATGATTCATCCTACTTGGGTTGTTGAACTGCTGAACCGCAATGATTAACCCCATGTTTTTTTTTTTTTTTTGGGGGGGAGAGGGGGTAAGTGGAATTATGCCATGGAGCCAGTAAGGGCCTCAGCTGGTTGTAGTGAGGTCTTGGGGTTGAACCCACGTTCACTTGGGGAGAGGTATTAAAATATGAAATATCTTTCCTATTCCGCACAACCCCAAAAGGAAAAAAAAAAAAAAAAAAAAAAAAAAAAAGAAGAAAAAAGACCAATTAGCAGTTCAATAATAGAGAAGAAGAAGAAGAAGAAGAAGAAGTTGCAGTAAAAGAGTTGGGAGAGATAGTTCGATACCTCTCCCCTCTATTCACTAACATTAGATAAAAAGATAAATTATATGAATGCCCCTCTACTAATAAGTAACATAACATACATATATATATGTACTTCTAACACTCCCCCTCAAGCTAGAGAATAAATATCATACATGTCCAGCTTGCTCAAGCAGGTATGAAAATTCTACTATCTTAACATACATATATGTATATACTTCTAACACTCCCCCTCAAGCTGGAGAATAAATGTCATACATGCCTAGCTTGCTCAAGAGGGTATGGAACTGCAGTGAGTTGATTCCTTTGGTAAACACATCAGCAAGTTGATTCCCTATCTTCACAAAGGGACTGCAAATGTAACTGGAGTCAATTTTTTTCTTGATGAAGTGCCGATCAACTTCAACATGTTTTATACCATTATGTTGAACAAGATTATGGGCTATGCTAATGGCAACCTTGTTGTCACAATTTAACTGCATGTAGCCCTTAGTCTCAGACCCTAATTCTTGAACAAGTCTTTTCAACTATAGAAGTTCACATGCTCCATGTGCCATGGCTCTAAACTCTGCCTATGCACTTGATCTAGCCACCACATATTGTTTTTTTACTTCTCCAGGTAACCAGGTTCCCACCTACAAAGGTGTAGTATCCTGATGTGGACCTTTTATCGTCAACAGAACCTGCCAATCCACATCAGTGTACCCCTCAATTCTTTGGTGGTCATATTTGGTGAACAACAGTCCTTTTACCTAAGAGGAAATCTATTCAGTAAACAGGACAGTAATTGACTGCACAGGTGGGGAAAAAAGCTGTAGTGAAGGATTTGGGGAATTCACCAACTTATGCACAATGTCTTGGACTGTCTATTTAGACCATTGCCTGCAGTAATTCTGTATTGATAAATGTTTATTTATATCAGAGGTACTGCTTTCTTGGTCTACAATATCTATTTGAACAATTTTATTCTTGAACCCTTCCCCCAAAAAATAAAATTTTAGTTTTTCATGTCGTTTACTTGCTTAGGATTCCCATCATTAATGTTCTGGTATGTAGAAATTTCTCCATTTTACCCTTGATCAGATGCTTGACTGCTTGCCTCATTTTGATTCCTGTTTCCACTACTTGATGTTGCATCTCATCCTTATGGTAATCTATGCCAGAAGTATTTTGATTCATGACATTGGCATTTCGTTAATTCTTTCTTAGGTATATGAGCGCATCAAAGCTCCTCTGCTAACCCTAGTTAGCTCTGGAAGTCAAGAACAATCTTATGCTGTATTAAGCCACCTGCATCTGTTGGTGATGCGTGCACCAGTGCTGTTTTCTTCAGACTACAAACACTTCTATTGCCAGTACAATGAACCATCTTATGTAAAGAAACTGAAGCTCGAAATGTTGACTGCAGTGGCAAATGAGAGCAACACATATGAAATTGGTTAGCAAATATTCATTTCAAACCTGAGTTTTGAAGCTTCATTTGTAATATTTGATGCTGGCAACGTTGGTGGTTTTTAAATATAACTTTATTAGTTTTCAGTTCCTCCTTGGTGCCTCCATTTTTTTCCGAGTTTCATTTTGTTTGAAGTTTTCTCTCTCTTCGGTGACTCCTCCTCTGGTCACAGGCGTTATTCTTCCTTGATATATTTTCATCTATGACTACTGCATGACCTTATTGAGTCCATTTCAGTGACGGAATTATGTGAATATGCTGCAAATGTTGATGTGCCCATTGCAAGGGAGTCAATTCGAGCAGTTGGGAAAATAGCACTTCAGCAGTATGACGTGAATGCAATTGTTGACAGGCTTCTTCAGTTTCTGGAGATGGAAAAGGACTATGTAACTGCAGAAACACTGGTGATTATTTTGCTCTGCACATTCTCAGTAAATACTCTTTTCAGCATGATCATATTGCCTACCTAATAAAGGGGTGAAAATGTCATAAATGTGCATGGACTTGGCAAAACTTGATTCAGTTGTCTTCGTAAAGTTGATATGAGTTTTTGTTTACTTGTCTGTGGGATTTTTGTTTGCAGGTACTTGTGAAGGATCTTCTAAGAAAATATCCTCAATGGAGTCATGATTGTATTGCTGTTGTTGGGAATATTAGCAGCAAAAATGTGCAAGAGCCCAAGGCCAAGGCAGCTCTTATATGGATGTTGGGGGAGTATTCTCAGGACATGATTGATGCTCCTTATATTTTGGAAAGTCTCATTGACAATTGGGATGATGAGCATTCTGCGGAGGTAATTGAATTGTCTGATGCAGTAAACCTTCATTCTAGAGCATGCACTTTGACTCTTTCTGCTACATGTAGTGTTTTTTTATTTGTTTCCTCATACAAGTTTGGTAGACGCATTTTGTTGCAGATCAATTTCATAAGCAGAAATCCACCTTAGTTGTCGTATTGGAATTTGGTTCTCTTCAATGTCTACATCACATTTTTTGCTTCATCTATTGCTTGATTGGTCAATGATCTTGGTGCCAGGTTCGCTTACATCTTCTCACTGCTATAGTGAAGTGTTTCTTTAAGAGGCCACCTGAGACTCAAAAAGCTTTGGGGGCTGCATTGGCTGCAGGTCTTGCTGATTCTCACCAGGTGTGATTTTATTCATACATTGTTTCCATAAGCTGAAAAATCCATAAAATTAGGGTAGTTTTGGCTTGAATATTCTAATGAGTGTTCTTTGATTGCAGGATGTTCATGATCGAGCCTTATTCTATTATAGGCTTTTGCAATACAATGTATCCGTGGCAGAACGTGTGGTGAACCCTCCCAAGCAAGCTGTTTCAGTTTTTGCTGATACTCTAAGTAGTGAAATCAAAGATCGCATATTTGATGAATTCAACAGCCTGTCTGTCATATACCAGAAGGTGCCTTGGCTTTTCTTATTACTCTAGTTGAGTGATTTTACTTACTAACAGCCCACTCTTATTTTGATCTTTGATGATCCTTACCTACGTTTATGGTTTGGTTGTCACTCTTTCACCATTAGTTCTGCTTTATCATTGGGTACCATTGAAATGGAGAAATTCAGAAATTATGCATCTCCAGTTGATTTTTTTAAGAGTTAAGATCCCCTCCTATTGCTCTAGACATAAGCTTCGGCAGCTCCAGCTTGCAACCACAAGGGACGCCCTGTGAGGTTAGACTAGAGTGGGCTCAGCGGTCAGCCCCCATTCGAATTATGTTAGGGGGTCATTCGCTTTTGCCAGATCTAGAGAAATACTATGAGTCCTCCGTCCCAGATTCCATTGCTGCAGCCATCTGGTTCACCGGTATTACTGATGTAAGTAATATATTGGACCACGAAGACCCGGTTGTGCTTCTGGTTTCCATTCCCATCATCATACAACAACAACAACTTAGCCTTATCCCAACTGAATGAAAGAGTGGAGAAGACCTTCAATGCAGAGTAGACCTCAGTTTATTTGGGATTATGAGTGGGCAATGTATAAGGAGGAAAATGTGTGGTCCACTGATTGAAAGAGTGGAGAAGAAACTGGCTGCTTGGAAGGGTCAATACTTACCCAAAGTAGGTAAATTGACACTAATCAAGGTTGCATTGGAAAGCATCCTGATTCTTCTCCTGTTTTTTTTATCATGGTTCTAGTATCAGTGGCAGAAAAGATGGAATCAAAGGAATTTTGTTTGGGATTGGAAGTGTGATCATAAACTTCACATTGTTGACGTGGCTAAGGAAAAAGGGAGTTTTATGATATAGATGCATTACTTCCTCTCATCCAACAAAATTTTGTTAGAATAGCTTTGGAGATTCAGTTCTGAAATCAATAGGCTATGGAGGGGTCAGAAGCTCCATGGCACCATTTTATGGAAGGGGATTATGGTGGCCAGTGGTCCTTTTAAACAGCACATCAAAATATAAGTGGGGGATAATACTCAAAAATCAAGTCACTCCTGGTTCTGTATAATCAAACAGCCACCTAAATTTCCTAGGCTGGCACATCATCCCAATCAACCAACTTACAACCCCCCCCCCCCCCAATAAGCTGAGCAACTAGACCAGAATCTTCTTATGGCTAGATGCAATTTCCTGGTCCCTGTGGAAAAAGAGAAAATATCAAGTTCTTCCTTTTGGGTAGGGAAGCTTGTCGGCCTATTGATTGCCGCTTTCTCCAGATCTCTAGGAGTGCATCACATCTTTGGTCATTGTTCCTGCAAGAAAAGAAGTGGTTTGGTCCTTTTTGTCACAGGCTTATGTTACCACCAGTCTTGGTGAATTTTATATTATGAAGTTGTTTTGTTTGATATTCTGCCTGTTGTGGGAAGGTAGACTCATCATTTGTAAGTCATGTGCTAAAAAATCATTTTAGCAGGGATAAGGTTGCTCCATTGTGACCAAGTGGTCACAGATTCAAGTCTGGAAACTGTCTCTCTGAGAAAGCAGGGGTAAGGCTGCCTACATTATGACCCTCCCCAGACCCCACAGTGGCAGGAGCCTCGTGCACTGGGTATTCCCTTTGTGCTAAAAAATTATTTTCTTTTTCATCACAAAATTTGTGGGAGTGTATTTTATTTTCTTTTCTCTTTTCTGAACAAGACATTTTCTTTTTGGTGACATGACTCACCACCATTCTTTAAAAAAATTACCACATTTCAGCTTTTCAAAAAGGGAGAGAGGGGGGAGAGTAAAATCTCCATTTACTTCTCGTGTAAATCTGTTTAAGAATAATCTGCATTTATTGCATGTAGGATCAGTTATAGCAGCTTTTTCAATGTACATCATTAGGGAGTACTGGTACATATTGCCAGGATTTTCCTTATTGAGTTGATTGACATACATACTTTAGCATTCAGTGTCCTAGAATGCCGAGGATATTCACCGGAGCAGAGCTGATTCCATTGATGCAATGTTCACTTTGTTGTCATTTTTCCCAATTAAGGGAGAATACACTCACATACTGCTTTGTCATTGAATACCATGTGTTAACCATATTCTTGGTGACTTCTTAGACTGGTTATACATACTCTCATCTCTTTTGTCATTAAATATTTTAAGGATTTGGAGGTAGAATCACTGTGTGCCCTAATTGAGGGTTTAAAATGTTGCAGCCTTCTTATATGTTCACTGATAAAGAACATCGGGGGCCATTTGAGTTTTCAGAAGATCTTGGAAGTTTGTCTGTCGGAGTAGAATCAGCTGATACTGTAAGTCCGGCCCAGAGAGTTGAAGCAAGTGACAATGATCTACTGCTAAGCACTTCAGAGAAGGAAGAAAGTAGAGGTCCTAGTAACAATGGCTCTGCATACAGTGCTCCTATATATGATGGTTCATCTATTTCTGTGGCTGCTTCGCAGATGCAATCAGAACCTACTTTTCAAAACCAAACTTTACCAGCAAATACTTCACAGGCTAGCTTGGCTATTGATGATCTACTTGGTTTAGGTCCTCCAGTGGCACCAGCACCGGCACCTGCACCTTCACCCCCTCCTTTGAAGCTTAATCCTAGAGCTGTCTTAGATCCAAGCACTTTCCAGCGAAAATGGGGTCAACTTTCAGTATCTATATCACAGGTTTGCCTTGAGTTTTATTTTTTTGTTATTTTTATTTTGTTTTTCTGTCATTAAATTGTCATGACTGTTTTTTATATCTTGATGCTTGTTGTGTATTCCTACTACTAATAATTATGGTTCTACCAGATCTTTCTCAATCTATGTAACTTAATAATCCAATTGATGGTGGGTTGGTTTTACTTTATAAGAAGCAATAACAAATGAATTAGGACACTGTTTCTGGCTAACTGATCCTATTATTCTGTTTGTTGTGTGAGTCTAGTAGATGAAGATACTTTGAATCTAATTTATTTTTATGCTTAGATTTAATTAGAGGGGTGATACATGGGCATGCCCTTGCTATACAAGGTTGAAACAGCCCCAAAAAGATGCCAGAAAGAGTTCAATACCAAGTCATATACAATTCTAACATATAACTGCATCATAGTTGTCCCAGTGTCTAGGCGACCTGAGGCATTTGAGGGGGCCTGGACGCAATTCGATACTAACAGGATGACCAAGGCAACCAAGATGCCTGGATGCCTAGTTGTTAGGCTGACAACTATGAACTGCATTTTGATCAGCTCTTGTGTCTGTAGCCACTAATACTAACAGGATGACCAAGGCAACCAGTGTCTAGGCGACCTGAGGCATTTGAGGGGGCCTGATACTAACAGGATGACCAAGGCAACCAAGATGCCTGGATGCCTAGTTGTTAGGCTGACAACTATGAACTGCATTTTGATCAGCTCTTGTGTCTGTAGCCACTAATACTCCTGAATTCTGATGATGTTATTATGCACATGGTTGCTTAGGGGTATTTATATAATTATACTTTAATTTTATCTTGTTGGAGTTGGATAACATGGTGAAGTTCTTTTCTGTTTCAGTTTATAATCTAATTAGGAGTCTTTTTATTCTTATTTATATGCTACCATGTAATCCCAGCAGGAAATAGATTGGAATGAAGAGAATTATGTTTTTTAATCATGGCTACTGGTTTCTCTTGACTGATCGATTGATCCCTTCCCCCTCCTCATCCTCTTCCAGTTCAAATCTGGTGCTCTCCTTCCAAATGTGTTCTTCCCTGCATAGTTCAAGATCTCGCCGAGATCTCAGTAATATCTCATTTTTTGCAAGAGGCGAGACGAGACATGAGGCAAAATAGATATTACCCGAACTCGGTCGAAATCTCGGTCGAGTCGAGATCTCGGTTCGAGATTTTGGTTTGACCGAGATTTGGACCAAAACTTAACTTTATATGTAACATATCTCGACCGAGACAGTCGAGATCTCTCCAAAACTCGAGTGTCTCGGTGAACTCGACAGAGAAGTGAGGGATAGGTGCTTGTGAGCCTGATTTTTGAGGATTTTCCACCTTGGTTTCGACGGAGAACTTGCCAGAGACATCATTTAGTTACAAACTTGCAAGATTTGTGAGAAATCATCTCAAGTGTGAAGAAATTTTGATGATGTGGAATTAAAATTTTGTAAGAATTTAATTAATTATAAGAAATTGTAAATAACTCTTAAAAGCTATGGGAATTCAAGAGCAAAAACTTATTTCATATGATATGAAAACATAAATAAATTTTGAAAAGTGCAGGAAACCCTAATTCTCAAAAGTTAAATCAACAGAGAAGGAATATAATTGCATGATGACATGGAAGAGAGAAGACCTTTACAGGATGAGGAATGCTTCAGTGCCGTGTCTTAAGACTTTGGTTTAAGGGGAGGAATATATAGGAAAGTAGAAGCAACAGAAGATGAAAAGTAGAAGAAAGAAACTACAGAATTGATCTTATCTAACTTCCCAAGACTGAAATGCCTCTCTGCTTAGACTCAACTGTAAAAGGGCTTACCCAGTGCACAAGGCTCCTGCTACTGCAGGGTGTCACAGAGAGGTTGTTGCCCTAATTCGAACCCACAACCACTAGGTTGCAATAGAGCAATCTTACAATTGAGCTGAGGTCCGCCCTCTCCTTAGACACTACACTGTATAATTTGATATTTTAACAATACAATAAAAGTTTTTTTTCTGCTACCACGCAAATCATGAAATCCTGCTTCATGCAAGGCTATTTCCATCCTCACATGCTAAAAGGGGCGTACCCAGTACATGAGGCTCCCATCACTGCAGGGTCGGGGGGGTGTTTCATAATGTACGCAGCATGGAGAAGCTGTTTCCCGACTCAAACCTGCGACCAGTAGGTCCCAATGGAGCAACCTTACTGTTGCGCCAAGGTCTATTTGGCATACTATGTTACCAACATTCAAATTCTGTGGTTGATCTCTGTTGAATATTGTAGGAGAAATAGTAAAAAATTCTCACTGAATTTCACACACCCGCCACCCCTTGTCTTGAGAGTTATAATACCTTTGAGCTAGTTCACTTTAGAGTTGATGGGAGATTGATTCAAGTACTCAAGTTTTATAAACTCCAGAAACACAGCCTATGCATCACCACCTTTAAATTTTTGTATCTACAAGTTTCTTTTCATAATCCATTCCATTCTATACATAAAATTTATCATCTGTGCAGGAAGTCTCCATGGGCTCTGAAGGAACTACAGCTTTGAAAACACCTCAAGTCCTCCTCCGTCACATGCAGGGCCATTCCATTCATTGCATAGCCTCAGGCGGTCAAGCTCCAAACTTTAAGTTTTTCTTCTATGCACAAAACGCAGAGGAACCTGCAGCATTCTATCTGGTGGAGTGTATCATCAATACGTCTTCATCCCAAGCACAGATAAAGGTCAAAGCTGAGAATCAAAGCACAATCCATGCTTTCAGTGCTTTGTTTCAGTCAGCCTTATCCACATTGGGTATGTCGTGACCATTTTCTTTTTCTTACCTTTCAATTTGCTCCTCCCTTCCTCTGAGCTCAGTGGAGAGCAGACTCTCTCATTGTTGGGTATTTTTCCAGTTTTGTTAATCTTATGGCAGTTGATGTAATTGCTTTCTCTTGAAGAATCCTGAGCCCCCTTCTTTAGGTGATTACAGAGAGGGGAAGGGGAAAAAAAGAGTGACAGATATTCTGTATATGAAGTTTTGCTTTCAATCATTCTTGCCCACTTCAATGTTCCAGGCTTTTCCTTACGATCTGTTTCAATGGTTTCATGGAACATGGGGGGTTTGTTCAAATGCCTTTCCATATCAGCCTTTCCACAAAATAGTGGGATATACTGGATTAACCATGTGTATATGTTCCCTTCCTCAACAGCAGTTCATAGCCCTCCCTGCAAGGAGATAGGGTCATTGATTTAAATCACAGTATCGAGTGTTGTATTGGTCTTTGTCGATACTGATACCGATATGGATTGGCCATATTGAGCCCTATTGTCCAAGCTGATACTGTTGCGATACCGAGATTTAAATCCATGGATGGGATCCTGCACCAACTCACCTTTCATTCATTCATGAAAAATCCTGTCAATACGCGACTTGTAGGGTTACAAATTAGTCATCCTGTTTCGAAAGGCCTAAAAAAGTGGAAAATGATCAGAATCGGTTCCAGATTCGGATAGGATCGGAATTGATCCCAAGAACCCTAGAATCGGTCCTAAGTTCTAAAAACTCAACAATTCTAGGGTTTCTTGGCAAGAATCCACTGGAATTGGAATTGATCATGTCTATCCAATCTGAATCAGTTGATTCAACCAATCCGATTCCAATTTTTGAGCTTGTTGGTATAAGTAGAGCTCATGTTTCCATCCTATTATTGTGCTAAAGTTCCTCTTTGAAAATCTGTTGAATTCAAAGTTTTAAAACCTGGGTCCGCAAGTAGGACCTGTATTGGTTTCGATCTAGATTTGGAGTTGTCTGGAAATGAGACAGAATGGTCTGCATTGGTTGGGAACCTAGAAAATGGAATCGAGAGAAAGAGACTTGGGTTTTCACAAATAAACAGCAAGGGTCCATGTCACTTGTTCTCATCTTAGAGTTGGGAGGTGTTATCACTCACAGATTGGTTTGCCAACGCAAGAATCTGGTTGTGTATCCTCAATTGAGCAAACAGAGACATGTGCAATGGAATACTTCTTGCTCCTAAAAAGTAAAGAGAGAGAGAGAATGTGAAGGAAAGAAATAGTTTGAACCAGAAGTTAAAATTTTGCATATTATTTCATATCCCCGAACTTTTACATAGGAGGTGGGCAATTGGAGTAAAATCCCATCCAATTCAAGAACACAAGGGGGCAAAAACAAATCGCTTGCTTCTCAGACTTGAAGCTAATGAATATGACGGCCAAAATGGATCATGATGACCAACAGTAAGCCAACAAATATCAAAAGACCAAAAAAAAAAGAAATAAGAAAACAATGGCACCAATACACACTAAGGACCTCTTAAGACTTCTCTACTTAATTTTCATCAAACAAAAAAAAAACTTCTAAAGAGTGGGATCACCCACCAAGATGTCAAACCCACTTTAAGGACCTCTTAAGACTTCTCTACTTAATTTTCATCAAACAAAAAAAAAACTTCTAAAGAGTGGGATCACCCACCAAGATGTCAAACCCACTTAAAGCCAGCATCGGTATCCTCTATGGCAACTTGAGCTTGGTGAGATGGGAGATATGCTTACCGCGCTTAAATGTTAGGGATTGAAACAAGTTGCCGTGAGATGATTCTAAAAATCCTATTGAATCCCACTCACTGGGATAGCGACCGGAGGCCTGCTGCTAGATCCTCTAAGGTGATTGTTAGTAGCTCATCCACATCTGCACAGTCAAAACCAAGCCTAAGATCCAAATTCTCTCTAGCGTTGGCTAGCAATGGATCTATTAATCCTCCATTCATCTCCTTTCTCTGCTTCTCTGTTGTTCCTCTCTCTATCAGATCAGAAATGGTATCTACACTACAGGATGGGTGCAACTTGAACCCATACAGTGAACTGTCTTCTTCTTGATTCCTCATCTTCAAATGGAGTATCTGAGCTAGTTCTTCAGAACTGAAGTCAACAAAGAAGAAGAATTTGGTCACCCTTCTGCAGAAGCCTTCATTTGAGGAGATTACACGCTTCATTGGCTCACTGTAGCCAGCAAATATGACAACTACTTTTCCACTGTCCATGACAGACATGATCTCCTCCAAGGCCTCCAACCCATAGTCCTTATCATCAGCCTTCTGCAAGGGTATCAGCCGATAGGCTTCATCCACGAAGAGGATTCCTCCCTCAGCTTCTTTGATCTGTGCAAAAGAAGCTTTCTCACTTAGTTTGTCACCCTAACAAACTTGCATTAGTTGCCTGAATGGAAAAGAATACAAGATTTAAAAAGCAAAGCAGCATGATAGAGCAATACGATATTATACCTTTCTTCTAGTCTTGGGCCCTGTGTGCCCGACAAATTCTCCAACCAAATCAGTCCTCTGCACTTCTGTTACTTTGTCAGTAGGTAAAAATCCTACCATATGGAGTAGTCTCCCGAGGATTCGAGCAACCATTGTTTTACCTGATCAACATACGTTCACCCATTGCAATAAGCAGGAAGTAACTCAAATAATAATTTGAAAAATAGAAGTCTCAGATTATGCGTTTAAAAAAAGGCACTGATCAAGTCAACTGTAAAATCATAATTGTTCATTCAGTTGTGGTGAGGTTGACAGTGGAACTAAAGCTAATATCTAAAGCCCAAAAAGCTTCCTGAGCATAGACCAGAAGGAAGAAATTAGATTAGCACGACTTCAACAATGCTTTTCTAGTAGTCTCACCATGAACCTTTCCAACAACAACACAGCCTTATCCTCAACATGATGAACCTTTCCCAAGGTTGTAATTTAGCACCATACAATCTTGTCTTGTTCACAAATATGGGGTGTTCATCAATTACCTGTACCAGGATTTCCAAGGAATGCCATATGAGGGGGCTTCCGTGTGGCAACCTTGAGCCCAAGGGCTCTCCGCTTCTCATCTAATAGCATTCCTTTGGCCCACTTCCGTAGTTGTAGTTTGAGATCATGCAACCCCACAAGATGTGTTAATGCCTCTTCGAGTTCAGCCATCTTTGCTTTTGTTTCACTGCATGCTTCAATGGCTCTACGTTTCCTCTGCTCTTCAACATGCCAATGGAGAATTTCCCGCAACTTCTCACTTCCCGGGCCTTGTGATAGATGATTTAGAGGAGTCATGCCCTCCTGTAGAAAAAAGGTTTCACCAGATCTTACTTAGGATAATCTATTTGAATATAACTGGTCATTAATCCTTCAACTTTGAGATGTAATGGGACTTGTTCACACATTGTCCTGAACACTGCAATCAGCATTGTACTCGAGCAGTGTCTTCACAGTAAGGCAATCCTCAGCACGGAGTGAGTACCATACTGCAAGGTGCAAGGGCGTCATTCCATTCTGCATGAGTAAGGAAGAAACAACAGAGGACTTTCAGAATGAATATCCCACAACTTCAACTGAAGCAGGAAAACAATTGAAAAAAATAACATACATTGGCTTTAGCCTCCACAAAAGCACCATGATTAAGAAGCAGTTTTGCTGCTTCACTGCATCCATTCTTTGCAGCCATGTGCAATGGAGTTTCTCCATACTGCAGGGCAAAGCACAAAATCAAACAATGAGAAGTACACTATCAATGAAAAGGAAATTCAGTTGATCTCTGCAGATAATTCAGTATCATGATAGATCAACATGAATGTACCCACCATATTTTTGGCCTCCAACTCGACCTTTTCTGGCCCTCGCCAATTGAGAAGAAACTTAACTATCTCAACATTATTGTAACCAGCAGAAACATGAAGTGGTGTCTGCGCCATCTGAATTAAAGCAAATGATTAAAAAACAACACACTAGTTAGTACTTGTTAAAGAGCATATATAATAATAATAAGTAAAATTAAGTTAGTCAAGATTACTCAGAATCAACATTAAGGTAAAGGATGAAAATGGGAAACAATATAATGACACATCTCCTGAATCAGGTGGTTAAGTTTGTATAGGGTGGAACAACCCCCTGTAAATTTGGGGAAAACTCTAAAAGGTTCCTCTGAGAAACGCCCAATTCACCCAAGAAACAGGTTGACTAGCAAGGAATCAAAACACAGAATTGGGGATCCAGATCGGAGTCGGCCAGAATTCGTCCCAAAAAAAACCAGAATCGGCCCTCAGACCTGAAAGCTCAACAATTCTAGGGTTTTGGGCCAAGAATCGACCGGAATCAGGATCGGTCACGGATGTTTTAACCAATCCAATTCCAATTTATTAAACAGTGTTGACTAGTGATTATGGTCTAAATTCAGATGCCAAACTGCAGACACTAATTTCCAGCTAGCAAACTTTAAAATATGTTAGCTTGCGATTGTGACTCTTTCCCCTTCATCATGTCTTTAAGAGGCAAAGAGAATGAAACAAGCTCAACGGGTGCAATTCTGCAGAAAATGTTCAAGGATACAGAAAACTCCAAAAACAAGACAATTACCGCTCAGAGAGAGAGCGGAGGGGGAGGAGGATTGGGGATATTATCAGAAAATAAATCCCACTTATAAATTATCACAGTGGACTCATGAAAAGAACACTAGCCCAGTTAAGAGGAAACTAGCGACGCGAAATTCCAATAAAGCAAAATTCAAGAACCACGAAAGTGAGACATACAAGTATAAGACCCCGGCCCTGAAATTTAACACATAATGAATCAGAAATTTAAGCTTCGCAAACAGAAATCTAAATAGGAAAAGAAAATTCCAATTGTTCCCAAATTTCAACTAAAAAAGTGTGAAACTCAATTAAGGGAGGGAAACAGAGAAGCAAACGCAAAAAGATCAAAAGAAATGGAACAGATTAACGCCAAACAACGATGCATGAAGTAGATCTTTGCGTGAAAACATCAAACAGGAACTGTCACAAAAGCCATCAGCAAAAGAAATTAAAATGCAACCTAGTTCATCAAATATATAAATTCATCCAAATGCACATGAAATTCTCAGAGCCCAATTCATAACAGAAAGAGAAACCCATCTCCGACCTTCCCTGCAATGACCCGCATATAAAGGGTAAATTCCAGAGAAGAGAAGGCGGCGCATATATTAACAATTCGAGAGGAAGATTTGTGCTTTACTTCGTCCACCCTTAAGACTAAACAGAAACTAAGAAATTCCATTAGAGGGGGTTGTGAGAGAGAGAGAGAGATTACGACAGCATTTCGATCGTTGAGAAGAGATAGGTTCTCCTGAAGCTTCTTCTGAAGGCCGACGAGATCTCCTGATTGCGCACAGCCATGGATAGTTGTGGGTTTCGCAGATCTTGCACGTTGATCATGAGACCCCGGCATCTCTCTCTTCTCGACAAATAACAGACAACACAGATGGGAAAAGCCGAAAGAGAGAGAATTCCAAGGGTAGAGAATTCTCTTCTCGTATAGGTTGGTTTCTGATCAGAGAATTTACTTTTATTTCGCTACTCCGCCTTGCACGGTTGACGGTGGTGGAAGACTCATCAGTGACCGCTTTCCAGTGAGGTTATATTTTGCTGCTCGCTCCATACAGTTGTGATAGGACCGAGTTTTCCTTCCTCCATGTGGTGACGAGATATTCTCTTGACTAGCGGTGTTAAAAGTTGATCCGATCTAAATCCCAATAATTATCACCCCCAATTCCTCTAATAGGGGGAGTGGATCCCATCTTGAGCAGTGTTTCGGGCATGGGGTAAAGTGGTCATTTTTGTTTCCATATGAGGAATTGGAGGAAATGAAAAGAATAATGAATCGGAGGGGACAACGATTCACCTAAATCCATCGTTTGAAGCTCAAGACTGCTCGATCGATAATTAAACGTATCGTCATGTCAGACTCGAACACCTGTCCATTAATAATTGAGAATTATCAAATATTGTGACCTATCAATAATCAACCATTCATAGTTTAGATTGACTATATCTGATCGGATCTATGGCTCGCTTAAGGGTCATTTATAGGTTGATTAGTCAATTAGCCTATTTAAAGTCTGATTATAGCATGACTACATTGAGCCTGATTATGGACCAGTAATTGAGCGACCAAATCGAAATATCCATGCCTAGGCTAGGCCTTTGAGTCTCGAATGCTTGATTACCTAAATAGGCAAAAACAGTGTGGGGCCTTAAATTGGTGCGAACCAATTAGGCCCGATTGAAACTAACCAATTGACATCACTAATCTCTTGGATCCGACACACTGATTCGACTAATAAGGAAAAGTTTTCAGATCTCCTTCAATAGGAGCTAGAGTTGATGAGAGATTCAATACTCCAAGAGCCCAATCATAATGCTCAATCACCATAGATAAAGATATCATCAAAAAACAATCACCGTAGATAAAGAGATTCTCTTGACACAATACACAATGTTGGTATGTATGACCATCTCACACACTATCCTCCCTGGAGTGTATCATATCATCTCCAATTCGTGGCCATCTCCAATTCCTCCGATTCCTCTAATAGGGAGGAGTGGATCCCACTTTAGGCAGTGTTTTCGAGCAGGGGGTCGGGTGATCATTTTTGCTCCCATGTGAGGAATTAGAAGAATTGGAGAGGATAACGATTCGCCTCTTGCATACTTTCGTTTTTAATGAAGAGATTCATTGTTTCAAGAATCCAATCATGATGTTCAAGTATTTTTATCTGCTCCATTTCTTAGGCAACTCCATTTCTCCAAGTTCCTCTAATAGAAGGGGCAGAAATGACCACCCTACCCCTGCCCGAACACACTGCCCGACGCCTCTATTAGAGGAACTTGGGGAAATGGAGCAGACAGAAAATAGAGCAGATAAAGATCCGTTTGGCATGTAAATGCCATTATACCGGCAGTGTGAAGATTCCTTGCCCTTAAATTTAACCTAATTTATTGTCTAGGTTTTTTTTCCATAAACCCGCTGTGGTGCTTCATTAGTTGCACTCAGCTCAAAATCCTCATCCATTTTAAGGTGTGATTTTCACGTTTGCTTTTGCATCCCATTTCATTACACTCTCCATAGTGATACATATATGTTGATCATTGGATGGATTTGGGTGTGTAGTTGCTTTTCTCAACCATATGGTTTATTATGAACATTTTTATATGTTCTATTCTTTTCTCTTTTTATTTCTCATTAAAGGCAATAAATATAATTTAAATAATAATTTAGGTGATGAATCATGAATCAACAGCCATGGGTGTGTATGTGTGACCAAGGATTTACCCCAAAAAAAAAAAAGTGTGTGACCAATGATCCTCTCTCACATTCATTTCACTTGTTCAATCCCACATCGGTGTTTGTCTCAGTTTTCTTTCCTTTCATCCATGGTAAAAGAGGAATCCCTCACCATGAACATGATACAGTGGGATTGACATAGGTAATTAATTTCAACTTCCAAGTGTAATCATGGTTTTAGTGTAGGATCAAATATCAGTCACCTTCAAAATTGATATGATATCGATATGGATCAGTCCATATCAGACAAGTTTGCCCATGGTTTTCTTAAAAAATTAGCTTTTTTTTTTTCACTACTTTACCTGCAATACGTATCATTTCACCGATATAGTATCAACACGGTATCAAGATTGAGAGCTAGTGACACCAATGCGGGTGATGCGTCTTGCCATACCAATACCTCAAACCATGAATGTAAATATGTAATGATAATTCAAGATCCAATCACATCATCACATGGTGACATTACCTTTACTCACATCATCACATGCTTGTTCAATCACATTTTTTTTAGGTTTGGGGGGGAGGGGGGGGGTGGAGAGGTTGGAGAGATCCTATATTAGATGATGATTAAGAGGTCTCGAACTCAAAACCTCCTCGAAACTAGGCTCTACTGCACTAGTCTCAAACAAATGATTGGATCGGTTACACATTAGCTTGGAATGCACTTTCCAGGGGTTATCTAATGATTCATATATTTTTTTATTTTTTTAGCTTAGAGGCCAAACAAATATTTTGGATCCCTACGCTACATTACATCCCCGCAAAGAATTATTTAGCCAAAAAAGTGACTCTTTTTAAATTTATGTTTGATGCGACCCTAATACGGGTTGATATTAACCAAGTCATATCATATTGGTAGTAATTTATGGGCTCGATTCCTCTGCACTATGTGTAAGTGCTCCTACATGTGAGAGGCAACCACCTATTTTATTTTTGTCATTTACAAAGGGAGGAGGGTTATTTATGAAAACAAAATAAACATATGATAGGTTCTGAGATGTATGTTTACTTGCACGTATGCAGATGATCCATGTTCGTAATCGACATTGCCACCACCGAGACCAATACCTATAATCGTGTAACCTACAAAAGATTGGGCAGATGTGGAATATTGTAAACCAAAAGTTAGTTTTAAAAACCCAAATTGGACCAGCAATTGAATTGGAAAAGAAATCAGAACAGCTCTTCTTTCGGTTTGGTCTACATATAGAATAACCCTTTTTTTTTAGGTAAAAATAGAATAACCGTTTAAGTACAACAAGAATCATAATCAATCCGATCTTCTTTAGACTGGCTAGTTCAATGCGGGTGGTTCTCTCATTTACAAATAAAGTATTTAAATGTGTATTAAAATATTGAGAAAGAGATTGCTGCCTGAGCGTCTAGAGCTTGCACGTGCATAAGCATCGTCTTAGGAGGGCCTTTTGCCTTTCCACGGGGAAGTGTAGTACTTTCGTGCATTTCCATGCCCTAGAGATAAGAGCCATGCAACCAGGTAGCATCTATTAAAGCTAACAAGACTCAATTTCTCTTCACGCACAATGAATGGAGAAGAATCTCTTCTACTTTATCAAACTCGTTAATGGGACTGAAAATTGATATTTTCGATCATGAAGAATAAACGAGAGAGAATGATGAAAATTCAAAGTCCAATCATAACGTCACATCACTATTAGTGATGGTGCTGGTGAAGAAATTTAAATAGACTGCTTGCTTGATTGGGTCGGACTTGTTAACTCTGCTGGTTTTTTATTATTCAACACAAACGGTTTTCATGCTATTAAGATCTCAGACCAAAATTTAAGCGGCTGGGTCAGGTCAGACTCGTTAATTTATAAACCGGCCAGGCCAACATGAATGGGTTTTATTTCCAACAAGGCATACTATTTAAGGTCCAGACCAAATTATTGGCCATCTATGGTCCAAGCTTGTGGTGCGGCACATGAATAATTGGAACTTGGAAGTTGGAAGTTGGAAGTTGGAAGGAAGAAAGACTCGGAAGCGATTCGGTGTACGTGGCATCAGTAACCTAAAAGATGAGGTTGCTCTAACGTGTGGTCATCTCACGCTTCTCTTTGTCGCATTCTGCTCTGATATTTCCCCCCCCCCCCCCTTAACTTTCTCTCCTTTCAAATCATTATCAAAAAATTATCACTTATACATACACAAAAGTTTGAAATTTTGCGAGAAAGCTCTCTGTCTCAGCTTCCTATATGATTGCGGGAGAAATTCTAATCTTACGCAATTCTTCTTCTTCTTCTTACCTAAGGCCTCCATGGCTACTCTCCCTAAGCTTCACGTTTCTCCACAGAGCTTCCAAGATCACTCCAGAACCGCTCAGAAGTTGAAATTCAGGCGGTTCTTTCGCCCGAAACCTGCAACATTCGATCCTATTTCCGTTATCGGCCAATTGAACGGTTGCCGTGGATTAACTTTACTTCCGTGCGGGTCGTTCAGATCTGAAGATGGCGGAGACTCTATACAGAAGCAGGAGGGCGAAGTGAAGAAAGATGAGGGATTCTCCAAGCAGAATCCTTACCCGGAGAAGAAACGAAATGGATTTCTCCAATCTCTGACATCTCTTCTTCTTAGTTCGCATTTACAGTCACAAGGAGAGCGTCAGAACACTCTGGCGAAGGCGGATGAATTTTTCTTCTCTGTGAGTTGTCTTCTTTACTACTTAACCATATCATGACTGTTTTTTCTAACAAAGCTGCTTCGCTTCTTCGTCGAAAGTGTTACTTTTTGTGTATGTTATGTGATTTGCTTATGTCCTTTCGTACTCCGTAAACATAATTTTAGCAATTTGAGCTCGAATTTGAATCCTCAACTTCAAAGCTTTTAATTTTACCCCTTTCCCTTTTAACTGGTTAGATTGCCACCCAAATTGGAAGATATGTTGTGACCATGATGAGCACTGGAGTAATTCTTGCAGTTGGATTTCAGTTGTCAGGTTCGAAGTCACATGCTTCCATTTCCAGAATTATTGCATTACTATGGTGTCCTGTTTTACAGTGTTGACTGCTTTGAGTTTTAATCCCTTTTTTTTATCCAGCACTTTAAATCTTACTTGCAACTTTATGAAGGTGGCGACAGTCAGATGAATACTCTGATTTGGTATAGCTGGGTTGGTGGAATCATCATCGGAACAATGATAGGGGCTAACCTCGTTTTAGAGGAACACAGTAGAGCTGGACCACGGAACGTTGTCATCACCGGAAGGTATTACTTTGATAAGTTTTAAAAACCCCCTCTCCCCCCCCCCCCCCAAAAAAAATAATAAAAAAAAAATTAGTTCATTGAATGTTTGTTTACTGATTACTCTCCTCGAAGAATTGATACTGAGAATGTGAATGAAAAAAAATACTGTTGGAGAGTTTTAGATGCATCCTGTATCCGTTTGTTGATGAGTTGTAACTCATATAATTCCTTTTGTATCTATCTTTATATATTCTTTAGCAATGAATATAATGCGTGAATGCAGACCAACGAGTGGATAATACACAGAAGATATAATTATGTCACTAATGACTGAATGCTTCTTACTTTCTGTTACAGTACAAGAGGGCTGGGCAAAGCACTTGCTCGAGAATTTCTTCTTTCTGGAGATCGTGTTGTCGTTGCTTCTCGCAGGTGGTATCTGGAACTTTGAATGAGAGGATGTTCATCTCGTCTGTGTTTCATGATTCTTTGAATGCAATTCTTTGTTTCTCATAATTTCTCATTCCTGTTTGGATCTTATTGAGGCAGCCCTGAGTCAGTACAAATGACCGTGTCTGAGCTTGAAGAGAACCTGAAGGAATGTGTGCTCACTAGTGGTGGCACATCCAGAGCAAATATGAAATATGCGAAGGTGGTTGGTATTGAATGCGATGTTTGCGAACCTGATGATGTTAGAAAGTTGGCTGAATTTGCTGTGAGTGAACTTGGTTCCATAGATATCTGGGTGAGTGATGCCTTTTTTCGATTGATACACATATTAGCATCTTGATTTTGTTAGTTTAGTTATTAAGAGGTTTATGCTCCATTATTTTCCTTACTCCTTTATGCTTGTTTTCTAAACTAATCCTGGTGAAGTTGAAAATATTGTAGATTCTGTGATCACCTAATTTTGAGACTCTTTTTTTGTATCTTGCTCTAATGCATGATTCTGGAAAACTCTTGGACAGATAAACAATGCTGGAACTAACAAAGGTTTTAGACCCTTACTGGAGTTTACAGATGAAGACATCGGGCAGGTTTGCAATTTTCTTCATTTTTTCCCCCTGATGTGCTTGCTCACCTCTAAAAAGTTTCTTATGGGTAGCAACCAAGATGTGCCAACTTGCTGCCATGTCATGTCTTTCAACATGGCAAATTTCAATCTGTCAAGGCTCTGGCAGGCAAACAAGAATTTTCTTTACTTTCTTCATTATTGTAATAAATATTGAAGGTAGTGATGAAAATTCAAAGTGCTGTTATTTGCAAGTGGAAGTGCAAAACACAGTGGAGTATGATGTGATGTGGACAAGAAAATCAAATAGAAGGTCTCGATTGTCCATGTCAGATCCTTCACTCATCAGAAAACATCTCAGTTGACAGAAGTCAAAGAATGTACCTTTAACCAACTTTTGTTAATATATAAACAGGAGGGGGCCAAGGGGCTAATTCAATATACAAAAAATCTGTGTGAAAAGCTGACTAGTGGTCAATCATACAGCTCTCTTTGGATAGTTATAACTGCAAAACATTTAAAGGGAAACTTTTGCAGTTAATTTGATTGAATTCTTTAAATTAGTCATTATTTTTAGAATACGAAACCAGGAAGCCAATTAGTTAGGATTTGAGTACAGGTTTTGAACCCATGTCTATGGTACAAACCCAGGGCCTCAGAAGTGACAGCTGAAGAGTAGCAGTATTATATATAACTCACAGGATTCCAATTTTCTCAGGAAGAAGGGCCAAATCTTATTTGTAAAACGCATTGTAAGTTTTTGCACTCACTATAGCCTTTTGAAGCATATATATGATGCTACATATGAATTTCAAGCTGTCTAGCCATGAAAAAGCACTTACCAATATTGAGAAGCATGATCAAGTTCTGACAACCCTATTTAGAGATTCTAGGATTTTGTTTCAAATTTTAAATGTGTTTGTAGTTTCCGCAGTGAATGATGACATGCATAGTTGTCAAGTCAAGATGTCACCTAGGCGCCGCTTAGGTGTCCAAGCTCTTTTTTGGTTCCATGGTGACAACACGCCTTGTTGACGCTTCATGAGTTTACTTGATTTATGTTTATTGCTATGTTTTTTGTATGAATATGCTTATATTATTTCATATGCTTTGTTTGTTATGTGTTGGTTTTCTCATATTAGGCCATTTCTAGCATCATAATATCATATTGCATTGATATGGATTCTATGTTGCATATAAACATAGTTATATAAATTATCGCCTTGGGTCACCTAGTCGCCTTGACAACTATGAAGACATGTCCCTCAAGCTTGCTAGAAATATAGCACTCACATGCATGTGTACAAGGATCGTAATGTGATTTTGTTGTTTTATCTTCTTGACTTTTGATTAGATCTTGATGATTATTTCCTCAAGTTCAATTGGTGTAGAATTATATGTGCATTGTTTTGACTGACTACTGTTACCATATGCTCTATGAATAGATTGTCTCGACAAATTTGATTGGATCTTTAATATGTACACGAGAAGCCATGCATGTGATGAGATCCCAAGAGAAAGGTCACATTTTTAACATGGATGGTGCAGGCTCAGGGGGATCTAGCACCCCCTTGACAGCTGTGTAAGTACTTGATCTGTTTATGGTATATGGATTCATGTTATTAATTGTTATGGGAAGAAAGAAAAAGATATTCTCAGAATTTTGAATTTCCCTATTATGAAATAGGGCTCATTGTCCTTAAAAAAAAGTTTAGGGGATAAGTCTTTTATCCAAGTTCATATATTTGTTGGTGATGCTAATACTGTCATATGTCTTCTAACTTATAGCTATGGTTCAACAAAGTGTGGCCTAAGGCAGCTTCAATCATCGCTTTTGAAAGAGTGCAAGCGCTCTATGGTTGGAGTACACACAGCATCTCCAGGCATGGTCCTTACAGATTTGCTTCTGAGGTACCATAGATACATCCCAAGTGCTGCTATTAATGTACATTTCCTGCTCAATTGCTTTTAGATTATTAGAGAGGGATGTAACACCATTTCAACCTGGATTTAAAATCCCAACTTTACATCCAAATTAAGAAGTGCTTATGCTTCTCCATATTGTGTATTTTTCCGACTTTAAGCATCTCCTGATATTCTCTAGTTTTTTAGTTATTGGGGAGTAGATTGAATTATATTTAGTTGTTAAACAGCAATCCAAATGCATTAACAATGTATACCCCATAACCCCTCCTGATATTCTCTAGTTTTTTAGTTATTGGGGAGTAGATTGAATTATATTTAGTTGTTAAACAGCAATCCAAATGCATTAACAATGTATACCCCATAACCCCTCCTGATATTCTCTAGTTTTTTAGTTATTGGGGAGTAGATTGAATTATATTTAGTTGTTAAACAGCAATCCAAATGCATTAACAATGTATACCCCATTACCCCGTGGATATTTTCTTTTCACAGCTGCGTCCTGACAATGTTTACTGCATTGATGGTTTATTTGCAGTGGCTCGACTCTGAAAAACAAACAAATGTTTAATATCATCTGTGAGCTTCCAGAAACAGTGGCAAGAACTTTAGTTCCTCGGATGAGGGTAGTAAAGGGAACTGGAAAAGCTATTAACTACTTGACGCCACCTAGAATCTTGCTTGCTTTAGTCACTGCTTGGTTGCGACGTGGTCGTTGGTTTGATGGCCAGGTAATTGCAATTTGTTCTCTTGTTGAATACTTATTCATTGGACCATTTTCTTCTCGTAAAAATGGATATGAAAAGATGGGCTACTCTTCTGCATGTTGAACCAAATTATGCTTCTAATAACACAGCTGACCAAATTTGGACAGCCAGCTAATATAAGTTAAATGCTCATTGTGTTGGTTGAATCTATCTGCTAATCAACTCTGTTTTCTTGTAATCCTCAACTCTGCTTATGAATCTTTGATTCAGTTAATACATGCCCCCATGACACCTTTTTTGAAGTTTAACAAAGATTGGCGATTAAAACCATTTGAGTTCCATGATAATCATTTGCTTTTACAAATAAGCGGCATTCTGAGGACTCCATTGCTCAAGTGCTTATGCTCTTTTGTTTTAGATTTTGAGTATTCCGTAAGCCCTATGCCTTTTGTTTCTATTCGTATGCTGAGTCCTGCATTCAAACTCAGCCAACAGCTAAGGCTTTTTGTTGAGTTGGTATGAAATTTTGATGCGTGAGAAAGTTCCTAGTCGTAATTGTCAATTCTCTCTCTTTGGATGAAACCAACTGGACTGTTTGAATCGTGAATTTTGAAATCTTTGCACATTTAAAAAAAGCAAGGGATTGATTTTGTTTTGTTGTCCAGGGAAGAGCATTATATGCAGCAGAGGCAGATCGAATTCGTAACTGGGCTGAAAGCCGTACTCGTTTCTCTTTCACAGATGCAATGGAGATGTATACAGAGAACACTTGGGTTTCAGTGTTTTCACTTTCTGTTGTTTGTGCCTTCATCATTCTTTCTAGTTCAGGTGGCACATTTCACCACACCTGAGCTTTCATCAAGACAGTCCAACTGGGCAGCACAAGATTAAGTCATCCCTTTATGCGACTACTTACACATTGAAGAAACAGAAAGCTACAATATGAGCTACAGATCCATGGATATTCTCTACATCCTTTCTTCACACTTTTCCCTACAATTTGCAGAAGTAGGGGCTCTTGGGCTATAGATCATAAACCCCTTTGTTTTAACACTACCCACATACTGAAAGTCTTGATTAGATGTCAGGCCTTTGTATAAAATATTACAAAGTTTGTTTCAACTCAGCATTCTCCATTGGGATGCTTGTAGCATGTAACGCCTTCCATTATTTGTAAAGAAATTCTGCCTTTGACTATTCTTTACGGATGACTTGTATATGATATCCTTAAATATGTATCATGCATTAGGATCCTATTACCCTCTTGAGTTGTAGCTATGCTGCTTAGAACTAGGTGATGATGGATTTGCATAAACCAGGTCCATAAATTAAAATACATTTTTTTTTGGGTAATGATAAATTAAAATACATGAAGTCTCCCTGTTTGGGTAGTTTTGATTACAGCATGTTTGACATGTCAATCCAGTGAGATATAATTCTGAAAATGAATTGTTGATTTGAACAAAGGATTGAGAATGAGTGGGGCATTGTTTCAAAAGTTGGAATCGGAATTGGTCATGACCGAGCCCGATTCCATACGTTTTGGAGTGAAGTGGCCGATTCTAGGGTTTTGGGGACTGGATCAATGTGAGTTTCTCAGATCAGGGGCTGACTCTAGGGTTATTATGGCGTATTTCGATCCAACCTAGATTCAAATCGGCTGGGACCAATTCAACCCCAATTCCGAGTTTTCCTTGGTATGGGCTCAGATCAGGTTAGTTTATGAGGGTGCTTAATTGGCAATGTAGGTCTGATAGGTCGGTGCACGGTTGTGTTCAGATCATGCTTATAAGATTACATTGATCGGGCTACATTGCCTTGACCAAGATAAAGGGAGGAATTGGTGAAGAAATAGAGGTGATTCAAAACCTGGAATCGGACACAGGATCAGGCCTTTATGGATTGCAATTGGAATTGGATCAGAATCGACTTGGAACCTTAGAAATTGGATTTGGAAAGAAGAAACGAAGATTTATAGACAGCCTTGCCCAGGGTAGTCGTAGATCAACGGCTTTCGCGTTTTTAGAGGGTTTATTATTATTATTACAAAAAAAACACTTGTAGATCTTGCTTCAAAGGGTAAGTTTAATTGTTTTTCTACTATTTTTACAGACTAAAGGAAGGGGCAAAAAAGATTAGAGAAAATAAAGATTAAAGAGCATTCATGGGCCACATGGCAGATTCCAAAATAGATTGTAGGAATTGACATTAATTGGATCCGTGGTCAGCCAATTCCACAGATTTCAATCCGATTTTTGCCATGTTGTTCTGTACACTGACAAAAGAATGCAAGTCGATGGCAAGTCAGTGGCCCACTTGAAGTTCATAGACCCATGAAGTTCTAATGGACCTGGGCTGGGCACATGCCTCAAAATAGGGGTGTCAATGGGCTGGGCTTGGCCTTAACCCTAGCCCAACCCGATCCTGCCAGGGCCAAGTATACCCTCAACCCAACCCGATACTGGTAGGGTTTTTCTAAGCCTGGCCCGACCCTGATGGCCCATTGATTAGTGAAATTAACAAAGCCCATCATTGAATCACAGCCCACTTAACAAAGCCCCAGCCTTTGATGTAATATATAATATATATTATGGGAAAAAGATCTCTACTTGGTGGTATTTCCTATGCCCTCTCATAGGGCACCGTGAAATGATGCCTCTGCCCCTTGGGTAGATATACAAACGTGCTCCCCCATTGGCCCAAACGCTTGTGTAGAGACCATGCAACCAAGTAGAGATCTTTCTTGACCATATATTAAATAATACATTAATACAAGATCGGACTGGCCCTACTAAGACCGAGGCCTTAACCCCGACCCGGCCTGGCCCTTCCAGAGCCTAGCAATTGTGAAACACAACCCGACCCTTCTTTATCCCTGACCTGGCCCAGCCCAGCCCTGTCCAGGGTTCAGGGCTGGTTAGGGCCGGGTCGGGATAGACGGGTTTTTTTACACCCCTGGCTCAAAATGCAGGTTCTGCTAGGCTTCGTCGCACCTGCTGAGCTTGACCCCCTTACTTCTTCCAGAAAAGTATTTTCTCCCGTGACCCTAAACTTACGTAATATTAATGGGAAAGGAATTAAGGACTCCTCTGCACGTTCACCGGCTTAGAAAGATGAGATTATTAATTCATGGAAGCCGGTAATCAAGGCAAATGATTGTCTTGCTCGCTCCGCAAGCCACTTGGCCTATGTTCAGCCTGCCACGTGGAATGGGATTTCAAGGACAAAACTATTGATCGTATGGGGGATGGCCCTTGGTTGGTCCAATCAGGACCCAGACATCGTATTTTATGTATATAAATTTGCGGCCTAATTGTCGCAACGAATCATGGAAATTTTTGAAAGACGAAAAGAGTGGTTATCTGTAATTACAATAGTTGTGGGGACTGGATACGTAAAATAAATTTATTTAAATTTGTAAGGGGATAGATGGATGGACTTGAATCTTGCTGGCGGTGACTAGTCAACGGTCAGAAAGAGGGAGCCAATGGCATGCCAGATGCCACTTGGCAGTTGGCACTAAGATATATTTAATTTTTTAATTAAAAAAGAAAAAAATTGCATGTGCTAGTGCGACTGCGACTGCGCCAACCTCTAAGGTTCTAACTAAAGATGATATAAACATGTCAAATCAAGCACCCCCACCGCACGCCGAGTCCTCAACAATGATTATAGATAAATTTTGTCTCTGAAAAAAAAAAAAAATAAGGGAGAGGGTTCTTGAACCGACCGGGTGGGAGATTTGAGAGAGTCAACCAAGGGCACGGTTTTAGGAATTGGCATCAGAAAAACAATATCCGTTTATTTGCATTGGTATCGGCTGTGATTCAATACCTGATTGATACGTATCGGACGATATGGTATGGACACAATTTTTATTTTATAAAAAAAATACTATTTTGATTTGGAATCGGATTGATACAGCCCAGTACAATCGATCTGTATCAAAATCGATGGTGAGAAGAATAAAGAGTGCAAAAATTATCTAAGATGTCATTTATGCCATAGAGGGGACGCTAATACGTTATCTCTTTATCTCTCTCTTTCTCACATGAAATATCCTTATTACCTTCTTATGTATGAAACCATTTTATTATGTTTCATTGGTGAGCATTCCTATACCGCTTGCTTAGAGAATCATTTCCCCAATAGGAAGAAGGGGAAACTCTTCTTTATCTAGCGCAGATAGCTCATTTATCTTCCCCACCCTCTATTGACAAGAGTCTTGACAAACCATCCAAACACGCCTTGATTGATGAATTCCCCCTGCATTGCTAACTCAAGAATCCTCTCCCAATAAAAAAAAAATCGATGGTTGCTTGCTTATAAAACCAGATTTGGTAAAAACTTGGTCGTGCTAGCTCAAAGCTGATAGAGTTGGGGTTGACCAAAATTCGAGGACTCTATCAGGGTCTTATGAGAGGTTCAAATTGCCGATAAAGGACTGAGTTTCTCTACATCAGTGATGAAAATTAAGAATCGCTACGTTCACACCACCATCACCACCAGACTGCATTAGATAAGGATAATTTCAACTTCGTTGATGGAGATGAGAATATAATGATGACACTGAGATAATATCTTCTATTTTTCTTTATATAAAGTGAATTGGATGAATCTTGAAAATTATCACATCCCGTTTTCTAATAGGGGATGGTGGACTATGGTAGAGGTCAAAATAGAGGAATGGGAACTGGGCCGGTCAGCAAACTGAAGGTGATAAAGATCCATGAATCTTACCTATGGGTCTCTGTCTTTATTTTCCATCACATAACGACTACTTTTCTTGTTTTTGGACACGAACAACTTCTGCTTCAGTACTTCAATATTGCTTCTTTCAAAGATACAAGCCAAGATGAGAGGTGGCTTGAAATGAGAATGATGAGGTGGGGTTGTTGTACACTTGCACCACCAAGCAAGTAATTATCCAGGTTTATAGGCCAATGTGGGCCTCCTAATAATGGATTCAAGCTCCTCAATTTATGGGTCTTGAGTCCTACTTACTACCAATCAAGAAATGCTTCCTGACCTATCATCCTATGCTAACCCCACAGTCTTAATCAACACCAGGATTAAGAAAAGGGAAATATATCCCCAGGCCAACAGTGTTGGGATCATGGTTCTAAACCTCGGTACCGTATCAATATATCGGTTGGATTTAATATTGATACGATGTCGATACAAATTGGTTGATATAGGAAAAAAAAATGATCTTTTGATCTGGTATCTGATTGATCCGGATCAATTCAATTGATATGTATGGATATCGGTATCAATATCGATATTGGCAGTGATCGATATTGTTATTAAAACCATGATTTAAAAACTTAGTGGAGATCCTTTCTCATGCCTTTTCATAACTTGGCCATATAAGGCCTACACTGATACTTTCTCCCGTCTTAATCATATGGGCCCTTTGCTGACGAAACTATTTTTCACTCCGTGATTGGTGTGGTGTGGAAATTATTATCAAACCGGGCTTCAGGTTGTTATTCTCTCTAAGCTGAAATATTTTGGATCGATTATTCGGATGGTCCAGCCAATCAGAGGGAGTTATAAATAAGGGAAAAAGAACTCTGTCCGGTTGTGCGTTCTACGCCAAAACTCTCATGAGTCTATCTCTCTCCTCTCCATATGAAAAAACACCTCTACCCCCCTTGTTCTAAGGAAAAAAGAGATAACACATGAGAGTGCTGGGTAGGCCACGTACACTATCGGACAGAAAACTACTTCCCTATAAATAAATAGAGAGAATCATAGAGAGTGGTTCTTGTGCCAGACACAAGATAGAATGTCCTACCCCAATGAAAGGTGAAAATTTTATTATTAATTAGAGAAATTATGCTTCCGTGTGTGTTTACCATACATTGGCCACTACTAATGTAGAGATTAGACAACTACCCCATGTGTCCCACATTGTCGTATAATATTATGATGAGAAGGTCACTGGAGACAGTTAAGATTCCGTTTGTACGTTTGTAGGGTCGTGGCCCACAAAACGAGTAAGAATTTTCACCAACTAAGCTTGATATTTGATAAGCATAAAGTCTTGAACCTTTTTTCTGGTCTGCTTTCCCATTCTAAACAGATCGAAAACATCTTATCTGGTGAGGAGTCAATTTGGTCTATTTCTTATGCAACCAAAGTATAAGAAGTATGTTGGGTTGTATTCATATAAATGGAACCAATTTAAAGCGAAAATGTCTCTCTCTTGAAATGACCTATTTGCCCCGTGTTGCCCTTCTATATTTTCCTATGAAAACATCTCCTAAATTTAAAATGGGACTGAGTTTTTCCTGTCTGGCTACGTAGCACATGTTAGCACCTCCCTGTTTTTATCACTCTTCTCCCACAATAGGGGTTAGACGACTAGACGTGTCAGTTCACAGGAGGGAGGAGATAGAGAAACACAAGGAGGTCTAACAGCATTATTTTTTCCCATTTAAAAAAGAAAAAATAATGATGCCTAGTTGCGTTCCTATGTGCAAGGGGCAAAATGATCGCCACATCCCTCCTGTTAAATGTCCCTGTGCATTTCCCCATTGACCCCGTTCTAATATAGGGGCCATGCGATCGGACAGCAAACCCTCCCCTTTTAAAATTAAGAGATCAATCCTAAAGTCAATCAGGTTGATCTCTCTCTCTCTCTCTGACACACACACACACTAACCCATGGAAATATCTGTGGTGGTTGTTTCTAGCTGGGGTGCCTTCTAGATGCAAAAACATTTTGACCTAAAACACAATTTAAAAATAAAAATTTCAAAAAAGCAAATCTTCATTTTGGACTAATGTATGTCCATGAAACAACAATCTTAAATTAAAAGGAAAAAAAGCAAAATTATGAAGAAAAATTGACCCCATTTTCTTAGTTTTTAGTATTTGTCATTAAGAACAAATTTTATAGATAAAACATCTCTACTTGTCAAATATGTTCATTAGTACATCATTTATTTAATCCCTTTAAAAAAGAAAAAGAGATACAAATGAAGCTTTTTTTTTTAATGGAAAGTTTTTCACAAGAATATAAATTTTATACGTAATATAATCTAAATGCCTAAACACAGAACAAAAGCAAGAGTGGGAGAAAAAGAAAATTACCTTCAAAATTAAAATAACTATGAAGTTGAGATATCTCAGATTTACCACATCAATATTCCACATGGCAAAAGAGGGTGTGTACACGTAAAGATTCTTCTCATAAATTGACATATACTTCTACCCCAAAATAATTTTTTTTGGACAAATACTAAAATTTTTTTCCCTTATTTTTAAAAAATTTATAAGACGATAGTTTTGTATTCTCAAATGAAGAAGAGAAAAATCCTTGTAAGTAAGAATACATCACATCATATTATATATATATATATATAAAGATTATGATTAGAGTGTTTAACAAAAAATAGATATGATTAGGCTATGTTTGGATGTTAAGAATAGCAAAAAAAATTTAAAATAATTAATTGAGGAGAGAGATGGACACATAATCAATTATTACATTTTTGCATCACCATGGATTTTTGTCATCATGATGCAATGATTGATGTATGTGTCTATATCTCTCTCCTCAAATTCAAAAAAAAAAAAAAAAATTTTTCTTCTCTTTTCTATCCATTTCTTGTCAACCAAACCTAGCCATAGTGAATTTGCTTACGAATGAGGAATATAGCTATTTACATCTGTGATTGGGTCAAACTCATAATTGTATTCTACTTATATTAATAAATGATTGTATATGAAGATATCATTTATTTGGTTTTAAAGTTTTATTTCTTATAGAATTCTAAGCTTGGACTAAGAGATACAATTGGGCCTTTCTTTTATGGAGTTCATCCAAATGTTTGGGTATTAATTGAACTATTGAATTAAGTGGTTCTACAGTTCTATTATTTGAAGGAAAAAAAAGGTTGTTTTGAAGAAGTGTATATGGCTTTTGTGTGTAAGGGTGGTTTCCTAATTTATGATGTGATCTGTTTTTAATAATGAATAATCATTCCATTTTCTCCTACAAAGGATTGCTTATGTCCATGATGAGATGAAATCTGTTTCACCATCAATGGAGAATAGAGTACATCCGTTTGTTCCCACACCACTCTCAGATCGATTACAGAGAAAGAATCCTCACTACAAATATATAGTGAAACCTAATATAGATAATTTATTGAAATACCCATATAACCCACACAAAAAAAAATCCTCTTGGTTGTCGTCTTGAACCCACACATGAACCTATCTGTTACTTCGTCGAGACCCCAATCACAGAAATTAATGCGCAAGGTAGACCGATTCCTCTATTCGACCCTAAGGGCTCTTGATGGTCCTTCAGAATCAGCCCACTAATACATATGACGGAATGCAGGACAATATACCTCCAACAACATCAACTTCATTACTAATAATCCGGATATCAATTATGGCCATTGGTATACTCCCCCCTCCCCCCTTTTCCTTATGCAAGTTCAAGTAATCAAGTTTCAACCCAAATGGAGTTTTTTCTATGTTTCATAACAAAGTTCTCATGAAAATAGAAGTTCCATTAATCAATTTCAAATTAGGGAGAATGTTCTCTGTGCCGCAACGCAGCCTGCACCCAGGTATATGAGCAACCTGTGCAGGAGGGCAAGGTGATCATTGCACCCACCCTCATGTGCCTGGGCACAAGCTATGCTGCGGCACAGAGAACAGCACCCCTTCAAACTATAACCTATTTTTTCTTTCTTGCCTGATTAACCGCTTACATCTCTTTCCATGATGTTGACTTTTTGAAAGTGGAACTTAGTGAAGGCAAACGCTACTCACGAGAGTCACGACACCTATTCTTGATTTGGGATTTTACACGACTATGATTTTGGCCTGTATCACATTGATTGTAACTTGTAAGGTGCTACGCATTCCTTCCCTCATTGATAAAAAGAGGGATAAAAAAATAAAATAAGGGAAAAAGAAGGCTATTTGGTCGTATTCCCTATGTCTCGAGACATGAGTGGAGAAATGATCACCCCACCCCCATATTGGATGGTTGGGCATGCGCTTTCGTTGGTCCCCACACAGGCGTAGAGGTCATGTGACTAAGTACCGGTCTCTCTACCAATAAAATAAAATCCCACAATGCTATAGTGGAGATTTTTACCTACGTCCTCTCATATAATGAGCTATATATCATTGTTTGAGGAATTAGTAAGGACCAAGGGTAAAAAAAAGTAAAAAAATCCAATTCTTTAAATAAAAAACAATGATAAATTCATTAGTTGCAACCCAATTTAGGGGTGATCCGGATCGGTATTGGCTGAGACCGATCCTAATCACTAAAACCATGATCTATACTAACAAATTCTCTCTCTCCTAAAACACAATATATATGAGCTCTCTAGTGAATGAATTCATCTTCCATCTTCTCATTGGTGAGGTTTCTCATTCTAACGTAATGGAAAACCTCTTCCCTTTTATAAAATTAAAAGAAATAGATAAATTTCTTTAAAACACACACACGCACACACTCTGTCATGATAGTATCTCATTGCCTTCTTATGTACGAAACTATTTTGCCATTTCATGATATTATCTCATTGCCCTCTTATGTACAAAAATGTTCTGTCCACCTCTATGCCGCTTGCTTAGAGAACCCTCTCTCTCAAAGAAATTTTGATATAAAAATAGGGAAAAAGGTTGGGCATGACGCCAAGGTGCCCAACATGTGTTATCCTCTTTGTTCTCCTTTTGGAAAAGGCCCTCTTGCCTTCATGTGTCTAGCCTTATGATTGGTGCAAAGCTGGCGACATGCCCAACCCTCTCCCTAAAAGTAGATAGGCCCAACCTGTTAAAATATCGATATCATGATCAATATCGTTCTCGATGGATACCAATACCAATACTGATACATATCAAACAGTTTTGCCCTCAATTTCAATAAAATAATTCATTTTTTGAACAGATTTGCCTTAATGAAAACCATTTCATCGATATAGGATCGGCCGATCGTGCAAGTATCAACATCGGGCATAGCCGATACCTGATATGCTAGATCCGAAACCGATATTTTATAACCTATACTTTCTCTTATCATGCTCGAGTCAACTGGTACAACTGGTTAATGGAATTTCTTAATACATTGCTTCAATAGCTTTACTGAGTAAACATTTCCATGGAATCTTTCAATTCAAACATTAAACCTGCGACCGGATAATCGGGTTGACTTGGTAATATGGACCGGGTATGGGTTAACGTTACACTTTTTTTTTTTTTTTTTTGTTATTTATAAAAAATGAGTTAACGTTACACAGTAGTCTTACAGATGCTCGGAGAGAAAATTGTGGGAAGGGGGGTGAAAGGGAGATTGCTCCATATGGTGAGGGTTTATCTGCTAATACGCAATTTTATTTTATTTTGAAAATGAAACCCCTCGCCGTCCTCCGAAGCGAAGCCAGCTGAAAATATGTACCAACCGTATATACGTAGCCGTGTGGGCCCCACCAAGCACAAAAATTCTTCAACGTCTTCTTCAACCCCATGTGAAAAGGGTTTTTGAAATGGGAAACGGAAATGCAGAAATTTTCTCTTTGAAACAAAGGCGATCTTCTTCTCCTCTCCTCACGGTTTTGATCACAGTAAAACAAGCAAAAGTCCATTTTTTTTTCTTTTCTCTTTCTCTCTTTCTTAAAGCTCTCACAATCTCCACTTCAGAGAGAGAGAGAGAGAGACAGGGGAGAGAGATAGTTGAAGGATCTCGGTGAGACGACGCCGCCGGGCGCGTATCTACGACAGGCAGTGCCGGAAGACTTAGCGAAGGGGAACAAAGTTCAGGAAATTTGCAATGTCTTCACTTACTCCGGGGAGTTCTCCGGCTCCCACATCAACACCTGGTACTAACTCTACGAATACTAATTCTACGACGCCAGCGCCTCCCACTCCCGTAACTCCTACCGCCTCTCCATCCCCTCCTCCTTCTAATCCTTCACCTCCTCCTTCGCCGTCTCCACCACCTCCCGCAATGAACTCTCCGCCCCCTCCATCCATCTCAAATGGCTCATCTCCTCCGACTCCCTCCCCTATTATCTCTTCCCCTCCTCCACCTCCCTCCCCTGTTATCTCTTCCCCTCCTCCGCCTGGTAAGTCTCCTCCTCCGCCTTCCCCGCCACAACTTTTCTCCCCGCCGCCGCCCCCTTCTCCTCCTTCTCCTCCATCTCCTCCATCCAGCTCAACATCCAGCTCAACATCGACTGCTCTCATTGCTGGAGTTGCGATTGGAGGAGCCGTTCTGATAGCTTTGTTGTGCTTAATGTTCATCTGTTGTAGGAAGAAGAGGAGAAGACATCCTGAGCCCATGTATTACTACGGACCGCCCCCATCTGGGCCGAAAGGTGAGACCTTCCTGGCTAGCTGGAGTTATTTGTTACTTATTTACGACGTCTTCGGATTTAAAAGCTCTGTTTTAGTTCAATTCAAAATTGGACATTTTTCTTTCTCAAATAATGGGCTTTGCTGTGGAATATTGATCGTCCTCCACCCCTCCCCTCCCCTGTACTTTTAATTTCAATTTTGAACTTACAGTGCCAATGCTACTGACTATGTAATAATCTGTGGATCCAAAATTTATATTTGAAACCTGCGACGTTTATGACTGTGTGTTCAAAGGATTTCATGTCGAGGGAACATTGTGAACCTCTTCTTTTGGTCAGGATTGCACGGAAAATTCAGTTGGCTCTTGGCTTGCTTCTTGTTTTGTTTATTCAATACTTAAATTTAACAAAATTTAATGTTTATAAGCTTTAACTTCTTAATTATGGGAGAATGAAATTTTAATTTGGAAATAAGAAATCGAGAGAGAAATTTGGTTTCTCTTCCCGATTCCCATGTACACGTTTTGGACTTTTTGTATGTATTATTGATTATTGATTGGATTCTCTTATGTGATCATTGTTATTCTGTATCTGATATACCAAAATTGCTTATTCCTTTCTTGGTGGTGGTCAATGTATTCAGATGGACAGTATGGTGGGCAGCCTCAACAATGGCAGCACAATGCTCCTCCTCCAGAGGTCTATGCTGTCACAATGCCACCAAAACCCTCTCCCCCTCCTCCACCAGCATTTATAAACAGCAGTGGAGGATCAGATTCCAATTATTCAGGATCTGAGAACACAGTACCACCACCATCTGCTGGCATTTCATTGGGTTTCTCAAAGAGTACATTCACTTATGAAGAATTAGCTATGGCAACAGATGGCTTCTCAGATGCTAACATATTAGGTCAAGGTGGTTTTGGATATGTCCATAAAGGGGTTCTTCCAAATGGGAAAGAGGTTGCAATTAAGTCGCTTAAAGCTGATAGTGGGCAAGGAGAGCGTGAATTTCAGGCTGAGGTTGAGATTATTAGCCGAGTACATCACAGACATCTTGTTTCATTAGTTGGATACTGCATGGCTGGATCCCAGAGAATGCTTGTCTATGAGTTTGTTCCAAACAACACAATGGAATTTCACTTACATGGTATGTCTTATCTTGCAGTGAATTATTTTTCCCTCTTTTCTATTTTTGTACTTCCAGAATGTACATCACCATCATGACCATTAGTCGGTCATATTTGAAAAATTAAAAGAAGAAAGCAAAAGGAATGAAAGTTTGAGTTTAAAATTTTCTTTTCTCATCCATCTATTTTTTATGTTGTTCTGACGAGTTGCAGGAATTTGGTAGTCCTCTTATGTTCAAATTGATTGTTTGTTTTTCGTTGCCATTTAGAATCTTTGATCTATTTTGAATTTTTCTTTCTGCACAATATTGTACTAATTGGGGCATTCAAGTTTATGGATCATCTCTTGACTCTTATAGCATGCACTCTGTTCATAAAGTAGCTTAGTCTCTGCTTGTTATTGTCAGTCATTAATTTGGTAACAATGATCTGATCAAAAGGAAATAAGTTTTTGCAGGAAAGGGGAGGCCCGTTATGGACTGGCCATCTAGACTGACAATTGCTCTAGGCTCTGCAAAAGGACTTGCATATCTCCATGAAGATTGTGGGTTTCCTTTTATTATTTTATCATGATAACTTTTAAGAGGGCGTTGGGCTTCTCTAATCTACAGTGTTGGTTGGAGTCAATCTCACAAAATATTTATGTTTGCAGGCCATCCTAAGATTATTCATCGTGATATCAAGGCATCTAATGTCCTCCTCGATTTCAAATGTGAGGCAAAGGTTGGATTCATATCCTCAATTTTTTGATATTTATTATACCGGCCTAGTAACTGCGAAGTCATTTTCAGTAATATTTCTTTTTCTTCAATTTGTGATTACATGAAGAAGCTTTCTTCATGTCAAAGATATGATTGGTTATTTGATAGGTTTCTGCTCTTTAGTTGCCAACTTGCCAGTTGCCACGTCAAATTTTATCGGTGAAATGATAAATTTGAAGTAGATTTCTTTATGAGGAGATGAAAAGAAAATTATAAGAACAGGAGAAAACTACGCTTGACTGTTCTAGTGCAAAGATCCTTCATTATGGTGTCTGCTGATTTCTATTGTTAACTTCTTTAATGAACTATAAGTTTTTTCGCTCAGGTTGCAGATTTTGGGCTCGCCAAATTCTCTTCTGATGCCAACACTCATGTTTCCACCCGAGTAATGGGTACCTTCGGGTAAGATCAGTTTCCTTTCACGGTCTCTGCTATTGGCTTCTTGCTGTTATTTGGAGATGTAGTTACCTTTATTGATAAATTGCAACAAACTGAAGAGTCCTAAAGTCCTGATATTTCTTCTTAATAGTCATAATAATCTTTGCTTTTATCAAATTACCCATATTTATTTTCTCTTAGACTATGTATTTGCATTGGCCTGGTCTATGTTCAAAGTTGTCCATTCACCATTTGGGTCCGTTATTTGGAGAGATGTGACTCTTATTACAGATTGGTTAAGGCAGGCATTTTGAAGATCTCTCTCTCACACAGTTCCTTTTCTCCCCCCCCCCCTCCCCTTTTCAGCTATCATGATAATCACCATTGGCAGTAGTTTGACCATAATATTGAATGTAAATTGTGAGGTTTCTTGGTCCAATTAATTCATTATTATATATTGGGTATAACCAATTAGAACCAGCTGGTTGTGACTGTTAAGTCAGTAAACATCAAAATTCTCTCTATTGGTTCTATTTTTCTCCCTCTTCTAAATACTGATACACTTAACACCGACAGGTATCTGGCTCCGGAGTATGCAGCAAGCGGGAAACTCTCAGATAAATCAGACGTCTTTTCTTTTGGTGTCATGATGCTAGAGTTGATTACTGGGCGTCGTCCTGTTGATTCAGCTAACACATTCATGGATGATAGTTTGGTAGACTGGGTCAGTATTTTGTTGCATAGCCTATTATTAGCCATCACTGTTTTCTCTTCCCAAGAGTTGTATAAGCTTCATACTTCTATTGCATACACATGGTTCTAAGACCCAAATAATTATGATCTTGGAGACTATAGTACTATGTAAATATCTCTCCAATCCGAATAGCCTTTTGTCTCAAACTAGATTTAATGAAATGTTCTGGCATGACAGGCAAGACCTTTACTTACACGAGCTCTAGAAGATGGCAACTATGACACCCTTGTTGACTCACGACTGCAGAAGAATTATGACCCCACTGAGATGGCACGCATGGTTGCCTGTGCAGCTGCTTGTGTGCGTCATTCTGCAAGGCGTCGACCACGCATGAGCCAGGTAATTCAGCTTTGTACTTAATGGTTGTGGAGCGTAATGCCTCATTACAATGACAATTATCTTCTTGGCTTGAGTTGACATAAGTTTGTAGAGACTATCTTCACATTCTAGATATATTTTCCTGTAGTCAGCCTTGTTACTAATGTACCTTATGGATTGAAATGGAGCAGATTGTCCGGGCGTTGGAAGGAGATGCATCTCTATCTGATTTGAATGAAGGCGTCAAACCTGGACACAGCACAGTTTATGGTTCATATGGAGGCTCAGATTATGACACAAGCCAATACAATGATGACATGAAGAAATTCAGGAAGATGGCATTTGGTGGTGGCAGTCAAGAATATGGAGGAAGCAGCGAGTATAGTGGTCCACCAACCAGCGAGTTCGGTTTGTATCCATCTGGGTCGAGCAGCGATGGTCACCCAACCACACAAGAGATGGAGCTGGGAAGGATGAAGAAAGACAGACAAGGGTTCAGTTGAAGCTCTTGAAACACTGGTGCATGCCTGTTAAAATGAAGCCTCTATTTCAGCATATGCCCCAATCCCTTTGTATGTTGTCTTAATTGTCGAGAATGACAAACAACTTGTGTCGCATGAGGTTATCATTCACCATTTGTTCATCCTTTTTCTTTCTTTTCTTTTTTGTTTTACTGGTTGGGAGATTTTCATATTGATTTTTTTGTAACTATTAATCATACTAAAGCTACTGGGTTATAAAAATGAAAATAATTGACAGATCTATAAAACTAGCAAATTCGTTTTCTTGTATAGAACTATAATCTCAATATTAGCTTTTGGCTGGGTGGTTCAGATTTGGTGGTTTTTTTTTTTTTTCTTATTGACTACAGAGTTGTTTGGAGTTTTGATTCTTCTGGAATAAAAACGACCAAGAAGTGTGAGTTGTCTGTACATCATGACTAGGCCAATTTTTCTCAGCAGTTGAAGAGGCCATTTTGGGCTGCTACTTGCTCTGTTAACAACCTGTGCCTTTTTTGTTGCCTCTAGTGAATGAAAGCATCTCCAATTCTCTTTTCTTCTCGGCACATCTGTCAAATATGAAGTCTCTAAAGCATCATGGTTTTAAGTAATAGTATCAGTCAGGCCACCACCGATATGGATACGATACCGATTAGGCTTTATTAGCTCGTATTGGGCACATATCGGCCGTAAATTCAAGAAAGTGTCACTTTTTGACCTATATTTTTGATTGATAGCGGTAACGAATATGTATCAACTGATACATTGATACGATACCGATACTTGGAACTATGCTAAGCATAGGTGCTGAATCCCAGGCCCAGCCATGGTTTGAGGTATCAGATTAGATAGGCTGATTTTGTCCGGATTGGATTGGTTTCGGCCAAGATCGATCCCGATACCAATCTGATCCAACTGTAAGGACAGAGGTAAAAATATAAAAAAAAATTAGCTTTTTTAAATAAGAAAATAGGGACAAAAGTGTCATATTTACCCGACTTCGGGGATCCTGATCTGTATTGACCGATGCGATCCAACCGATACCAAGATAACGAACCATGATCCCAGCTGTAAAACACTTAGAACCACCATTTATAGTTCCAGTCATAATTGACAATCCAACCCTCTAACCCACAGAATGCACTGGGTCGGACGATTGGAATCTCAAACCTCACCAATCATATTATTGTTGTTTGTTGCAAATTTGCCCATACGACACTGGCGGTGACAGCCAAAGAGGGCGGCTAGGGTACTAGGATGGCGTCCCAACTTCAAAAGGAACATCTGATTGGGAGGAATGCAGCTACCACTATGCCAAGAGGCGCTTCCCGCCATCAATTTGATTTGATAGACTGTGACTAAGGTTACAACAGGGTCCGGTTGGCAGGGCCTTTTAAACACTATCCTAACCCTAAGTGACCCGCCCTGATTCAGGCTCAGAAAAATCTAACTTTGACCTATCCTCAAGGTCGGGCTGGGCTGACTTGATTGGCCTTGACCATGGGGGGGTGGGGAGGGAGATGCATGGGCTGGCCAAGCTTGGAAGATGAGAAAGAAAAGAAGAAAGAACATGAAGAAGAAGATAGGGTCAGATTGGGCCGGGCTGGGCTCAGCTCAAGGTCTCAACCACGACTTGGCCCTGCCCTGACTCAGGGCTGAAAATTCTCAAATTTGACCTACCCTTCGGGTTAGGGAATCTCAACCCAGACCCTAGTAGAGCTCAGGGCGGGCTCAAGCTGTTAGGCCAAACTTGCACCCCTAGTTGTGACTTTAGTGATTTGTGAACTACTTCGTAAAAGATCCATTTATCTTCCTAGTTTTGGTGGCCCATGAGGTACCTAATCTCACTAACCACCCTTTTATTTTTTTTGGTAAACAATCTCGCTAACCCAGAGGCACAGGCAAAGAAAGGCTAGGGGTGTTAAAAGTTAGATCACATTGGTAGGCCTGATTTGAAACGATCGGTTGAAGCCTATGATCAGCCTAATTGATTATTAAATGTGTCGAGATCAAACACCGTCCAATTAATAACCAGGCCTTCCAATTGCCTGATCTAGACTAGGGGTGTAAATGAATAGCCGAAATCTGTTTTCGTATTCGTATCTGTTTAGCACTATCCGAATCCATTCGAAAGCTAAACAGATGTGGATACGGATAGGCTATAACTATCCGAAAAACTATATTTACATGTAAACGGATAAAATATCCGTTCCGTATCCGTGTCGGTATCTGTTTAGCACTATCCAAATCCGTCCGAAAGCTAATCGGATGCAGATGCGGATATAGCACTATCCGAACCGAATCCGATCCGTTTACATCCCTAATCGGGACCAACTGGATATTATGGATTTATGACCAACTATTTATAACCTTATTTGTCTGTTTAATCTCATTTAGTGCAATTCTAGTCTGTTTAATTATGACTCGTTTAAGGACTGTTTTAAAGCCCGGTTAATGAATTAAATCCTTTATCAAAAAAAAAACAAAAACAATTAAATCGATTATAAATATAACCCGTCTGAATAAACGTATCCATGCACTAGCAGCCTAGCCTACCCCGACTGTTGACACGGACAGCGGCTACAGGCTCAACCTTATCTGTCACACGTCAAAAGGTTGACTTATGAGACATTGGGCATATCATGTATCATACTATATCATCTCTCACGTTCCTTGCCAACACATAAATTGTCGTTTTTTTTTCCAATTATTTTGGTTCTTTATTAAATTAATTTAAGATCACTACATCAATAGCCACGTGGCTCATGCTAAGAGGCAAAATTCAGATGAACACCATTGGATGAGTAATGGGACCCACGAGATAGTACATGCCATGTGTCCCACCGACATGAGACTGGATAAGAGTAGTGCATCTGCAGCTAAAAATTTTGTTTGGTAAGGGTTTCAGGTGGAATTTAAATTGAAAGTCGGGGGCATTTTCGGTATTACGTAAAGAGTCATGAGAAACCGTCCTTGAAGAAGAGGACCTGGAACTTGGCTAGCTGCCTAGCTGTCTTGGATCATATGATCGTTTTTTTCCCTCTCTTGTCGGTAGTTAATGTGGTAATACTGTGTAAGCTGTTTATTGGTTCTTTCTTTTGCTTCCAAAAAGAGGGAAACTCACAGAGTCAGAGAGCTCATCTGTTGAATTCGATAATCGCTAGCGGTTGGGTTTGATTCTCGTGCTGTTTGGTATTCGTTTTCGAACCCTAATTTTCATTGGAAGAGATTTCGAAGCTTTTCGAAACCATGGCGTCTCGAAGGCGGATGCTTCTGAAAGTCATCATCCTCGGAGACAGCGGGTGAGTAATTGAGTTTCTCCTCTCAACTTCCTAGTTCCACACTTCCGCTTCCATCTGATGAATTTTGTTACACAGAAGATCGAGTGGATTCCCCCTTGATGCTTCTCTGTTTTTCGTTTTTTTTTTCCCTTCAATTTCTCGTTTTCCTAATTTTCGTTTGCTTTTTCTTTGTTAGGGTTGGGAAGACATCTTTGATGAATCAGTATCCTTAAATGTTTCAGATATTTCTATGTGTTTTTATTATTAAGTTTAAGCCTGTGGATGTTTGCATAATCTAGGATTTGATTTCCCTTAAACGATTTATTTAGATTTGTGAATCGTAAGTTCAGTAATCAGTACAAGGCAACCATTGGAGCGGATTTCCTGACAAAAGAAGTTCAGTTTGAAGATAGGTTGTTCACATTGCAGGTGAGCTATTTTCTTACGAGAGGTTTTATTTATTTTTTTAAAAGTTCATTCCGTAGATTGCTTCGCACAAATATACAACTCGATGAATTGTGGGTCTTTCAACTTGATTCTGTATTTAAACTGTTATTTTTTCTTCGATTTGATCTTGGATTCTTCCTTTTGTCACTTGTTTTTTGGCTGAAGGAAGGGGTGGAATGCAGCCTCTGAACAGAAGTTATGTATTGATTGAACCTTATTCATAACTTCTGTTAATGGGCCTAGTTGCAATCCATGCGAATTATGGGATCAAACCTGATTCATGATTTGGACTTTGGTTTCTTTAAACTTGAAAGTGATTCCTTTGATAATGAAGGTCCTAAAGTGTCTCTAAGTTTTGCTGTTGCCATTTCTTGGGTTATTTCACTACGGAATGGGGTGTACAATTGTCATTACATGGAATTGGAATTTACCTAATGTTATATAAAAGTCATGGCACACTAGATGGTTTATGCTTTTCCTTTCTGTGCATGTGCGTGTGTGGGCAAGTATAAACATGCATGGTCATGTAGGTAGCCTCACTTATTTTTTCTGCCTTCAAATCAACATATAATTTTACTTTTATTTTTATATAGTTGTCACAATTTTATTATTTCCTTCAAACTGAAAAATGATGAAACATTACAGTAAACACATATAAAGTAGTTTTTTTTTTTGTTTTTTTTTTTTTTTGGGGTTGGGGGGGGGGGGGTGGGTTGTGTTGTAGCCTTGTAGGTATACTTTTGACTTTCTTACATGGCTAACAATCCGTACGATCATTTTCCCTTCACCCAGAACTCTTCTTTTGACAGCTAAATCACAGAACTAATCGAAAATGGTGGGGGGCTCACTAGGAGTGATGGACCTTTTCACTATATGTGTATTGTTTGATAAGCTTCTTTCTTTCTGTAGATGAGGATTTCTTCTATTGGGATAATTTAGGACTCTTGAAACTCAACCTTCCTGAAGACTGTCAAACTATTGAAACTGAGGTTGAAACAGGATTCGTTCCCGTAATTTAGCATAGTTAACTGTACCTATCGTACCAAATGCTGTAACTTATAAATCCATACTGGGGTAAGATGGACAACTATGGCCAAAATGAGAACTGCTTAGATCCTGCCAAGAACCAGATGCCCACCTTGCTCTTGTTAGGTCGGAAATGATTCTTTTTCCCCTGGGGCTCTAATTGCTATGGTTGTATGAAAGTTTTAGTAAGGGAGAATTTAGAAAATCCATTCTCGGACAAACTACTACAAGGCTGTAGATGCCAATGAAGTATTCAAGAAATTTGATGAAAGGAGATTCAGACAAAGTGATGGAGACCACTTTTCTGTTCTTTACAAGGACAAACAAACGAACAAACAAATAAATAAATAAATAATAAAAAGTGGCAATTTATTCATAACCTATTGGTTTTTGGGGAGTTGGCTCAAAACCTGTTTTCTCGGGAGGGGTATTAAAATTTTGTTTCAAACGCTTTCTTGACAATAAATGAGATGTCCCATTACTTTCCTTCTTAGGATGTTTTCACTATATTAATGGTCTTCTCATTACTATTCATGTGTGGAAGCACTAAAACGCAAGGTTCAAAAACTCGTCTCGACTCGGTGTCTTGACCAGGTCAAGATGACCGACATCTCATTTATTGTCATGAAAGCGTTTGTAATTTTTTTTTTTTGGGTTTCGGTATGATGTTTCGGTGGGCAAATGGCCATAGTTGGCTCTGAAACTTTAAGGGAAGCTTGTTTTAGGCTTAATAAACATATTTAAATCTTCACATTGTTAAAAAAAAGAAGAAAAAACACCCAATTTGGTGTTTTGGATTTGCACCCTTGATTGGCAGTAAATGTCGAACCTTTAATGTAATATTGCCTATTCTATACATTGTTTGTGGCAGTACACATTGAACCCTTATTTCAATACCGTGAATTCGTAGATTGGCCTCCATTGTCTGACATATAAATAATCTACCCCCATTGTCATATTTTTTTTCTTCAAAAAATAGTTTTTGGGAATAGTAACTTTACCTGAAATAGTTGAATGTAGTCCAATCTTCCTCAGTAAGCAGCAATCGATCTCTTCGTAGTGATGTGGCAACTCCCAGTAGTATTGAGTGATGATGTGGCAAAAAAAAATCAAGATCCAAGCTTTTGCCCTCTTCTCTAGGTCCAAAACCACGAAACTGTCGAGTTTTCTTCAAAATGGGTTGAGTTGCTGCCTATTATAAGGTGGTTTGTACCATTTCGGTGAGATGTTGGTACTTTACCGAAATCTCGTTGAAATTTCAAGTTTCTCGAAACAATGTTGATTTGATATCTCCTAGTCTCACGCAGCTCGAGATTCTCGAGTTTTTCGAGATCTCAGCGAGTTTTAGAACTATGCTTAAATGGTTTGTAAGGATGGGGTGGTTTTGACTTTTGAGCTGATTTGGTCTTGTTACTAATAGATGCTTGTATTTGGTCTTTTGGGAAGTAGGGTTGAGGGGTCTTTTTAAGGCTAGGGTACCTTGCCCAGTGGGACTGTCTTTGATTCGTATCTTTTTTTCCCCTATGAAGTTAGGGGGAAATTTGAGGGAATTCACTTGTTGTAACCACTTTTATGTTGAGATTGACCTATTTTGCGATCATATGTTCAGATATGGGATACTGCTGGGCAGGAGAGGTTCCAAAGCCTTGGTGTTGCTTTTTACCGTGGTGCAGACTGCTGCGTTCTTGTCTATGACGTGAATGTCATGAAATCATTTGAGGACCTCAACAATTGGCGAGAAGAATTTCTGATTCAGGTAGGCAACACTGCAACAGTGCAGCCATCCTAAATAAACAACAGCCTTAGTTCTCAAATGACCAAAGACTGAACATTTTTCATGATCTTTTCAGGCAAGTCCATCAGACCCTGAGAACTTTCCATTTGTAGTGTTGGGTAACAAGATAGATGTTGACGGTGGCAACAGCCGGGTGGTAAGCTGGCCTTTCTTTTCTTTTTTTCTATATTTTCTGACCACTTCGGGTACATTACGGCCTTCTTGTGAAGTATTCCCCAAAAAAAAAAAAAAAAACTCTCTGGGCTATGTTGTCTTCTTGGACGGTTTTTGTTACAAGTTTCTCTGTAATTTGGTATGATTGTGTTTTGACTTAGGTATCTGAGAAGAAGGCAAAGGCATGGTGTGCCTCCAAGGGGAACATTCCCTATTTTGAGACTTCTGCAAAGGAGGGCATTAATGTGGAAGCTGCTTTTGAGTGTATAGCCAAAAATGCTCTAAAGAATGAACCTGAAGAAGAAATGTGAGTATGCTGGCCTTCTTTCCTTCTCTTTTGTGTTTGTGTTTGTTTCTTATCCCGCCTCCTTGTTGATTCTACCTTTTTTTATCCTGATTATTGATTTATCATCTGCCCCTTGCTGGTTTTAAATGCTTCAGGGCACTCCTCCCCATTCCTAGGAAAAACAAAAAGAAACAAAGTAAAAATAAAAATAAAATTAATAAGAGCTGAGCTGACACTAGAATTATGTAGTTAAATCTTTAGCAGTTACTGACATTGTCTTTTTTGGTGAAGATATCTTCCTGACACCATTGATGTGGCTAGTGGAGGTCGGCAACAACGATCTACTGGCTGTGAATGTTAGGGTGTTTGTAGGGATATTTGGATTTGTATTGGGATGTGTAAAGGCCACTTCATTTCATCATTCATAATGCAGTAATAATTCAGGGAAGATTGTTAGGGGTTCCATTGTATAGTAGGGGTGGTCATAGAAATGATGATGTGTCCATGGTGTCTCTGTTTCTCCCTTCAAGACTGTCACTTTCCAACTGCAATTTCTGTAGGTTATTGAAACATATATGCCAATATTCACTGGTCTGTGGTATGACTTTCCTGCTGGCCCACTTCAGTAGTTAAGTATACATCATTGTGTGTGTGTGTGTGTGTGTGTGTGTGTGTGTGTGAGAGAGAGAGAGAGAGAGAGAGAGCTGGGCCGGGATTATGACCCTATTTGAATACCAGGGACCTCAGACTGGGCAAAGGCTAATATTAATTTTTTATGGTGGTTTGTACCTATGCACATGAGATGCAGGATGGATGTCCTTGTTATTTCTTAATTCTTGATTCCTTCTTTTGGCTTCTATGGATCATGGTATTGTAGGATGCACACAGGAGTTCGATGTCGGAGATCCCCTTACAAAGCACAAAAGAGCATGGCTAGGAATAAGTAGAGGTCTGATCTGATGATGAGGCTTTAGTATCTTGGTTTAAGGAGGGTGGGCAATGATATTGACATTGGGATCTTTTTAGTTTTTTGTAGGATATATATCAATTGATCAAGATTTTTAAAGTAGTAGTTTACATTAAAATATTGGGAAGCAGTTTTCTGTGCGGGAGTGTTGGCGCGTGTGTCTATCTATCTCTTCCTTAAAACAAAGGGGCAGAGGTGTCTTTTCACATTGGGAGGAGAGAGATAGATTCATGGGAGTGTGGCCTACGCCACACTCCCGGAGAGAATTTTTTCCCTAAAATATTATAGAAAAAAGGTGTTGGTTTATGTTAAAATATTGGGTAGTAGTTTTCTGCATGGGAGTGTGGCCTAAGCCAACACTCCCTTGTGTCTATCTCTCCCCAGCTTAAAACAAGAGGATAGAAGTGTCTTTTCATATGGGGAGGATAGAAATAGACTCATGGGAATGCTGTCATAGGCCACACTCCCTGACACAATTTTTTTCCTAAAATATTATAGGAAAATTGAGTCGGTAGTTGATAAATTAGCTAGGCAAGCAGGAGTAGAAAACCGTACTATGACTTATGATGTACTTGGGGGTGGCCACCAGGATGACATCGGGTGGCTCAGTTGGTACCAGCAGAAATCTATGAATTAAATACATGGAGGACAATCCATGCGGGAGATGCCATCAATCTGCAGCTGATCATCATTGGTATCGATATGGGAAGAGTGATCAAGAGATGTATCATCTCATTGTATCAGAGTAATGCAATATATGCTAAAGATACATATGGAAATGATATAAACATATGAAAATGCGTAAGATACTTGTAAATGTATAGTTTTCAAGCATATAAAACTTATTTAACCGTCGCTCTAGTATATGGTTGGATGAATGAACCCTCGAGAGCTTGTATGGGAGTTGGTTTGACTGGCCTAACTATGGCAATGTGGCAATGTATTTCCAGGATGTTACTTCTATTTATTGACAACATCTAACGAGACATTTAATGCAAAATTTTCAACGAGGATAAATTTATCATTTCACTAGTGTCACCGAATTATTCAAGTTGTTTTCACTCTAACAAGATTTAAACAAAAAATTCAAACTTTAAATAGATAAAATTATTTCTGCGAAAATCTGGTTTCAATCCTTGATTGCTTGTTATTTAATTTCCAAATAATGATGAAATCAACACTACTAAAGTCACTCTTGCCCGTAGAAGGGAGGAATCGAATTGATTTTGCTTAAAAATAAATAAATAAAATGGCGTACAAGGTTTCTCAAAAATTTCTTTGTAATCACAAATCATGTTCTATAGTTTACAAGTGATGTATTGAGCATATTGACAGTTATAAACCATGTATCAACCATATCAGACCATGTATTGACTCATTATAGCTGATAATTTTTTTAAGATGTACGATATGTATCAATTAATATCAACAAATACAGTAAGATAGTAAAAACCTTGGCCAAGAGTAATCGGTAATAACAAAAGGCCAAAAAAGAGTCTAAAAGTATATGATCATCAAAAACCAGAATCTTGCTCAAAAAGAATTACTCCCCTCATAGCAATTGCAATGACCAACAAATCTTATGATATCCACAAATCATGACTGTTGATGGGAGCTACAAAAAGAGCTGTCTAGTCAATTCCTATTTTCTGTATCGTTGTTTAAGTATTGGTAACTGTTTTTCAGTTAAATTTCCTGTTTTTCTGTTGGATATTGAGGGGAAGACATCTTATGAAGTAGCATGACTTCCATTTAACCTTTAGGTATTGGTATTGTGGCAGAATGTATATGCTTTACGGTTCCAAATGCCATTCTGTCAGAGAGATCTTCAGAAGAAGTGATCTTTGCTTCCCTAACCAATCCCCTGGGTAGGATTGTGAGGGACAGGCCTCGCAAGCCAACAGGAAGTGCCTTCTACTACGTTGTTTTCTAACTTCCGGGGCAATGTCGATGTGGAAACTCGAAAAACTTCCAGACCAACAGTGAAGTTACTGGTAAGTACTAATGCCCAAGAAATCTTTTGGGATTATGGATTAGGAAAACGGACAGAACCAGAGCCTGAACCCCTCCTCCGCCGGCGTCGCTTTTGACGAATTTTCCAAAAGCTCAGAAGTAGCAGAAGACCTAAGAACAGTAGATGTGAGCATATCACAATGCATAAGAATTCAGATAATTTGTGTTGCAAAGTTCTTGTCCACTTACCAGATGCTGCAATAATAGCTGGTACAAACCATTGACTTGCAACTAGAATTGGCATATCAAGCTGCAAGCAGCAGTCAAAAAAGAGATCCCTCAGCCCAATAGAGCACTTCATCAACAAGAGAAGTAAAACACTCGAACCACTTGATAACAGAGTAAGAGAATTGGAAATTATCCTTGCAACCAAATCACATACTCCTTACCTCATCTCTGTTGAGCAATCCAAAGAGATCCATTGTTCTGTTATGTCTTTGTCCAGAAATGCTAGCCGAAAAATTTGCTTCATTCTTCCGCGATTTGGGCCATTCTAAACTGGAGCTCTCCATGGTTGAATTCAAATCTCTCCCTGTATCAATAATAGGATATGCAGGCAACTTTCTGTTCCTCCCACTCACTTGAAGACCATAACCTTTAGTCCCCCATACCTCAAACCTGGAGTCACTCCTGCAGATCAATTCCTTACCTGCAACTGCAGAATAAGTAGAGAAGTTTACATCAGTTCTGCGAGATGGTAACTGCCTGTCATCCTCGACCAGGGGTACATCCTGCCGAGCAGAGTTTGTGAAGAGCACTGCATCTTTGACATTTCTACCAGTGAAGTCCAATATTTTCCGCAAAAGCCAGAAACAGTTGGTCACCATATGGCTACTGTCCAGACAGTTGGAGTCTCCATATACTGCTATACTACCTCCACCCACTTCCACAAGGCCTAAAATGGGGGAGTCCACCTACATTCATTGGTGTCAGTATCAGTGTTGCTGTGTTTTGAAATATAGAAACAGAAGAGGGGGAGGTATAAACGTAGAAAACATTTCAGATGTATTAGAGGCTCCTGATGTAGACACAGAAACAAAATTATGTTTTGCATTCTGCCAGGAACTGATTGGACAAATGTCTTTGCTATCAATTTTTCTAGCAATAAGCCACCATTGGTTTGTAATGATGCTCACAAGACAGCTTTGTAGTATGTACACTAGGAACTCTATTTCTAGTTTTCTTCAGTTTAATTTATGGTAACTATGTTGATTAACAGAATTAAGTTCCAGTTGAAGTTCCAGTGCTGGGAATAATAAAAAGAAAGAGAGGGAGGGGGGGGGGGGGAATGGTGTACGGGTGTCAACCGGTCGGTCTCGGCCGGTTTCGGTCCGGGCTAATTGGGCACCCCCAGTTTAAAACGTTACACCATTCCCGACTGATTATGTAAACGGGGCTTTAGATGCCGGACATGGACACAGTACTATTCGGTCGGTCGGTACCGACCGGGCCATAATCGGACTTCAAATATTAAGATTTGGCAGAGGTTTTCTTGGTCTTTGATTATTAAATTCCAATAATAATTTTCAGAGATTGGTAGAAGAATTCCAAAGACGGGTGAGTTTCTAGACCTGGAGCTTTTCTGATTTCATCAAAGGAGAAATAAAGACAAAGAAAAGAACAAGAAAAATGTAAATGAAATCAAACTTTAACAGTAGCGGAAGCAGTGGCGAATCAAGATAGGCAAGATTCTCCCATTAAGAGCTCTCATTTTCATAAGGATAGAGATCCATGGCAAAAGAGTAGAAAGATGCAGAATGTGAAATGATAAAAATTTGATTTCTTCAGCTTGAAGTGAAAAAACAGAGTAAAAACCATTTTAAGGCCAATGATTGACAACAGTCTCACGAGGACGAAGATCGAGACCGGTGCTTCCAAGGATTACATTTTGAGTGGGGAGTGTAGCTTGAAGATACTGAGGCCGTACAACTGATCATCCCATTAGCATTCAGCCCTTCACCAATTTCATGAGACTTTCAATTTCAGGCATTCCGTGAAGGCTTGGAGTATAAGAAATAAATTAGGGTTTGTGAAGGAGAAGTGGATTACTTTTGGTATTTTTCTTTTGACATCTGTCGATGACAGTGGCCATCTTATCATCTTACATCATCATCATAAACTATATAAGATATATTATAAATCAATATATGGCAGCCAAATACACATTCACGTCAATCCTTACAATCCCATTAACCATTATACTATATTTATATATTATGTCAGCAGAGTTTAATATGTTAACCATAAAAAAGTCATTTGGTTACAGGTTTTGGCCAAACAGTAGGGCGGCCGTCGGTCTCTTAGTATGTACCGGGAACGAACGATTATAATCGGTCGGTCCCTAAGCCCGGCATGTTTACAAATCGATCGTGTCGGTTTCGGTTTTTCATCGGTCGGTAATAGTCGGTTCTACCGGTGCGGGTTTGTAATTGACACCCCTAGAATGGTGGGTGAAAACTGTCGGTCTTCCTTGGCTTCAAGAATTTCTTAACAGCAGAAAAGGATTTCAAATTTTACAAGTAATCAAAAGGGATAAACAAAGAAGCTTTCTCAGCTAACCTTGGTCATGCCAGAAGTCTGCAGTAAGTTCTGAGTCGCACCACTTTCTGAGGTATCCAGAAAGGGAAAGCTGTGCACATACCCACCTCGTGGAAACTTCACTATATTTGCTCCAGATGCGTATCGACTCTGCTCACCATCAATAGAAAAATCACCATTCAAGATCTTATCTCCAAAAGCAATCCCAAATGGTGCCAAAAGATCATTCAATGCAGGAATATTTGCACCGCCAGTAACAGGTGTCCACCAACTCCTTGTATTATCATCAAAAAATCTCATCTTAACCATTGTGTCCACATTATACCATTCAGCAAACACAGCCAGCCCCAATCCAGTATTTATTACATCATCCCTAAGCTTTTCAATCTCTTCTGCAAAGTATTCATCCTCAAGATCCACCATCAGGAGTGTCCCATACTGCCGAGCATCAAAGCACGTAAGAGGTGAACCAAGTATTTCAACATGGTAGCCAGCATCTCTCAACATGTTGAACATAATATGGAAGTTGGTATGCAGGTGGTCTCCATGCCAGTCAAGGATGTCGTTGCGAACATCCAAAGAGTCTCTTGGGATATATCCAGGAGGATATTTGATACTGTGGAATTGATCCCACAGCACTCGTTTTGACCTTGGAGGAGTATGAATCACTTTTAGCTTCAGCTGAAGCACACAAGTACTACTCAGCCGGGGGCCTTTCTCTCCTCTAGATGATGGGCTGTATACCGTGAGTGTCACATTGCCTTCAATCAGTCCCGAAAACTTTGCACCTTCATCTTTGATTTGCATATGCAATCCAAGATAACCAGTCCAGGGCCAGATGACTTCTGAGTAGGTGAAGTGAATGTTAAGCAAATTCCCAACCTCCTCTGAAGGGTGCCATGTAGGTGGGCCTTCAACATAGCCAATCACACCCATCCCATTAAGAATGGTGGCATTGAAGATGACAGGCATGGCACCAGCATAGAGAGGCTGGCGACAGAAGGGCCAGGAATAAGGGTAGTCTGTATAATCAAGAACACTTGGGAAGATGCTAGCCCGCGGCTGATAGCTCTTCAGGATTTCATACGACTCTAACCTGGTTGATACAAAGAAGCTTAGCAATATATTCTATTGATATTTATCCAAGAGAAGAAACAGGACCTTGTTGCATGGAAATAGTAAATGACACTTGGTAAGTTAAAAAAAAAAACTCACAGGTTGAGTCTGCCTGCACCTTGCTCAAACATATTAGGACCAAAAAGCTTTGCAGCTCCTTCAACCAGTGCCTGCTTCATGCTTGCTGGGTTCAGAATGTCCTTTCGGTCACTCTCAGGGATGACACTGACAAGCAGGCAGACCACACCGGCTACCACTGGACTTGCCACACTGGTGCCTGAGAGGCTTTTACAACCTGTGCTGATTTTAGACCCCATAATTTCACGCCCATATGCGACAATATCAGGCTTCACACGACCATAACTGTATGCAGAAGATCATTTCAATTAAACCTCGGTGCTTAGTCAGAATCACTAGAAACAGGGGTTGAACCAATAATCTATCAAACACCACCATGCAAATTAATGTATCATTCAATTGATGGTCTTTATAGGGTTACTCATCACTCTTGCAGCCTGAGCAGGAGTTTCCTGGCCAGAGTTGAACTGAATCAGAAAAGCACCAAACTCCAAATTCTTTAAAACAGATTCAGAAAGTCTCAAAGGCCAAACTCCTCCAAACCACATTGAATAATTAAGTTGGTGTTTGGTTGGTTGGACTGGGTGGTGCACTAAAGATAAATGGGTGACTGTCTAACACATACAAGATTGGGTCAACAAACCAAAACCTGGATAAGCAGGAAGGATTGGTGGCTAAGGGATTGCAAGAGGCCCATAGCGAGTTGATTAGCGCTGGATATCAAAATGCACAAAAAAACTCAGGTGTTATTAGCCAACCCATAACCAAGAAAAGGGGACGCCGGGGGTGGTGGTGGTTTGGAAGTTGCTTGAAGTATTGCTTCCTCTAACAACATTCAGAAATTAACTGTAAAAATCTCTGAATGCAAGCATCAAGCACACAATGCAACTACATTCATACTCAATCATGCTTTATTTCGGTTAGGCAAGTTATACAGATGATTATCAACAATCTTCTGGGAAATGGGACATGAAAAGGTTCATCTTATAAATAGACTGATGCAGTGAACCCCAAACCAGTCAGATCCAGTAGCAGATCAAAAGGACAAACCAGATTTGAAAAAATTCAAATATCCAAAGATCATCAAAGAGTCTAATTTGGCCAATAAATTGATTGAATGCCATATGAATAGGTCAGAACAACCTCTCAAGATTTGATTTGGATCTAATGGTTAGATCTGAAGTTATGGTCTAATCCTGCTGAGAGTACAATTCTAGAAACAGAATCTTAAAAAAGTAATCGATAACAGATGTAAGAAGAATTAGTTCACCAGCCAAAGATGATCAGAACTGCAACAAGACTCAACAGTAACAATAGAACACCAATCTAAAACCAGACTCCAGACTTCAATACAAACAGAGAATTAACAAGTTGGATTGGAATTAGGATTCCATGAAATCAGTAGAAATAGCTGATTTTGAGACTTCAAATAAATTGAGATTTGAAACTGACACCCAGATCTGAAAACAGAATTTGAATATCAGATTCTTATTCTAAGACTCAGAAATTCAGAATATATACTAGAAGAAGGATTCTTGTAAAACAATGAAAATCTTGGGTTTTGATGACTAATTCTGAAAATAGAGTTTAATAATGATGTACTGAGTTGAAACCTGAAGTTATAGAACAAGAAACACAGCCAACAGAAAAACAGATTAGGAAAGTATGTGCAGGATAGAGAGAATAGGATCTGACCTTAGAACAGAGAAGAAAAGATAGAAAAGGATATGATTAGGAATCACCACCTGATCTGCAGGGCTGGAATCACCACTAGTACACCAGCCATAGTTGTCAAGGCCACGGAAGAAGAACTCGGTCGAAAACTGAAACAGCAGGTTTCAACCGAGTTGTCTCCGTTTCACAGCCTACTGAGACAAGATATGGGTCGACTTTAAATTCATCTTGGTTTCGCTCGGTTTCGACAGGTTTCGCATGGTTTTGACACTGTTTTGGCCATATTTCGGTAATTTCGTAAGTTTCGACTTGAATGCCTATATAGATTCACTTGTCCCCATCGAAACTTGAGGACTCCTGGCTCAAAACCAGGACAAGAACTTATTTATGCCAAATATCATTTAAGTTAAGATGTTATTCACAAATAAGTAAATACCCCCTATTTGAATCCAATAAAAATAGTTAAAAAATCGAATTCTAAAATGATAAAAAGTCAACCCCCCAATTCAAGAACAAAAACTGGATTTTTGGAGATAGGTGAAATTTTCCACTTTCTAATGCTGAGGTTTTTCTCAAATCTAAAAATTCTATAAATCTTAATATGGTAAAACACTGATAAAAACCAAAAGAGCGGTAAAATATTCATTTATTTTTATATCTACAAAAATATTTTCATTCAGAGCGATTTTGACAGCATTCATGCACACCAAATAAGGTTTGACCGGAACATAACTCCTTCAATATAGATCAGATTTAAGCAATCTTGGATTTGTTGGAAACTTTATTAGATACCATGTCCAAGAACAATATACACTATTAAACTTGGATCAAAACCACAATTATTATTTTGAATGTTCTCTATGTGAAACTAATGCATGGATTGGGTTCAAAATGTCAAAAATAAGTAGGACAACAAGAATCGGGACAAAAAAAACTTCTGGGCCTCAAAACCAATGTTTCGTGTTGGTCTGGAGAAAGTACTAGGTTTCGACCAAGTTATGTTCAAAACTTGGGAAATCTCGATTTCTGGCTGGTTGAAACCAGTGTCGGCACCGAGTTCTTGATCATTGGTCAAGGCTATGCCTAAGCTTCCAAGCGTCTTGGTCACCTAGATGGGTGCCTTGGACACCTTGTTAGTGTCGCCTTAAGTCCAGACCCTGTCCAATGCCATGGGTTGCGTAAACACCGTGACAATTATGTCCCCAACCTTGGAATCACCACCAGCAGGAAGCATTCTGAATCACCACTGAACCAAGGGCTAAAGCCAATCTTTCATTACTCAAACTTGTGTACAAGGCTGAACCCCTTACAAACTTATATAGAAGACTCAAACTCATAAAAGGCCTAAATCAATTCTGAACCGATAAGGTAACTTTAATTAAGTAGGAAACCTAAATAATAAAGGAGAGACTATTCATCCAAAAAAAAATAAAGGAGAGAGACTGAAATAAGGCTAGACTCTTAGAGACCTATTCCAGCCTAACTAAATCACTTAATATAACAAATAAAAAAAGAAATGGGACTCTAACTAGATTTACTAATAAAGTAAATCCCGTATTCTGTCCTCCTACTCATTTTTTAAGCCCATTAAATAGTATATTACAATAAAACCTATTGGACCAAAGGCACAATATGCATAGAACAGTAGAACTTAATCCAAGGATTATTTCCACTACAATAAGCCCACATTTACTGATTTATCAGCATTATAGACAAACATATACACTTCTAGAATACAAAAATCAAAGAAAGACAGAAACAATAGGAAGAACTCTAAGAGAATTACCAAGAATGCTTGGATTCACTAGATATTTCCTTTTTAACTAATAAAGAATGTGATCTGCATTATAGACAAACATATACACTTCTAGAACACAAAAAATCAAAGAAAGACAGAAACAATAGGAAAAACTCTAAGAGAATTACCAAGAATGCTTGGATTCACTAGATATTTCCTATTAACTAATAACAAACATGGACATAAGGTGAGTATCAAATGTTTAGTTACTTATTTTAAGGGCAAGGGATCTATATTATGCTCATAGAAGAGAATTATATACTTTGCACAGATATTTCCTGCCACATGGCAAGCTAGATGTGGTTGCAATTTCGTGAATGGGTAAACATTGAGCATTGAGGTCCCTGCTCAAGTGTCAAGTTTCAGCCCAAATGGAGTTAGCCAAGTGGTGAAACAAATCTTTGAAAAATCATGATGGGTACATACCAATACATGGACGACTGAAAAATATAAGGATGCATAGACATACATGGGAGGGTATATGATTGAATTTGACACATAACCTAATCCAAAACATTTTTTACATATCCGACGCTTGAAAGGCCATATCACCACTCCACATGGCACAAGTAGGTGTGCAGAGTAGATAATACTCTACTCTGCAGAGAGTAGAGAATCTTTTGCCTTATTTTAATATCCATGAATTGCTGAGGTAGAATGAAAACCCAAGCCAAGGTGAATTGCCAAAGCAACCCTCTTCCCCCCCCCCCCCCCAAAAAAAAAGCAAGAAGAAGAAGAAGAAAGAAGAATGGCTAAAAACAAATGGAGTGACTTTACCCATGAGGAATCTCCCAAGTACTCATTCCGCGTGACGAGAATGAAGCTATATGATCATTGTAATCAATGCCCCCAACACCAATAACATCACTTTGATCTGCTGGGTTGTTGAGAGTACCATACAGAGGTCCATCATTGCCAATTGCTGAAACCATTATGATGTTATTTGCGGTCAGCTCCCAAACCTAGGGAACAATTAAGCCAGATGCAAAATATCCATGAGATGAAAGCATATATCATGACAATCTCTCCAAATGATAAGCTACAACAATAGTAAAATATGTATAGCTCAAGCAGATCTTGTAATATGATGGAATCAATTATTTCACAGGATAAAATGATGTAAGAGGAGAACTAGTACACGATGAATCAATTTTTGGCAAGAAATGATGCATACATAAAAAAAAGAAAAGGAAGAAGATTCAGGATATTGTCATCAAATAATATTTATAATAAATAAGTACAAAATTACAGACTGGAGGATCTGTGGTATTGACCATTGAGAACTAAGTTAAGTCAGAAAATTAATTCATTAAACCACATCAAGAAAGGGGCAGGTTCACCTTTTCTACAAATGGAAGATCTAAGTAATCAGGACCGCCGATACTCAAATTCAGCACATCCATATTGGTTGCAATAGCATAGTTGAATGCATCAAGGAACCATGATGTGTAAGACACCTGCAATACACTGAATACAAATTTCTCATAATCTAAACCACAAATTATATATTAAACTACATATAAAATGAAAAAAAAATAATATATATATATATAAAAGAAAATATGTAAAAAAAATGAATGATGAGAAGCCTCTGAAGGCAAGCATCAAAATGGTCTGTAATGCAGGTAGGCTGGTTGAAGCTCATACCTCTACCTTGAGGTTGGTTTCTTTGTAATTGTAATGAGGACTAGCCATGCAGTGTTAGACTGGAATGAAGGGAAAGACATTAGTCTCTGCCCAAGCCACACCTTGTCAGGCTTTTCAGACAGCCCATTGGGGCCACTCGCAAAAGAGAAGCTTTTCTATTAGCTTGTACAATTTAGTCGGTGATTCCAGCTTTGATTGTATGGGAAAGTTATTGATACAGCTTAAAATGGAGTCCAACTACAGTCCCAGCTAGTTATGTTCTTAAAAATTTAACAGTTCTTTTCTCCTCCCCCCCCCCCCCCGCCCAACCAATGCCCAATCTTAACGGTTCCCAAAACTTAATTTTTTTTAAGGGAAGAATCAGTGAAGTTTTCATTTTCATTTAAAAGTTGTTGTTAAACACCATGCATTTCGATTTTCAGATCTAGGAAGAGCTTGAGAATTATAGCTCCATGGTGGCCACTACGTCCACTAGAGGGCACATGCAAAGATGCAGGACAATTTTTAATGTTTAGAACCTAGGAATAAGGATTTTAGTTAAAAAGCACCACCATATATAGGAGGTAATACATACTAAAAATAATTTTTTGGTGGTAATAACAGTTGCAAAAGTCTTCAAATAAAATTTCACTTACATTCAAAAAAGAGATCTCATCACCAGGGTTGGATGAACCACCCATCACTTCCCTTGTAGCATACGTAAGCTGCACAAGAGACTAGTTTCTCTACGTAGTGCTTCTCGATCAAGGTGGTTAAATTTGTCAGACTTCTGTTCCCTAATCTTCCTTCTCTATCTGTATTCTGTACACCTAGAAGTAAGCCAGTTTTTCTTGGTTTTAAACGCCCAACCTTTTGCAGCTTTTGCGCTCTTACCCCAAACCATAAAACTAACTTCTGGTTGCTATAAAAAACAAACTTCAAGCCCTATGAGCTGGTAGTGTATAACCAATAACCAGTGCCTCGCATTTAACTATATTTACCCACTAATGAACAGAAAAGAAATCAATAAATAACTTAACTATTGAATTCTCTACAGCCAATCTAGTCATTCTGCCCTATTTCTTTAGGATTGCCGAAAAAACCTGTTCTTTCAGACTTCCAGTTCAAGCTCCGTTCAGATCTTGAAAAAGTTAATAACCAATCAAACCCAAGACAGACACTCGAAATAAAACCCTAAACCAAGTCAACATTTTCACTGAAAAAGGCAGAAGCCAATCTGATGCATATCCACTACCTCGGACCGACCCAAACCCAGTTGAGTATCCAAACAAAGATAAATCGGGTCCCAGCCATGTTATGGTTCAGTAGGATATTTAGAATTTATATTACTTGGGAAAGATAGGAAATCTTTATTTTGGGGTAGCTAAGACTTATAGGGAAATTTTCAATTTGAATTTTATTGAGTTTCTATTTTTTTTTTTTGGAGACAGGAGGGGTATCCTATTTTAGGCCGACTAAATCCCCCCTGGGCTCGTACATGACCCCCGCGCCAAGCACGAACCGGGAGCTTCTGGGCCCTAGTGAGCCTCAGGTGGGTGGCCCCAAGAAATTATGCAGTAGCGAAGGTTTGATCATGAGACCCCGCTTCCTGAGGCGGAGTCTTAGTTAGTCTAATTCTTTGGAAGTAATTAGGAGTCTTTTATTTCTCTTTATATATGATATGATTCCCCATCATTGGAGACAGATTTGAAGAATGAATTGAGTTCATGGTTTGAGTAGCGTGAGGGCCGTGTGCATGTGCACTCTTCTCCCCCTCCCCCTTCTGCTTATGCGATTTCTCCTCAATCCCCCAACAACTCTGATTTTTCCCAGCTTCCTCTTTCTCCTAACCAGCCCTCCACCAATTTGGTATTAGAGCCGAAGGATCCATCTCCTTCCCCTATCAACCTCCTCAGTTCCTCTCTTCTCCTAACCGGCCCTCCACCACAATCTCCTTACTTTGACCCTAATTACTAATCAGAACAGTTCATATACCTGATATATCTCTGAACCTTCAACCCAACGGGACAGTTCAAGTCGTAACAGCTCTTGTCCTGGGCCCTCCTACTTAATCTTCGTGATTTTGGAGACACTAGGAAACAAATGTACTGATGATACAGCTTTAAATTTCCAATAAAACTAATGCCTAAATCCATTTGATCTTTTATCCATCAATCAAGAACTACTGGAAATAAAAGAGAGCATTTGAATGTTGAAATAAATATTCATTTCTGTATCTTGAAATGGTTTCAAGTTATTCTTAATGCTCAATATACATTACCTGAGCATCAGTAAACACACGAAATGCATAAATCTCTGCGTCAGGGGCAAAACCTAAGCACTCTGGATCTTCACCGGCAATAACTCCCGCCACAAATGTCCCATGTCCAAGATTATCATTTAGAGTGTCTTCATTTGTCCAATTTGTGCGCTCCTGCAAATGCACTCAGAATTTATTCCACTTTCAGGTACATACTTGCTATTGTAATAATTGCAATATCTACAATTTAATGACTACATCAGATTAGATACATAGACTGATCTTACGACAAACACCAAAATTAGATTAGCAAATAAGCAGAATAAGAAACCACATCCAGGAATAGAATTCATTCTTTTGGACAAAGAATACCTTGATATTACGGAAATGAGGATGATTTGCTCGAATGCCAGTATCAAATATTGCCATTTTGACTTTTGAACCTGTGTAACCTTTCGCCCAGAGTGTCTCGGCTCCGAACAAGGACGTCACTTGGGACCTCTGCAACAAGATCACAGAGCTCAGAAGGTGTGAAGAATAAAATATCAATAAAAATTCCATTCCGATTTAATTTGAAGTTCTAAAACCACGCGTAAGAGGTGGATCAACTTATACTGCACGTAACAAACCAGTAACACGTTCAGCTTCGGCATTGTAGCTAGAAAAATCCACTGAGAGAGAGAAGAAGAAAAAGAAGCTAGAGATCTTACCTGCATCGTGAGCTTTCGTTTCCAGCTTAACGTAGAATTACTAAGTGGTGTATGATATCCTCCTTCACTGAAAGACATGGAGGTGAATATCTTCCCAGGACGCTTCTTCCCATTGACAAAAGCTCCAACTCTGTCCCCTTCGTTGACAAACAAGCTACGTGAATAGCTCATATCGACCGAAACATCCTTGACGAACTCCAATTTCCCAAACTCCTCCACCAGTGCAGTCCGGACTGAGTCCTTGATTGAAACAAGACCGAAATCGGTCGGAAACGAAGCTGCGGGGTTCCTCCTTTCGATCCATTCCCACCCGCTCAACCGGATATTCTTTTCAAGATAGATACGATGCTCTTCCACTTTCTTGTATTCAAGAAACCTCACGATGTAATTCTTCCGAGAGGTTTCTTCTTTGATTCGGACAATGTCGTCGGATCTTGAAGTCGTTTCTGTAAGGTTTAGGGTTACTTCTTTGGCTTCGAAGCTTCTAAGTAGGTCAATGTAGGGTTGAAAGGAAGGTCGGAAGTAGAAAAGAGTGATAGAAACTAGGGCAAATAAGAGAGAGCGTCTGAGTGACAAGGTAGCGGTGCTAGTGGCGGAGGTGGAGGATGAGGAAGAAGAACTTCGAAGTCTATTCATTGCGTCCGTTCAGTACGAATCAGGTTTCGAGGAATTTGGCGAGAAAGCCCCGACATCGGAGGAGGAGGAGGAGGAGGAGGAGAGATCGAGAGAATTTTTGCTGATACTGATGTGGATCATCAATGGTCTTTCTTCTACGTTGAATCATTGACAGGACCGACTACCGAGCGGAACACAGGTCTTGTGTCTAATTTGCGCAGCCGTGCGCACAGTGCACTGCTTCTAATGCATCATGATCACATACAACATGTCAGTTCCTATGATAAGGATTATGACATCACGATCTAAAATCAAACGGTTCAAATCACATCTTCATTCAAAATAAACCCTTCCATACTTCTCAGGGAGAATCCTACGGTATTGGATCAGATCCCTAGAATAATGAATATTTGCCGTTCGATTATGTTGACTTCCTCGTCAAGATGAGAGATGTGCGAGGATCCTTCCTTTAATGATGCTCCGTATAACTCTCTGCTTGTCCCAGGGAAGCGAACCGCGGATCGCAGTATCGCACCGAGCCTAGTTTAGAGATGATCTTTCAAATAGATGGCGCGCCTGCGAGAGCTATCATCACAGAATCACAGATTCTCTGTCCAGTTCCAAGTTCTAACCGCGGAGCAACGCTGGAAACTGGAAATGCTGAGCTCTCTCCGCATTCCTCAATCTCTTCCTTTGAATCGTTTCTTTTGCAAATGTTCGGAACTTTGTCGAGATGCAATCGACATGGCGAAATACAAAGAAGTTTTCGCGAGGAGGATGGCCATGGCGGGACTTAAAGCTCATCACCGGATTGGTGATTCAATTTTATATTCTTCTGCAAAATCTTTGTAGAAGCTACTGAGAATGGTATTTCATATGTGTTCTTGCCGCTGAGTTCAGTTGTGGGGATTTTGCAGCTCTTGGAGTTTCTGGCGGACCCGACAGTGTAGCTTTATGTGTTTTAACGGCGGGTTGGAAGACCGATGCCCTAGTTGGAACTGATGAGGCCACTGGTTGCATCCATGGGCTTCTGGCAATCGTTGTTGATCATGGGTTGCGAGCAGAGAGCAAAGATGAGGCGAACTGTGTCCGCGATAGGGTCTCCAAAATGGGTACTATTTATTTTTTTTTACTTTGGTATATTTCAATTGGTGTTTTGAAGTTCATTTTATTGTCTGAGTTGATTGCTTGCATGCATTTTGTATAGGAATTAGATGTGAGATAGCTCAATGTGATTGGACGGATGGTAGGCCAAAGCTGGGTCATTTGCAGGAGGCTGCTCGTGACATGAGGTGATTCTTGCCGAATTAGTAACGCCTGCTCTAATTTCTTAGTATTTTGTGACTTTGAGCTCTTTGCTTCTCTTCTGACTCTTTGAACTCATGATTATAGCTTGATATAAACATTTATGTTTTGTGGTATTTCTTAACAGGGTTTGTTTTGAAATACCAGGTATCAAATTCTGCAGAATGTCTGCCTCCAGAACCAGATAGGAGTGTTGCTTATTGCCCATCATGCAGATGACCAGGTTTGAATCGGCTAATTTTCAAACTTAGCTTAAAAAAAAAGAGTCTGCCTGCTATTGGTGTATAGTGAAAAGAATTGTGTTTCACTTACTCAAATTTTGAACTTTTAGTGACTAGTCATGACACTGCAGGCTGAATTGTTCATTCTCAGACTATCTCGCAACAGTGGTGTCCTTGGGCTTGCTGGAATGGCATTTACCTCTCAATTGTACTCTTCGTATACCTATTATCCCAGTGTGAATTCAACTAATCGTGGGATTTTATTAGTTCGACCACTGCTCGAGTTTTCAAAAGAGGATATGTACAAGGTTGGTATATTGCATATCAAATATATACCCAGGAGCAGCTTGTTATTTTTAGCAGACTCTTTTCAATATTGTGTGCTTTACTTTGTCCAAGTGCTAGACATCGCCATGAAGCTAACATAAAATGTACTAACCTAACCAGAAAGTCCATCTGTATTCTATGTTGATAGAAGTTATATATGTAATGTGATTATGGATTTCAAGTTCATGGTACTCTATACGCATAGTACAAATTGCATTCTTAGAATCTTTCAAGTGTTGGGCAGATACACCTAATTGCAATGAGGTTAATATGGAAGATTTTTCTATGATACCTTGTGTTATTGAGAAAAAAGAAATCAGCAAGCAGTAGAATGGCAATATGTGCGATAATCATGGTGGGGGAATATGTGAGAAGTAACTAGAGCATGCTTGACTCAAATTTATGGATTTGAGATGGCAAACAAAGGGGGGGGGGGGGGAACAACTTGATTTTATGAGATATTGGATCAAATGATTTGCTTAATAAGTAGCCATCCTTTAACAGGAAATGGTAAAATATGATGCTAAGTGAACCACTGAACAATGCCTTCCAATTGAACAATGTTCTCCCTATCTTTGAATTCCTTGTGATAATATCCTTTCTTGAAGTGCACTTTTAAATGATCATTTGGTGGCTGATGATGGCCAAGGGTAACAAACACCTCTGTGAGCAAGTTGGTCCTATTACAGGGATAATAAGGGCATGAATGTGTACCCCAATCTTTATTGGCTTTCTATGTGAGATCTTATTATCATCAGTATAATAATTTAACTACTGGAAACCTCAAGCTTTTTGAAGCCCATACTGCCTGAAAGTTGTTTCAAGTCCTCCCCTCCCCCACCAAACTATTATGTTCCAAAATCTCTCTCTCTCTCTCTCTCCATATATACATTGTGAGTTGTCTGTTGTGTTACCTTTTGAATTTGGCCTAGAGTTACTCTGAAGATTTTTGTTTGGTGTAGATATGTCAAGGGTGGAATCAGGAATGGGTGGAAGATCCAACAAACCAAAGTCCATTATTTGCTCGTAACAGGATTCGTATGTTGCTGAAAAATTTGTCCTCAGGTGAGTTGTAATTCATGTGGCAATTTGAATTGTATACTATGTAATGTTCTGTTTATCTTTTTTCCTTTTCTATGAAGTGATTCAGATTTTTTTTCCCGGTGTGAGTGAGTTTTTGTTTGAGTGAGTGTGGGTGTTGACTGTTCAGGGAGGGGTTGAGATTAGGGTGAGAAATGTGTTGAGACCCCTACAACTTTCCCCATGGTTTAACATGGTTGATTTTCCTTTGGTGTTAGCTATGCATGATCATCAGTTTCCCAATTTTAAATTCTTCATTTCCAGGTGTATTTAGATCCGAAATACAGGCTGTTATTTCTGCCTGTCGGAGAACACGTTCTTTCGTTGACCAACTCTGCTATAATTTGATAAATCAGGCTGTGACCATCATGGTTGTAAGTAGCTTTCTATTTGTATATGTTATATTTATGCTTAATTTTGTGATTTCTTGATCATCATCTGCTACATCGCTTTTGTTTCAGCATTTTGAATTTTGATATTTAAATTATGTTTTGAATGTAATGACCTGAAGTAATTTTTTCCCATGTTTTTCATTAATATTGGTTGCAGCATGGATATGCTGTTGTTGATTTAGAGAAGCTTGACCCATCAAATGTTAAGGACATATGCCTAACAAAGTTTGTTGCATTGGTGTTGCAGGTATTGCTTATTTTTTATTGTATAAGCTACTATTTGCTTTAGTTGTTTTATACACTAAAGCATTTTTGCTGAAAATCTTGTCTATTAGTATTATTTTTTGGTTAATGCTATGGCATGGTTTTGCTGCTGACATTTTATTTTGAATCCATTAGTTCATCTCTCAAAGGCACAGGCCTATTCGGGGGAGAACTTCACAGCTGCTGTTAGACTACATCCGTACCTTCCCATGCAAGGTCCATTCAACCTCACCATGCTGGTATCCATTTACATTCCTAATGGTGTTATCCAAATTATTGACTTCTTGAGCTACTCCAGCATAAAAGGGAATGACCATTGCTTATGTGCAACGTATTTGCATTCATATATCTCAGTTTCAATCACCTTTAATTATAACCACAATGCTAAAACATGTAATGTTGGAAGATACATATTATGCACTTCATGAAGTTGACTCACCTGTCTATGGTATTAGGCTTATGAATTACTTCATGAATTTCTAGTTTTCAGAGTGTTGCATTGCTCATCTATCTAAACAATGACCTTATGAACTAGTTCATGGCTTTTTCTGGTTTTCTGAACATTTATTTATTTATTTTTTTGATAAAGAACAATTTACAGAGAGAAAGAAAGCATAAGCAACTAAAACTATAAAAGGCAAGAGGCTTGAGAAGAGCCATCAGACAACCCTGACAAAACACAAATTCCAGCTGCACCAAAAGAGATGATAACAGAACACAGAAACTACACAAGGTCCCCACTAAGACCCTACAAGCAGCTTCAACCGGACATGCCAACTACCAAAAATGACTCCCCAAAACCCAGCTTGAGAAACATAAAACTCGAATCCTACAACTACCATCCAAGGTTGTCAAAGCAAGTTATCCCTAGGCATTTGGCCTCTTGAGCAAAGGATTTATTGGCTGATGCCTAGGCAATGACTGGTCAACAAGCATATAGTATTGTTGTAATATGGGTCCAAGGGTAAATCTGTCCATGGGGGTAATCTTGTATGTGGGTTTTAGTCCCACATTGCTTAGTTATATTTTTGTCATATGATTTCAATATTATAAATAAAGGTTGGGCTGTGATCACATTGATCAAGCCAATATTCATGGAATTCCACATGGCATCAGAGCCAAAAATATTCCGGGGATATGGGAAGTAAAATTTTTTCCTTTTTTTTTCTCTTCTTCTTTTTCTTTTCCGCCATTTTGCCCTAAAACCACCCACCGCCAGCCCCTCCACCACTTCCGCCACCTCCGTCAGCCCCTCCACACTTCCGCCAGCCACCGCCAACCCTCCACCGCCGGCCCTCTCCCTTTCTCCCGCCACCTCCGCAGGTCCCTCCCTCCTTTTCCGCCACCTCTACACACCTCGGGAGGGCCTCCACCTTGTTCGATTTTTTTTCCATCCCTTGGTGGTGAGTTGACTCCCACCAGGGGTTCGTTTTTTCCCCTGTACATGTTCTGATTTTTTTTTGGGGGATTTGTCTCTGCCTATTTTTCTCCAGCCACCATGCCTGACGAGCCTGAGATAACAATTGCTTCGACTAGTTCTAACGATTCCAACCAGCGGGACTTTGTTCCCTTTTCGGTGAATCCCATAAAGTTGAATGGCAGCAATTATCTTCTGTGGTCTCGTTCCTGTTTATTTGCTATTGGTTCCCATGGGCTCTCTGGTTATATCACGGGCACTAAGGTCAGGCCTACAGAGGCTGGATCGGCTCAGGATCGATGGATGAATTTCAATTTTTTGGTGATGTCCTATTTGGTTAATTCCATGGACCAGACCATTGCTAGTCGTTATTGGCTCCTTGACACCGTTGCGAAAATTTGGAAGACGGCTCATGACACATACTCTCAGGTTGGGAATGCGGCCTAATGCTATGAACTCCGTCAGAAGCTCCACACTACCAAGCAGTTGGAGTTGTCTCTGTCCCAATATTACAATACCATGTGCACACTATGGCAGGAATTGGATTTTTTGGGCATATTTAAGGCTACCACAGATGTTGACGCGACGGCTTTCAAGAAGTGGGAGGATGGTCTACGGCTGTTTGATTTTTTGGCCGGCCTCAACATTGAATTTGATAATATCAGGTCCAATATTTTAAATCGAGATCCTCTTCCCTCTTTGGAGCAGGCCTATGCCATACTTTTGGCTGAGGACACGAGGCGCACTGCCATGGTTCATCCTGTCACTCAGGAAAGGTCAGCCCTTGTTTTTGATTCTCAATCTTCCCGTGGAAATTCCTCTCGTCCTCCTCCTACTGATCGGCCATCTAGTGATCGTCCGCCTATTAAATGCGATCATTGTGGGAAGGACTGGCACACTAAGGACCGATGTTGGAAGCTTCATGGTCGTCCTGCGGATACTTGTGGACGTGGAAGGGGGGTTCCAATCGGCCTAGTTCCTCTCGTGCTAATCAGGTTGCTACTGAAGATCCATTTAAACAGTCTCTTTCTTCTGTGATGGCTGAGTTGCACAATCTGTGGGATATGATGAATCGCTTGGACACATCTTCTTCGGCATCTGTATCTCCTTCCATGGCGGCTTCGGCTTTGTCTCTACCTGTTCCTTCCAATGCACCTTCTTCCACAGGTATTTCTTTTGGTAGGAATTGCACCTCGGTCATGCCTGACTCTTGGGTTATTGACTTAGGAGCAACCGACCATATGACAGGTTCTTCCTCTGTTTTTACCACATATACTCCTCTTTCAGGCCAGTCAAAGGTTTGGGTTGCTGATGGGTCTCTTTCTTCTATTTCTGGGAAGGGATCCGTTCAGTGCTCCTCCTCTCTCACTCTTTCCTCTGTTTTACATGTTCCTAAGTTTACTACTAACTTGTTGTCCATTAGTAGTCCAACTAAGGATTTGAACTGCAAAGTAATATTCTTTCCAACTCATTGTTTATTTCAGGATTTGGAAACGGACAGTACGATTACATGTGGTAAGGTGGTCAGTGGCCTGTACATGCTTGAAAATTCCCGAACAGCATTGACATCACAGCCGGCATCTTCTAGTTTTGATTGTGCATTGCTTGAGTTAAATAATTGGCATCGTCGTTTGGGCCATCCCCCGATTGGGGTTTTATATACTTTATTTCCTAGTCTGGTAAAACAATGTAATAAACACAACTTTTCTTGTGATGATTGTACTTTGGCAAAGCAAACTTGGAGTATTTTTCCTATTTCAGACAATAGAAGTTTGACTCCTTTTGGTTTAATTCATTCTGATGTTTGGGGCCTTGCCCGTTGTGTTTCTACCTCTGGGTTTAGATGGTTTGTCACATTTATCGATTGTTTTAGCCGGACGACTTGGGTATATTTGATGCATAGCAAGAGTGATGTGTTCAATTGTTTTATGTTATTCCACAAAATGGTCCAGACCCAGATTGATGCCAAGGTGAAGATTCTTCGCTCAGATAATGGCAAGGAATATATGGATGGTGCTTTCCATTCCTATTTGGACGGCCATGGGATCATACACCAGACTTCTTGTGTTGATACTCCCGCTCAAAATGGAGTGGTTGAACGCAAGAATAGACATCTACTGGAGGTAGCTCGTTCCCTTATGTTCACCATGTCTGTCCCTCCTCGTTTCTGGGGTGATGTCGTGCTTACAGCTACTTAGCTAATCAATCGACTTCCATCTCGTGTCTTGGGTGGCCGCTGTCCCTTGGAAATGTTGGTTGGCAAATCCACCTTTGTAGTGCCCCCAAAAATGTTTGGCTGTGTTGTGTTTGCACGAAATCACCACGTTCATGGTCAGCTTGATCCCAGAGGATTACGGTGCATTTTTCTTGGTTACCCACTGACTCAGAAGGGTTATAAATGCTACCATCCTCCTACCAGAAAGGTATTGGTTACTATGGATGTTGTCTTTCGAGAGTCGGAGGCTTACTTTCCACCGCCGGTACCTTTACAGGGGGAGACTCAAAGTAATGAAGAGGTCCCGCTAATTGCTCCTTTAGATGTTGAGATACCAACCATTGAAGATGTTTCTATTGAACTAGAGGATGGAGTAACAAGTCAAGAACAAGAAGTGGGACAGATTGAGCAACAGGTGCAGGGGGAGAGACTTATGAAACAGAAATACACTCGGGGAACTGATTTTCCTACAGATGGTCCTCGGTACAAAGAGAAAGAAACCACCACTGCTGCACCACCTACACAATCGGCATCTGTTCCTACTCCAAATCTTGCTCCTAGTCATACTTCGGGTAAGCCCCCTCTTGATCGGTTGATCCTAGTCTTGATTTACCCATTGCTGTTCGCAAACAAAAAAGAAGTTGCACTCAGCATCCTATCCATGGTACTAAATCTCGTTTCGTTTCGGTGTTTCGGTCTGACCGAAATTTCTAAGATACCGAAATTTTGACAAAAAATCGTCGAAATATGGTATTTTTCTGTGGGTGTAAAATGCCAAAAATACCGAGATTTCCGAAATTTTTGAAACGAGATTAACGAAATTACCGAGATTTCTGAAACAAGATGACCGAAATTTCCGAAATATTCGAAATATTGCACGTGACACTTTTAGTGACTTTTTCAATATCTCGTGATATATCGTGAGTCCACAATATTTCGTCGATATCTCACGAGATATCGTCGAAACATGATATTTTTCCATTTCGGATTGGTATCGTATCTCGGACAGGTCGAGATATACGAAATTTCGTGAGATTTTGAACCTTGATCCTATCTCAAACTTTGTGTCCTACAACTCTCTAACTCCTGCCTTTCATGCTTTCATATCCTCTTTGTCCTCTGTCTCTATACCTAACACTTGGCAGGAAGCAATAGCCGAACCAAAATGGAAGGAGGCAATGAATGAAGAAATGCTTGCCCTTGCGAAAAATCAGACCTGGGATTTAGTAAGTTCTCCACATGGGAAGAGGCAAGTTGGTTGTAAATGGGTCTTTGTTGTGAAGCACAAGGTTGATGGTTCTGTGGAAAGATACAAGGCGAGATTAGTCGCCAAAGGGTTCACTTAAACCCAAGGAATCGATTATCAAGAGACTTTTGCTCCTGTAGCGAAGATGAATACTATACGGGTCATCATTTCTTGTGCTGTAAATCAAGGATGGGAACTTCAACAACTCGATGTGAAGAATGCCTTCCTACATGGAGACTTGGAAGAAGATGTCTACATGGAGGTACCCCCGGGTTTTACCTCCTTAGAGACTTAAGGGAAAGTGTGCAAGTTAAAGAAGGCCCTGTATGGTCTGAAGCAGTCCCCAAGGGCTTGGTTTGGCCGATTCCACAAGGCTATGATCGCATATGGGTATAAGCAAAGTAATGCAGACCACACATTGTTTGTTAAGAGAGTGAGACAGCAAGTTACCCTTTTGATTGTCTATGTTGATGACATAGTAATTACAAGCAGTGATGCACATGAGATTCAGAAGCTGAAAGCTTATTTGGGCACGGAATTTCAAGTCAAGGATTTGGGCAAATTGAGGTACTTCCTAGGGATTGAGGTTGCCTATTCAGCTAAGGGCATATCTCTCTCTCAAAGGAAATATACCTTGGATTTATTGAAAGAAACAGGGATGCTTGGGTGTAAACCAGCAAATACCCCTCTGGAGCCCAATACACATTTGAAGAGTAAGGAAGGTGAGACAAAGGGAGCTGTTAGTGGGTCGACTGATTTACCTCTCACATACCCGGCCAGACATCACCTTTGCTGTAAGCCTTGTCAGCCAATACATGCATGATCCTCACTCTTCTCACTTGGAAGCAGCATACAGAATTCTCCGTTACCTCAAGTCAGCTCCGAGGAAAGGAGTATTGTTCTTTCCACACAGCCATCTCCAGATAGAGGCGTACACTGATGCAGATTGATGATAGGAAGTCCACATCTGGATATTGCACATTTGTTGGAGGTAATCTAACTACTTAGAGAAGCAAAAAACAAGTTGTTGTGGCTCGATCTAGTGCTGAAGCTGAATTCCGAGCTATGGCACAGGGTATTTGTGAGCTCCTTTTGCTCAAGGGGCTTCTTCAAGACTTGAGGATGAGTGCTAATCTTCCTTTGCGACTCTACTGTGACAGCAAGTCAGCAATCAGCATTGCTCACAACCCAGTCCAACATGATCGGACCAAACATGTTGAGATTGATCGGCACTTCATCAAAGAGAAGCTGGAACAAGGAATTATTTGTATTCCATTTATTCAGTCTAGTGACCAGTTGGCTGATATCCTTACCAAAGGAATCAGTACAAAATTGTTCTTTCCTACTGTTAGCAAGTTGGGCATGTTTGATATGTATGCACCAACTTGAGGGGGAGTGTTGTAATATGGGTCCAAGGGTAAATCTGTCCATGGGGGTATTCTTGTATGTGGGTTTTAGTCCCACATTGCTTAGTTATATTTTTGTCATATGATTTCAATATTATAAATAAAGGCTGGGCTGTGATCACATAGATCAAGCCAGTATTCACGGAATTCCACAAGTATTATAACCTTTCTTTCTTTATTAAGGTCTGGTATCACATAGAACTGTAATAAGACCATTAGTATGCATTATTGATTACCAAAGTAGTGACTGCAAAAAGAAAAACTGAACCCCAACAGCTATGTTTCAGTAGTTGAATGCCCAACAAAATAGATGCAGTCTAAGGCTTTAAGCAAATAGTAAATTAAAAAAGCCCTAGTATCAAAAAAAGAAAGAGTAAATAACCGCAAAATGGGAAACCCCTGCAAGTCATTGTGATGAATCCCATACTTTTGAGTGAGTCCCCAAGCAACCCCAGAGTTAAGTGGTGCTCTTTGACCCTTGAATTAATCGGTCCTCTTTGACCTTTGTAATCTTGTACTTGGTTTCATATTTTGGCAATAAAAATTTCTGTATTTTAAAGTTTAATTTTGAGCTGCATTACATTGACTTGTCACACCTAACAAACTAAAGAGCCGTAGTAGAAGACTGACTTGCTAAACTAGTTACCATGGTGAAAGTGTTCTGTAGGTTGTTATCAAGTTAGCAAGGTGTAGCTTGCAGGGTTGTTAAACTCTACAGAGCTTCTTACTGAGTGCCACAAAATCTTAAATCAAAGTCTTTCAGAATCCCAATATAACCTTAGAAACTTGAATCACCAAAGCCTTAACCCAAAACTAAGAAATTTGAATTACCAAAGCCTTTGTCGAAGTGTTTCCTAGATAATCTTTGGCAGACAGACTACAACTCTATGAGAAAAATCTTTTATTATAGTTTTGATGGAATCTGAATACTGAGGGATGTAAATAGATTCAACAGAGGCTTTTTTGAATTTTACTTCAACAAAACACTAGACTTAAAATCAACTAGACGGCACCCAAAAATAAAAGATTCCTTAAAACTTACTGAAGTAGCAATGCAGTGAACTAAATTTGTCACAGCCTTTAAACTATAATTCTAAATCTAATCTTACTCGTTTGGCAGAAAACTAAAAAGAGAATTGAATAGTAGAAGACAACTTTTATTCCTAGTAGTGTAGTGCTTAAACTTTGAGCCAATAGGGTGCAAAACTCTTGGTTATCACATTCTTTCTGGGGTGCCCTACCAAAGTGAATGATGAAAGGGGAAATCATCTTTAGTAGGAAACTAGAATTTACTGTTGAAACAAATTTTAAAATAGTTTAATTGACTGGCACAAACTGTAAATTTCAGAAGTCTTCTCCTTTCAACAATGTACCCATCTGAAAGCTGAGGTTTGCATCTCTACTTCCTTGTGCAATTCCTAATGGCAAAATTTAGATTCCTCTATCCCTACGGAGATCTTAATACAAAACTAATGCAAATTATTTCAGGTGGATAATTTTTTGGGGTTTGTTTTACTTTTTTGCTTGTACATTTGAAAATCTGCCATCCCTCTTTCTAAGAATGTGGTTGCCAAAACGATTAGAGACTTTTATGCATGCTCAAGACCCATACACTAGGAAGCATTTTCAATAGACATTTTCTTTTATTGAACATTCATACATAATGAATAAGTTATGGGAAAAAGATCCCCATACTGGCGCTGTCATGCGCCCTTTCATACTCTCCCTCCTCCCTGACCCTCTGCCCCCTCCCGTATACAAACTATGCCCTACGGTCTCCAATGCCCCCATTGGCTTGGCGTGGGATTCCATCCCACACCGTCGTATGGCGATCCCCTGCCCATAAATTATATATGCTTAATTATGGATTTGTTCTATTTGTTCATGGTCCAGTTTTGACAACCTTGCAGAGTTCCCTTACTGCAGCTGGTTGCGACCTTTGTGCGGCCCCGGGGTCTAAAGGCACAAAGATCCTAGTTTGCTATTCGCCTAATTCTCCTCAGCCACCAAAGATAGAATCATCTTGGATATATTCTTGTGAAGAACAGAAGCACTGTGTACCAAGTGAAATAGATCAAATTATTGTTGATGGAAGATCGTATTTGGAAAAGTTTGTCTCAGATGTGTTGTTTCTGGATGCAACTTCTCCAGAATATCTTTTATATGAAGCCAAGAGACTCAAGATTCTTAGCAATCTTTTGCATAGAAGCATACACTCTCATTGCAACAAGAGGAAATTAAGCATTTCAGGTCCAAAACTGAAGTTATGTCTGAACCTGTGATAAGGCATGAAAAGGAAAAGTGCAACCTCACCTCCAAGTGAACCACTTGAATGAATCTGGGAATTTTTGTCACTTTATGAACAGATTCTTGATCACATGGAAACTGTGTGGAACAAGAACAAAGGATATATCTTGTGTGGAGAACACTTGTTCCCAGTGGGACTCAGTATGCCAAAGTCAGGATTACTGTTGTGGGTCTTGTGTAGAGGGTCATGGCACAGTAGCTAGGGTCCGCTGTATGATTAATGCTGATTGGTTATATCTATCTAAACTATCAAAATGTCAAATGACAGAAGAATGTCAACAACAGAAAAATCCCCCAGCATTCAAGATGGATCAAGTAACAGAAAGGACAAAGTTTTGTTCAGAGTATATGAGGATATCAGCTCAAATAGCTCTCAAGTCATTGAAGTCTATCCCAGTATCTGCAAGAAGAAGCCTTCCCGTCCTGGTCAATCCTCAGGGCCTATTACTGAGCATTCCGGTATGTTAAACTCCTTACTTGTCCTCTGTATTTCCAGTTCTTTAACTCCCTCCTTTCCTAGACAACTCCTCATTAAATTAGCTAGCTATCTACACAACTAGAATTCCCCAGAGGATGTTTTGCTATTTTATCCTCCCTTGGCCCTTATCCTAATGCTGCACCCACTCCTGTAATTTTCTGTTAACCTGTCTTTTCTGGGAACAATGAGCTATCAGAGCTAGAGTTTCTGATTTCTCTTTGGGTCAATTTCACATGACACTAAATTCAGTCCCTGTTATTTCATTGGCCTTTCTATCATGATTTTCAAAACGTTTCCTCCGCCCATGAATTCAGCAGGTATGCGAAGGTTTTGTCAATAAACAAAGCCTAAAGAGGCTACTTGAATTTCAATGTTAATTGTTGTTTCTTAAGTTTCATGTATATGTACGCCTTTTTCTTGGGATTGTGCTTCAAGTCTGAAAAATCCGTTATCTTTCTGACAAATTCATTTTTCCTTTCAGAGCATTTGTTTCAAGCATTGCCCTAATTTGAGAGCTTCTGCTGTATTCAAACCAAGAGTACCCCTTGGAGGAGGCCATAGTTCATTTATCTAATATCTCAGAGTCAGAAAGTAATGCTCAGCAAGTTCAGCAGCCATGGAAATGACTTGGGTTAGCTGTGGTTGTATTCATTTAGCTTTCTGTAAAATGATAAAAACAGATTCCTGAGTTCACTAACCATTTACCAGGGAGAGTTTAAGGGAAACATCAGAGTTATACTAAGAGTGTGAATTGCAAACCATAACCGTTATTGAAATCCAATCAAACCGTTTAAACCAGCTCCGATAAACCATTAATTAATCGGTTTGCTTTTTATTTTAAAAAATGAAACCATTTATTAAATGGTTTGGGTTTTGTTTGAAGTGAAACCTTTTAAACTATTGTTCCGAATCGGAAAGGGTACTTCTTAATAAAATGAAGGGAGACAGTTCTATGATCAAGCAGGGTACACTGCATCTCCTCATAATATACATATTTTTTGGGAGAATGTTCTCTGTTCGGGAGTGTGGCCTACGCCAGCACTCCCATGAGTCTATCTCTCTCCTCTCTATTTGAAAAGACACCTTTGCTCCTTGTTTTGAGGAGGAGAGAGATAAACACATGGGAGTGCTGGTGTAACCCGTATAGAACTATTTCTCATATTTTTTTTAGGGTTTTTGACAATTACCACCTCAAAAACTTTGATATCTACTATTATCCCCCTAAAAACTTTTAAACAGCTATTACCCTCCTCTGTTGCACACTAATAACTAACTGGCCCCTATCGTTATATTTTTGTAACGGAGAGGGTTAGTCATGATAATGTGCCGTTGTCACGGATTTTCTAGGACCAAAATGCCCTTTTGGGGTGGTAATTGTAAAAAAAAAAACCACCCCATCACCGTCCCTTCTCCTCCTCCTCCTCCTTCTCCTTCGTCTTCCTCCTATGCAACCCCAACCCTTGTTTTCTCTCCGCATCAACTCCTTAATGATTGGGGAAAACCCCAGACTCTTCTCAAATTAGAACAGGGGATGCAGAAGATAGTAGACCAAAAAGAAAAACTAAATTGCAGGTCTGTGTTTAGTTGGATTTCCCGCTTGACATCTCTTCCTCCAAATCTGAACATTAATGGAACTAATAAAGAATGACTGGAACAAAACCAGTGGGCTTCCACCAAGCAACAATTGTAGTGTTCATAATGAAGAAGAGATAGGGTAAATGATGCTGGTGATGACATGCAGTGAGCATAAATGGCGAGACTGAAATATAATAGGGTAAAAGGGAAACCAAATCTCAAACCAGCAGGATAAGGAAGGGGAAGAAGAAGAGACTTACAGAGAGGCGCTTCTCCATTATACGATAACATAGAATGATTAGGATAGAACTCAAACAATGCTGAATGCTCCTTGATATATACGAAGTCGCCGGCGTGCACCAAATGAACTAAGAATCCTGACGATCGGCGGCGAGAAATGAAGGAGAAATCGATGATAATGGGGCATGCTCGGTGCTGAATGGGGAATATGAGCCGTTTCAAGAAGAAAATGAGTAACACAACCTTGCTTCACTTAGCCTTTAAGAGATTAAGGAGAAAACGCCTTTGAATCAAGAGATTCAGGCGAGAAAAGCAGCGGAGAAGGCCTCCCTAGAGAATTCCGCTCGTTTCTTGGTCAAAGTCGACCTTTTCTGTTCACAGTGAACAAATAAAAAGACTTTTTTTACGTGGCAAGGAAGAACAGTTGTGCAGTGGCAGTGTTTAGAGTTACAACAAACGGCACGTTTCGATGTCCAAGATCTCTCCAGTTCAGGCTCCTTACGACCTGTGCAAGAAGGATTGCACCCCTTCAGGAATTCCTCCTGCTTCTTGTCAAGTTGTCATCCAAAAGCTTTCCTCTCTTATGGGTATCGACTTTCATCTCTTTCTTTTCAGTGTTATTAGTTTAGTTTATAAAGTTAGAATCCAATTGAATTCTGCAAGTGGGTTATGCGGAACGATGAAACTGAATCATGGGATCGCATTAAATTTGTGCCTAATATATAGAATTGTACTCTGTTGATTTCTGATATAAGTATTTTCGCTGCCCTTCTGATTTTGAAGAATATTATTTCATTATCATTCAATTGGGATGCTTCTAGAGTAGGACCTCAAGCGGAGAAAACAAGGTTTGGAGTTACGGAGGAGGAGAAGGGACGGTAATGAGGTGGTTTTTTTTTTTTTATAATTACCACCCCAAAAGTGCATTTTAGTCCTAGAAAATCCGTAACAACAGCACACTGTCACAACTAACCCTCTCCGTTACGAAAATGTAGCGGTGGGAGCCAGTTAGTTATTAGTATGCAACAGGGGAGGGTAATAGTTGTTTGAAAGTTTTTAGGGGGGTAATAGTAGATACCAAAGTTTTTGGGGTGATAATTGTAAAAAAACCCTTTTTTTAAAATTTACTGTTTCTCTTTTCTTTCAAAAAATTGATATAAAAATAAAGGGACACTGTTCTCTGTGTTGCAGCGTAGACTGCACCCAAGCACATGGGAGTGGGTGCAATGACAACCCTGCCCTCTCTGCACAGACTACCCATGTGCTTGGGTGCAGTCTGCGCTGCGGCACAGAGAACATTCTCCCAAAAATAAATGTAAGGAGGCACGCCTTAAGCTCAAAGAGCCTTTTTCATAAAATGAAAACACTTTGGACTCGGTTGATTTGGATCTGGGTATAGGCTACTTGCTGCTTTTGCTTAACCTTTCTCCAGGTTGTAATCTCTTTGTTGATTTGTGACTGGTAGGCATTGTTTTGTACCTCTCATCATTTCTTCTAACAAATTTCTCATTTTAAAAGTAATAATTAATGGGTCTTTCTAAGCATCACTATGCCTACTCTAGTATAACGCTCCACTATTTATTACTTGGAAATACATGCATTAACCCATGTGATAAAGGACAAGCAAACATCTCATCGATACAATTTCAATTAAATGGGTTTACTTTTCTGTCACCATGACTAACGAAGTATAACAATTTATTTTTTACCACATGAGCACCTGACAACACATGAATTAGTCCGTGTGATAAGAAGACCAACAAGCATTCAACAAGTGGAGGAAATAGCTAAAATTACAAAAGATTGACATTTTGTATTTTATATCCATCTCCATATGATGATGCCATTTTAGTTTTTTAACAAAACTTGGAATCAGAGTTTGAACAACTTTCCTTGGACTAAAATTTGGCCATTTAGAATCCTACCTGTATCACATGGACTAAACCCACATTGTGCCAAATGACAAATTGTGAAGTGTTATATTTCACCAGGCATAGTGACACCTAGAAGGAGCCTAAATAGAATGAAAACTGTATTTTCCATTGCATACTGCAACCTCTACCTGTATCTCTCTCCATGTTCGTATCTTCACAAAAGCATTTGTGAATCATGCCACTATTAATAAGAAAAATATGGATCCACTTGGTGCAGGTCAGTCAAATCAATTGCAGTATTCAGGCCCTGTCTGATGCAATAGCCTAATCAATATGTAAAGCCTGAAAATAGTTTTACATCTTACCCCCAAATCCCAACCTTAAAACACATGTTGGCATTTCCGGGTCCCTTCGAAATTATTTGTACATCACATGAATATTTTGGTGCACATTTTTTGCATTTCAATCACCTGACAGAGAGAGAAAGATTATAAGAGATGATCAGAAGACATCATCATCAGCCCTGGCCTTCTTCTTGTTCTTCCAAGGATAGAAAAGATGTAATCCACTGCTTCCAAGAAGCATCCTCTTGCTGTTCAATCCATGATAAAAAAGCGCTGTCTACTAAACAAAAGAGGTTGACATAGAGAAGTTGGTATCGCACGGGAACAAATCGGAAATTAGCAACCTGAACAAGTGGCCAGATACCACCCTCCAAAATCAAGGCTGGGAGGAAATCTCTCTTCACATCTACCTTCACTTGATCAATACTCTTGCCCATGGAAAGCCCCATATACGAAAAAAACACAAACAGATCTAAAGGCCCGAAGATTATACCATCCATGGCCACTTTAGTAGCGACAAACCGCATCGATTTAGGTTGTAGATGAAGACGCAACCTTATGAATTGGTCTATGCCCTCATACCTACATCCAAAGAAGAGCAATGAGAACAGTTTCACTACTTTTACCACCCAACCGCCCCCCTCCCAACCCTAGCATGCAAATTAGATCTCAATGATTGATAAATTCTACTGGGCATAGAATTTACCTTAAAATGATGGTTCTTATTCCATCTTTTAAAATTATACAATGTTTTTTGTGTTAGCCACCTTTTAAACTAATAGAATTATGGTGAGGGGTTTTGTGTACGACCACCGTCTTCGGAAATCGGAAGCTTTGTCAATAGAGGTGGGTTTTGGTATTTAAGGGGGGCTTTGTCCCCATCAAAAGGTTTCAACTTTCAAGTATGACCGTTAACCATGCATGGCCATACATGAACCCTTTTGCCTAAAATTATTATAAAGTAATCTTTTTATTATCTCTGTACGAGGGCATTAAACCAAGTTGTCTGCTTGTCTTGAACTCTCATGTGTCGTAATCAAGCAACACGACATGAACTGATACAAACAATGCGTGGGGCATGCAATGCAATTTATAAGCTGCAGTAAAACAAAATAATGAAAACTGAGACTTTCTTTTTCATCCTTCTAAGTTTTTCTTTTTCCTAGTGCTCCTATTTGTGATTGCTGGCGTGTGATCTTGAGGTTTCATCTTTCTTCTTTTCCCATTAACTAGTAAAAGGGCATACCAAAGAGTAAAGCAATCCTCACCAACAGCTGAAGCTATTTACAGAGTGAAGCAAATGAAAGGAGAAAATAAATTTTCAAAGTGAAGCTAATGAAAGGACAAAACTTTCAGTTGATGCAATATGCACAGCTCAAACAGTTTATTTCCACAAGCTCTTTTCAAGCAGTAGACAAGTCTAAAACCATTTCTTTCCAAAAGTGAAGGACTTTCACGATCCTTTCAGACATTTAGCAACAGTGGCATGAAACGGTTTTGACCTCTATATCAAAGTTAACCCAAGGCATTGCCTCCGGGGGCTGGCCAGGAGTTGCATGCCTTTCTCCAGCATCTCATACTACGGAAAATGAGTTGCATACGGTATTATGATAAGAAGAAAAAGTGAGATACTAGAATTCATCAATGACTAGCTCTTCAATTCCAACAGATCTTATCACTTGCCTTGCAGTAGCGAAGTTCCCTAATACTGACTAATGCCATAGACTATAATCAAGAGTTCACAAAGGCTGATCTAGGGTTTTCTCTCACTATTATTCCAGTCTTCAGACAAATAAGGTACTAAAGTTTTGGCAGCAAGCAGTATAAACAGGAAGATTTTGTGAAAAACAACTAGTTGCCTAAATATTTCCTCAATTTTATTATGATCAAGTATCCCTTTTCATTCATTTCATGATAGTTCATCCAACACCTTTTTTTTAAAAAATTAATCTGATCACAAAAGAAGCAGAATTGAAAGACAAGCAGGATAACTGGGTCAAGCATGAGAACTGCCAAACTAACAATGTTAACTCCAAATAAATCATGGTCAGCTACCAACATCTTAAATCTTCAGGCATTTGATATTTGTATCCAATTTATATAGCTATTTCCTTTTCAATTGGTTAGGTTTAATGACTTAATAATAATAAATAAATAAAAAGGTCAATTATGTGCTGCTACACTCACTGGAAAGACATTCAATTGGCAAATAATTATTGTGCAGGGAATTGACCATTTTACTCAAAATCATGGTGATTGCCTGACAGTTATCTCTAAGGAGGAGGGGTTTAACAGCAGAAAGGGAGAAAGACTAACCAGAAATGACCTACTGGTCCAACAAATCCAAATCCAAACATGCTTGTAATAGCCACTCTTTTCCAGTTTATTTTAAAATCCTTATCTGCATCCTGCTGCACAAAGAAAACATATGACGCTACATGAAAACAAAAGGAAATAGTGTGATTCAAATTATTATCAATTTATATGAAGAAAGAGAGAAACCAAAATCAGTAAACACCACAATACATATTTAGGCTTTTGGCAATTATTTCGAGATAGAATTCAATTGGGAAACAAGGAAACCAATCTCCTATGTTACCAATCCAAACTCCCATATAAATGAGGAATTAAAATTTACAAAATAATCCCAATCACTTGGCCTAGTTTGGGTGAAACTGGTTCAATGACGAACCATATCCTTTCCTCTTTGCTTCCTGTAATGTACATCCAGCTTCAGCTCATAATAAAATTCTACCAGTTCACAAACGTTAGGAATATGGTATCTAAGTCGCGGAGCTTTCTCTTCAAGAACTAAGGCGGAATCACAAACTTGATGTGCTTGTATCCACATCATAATGTACATCTTCACGTTCTTTGCAAGGGGATCAAACAAGTAGGGTTGTATCCACATCATGAGCCATAATCTTCTCATCTTCCTTTGTTGTTACTTGCAGTTCTTCTTGTGTCTAGATTGCTACTGTTGCCTCTTTCGGTTTGGAGCATACTTCGCCACTCAATACTTGAAAAATGAATGACATATTGGCATGTGACATGGATGTAGGGTGCACAAATTTTAGTCGCTATCAACAACGCCCCTCTGTGCTTCTGACCACTCTCGACTCACTTTAATGATACATTTGGAAGATTCAAATATTTCACAATAGGCACCATCACAATATTGAGAAATTGAAAATTCGACTAAAACATCATCTTCAAATTCAATGATGACTTCATTGGGCTCTAATAATATCCCCTACACAGACCACAAGACAAAAAAATTTGAGTCCTTCATGAATGAATAAAATAACAGTTTTTCTATTGGGAAAATGAACTTTAGTCTTGAAAACGTACATATCCATGGCCAAGTTTGGCTCTGGTACCAAGTGATGCAATCCCAAATTGCAAACTCTGCTTTGGGATCTCTATGGGCCCACCGAAGCAATAAATGGTTCAACAATAAAAGGTAAAGGCAGTTCTGTAATTATCTTGAAATTTGGAATCAATCAAGTGAAGAAAACTGAGAATTTAGGACGTAACTGGAAACAACTACTTCAAGGGGGTATTTTTGGGAACTAATAAAGGGATGGGGAAGGAATGGAACAAGAAAGACATGGGATTTTGAACAAATAAGAAGGAAAGACCTTCTTCACAACTCCTCCTCGACCCTACGCTCAGAGATCAGAATCAGGAGATCTATTGAACTATCCTTCCAAGCATCTAAATTAATTGAAATTTTAAGATAAGGTTCACATCAACAGACCCCTTGATTACGACCCACAAGATCCCCAAATCTGAAAACTTATCTCGTCATGGCTTTCTGAAACCAGGAGAAGCGGTAACAGCAGAGTGGGTCTCGATTTCAGCTGGTTTCCTCTCAACAGAGCAGCTTATAGCAAGGCCAGCTCTAGGGTTGAAGTCGCTTAAGTCAAAGATATTCACACCCAAAGTATTAGAGAGAAAGAGAGAGATCGAAGGGATTTCAGCAACCATCTCAAACCAGCAAGTACCGCAGACAGAGAGTTGGGGAAAAGAACCAATACGATGGCCAAGAAAGAAGAAACGAAAAGAGGGATTAAGAAGGGAGATTGGGAGGGCTTGACTAACCTGGTCACACACAACTCACAGCCCATGAGGCAAACTTCAAGCTTCAACTCATTATTCAACTCTAATCTCCATCGTTGGGTGACATTCATATTTAAAGATAAAAATCACTAATTACATTCTAAAAATGAGATAGAACTCAATTGGGAAACTAACACTAAAATGAAGAAACCAATCTCCTACATTACCAATCCTATCTAAAACTCCCATATAAAAAAAAAAGTAACTAAAATTTAGAAAATAATTCCAATCGCATGGCTTAGTTTAGGTAAAATCGGTTCAATGATGTACCATACCCTTTCCTTTTCTCCTTCTGACTACGATCTGCATCACTTATTATATCTATGTTAAGACATTTCACCATGGAAAAATACCTAAATTTTCTATAGTTATGTCGCATGTATGTCCAAAAGTGCGATAGTAACTACTCAAACCTATCTGCTTCATCCCCCTCCCCCCCCAAATACAGCAAGCAAGGATTCCAAATAGATGGTTCATCTCAGTGTCTGCAGATGGATGAAGCAGATAGTGCAAAGCCTGCATGAGGCAATCTTAAGGAAGAACCCACAAGTGAATCCACCATTAGGATAGGAGAATATCTTGTAAGGCACCACCAGTTAACAAAAGACTGTACAATTTAGACATCCCTACTATTAGCCAATTGACTTCACTCATATGGAACTTCCAAAGTTAGAGAAAATCCAACGTATACTGTTCACAAACACTTGAGCTGATGGTGAGATACATAGGCAAGGTATCAGACATTGCACCCTTGATTGCTCAATAGAAATTGAAAATATGAGTCATCTAGTAATGAAGAAATAGACCTCGTCAGGTATAGCAGGAAGAATCTGTGCCTCTATTTAAGGAAGAATAAGAAGCTAGAATCGCATTGGATGGACATTCACCATATGGACATTTCATGGACAAACAGCGATGAGAAAAAATTGGGAATTTAATCCCTTAACAAGAATCAATCCATCGAAACAGTCCACAACATAATCTATAGTCTTGACCTCCTCAAAATTGATCAACTCCAAGTATTACTTGTGTCAAGATTTCTGTGCTGAGAGATGCAAAATGTATTCGCTAATTTTGAATCATCCCAAGCCCAATTGGCATAGAAATTGATGAAAAATCATGTTAAAAGCACTGGACTTTCTTAGCAAAGATGTCAATGCTACATATCATACAGGCGTTTTAATACTACAACAGGACAGATATTATTTCTTTTTGGGACGATGTAATTCTTATTTCTTCTCTTTAAGGGAAAAAGTATGTATCCAACTTAATAAACCCAAATGAAATTGAGAATGGGTTTCAACTGATGTTCAACATGTTCTACAATGCTGAAAGGATGACCTAAGCTCCAAATCATGGAGAGAACCTATAAAAAAAGGCTACAAATGCAACAAAGAACATTTCTCTTGAGGTTTGACAAGGAATCAACCTGGTCTCCGACAACAAAAAGTGCAGGTTAATGTAACCAAGATCAGTCCGGAAGGGACCATCATGGCTCCTCTCTTCTCGAGAATCCATACATCCCTTATCAGTGTATGGACAGCTATCTCTCGAGCACAGGTTTAGGTTCAGCCTCAATGGGAAAATGGAGCACCTAACACCGCATCTTCACAAACCAAGAATTACGAGATCACCCCTTTCATTCTGGGGTGACGGAGGGATCGTACCATTCGAGCCCTTTTTTATGCTTTTCTGGAGGTCTGGAGAAAGCTACAATCAATAGGTCGACAAGCCTCCCTTCCCCAAAGGAAGAACGTGAAATTCTTTTTCCTTCCCGCAGGGACCAGGAGATTGGATCTAGCCTTAAGAAGAATGCTTGGTATAAATAGGTTTGAAGTAGGGGAAAAAGAACTCAGACTTCTAATAAAGGATCAATAAACTTCTAACTAGTCTATACAAACCCAATGATAAATTCCCAGAGATAAATAGAATAAAATAAACCGCACAACAGCATAAGAGGAGGGGGAAGTGGAAAACACCAAACCTCCCAGCCTGCCCATCAGCATGACAAAACGTCAAGAAACCGAAAAATGAAATACCAGCAGTAGAATTCCAAATGAAAGAGGGAACTCAAAGACGGTTATTCTTATCTAAGCATATGGAATGGTAGATATAAGTAGGATAACGTAGAAGAACAAGATTGTAATCACTATCCAAAGATAGAATGAAATATCTAAATAAATAGATACTAATTGCAGAAAAGGAAGACCCAAAGCAAGATATTAACAAATGATAGCTATAAAAACAAAGAATCAAAACCAATGCATTACAACCTTTAGGGTTCGATTGATGATTACTCACAGAGTTCAGATGGTGTTTCTTCATTGTAGAATGGGTTATGGTTTGAGCCGCAACATCTCCAACACCCCAAAGAAAGCCGGAGCTGATGATCTGGGTCTTAACCGGATGAACATCCAAACATTTCTGATACCATTTCCACAACCTCAACATCATACATACAAAGAGAAAGAGGTAAAACGAAGACAAGGAGTGAGAGGAGACTAGAGAGTTAGGTTATAGACACTGGGTTTTCGACCTTCCGTCCCTGCGCCTTTTTTATGACAACCTTGACACGACGGCTGACGCTCTCTTTCTTCCGCGTTCAACAGATGACCGTTTGCTACACGGCCGTGTAGAAATTAAAGTGGTGTAATCTCAAGGAATCAGTATCTTACACGTACAATTCTAAATATGGTGGGTTTAAGGATCCTTCTTTAAACCCTCTCGCCTCTAGAGTTGGAAGAATTAAAACTTATACTGTACGACCGTGTAGAGACGTATCCTCAGGATCTTTGGAACTGATGCACATATAAGGTGTCCACATAGCTGCCCAAAAGGTGTCGTGTAGAGAAGGGATTAGGATTTAAGATGTGGATCATAGACAATGCCACTAGAGAGTATAGACAGTATGCAGCAGATGTGCAAGCAGGATATATTTCCCTCATTCTTATGTCATTTAAAAATAAGGGAGAATGTTTGCTGTGCCGCAACGCAGGCTGCATCCAGGTACATGGGCCTGCCACTCAGGCGGGCAGGGAGATCATTGCACCCACCCCCATGTGCCTGGGCGCAGCCTGCACTGCGGCAAAGAGAATAGCACCCCTAAAAATAAATATGGAAAAACATTCTCTCCAACTCCAATTCTAACTCCAATTCCTTTCCAACCACCCATCCAATGGCGGGGAGGATTTGGACATGTATCCTCATTTACTTAGGTGTTGGCAAGTATTGAGATGCATGTCCAAATCCTCACAGCCGTTGGATGGGTTGTTGGAGAGGAGTTGGATGCCCAAGTAGTTGGAGAGAATCTAGATCCAATAAATATAGGGAAAGCTGGAGAGGGTTCTCTAAGTAAATAGAGTAGCCTATGTCTCCTCACTAGGTCTAAAAATTTGGAATCGAGATCTAGTTCAATTCTGTTTGGATCGAAATCAATCGGAGTCTGCCAAGAAAACCCTACAATTGACCTATAGATGTTAGGGATTATTGATTAAATCGACGGATCTATCTAGACTGGCCAAAATCAGGATCGACCTAAATAGGCCAATTCTAATCCAATTTTTAAATCACTACCAATGTGGCCCCTATGCCCAGACACAGAGGGCATAAAATGATTGCCTCACACCAATGACATGTAAAAATCCCGCTCTTGTAGATGCTTCTGCGCACACTCCCATTGGCCCCAACACTAGCGCAAGGGCCATGTTGCCTTTCAAGGAACCCTCTCACGAAAAAATGTGAGAAGGTGTAGGCTACACTAATCGCTTAGATAGATTTTCTCATCAATATATAGATTTTTTCATCAATATATATTGGGAAAGAGAATGTCACTTAATTGTGTGGCCCTCGCACTGGGAGTTCATGACTAGGCATTCAACATTGGGGTGGGGTGGTCATTTCGCCACCCCCTATGTTTGGGCATAGGGGCATGTGACCAAGCAATATTATTTTCCCTATATATATTTAGGGAAAGAGAATGTCACTTGGTTGCACAATACACGTTGCCCCTACGCCTTGACATGGGGGCACGCAAAATGACCGTCACACCCCCTAAAACCCTAGAAATGATCAAGGGTGCAGCGGTCATTTTGTGCGCCCCTATGTCAAGGCACAGAGGCGGCATGTCTGGTGTGACCAGGTGACGTTCTTTCTCCCATATATTTATTTTGAATAATAATTAGATTCCCGTAACTATATGCATTCATTTTAGTAAGCATCATTTCTTTTGCATGTTACAATTCTTTTGCATGTAACACTCATTACAATTAAAATAATATAAAAAATGTCACCTAAATAAAAAAATAAATGAAAGGTTTCTGTGCACGATCGTTCATGGTGCACGACCATACACACAGCAGACATACGGGATAAAAGAGGTGCACCATAGACCCTCATCTCTTATCGAACGGCTGCGTATATAACCATGCATCATGCACGATTCTACACAAAACCTTGTACCAAAAAATAAAACTCTCCAAAATAAAAGAGGGGGGAATAATAGCAATTCAGGTGTGCGGCTTGGCGACCACGCAAAGAGCAGTTCCTATTGAATATTGACTCAATTATTTCTAAAACTTCTATTCCAGAAAAAACAAAAAAACAATATAAAAAAATAAAAAATAAAAAAACTATTTCTAAAACAAATGGAATAGGTAAGATGGACTTTGTCTTGCCATTAGTTGCGACTCAATTATTTCTAAAACTTCTACCCAAAAAAAAAACTATTTCTAAAACAAATGGAATAGGTAAGATGGATCTTGTTTTGCCATTAGTTGCAGTTGAAGACCATGTTTGTGGTTAAGCCAAAGTCTTTATATCTTTTCTCATCACTTACTTCACAAGTAGTTCAATCAGACTTAGGGTTCCCAAGGGTCACATTTGACGCGCGTGTTTGAACATAACCAAGCAATCAATGAGATCATTCTCATAAGATTAGCAAAACCCTATTAACTATTTAGTGCCCATAATGCATTTTCTCATACCAATTAAGTGATTGAAATGGCAAAGGGGTAGGTTATAGTGTATAAACTAGCTCATCGAGTCCACCCAACAAACAATTGCACTAAGCATGTAAGGCCTAGAATTTCTATAAATTTCAAGTGTATTAACCTTACCCCCAAAATAAAATCAAGGGTAATGAACAAATTGATTGGTCTCCAAATAGATTTATTAATATGTAAATAATAGATATATAATTGATAGTACTTTAGTTGTGCTTGATATACATTTTAGAATGCATTTTGAAATTTAATTCTTCTCTATTTTTCTCATACAATCTAGACCCAGAATCTATTTTGAGAATACATATCAAACACAGCGGTAATAAGTTCTTAATCAAAAGCAAGAGATAGATTAAAGTGCTGCCAAGACCATTGTTCATATTGTTGATCATTCAACCATCCCACCACTTGCTTTGCATCAAGTTCCACCTGAAGAAGAGTCAATCCTAGTTGCTTTGCATGTTGTAGTCCTTGCTTTAGCCTGTATAATAACTCCATTCTTTGGGCATCTCTTGTAATTAGTTATTGAACACAAGCTGCTGGAAGGGTTAAAGGCATCATCTGTGTTTAGCTTCCACCATCCATAGAAATTAAGGCACCCACCATTTGGATATGTGAATTAGGTCATACTTTTTATGTTGCTCAAGGATGGGAAGGAACATTTGAAATTAGGGCAAGAGATCGCTGCTTGGTAGTGTTGCCTCTACACCAATGTTGAATCGAAACTACCCTCTCTCTCTTATCATCCTTTGTCATCTAAAAAAAAACTGTGGGGGTGTTCTTCTTTAGATGTGAAGCATCCAAAATACCTTATTAAACTCCCAAAATTTAGTCTTATCTTTTTTGGATACGACATCAATGGCTCTGATTTTCATCTTTATTTAAAAAAAAAAAGGTTCTTCCACATACTTCCTTTTTCCTTCTTTTTTTTATTTCCTTCAATGAAATAACTAGTAGAGGGAGAAGATAAGCCTATGAAATTCCCAAAGCACTTATGATCGTGTCGTTATGTGATAAAAAAAAACCCTAATTATAACTAATAGAACTGTGGTAAATAGGGATCGAATCCACAAGGAACTGGAAAGCTAAAATGCTAAGGATAAATTATAATCGTTTCAGGTTTTGACTAAACTAAACAAAAAACAATAACTTAATTAACTATAAGGGATGCTAAAAATCAATTTGAGAGATGAAAGAGAGAGATTGTCTTCAGGTTTCAAATCCATATTGATTCATTAGGTAATTTATGACATACACTTACTGTTCATTACAGCTACAAGCCTAATGACAACACAGAATAATAAATTACAATTCAACTTAGTTATAACCTATCATGTCGACCACTATCGTCTTTCGTTTTTGGCTTAACACGCTTAATTTGGTTAGTTATAGATTATCATTGGTTTCAATTACAATCATAGGAATACCATTGCTTGAATAGAGAAGATGAATAAAAAAAACAAAATCTCTAAATTAGATTTAGTAATAAAATCCATTTAAAATAAAATTATAAGTCTTAACATCAAGCAATTAAATATATCATCCATAAACTTAGTTAACAAAATTCAATGCTTCATTTACACCTAAAGACAGGAGATACGTAGCTACTCATGGGGCTAATCGATAGGGAGCAGTAACAGTGATCTTCCATGGAATGTGATATGCAGGTAGAGAGCGGAAACGGCTTCAAAAGTGGATGAAGCTGCTGGTTTGTGATAGGGCTGCTATGCGGTAAAGACGAGGCTGCTACCACGTACGAGCAAGGCTGCTCCCCAAGATAAAACGTCCAAGAGAAAGAAAGGGATTGAGAAGAGAAGAAGTCTCGTCCGTGAGAAAAATAAATAAATAAATAAATAAGAGAGCATGAAAGAGATGGAAAGATTAGAAGAGTTGGGATTTTGGGGATAAATAGAATCGTGTGTGATACATCCAATATTCACCGGTCAATCAACGATCGCCACGTGTCACAGACGACCCGCCTCATAGCCAAGGGGAACGAACCGGGGTCCAAGGACCACCCAGGCGCGGTCGGGCGCGGCCTCACAGCGCGCCTCCTCACCGGCGCGGCCTCCTCACAGCGGCCTCATCAGCGCGCCTCACCAGCGGCCTCAGCGCGCCTCACCAGGCGGCCTCAGCGCGGCCTCACCAGCGCGCCTCAGCGCGCCTCATCAGCGCGGCCTCACCAGCGCGGCCTCACCAGCGCGCTCGCGCGGCCTCACCAGCGTGGCCTCAGTGCGGCCTGGGCGCGGCCTCCTCACAGCCTAACCCACGCGGCCTCACCTAGCCGCAAGATCGGGGCACCTGTGGGGGCCACCCATCTACGACCCGATCGTATCACTAAGACTCATGTCACTACCAAGACTCGGACCTTAGAGGTCACGTCATCCAGCACGGATTCAAGCACCAAGGACGTTATCACCACACGCGGATATCTATCCACCAAGGATCCCGATGCCACCAGGACACTCCTCCCGCGGGAGATGGCCAATCGTGATAGAGCCCCGCTACCCAGGGCCTCTATCCACTCAACGGCACACTCGCCATCAAACTGGGACTCTCCACTCTGCCATACACCGCCATATGCTACTATAAAAGACAAAGGTACACAACCCCATAGAGGACATCTAAACTCATATCGAATAATCACTATTCATCTGCTTGCGCCAGGAGATCTAACTTTGGCATCGGAGAGCCCTAGGCCGGGACCACACCGGTTCTCTCCGATTGACCCCTTTGGTCCACTTGCGGTGGCGCACTCGCAGACCGCTCGACGATTTCTTGACGCAATGCATTGGCGCCGTCTGTGGGAACGACGCTAGCCATTACACTACTAGCTCGCTTCCATACTCATTCAATGGCACGAAGGAAGACTACCACCACCAACAACGGAGCAAGGAATGGATCACCACCCCCGAGGGCTCTCGCCGTAGAGCCAACGACCAGACCATGTCCCTCGGAGGAGGAGATCCCCCTTAATGACCGGGCCGTGATCGCCGAGCCCAACAATAACGAGGCCAACGATGTGGTGGTGGAGGTGACACCGACCCCAATGCTCCAGCCCATCGTGGGTCGATCAACGACCGCAACGACGGATCCTCGATGAACAACGACTCTTGCGAGAATACCCGACGCAGCAGTGCGACATCTCACTGTCGGAGGACTTCACCCTCAGCAAGGGTGGAGTCCATACCTCAACAAGAGCCAAACCCTAGGAGATCATCTCCCAGGGCGCGAGATCGAGAGACTTGCGCGACAGCAACCCCACTCCGCAGGGGGAGCCTTCCCAAGATCCCAGAGAACAAGAGACCTCTCGCCACGGCCGAACGTGGGAGGACGCCAACACCCGTGGCGAGGGTGTCTAGCCCGCAGGATCGATCCGGAGGTCCGTGTTCGACTGGACGACCGGAAGAAGGTCACATACCACGACGGCCGGACCCACAGAGAAGAAAGCCCCTCACCTCCACGACAGGTTCATCCCAAAGATGACCATTCACCATCCCGCCAACACTCAAGGCGGAGGGGACATCCAGGAGAGAACGTGAACGGGTCGCAGCGAACGTCCGGCTAGGCGTGGGCGGTGCACGGACGAGGAGCTCGATCAAAGACTCCGCGACCTAGATGAGAAGTCTGGAAGGGTTGAAGAAGCGCACCAAAGGCGAGACACACTCCATACGGGACAACACCCCTTCTCGGCAGAGATCATGTCGTGACACTACCTTCCAGTTTCGACTACCCACCTTTGAACTCTACGTGGTACCATCGACCCTAATGACCACATCAACTACTTTAATGGCATGATGACGCTGTATGGGGGTCGGACGTGGTATCCTGTCGGGCATTCCTCGCGTCCTCAAGGGAGCACCACATCATGGTTCTCCGTGCTACGACCGAGATCTATAGGCTCGTTCGCGAGCTATGCGAACAGTTCGTCACCCGCTTCCAAAGCACACAAGCGTAAGAAGACCACCGTCAATCTGAACGTGGTACGTAACCCCGGGAATCTCTCGGGAGTACGTTACTGTTCACCAAGGAGTCCCCGGAGGTACGAGACTTGGATGACCGAGACACAAGATGCCCCTAGCAGGAGGTATTAGGGACCTGGACTTGATCAAGGACTCGCACGTCATGAGACCAGGACTATGAAAGAGCTCGGAGCGATGCAACGAGTTTGCAAATATGGCCGAGGTATTACAAGCTAGAACAAAATAATCGAGGCCAAGCCACAGGACAACAAGAGGTCGCGACCGATGACCGCAAAGAGGGTAAGAGGTCGAGGACAGAGCGCCGACAAGAGAAGAGCGACCGCCCATCTAGGAGGACAGATCACCGCCTGAGAGAGAAGTGAGAGGGCAAGCACCCCCGAGTTCACACCATCGAACACCACCAGGTCCCGAGATACTCATGCAGATCCAAGACCGTGACCTACTCCAGTGGCCACGACCCATGCTAGCGCCCAGAGAAGCGAAACCCTAACAAATATTGTCTCTTCCACAAAGAGAATGGGCACGACACTGAGGAGTGCTATCAATTGAAGAGAGAGATAGAACAACGGTAAAAGCAGGAAGCTTGAACAAGTATGTGAAGGGGAGACGTGACAACCGCCAGGCCAAGGAGATAGAGGTCGCGACGGAGACGAGTGGAACCGAGACGAGAAGAAAGAAGAACAGTCGAGAGAGAGACCACCTGTGGGCGGAGAGATGCCACCGAACCTAGTGGCACCAAGGGACCTCCTATCCTCACCATATTTGGAGGACCAGGGCAAGAGTCCACCAAAAGCTAAAGCTCATGCCAGGTTCGTGGGAGTGGCGAGAAGCCCCAAAGAAGATAGCCAGGACCGAGGCGGTGATCTCCTTCTGGATGAAGACCTGGAAGGACTAAACTTCCGCATGAAGATGCCCTGGTAGTACGGTGGAGGTAGCCAATCGACCTGCATACGTGGTACCGATAGACAGGGGCGTCTGTTGACGTACTCTCCTTGGACGCCTATCGACGTTCGGGTTCGGGACGACCGCTCAAACCTGAGCCCACTTATCTCCATGGATTCTCAGTGCCACCGCCTCCATCGAGGTACCATAGAGCTACCCGTCACCTTCGGTACACCCTCGACAAGTAACCATCATGGTAAATTTTATGGTAGTCAAGTCCGTGGTGTCCTTCAACGGCCTCTTAGGGCGACCATCACCGATGACCCTTAGAGGAGTCATATCACCACTTCACCGAAGATGAAGTTCCCACCGAGAACGGGGTAGGCGAAGTCCGAGGAGATCGAAGAAGGCAAGGGAGTGCTACGCCACCTTCATGAAAAAGAATAATGGCAACACCCGTGGAGTGGCACTCGCCTAGAGAGCATGATCGGTGACCGAGAGAGATGAGCGACAGAGAGAAGGGGAAGGCCAGTGGAAGACCTCATCCCATGGCCACTCGCCAGGATGACCCCTCCAAGGTCGTTCAGTCGGCTCACCGCTAAGCAAGGAACAGAAGAAGAACTTGGACACCTCCTCCAAGCAAACATAGATGTCTTCGCATGGTCAACCTCCGACATGCCAGAATACCACGCCCATAGCGGAACACCGACTACACGTCGACCCAACCAGAAGCCCGTTCAACGTAAGCGGCGTAACCGCCCGACCGACAAGCAAGAATCAAGGAGGAGGTCGAGAAGTTAAGCGATCAGGGTTCATCGAGAAGGAGAAGTTCCCAACCTGGCTCGCCAACGTGGTCATGGTACCAAAGCCAAATGGGAAGTGGAGGATGTGTGTCGACTACACCGACCGAACAAGGCATGCCCAAAAGATGAATACCCACCGCCCAGATCGACCCATCGATCGACGCCACCGCCGCCATGAGATGCTGAGTTTCATGGACGCCTACTCCGGATACAACCGATCCTCATGTGTGAGGATGATGAGTCTTACACCGCATTCCGGATCGACAAAGAGAACTACGTTACCACGTCATGCCGTCGGGTTAAAGAATGCAGGGGCCACCTATCGAGGATGGTCAACAAGATGTTCGAGGAGCAGATCGGGCGCAACATGGAAGTATATGTGGATGACATGCTCGTGAAAAGCGCCCACGCCACCAACACCGACCGACCTAGAGGAAGCATTCACAGATCGAGGAGGAACCAGATGAAGCTAAACCCTCGCAAAGTGCGCCTTGGCGTAACGCCAGAAAATTCCTGGGTTCATGGTCTCATCACGTGGAATAGAAGCCAACCCATCCAAGATCAAGGCCATCCAAGAGATGGCACCTCCTCGAACGGCCGAGAGGTGAGAGGTTGAATGGAAGGGTCGCCGCCCTTTCCAGGTTCGTGTCACGATCGGTGATAAGTGCTTACCATTCTTCAAAACATTGAAGAACCTCCTCAGAAGCCCTAAGGACTTCACATGGACGGAAGAGTGCCAAAAGGCGTTCGGAGAATTGAAGGAGTACCTAGAGAGCCCACCCTTGCTTGGGCGACCGGAACCTAACGAGGAGTTGCAGCCTACCTGGCCGCCACCCTGTCGCGGCCGGGCGCAAGATCGGCTTGAAGGAAGAAGACAAAGTCCAGAGGCCGATCTACTACGCACCCATGTCCCGATCGATGCGAGACCAGGTACACTAGGATCGAGAAGGTAGCCTATGCATTGGTAATGGCGGCTAGGAAGCTACGACCATACTTCCAAGCCCATACCATCACAAAGTCCTCACAGCACCTACCCTTGAAGAAGATATTGCACAAGCGGACGTCTCCTGGACGATTGATAGCATGGGCGGTGGAGTTAAGTGAGCATGACATCGGTTCCAACCAAGAACAGCCATCAAAGGCCGACTCTTGCGATTTCATTGCAGAGTGTACCCAACTGAGATCGAGTCACAAACAGGGGAGCCCAAGAGAAAGATCACGGATCGTGGGACATGTTCGTGGACGGTCGAGCAATGCAGAGGAAGCGGCGCTGGGCTCATATTAACCAGCCCCGAGGGATTTCGTATCCAATATGCTCTCGAGTTCACCTTCCAAGCATCCAATAATGAAGCGAGTACGAGGCATTACTAGCTGGACTCCGGGTGGCCAAAGCCATCCAAGTCACACACCTATCCACCGAGCGACTCCCGGCTCGTGGTGAATCAGGTGAATGGAGAGTATGAGGCAAAAGATGAGAGGATGGCATCATACCTAGCACGCGCTCAAGCGTTGATCGAGGGTTTCGAGAAGTTTGAGATGGTTCGAGTTCCCAGGGAGGAGAACGCCGCGCCGACGCCCTATCCAGGCTAGCCAATGAGGAACTCGAAATTTGGCTAGCGCATCTATGTTGAGATCTGCATGAGCCAACGCATAAGGAAAAGCGAGTTAATGAGATCACGGAGGGACCTAGCTGGATGGACCCTCTACTCAACTACCTCGAGCGATGTCTTACCGTAAGACAAGGCCGAAGCAAGGAAGATCGGGATGAGAGCTGCAAAGCACACCGTCCTAGACGGGGTACTATACAAGCGGGGCAACAGCACCACTACTCCGGTGCCTAGGACCCAAGGGGGAGTACGCCCTAGCCGAAGTCCATGAGGGGATATGTGGAAGCCACATGGGGGACGAGCCCTAGCCTACAAAATCCTCCGCTGTGGGACTATATCGGCCTCGAATGCAAGAGGAGGCCATCCAATATGCCAAGAAGTGCGAGCAATGTCGGTTGTTCGCCCAGACTCTCCATCTACCCGCCACCAAGCGACATCAATCCTCAACCCCATACCTTTTGCCATGTGGGGACTAGACATCTTAGGCAACTTCACCGCAGCACCAGAAAGGAAAAGTACCGGTCGTCGCGATCGACTACTTCACCAAGTGGGTTGAAGCTAAACCCTTGGCCAAGATAACGAGACAGAGATGGAGAAGTTCGTCCGCGACGTACATCTACGGTTCGGGTACCACGGATCCTCGTCTCGCATAATGGAAAACAATTCAACAACCCCAAATTCCAAGCACTCGTCACCGCTACAACATCGACTATCGGCTGTGTCGGTAGCATACCCACAGCCAATGGTCGTGGAGGTCACCAATGTAACGCTATTGGAAGGAGTCAAGAAAAGGCTAGAAGGAGCCAAAGGCAAATGGGTAGAAGAGCTACAAGCGCCCTGTGGGCATACCGAACTACAGACGGACGCCATGCAGAGAAAGCCCATTCCGCCTAGCATATGGCATCGAAGCATTGGCGCCAGAGAGGTCGGCGCCATGTCCCATAGGGTTCTCGCACTTCAATGAACGCACCTATGTCGATGATCGCGGCGAACCTGGACTTTATAGATGAGGTCCGAGAGAGAGCACTACTAAGGAACGTCGCCTACCAAAGAACGAACTGCCAGGTACTATAACGCCAGGGTCAAGGAAAGGCTATTCCACCAGGGCGATTTAGTACTACGGAGGGCAAGTGCATCGCAGCCACGGATATGGGAAGTCATCACCCAACCTGGAAGGACCCTACATAGTCTCCAAGCGATACGCCTGGGACTTACCGCTTGAAGACTGGGGGGCAAGAAGGTAGACCGTGCACGGAACTCGTAACATCCGAAGAAGTACTACCAAGAGAGGCATAGCAGAGGGGTAGTGATAACAGAATCGTGAGTAGGAGTAGCGTGAGACGACATCAAGGGCAATGTGAATTTCATCAAAATAAAGAAATGTTGCAAGAATACTTGTCTTCTCCTACCACTCAATCGAATCACGGCCACTACACTAAGGCGGTATGCCAACATCGAGGCTTCGTGCCTAAGGCGGTATGCCAACACCGAGGCTTCGTGCCTAAGGCGGTATGCCAACACCGAGGCTTCGTGCCTAAGGCGGTATGCCAACACCGAGGCTTCGTGCCTAAGGCGGTATGCCAACATCGAGGCTTCATGCCTAAGGCGGTATGCCAACACCGAGGCTTCGTGCCTAAGGCGGTATGCCAACACGAGGCTTCGGGCCTAAGGCGGTATGCCAACATCGAGGCTTCGTGCCTAAGGCGGTATGCCAACACCGAGGCTTCGTGCCTAAGGCGGTATGCCAACACCGAGGCTTCGTGCCTAAGGCGGTATGCCAACATCGAGGCTTCGTGCCTAAGGCGGTATGCCAACACCGAGGCTTCGTGCCTAAGGCGGTATGCCAACATCGAGGCTTCGTGCCTAGGCGGTATGCCAACACCGAGGCTTCGTGCCTAAGGCGGTATGCCAACACCGAGGCTTCGGGCCTAAGGCGGTATGCCAACATCGAGGCTTCGTGCCTAAGGCGGTATGCCAACATCGAGGCTTCGTGCCTAAGGCGGTATGCCAACACCGAGGCTTCGTGCCTAAGGCGGTATGCCAACATCGAGGCTTCGTGCCTAAGGCGGTATGCCAACATCGAGGCTTCAGGCCTAAGGCAACATGCCAACGCCGAGGCTCCAAGCCTAAGGCAACATGCCAACACCGAGGCTTCATGCCTAAGGCGACATGCCAACACCGAGGCTCCAAGCCTAAGGCGCCATGCCACCATTGAGGCTCTACGCCTAAGCCGCTAACTATCAAGGGTCAAAGAGCATCAACGTGCAAATAATCACCAAGAGACAAGGCAATCAAAGAAAAGCAAAGCGATCACATAGAAAAGTCATAGTAGTTACAACTCAAGTTCAAAAAGGAAAAAGGTTGAGACGTCTACAGGATCGGGACGACCGTAAGGTCAAGGGATCACGAGTGATGGGTCACCTCCGACCCATGGAGACATCATGTCCGCCTCGAGGAGGGGACGCAAAGCACCCCTCAGCGGGCAGCCTCCACCTCGACACGGAGCGCTCTCACCACAGCTACACCGGAGCGGCTGCAGAAACTCAGAGAACCCCAAGACAGAGAAGTCATAGTCGGGGTCACCTCGACACAAGCGGCTAAGTCCGGACCCCTCCCTCATAGGCGGGCTGAAGCTGCGCATCTGACGTGGCCGAGAACGCAGAGGATGCCGGAACTCAGCCACACTCGCTCACTGCGACGCCTTGACTCCACCTCATGCCTTCCCCTCAATGAATGAAGCTCCTCCTCCAAAGCCGTGAACCCTAGCCGAGCTCTCGCCGCACCAGCCAAGTCACACGCACTCCTCGGACACCTCTAGGAGCTTCCCGGACGCCACAGAAGTTCCCCGACACCCTCTGCGCGTCAGCCTCGGCCCTCTCACGGCATCGACCGACCCTGGAGCTCCCTCTCCATGTCACGCAAGGTGAGCGTGCATCTGCGCGTCACGAGAAGCGTGACCCTCCGGTCGAAGCACCGCCTCGCACACGGTGATGGACCTACAATCAACATGGCAAGCGATAAAATGAGGTAAAAATAAATGGAGCAATGGACATGAGGAGACAGTAAAGGAATAACTCACGAAGCCATGTCATGGTAGAGGGTCCGAGCAGACAAGCATCACTAAGCCTCTGCAAGGCCATCCTCGCGGTAGGGAGCCCGCCCCGTCCACCCACTCCCGCGACACGCCGGCCTCGGCCAAGGTCGAGCCCTCCAAGACGCCCAAGGTGATCACTGAGGGACTCACCAATGCGTGGAAGATCAATGCGTGCATCGCCGGAGGAACCCACACCTTTCCCCTTGGAAAGGGGCAATACGTGAAGATCCGAAGGAACAAGCAGAGGGGGACAGAGGCACGAGCCGGGACGCCATCGTCACCAGGAGAAGTACGGGGAAGGAGGACCCGCACGCCGAGCTCGTCACGCGGCATGTCCTCGGTCCACCCTTCCGCTTCGCTCCAACAACCACAAAGCGCAGAAGCACCACTAACATCGGTCACTCCAAGCAGATGGACCACCCCGAAGCTGCCTTCCTCCGCAGATTGCCACGAGCAAACCGAAATCCGGACGCTGTATCCACCTTTGATAGATCGACCAACCAATCAGATGACACATACATTCAAATACCAACATGCCAATCAAGTACAAAAGACAATGCTCTTACCAGGACTCGGCTTCCAGAGAGACAGGAAGGCCTCCGAGTCCAACTCCTGGACGTGGAACGGATCGCGACCCCAGGCACGGCTGAGGGAGTCACCCTCAAAATCACTCAGCTCAAGCCCCGATTGACCCTCTTGAGGTCAATAACTTCCCTAACATCCGTAGTGAGCATCGGGGACCGTGGCAAAAAGAAGCGATCCCTCCAATACTTCACGTTGCTAGTGATCCCCGTAAGAAGCTCCACAGAGGCATAGGGCCCCTTGAGCACGCGGCGGGCAAAGTGATAACATTCATGGTTCCCCTTCTTCAACGAGATAAAAGTGGGAGAACAGGGAACCGTGGCGTACGCCCTTGCGGGCGAAGAAGACATAAAAACCCAAGATCACCCTCCAAGAGTTGGGCAACACTTGCCGGGGTGAGGTGCCAATGCTCTAACACCAACTCGACAAAGCGAGGATAGGAAGGCGAAGGCCCCGGAGGAAAAATGAGCAGAGAGGCGAGATCTCCCCGCGCGATGAGAGAAAGCATACTCGCTAGGCCCAGGAGCACGCAACATGACCTCGGCAGAATATGAAACTCCTCACGGAGGGAAACCAAGTCGAGGATGACAAGATGCTAGCAACGGGCCTAACCTATCGCACGACGAGGCCGGTGGGGATGGCGCCCGAGGGTCGACGATCCCTACGGGGACCAGGAGACACTAGAGGGTCCCACTCGTCCATCAAGTATCACTAGGGGAGGGTATAGAGGAGGGAGTACCCACGAAGAAGCGATCCGGGGAACACTCCTCGAAGATCCAACCCCAGTGAAGCAGGCCAAGGTCACCCAGGAACGACATGAAGGACAAGAGGGGAACGAACTACTTACTCAAGAAAGCGATCTCCCGAACTCGGCAAGAAAAAGGAAAGGAATGTCACTGCAAGATATAAGCAGCAGATCCATCACATACAAGAAGAAGAACAGGAAGAAGAGCGAAGGTCCATCACACCCACACCGCGCCACCATAGGCGCGCATCACCGGCAAGGCGGGACACGGGCGCGGCCAGCGCGGCGCCAGGCGCAGCCTCACCGCGGCCACGCCCAGTGTGGCTTCACCGCGCCACGCCAGTGCGCGGCTCACCGCTGCCACGCCAGTGCGCGGCCTCACCGCGCCACGCCGCCGCAGCGCCGCTCACCGCGGCCACGCTCGCGGGCGCGGCCTCACGCGGCCACACCCGCCGGCGCGGCTCACTGCGGCCACGCCAAAGGCGCGGCCTCACCGCGGCCACACCCGCAAGCGGCCTCGAGGAGACACCCTACAAAAAAAAAAAAAAAAAAGAAGAGGGTGGGGATCGATTTACCTCGAAAAAAAGGTGACCGCGCGAAAGGACAAGCACACGGCGATGACGGCAGCCACACCAAGAGGCACAATCAAGGGATAGAGGTCACAAGAGCCAAGACACTCAAGCCCAAGCACCACTCAAGCTTCCCAAGCAAGCCAAGGCACCAAGGGCACCAAGAGAGCACAACCCAAACACAAGGGCCCAAAAGCAACAAAGTGTATACTAGTGGAGGTGACCCAAAAACAAACACATGGTGGGCACCAAAGAGAGGACAAAAGGCAAAAAGGGGGAATTAAAGGAGAAGGGGAGACAAAAAGTAAGAAAGAGAAATGAGAAGTGAAAGAAGAAGGGAGAGGAAGGAACATATACCCACAAAAACAAAAAGAAAAAGTGTAGGAGGTAAGGTTTGAACCCCTAACCTCTCCTACCTCATTAGTGGATTTACGGCAAACCCCACAGAAAGTTTATTCGCGGACCCCTCACTATGCAAAGACACCTACTACTGGGACATCCTATCCCAAGAGAGTGGGGGCAAATGATACATCCAATATTCACCGGTCAATCAACGATCGCCACGTGTCACGAGACCCGCCTCATAGCCAAGGGAACGAACGGGGTCCAGGGACCACCCAGCGCGGTCGGGCGCGGCCTCACCAGGCGCGGCCTCCTCACCGCGCGGCCTCCTCACTGCGCGCCTCAGCGCGGCCTCACCAGCGCGCCTCGGCGCGGCCTCACCAGCGCGGCCTCAGCGCGCCTCACCAGCGCGCCTCACCGGCGCGGCCTCAGCAGCCTCACCAGCGCGGCCTCGGCGCGCCTCACCAGCGCGCCTCACCAGCGCGGCCTCACCAGGCGTGGCCTCGGGTGCGGCCTCGGGCGCGGCCTCCTCACGACCTAACCCACGCGGCCTCACCTAGCCGCAGATCGTGGGCACTGTGGGGGCCACCCATCTACGACCCGATCGTATCACTAAGACTCATGTCACTACCAAGACTCGGACCTTAGAGGTCACGTCATCCAGACGGATTCAAGCACCAAGGGCGTTATCACCACACGCGGATATCTATCCACCAAGGATCCTGATGCCACCAGGACACTCCCTCCGCTGGGGAGATGGCCAATCGGATAGAGCCCAGTTACCAGGGCCTCTATCCACTCAACGGCACACTCGCCATCAAACTGGGACTCTCCACTCTGCCATACACCGCCATATGCTACTATAAAAGACAAAGGTACACAACCCCATAGAGGACATCTAAACTCATACTGAATAATCACTATTCATCCATTTGCGCCAGGAGATCTAACTTTGGCATCGGAGAGCCCTAGGCGGGACTACACCGGTTCTCTCTGATTGACCCCTTTGGTCCACTTGCAGGTGACGGCACTCGCAGGACCGCTCGACGATTTCTTGACGCAACAGTGTGGATGAGAGAAATAAGATAGAGAGAGTCGAGAGAGAGAATGAGAGTGAAAGGGACGTGTGGCGAGAGAGAGAGAGAGAGAGAGAGAGAGATTCTAGGAGATTGGGATTTTTTTTTATATTTTGTTTTGGAAAGAGATGGGAGAGATAGTGATTGGTGAGGGGTTCTAAAATAAGAGAATTTGGGAGAGAGATAAATGAGGAAAAAAAGGTAAAGAGAGCTCTTCATGTGAAGAAAGGAAAAGAGAGATTATGGGATGGAAAAAAGAGGGTCATGTGGAGGGAGATTAGAAAGCGGATGAGAGAGTCAGAAATCTTCTTTTTGAAAATATCTCTCCATCTTGGCCCCGGATGGACCCAATCTGAGAATTAAAGAGCCCGCTTGATAACCTTATGAGAAATAGTTTCTGATGTTTTTCCGTTCTGAGAAACGAAAAAACACCTAAAAATCGTTTGATAACGAAGTGTTTTTTGTGACTGATTTTGGAAACATAATTCAAAATTTATGCTCCCTATAAGACTTTTGACAGAACATGTTGGACATGCTCTGTCGTTTCTTGGCTGAAAATTGGAAAATTGTGCCTGATAAAAACTCCTATATTCGTTCACTATGCTCTTTTGTAAAATTGGAAAAATGTGCCAAACATATCCTTTTGTTAATTTAAAAAAAAAAGGATTTTGCTTGTTTCCAATAACAGGTTTACCAAGCGGGTCAAAAATGGTTTCTCAGCACAGAAAATGAAAAAACTGTTTTGCTATTTTTCAGCACATAATCAGAACAGAAACACCCGTAAGGTTATCAAGCGGGTACAAAGTTGCTCCAATTACTGTTCCGAACGATATGAGCCCAATATTGGATATCTTCTGAAAAATTTTCAATTTTTTGAAATTACGATTATGCCCTTGTGCTTGATTTTCCTTTGTTGCCTAAATTTTAGGTCATACTTCTAATTTAAAGTGAAATCTCTTCAATGCCATTGGGTCTTCAGTGAAACTTCTTCCCATCTCGCCCTTGATCACATGTGAGTTGATCCATGGGTAGACCAGTGCCTAGATTGCATCAAATCATTTCATTCAACATCCTTTATGCGCATGATCCTGTAACATCCTACAATCACAATTACATAGTAAAATGAAATTAATTAAACTAAAGATAAATTGGAACCGACAATTAAACAGAAATTCAGTGCATAATTACAGTCCGATCAACTAATTTTGTCAATGTATAACTTGAACTTAGATTATGATGCAACTAAATAATTTGAAAAACAACCATGTTTGGAACAGTATTATATGGAAAATTTCCCTAAGTAGAATCAGATTTCGCCCATCCATATGTGAACCCTTGCCACACCAGCATGTTATGATTCCATATCAGTCATATGAAGGGCTGATCACACATCGGTTACGAAAAAGAATTGGTGTGGGTTAATATGATCTTGGGTTCTCTTAGCTCATAAGCCAATTTATAGGGATAAGTTCTTTTAAAATTCGTATCATTGGTATAGAACAGTCAATTGTCGGTACCAACCCTTGCAACCCTTCACAGAAGGATAGACCGGATTTTAGAGTAGAAAGGGGATTCTAGTAGACAACTAGTTGTATCATCCAAGAATGCAAAATCGACTAGAATGCATACCAAACTCTGCCCGTAGTATTGCTACCAAACTCTGCCGTAGTATTGCTAGAGAATTCAAAATTATTGTAATGTGTTTCATTCTTTCCCACACTATCCGCATTCCAGTATATCTTTTGAATCTTGCTTTTGCAAAATTTCGAAACTTCGTCGAGATGCGATCGACATGGCGAATTATAAAGAAGTTTTCGCGAGGAGGATTGCCATGGCGATCGACCGGATTGGTGATTCAATTTATCTTCTTCTGCAAATTCCCCCCCCCCTTGTTTATGATCGTAACTGCGGAGGCTACTGAGAACGGTATTTCACATTTTTTCTTGCCTCTGAGTTCAGTCGTGGGATTTTGCAGTTCTTGGAGTTTCTGGCGGACTTGACAGTGTAGCTTTATGTATTTTATCGGCGGGTTGGAAGACTGATGCTCTAGTTGGAACTGACGCCACTGGTTGCATCCATAGGCTTCTGGCTATCTTCGTTGATCGTTGCGAGCAGAGAGTAAAGATGAGGCGAACTGTATCCGTGATAGGGTCTCCAAAATGGGTACCATTTTTCTTTCACTTTGGTATATGTCAACCGTTGTTTTAAGGTTTACATTTCCTGATTGGCTTTTGTCTGAGTTGATTACTTGCATGCATTTTGTATAGGATTCAGATGTGAGATTGCTCAATGTGATTGATCCGATGGTAGGCCAAAGCTGGGTCATTTGCAGGAACATGAGGTGATTCTTGTCGAATTAGTAACACCTGCTATAACTTCTTAGTATTTTCTGAATCCGAGTCTTTAAACTCATGATCATAGCTTAATATGAACATTTATGTTTTGTGGTATTTCTTAATAGGGTTTGTTTTGAAATACCAGGTATCAAATTCTGCAGAATGTCTGCCTCGATCAGATTCCAAATGTTAAATTCTTTCTTAATTTTCAGATGTATTTAGATCTGAAATATAAGCTGTTATTTCTGCTTGTCCGCGAACATGTTATTTTGTTGACCAACTCTGCTACAATTTGATAAATCAAGTTGTGACCATCATGGCTGTATGTACCTTTCTATTTGTAGATGTTTCATTTATGCTTAATTTATGTGATTTTGATACGTCTCTGGGAATAGATGGGTTTAGGATAATGGAAAGGGAGAATTTATGGGGGAAAGTGTTGGCTTTGCACACTACAAGAAAAGCGTCCAAATAAGGCACTTTAGGCGGACTATACGGTGGCGGTTACCAAGGACCGCCGCTATATGTAATGTATGGCCATGGTATTATAAGACGACACCAAATGTTAACATATAACCATAATTAATAATAACCGCTGTTGTAAATATAGCTGTGGTTTACAAAAACCACAACTATATGTACATATATAGCTGTGGTTATTAGTAACTGCGGCTGAATATCCGTGGCAGCTGATTTTGACTTGTGCCAATTTCATTTCATTGCAAGGAATGCCAATTGTGTAGCGCATACCCTGGCCTAGATGGCTTTGTCTTCAGCATGCAAGACAGAATGGCCAAATTCTACTCCTTGGCTTCATGAATTATGTGTAAATGAAGCATTGTGCTTTTCATACCCCCTTAATAAATGGAAGTCTCTTTACCCAAAAAAAAAAAAGAATATCCGAGCAACCCTCCCCCTTCTGCACCCCAATTTGTGAGAGCATATTTAGTTGTGGTTATACGGAACCTCGGTTATTTATATAGGTACATATGGCAGCAGTTTTTAATAAACTGTGGTCATTTATAGGTATATGGTGGCGGTTTATATAAACCGTGGCCATATAGCTATATCTGACTGTGGTTAATTGAAACCGTGGATCTATAATTTTATTTTACTACGGTTACTACTAACCATGGCCATTTCAGTGTACCTTTCCCATTATCATTCTCGCATAGAACTCTTTTTTCATTTCAGTAAGTACAAAGGGTCTTCTCATCCTTCCCGCAAAAACAAAACCTAGCTCTCAATCTAGGGTTGAACCTTGTTCAATCCCTCCTCATCGTTCCTACAAAAACAAAACCCTAGCACTCAATCTCTCTTTGATTTCTCCCTCTGAGAGAGATTCTTGCTCTCAACCTCTCTCCTATTTTTCTCTTTTTCTCAATCTCTCTGATCTCTCTCTCTCGCTTTCAATCTGAGCGCACACAAATCCCTTCTCATCGTTCCCACAAAAACAAAACCCTAGCTCTCAGTCTCTCTGATTTCTCTCTTGATCTCAATCTCTCTCTGGTTTCTCTCTCGCTTCAATCTCTCTATGATTTCTCCCTTTGAGAGAGATTCTCGCTCTCAATCTCTCTCTGATTTCTCCCTCAGTCTCAATCTCTCTCCGGTTTCTCTCTCGCTCTCAATCTCTCTTTGATTTCTCCCTTTGAGAGAGATTCTCGCTCTCAACCTCTCTCCTATTTTTCTTTTTTTCCCCTCAATCTCTCTCTGATCTCTCTTTCGCTCTATCTGAGCGCATACAAATACCTTCTCATCGTTCCCATAAAAACAAAACCCTAGCTCTCAATCTCTCTACGGTTTCTCTCTCACTCTCAATCTCTCTCCGATTTATCCCTCGCGCTCGATCTCTCTCCGGTTTCTCTCTCGCTCTCAATCTCTCTTTGATTTCTTCCTCTCAGAGAGATTCTCGCTCTCAGCCTGTCCTTTTTTTTTTTTAAATCTTTTTCTCAATCTCTCTCTATTTCTCCCTTTCGATCTGAGCGCACACAAATCCCTTCTCATCATTCCCACAAAAACAAAACCCTAGCTCTCAATCTCTCTAATTTCTTTCTCGCTCTCATTCTCTCTTGCTCTCAATCACTCCCTGATTTCTTCCTCTCAGAGAGATTCTCGCTCTCAATCTGTCTCTGTAATCTCTCTCGCTGGCCTGGAGAGTTTTGCAATACTGCTGAAGTTGGTGAGGTCCAGCAGTCCAGAGCAAGCTTTGAAGGATATCAAAGAGTTTCAAACGATATATAGGTATGAAACGTGATGTGTGTTGTAAACCTTCTTTGATCTAATTAGCTACTCCCGTTGTCCCTCAACAACTGTTCCCTTTGAAAAAGCTTGTTCAAAGTTTAATGGGTGACAGTTATAGTATTAAAAACAACATTACTTACCAATTTCTTCCAAACTTCACCACTGATTTTAAATCTCTTAGTAAATGAGTTGTGGTAATCAATACAAAGGGTAGGTAAAAGGTAAAACTAACACAAATATTGTTGTAAGACTATAAAGTAATTAATTAATTAGGTGGTGATATTAATCATGAAAATCTTTGTTGGATGACTATTGGATCTTCCATGGAAAATTGAGAAAGTGGGATATTGCAGAATGTATATTAGGAGCATTGTTTAATCAAATTGTTCAGAGTGGCAGAATCATATTCATCATTGTTCCACAATATTTTAATTATGCTGCTAGCTGCACACCCTTTTTGGTAATCTTAGATGTGCGTTCTTCTTTGTCACTTTGGCAAAAGAGTTCTCCACCTTTAATGGAGGCTCTTCTTGCTTTTGATTGTAATTCTGTTGTCTTTTACTGTAATCCACCTTTTTTCTAGGAATTTTTTTACTTATAATCAATTGAGCTATTAATATAGCTATCTCTGTAATGATATCGGGTAGCTGCTGATATGCTTATATAGACATATTTTATGGAGTCCTCACCTGTTCCACCCACACCCTTCCCCCTCTTTCTACTCTTTGTTTCTCAGGTTTTATCATACTATGTTACAATTGGAAGAGTTTTAGTGTCAGAAAATCCAGATTTGGAAGGATGATACAAAAGAAAAATATAAATTATATCTAAACAATAAAAGTTTTGACATTTTGGAGAAGTCTTGCTTAAGCAGCTGACATGGTTAACTCGCTTTCAACTCGGCCAGCTGGTCTATAAATTCATTAGACGAATGAGTTGACTTCTATAAATGAAGGCATTGTTAACACCACGATATAAATTTCAGTTAATAAAATCTATTAGTTATAAGATATATATGGCGTATACTCTGGAATCAACCTGCTTCTTGAACATGTTAATGGATATAAGAGGTTATTTGTTTCTAAGATATTGATTGTAGAGGCCTCTATTATATTTGTAAAATTAATCTGTATGAATTGAAATGAATGCCACTATGTCAGTGGGAATTTTCATCCTGATTTGACTGCTAAGTATGTTTCTCATACAGACCATAGGAGATCTGTACTTGGCAAATATGCATGCATTGATTGTTCAAGTGGCTGGATTTTTATTTATAAAACTCATTGCTATAATTGATCATGCATTGAAACTAAGTTAAAAATTATTAGTAAGAAGATATAAGAATTATTAGTTATACATTTATAGAATACGAAACCAATTTGCTTCATTAAATTTTATTAGATGTGAGCGATTGTTCCCTAATTATCTTACTGATTTTCATTTTCTTCCTTTGTTTATAATAAAATTTATTTTGACTATAGTTTAGTTTTATCAAATGTTCTATCAGCTAACTGTTTGAAGTCACAAGTTGAGAGGTCAGTAGAAGTTGTGTTTGTAATGTATGTTTTACTATCTCCTAATGCTGTCCTTCTTACTAAATTAATTCACAAAATCAAGCAGTACTCTTTCCAAAGTATGTCTTAATACCATCTTTGCTAGCAAATTAATAATAATAAGTGAAATCCTATTAAGATTAAATCATAATTTATGACTGATTGGGACCATGTAAGGTTCCAAGTGCTATCTGGTCTTGTTTACATAAAATTTTATAAAGTACTGCTGCATTGCTTTCAACAACATAGTAGAATTTTGATAGTCACATAAATGTTCAGGAGTTGATACTCATGGAATCCTTCTTTTCAGAACACTGATTGGGATGGTATTGTTGCTTTTCCCAGAAACTATTGTATTAATCACATTTTATAGTTTTTGGTTGTTTCATGATCTTTTCTCCTCTTTCTTGTTTTAGATATTTGGGAGGCAATCTTGCTCTTGGCAAAGAAGGCCCTCTTGCGCACACAGGTGTTTATATTGTGTCTCTGCTTGGACAAGTAAGGACATCCTGGTTGAAATTTTAATTGTATTATGGAACTTTGGGTACTTCTGTAAGTTGTTCCCCCCCCCCCCTTTTAATATCATGTTTTCACCTGAACATCGCGAAGGTATCATTTTTGACAAATAGAATCATGAAACATCAAAGAATAGAGCAATCGCACCTAGTGATATTGTCAATACAATTAATTGTTTTAACTGATATGTTACAATATGAAGTTTCAATTTCCTACTTCTACCCTCCTACTTTGTGCAGCTAACTGTCACTTGCTCGTGGAATAATTCATATGTATGATATTCTCATCTTAAAAGAAGTAAAGGTTATGTTTACCAACTGATAGGTACACTTCTTGGGGGGTGGGGGAGGGAGTTTGCTGAATTTTTGCTTTGTGGAGTCAGAAAATCTGTCTTTAATATGCAAGGTGATGAACAAGAAGTATTGGGGCCAGATGGATATCTTATCTAATTCTTTGACCATTGAATGGGTATGATGACATTTTCTCAGGAATTCTAGGGTTTCAACTACTTGACTGGGCAGTGGGACCATCAGACCATCTTCATTAACAGCTTAGGTAACAGAAAAAAGTATGTGCAACTAGATATTAATAAGGTTCTCTTACCTTCATTTGGAGAATCACGTGGCTTAATTCACCAGCATGGTTATTACATTCCTTTGTGATTTAGGATTTTCAATGGCATACTAATTTTCATTGCAGTTAGAAACCTTCTTTTTCTTGGTCTGAATCTGCTACGAATGTGAGTTTTGTGTTGCACATCAGGAAGCTCTTGGTGGGCTGATTCAACTTTATTGATTCTTTTATGTTTTTCATCATTTCCATAGCTTAGGACTAGTAGCAAGTATGGCTTTGAATAGAGTTGATTGGAGTAAAAGGATCCATGTAGCTGACCCCATTTAATTGGGATAAGGCTGAGTTGACTTGATATAACAGGATTGGTACTTATGGCGTAAGCAATCAAATACGCAGAATAGTTAGGTAGAACAGTAACCTTGTGAGTGAGAATTTTGTTGGTCTTACTTGTTCCCTTTGTGAGTGACCGAGGGAATTGTTGCTCATGTAATTGTTCTATTTGTTTCATTTAATGATATATATTTGTCTATCAGAAAAATAAAAAAAAAAGTTCAGGATTTCGTATGTGTTCAGTTACCCCTTCCCACATGACTTAGGATATGATATTGATTTAAGAACACTATTTTCCATTAAATACTGTATCTTTATATTTGGGAGTTCCAAACACCTCTTGAGGTCAATTAAACCTAAATTATGGAGTGCGTATTGATTGATCAAAGTTTACTTAAGGTTGAACACTCAACCTGAATTTCAATTATGAACGATATTTTCAATTTATTATTCTACTAGTACTCTTCCAACAGGTGGATATAATAAATCAATGGATCGGAGTTGGATTGGGCATGGGACCCTAGATATCGTGCAAGTGATACTTGCGTAGCCAGGGTAAACAATTTCCTTGAGTTTGCTCTTTCCAAAGGTGGGTAGGGGGGAAGATTATATGCCCGTGTATAGATGGCATTAATAAAATGTTAAGACACAGTATGAAGTGATGGAACATTTGGTAGTCATGGAATGATAAGAACTACACATTTTTGGGATTTCCATGGGGAAGTTGAATCTTCCGATACAACACCACCTGAAAACGTTGTGGTTGATGAAGAAGAAGACATAGATGTTGTTAACATGCATGACATAATTCACGATGTATTTGTTGGGCATGCATTTGAAGGAGTTGGGGCTAGTGCCACAAGTGGACACGGAGAGGGTATAGGAGATGAGGCTGGAAGTTTTATAGATTGAAGACACATTCTAAACTTGAATTGTATCCAGGGTGCAAGGATTTCTTGAAATTGACATTCACTATTACATTTTATCATATAAAGTGTTTATTTTAGTTGAGTAAAAAGTCTTTCTCTATGTTGTTGGATTTATTGAGGAGAGCTCTACCACAAGGTAATACTTTGCCGAAGTCTTTATAGGAAACGAAGAAAATAATTAGAGATTTAAGAGTCAATTACAACAACATTGATGCATGTCCCAACGATTGTATGTTATAATGGAAGGAGGCATCTAATGTTGAGTTTTGTCTCAAATGTGGCATGTCAAGGTATAAATCCAACAAGAAGGTTCCAGCAAAAATATTAAGCCACTTCCCTTTAATACCAAGGCTGCAAAGATTGTACATGTGATGCAGAGCTACAGCCCTACATCAACAACATTGATGCATGCCCCAACGATTGTATGTTGTAATGGAAGGTGGCATCTAATGTTGAGTTTTGTCTCAAATGTGGCACGTCAAGGTATAAATCCAACAAGAAGGTTCCAGCAAAAATATTAAGCCACTTCCCTTTAATACCAAGGCTGCAAAGATTATACATGTGATGCAGAGCTACAGCTCTACATCCGCAAGAAGAAGAATAAGAATAAGCTGTCCAAGTGATATATTCAGTAGTGTTAGGTGGATCCATACTTAGTTTATTTTTAAAGTGTTTCTTTATGTTTTGAGTGTTGTACCGGTCCAAACTGGTTCAACCTTGGTCTAGTTTAAGTGACTTGAGTCACCTTTAATTAAGTATGTAATTTTCTGTTTTTTTTGGGTCCACACCACACTCCCACGATTTAGAGTGGAGTATGATTTAGATAGGTCGGCCAGAGGTAATTTAGACCCCTAGGCTAATTATGTTTTAGGCTGTTAAGCCGTATTTAAGATCAACGAAATCGTGGAGCTCCTCATCTCCACTTTTATGAATTAAAACCTGCTGTTAGCAAGCTGCTCTTTCTCTCTTGAGAGTTTTTGCTTTGTGTTTGATCAAAGCAAGGTGGGATTGGTGTTTGATCCAATCGACACCTTGCGGTGTGAAGCCCGGGTGGTCCGAACAAGCTTTCTCCCAAGTATTCTGCTGCAAGGTTCAAATTTTCTTCAAGTTTCAGCTGCTGTCATCTCCCCCCTGCAATTCCAAGTAAGTTTGAAACCCCCCATCCCCATTCCTCTTCTTCTAAACCCTCTAAACAGCCAACCCTAACTTCCCCCCTTCTCAAATTAAAACCCAAAGCCCTAAACCCTTGACAGACCATTCCAGCCATCACCTTCCTCTCAAATTTGGATCGATTATCCTCCTCCCCAATTGGGAAACTCGATCTGAGTTTGGTCCCCAAACTCCCATTCAAACCCTAGAAAATCCTACCCCCATTAAAAGCCCAAAACCCTAGATTTCTGCCCAGCTATTTCCCTCCATCAGAATCTGCCCAAGCTTGGCTCGATTCTTCCCCTCATCATTAAGGAAACTTGAGCCAAGCCCCAGCCCAAAACGCCATCTCTAAACCCTAGGTCCCTTCACTTCCCTCTTTTTAAAAACCCAAAACCCTAACCTTAACCTACTGTCCTGTGAATTCCCTCATTCCCATTCACCCAAACATCACTAGACCTATATTGTTAGCCTTCCCCACACCTGCCTAACATTACCCATCATCAAACCCTAGCCTCACCCTAACCCTAGCCCTAATTTTGACCTAAAACCTATTTTTGCCCATTCAAACTGCCTGTTCACACCAGATCTTGAAGCCTTGGCTCCTAGCTGGTTCCTTTGCCACCTAGTACTACATTAAACGACTTCCCTTTAATACCAAGGCTGCAAAGATTATATATGTCATCAGTAATATCACCTGCTATGAGATGGCATAAAGAGCAGCGAATGGATGATGGGAAGATGCGTGATCCTGCAGACGCAGAAGCTTGGAAGCACATTGATAAATGACTTCCAACTTTCAGTGAAGATCCTCAAATGTTAGACTCGGGCTAGCAAGTGACTGATTTAATCAGTTTAGTACGATGACCATTACGCACAACACATGGCCTGTTGTTGCGGTGCCATATAACCTGCCACTATGGATGTGCATGAAACAAACATCATTTATGTTGACATTATTAAATTCAGGTCCTAAACAACTTGATAATGATATAGATGTGTATTTACAACCTCTGATTGATGAGTTGAAGTTATTGTGGGATAGCCGGTGTTGACACCTACAATTCATTGAAGAAAGTGTTATGGACCATTAATGACTTTCCCTCATATGTCAACCTATCAGGCTGTAGCACTAAAAGTGCATTTGCTTGTCCTTGGTGCAACAAATACAATGTGTCATTTTGGCTGAAACATGGTGGTAAGCATTATTACCTAGGTCATTATCGTTTCCTTGATAGGAGTCATAAATTCCGAAGGGATAAGAGATGGTTTAATGGTGATGTAGAGCTTAGGGAACCACCACCCTACAGGCACTGTTGTGATAGCACAATTGGAAAATGTTGAATTTCCTGCATTTAGTAAGGACGCTACCAAGAAGAATAATGGAAGCAAAAGGAAGAGAGTTGGAGGTCTACATGAAATACCACTTAATTGGAAGAAGAAAACTATATTTTTTGAGTTGTCTTATTAGAAAGATCATCTACTATGCCACAATCTAGACGTAATGCATATAGAAAAGAATGTGGGTGATAGCGTCTATCAGACATTGTTGGATTTGAAAGATAAAACAAAGGATAACACCAAAGCCCGTCTAAATTTGGTGGAAATGAACATCGGGCCGTCTCTACATTCACAGAGGATTAAGGGCAGCAACAAAATGGTTCTACCTCCTGCAAATCACACAATGTCTAAGGAAGAAGAAGAATTGTTCTACGAAGCTTTAGAGGGTTTGAAGATCCCTGAAGGTTGTGGAAATATATCACAATGTGTGAATGTGAAAGAGAGGAATATCTTAAGGTTGAAGAACCATGATTGCCGTGTCCTAATGCAACAATTCCTTCCTTTGACACTATGGGTAAATCCAACAAAGAATGTTTAGTTGATGTTGCTTTGGGTATGTAGGTTCTTACATGGTTTATGTACTACAGTTGGTACAACGAAAGATTTGAACAAACTTGAAGCACATATTTACTGTGCCATTTTTAGAGGATCTCCACACTTGCATTCTTTGATGTTATGGTTCATTTACCACGAGAGAATTTTTTAGGTGGACCAGTACATTATAGGTGGATGTATCCTTTTGAAAGGTTAGGATGTAGCCTTCATGCAAAATTTTTTATTTTCTGCTTTGAATTGCAAATTTTCTTTTGTGGATTATTCGATTAAACCATTGGGACGTCCTAAGATTTTTCGATTAGAACTAAATGTGAGAATTTAGGCTTTTTAGGTGGACCAGTACATTATAGGTGAATGTATCCTTTTGAAAGGTTAGGATGTAGCCTTCATGCAAAATTTTTTATTTTCTGCTTTGAATTGCAAATTTTCTTTTGTGGATTATTTGATTAAACCATTGGGACGTCCTAAGATTTTTCGATTAGAACTAAATGTGAAAATTTAGGCTCATTGATATGTGCTTTTCTATTACGATGCCATTAACACATATCGGGAGTAAGCGTCAAAATTAACTTTTCCTAATTCTTCATGTCAACTATTAGTTTATTCAACACAAGTATTCATTTGCCATAATATGATATCTCATAATGTAGTCGTCACAAGAAAGAGATTTGAGGAATTTAGGCCATAAAAATTGGGCCTACAGTAGGGATTGTTGCGTGCAGAAAAATTCCCAAAGTGGTTGTTCAGATGTCATGTAAGTAGTAATACGTTTTTTTCAGCTTGAGGTAATATAGAATTGCAATCTATTGTTAGTTTAATAACAACTACGCTGGAATTGTATAGGTGAACATGCTATGCCAAAGCGGAGAAGTAGTGCCTAATAGTGTTAAATGGTTGGCTCATGGACCCATTTGAGAAGCCAAAAAGTACAAGGGTTATCTATATATAACGGCATAAAGTGTCACACAAAGGATCGTGAAACCAATGGATGAACTGAAAAAAACGAGGTTTTAGTAACGGCAGTAACACCGAGTGTTTCTAGTTCTAAAGATACACAGCCCTGCGATGGAAATGTTCTACTATGGTGTGTTGAATGAAGTTGTTAAGTTAGAATATTATGCGGATTTGAGAACAGTTCTATTTCGATGTGATTGGGCTAATACACAAAGGGGGGTGGTTAAAGAGACCTTGGGTTTCCACGTGTGAACTTACGTCATTTGATGCATTCTGTTGCAAATGTAGTTGATGAACCATTTGTCTTCCCAAAACAAACAGAGCAAGTGTTTTATGTGTCAGATCCCTTAAACCATGGTTGTGTGGTGTTGTAAAAGCTGAACCATAGTTCAAGAACTCGTCGAGATCTCGGTAATATCTCTCTTTTTGAAAAAAGTGAGACAAGAGTTGAGGCGAAATGAAATATTACCCCAACTCGACCGAGATTTGGACTAAACTTACCTTTATAATGTACATATCTTGACCAAACAGTCGAGATCTCTCCAAAACTCGACTGTCTCGGTGAACTCGACAGAGAAGTGTGCATTTGACCTGATTTTTGAGGATTTTCGATGGTGGTTTATGATAGATATATATGTAATATGTTAAGATTGATGTATTGTATACTTTTACATTTGTAACGTTTATTTAAGTTGTTTTATATTAATTGTATGATTTGATTGCTTTCAATTACCAAATTATGTGTAGAATAGAGCCTATTAGTACGTCGTCGCCTACCATCCTAGGGTCCAAAGTGAAACTCCTATTTGGACATTGTATTTGCAAAATCTGATAGTGCCATTGTGTTTAAATGGCCTAAAATAGGCTGAGTACCAAGTTTCAGGCCCAAACTAGGTCTAAAACCCACCGAAACCACCTTTCGAGTTCCAAAAAAAAAAAAAAAAAACCAACTAGCCGAGATCTCGGCTCAACTCGGTTTTTTTGGCTGGGAGAAATCTATACCGAAACCGAGTTCTTGAACCTTGAGCTGAACTACGTGATATGTTTGATATTAACAATGATGTGGCTGAAGAACATATTCAACATATAGGCATCGGACAAGGGGGTGATGGTGATCTTAATATGACAAGAACAGACTTGGACGGAACACTAGTTGACACTCCTCTTGGAATTTTGATGAATGATATATAACATATGGAAGGAGGCATCTAATTGATGGTGTCGTGGTGTGCTGATCTTAATTTCTTGTAACTTTCAGGAGACATCCAATTGTTTTGTAAAGTGCCATATTGGGTTGGTTTTGGATTGTCCATTCTTAGGCCCAGAAAAGTCATTCTGAACCAAAACTTTATAGTACTTGGGTTGTCATATTGGAAAAATCAGTTCTCATACACCTTTTGGTTTTCATGATCTGTTAACTCATAAATATTTACAATTTAAACAATCATTGCTTTGCATTTTACGATATTCCACTGTACAAATAATACCCATCAAAGGTATCTTTGGAATATGCATAACTATTGCCACTGGCATTTTGATCAATGATATACAAAATACACATAAATATTCCGAAGATATGTTTGTGTATTACTTGATTTTATGTGTTACAGTTCACAATTAGCAAATATATATACTTACTGTTGAAGAAATACTGTTTCAATGCAGGTTTAGATAATGGATGGTATAACACCGCATTCTGAGGCGGGGCCTAGTACCTTGGGGACAAGCTCAGGTATTAACTTTAATTTCTTTTCTGATTTTGAAAAAATTATTATTGGTTTCGTTAGTGTAGTAAATTGGCACTAATGACTAATCTGGTCTAAGTTTTACCTGTAGGCCGCAGGGGGAAAAGAAGACGTACTCAATCCCTCAATACACAAGCCATTCCTCCTGGAGAGAAGATGGTGTTGAAAGTAAATCCACATAATCAGTTAGTTGAAGATTTCCCTACAAAATTCGCTTCTTATTTAGGCACCGTTGTTAGGAGTGGCACAATCTTGCCAGTCAACTACACAGATTGGAGATATGTGCCAGAAGAATGCAAAGAAGCCTGTTGGAGACATCTTCTGGTATGGTGATAGTGCATTAAGGAATTCAATATCTAAATCAACTTAAAAGTTTATTGTGGTTTCCGTTGTAGTTATTTTATGTCTATTTTGGTTTTTCCAATGTCTTGTAGCTAAAATATGTCATACCAGTAGAAGCTAAAGATTTTGTAAAAATGAAAATGGGGGTCAGGTGGCGGGCCTTCAAGCTCAAGTTGAGGGATGACACATTGAAGAAGTATGGAAATTTTGATGATTCACGTTGTGATGGTAAAGTTCCAGCAGATCAGTGGCCAGAACTCATATCTATATGGAAGTCTGAAAAAAAGAAGGTAATATTTTCTTCCTAAAACGCATTGATAAGTTGTAATTGTGACCCGACATATTTTAATGATGTTTTTCAATTTGGTAGGAAATTAGTAAGAAAAATAAAGAAAATAGACAAGCCCAGACTATGAGTCATTGTGCAGGGAGGAAGAGTTTTGCACAAATTGTAGAAGATGAGGTACGTTTTCATGCACAAGTATGCACATTTGATAATGATAGGGTACTTTTTTATTATGGTTTCGATCTAATACTAATAGTTGTTTGTTCAGAAAAAGAAGAATCCTGATAGTGCGGGGCCAACCAGGATGGATTTGTTTATTATCACCCGTAAGAAGAGAAGTGGAAAACCAGTAGATGTGCAATCAGGGCGAAAGATGGTAAGTGGTTATGTGTTATATACTTGTATCTTGATTACCGCAGGAGGTAAACAAGTATATTTATTTGCTAACTTGTTTTTTACATTGATTTGTAGGAACAACTCACTCAAAAGAAACTTGCGTTGCCCCCAGAATTGAGAGAAGATAGGGATTCCTTGGATGACATCTTTATAGACGTAGTAGGCAATGATTTCCATGGACGAGTGCGTTGTCTTGGGCAAGGTGTAAAGCCAAAGAAACTGAAGCTTACAAAAGCCAATGTTGAGTCCAGGCGCCAACTAAAAGAGTCCCAACAGAAGTTGAAGGCAGACTTACAACAACAAATGGCAGAACGAGAAAGTAAATTGAAAGAAGAGATGGAGCAAAAGATGGCAGAGGAGGTTGCAAGTATGCGGGCAAGTATGCAGGCAAGTATGGAGGCAACTATGCAAGCTGAAATACAGCGATTAACAGAAGCCTTTGCTAGAGGAAGCTCACAGGGTTCTGTTCAGTTGGGTAAGTTAGGAATCCATTAGTTTATTGGTATGTTTATTTTGTTACAACTTATATATGACTATTGTGATCGTTTGACCAGCTGATGATTGAGGCCAGTGCAGAAGCTACCTTGTTGTCTGCTAATCTTTTGGTACAGGTAAACATGCACATTGTTGATGTTCTGTTTACTTTCCAATGTTGTATTTAGGTTAAGTCATTTATGTGGTTGATCTTCTGTTTACCTATTCTAAGGTTGCTGTATTTGTTTTCCAACTTATATTTTTGTTTGTATGGATGTACTCCTGCCCTCCTATTACATAAGCATGGTTTTCTCCTTGCCGCTCTGCAATATTGAACTTTGTGTTTAGGTCACAGTCAGGACCTTGTTTATATCTGGGTATATGAATGTCGACATGCGATTATTGTTGCTGATGGGTAGCAGACATGTGATGAGAAATTAATCTTCATCTTATTCTGTATTGATCTTGATATGTATTTTGTATGCTGTCACCACGTGTCCTTAAGCTCCATAGATCATCCTCTCATCAATTTACTTATGCACTTTCATGAAGCCTTAATTTTTCTTTTGAGTTAACATTCCCTGAAAACGGACATGGTTGCTGCCTCTCCTGAGCAGCAGCCATGTGTCAAGGGTGTAACTTCAAATTCATGCTTTAGCAGTGGTTTCCAAGGTGTGATTTACTTTGATAGCAAATACGCTGCTGCTGTCACACTGAAATGTTTAGATCTAATTTTTATCTTCCATCTTTTTTTCTGCATTAATGGCGTGCTTGGCCGTTATCAGGTTTCGACTGCATGAATCTCGATTTTATCGTTTCTTAATCTTCATTTTTCTTGTCTTCATTTCCCACTGGATTGTTATTGCATGAGATCAACATTCTTTTCCTTTTGACCCACGTATTTCTTGTTTCTGATTTCGGTTAATGGGTTTCGGCACATGTTCCTTGTCCCTTTGCTACCCATGCTACACAATCTGTAGTCCACGTGCCTTTCATTTTCTATCTGAGCTCGAGTTCTGTTTCAAGCATCATTTGCGTCCTTAGTTGTCATTTTTGTGTGTGCCGTTCAGAGTGTCAGTAATTTTCTTCATATTAAGTTAGTGTTAATGGATTATACTGCTGGTTATATTATTTTTCCTGTAATTTCAGCGGTGGAACTCTATGGTTATAATAGAGTACAGTAACAGCAAGTTCAAATCATGCTCATGTTCCCATGTTGCTGTATTTAGGTTAATAAGTCATTCATGTGGTTGATGTTATGTTTAGAATAGAGTACGGTAACAGCATGTTCAAATCTCTTTCTTATGTTTCTATGTTCAGTTGCAGCTTTATCATATAATAATAATATGGTCATCTTAATGCAGCATCTTACAGTCGTATATGGACCTGTGGTGAGGGGTTTTGTTGTTTGGATGCATTCATTATGATATGTAGATATTTTACTATAGCTTCCGAAGATATTCAAACAAGTTTAAAGTTTGATTTTGAGTTTAAGTTCATTGCAACATTAGTACTTACTAGGCAATTGTTTCCATGTCTTTTTCACAGGGCCTTGAGATCATTGCTTGTATTTCTGCTTGAGCAGCCCGGACTGCTGAAGTATTTAGAGGGGCCAAGTTTGTGTGTTGTTAAGACTTAAATGTGAATTATTTTGGTCTTTGAATAGTACTGTGTGACTAATCTTCTGTGCTAAGACTTAAATTTGTTTCAGCATTATATGTTAAATTTGTAGAATGACTGTTTAAAGATTTTCAAGTTCGAAATTTCCAATAGAGTGTCTGTGGTGCATGCGTGTCTTGGCCTCTTGGGTGGGTGTGGTTTGAACCTTGGGAATGGTCTAATCACTATGATTGACTATCCCATTATGGCAATGGGAATTGTAATAGAAACATGATACAATTTTGCTCTCAATTGTCTCCGGTAGCTTAAATGAGCAGGTAGCATATTGGGTGAAATAAAGAAACAATTCAAAAAATAAATAAATAAATAAAGGAGAGAAAAGTTCTCTGTGGGAAGTGTAAAATGACTGCCCCGACCCTATGAAAGGCAGAAATCCCCCATGATGCTTCCATGCAGGAAGATATTAAAAAAAAGTAGAAAAATAGTAAATTGAAAATTTTACCATTTTCCTGTGGTTATTTGGACCCGACTCTTTACGTTTTTTTACTGCATTAGTGGACAGATACTACCAAAGCATAGTTGAATGGTGATGAAGCCTCATTTCTTTGTATTTAACCTTTTGCAGGAATTCTGTTATCAAGCTATAACGTGATAGATGTCATCCGACTTTTTAGATTCCTCTCCTTTATTTTCACCCAGTTGATTTTTTGCACCCTTGATTGTCCTTTTAGTTGTTTATGATATTTCATCGAAACAGTTATTGACTTTGCATCTTCCTTTGTGAAATTTCAGAGCCAAATTCTTCAATCATAAAATTTATTTGCACATAGGATATAAGAGGATGATGAACTAGAATTCCACAATGGATACTTTGCTATTTCATCCTTCTTTGGCCCTTAACCCAATGTTGTACCTACTCCTATAATCTTCTGTTGGCCTGTCTTTTCTAGGAATGATGAGTTATCAGAGCTAGAGCTTCTGAGTTCTCTTTGGGTCCATCAAGGGTGTACTTGGTGCATAAGGCTCTTGCCACTGTGGGGTCTGGAAAGGGTTATAATTTACGCAGCCTTACTCCTGCTTCGCGGAGAAGCTGTTTCTAAACTCAAACCCGCGACTACTAGTTCGCAAAGAAGCAACCTTACTGTTGCACCAAGGTCCGTCCCTCTCTTTGGGTCCATCAAGGATGACACTAAATTCAATCCCTCTCCTGCTACCCTATGCATCTCTCCCCCATCTTCCCTTCCTATTGCAAGTGTTTCTGGGAAGCCGGAAATCTGGACATGGTGTCAGTAAATTTTGTTTGGCTTCTTATCAAACTTGAAGGTTGAAGCTTGAAAGACAGACTTTTGAATTGCAGAGTTACCGCTTTAGAAGTAGGGAAACTTGAAAGAGCACAAACCTGGGTCTTGTATGCAGCTGGAGAGCCTACATTCTTCAAGGTTTGTGTCAAAGTGGAGATGGTACAGGAAAGCCTAGGCATGGTGACAGAGATTGGACAAGGGCATCTGTAAGGCATCACCGACTCAAAGCAGAGGCTGCGGGAGGAAGGAGAGGTTGGGTCAGTGGCTCACAGCAGGGTGAGGTGGGGTACACAGAAGAGGAACACATGAAAGGGGGGAGTTATGAGTGCACAACAAAGGAGCGCACGACAGGGCCAGCAGGGGTGAGGGGAGGTAGGGGCTCAACTGTGGCAGGGGATCACGGAGGTGTAATACCAGCCAGCGGAGCAGGTGTCCATATGGTCAAAAGCGTCTACAGGCTTCAATTTGTTCCCGACTAATAATATTTCAGGTCAAATACTGTGATTAAAAACTTTGTAACAGATCAGAGAGCATCTACCGGGCTTACTTTAGAAATAAAAAGCTGAAAACAAGAAAAGAAAAGAAAAAGCTCAAAACTGTACATATGGAACATTTTCAAAAACCTAATAAGACATTTCTTTCTCATTTATGTAGCCGTCAATCAAGAATAAGGAATGCAACTCAGCTGCAAACCGCTAAACAGTGCCAATACATTGTTCTGTGTTGTACAGCATAAATAGTTGAATACATCTTGTGCATGGCCGTTTGTACTAAAATGTGCTACGTTCAGATATGGACACGGCTCACATCTCGAAGTTCCTGGTAAAACAGATTGCATCCAATTTCCAACCATGGGACCAATCCCTTGCATTTACATAACCAAATGTACACCATATTTGATTTTTCTTATCTTTTTTTTTTTTTTATGTCTTTCTATAATACAACCTTGGAATTCTGAATCCACAAATTGATTTTCAACCATGCATCCCTTTGGAGAGCAAATACATGACCTGATTATGAAGATCTGTCTGATTTTCTACTCAAAGTAGATGTTTCTTGCTCTGAAGGTAGTGAAGGAACTTTACTCAGGAGCCACACCAAACCTACACCAATCAGAGCACCAGAGAGGTGTGCAATATGATTGACACTCTGGAGGGAATAGCCTCCCAAAAATTTCCCCGACAATCCCGTTGACGCTTGTGCTGCTTCCATCACCTATAAAAGGACCATATATACAATATTAATGTAGGTCAAACTCCTACACAGTCTTCAAAATCAACCCCCTGTTAAAACTGTGATAGGAAATCATAGGGGATGAGATAAGATATAAATCAGGATTCAAATCGTAATATCGCTAGATACATTAAGTTCTCTTTGGTATTAAGGATAAAATAGAACCACCCAATAGATTTAAATGAACTAAAAAAATAATTGTTACTAAAGTAATCAAGTTAAATGACCATCTGCATGGCCCCAAGTACCAATGTATAAAAACTAAGACAAAAATCAATCAAGGAAGTTGTTACCATAAGTCCATAACCTTTCCATTGATACCAAAATGTATAATATGGTCTTTCCATCCTACTCATCCTCTAGTCATCTTAATTCTTTAATTTTCTCCTTTTCTTACTTTTTTTTTCTAATCAAGGAATTTTGTCAGGGGTGAACCTCAAAGAGTCCATTACAATTTCAAAGGCCCCAAAAAGGAGCTACAGAGAATGTGGCAATCAGTACTCTAGAGCTGACCTACACTCCAAAAGAATGAATACAACAGTCATTCCTCCTGAAAAAGAAAAAACCCACAAAACTTTCACCCTAGTAGTAACATTAGGAAGCAAGCTGAACATGATTTTCAAAGGTATCTCTCACAAATACTCCATGTCAATGCATCCAGAATCGAAGTGTTGAAGTATCCCGATATATTCACTAATGGAACAACACTAAGATAGTGTAATATAAATAAAAACAGATGTAAAATGAAGGACAGAAGAAGCAGTAATCAATTTTATTACTCTTACATGGAACTCCATTCGATTTCAGACGTATCTGATCATTTATGTAAGCCACTGCATCTCATCATCTGCTTTTCCCCTTTATACGTGAAGGTTTCCCTAGTATTTTCTGTTATCAATGTAATTTCTTCCCTTTTACACTTTCAGAATGCCATGTGTGTCTAAGCTATGGTTTTTGAAACCATAAGTGTGTTTGCCCTTCATATTTTGCAGCATTGTACTAATGGATCATTTACGTTTACTGGTTTTTGAAACCATAAGTATGTTTGCCATAATATTTTGCAGCATTGTACTAAATGGATCATTGATGTCTACTGGAAGGGATATTGCTCACCTTCTCAACAACAAATTGGCCCAATATAAGTACTTCAAGTATTTTCCTCCAGTCCCAACTCATCTGTATAAATGTTATTAGTAGTTGAAAACCATTTCTTGATTCTTCTTATTGATGAGATTCTGAAGTGGAAATCAGTTACCTTAACAAGAACACTGATTGCAAAGAGTCCAAAAACAGCACCAGAGGCTCCAACTGAAACAGCATTCCTAGGAAGAACCAACCATGAAACAAGGTTTGCTCCAGCACCAGTTAGAATATAAGACAACCATAATGCAAAGTTTCCTTCCTCCTCTTCCACAAGCTTTCCTATGGGTGAAACAGGATAATACAAAATATTCTGAAATCTATACAATATAAATGGCATCTAAATAAAAGTGAAGGAAAAACAAAGGGGAGAAAAAGAAACTCACCAAAAATGTATAAGAAGAATAGGTTGCTTGAAAGGTGGTTCCTATAAAAATTTATTTGCAAGAATATGAAATAAAAAAAAATGCTCAATAATAAAGGTGTGTAGTCTTGCGACACAAAGACAACTGAAAAAAGATAAAAAAAAAAAAGTCATCCTATTGAATCGTAAACTGGTTTACTGTGTTGTTCGGGATTCAATTGGAATTATGCATCCACTAGCAGAGATGTCTCACCAATTAGCATGACAGAATGTCGCTGTCACAAACTGGTACCAGGTAGGCCAATTGTGGTACAAATATAGTGACTTAATTCCTCGAATCTGAAAAACAAATTATATATCATGTTGACAATTTGACATTCAGAAATACCATACCATATAATAAAATGTAGCATCAAAGGTAGACTAAAATATTCGATTTCCTCACATACATAATGGCCTGCTTAGATTGAAGGATCAGCCTGAGAGCATGGCCATGTCTAAGGCTACACATTTGAAAACCGTGAAATTGAACTTCGGCAGGGAGATAATTGTTTTCTAACTTGGTACATCATTTTGTTGGATTAAATTATATTGGAAACACTTAAAATAAGAACTTAGAAAATAAATCCACCCAACTACTCTCAAAAACCAAATTTCTGTAGTTGCAGGCTTGTCCAACTACCAAATATTTAGTGGGGAGAATCTCTCAGTACCTGAAACCAATGATCAGCTGCAAAAATTCCGATATTAAGGAGGAGGATCCAGAATACCCCATTGACATGCTTCGGTCTCTTCTTCTCTTCAGGCCTACTGATTTCCAGCTGTGATATCATATCTAATATAATTATTTATTAGTTCTCTGAAGGGTTGGGGGAGGGGGAGGTGCCTTCTTCAAACATAGGCGCAAAAAAGACAACATGAACTTGCAATATATAGTAAAGCTAATATCGTTTATTCAAAAACTATTTGGGGCCATCTTATGGGTTTCCACCAGTGAAGAATTCGAGAATCCCCCAGCAGGGTGATGTCAGACCTAGATGATTGTCTCATGTCTGTAATTAGAGCAGCTTAAGCGTTCTCATTCTAGTATTGTACAGACTCTTCATATAGTTTTATTTGGACCTAGCAAGGCATAAAAAGGAATTTCTTTTTAGTAGTTTCTCATTGATTCATTACAAATTCTTACTTCCAAGAAAGGAAAAGTACACATTATTGTGTTATTTCCTTGTTGTGGGGGCACAAACTATATCTTTTACCCTTAAGTATATCAAACTTAGTTAATGGCTGTAGAGTTTGCTGACTATAACTTCTAATAATTTATAACCAGATCCTCCTTAAGTAGAGTCAGTGTGTTCCTTTTGGTGCTCAATGCATGTTTTTTGATGATACAAACTTTAAATAACTCTGCTAGCCATATTCAAATCCTCAATTAACTCAACATCTTAATATGTCCTCATAATTCAACTCAATAAAGTCATCCCAATTCCAACTTACTGGTTCTTTCGCGTATAATTTAAAATCTTCAATGAAGAAACAATATTAGGTGCCTCAATAAGAAGGCAGGGATAATATTTTTGAATTGACTCATCCAACTAAAATCATAAAAGAGGAAAACAGATGGCACTAACAGACAACATGAAACACAACTCAGCAGAATTGAAGAGTTGCAGACTAATGGGTGAGGCATTGAACTCGGTTCTATGGTGAAGCCCCAAAGAGGCTCAGACTTTACTAAATTAGCAAGCTGGTATCATTAAAAATCCAACTTGAGTCACTTGACCAAAAATGCAGAAGCAAGCATATCATTTAGACGATGCTTCCAAATGTTTTGTGTGAGTATAACCAAAAAACAAACAACCTCGAAAAAAAAAAATCAAAACATAGTTGAAATGAAAAATTCAGCTTTGCTCTTAGCACTTCAGAGAGAACTACTTCATCCTATCATCCATAAGACAGAGGGTGTGAAATATGAAAAAAAGAAACACCCTGATCAAGCATAAGATGCTTTCTTGTCTAAAGTGACTGACACTCTAGACAAGAGAAAAATGCATTCAAACATTAATGTTGAGAGCTACCACTTATCTTTCCATTTACGAATTCTGAATTGGGTAATGGTGGCCCCTTCTTTCAAGAATTCTTTTAAGGACGATTTCTAGAATCAGATGTTATCTTAATTTTAGAGAAACAGAATCATGTTCAATCCAAAGAATGGAAAGAAACGAAGAAGAGGGGTACCTGAGTCTTTCATCCTGCAAACATGTCGAAGCCGAGTGGTGGAAAAAGGAAACAACCCGCCGCTGGAGAGCTTTGTGGAAACAATGGCATGAGAACGGGCAGGGATTCCGAAGCGAAGATTGAATGGGGAGTTGGTGGAGGTGGAGATCCTGGAGGAGATGGAATTGATAAATACTACTTTGGTTGAAGCAGCGTTCGGCGTGAGAAGCCGATTGATGTGTACCATTTCGCTCGCCTGGAACTGAAAGCGAAAACCAGAAATGGAAGAAGAGCGGAGGACCTCCGCTTCTAATCTATGGACTCTGGAGTCTAGAGGCCAAGACTAGAGTTTTAAACCCCGTTCCGATACTAGAGAAACCAGGAATGCTAGCAGCACGGCCCATAGCCCATCAAAGGTTGAACGGGCTTGCGATTTCTTAATTCCTTGTCACACACTAAAGTGGACGGTTATATCCTAGCCCAAGTTATATCTTTGAAACTTTAGCCCAACTAGGCACTTAAACTTGGATGGGTGAGGTGGGCCTTATGTTAGCCCAACTGTCTAAGCCAGGTGAGCATGCTACATTTAGATTTAGGGGATTGAGTGGATAGTATAATTAGCAATTTAGCATTCAAATTAAATGGTTAACTTTTGGGAACGAGTTTATCTTCACCGAAGATGAAGGAGGAATCCCATTACCATTGCCATTGGTCCGTCTGAGTGGAGTAGTGGACTAGGGATGGATCTAGATCTTCTACGGCGCGGGCTGCCCGTCCTGCCGTGCTGCACAGACACAAGGTGGCATGCATTGACCGCCTTACCCCTGCCCGAGCGCCTTGCCCGAGCAGGGGTAAGGCGGTCATTGTACGCGGCCCTGTGTCTGCGCAGCATAGGCAGGACAGGGCAGTCCGCCGTAGAAGATTTGTGTTGACTAGGGATGGATTTTTTTTTTTTTTTTTTTTAAACTTATACAATAGGGAGTGAGAGTTTATGATGACACAAGGCCTATCTTTTGGCATGTCAATATCCTTTTTGTGTGTCCCCTCCTCATGTTAAGTGTTGCATCCTATGTCTCTCGAGTGCAACCTTAATGCGCGATTTGTGATGTCAAATGATCGAGGTGACAATGTTTGGCTGGAGACTTTAGTCATGGCTGCCAATAAGCTATCTCAAGGCATCACGGTTTCTCTACCTCTTGTTGTCCTTGCCAGTATTTACAGTGTCTTTTCGCCATCTCCATATCTTCTCATCCTTCCGATTTAGACAATGCCCAGTTTCTTTTCACCACCTGGGCGTGTGCAATGCGCTTTGCCCCTGCGCCCAGATAGGAGCATGCAAAATGACCGCAGCACCCCTGAGATTTTCCACCTTTCCATGGGGGTGCAGTGGTCATTTTGCGTGCTCCTATGTCTGGGCACAGGGGCAGCATACTGCACACACCAAGATAACATTCTTTCTCCCTAATACAACTTACCATTGTTAGTTTTTTCTTCCATGGATGTTGTTGATGTATGAACTACCTTCAAGTCAGACATAAATCAAAGCTGTGTTTGGTATGCATTCTAGGTTGATTTTGCATTCTCGAATGATAAAAATAGTTGTTTTTATAGTCTGCGAATGCGAAATCGACCTAGAATACAACAGATTAACAGAATTTTAAGTTACAACAGATTTTGTCATCTAATTTAGTCGTCACTGTTCTTGACAATCAGACAAAAACTCCAACAGAAACATTCATAGTACAATCATCACACAAAGGAATATTACAGTAACTAGTACAATATTGATTCACTCACAGAGCTAGGGAGTGTGCCTCAATCCTCCCTGTTATTCTTACGGTTCAAGTTTACAAACCCACACAGCAAGCAAGCAAACAAACCTCTTAATCTAAATTCTCACAAACAAGAAATATTGAAACTCATACACAAACCAACCAAAATCAAGAACCTGCAACAATAGAAAACCCAAGATTTTTTTATTTTTTTTAGAGTGTCAAGCCTGAACCATGAAATTTTTGTTCTGTGATGTGGTCAAGCTGCTCTATCATTTCAGGTGTTAAGTAATTTGCGAAATCTCCAACTTTATTTCCCCTGAAGTAAGCACCATAAAGAGGAGGACCACTAGCAGCTTTATTCACATCCAAATTGCTTAAATTTTCGAAACTACAGAGCTTTATTATTTGATCAACCACACCTTCCTTCTCTTCCATTGAAGAGAAAGGATACCCCATAAAGTCACCCATTCTTTTGAAGTAAAAATTTGGTTGAGCCATAATGTCGTCGCACTTGAGGAAGAGTACATTTCCAGGCCTCTCTAAGCTTGCTTTCCAATACCCTAACACATGATCCCAAAATGGCCCAAATGCAGACTTCCCTTTACAAAACCATTGGAAGGCTTCTTCCAATTTCATAGGCTCCAAGGAAATATTAGACCTAAACTTGTTAACAAAATGCCACCAAGATAGGAAATTCTCCTTAGTATTGCGACAAATATAAATAATTCGCGCATGATCTGAATGTGTTATAGATTGCGGTAGCGATGTGTAAGGCATGTATGTGCCAAACAGTCTAGGTGAGGGAAGGATATCAAGGTTAGGAATTTGGTTACAGTTGAGATTGTTGTTATAAAGTATTACCTCCATTACTGGAACGAGATCATTGGAGTTGAATGTGAGCAAAGGGTGTTGTTGAGAGGAAGGAGGGTAGGATTTGCGATTCATGACAGAAAAGGCTAGTGATTTCAGCCAATTTGAGCCACAACTAGCAAGAAGAATGTCAGTGGGTTGAGCAGTGAAGTGATGTTGAACTGCTAAGGGTCCAACACCAACAAGATCAAAATTGTACCAAAAGCTTTGGTACTGGTAGACCGAGTTACCCAACCAACCTTCTAATGTGGGAAGTTTCGCAACAATCTCTTTGTACGTCTTGTAGTTTTTCTCATCTTCTTCCTCTGTTTCTCTGTTCTTGTGTACAAAACATATTTTGTAAGGAGCATTGTGAGCCATGAGTGAGAAAGTAAGAAGAGAAGATAGAAAAGAACTAAGGCCAAGTGAGCTTGGCGAAATAACGGTAGATATATTATATATAGTACTCTAATAACAACTCCATTAAAGGTGTTTCCTTTATTTAATAATAAAAAAAAAAGGTTTAGTCCTTTCAAAATTGAGCACAGATCAGATCCACGTACGTGGTCTGACTTTGGGACCTGATTCGCGCCCACATGGAATCCACTGCCCCCTCACGGAGGTCTCAAAGTTGGATCACATACGTAGATCTGATCTGTGCTCGATTTTGGAAGTCGGACCACATACGTAAGGTTGTGCATGGCAATGTTGCATTTAAAGAATATTGGCCTCCACTAGGTTACCTTTTAAAATCGTTCAAGTACTCTCTTAATTAGTTGTTCCATGGGGCAGTTGGGTTAAGGCTGATCCATAGTTAATTACTAGAAAAAGATTCTAGACTGCGTCTAGACATAGGACCACATGAAATGACCACCCCCATTTCTTGAAATGAAAAAAGCTCACCTTTGTTGATGCTCTTGCATGCATTTTCATTGGTCCTTGCAAATACTATTGAGTCATGTACTATGTATATACCAAATTGCCTTTAGATTGATCAGTAACTTTGCCACGTGCAAGAGTATTGATATGAAATTTTGATCGTTATATGTTTAGAAAATGTGGATTTTCCATGTGGAAAATTTTAGATCAAGGTTCAATGTATCATCTCATATGTAATCATATATATCCTCCCATGTATGTCAATGCACCTAACTGATGTACGTAGTCCTTGATTTTTTCAATACCTTGTTTTATACTTGAAAATTTTGAATGGGTCTGAAACTTGATAAATAAACATAGGACCTTGAGATCCATATATATACAAAAAAATGACAGTTATTATAGGACATTTTATTTTACTTTGGGGCGAGGGTATATTGAGCCCCCACTCCCACAAAAAATGATCTTTTGGTAGATAGGTTCAACTAAACATATACTATCTATGTTTATGTGGTTTTGGTAAGATATGTGCTATCTACCCCAAAATTCCTTGAGAATATTACTAAATCCAAGGATTAAAATCCTTTTCAATTCTTTCATCTTGTTGTGCCTTCCTTGTAGTTCAGGCCTAAGATCTCAACACGTGGAAGATGCTTCATCCAACGGTGCAAGCTTGATTGACCCTTTTTTTTTTTTTTCCTTCTTTCTTCTCGAGCTCGGCACTGTTGGATGTCGCATCTTCTATGTGTTGAGCTCTCAAGCGTGAACTACAAGGCATGACAAGATTAAGGCACTGCAAAAGAAGTTCCCCTCTCTCCATCGTCCCTTAAACTTTCAATAGGATTGGAAGTTAGAGAACTCCAATCCTATTGAACAATGAATAAACTCTTGTTTAACTATGTTCCTTATCTTTCTGCAATCCAGATATTCACAAGTAATACGATCTTGGCAGGTTTCGAATAAGCCTTCAGTCTTTTATACTCAAAAGAATTTTGCCTTTGTTTTGTCACAGTTGGTAGAAGTCACATCATCTTCTATTTCAGTTACAATTTACCAGTGAAGGAATTTGACATCTTAGTGATCGGTTGGGTTAACTATATTTCTAATACTTTGAGAGATATGTTGCTTATGGAAGAGTTCAGTCTCCTAAACAAGGTTAATTTTTCTTATTTATTTCTCCCATGGACTCTAATTTCAAATCTCAAATGCTGTAGGTTTTTTTGTCCCTTATGATCCAATCCTTGGAAAAAGAAGAGTTAAGCAATTTATGGATTAGTAATAATCCTTTACGATCTCATGTAACTCTTGATAGAAAGAAGCAAACAAAAAATTAAAAAATTCCATCCATTTCTTTTTATAAAATTATTGTCTCACTTTATTTTATGTTATTTTATATTATTTCTTTTGGTAATTAACTTCTTCCCATCAAATTTATCTACCTAAGTCTCTCCATCTCTCCCTCTTAGTTTCATTTTTGTTTTCTAGTTTCTTTTCCTAAATGCTTTCATGATTCAGAAAATTTTAGTAACTGAAGAGTTAAAAAAATGAAAGAAAAAAACCCCCAAAGGGAAAGCTTATAATGCCATAGGAATGGACAACTTATTAGAAGAGTTTTTTTTTTTTTTTTTTTTTTTTTTTTAACTCAATCTTCTCTTCGGCCCTTTCAAATTCCTCCCCTTTTTCCCCTTCCCTTCTCTTTCCAGATCCTCTACTGCCGAGCTGTTGCCCAGACACGGTACTGCGTGCAATGACTGCCTTACCCCCCACTCGGGCAAGGTATTTGGGCAGGGGTAAGGTGGACATTATGCACAACACCGTGTCTGGGCAGCACGATCCTGCCAAGCAGCTCGGTAGTAGAGGATCCAAATTGTCCCTTCTCCTATTTTGTCCTCCTCGATCTCTGAACCGGATGAAATGAAAAACGAGAACGTAGAATTAATGTAGAATAGGATGGAGAGCCCATTCCAGAATGAGGTGCATTCTCCGTCGCATTCTAAGATTCAAGAATGGAAACGCGTACCAAATGACATTTTCGTTGTCTTAGAATGCATTCTAGACATAAAACGCGTTCTGAGAATACATACCAAACACTGCCAAAAACTCCAACAGAAACATTCATTGTTCATACTTCATATAAGGAGGACCACCACCACCACCAAGATGACCAAACCAACCAAGAAATTTTTAGTGTCAAGCCCGAACCATGAAATTTTGGCTCTGTGATAGCGATCAATGCTGCTCTATCATCTTATTCATCTCAGGTGTTAAGTAATTTGGCGAAATCTCCAACCTTATTTAACCTGAAGTAGCTAGGCACCATAAGGAGGACCACCGGCCACCACCATGATGACTTGTTCCAGCTTTATTCACAGCAAGATTGCTTAAGTTTTCGAAACTGCACAGCTTTAATTATAATTATTATTTGATCAACCACACCTTCCTTCTCTTCTTCCATTGAAGAGAAGGGTCACCCCATAAAGTCACCCATTCTTGATCAACAATCTCTTCGTATTTCTTCTGGTTTTTTCTCATCTTCTTCCTCTTCTCTTCTTCTCTGTTCTTGTGTACAAAACATATTTTGTAAGGAGCTTCGTGAGCCATGAGTGGGAAAGTAAGAAGAGAAGATGAAAGAATTAAGGCCAAGTGACACTTGAGACAAGGACAGCCCGTTAGTTTGAAGGGGAGGTTAATTTATATTATAAGCCAGTTCGATGGCTTGGCGAAATAATGGTAGATAGACAGGGTGCAATTTTGGCCCTGTTGGCCTGAACCCACCCTGGCCCTGAGGATGGGTTAAGGCTGCAAATTTCTGACCCTAAGTTAGGGTCGGGCCGGGTTAGGCTTGAGGCCTCAGGCTTCAAGCCTAGCCCAGTCCGACCCAGCCCAACCCTATTTTAAGTTAAATTATAAAATATATATTGATATAATAATAATAATAAACTTTAAATGTTACAAACATTTGTCTGTATAATATATTTTAGGAAAAATTACACTGCCACCTCTTGAGGTTTGTATTAAATACAGAGCGACCCCCTGTGTTAAGTTATACTATAAAATATAAATTAATATAATATATATTTTATAAATTTTAAATGTTACATACATTTTGTTGTATAATATATTATAAATTAAGATAATAAGTGCTATAATATATTTTATTATAGTGTTATTATGTAAAATTGATCAATTTCTCCCCAACCCAATCCAACCCATGCATCTCACTCTTCCCCTTCCCCATGATTAGGGCCAATTAGGTTCAGCCCAGCCCGACCCTGAGGCGGGTCAAGGTTGGATTTTTCAGGCCCTGAGTCAGGATCGGGCTGGGCTTGGGCCTAGCTAAGGGGACTTAAGGTTGTGCTAGGGTTTTAAAAAGCCCGATCCAATCCTGAGGTGGGTCAAGATTAGATTTTTCAGACCCTGAGTCAAGGTTGGGCCAAGATTGGGTTTAGCTAAGGGGACTTAGGGTTGGGCTAGAATTTTAAAAAGCTCGGCCAACCCAACCTTATTGCAGTCCTAATAGATACCACTCTAGTAACAACTCCATTAAAGGTGTTTCCTATATCAAATGAAAAAGGGTTGAGCCCTTTCAAAACCTTTGACCAATCAGACCAAAACTAGAAACATTATTAAGAAGGTGTGCATTTTTTGTCACGTGTACATTCGTACAGCATCTTTGGTACATAATGGGATTTTTTTGTTTGGTAAGAGACATAATGGGATTTGATATTGGCGGTGGACGGTTGTCCATGGCAATGCTGCATTTACAAAACTAACAATTCTATGTTTTAACAAAATTATACAATATACAATTTAGGTTTACAAAACTAGCCAGTATAGTGTCTCACGGTCTCACCCTCCCTTAACTCTATTTTTTTTTTTTTTAATGCAAGTGTAATCATACAAACCACGAATCCGGATCCTCATGATGGCACACGTGGCCTCTGTTGTGCCGCAAGATGTGCACCACACACCCTGCAATACGGCAAATGATTTTTATACCACAAACCACACAGTAATCCCAAAAGGTCAACCGACTTATAGGACCGTGGAATGACGGATATACACAACACATACACACACCCGATGTGTACTAAACCCACGCACCCTGCGCACCTTGACCAGTCTCTGCCTTCCCCCAACTACAACCCTGCACGACCTCCACTAGGTTACCTTTTAAAATCGTTCAAGTCTCTTACTTGTTTCATGGGGCAGTTGGGTTAAGGCTGATTTTTTTTCGCTAAAAGGATAAGACTGATCCATATTTGCTTATCAGGATAAGATTCTAGTTTGCATCTAGACATAGGACTGTATGAAATGACCGCCCCATACCCTTAAATGAAAAATCTTACCCTTATTGATGCCCTTGCACATACTTTCATTGGCCCTCGCGCTTGTGCACCACACAGTCTAATTGTAATCTTCTGCCCTTAATTAATACTATTAAATCAAGTACTATATATATACAAAATTGCCTTTAGATCAATATCTTTGCCACGTGGAAGGGTATTGATATGAAATTTTGATCGTTATATGTTTAGAAAATGATGTGGATTTGCCAAGTGGAATATTTCAGATTAAGTTTCAATATATTATCTCATATGTAATCATATCTTCTCATGTATGTCCATCCACCTAACTGAGTAATCCTTGATTTTTTCAATACCTTGTTTTATACTTAGCAAACTTGAAGATATTTCACCGCTGTTAAATGGGAATGTTTAGGGGTGATTAAATATCCACCACTAAAAGTATGCAACATTTTGTGTTAATTGCATCTAATTCTTTTTTGGTAAGACTTTAGCAATGGCGGTTAATAACGGTTGCTAAAGGAGTGGTTTTTTTTTTCTAGTTATCCATTTAACAATGGAAGGTGGTTTAAAAAAAATACAATATAAATCTGAGCAATTCATTTATACATTGTTTTTAGGATCAAGTTTTCCTCCTCCCATGGTGACCTTTCATCGAGGGGCAGGAGAGTGCGGGAATGAGTATCTAAAGGGTATTTTGGAATACACTAAAACCCTAGGAGGGGTTTGTGAACCCTAGGATGGTGGGTGAACCATCAAAATTAGGAGAGTGCATAATAATGACTATACATGGATGCACATACACGAGATGTTTACCAGTACAAAAGAGGGTATTTGATTGAATTGCACTCTAAAATTTGACATGTGACTAATCCAGAAGAAGTCCTCTATCCATTGGTAGGAATGAACATATCAAATTTGTCCACGTAGCAGAACAAATGCCCCTTGTGATTTTAAAAAAAATAACATACCTCTACGACAATATTATTTCACCTTTTTTTCGCTTCAATCACCTCAAAGAAATCCTACCACACCACAACTAAATGAAAATTATGTAAAATTAAAATTCACAAGGATATATAGAATAACCCTAGTAGCTTAATAAATGGAACCACTAATCATGCATTGGGGTATGATTAAATAGAGTGAGATTTAGGGACAAAGCTTTCACAGAAAGATGCAAAAATATATCATTAAGAAACAGCTTTATTAATTAGTTTTTTTTTTCTTTTCCATTTGAAATTTGTTTGATACTTGGGTGACAAATCAAACAGTTATGATAATAAGTGAGAAGTGGAGACACAAGAACTATACACCCCCTAGTTAAATTAAATTAAAATTTTTTTTTTGGGGTAATCTAATAATATTCATAAAGGGATTTGGGAGTAGGTAGCACGTGCCTGATCAAACCATAGAAATGTAGATATGGGATTTGGGAGTAGATAGCACGTGCCTGATCAAAACCATAGAAATGTAGATAACACATTGTTAATTGAACCTATCTACCAAATGGTCCTTTTTCGCATGAGTGGGTACTCAATGTAGAGTCCGGTGAATCTTCATGTAAGTGAGCGTACGTGAACGATTCACAGTCATTCAGAATTTCAGATAGAATACCTAGGTATAGATAGTGTTTGCTCGTTGATTGAGGCAATGCTGGAGAGAGTCCCTTTATAGTTGGTTTTGCTTTTGGCAAGAGTATCACTGGTCGAATCCATTTAGGGTAAATTGCATGTCATTCCCTGGTTTTTGAAAATACTCAAATCACCCCCTGTATTAGACCCCAATATGATGTCAACCAGTTAAATAAATTTGAAGGGTAATAAATTTTTCTACAAAAAAAAAGAGTTAAATAAATTTAAATTCTTAAACTACCTTTGACATCCAAACATGGATTTTGAGGGGTAATATTATAAATTGAGCAAATTACATGCATCCTTCCTGGTGTTTGAAACAATAACAAAACACCCCCCGTAGTTTTACTTTTTACATATAATCCCCTGATGGCTGACGGTGCTAGTGAACTGTTAGTTATGAAAGTAAAAAGACATTTTTACCCTTTTATACCTTTAACTGAAATGATAAAATGGAAATACCATTTCTACCCTTTTTATATCCTCAAACCTAAAATCCCCAGATCTTCTTCTTGCTCCTCCTCCTGCAACTCCCGCCTGCGATTCAGTCACACCACCCATCCAAAATTCCTCTCATTTCAACCCTTTTTTACATCCTCAAACCTAAAATCCCCAAATTTTCTTCTTCCTCCTTCTCCTGCAACCCCCACCTGCGATTCAGAGTCACACCACCCATCCAAAATTCCTCTCGTTGCTCTGTAAGAACTTTTCCGGCGTCTGTTCAAATGCTCTCTCCGATGACCTCCGTCCCAGAAGCGTCGGCATCTGTTCAGAATCTGGTCAATTCTTCTTCTTCCCCCGTTCTAACCCTCTTCTCCCTTCCTATTTCTTTCTCTCAATTCTAGCCGAATCTTCATCCTTTGGAATAGACATGAAGATTATTATAGGGGTTGAATTTCTCTCAACAACACTAGAATCTGATTTTTGAATTTCTATTTTCAAATCTGGATATTAGCTTTAAACTTAATTTATTTCTGTTTTCCAATTCAGATCTTTCTACTAATTTCAGGAAAAATCTGAATTCCAATCTATCTCTCAATTCTCTCTATTTTGAATCGAATTCTGAATCTCGTTTCAGATTGGTATTCTATTGTTACCGCAACTTGCTGTCGGTCTCGATTCATTCTCTTTTCTAGTCTGATCATGGCATGTGTCACACTCACTGTTCTAAGATTTTGTTTTTAGAATCATATTCTCAATAGGAGTAGATCATAACTTCAGATCCAAATCAAATTTCGTGTAATTGACAAGTATCTGGCCTTGTTTGCAATTAGGAAGAATCAGTCTTCTTCTTCCTCCAACAAAACAGAACACGGTAGAGAGGCTGTTCTTGGGAAGGATACTTCTCCTCACCCAAGGCTCCAAATCAATTAAGGATTTAGGGTCAAGATATCAGATCCCAAACCTCTTGAATGCAACGGCTGCAACCAATAGCACATCCAATAATCGACAAAAAAATTAAGAAAATCTCTGAAACTGCTCTGGGCGGAATGAATATAACAGCCTTGAAGATGGATTCAAATCTCACAAACCAAACTTGGTTCAGGCTCAAATTTTGCAGGCTGGTTCACTTGATGATTGACGAACACTTCACAATTTTTCATGCCAAATGGGTTAATAACTGGGGAGTTTTAACAATGTTTCTCTGATCCAGTTGTAATGCAAATGGCAGGAACAAAGGGGAAGCAGTAGCAAGAATAATAAGAAAGAAAATGGATTAAAGAACAACACAACAATCAATTCTCTCTCAACTCTAAGCGAATCTTCATCCTTTGATCTCCCTTTTTTTTGGCTGTACAGAAAGAGTAGAGAAGAAAGAACCAAGAAGGCAAGAACGGACAAATGCAATAGAGATTAGAGAATCCATTTTTTCGATAACTTCTTTTTTTGGAGATTGCCGGAAATGATTTAGTTCTTTGCAGATCACCGCAGAAGAAAGAGACAGATGGAGGAAGATGACAATGGAAGGTTTTGGGGCAGAAGAGTTTGGGCTTACCCTATGAGCCATAAGGGTAAAATGGTCCATGGGAAAATTTTAAGGAAAATTTTAAGGGTAACATAGGGTTTTTGAAAAGTTTAACTACAACTAACGATTTTCACTTAACAGTAAAAGTTTATTTGTAAATCATCCACAAATCTAGGGGGTGCACGTAAATAGTAAAACTATGGGGTGTTCTGATATTGTTTTAAACTACAGGATGCATGTAATTTGCTCTTATAAATTTAATTATAATATTTTAAAACAAGGGTAAAATAATCATTTCACACTAATAACTAACAATAGATTAACACCGTTGTTGTAAAGGGGGGACAGATGAGTATTTTAAAAAAACCAAGGGGTGATTTAGGTTTAGTTTGAAAATCAAGGGGTCCATCTCTCTCTCTCTCTAACACATACACAGTGGAGAGTGGACTAGGGACCAGTCTCCTATGATGTGATTTGTGTCACGGCTGAGTGGCCTGTTCACATTTCACAATCACTAGAGTAACGTACAACATGGAACTGACGGGTTATATATGTCTATCAACGTCTACGTAAGTGAATTACTAAGGTTGCAACTTGCAAACAAATACGATTATAAGAAAGTTTATGAGGCTATTTCAGTTACTCCACATAAGCATGAATCTAATAAATCAAGTGGGGGCTTCCAATTCTTTATCGTCTACCATCAATGTCATAACAGCTTATCATATACTTTACCCAAAAAAAAAAAAAAAACAGCTTATCATATATAACTTATGGCAAAAGAATTGCCACGACATGCATGTTCTGATTTTACATTCTTCAACGGTGCATCTTTTCTAGTCATGTCTATTTTGGAAGATATTCTTCATATTTAGTCTTACTTTCAGTATTGTAATTTTTAGTTTGTTCCAAGGGAGCTTAATAACATAGCTGTCTTCTTGATAAGGAGGGTCATGTTCGTAACGTGTAGGACAGTTTGGCCTTTATCCGATCCATGGATTCAAGATCAACGTTTGGTTTCCATGAACTCCACATGTTCTTCTGAATAAATTTACTTTGAGTACTGTAATTTCAGTTTGTTCTAAGGGATCTTAACATCATAGCTGACTTCCTGACAAGGAGGGCCATGTTCGTAACATGTAGGACACTTTGGCCTTTATCCGATCCATGGATTCAAGATCAATGTTTGGTTTCCATGAGCTCCACATGTTCTTCTGAATAAATTTACTTTATATAAAAAAAAAAAAAAAAAAAAAAAAAAAAAGACATTGCTAAGAAGAAATGGTTAATTATTTTCAATCCTACTTTATGGAAAAAGCACATTTCTTGGTTACGTACAACCTGTCCAAACCAAGTCCCTTTGAAAATCACTGCCCTACTCCTCTACAAAATGAAAAATCAACCCTTGTTGATGCTCCTACGTATTCCCTCATTGGCCCCCATGCTGGTGCAAGCCAGGCAATTGGGAAGCGTTTCTACTTTTAATACTTCCAACTTCTAATATGAAGATCTCAAAGGACCCAAAGAGAATATTACTATAGGAGTATATGATATTTTCCTTATTTCTAAGAGTGGAAGAGGTTCTTTTTTGCCGCTTGGGAGAGGGCATGCTAGCGCCCTCTCTCTCTCTTCCTCACATTAAATGACTTTGTTGCCCTTTTATGTATGAAACCATTTAGTTGCATTTCATTGGTGCACTCATATATATTACTTCCCCAGAGAATTTTCTCTCTTTTAATAAAATTAAAGGAGAGGGTTTTCCATGCCATAAGAAATAATAATCTTTTTAATAAACTTAAGGGAGAGGGTTTCCCACGCATATGGAGAATCTCCCATGCCACACCAATAACGGCATAGAGATCGATTTTGTCAGTGGGGGCCTATATGGTTTGGAAGGAGAGAGTATATCAAGGATGTGAGAGAACATGGGAAAGATCCCACGCTGATGGGGTAAGAATCCTTTTCCTTGAATTGTTTCACTTTATTCAAGTCCGTTGTATGTTTGATCGTCATTCTCCCCTTTCGTGATATAATGCAATGCCACATTAAAAAATAACTCAGGTTCCGTTTGGTTGCAAGGGGAATTAAAGGGAAAGGAAGGGAAAATTTTCAAACCTAAAAAAAAAACTTTTGTTATCATTACCTCATGTGATTGTATAAACTACTTAAATTTCTTCCCATATCTAGTAAAGATACATTTTACATGCAATATTTATTTTACATTTTAAACCAAAGGGAAATGGATGCAAAGTAAAGTGAAGTTTAATAACCAAATATGGAATGATTTGGAATTAGATATATTGTCACATGGTGTCACATGGGGTAATGATTAAAAAAGTTCATTTTTGAAGTATGAAAATTTCACTTCGCTTCCCTTTAATTCTCCTTGCAACCAAACGGAGCCTCAGGGCACTTGCACATACCCTACACTCGTGTGTGTGTGTATGTGTAGAGAGAGAAAGAGAGAGAGAGAGAGATTCTCTAAACCGCAAGGGGGTGGTATGCTACCACCCTCTCTTTCCCTCTATCTCTCTTGTACCTCCTGCAACTCGACACCTCTACGACTCGTCTCATTGTGGTCCTCCCTCTCACTATGATTTCTTTCTCTCCGCATCATTCCTTTACAATTCTTACTAGCCAGGTATTTTGCACCTCATCACCATTGTCCTTCTCATTGCATCTCTCTCTCTCTCTCGCACAGGTAGGTTGGCTTTCCCTCCTCCTCCAAAGACCAAGATAGCTTCTAGAAGCATCGAGCACCTTTGGGAGGTTGCCAACAGTGCCTCCCCATGCTCACCATCTCCCTTTCTTCACCCTTTGCTACTGTTGATGGTCTTTGCCAACTACCCTCCTTGTCTCTCTCTCTCTCTCTCTGTCTCTCTGTCTCTATCTCTCCTCTCTCTCTCCTCTCTAGTCCCCCTTTAGCTATCCCTTCCTCTGGCTCTCCCACCCTCTGTCTCTATCTCTCCTCTCTCTCTCCTCTCTAGTCCCCCTTTAGCTATCCCTTCCTCTGGCTCTCCCACCCTCTGTCTCTATCTCTCCTCTCTCTCTCCTCCCTAGTCCCCCTCTAGCTATCCCTTCCTCTGGCTCTCCCACCCTCTGTCTCTATCTCCTCTCTCTCTCTCCTCTCTAGTCCCCCTTTAGCTATCCCTTCCTCTGGCTCTCTCACCCTCTGTCTCTATCTCTCCTCTCTAGTCCCCCTCTAGCTATCCCTTCCTCTGGCGCTGCCACCCTCTGTCTCTATCTCTCCTCTCTCTCCTCTCTAGTTCCACCCTCTGTCTCTCTCTCCTCTCTCTCTCCTCTCTAGTCCCCCTCTAGCTATCCCTTCCTTTGGCTCTCCCACCCTCTGTCTCTCTCTCTCCTCTCTAGTTCCCCTCTAGCTATCCCCTCCTCTGGCTCTCCCACCCCTCTCCCTCGGTTCTTCTTCTAGAATGTTCGTTGGATTTCTCTTTTCTAAATAGTGAGATGGCACTAAATGCCCATCATGCATATATATGGATCTGGTTAATTAGTCAATCCAAATCTAATCCATATTACGGCGTGTCGAATTAGATGAATCAGGACTGAGTAGGCAGTGTTTCCATTAAATTTCTTCGATCTGAAGACTGTTGTTGGATGTGGAAACTATTTTATAAAATGAATTGAATCAAAAAGTGGGTTCTACCAATGCCTTGGTAATTTAAGGACTTTCAAAAAAAAATGCAAAGATTGCAGTCAAGAGTATTAAAAAAAAACAATCAAATTAATTTTCTCTCCAGGTACATCTTTAGTAAAATGAAGGACTGCAGAGATCTTCACTTTGACTTGGAATGATGCATCATTGCATCTGATAGTACTATTGGAGAGTAATCCCAACAGGTTCTTTTAAGGAAAAGAACAGAAACCATTTATAATTACACAATTACACTACTAAAAAGAAAAAGAAAAAATTACTTGGACACCCCGCTAAAGTATGGTTTAATTACTTACTATCACTAACGTTTCAAACAATTACTTGACATCCCCTATGAAAACTGATGGTGTTAATCTATTATTATTGGTTGAATGAAAAATTCCATTTTACCTTTATCATCTATCCAATAGAAAACAGTGAAATTGACAGATTTACCTCCTCCTCCTTCTTCTTCTTGCAACCCCACCACCCCTACCTCCTAATGCATTGCATCTGCAACCCTAATTGATTTCAAACCCTAATCGATTTCAGAAAATTTATCTTTTCTTAAACAAATTTCAAATCAAAATAACCCAAACCTTTCATCGATTTTCAAATGAAGGGTTTGAATCTGAAAATCGATTAAGGGTTTAACTACCCTAATCTCACACTAGGAAGAGGAAACCATTTGACACAAACGCTATAAGCCCCAAATGGCTCAGGCACAGGATCATAAAGCAGAGTGAGGGTGATCTGATTTACTTTCCATATTTGGAGATTTGTTAGGTTATCTGAAAAAATTACCCACTTCTGTGTAGCATCCATAGTTTTCTAGTCCACACAAGGTTAGGAATTAAAATCAGGCTTATAGCACTTCAGTTTGTCCTACAAACAGATTCAAGGATTCAACCCTTCTCTCACATGTCATGTGTTAATTTCTCCACCTCCTTTAAAATCAGGGTTTCCTGTTTTTTTGTTAGGTGGAGACTAGGGATCTCAGTTTGTTGGTTCATCATCTGGAGTTAGCATAAATGGATCCAATGGCGGAAGAGCAATTAGACTACGGAGATGAAGAATATGATGGAGGTCAGAAGATGCAGTCTCAGGGCGGTGGAGCAATCTCTGCCCTCATAGAAGAGGAGCTGATCGGAGAGGATGATGAGTACGATGATCTCTACAATGATGTTAATGTCGGTGACGGATTTCTGCAGCTGCACCGCACCGAAACACCCATTTTAGGAGGTGCAGGGAGCGAACCACAAGGGACCAGGATCCTCTGCAGTACCGGCGGGACGGCAGTGCACATCCGATGGTACAGCAGAGGCCACATGGCACACATGGCCCACATGGTCTCTGCTGTGCCATCCGATGTGCACCACCGCCCCGCCATGTATTGCAGAAGCTCAAAAATCTGATGGCCTTCAAATCAAGGGTCGTTGAACAAGGTGGGTCGGAAGACATAAGCATTAAGCATCCCGAGAGTTGGGTTGGAGGGGAAAATCTAGGCTTTTGTTTTTTTTTGTGGTTGCAGAAAGGGGTAAATCTATCACTTCATTATACCTTAAAGGTAGTTTAGACATTACAAAAAAATTATCCGATGACATCATCATTAAACTAACGGACATGACCTACTTGAAAGAAATGGTAAATTGCAAAGGATGTTCAAGTAATTGTTTGAAATATTAGGAAGAATAAATAATTAGGCCAAGGGGTGTCCAAGTAATTTTTTCAAAAAATTAAAAAAGATAAATGTACAGACTTTTGATTTGATTTGTGGATCTCTTCTTTGTTGTTGGGCTTCCTCTTTTATAAGCAACCTAGTAGTTAGGGTGGTTCCTGTCAGCAACTGTTCCTATTCAAATTTGAAATTTGAATAATTCCCTGGGAACGGTTTGCAACCGTATTTGTTTAACCCGATTGTATGGCCCAATGATGACCGAAATAGGGGTATAAACAGGCTGATTCTGATCCAAATTGACTGACTACACGGATCCGATCTCAAGTCCTCGAACCATGTTCATGGGGTAGCTTTCAACACATTTAAAATTTTCCTTCAAAGACATCAGTTAAGGGAGGAAATTTTAATTTGAGTTGAGTTCCTCTACATGTACGTTCATGTGTCAACACCTGTCTCTTTTGTTTTCATTAATGTCCTTTTTCACCGTTAAAATTTTTATGAACAAAAATAAATATCTTTCGATTCCTTTCTTTTTCTTTTGACCTAGTTATCAGCTAACTTATCATTACGTTCATATATGAGGTCTGAAATAACTTTTACTGTTCCGAGTTATCCATCCAAGTACAATGATGGCTACTGGAAAAAAACTCGGTTTAGGTTAATGCACGAACAAGATTCGCAATCTTGGTATCGGTTGGATCGAATCAGATCGGGATCTCCCAAACTCAGGCAATTATGACGCTTGTGCTCTTGTTTTTTTTTTCTTTTTTTTTTGGCCTTTTAACACTTGTCCGCACAGCTGGATCGGATCGGATCGATCTTGACTAATACCGATCCAATCCGGCCAAAATCGGCCGATCCGATCCGAGATTACGAACTATGCAGCACGAAGATGAAATCACGTGTTAATTATCTCAAAGAGGAGAGGGAACGTGGAAAAAACCTGCAACTCTGCAAGTATTTGAAGTGAATGGTTAAAATCGTTTCCATTGGATGAGACCCACTTCGTTTCCATTTTGTATGACAAGGATTACTTATTCACGTGAAAGCTGCTTCTGGTTAGATTCAGGGCCGTGCCAGCTTCGATCGTAGAGGACGGTAGGTTATTCGACGAGCTCGGCGAAGAAAATCGCCGGCACATTTGCTGGAAACTCCCATATTTTGCTTCGGTTCTACGCGAAAAGAGTTGGGAGTGAGCAAAGCTCGAGCTTCTCTGTAATCTAGTGTGGGAAGTGGTAACATTTGCAATCTGATGGCTGAAAGTGGAGCAAGATGGGTACTGAGGTCGCTGGCAATGATTGGGATAAGCTTCTTTCTGGCTTCTGTGTTTGTTTCTGCAGACCGGGGCATTAGGTACAGAGGAACTGAAGAGGTTCTATCGGATTATCTTACGAAAGTTGAAAATTTCTTGTGGCAGTCGGATAAATTGGGTTACCAACATGTCTGGCCTGTAAGTCTCTAAATCTCTGCTACTTCCCGATAGGAACTCGTTTTTATCTCATTTCTTGTATCGTTTGATCATATTTCCCTGTTCTATTACTGGTAAGAAGCTGAATTTGTTATTGATTTTATTGACAGGATATGAAATTTGGATGGCAAATCGTTGTGGGTTCGATAATCGGATTCTTTGGAGCAGCGTTTGGGAGTGTAGGAGGTGTTGGTGGGGGCGGGATCTTCGTTCCCATGCTTACCCTAATTATTGGGTTTGACGCGAAATCGTCCACAGCAATATCAAAATGTAAGAGGAGACTTCTGTTCTTGATAGAAATTCTCTACTCAGTGTGTGTGTGTGTGTGTGTGTTTAATTTTTCTAAATCTATTGTACACGTTACAAATATTTCAAATACTTGTCTTCTGGAGAAGGGTAAAAGATGAAGGGAGGATCTCAGCAGAAGTCTTGTAAATTATTGGACAATCAGGAGCTTTGCAACTAACTCAAATTCAGAGGCCTTGTCTGAATTGGATAGATATACATTTTTTTTCCCTTGGAGAAAACTGTTTCTTTCTTCTTTTTTTGTTCAAAGTAACTGTTTCACTTTTCATGCACCAAAAATCTCATGGGCCTTGCATAAAAAAGAGTAAGCACTTTTAACTTGAGATGGATCTCAAATGATTTTGTGTCTGAACTTTATGAAGTACATGATTGAATTTTGGTATCTTGGGATGTGATGTGTTTCAAATATACACTGTTAAGCCATTATTTGATTTTAAACATAATTTTGACTAAGATTTCTCTAAAATTACTTCTAAAGACAAATGTACCACTAGAAGCAAAAACCCAGATACTTCTTTGGAAATATGAAGCTGCATTACTCTGTTAATCCACCCCGTGCGAGTACTGAGGATATGTGCTTGGCCAGGTATGATCATGGGTGGGGCTGCTTCAACTGTGTACTACAATCTTAAGCTAAAGCATCCAACTCTTGACATGCCCATCATTGACTATGATTTGGCACTGCTCTTCCAACCAATGCTCATGCTGGGGATCAGTATTGGAGTTGCTTTCAATGTGATCTTTGCTGACTGGATGGTCACCGTTCTGCTAATTGTTATCTTTCTAGGTAATAGTTACCTGAATTTCACATGTTCAAGCCATTAATTCAATTTCGAATGTGTCCTCAATTGGCTATGGTGGCCTGTAGGCACATCTACTAGGGCATTCTTCAAGGGTATTGAAACATGGAAAAAGGAAACTATAATGAAGGTAGTCCTTAATCACCAATTCTCATCGCAAAAATTGTTATATAATCTAATTCAACTTACTCTTCCCTTCCCCAAACTTTCTTGATTTTAATTTCAGGAGGCTGCTAAGCGCTTGGAGTCAAATGGTGAGTTGGACTACTCCATCTATCATGTCAGAGAACAGGGAGGATCCCTTATGCACTAACCTTGTTTGATTTCCTTGCAACTGAAGCATGTAAAGTTTCCTATATAATCAGAAACTGGCAATGAAGAAGTTGAATACAAGCCTCTACCTGGTGGCCCTAGCAATTCCACTCAAAAGGAGACCAAAGGATCTGGAGAACCAGAGGTGAGTATAATGTTTTGAGCTTTAATTCCCCTCGAGAGCATGGACTAACTTCTCTAACCATCCCAGGCTCCTATTCTTGAGAATATCTACTGGAAAGAACTTGGCCTTCTTTTTTTTGTCTGGATTGCATTTCTTGCTCTTCAAATCACCAAGGTTTGCTCTTTCTGATGTCTTTCTCATTTTCAAAAAGCAACACTTGGGCCGTGCTCATGCTTTTATTAATCCATCAGCTGACCAAAGCATAACCTTTGCCTTTGAACACAGAACTATACAACAACCTGTTCAATAGTGTATTGGGTTTTGAACTTATTACAGGTACTTCCTATTTCTTTGATTGGTTCCGAGTGGTCTGTGGTTTTCCCTTCATTGTTAGATACACTTGGATTGGACTTTCAGCCCCTCACTATTGTGCCACAAGATGCTACCTATATGATCTATTGGCTAAAGCTGCTGAAGCACTATATTCTCTTGAACTCGGATTTGAAACATGTCTTGCAGATCCCGGTTGCTGTGGGAGTGTCCTTGTATGAGGCAGTCAACCTTTACAATGGACGGAGAGTAATCGCCTCCAGGGGAGATGCAGTGACAAACTGGAAAGTGCATCAACTGATTCTTTATTGTTCATGCGGTGTACTGGCTGGCATAGTCGGTGGACTGCTCGGTCTAGGTGGAGGCTTTATTTTGGGTCCTCTTTTCTTGGAGTTAGGCGTACCTCCTCAGGTGGGTTGTGTGCACTATCCTTGGAATAAATATGATGTAATAGTTCAGTTATTATTTTGTTGCTTGCATTAGTTTAGTAAGAGATGCTTCTACTTTTGCATTATCAGCGCATACTGACTAAAATTGAAGGCAAAGTTCTCCTTCCCATCAACAAGATTTGTCATGCATTATGGAACATTTAACTCACTCAAGTAGTAAGGGTAAAAGCTTAGTTGAGTTGAACTGTGTGTATTGTGCTGCCTTCGTATTCTACCATCCTGTTCTTTGTGGTGGTAGCTTGGATCAAAGTACAGAGTGAAAATTGATAAAGTGCTTCTAATTGAGCATGGTTCCACTTGATTTGACCATCAATAACCTCATCATAAAGGGTATGGTGAGTCTCTAGCTCCGAGTTACTCACTCAACTGGTGCCATTATGCTGCCAGTCCTAAGCCCAGGTAAAGGTGGGTGGATGCATCAGGCTAGTAGCTGGGATTCAAAACTTTTAGCTAATCTCATCATGGTTCTTTGAAATTCTTTAAATGCTAGGATGTTACTGGAACAATGGAACAGCTGCTATGACACTAAGTTGAGTGGAATAGCGAAAGATTCATTAGTTGGCTACAATTAGTTGTGATGATGCTTGGTTGAGTTGATTGTATATACTGTCATGCAGAGAAAAGAAACTTTTGTGGACTAATAAACATTAAACTGTGGTGTTTTAACAGATGACCTGATTCCATGCTTGACCTTTTCTCAATTTGTATGCAGGTTTCAAGTGCTACGGCCTCCTTTGCCATGATTTTCTCCTCATCCATGTCAGTTGTAGAATATTACATTCTTAAGCGTTTCCCAGTTCCTTATGGTTAGTGAAATGGGTTGTCATTCCCTAGATCTTGTTTCTTTAGCTAGTCTGTTTTCTGAGAAACAGAGCAACACATTTGCATAATATTTTTGTTATTTACAATTAAAATTTATTTGACAGCTCTCTACTTTGTTGCCGTGGCAACAATTTCTGCCTTTGTTGGGCAATATGCTGTTAGAAAGATAATCTTTATCCTGGGAAGGGCGTCACTCATCATTTTCATTCTGGCTTTTATGATCTTCGTGAGCGCAATCTCACTAGGTGAGCATCAATTTGAAAAACAACTGGTCTCAATTCATTCTTTTCACTTTTGTTAATTTTTAGTTAAAAATTCTTGGCAAAATTGTTGGCTTCTTGCCTTTCACCAAGAGAACTATTTTTGAGTGCTAAAGGCTTTTATTTATTTTTTTTTTTCAATTAAACAGGTGGAGTTGGGATAGCAAATATGATTGAGAAGATTGAGAATAAGGATTACATGGGTTTTGAGAACCTCTGCGAATATTAATGCTTAGCATGGACCTTTTTCTTCCTTCCCTCGAAATTCTCTGATTTAATAATATTCATAGAAGTTATTCATATTTATAAGGCCTCAAGCCTTCTCATGCTTTAATACAAATCTTTGGATTGCTAGGATGAAAATAACTGTTGCTCATTTAATTGCAATTAAGAACCTCTAAATGGAGTATTGAAGACAGGATCAGAGAGCTAGCCAAAAAAGCTGAAAGTTTTTTAAAAGCTTAACTTAACACATGAGATTGGAGCATTAAGACTTTATTCTGTTTTGGGGTGTCAAGTTAGATGTTTTGCAGCAAGTGTTGTTTTTGAGTGATCTATTCTCTAACCAACATGTTTACTTACATATGTTTTGCTTCTTACCTTTTTAGGCTTTTAAGATAATGACATTCTTTAGTCCAAGGCCCTTGATATCTATGTTGGGAAGAGTGAAAGTGTTTTCTTAGAACTTCTAATTTATTGCATAATTGAGTCACCCACTTTCAGCAACATCCACTCCGATGGAACTGGATGACTAAAGTATATGACCCAAACGAAATGTAATTTAGTCAATCATCATGGCCTCTCTCTCTCTCTCTCTCCACAATTCCTGAGGATTGGAACCAGTGATCCTAATTTTGACCTATCTGGATTGGCTGATTCCTATACAGTAACCAGGGTTATGGTTTGCTGGGATCGATTTCTCCACTGATCTTGACTGATTCTGATCTAATCTCGACCTTGTGCATGAATTCCCCATAAAATTTAATGTAAGTTATGTGCCTAATGGGGTTTGAATTAGTGTATAGATACTAGATTTGGCCAACTTAATATGAGATACGTTAAAGGGTTTGATTTAACTCGCTCCATTGGGCTTCTGGAGCTTTTAACAAATCAATCAAATACCTAACATTTGATATTAGAGATGAAGCACCATGTCACGGATAGACACAAATTTTTTATCACTTCAGAGTGACGTCACCTTATACGACGATTTCTTGAACCTAATTTTTTAGAAAACCAAGGTCAAAACTATTCGATCCTCGACCAATCCATAATGATATCATATCTATTTTCAGGATAACCAATACCCAATTTATTTTCAGGATAACTTAAATATTATATAATTGAAGCATCTTCTCACCACTTAATTAATTAAACCTCCCAAATATTTCATCTCCAAAAGCAGCCGCACATCCTTCTTTATTCTCGTCTACAGTTAACAACTCATCCCTGAGAAATGAGAATAGAGAGAGGAGGGGTTGTTAACAGCAGATGAGAATAGAGAAAGTTAACAACGAGAGACATGTGTTTGGCCACATCAGCCATTTCCATTACGTTCAAACAAGAAACCAAGAAATACAGCTAATTAAGGAATACAGTTTTTAAGTAACTAAAAGATACAGTTAAGGGGAATATATATCTTGTTGATGTAAAGTAACAAAAGGAAAATATTGTTGTAAGCAACAACCAACCAATCAGAATCTTATCTCGAAGGGCAAGGCCCATGGGTATGCACAGCTTGAAACGTAGGTAAAAAGATAGATAGAGATCAAAGGATCCTTCAAGAGAGAGGCGTACGGAAGGCCTCCATAGTCCCATACACACCTTGTCAGTTATCGATCACTGACTGGTGATTATTCCAAACTTGTGGATGATGATATGGGTTAGGGGTAAATGGGACTCGTTTGTGGACCCAACTGGATCTTCTTCGGATCTTCTTCTTTATCATTCATGGTCCACCCGGTTCTCCGGGCCGAGGTTGCTTGCTATTTTGCACTGGTGCCTTAGAGAGGTGAGACACATGGTTTGTTCCAATTTTCACAAGAAATATTAAGTTTTTCTTCACCCATGAAAAGGGAAGAAAACAGTGACACTGTGATCTTGTGATTAGTTGAATCCAGATCCTCTCCAATGACATGTCATTTAACCATCAGAGTCGATCTCACACCATCCATGGGGTGTGGATCTGGATTCTGAATAGGCAACCCTTGTAATTAAACTAGATGACCATACCAAAAAAAAACTAATTATTTTGTATGGTTGCTCTAATGACACGTGATCTTGTGATTAGAGGGCCCTTGTGTCATCATTAACTTTCATCCCTATTGTACATGATGCAAAATATCCTTTCTATGAGGGTGAAGAGAATTTTTCACTAGATCACATGTCACCATACAAAATAAATTTTTTTTCTTTTGGGGGTGTTGGGGTCTGGGACAGGTTTCGTTGGTGACTCAAGTGGACAAACAATGGATCCTCAACCGATTGAGTTAGGGTTGTCAAAAATAAGAACAGACTAAATGTGCAAGTCAATGAAAACAGCAATTGATACGATTGGAAGAACTCACCCTCATAAACCGATCTACAAGGGGAGGGAACCCAATATTATATATTCCCACATCCAATCCCTTATGGGACCGATGTGGGACTATTGCACATAACAATGTACCGATCAAAACCAACCGTTTGGATTGATATTTTTTTTCGGGTAGAAGATAAAAATAATTTAAAAAAGCAAAATCAATAGGACCAACTTATAAAACCAATTGAAACCAACTGTTTGGATTGAAATCGGAAAAAACTGATAAAAATGATAATAAGAAAAGAGTAAGTGTTTACATTACTATAATTGTAATGTAAATTAAATAGGGTTTGTAGTTTCCTTAAGAGACATGGAAACTGGTATAATGCTAAATAATCTTAGGCTGATCACAGCTTCCAAGAGAAATAAAATAAATAAATTGATGAAAGAGAAGGGAAGAACACGAGCAACAAATATGTTAGGTTTGATTGTGAAGGACAATTAGAAAGTTTATCTCGTTCCTATGTAACAAAAGGGGAAAATTTCTCTAAGTCTTTGAGGTGAAAAAGTAGTTTAAATGGAGAAAGTATTGAAAGTCTTTCTGGAGAAATGCAGACCTACTTATACTTGTCTTCCCCCATTGGAGGGCATCCTCTAGTTTCTGTATATCTTTTTTTTTTTTTTTTTTGGGGGGGTGAGAAGGTAAGTGAAGATTCATAGCTAAGATTAATTAACCAAACCTTAATTTAAGGATCCAATCAAAGTAACTTGCTTAATCACCATATGAATCTTTCATGCCTTGATGGGATCGATTTGTCTCTACTCCATGGTCTTGGGCATGTGATGGGTTAGATTTGGCTTTGATATCAATTTGGCAGAAAATATAGGTGATCAATGAACCCTAGGCTAACAAGAGGTCTTAAGGGAAGTAAAAGAAAGGTCTAAATAGTTGAGATAGAAGGAGAATGTAGGTGTAACGAATTTTAGTTGTCTAGTTTAACAAGAGCACTTTACAACAGTTACCCATTAAGCCATCAAATATAATAATTATAAACAAATGATAGACCTACACACTCACTCACACTCACCCCCACCCCATGCTGCCCCCACACACACTCACACTCACACACCCCTTGCTGCCCCTACACACACTCACACACTCACACTCACCCCCACCCCATGCTGCCCCTATACACACTCACACACTCACACTCACCCCCACCCCATGCTGCCCCCCACACACACTCACACACTCACACTCACCCACCCCTTGCTGCCCCTACACACACTCACACACTCACACTCACCCCCACCCCATGCTGCCCCTATACACACTCACCCACCCCTTGCTGTCCCCACACACATTGACACCCTCACACTCACCCCCACTTTCATTTATGAACTGTTTTAATAGGCGATTTCTGTTGAAGGCACTGGAAAAACCATTCAAACAGACTACATCTTAAAGGTAAATATATTCAACAGTTTGAAATCATGCTTTTCTTTATTAATGCATAGCAGGATCACTGGTTTATGTGACTGTCTTGCATGTTAATATCATTCAGATTCTTGGTCTTGATATTTGTGCTGATTCAATGGTTGGAGATGCCATGAGAAGAGGTATTTCAGGTGGTCAAAAGAAGAGACTGACTACAGGTGGGGTGAATATTGAGGTGGATCAGATGATTAGAGCATATCATGTATTAAAAATGTGTATAGATTTATTTCTTGGAGGGGTTAAGTTGGATACTATTATTTTTTCCTTAAAAAAATACAATGTTTTTTTTTTAGGGGAAATGATTGTGGGTCCAATAAAAGCTCTTTTTATGGATGAAATATCAAATGGCCTGGACAGTTCTACAAACTTTCAGATTGTTTCTTGCCTTCAGCACTTGGTGCATCTAACAGATGCCACGAAATTGATCTCACCTCTTCAGCCTGCACCAGAGACCTATAATCTATTTGATGTCGTTATTTTGATGGCAGAAGGAAAGATTGTGTAATGTGTACCATGGTCCATGTAGTTATATTCTTGAATTCTTTGAATATTGTGGATTTCGGTGTCCAGAAAGAAAGGGAGCAGCTGATTTCCTTCAAGAGGTATGTGTTATAGGCTTCTAGCTACCTCCTACCTTATAACTCTCTTATTCTGTAACGTGATGCCACTTAAATTTCTAAATTTATTTTCAAATTCAGGTTGTCTCTAAAAAGGATCAGGCGCAGTACTGGTTCCTTAAGGAGAAAGATTACAGCTATGTATCCATTAGTGAAGGCTGAAACCAGAATTTACAGAAAATTTTTGTCTAATTCATGAAACAAAAGGAAGATACAGAGAGAGAGAGAAGAGAATAAGAAAATCACCTTAACCAAATGCCTTGCCTGACCCGGTCTTCACTGCCCACCTTAATCCACTTGGAAGAAAAACACAACAAAAATTATAATCAATAACTAGAAAACCTAAATTGGACAGAGAAGCATAAATTTTAAAAAAAAAAAAATATAGATCGGTGGTCTGAGCTAAGAGAAGAGGGAGAGAGAGAGAGTGAGACACAACAGAGAGCACAAGAGAACGAGAGAGAGAGAGAGAGAGAGAGCTTCTCAAAGTTAACCCACCTCACCCAACTTGTCCTTGAAGATAACAACTTTGAAGGATCCATTCCTCCAAGTCTAGGTCAACTGCCCTTACTGAAGACACTCTCCCTGGGCTGATTCCAGATTTTTTTGGACAGTTTCATAGTCTAACCTCTATTGACCTTTCAAATAACAAGCTCTCAGACCAGATACCCAGTTCCGTTTGTAACATGCCCAATCTCATGGACCTTTCTCTGAGCCATAACCAGCTCACAGGTAGAATCCCAGATCACATGGACCTTTCTCTTACCACCATTTCTCTGAGTGATAATCAGCTCACTGGTCAAATCCTATTTCCAGTTTCAAGGCTACAGAAACTTTGGCAACTTAACCTGTCAAGAAATGGGTTTTCAGATCCCTCACCACCAACCCTTCCAAATGGCATCCTATCTTTTACTGTCAATAGACTTACCCTACAACAAACTCCATTTAGCAAATGTTCCTGACTGGATTAGAAATAAACCCCCCACAGATGTGCACCTTGCTGGTTGTAACCTCAAAGGCCACTTACCAAACTTTCCAATGCCAGAATCTTTGGCATCAGTAGACCTCTCTGATAACCAAATTAATCACTCTCCCAGGCTACCAATCACAAATACAGGAAAAAAAAAAAAAAAAAAGTAATAAATATATCATGATAAAGGACTAATGAACATTTCATAAACCTACAAAAAAATGTCGAACAACCGTGAGATTCAGGCTAATCACAGAAGAAAGCCAAAATAGGGAATGCAATCAGTACAAACCATGAATTTTTTTTAAAAACTCTCACTATAATGCAACGATAGATAAGGGAGAGAGAGAAGAAATATGCCTAACCTGCGTTAATCCAAGATGTTCCTTCCAGTGGAGATTTTCAAATGAACTTCCTAGAACCTGAAATGGAGAAAAAAATTGGTTAGCAATCAATAATTCCAATTTTTTTAAAAAACACCCTAACTACAATGGAACGAGAACGATAAAGGGAGAGACAGAGAGATACAGAGAGAGAGAGACAGAGGCAAAGAAAACGAGAACGATTGAGAGAGAGAATGAGAGACTGTCTTCGCTTGAAGTTGCAGAGACTGTCTGCGCTTCCTTGGAGTTGCAGAGAAACAAAGAGAGAAAGAGAGAGAGAGAGTGTGTCGTGAAGAACCTGACCGTTGCAGAGATTGTCTTCGTCTTCGGTTCCTTGGAAAAGAAAACAAGAGAGATGGCTGAAGACGAGAGAAGATCGCTCCTCATTAGTGTTTTAGGATTCGCACGATAAATCGACCATTTGACCGCAGGGTAGACCAGAGAAGATAGATGGATTGACATGAGATTTCTGCAAAATCGCCGATCAGAGAGAGAAAGAGCAGGGAAGGGACTGCGGGAGAGAAATGGAGATCGCAGAAAGAGAGATAGAGAGACGTCCCACTCTCCCTAAGATTCCGGGAAGAGACTTTCGAGGGATTCAGCTACATAGGCGGTGATAGGATTTCAAATAATGACTTGCTGTCATCGGTTTTTCGATTAAACTGGGAGAAAACGTTCAACGACTGAGATTGCGCTAGGTGAAATCCATGGTCACTAGAAAAGAACGTCCTGTAAACTTATTTGACACGTACGTACCGCGACCTTTTTGCCAAAGTAAAATCAATAGGACCGATTGATAAGACCAATTGAAACCAACCGTTTGGATAAAAACCGGAAAAACAAATAACGAGACCGAACTGATAATAGACCAATAAAAAACCAACCGTTTGGATCGAAACCTGAAAAACTAAAAAAAATAATAATACAATTTAATAAGTCTACATTTTTTCCTTTCTAAAAAAGAAAAAAAAAAAAAAACAAGAACGAACTTGATAATAGACCGAAACCAACCCCTCATATATATATATATATATATATATACTAATAAATATGCACGTATGACCATGTATAGAGGCAGAAGAGATATTTGAGAGGGGAGAGTTGCTATACCAAATAATATTTTCTTCTCCCCGAAGGTTAGTCAAAATTATGGTTTTAAAGAAGAATTCTTCGTCCCGTAAGATTCAAAGGTCAAATTTGCAGCTTCCAAGTAAACTACCATGGAGTCTTACCCAACTGAAACTGGAGTGGCAATCAATCAAAAACCAATAAATTATGTATTAAAAAAATTCCTCCAAGTAAAATTGGTTTCTCAGATGTATGTGTTTGACAAGGAGGAAAATAAAAATAGCGAAAATATAAAATTTCCGGCATTGTTACTTGTAACTTCCAGATTACAAGAAGAAATAAAACTTGGTAAATTGTTCCAAAACAGTGTAAATACCATTTTGCTTTAAACAAGTAGCAAAACCCGTTCAACCCAAACATCAAACACACATTATTCTAATAGTTTAATAATCATCTAAACTATATATTAAAGCTAATCCTTCTTTATTTTTATCTTCTTGTTTTTGTTGTCTGCATATTCTTCCAAATCAATGATTTTGTTCTTTCCAACATCTTTTTTGATTTTTTCTGTAACAATTCTTTTTGATATTATAGTGCCATTATTTCTGCTGTCCATTTTGAAGTAGAAACAGTAAATCTTGGAATTAAAGCCATATATATTGCAGTCCATGAATTCGGATAAACTTGCATTCCCAATAAAAGAACCCAATTTACCAACATCTCAAGCACAAAATTCATCACTGTTTGATAGGTTAATCAAAATTGTCTAGTTCGTCTAATCTCGAATGGGTTCCCAATGATCTATTCCATACCTGAGTAGTTGAACGAGCAACCGTGTCTCTCAAATTGTAACTTCGTCTGCTCTTAGGCGACCACCGGCCTTGACCCATCCTGTTCATCCAGAAAAACTCCACGGTTTCAGAAGTCGAGATGAACCCATGATAAGGAAAGAATGAATCTTTTCATGGCCTATAAACCTTACCCGACAATAAAAAAGGAATAACCATCAATGTGCCATGATTGTACAGTGTCCGTCCAATCCTCAAACACAATCTCAACAAAAGCCCTGAAATCTGCAGCCATAACAGAAGTCTTAAGGTCGCATCTGCCGTCACCAGGATGTTTATCGGGAATGCTTCCAAAATTGAAGACGCCAGGGATCTTGTAGTAATCTGCTAGTTTCAATGGTATGTCTGCTGGAACGAAGGAGATACCAGTGACAGCATACCTCTGCTTGCCATTAACGATGTTTGCATTATTGGCAAGCTGTTCCATTGTTCTCAGTTTTTGATGGAATTGCCAACACCAGGACTGTGACCTGGATCTGTGGGACGGAAGTCATCAATCTCTACCACACTTCTACCCTCATGGGGGAAGGAGCTGGTAGAAGATTCACCAGCAGTAGCCATTGCTTTCAAGTTGTTCTTTCCATTTCCGGTTGCATTCCCAGCAGTTGTTTATCAAGTTTTCCAGTCTTTAAAAGCCTTCCTTCAACAGAGAGAATTTCATTGGAGAACATTAGTACAAGAAGAAAAACACAAGTAGCCATGATCTTGGTCTGTGCCATAATGAGAAGGATAAAGAAGAAAATGTCAGAGAGAGAGAGAGAGAGAGAGTTGAAAACAACTTGAGGTTAGAGGGAAGGGGTACTTCAACTGGAGCACTACATGGGATATTTATACTTGCTCAGGAAGAGGAATATTAATTATGAGGGTCCAAAGCATTTGGAAGATTCCTTAAAAAATAAATAATAAATATTAAATGTTGAAGTAGTTTTAGTACTGGAAGACCTTAATTTAGTGGCAGATATGACATGGGAATTGACTGTAGTGGACTTAAAGGGAAGGAGAGGGGGATGGGGAGGGGGAAGGGGTGGGGAGATAGCAGTCTCTGATTAAGTTGTAAATTTTATTTGAGCTGAAACTCTTAACTTGTAGACTGTAGCCAGCAAACTGAAACAATTAGACCTGATAAATTCAGGGTTAGAAAGAAGCTCAAAACCATTGTCTTAGTAGAAACCCTAAACATGAAGTCTCCCAATAATTCTTATGGATCTTTTGTTTCATGTTCCTGAATCACATATTGAGTTTGAATCAAATGAAGCAAAACCTCCACAGGTTGCAATCTCTCTCTCTCTCTCCTCCAACACAACACACATAGTTCCTACCTTCAGATTTCTTTTATTGGAAAAAGAAAAGGTAGAAGCACAGCAATACATAATAATGGGCCGCAAATGAAGGGATGATTTAGAATACTAAAACAATAAAAATAAAAAAATAAAAAAGAACCTATTTAACCATTCTCTTGCCTACACAATTACTGCCATATGGCATATCATAAAGGGTTGGAACTTTAATCAAACAGGTACACCCTAAGACACAACATGGATGGCTAAAAATACAATGAAAGATGTCAATATAAGAAAGAAATATAATTGAATTTGAAGCTGAATAAAAGAATATTAAAATTTCAAATAAAAATAATAAGGACCAAGTTTTCCTTCAGCTATGGTGAATGGGAATTCCTTCACCACGGTGGGTTCAGATGCGTGTGCCCGTGGGGGGGGTATCAGGAAGGTATTTTGAGAAACATTCTAAAACGCTAGTATGGTGTGGTGAATGTTCAGGTGCTGTGGAGGATAACTTTCTCCAAATAGTAAAATCCTTGAACATCTCCATCAGCTTTAGAAAAACCACATAACCCAAAAAAAAAAAAAAGGAGACAATTCAGGTCAACCTGGTTTGACCATCTGGTATGTATGTTCTGAATTTAAAACTAAGGTTAAAATTGCCACATTCACCTTTCCAGGTGGCACAACTTGTTGTACAAACCATAGATACCAATCTACTCTTGCAGATCATAAAATCTTTTGCTAAAATAAATATCAAAATATAGAAAATCTAAGAACTGTTAGTTTTTATTTTTTTGGTCAATAAGAGATTATATTATTAGGGGGAGGGTTATCTGAGTTACTGTAATGGACAATGGCTGTAGTTGTGAGAACTGGGTTGGTGAAACATGAAGAAACAGCAATGTAGTAATCCTGTACAGGCTGATCGGCAGCAACCAAAACAGAGTAAGACTGGCCCAGATGGATATCAAGGGAAGAGCAGGTGTTCTGAAGTGTGTGAGACCCTTCCACCTCTATCAGCTTCAACTTCTGTCCCTGAATTCTGAAGTTGATGGATGTGGTAAGACCCACATTTGAAATCCTGTATGTCTTACCTGCCCAATATATATAGAACAGTGAGACTAGACAGCCAAAACAACTTGGAATTTCTTTTGAGTGGCAGCTTGAGTTGCAGAAAATCATGATTTATGGTTTACCATGATCAACATTGAATGTGTATCCATTCCAACCACGGCCATTGATGAGAAGCCCATCAGCAAAGGCATACCATTCCCAGTGTCTAAGATTGCTTTCAAATCATGTTAATGACCAAGGTATAAAATCTCGCGAAATATCGGCGAAATATCGCCATATTTCGTGAATCTCGACATGACCGAGATACGAAACACTGCCGAAATATAAAAGTACAATATCTCGTCGATATATCGTGATATTTCGACGATATATCGTGGAACTCACGATATATCGCGAGATATTGTAAAGTGACAAATAGTGTCACATTCAAAGGCCTTATAAATTCCATATTTCGCAGCTCTTGGTCGATATTTCGACCGAGAGCTGCTGAAAATCAAATTTTCTCTCTTCTTCCTCATTTTTGCTTTTCTTCCTCCCTTCCAAGCCTCATCCAAGCATTGTTGAAGCTCCTTGTCGCGGGAAGACGTCGGAGGGTCATCTAAGCTCATCATCCAAGCCTATTTTCATTATTTAAGGTAAATTATATTTCTCTAAAACTATTTTTTTAAAAAAACTTTGTACAAATGTTGTTGGATGTTGATGATATTAATATATGTTAGACACCGGAGGCCGATCTACAGCCTCACGGTGTCGAAATTTTTCCCATATGTATTTTTTTTTTTTTTTCTGGTTTTAAAAATTCATTTTCCTACAACTAAAATAGGAAATAATTAGGGTAATATGACTTAGATGGTAATGAATTAAATATATGTTAGACACCAATGGCCGATCTACGGCTTCACAGTGTCGGATTTATTTTTCTGCTCTTAAATAATTATTTTAATTTTCGAAAATTAAGAAAAATATATAAAAAATTAAAAAACAGAAATAAATAAGGAAAAATATGAGTTTTAAGTTTAAAAATAAAGAAAAATATGAAAGTTATTTCTATATGTTTTGAGATGCATTACATGTATATTATGTTTACTAATTCATAGTTTTGTTGTGTTAGGTCAATACTTATATTAACATTATATATAAAAATTGGTTTTAATTATGTGAAAAATATAAGGGTTAGGGGAAAAATATTAAATAACTATACAAGTGTATTAGTAATCTAAAAGTGTCAATTGAAGTGCATCTACATTAAGTTTTTTAATTATTTGTGTTACTTACATTGCAAGTAAACAAGTATCATTATGGCGGATCGTGATAGACAACGTGCGGGGCAAGCAAAAGGTGGGGAAAGTAGTCAACAAAGGGGCGGAGGAACAAAGAGAACAGAGGGAACAAGAGAGACCAGCCAGCCAGCATAGGGGTGACATTGCATGGTTACATGGTACTCCCATTGATGGGGATAAGAGAAAATCTATATGTAATTATTGTCACTTGCAATTTATGGGAGGTGGGTCCAAAGACTTAAACAACATCTCGATTGGAGGATCTAAAGATGTTGTAGGTTGTCATATGGTCCCTACCAAGTAGCCAGGAGATTGGTGATAGTTTGAGGGGAAGAAAGAAGAGGAAGGTGACAAGCAAAGGATAAGAGAACAACTTGAGGATACGGTGAGGAGTTCGATGGGAGGAGGAAGACGATACAATGATGATGATGATGACTCCTCCTCCTCCTCCTCCTCCTCCTCGATGATGACATTGCGTGCACGATGACATACAAACAGCGAGAGGAGGCTAGGGATTTTAGGCGGACTGTTTCAAGAGTAGAGGAAGTTTTCAAGATGATCGCAGAGACAAAGAGTAGGGGGTAGTGGAGGAGTGGCGTTCGGAGGTCCTAGAACTTTGAATCCTTTTAAAAGATCACAAAGTGTGAGGGCAACCCCAACACCTCTACCGATACCAGTACCACCATCAACATCGATCCTAAATTGCATAAGAAGAAAGGAAGCGATCAACCGAATCAAAGGAGCATGGAAGGGGATGAAGGGATTGGTTAAAGAATCAATAGCTAAGTGGATGCTATACCATACCATCCCAGAAAACGCGCCTGGCCCCCATTATGATACCATGATAGATACCATTGCAGAGGTGGCCCGAGATTAAGGGCCCCACCCCATATGAGGTAATGAATGTTTATCTACCTCAACAAAAGAGTGAGATTGATGAGTACATTAGTGAGATGAGGAATATGTGGGAGACATATGGGGTGACTATAATGGCGGATGGATGGTGGGCCTACAAGAAAGTCCATCATCAATTTCATGGTTTATTGTGATGGGAGGACGGTGTTCCTCAAATGCGTGGATGCATCAAAGAGATAAAGGATGCAAAATATATTTACTGATTGTTAAAGGAAGTAGTGGAAAAGATGTGGGTATTGAGAATGTTGTCAGTTATAGCGACAATGGAAGTAACTTAGTGGCCGGTGAGAAGATGATGAACAATAGTAAATCTTGGCTCTTCGGACTCCTTGTGCAGCCCATTGCATTGACTTAATGCTAAAAGATATGGGAAAGTTAAAGTTGGTGAAGTCTGTGGTTGAAAGTGCAAGACAAGTCACCAACTTTGTATACAACCACTCCTATGCACTCAATCTATTGAGGGAAAAATGTGGGGGTGACTTGGTTAGGCCGGCATCACAAGATTTGCCACCAACTACATTGCCCTCAAAAGCATTGAGACAAAGAAGGCGGGCTGAGAAGCATGTTTGCTTCGAGGAGTGGTTTGAATGGAAGGGTTCCAAGCCGCAAATGGGAGGGAAGCACAAACAACGATGTCATCCGAGGACTTACGGACCAAACTAAGCAAAGTGGTGAAAGTTTTAGAGCCGGTAGTTAAAGTTCTACATGTTCCGACTCGCTCTGAAGGGCCCAACCATGCCAGTCTATATCTTTAAAAGACTTGATGAAAGATAGTGTCTATAGTGTGGGTCCTCGCGAGATGCAAACACTTCTTAGATATCATAAATGCTCATTTGGGAGAATCAACTTATGCATCTGCATAAGGTGGTGAGTAAATTTGTTTTATGTTTACTAATTCATAGTATTATTATTTACTAATTACCTATGCATTTGACAATACCTCTATTCTATATGTCATATTTCAGCATACTACTTGAACCCTAAGTATCAATATAACAATAGGCTTGGGTTGGAAACTCAACTTATTGATCTTTGAAACAAGTAGTGAAGAAGTTGGAGCGGATGGTGCACTCAAGCAATTTGCAACAATGAAGTGAGTTCATTTGGAAACTCAACTTATTGATGCTTTCAAATAAGTAGTGAAGAAGTACTTACTAATTTTCCACGTGGGTGTAGATCAAGGTATTTAGGGATGCATTGGGAAGTTTTGGACCGAGGGCTGCGATACAAGGCGTGAGCACGTGGTGATCTTTGGTAATTCTTTTAAGTTTTAAATTACATATGTATTGAAATTTGAAAGTTGACGAGTATATACAACATTTGACACATGTCTTTTTGTTGTAAACTTGTAATGCTTGAATGGTGGGTGTTGTATGGGGAATCGGTGAAAACTTAAGAAGAATAGCAATTAAAGTCCTTGCCCAAACATGTTCGCATCCTGGTTGTGAGAGGCGGAGTACCTTTGCGCTCATCCACTCCAAGAGGCGCAGCAGTTGGGGTCTCAACGTTTATCCGACATGGTGTATGTGCGCTCTGACTTGAGGCTGAAGCTGCAACACATACGCATGGGACATGAGAGACGAGGGCACCATTGATCTAGCCGACATCTTTCAAGTTGACTCGAGGCGATGAGGACCCTATTGTGGATTGGGTGAGGATAGAGGTGAGCCAGTGTTGGATGAGGAGGAGGTAGGCCCGACCCCATGATAACTTCGAGATTGGTGCGATGTGGGCGAGTATATGGGCGACGAGGTCGATACATGCGAGGAAGCCTCGCCCGTACCATTCCGACCCAGCTGGTGTGATATTCGCGATGATGAAGGTGGTCTAAGTCCTCAAATGATGATGATGGTGATGATGGTGATCTTTGGTGGTGGTGATGGTGATCTTGGTGGTGGTGATGTTGGTGGTGGTGATGATCTTTGGTGAAGAATATGACGGCATGCGAGGCGTTATGTGGTAGGCCGGGAGGCCGGGATACGGCACTGTGGGCCGCTCCGATTCGGCTGGAGAGCAGTTTGATCATGCCGCACAAGATACGGACCACGAACACGTGCCCCGCCCCCCCTCGAGAGGCCCCTACGTACATCCCTGACGAGGAAGCGTGAGGGTCGGCAAAACCGATTCTGACATCGCATGGACATTGATAACCTATCTAGCTCTGTTGGTGGTTTGAGTATGGGTGATAGGGAGGGAGGAGCGGCTGGACATTGGCGTGCCCCATCTTTTAGCCGCATACGCTCCATTGGCATCGGATTATAGTGCATCAGCAACCTTACGGTGGATATGGATATGGATCATCATCATATGGGCGATTTAGTAGGGTAGGGGACTATGACTACAGTCCAGTCCCGAGGGACATCTTTGGATCATCTTTTGTAGATAACATCTTTGCATACCTAGCGGACCTAGCTACCAACCTCACCACCATACATGCAGCCAATGCCATCGCCTCTTGTGCCGGCGCCAACATCATATCACGTGGATCATCTTCTTCACATTGGATCGATTGGTAACCCTAGTTTATATCCTAGGATAGGTTACTTACGATATGTTGATGATTCCATTTACGTGACACTTGTGGATGACTACACTCGTTTCTTCTCCGATTCTATACCGTGGTCCACATATGTCCTTCAAAGAGAGCAATGGACGTCGACTCCGGCGAGGCATGAGTGGGATTGATCAGGGAGGCACAAGAACTACTATTAGCAGTTTAGCACTTGTAATTTGTAACTTAAGTTGTGATTTCATTAATCTATGTGTATTTAACTATTTATACATTAGGGTCGGCGACCATGTATGTCAATCAAGGGTGCAAGCCCAAAACACCAATTTGAATTCACATTTTTACAATTTTATGGTTTAAATGTGTTTATTAAGCTTAAATAAGGCTGTCCATGAAGTTTCAGGCCTAAATATGGCCAAATACCCCAAGATGGACCCCGAAATATTGCAGAAAAAATGCAATATTTCGGGAATATTTCGCGATATCTCGGATATTTCGGATATCTCGGTAGGCCCGAGATACCGATATATCGCGAGATATAGTACCTTGTTAATGACACGAAAGCTTATATCAGTATTTAGGAAAAGAAAACAATCCAAAGCAGAATCAACAAGGGATCAGAATGAATCAGCAAGAATTGGGATCGAGCTTGGCCAATTAGACGGATTCGATTCGAATATCTCAATGGATTTCTCTCTTTTGTACTAAAACCAGTAACTATAAGTGTTATGATTCTTTAGAAGAACCCAATTATACTGTTACTTACTCTGGTTTTTCTTGAACCAGTCACCAGCCAGAACTGTATGCTCTCCAGCTGGGTTAGGAAAAGGAACAGGAATTCTTGGGCGGCTAAAGATCTTGATTCCACCAAACCCTCCTGGTGCCTTGTGGAATACAAGTGAAGGGAAGTAGAAGAAGCTGCCTATTTGATCCTTAGCCTGGAGAATATAAATGAAGTTTTTCTCAGGGGGAATAGGACAATTGGTGCCATAGACTCCATCCTGCCTGAGTTCCTGGTCAAGTATAGTATCACAGAGAAAAACTTAGGCCACGTTTGGCTAGAGTGAAATCAAATAATTCATTCAAAAAATGAATTGAAGTGAAATGAAAGAAAGAAAAAAAGAATGGTTGTTTGCAAGGAAGTACAGTTAGATGCAAATGACCATTTTTAATTTTCACATGGAATTAAAATTTTTTTTTTCCTTGTGGCATTTCGGGGAAAATAATAAGATCTTTAGATAAAATATTAACTCACGAGCTACCATATTGAATTGTGGGTCCATGTCCGAAACGCTAAGTAATCTCAGGGTCGGCATTCTCGGTGGGAAGCATGGTCCCTACTTATGCAGGGCCCAATGAGAGCACAGGTCTGGGCATGGTGGTACACCGAAAACTTTCTTCCATGGTCTTAGAATTGGTGTTCTTAGGGTAAAAGATTTGCATAACGTCAATTTAATTTCAAAATTGTTTGCAAGCACCACTCATAAGACTCAGATTACTATAGCACTACCCTGTAAAATGTCTCATGTATCCTTTATTTTTAGTGTTTTTCCATAAAACCCCTCCTCTAAGACATAAAACTGCACACCCTCCGTGTAGGAAACCCTCTGCCGTGTTCTTTATCACTATAGCCACGTGGGTGCATGTGTAAAGCTGAATATAATCACTCCCCCCACTGGTTCCTAAAGGGATGCCATGACAGAACTGTCAATGTCTCTAAATTTTGGTCTATTCTGGACTAAGTACTGATGGAAATGTTAGATGTGCCATTCTCACATGAATCCTCCAGATTGTCTTGGATAGGCCTCACCTAGTCTTGGAAAAGTCTTGACATTTCTCGGTTCCTAGATGGTTCATAAAATGGACATAACCTTGAAGAACACTTCTCTAGGGGAATTGTGATTGAAGACTAATGAATAAGGGGAAGGTGAAAAGTATAGTATTGAATTAATGGAGCTAGATTGAATGAATGTATAACATGATATAGTCATGACCCTAGGCAGTTGGAATAAGACTAAAACTCAAGTTCATGACCATGCTCTTGGTTAGGCTTAGACGTACATAGCGGCCTTCAGCCTTGAATAAGCTACCTGCTAGGCCAATGATACCTGCATTTCTGAGGAAAGCAAGGCAGCCTAGGTCTTCTTCCTTCTCACATTTCAACCATGCATAAGCTGTCATATGTGATATCTGCAACTTAGAATGCTACCACTTATAGAAAAAGACAATTAAAGAAATTAAAGATGCACTTACTTTGCTTGAAGTTTCATATTAGTCTTCATGAATAGATGTTGCAGAATCACTGAATCTGCAAAACAAAATTAAATATCAATGATATTGTATGCACTTACTTTGTAATTAAATACCTCCTTCTCTATTGGTCAATCCACAGTCTCAATGATCCCTTGATTATTAATTCTCTTTTGAGTGGATGGCCCAAGGATGGGACAATCAGCCCTTCAAGGTTGTCCAAGAGATTTGTAGGAAGGGCCATATGGGGGCTGTAGATGGGTTGGGGCAGGAGACCTCTTTTCATGTACTACTGTATTTTAAGGAGATAAAATTTTCAGTCTAAGAGTTTTAAGTTATATTTAACAAGGAGAAAACATGCAGAACTTCCCAATACAAAAAGGGAGGTGGGCGGGAGTAAGCAGAGTTTGGTTTCCACCCATGATTGACTGGGGAAGACTCACTTGCAGTACCAAAAGGGGGCATATATCACCAATATATAGATAGACTTTCATTCAAAAATGGTACAAAACTATGGAAACATCTCCATATAAAAATCTGTAACCCACAATGGTGTGATTCTTAGCAAGCATCCTCATGTAAGGAAGCAGTTCATTGAAGTAACTTTTTTTTTAATATATAAATAGTTCATTTTAGTGACATTACCCATTGAATGGGCCAGGAAGATCTGGTTGGAACTTGTTCAAAAACCATAAGAGTTTCAGGCTTCTGCACAAAGCAACATACAACAGAGCATCTCGAAAAGGGAGTAAACCAAAAAACAGCATCTAAAGAAAACCATGATTCCTTCTAATTGAAAAGATGAGGAAAATGTGAACACGAGCTCCAAAGCCTTTTTGAAGCGTCAAAAAGGAAAAAAGTCCTCCCTAGTTCTTGGATGACTGACCAGGTCATGAAATTTATTTTTTTTATTTTATTTTAATTTTTAAAAGAAGTTTGCATGTGAAGGAATGAATAATTTACTGTTTTAGCAATTCATTTAGATTGTGTGGTACTTTGAATCTTTTACTACTTAAATTATCAATTCATGGGTGCATATTAGACTGTGCCATATATAGATCTGTTGCTTTAAGAATGAAAGTTGTTTAATTTCATTTTAATGTCTATGTTAAGGTTTCAGGAACAGGGAGTGATGAGGGAGTAGTAGCTAGTAGTAGTAGTAGTAGTGGTATTAGATTGCTGTGGGACAGAGCAATGAGAGTAGTAGCTAGCTAGTGATAATGATCTCCTGTTCTGTTTGTTATAAAGGATGTTTCATGATTTTTAACTACTTAATCAGTTCATACTACAGAGAGGGGCGAATGGGATTCTAATTTGCTTAATCCTGCAAAGTGTGCAAGCTGCCATATAAGATTATTAATGTCATGAATGCCAATGTGTGAGATTATTTTGAGAATGGAAGAAAAATGAAGAGGGGGGGGGGGGGGAAGGGGGTAATAACAGGATGTTATATGTCAGATGGGGGGAGAGTCGAATAATCGATCTCTCCCTGGACTTAGGCCAGCGCTCTACTACAGTGGCAGCCACCACCACGCCAAGAGGCGCTTAGCATAATGGATTACTGTAGGACTGGATCAAATTGGACCTATATATAAAGATTGTTCCACCTGTTTTTTATGGACTGAGGATCTGTCCTTAGCAACAAATCACTGTCAGCCTGCCTTAGTAGACCATTCAACCGATTTGATCCTAAGTCCTAAGCTAACTAACACAATTGAAAATTTTAAAACAGTATATTTAGGGCTGCAACAGGGTCGGGTTGGGTCGGGCTTTTTAAAACCCTAGCCCAACCCTGAGTCCCTTTAGCTCGGCCCAGACCCGCCCTGACCCTGACTCAGGGCCTAAAAACCTTGACCCTGATGGGCCAAGCCCAGCCCAAGCCCGCCTTGGTTGGCCCTGATTGGGCCGGGCTTGGCCTATTGACCCTGACCCTGGCCCAATCAAGGCCAATCACTGTTGGTATGCGAGTGAAGGTTATGCAGGTTATGGTCAAGACAGCACTCTAATTCATTTGTTGTAAACATACCCTTTAAATAAGCAGCTCCTCTCAATCGCAAATCCCCCTTAGTCGCAGCTCCTCTCTTGGTGATTGAGAAGGGAGAAGAGAACCTAGGGTTTCGTTAGCAGAGATGTTATTTCCCTTGAGAAGAACATTTGTATCGGTCATATGTGATAAGATAGGGTTACTTTGGTCATTCTACCCTTTCAAGGGTAGAATGATCTAAAATTGGTCAAAAATGTTCAGTCATTTGTACATAACGATCAAAACTAACGACAGGGATCAAATTGCTACAATGTTTTGAAAGTAGGGGGAGTTTACAATTAGAAAAATTGTAAGGGGCATTTAAACAAATAGACATTTTCAGGGGGACATTTGTCAAAATCCCTTGAATTTTTTTAGGGTTTACACTCCCGGATTTTTATCGTCTCAATTACATCTTCGTCAATTACACTTCAAGTGCACACCTAAGATGAGGACACGTGACATAATGGAATCTCACGGTCCAAATTAAATTGAACGATTTCACCATCTTTTCACATATTGCGATTTTTCCCTCCATTCTCTCTCTCCCTCTCTCCCGCCTCTCCTGTCTCACGATGGCCTAACCAGACGACGGTGGAGGTGGTTTTCCGTCACTATAATCTGCATCCTCAAGCCGGCGCGGCAACCTCACATCGACGGAGCACCCTCACAAACCTCTTTCTTTTTAAATCCCTAACTCCCTCTCTGCCATAGCTCCAGATTCGAATCGTTCTTCTTCTTCCTCGCACAAACGAAGCTATTGCCCCTACAACTTCAGGTATGGGACTATTTCAGTCAAAGAATCATGGTTTTCCCTAGCCCAAACCCAGCTTTGTTCTGATGTTGCGTTTATTTTGCAGACCAAACCCTATCTCCTCTCCTCCAAGGCAGCGGCGGCGGCGACTACGGCGACTCCTCTCCATACTCCAGGTATCCCCATGACTCCTCTCCTTCGATCTCTATTACCTTTACATTGCCTCTTTGTTTGTGTTTTTTTTTTGTTGTCATGGTGTCGATTTGGAACTAAATCAATCGGTGATTATTTAGTGGATTAGAGTGGTATAGTGGATTGAAGTGAAGACCTAGTGGATTCCAAGTGAGGCTTTGGTGGATTCCTGTTCTGTTTTTAATTTTTTTCTTTCTTTTTTATGTATCCCTTTCTATCCTTCAAGCAAGGTTCAGGTTAGATTTGTTAGTTTCTAAACCCGATGGCTATAGTGTTTTACCTGAAATTACAGTTTCAGATTTGCTTCCATCCTTGATTCTAGCTTCTGATTTGGTTATTGATTGTTTCTTGCCATACCTGAATGCAGTTTATCTCTTTCTCTGTTTTCAGTCTCTTTTAGATTCAAAACTTTCCATCAATTTCTGGTTTTTCCTGGTTCATGTCAAATTTTTGTGTCGATTTGGTAGAAGATAGAACGTAAACTAGATAGAAATGTTAAACCTTTAAGACAAAGTTTAACTTTTATCAAGTTAAGAAGGAAAATTGATTTAAAGTGGGACACCAATTCTCTAGTTTGGAGGACTTTATGTCATTGTGAAAAAGCACATAATAGATTTGAAAACTTGTCTATTTTGGCATCATCATCAGTAGCAATTTCAGTTTGACTTGCTATTGCTAACTGCTTCCATGTCCATGCATTTAGAAACGTCCTTAGAAAATGCCAGATTCACGAGGCTGTACAAGAGAAAGAAAAGAGTCTGGATGCTTTAGGCAAGTTACTTATATGGACTGCCTTATCTTTCTTTCTTTATGATTTATCAGCTCTGAATCATTTTCAATACCTAACATTATAGTAATTGAAGATGATGGATCAAACTGTCAAGAACTATAAACACAGACCTGAACTCGGCTGTCTCTGCCCAGTGCTTACAAACTACACTTCCTCACTGTTTCCTCATGATGGTGCTTCCTTGTTAGAATTTTAGTAATGTACAGGGGAGGATCTATATGAGCTGAACCCAGTGCAATAATATTCATGAAGATATCTCTTTAACAACTTGAGTTTTATTTTGGGTTCTGAACACCATTTCTCATTCCATTTGATTGGGATCCATAAGAGCTAGGACCAGTCCAAGTTCCCTGCATTAAAGCCACCTTTGCCCTCTCTCTCTCTCTTTCCCCATATAACCCCCATCTAACCAAAAAAATTTACACTGATAGACACCTCATATAAAAACAACACACGGTTATAAAGTGTCTATTAAATGTGGAGTCTTGGAAAATTTGTTCTTATCATATTAATTGTGGTTTTATTTTGTTTGTTTGCAGGGATTGCTCTGTGAAACTGTTGAGGAATTCCCTAAAAGCCTTGCGAACCCATTCTCAAAGAGGTTCTTGTGGGCAGAGATCACTCCAAGAGGGCCTACTTGGTCTTATGTGGATGACATGGTTCTTAGGGAGAATTATTACAAGCGTCCTATGAAGAAGAGTACTCACTTCGGGTGTGATGTGGGATCATTATGATCTTATCCTACAATCCATAAAAGAATGGAATGAATTGGAATTCGTCCACTTGAACATCGCTTATTTCAAAGGGTTTCAGAGGTTTGAGTCAATGCTTCAAGAGATCGGTACCCAGTGCCCAAAGTTCAACCGGTTCTCCATCCGTGGGATTGTAAGGAACAAAGAAGCTCTAGTTATTGTATCTTTACTCCCCAACATACAGTATTTGACAGTAGTGCACATTTGGTTTCAAGAAGATTTTTTTAACATTTTGGTTAGAGGATTGAAGAATTTAGTGTATCTGAATGTATTGGGCTCCCTAGAAATAGGAGAAGAGATGCGACAGCAGTGTTCTCACATCAAGAGGCGTCTCTCGGGTTTCCCACGCCAACGAGACCACAACTGCTGTCGCATCTCTTCTCCTATTTCTATGGAGCCCAATACATTCAGATACACTAAATTCTTCAATCCTTTAACCAAAATGTTAAAAGAATCTTCTTGAAACCAAATGTGCACCGCTGTCAAATACTGTATGTTGGCGAGTGAAGATACAATAACTAGAGCTTCTTTGTTCCTTACAATCCCACGGATGGAGAACCGATTGAACTTTGGGCACTGGGTATCGATCTCTTGAAGCATTGACTCAAACCTCTCAAACCCTTTGAAGTAAGCGATGTCCAAGTGGACGAATTCCAATTCATTCCATTCTTTTATGGATTGTAGGATAAGATCATAATGATCCCATGTCACACCCGAAGTGAACCCTAGACCACAACCCAGATGATGATATGATTGCCTATCTCTACGAGCTCCATCATGTAACTATCTATTCTCCCCTTCCATAAGAAGTTTTTGAATTTGTCTTTTAGATTTGCTGCCTTCCTATGTTTCTGTATGTTGTTGATGAACCAAAGTTGCTCATTGTTTTGTTTGAAGTGTCTTTTGATTTGATAATGACAACATCCATTTAATTTTATCTGTTCATTGGGCTGGGTTCCTTTGATTTCAATAGGAGTCATTGAGTATTCCAATGTGGATAAATGATATAATTTTTTAAGGTCGTGGAGGTGTGGCTTCCATAAGTAGTTTTTGAATTTGTGTTTTAGATTTGCTGCCTTCCTATGTTTCTGTATGTTGTTGATGAACCAAAATTGCTCATTTTGTTTGAAGTGTCTTTTGATTTCATAATGACAACATCCATTTAATTTTATCTGTTCATTGGGCTGGGTTCCTTTGATTTCAATAGGAGTCATTGAGTATTCCACTGTGGATAAATGATATAATTTTTTAAGGTCGTGGAGGTGTGGCTTCCATAAGTAGTTTTTGAATTTGTGTTTTAGATTTGCTGCCTTCCTATGTTTCTGTATGTTGTTGATGAACCAAAGTTGCTCATTGTTTTGTTTGAAGTGTCTTTTGATTTCATAATGACAACATCCATTTAATTTTATCTGTTCATTGGGCTGGGTTCCTTTTATTTCAGTAGGAGTCATTGAGTATTCCACTGTGGATAAATGATATAATTTTTTATGGTCGTGGAGGTGTGGCTAAGCCTGGTTTCTGTCAAGGATGATTCCAGGATCAGGAATCTTTCCCCAAAATGTCCATAGCTTTTTTGGTGGGCATGGCACATCAAATTCACAGCAATCGTTCTACCTGTAGGGGCGACACTTCAAAACTTAAATCAGCAAGAGAGGGAAGATCATTGCTATAATTAGTTTCGCAGTTGGAAATCCTCCACGTGATCTTAGTCATTTTGCACTCTCTCTCTAGAGCCCTTGGGGTTGTGGAACCCGATAGTATTGAAGGAGAGTTTGTCCTTGTCGCTGTGCAAGCATTGCCGATGTGGTTCGCTGCAAGGATCCCTCATTGCTGAATAGTGGAGGGCTAACCAAGTTCCCTGGACCCAGATCCTCTCCATCGTGGATCCAGTGGCTCCAGTCATTTGATCAGCACTATAGAGATTGACCCATTCTCTCCCCAATTTTGTTTCCCCCCCCCCCCCCTTACTGAACCCATACAAGATATCTATGTCTTGATATCTGCCTCAGGTTCACTCTTGTCTTTGCTTCATACTTGGCTGAATGGCAGGACCTGTTTCCACTAACATAAACTGAGCACTTGCTTGTAAGCTAAAATTTCTTCAAATTCAGCTACACCCAGGAAAACCCTAGCCGAGCGAGTCTGCAAAGCACCATCCTTTCTCTTCTAGTGCACGCAGAGATTGATTGAAATTGTCGATCGCATGTACTTGGAGTAAGCCTCTGAACCATTTTCAAGAAGTGGTAATTGAATATGAAACTCCCCCCACCCTTCTGTACTTCTCTGTCTTCTTATGTACAAGTCCTTGCTATTATACGATAGGTTTTTAAATTTGTGATTTGCTTTCTGTTTATTTGGATTCAATTGTTTGTTGGCAGGGTTAGGAATTACAAGACTCTTCAGATTCATGAATGATGTGTAAGCAGTGAGTGGATTTAAGTCGTTCTCCTTCAAAACCTAGGGTTGAGAGCCTTCCCTTAACAGCCTAGTATTTGTAATGGAGTTGTTTCCTTTTATTGAAAAGTTAATGGGAGTGTTCAGCCTTCTGTAATGCTACCTATGCTTTGTTCTTCTAGTTCATATGTGGAACTTCCAGTTTTAGATGTTTCAACTTTATTTTAGTGAACTATGAGGTGTATTTGTTGCCCTTGATTTAGCTTGAGTAGCAATAAAATTCTTCTAGCTCATATGTGGAACTTCCAGTTTTAGATGTTTCAACTTTATGTTAGTGAACTATGAGGTGTATTTGTTGCACTTGATTTAGCTTGAGTAGCAATAAAATCTGATGGTTTCTATAGGACATGCTTGATTATTCGGATATTGGACACAAGATTTTTTTTCTCAGTTAGTAATTGGATTTGAATTTAGATATTGCTTTATCTACTCCATTATGTAACCTTCAGAAAAAAGTAATGTAAAGAAACTCAGGACAAAAAGAAGCAATAAAACAGAACATGATACCTATAAGTGTACTGTTGTAGTTTATCCATGTATTGGATTTCATCAAATTTCCCATTCCATTTCTCTTGGCATAAAAATGGCTGCATTTGCGGCGGCACCAATTATGAGAGATCGACGGATACACGTGATGAACAGTGGAAGTTGTGCTATAGTAGCTAGAATTGGATGTGGTGGCCATGAAATTTATGTTTTGATATACATCAATAGTTAAAAAAGCCTTACAACGTTACAGGTAGAACACAACTTTGAAACTAATGGCTTGAAACCAAGAGATATGTTACAGATTGGTCTATCCACTTGAATCATCCTCAACCAATGTCACAGGTAAAAACACTGAGTAGATAGATCTAAAAGGAACCACTAAAAAAGTTGTAGTTCTCCATTCCAGGAGGAGCAACCCCTTTTTACAAGGGAAAGGGTGTCTAACCAAAAAAAAAAAAAAAAAAAGGAAACATGATATTTTGTATCTTATTGTGACAACTTACTGATAGTATGGTTTGCACTTATTAAACATGTTCCCTCTACCTTGATTCAGGCACTGCCTGCAGATGCCTCTCTCAGTGCTTGGTCTTAGAATAGAAATGACACTTCCCCTGCCCTGCTTTATTGAATAAATTTCAATGGAGGGCAGAGTTCAAACTGAAGGGGATTCTGAATGTAGGCTTGTGTATGGTTAATTTCAAAGTTCAAAGTATCCTTCTAAATTGGTCGATGCTAAAACTGATGTGTTGTACTTTTAAGGTATTGATACAATACAGGATACCTAAAAAAAAAATTGGTATTAGTACATGTAAGAAACCACATTTTTTATATATAATTAATTGAATGCACTTGTCTCGTCGTAATTTGTTCTCATTTTTATACATTATATATATTTTACATATTACTTATTTATAGTGTTTTATGCTTCAATAGTGTATTTTGCAATACAGTCCTAAGCATTTCCATATTTCTTGACCATTTTCATACGTATCTACTATATCTTTCATCTCTCCGATACGATACATCTCTTAAAATCACTCTTTTGAAATGATACCCTATACCGATACTTTACATCTTAGTTAATTCTGGTAAATCCATGAGAGAAGCTAGGAGTGGAAGAACATATGCCTTACAATTTAGTGTCTAGGTTCCTCAATCCCATGACCTTTTGACTCTCGCTTGTAGTTTATGCTATATGCGTTACAACTGGTCCTGTGCTAGCGCAGGGCCCACATGACCAAGCAATGTTCTTGCTCCCTAAAATTTATTTTGTAAACATTTTGTGGTCCCATCAATGGTTTAGATTCTTTGTAAATGGAATTGCGACAGACTAGGTTGGTGATAGCAATTATTTCCATGCCCTAAGATCTATTATGTTATATTGTAGAGTAGAGGGATAAGATAGTAATTAACTACCCCTTCCAATATTTAGCAACCATGGAATTTTACATAGCTTTTATCCTAGAGATAGAGAGAGAGAGAGAGAGAGAGAGAGAGGACCAACACATTGCCCAACTCACTCCCCTCTTCCAGCCTTCCTCTTCTCTTTTATCACTCCTGCTCTCCTTCCTTCTTGTGAGAGTGTTAGGGTTGTGGAACCTTAGGAGTGAAGAAAATCGTCTTCTTTGGAGTACTTCTTAGAGAGTTGGTGTTGGTTGAAAAGATATTGGGTTCCCTCACCTTGTAAGCTGATTTATGGGGTTAAGTTTCTCCCAAGTACGTATCAATGGTATAAGAGTACTCAATCCTTGGTCCTAACCCTTGCATTGGACCGCCGTGGACATCGGATCTTTAGTTCCTTTACCTCGTAAACCGGTTTATGCCATGGGGTTGAGTTCTCCCAACATATACATATCAGTACTTGCAAGAGTTGCAAGAAGACTAATGAGTCCCAAATCCCAACAGAATGATTATGGACTAGTTGATAAAAATTTTAAAAATCATATACTTTCAAACACCATTTCCATCCATTACTATGCATAAAAGTAACAAAATGGCTACCAAAGATTTGGTTGATGGTTTAATTTAAGTTTCCTTTCTTCTTGTGATGAACACTAAATCATCAAACAGTTGAAATTCTCAGGAGGATATGCAAATACCAAATGGATTCCTTAATTGGCCAGAGAATGCTTTAATCGATTAAATGGTTAAACATGAAACACAAAATTTGGTCGGCCAAAACAGAATATCATAAAAAACCAAACTTCATCATGGAAGGACTCGTCCATTAGCCAATAAAGCAATCAATCAAACCAACGAAGTCCAGTTGGGGAAAAGAATGAAGCATAGATTAAAGTAAAAAATATATCTATAAAATTTTTACAGCCTAAGACAGTAAAGATGAATACATCTGTTTGATTAGCAAAGAGGATACACAGCACACCTTTAGCACTGCTACCAGGGAACAATGCATTCAACTGCACAACCAAGACTTAGTGCGTTAATACATTTTTGAAAGCAAGGACAATCAGGAAATGAAGAAACCCGCCTTCATCAGATCACCCGGAACTGATATGAAATGTGCACACTTCTTTAACAAACGGTGTCATTAAGAGACAAGTGCACCTCAGCACATGGTCATGCGGAACTAGGGCACATATACCCCCTCGAGCAACTGGGGTGGGGAAATCAAGGTGAACCTGTCACCCCGGGGAAGAGTTCTGAAATTTTGTTGAAAACATCCATAAACTGATGCCAAAAAAAATCAGAACCAATTACTCTAACTTGGAGAGTTAGCTGAAGACAGTCATAATTTGGCGTAACCTAAGGAACCATAACTCTGGCGGTTACAATACTATTGTCGTTCTCATGAACCATCCATATATCCAGAAGTAAACCGGAAAATGAAGGTTTTCTTGTAAATAGTGTCCATATACCGTATATTTGCTATGAACAAAATCCATTCGATCTAAACTAAAAGGGTTTAACATTGGTTCACAACAAGAGTTATAACTGCTCACCTCCTTGTCATTTTGATATTTAGCTACACTCACAGGATTCTGTGAACACTGCAAAAGTAAATGATGGTCAGCAAGTTTCACATATATATATATATATATATATATATATATATATATATATATATATATAGAGAGAGAGAGAGAGAGAGGCACAATCTAAAGAACTCTAAGCAGCTGCATACATCCATGATGGCAGCTTGAACTCTTGGATTTTGATATGCCATAGCAACTTCAGGGTTGGCCATAATTTTTGAAATGACTTCTTCAGGTGTAAGCCCAATTTGGTCTGTAGAATAGAAGGTACAGTGTTTGCATTATTATGGAGTTCTTTTTTTTCCTTTTAGTTCAAGCTGGATCTTCTTTCTTTACTTATTTGTATAATCCAGCTTGAGGGTGAGTGTTGAAGTACTGTTCATGTGACACTGTTCACATGAACAGTGATTTATTGATATGTGTATCTTCTATTTTCCTAGTCCTAGTTGGAGTCCTAGTTTCTAATTATGTCAAGTCCTAATTCTCTTGTGAGTTGTTAGTCTTAGTTTCAGTTTGAGTTGTTAGTTCTAATTCTTTTCCTATTGTAACTTGGAATTCTATCATGATTAGGAATTCCTAATCTAATTAGGAGTTCCCCTTTCTATTGTAATTTGAGATTATAAATACAAGCATTATGAGGGAGACTGATAAGTTTAACGTTCTCTCATCTTCCTCATCTTTTCTTCTCTCTCAATTCTGGATTTACAGGTCCTAGGCTTTCTACATGGTATCGGAGCGGGCGGGGTCACGGTATCGAGTCCCCCGGGAGCGGGCAGGTGTTAAAAATTATTTTATCCACCCTGTCCCCCTTTGGATAATCCGCCGTGTTAAAAGCTCTGTATGATATACATATTATTTCCTCCCTTTCCTACAAGGTCGGCCTTTTAGAGGAAGCGGTTTCTACATGGTATCGAGCTAGGCAACCGGTGATTGATTCTCTCCAAGATTGCCGGTTTGAGAGTCGTTTCAAAGTTCTCCCATTTATGGAGAAACCCTAGTTCATAAAAGAAGGAGAACTAGGGTTTAGTTTCGGTTTCGTTTTAGTTTCGTATTGGTTTCTTCTTCGATTGTTTCAACACATGACTATCATTCTTGGTCTACATCTCTTTATTCTGCTGCTCGTGCTACTGCGATAGCCTTATTGATTTGTTGCTATGCTTTAAAACCATCGTCTTGGCTGGAAAAAAATCCTTCCTCAACGGCTTTGAAACTTGGAGTCAGCCGATGCTTTTGTTTTTTGGAATTTTTCATGGAGTTGTTTTGCTCGATTTCTTGCTGCCCTAAGCGATTACTCCATCAATGGCTTCTATTAGGCGCGATTTGTTCTTGAAGTTCGGTGAGGGTTGAAGAAGATTTCCGCGAGCTAACGTTTCTGTTGGATGCATGATTTCCGTGGGATAAAGTTTCCGAAATTCTTCTTCTTGTGTTCTCGGTTGCGAGATTGGTACTAGCTTGGTTCTGCTCCTGGACTTGGTGCTAGAGATGGCTTGATGGAGGTGTTTACAAATAGAATTTCGCATGTGGTATGTCGTTTTTTTAATTCTGAATACCGGCATACCTTTGTTTTCTATTGTTGAAGGCAACACCGCCAAGAAGGCCTGGTTATCCCCTTGGTTTCGCCTCACGGTTCACTTTGGAGTGATCGGTTCGAGCCCCACCGCCGATTGGAGTTGCGGGATTTTTGTTTCTTTTGCAAATATTGCTGGTTTGGTAGATTATTAGTTGGGTTTGGAGGGGTTGAGTTACAAAATTAAACCGAGACTTTGCAAAGTTTGAATGTGAATCATGGTGCCGACTCGATCTGAAGAGGCACAACTCCACCGCCTTGGTTCCTGGTTTCGTGGAGGGAAGAAGAACTCCTCTTTTCGTTACTTCACCTTTTCTTTCTTAATCCCAATATTACCCCTTTAATTTAAGTATTATTTCATTCATTACCTACCTCCTCTTTACGTACCAATTTTACCCTTTTACCCACTTGCTTCTTCAAATTGCCTATATCCCCCTTGAAAATTCTGGTGTATTACCATATTGCCCCTCCTCCCTTAAATTTGGCATTGTTGATGCGTATATATGGATTTCACTTAATTTACAATTCTGCCATCCTATTATAAACTTCAACTTAATTGCAATTCTGCCATTCTCCTATTTGACTACCTAATTGACCCTTGAAAGTTTTGATTAATGACCAGTTTGCCCTTTGGCTTGGATCTGTATTTAAAAATAGATTTCACCCAATTTACAGCCATGCCATCCTTTTTTCCAATTCCATTCCCTTTCAATAATTATAATTCCCTTCATATCCCATACCATTGGTATTTGCCCATAACACCTTTGGAAACTTTTGGTAAATTACAATTTTGCCATTCCTTCCTTTTTCATACCCATAGCACCTTTGGAGAATTTTGGAAGTTTATACTTTTGCACTATCTCTGACATAATCTCCGTTATTTGTCCATTTGTACTACTACACGTGAGGGGGGATTATGTATAATACACATGCAGACATTGCAGAATGCAAAACTTGCGGGAACATTGGTGCAAAACATAGAAGATCAGTTTTCTCCACCATTGCCATTGGGTATCCTTCGTTTTTGGGTTGAGTTTTGTAGGGGAGATTGAAGTATTGAAGATATTTGGTTGTTGCCTATTTGAGGACTTTCAATTGGGTTGATACGGTGTTTTTCATTGCCTAATTCAGCTCGTTTCCGCTACTTGTTGCTCTAGTTATTTAACTTCAAGATTTTATGTCATTATGACAATCGAGATTCATCACCGGTTAGCTATTGAAGATCGTTAAAAACTGCCTTTTTTGAAGAAATTCTAGTCCGGTTTGCTGATCATGTCTGTCCAGGTTTTGAAAATCCATTATTTCAAGTTCTTGAAGGTTTATTTGGGAGCTACATTCATCGTCAAGCTGGATTCTATTGCAACTTAGTTTCTTCTCATTTTGTTCAAGTTGGGCATTAATACCTTGTATGCGCCAACTTGAGGGAATGTTTGCATTATTATGGAGTTCTTTTTTTCCTTTTAGTTCAAGCTGGATCTTCTTTCTTTACTTATTTGTATAATCCAGCTTGAAGGGGAGTGTTGAAGTACTGTTCATGCGACAACTGTTCGCGTGAACAGTGATTTGGTTGATATGTGTATCTTCTATTTTCCTAGTCCTAGTTGGAGTCCTAGTTTCTAATTATGTCAAGTCCTAATTCTCTGTGAGTTGTTAGTCTTAGTTTCAGTTTGAGTTGTTAGTTCTAATTCTTTTCCTATTGTAACTTGGAATCCTATCATGATTAGGAATTCCTAATCTGATTAGGAGTTCCCCTTTCTATTGTAATTTGAGATTATAAATACAAGCATTATGAGGAGACTGATAAGTTTAACAGTTCTCTCCTCTTCCTCATCTTTTCTTCTCTCTCAAGTTCTTGGTTACAGTCCTAGGTTTTCTACATACAGAAATATCAAGGAAAAGGAAATCTGAGTCACTTATTTTAAACTCTAGAGACGAAAAAAAGAAATGCAGGTTCATGATAATATACTTATCACCAACCATCATACTACAGAAGACAATAGCACAAAAATAGCATGCTTAGAAGTTTTGATGACGGATCATAATCAAATGAATGTCAGTTTAGCGGCTTTGTCCAAGATCCATGCTGGGTCAAGTGGAACCAAGATTATAGTCTTTTGACTCTGCACCCCCCGTCTTGCAGAAAAACTACATAAGCAACTAAAAGAGTGTATATGTGCGCTCCCAAGAGTCTAAGAATGCATATCCAATAGTCTCAAATTTCTTTTTAGGTTTTTAAGACTCTTATTTGAAAGTTAGTACTTAAGGGAATTTCATCCATTCATTAAGAGTTTATTTCGGAGGCCTGTAATACAATTTAAGACCCAGTGTCATTTTAGAAGAGCAACAGATCTCTTACTTTCTTGGCTAGAATTATTTCAGAAATTAGAAGGTACCAAGCCGTCCATGTTGGAATAATTAAAAAAAAAATATCAAGAGTCCTTGTGTCTTGGAACTTGGGCTCTATCTTGCAATAGTCCAGCACGATCAAATCACCCAGAAATAATCAAAATATTTCAAAACAAATTATAGCCATCAGGGTCAGTGGGACTATGAAGCCAGTGTTCAAAATGGCTATTTTTTTGGTGGTACACTAGATTCCAAGGGGACTGAATTTTCTGAAGCTCATTGATTGCTAATGGATCACTTCTCCCGCCATAAGGAAAACTTAGCTGACTTGTGGGAATCAAAGCCCACTCAATCACCCCTTGAAGTAATGAATGAAACCACTGCCTTGAACTCATCAAGCAAATTTTTGATAAGTGTCAACTTGATGTTGCACTAAAAAACAAATTCGAACCACAGGCTGATTTCTATTCTCATAAAGCATAAGTGTCCCAAATGATCTGACAGAGTTTCAAGGGAAGCACTGAAGCACATCACAGAACGTTGTACCCCATACTATTCGTAAAAGAATTAGTGAAACACACCTTCGTCAATTTCTAACTTCAGTATCATTGATCCAAGCGACCTGCTATTGCTGTGCATGAGATCTGTTAGTTAATCCAATCCCCACAGCTTCCCCAAACACAACATTAGCATGGATGCAAACACTGTTCCTATATCTAGCCTATCTGTAACCCTTCAACACCTCTGGTTCTTCTCCACTACCCATTTGTTGTATGCAATTTCTTAATTCGGGCACTGACAAGAAAAGTTATCATACCCATTACATTTGTAGCATTGAAACGTCATATCAAGCTTTCAAGATGGAATCTACACTCCCCTGCTAAAGGCAGGGTAGAAACATGTGCCATTCATGTTAAGACTGATGGAAATATGTGTCCTGACACTTCAACAATGGGTCATCCATGTTAAGACTGATGGAAATGTGTTTCCTGAAATTTCTCAGAAGACATAATAAATTAATAATACATCAATAGACAGTTTCTTATAGGATTTCCTTAACTTGAAATTGAAATGAAATTAGCTAAGAATGCACTTCTATCCAGAGCTTACTGATGCTTGTCTTTTTAATGGATTTGGACCTTCAAGCTTGATTCTTAATGAGGTGTCAAAATCTTGTTGGAATTGAGAGCACAGATATTACGTGTGGTCAACAGAGGTGTAACTGATGCATCAGTCACTCAGCTTAACCTATGTAGTGAAGGGACCTAGACCCATAGAACTATAGAAGTGATATTAGAACTTCCTCATCACCACCAACCTCCCCCCCCCCCCTCCCACCAAAAAAAAAAACTAGTCCACTTTAATAGGCAAAGCCCATATAGAAGGTATAAATATAATAACGATAAAAATAAAGGCCTTTAACTAAGAACCAACTAGTCCACCTTAACAGGAAAAGCCTATATATAAGATACAATCAAATAAAATATAATAAGAAGAAAAATAAAGGACTTTAACTCAGAACGATCTAAAAGAATATCCAAACCCTTTAACCCCAACTTGACATCTAGGTCAAGCTTATCTTTAGATACACAGGCACACACGTACACCAAGATTCCTACTCCAATGCCCTAAACCCTACCAAATCATTAGTAGCACCTCCCACCAACATTCCCCTAAAACCTATCCTTCTAAAGAGAAATTTCAAGTTCCATTTTTAGTCTCTTATAATTCGCTATACTGAATCCAACACTGGATCCAAGGCAATGTCCAAGTCACTACATTAATAATTGCATTCTAATGAAATTACCATTCATTTACTAAGTGGAGCTACAAATTATTGTAAAATCACAGCCGTTCAGTTGATTCATTTAATGTCACTACTTACTATCTAACCCCAGTTAAAAATGGGACAGGAGCAGCTACCTGAACTGGTTAAACTGGAACAGCTGCTTTTTAATTTTCGGTTACCCTGGTTTCTGTTTTCAAAAAATGGGCAGTTAAACGAGAACCAGACCACTTCATGGTTTGATGTCTGGTCTGGTTTTAGAACTTTGTCTAAAACCTGGTTCAAAGATGAGAAGTATCTCCACTTCAATTTGTTAGACCATCCCCAATGTAGACCTCACTGAAAAACATAAAAATGCAGCTTAAATAGGAAATAAGGTAGCTTTTTTTTTTTGGGGGGGGTGGGGAGGGTGGTTGAAGATATGGTACTCAAACTCACCAAACTGTTGCTTGACATCTGGACTGCTAAGATCGAAAATTTTCAAGGAATCCATCATCCGATTGTCCCATTCAGTGCTCCCTCCCATATTGTTTCTGCAACAAAATGCAAAAAGTACTGGAAAAACTACTTACGTCCCAATGAACAATGATTGACCATCCAAAAGTTAAAGGCTAGGAAAATGCGCAAGTAATACCATCAAAACTGCAGGCAACTAGATATGATGGAAGCATAAAACAAAAGGGCAAAAACCCAAAAAAAAGAGAGAAAAAGAAGCAAAACTGAATCTAACTTCAAGAGAGATTGTGATTAAAAAGCTCCAAAAAAATTATTCGAAATGAATGTGACTGCAGCAAATATTTCAAAGATTTCTTGTGAAATCAACCAGCATGAGAAACCATTACAGCCTTCAGTACAATTAAGCCCCAAAATCCAAGGTTTGACAAAACAGTTCAGTGCATATGCATTTTGGCCATTAAAGGCAAAGTCTCAACCAGTCAATCACTATTTGGTTATTAATCTCCACTATAAAGAAGTAATAAAGCATGGTTTGAAATTTTGATAATATTTCGGTCTCGAGAAGTCCCAAAACTAAACAGGGGTTGGTTTAGTCATTGCCAACACTAACATTGAATGAGTCCATAGGATCTTCTACATGATCTTTTGGCGGTAATTTTTATCCCTCTGCGAGTATTGGTGGCAAGAACTGTAGAAGATAGTGCAGAACAGACAAGAATGATCATTAAGTGGGTTAGAAGAAAAGAGAACTTTGCAAACCACAATACGTACAGACAGACTAGGGGAGGGGACCCTCAAAGAAAAGTCTTCTACCTGAGAACAAATTCATCTAGAGAATCCCCGATTAAAGGAACACCCAAAAGCTTTCAGTGAGAATGCATCCACTTATTTGACTTCACTCTAATAAAAGATACATGTTACCATCATGAGAGATGAGGATCGATTTGGATAAGACATCAAAGACTATTAACCCTGAAACAGATAAAGATCATAGGACCAAATAGGGAAAATTCTCTCCCCTATATGAAGTTTTTTTTTTTACTCCAATGTTATAAGGACCAGTTTAAGTGCCAAATAAAAAATCAAGAGATTATCCATAAAAAAAATTCAATTTAAGGCTTATTTCTACAGCATTTAATACCATTAGCATCCCAGAAGTTGTGGGAAGTGAAAGAGAGTGAGAGCAAGAATAAAAATCACCAAGAAAAATCCATTATTAGGTCTCGATATTCTTGAGATCGACAAGAGCAATTAACAAATCCATAGAGAGTTAGAAAACAAACACTGATGGAAAAGGAAAACCAAAACAAATGAAGAAATAGAGCTGCACGAACATAATCAACATATTCATTGCATGAACACAGTAACAAATGCATTTACAAACTTACAGCATTTCTTGTAACTGTTGACGGTATTGTGGATTCTGAAGCATCCCCGTCGAATAAAATGCATTACAGACTCAGTCAAGTTAGCTTGATGTTATCCTGATTAAAAATTTCTCCTTCCTTACATATTTCTTATGGAATTTTTTTTCCTATTTGCTCGGATTCTTTAGAGAGGGGATTGGTTGCACATTGATTCCATGAGACTTTTTGACTGGTAAGGTGAAACAAACCTTACAAGTTGAAACTGTACTCGAAAGCAAGATTTATTTGGATTATTTTGTAAAATGATTACAGTAGGAATCTGACCAAAGTTTAGGCAGCAAATAGAGAAAGTAGAAAGAGAGAGAACAAAGGGAGAAAGGATTGGCATTTTATAAAGAACTTACATTTGAAGGTAACAGGGTTCCTCATCTCTTCAGGCAAATAGCTGCAGTGACACAAAAAAGGATTGGTAACTTTTTTTTGATAGAAAAATCAAATGATTTATGATGTCCACATTCTAGGGGGAAAAAAAGGTAGTATCATATGAACAGAATGCTATTAACAAGAGAAATAATGAGATCCATATGTTATTTCTATCACAGTTGTAATGGAGACCAGGCGAACCAAGGCGGTGGCCAGGCGCCTAGGCATCATCTTGGTCACCTAGGCATGCATATATAAAAGGAAGGAGTTAGATGTAAAATATAAAACTTTAATATTTTATGGTTCTGTTACAAACACTCCTATGGGGTTGTGTACAGGATATAATGCAGGTGAGATCATGGAGTAACTTTGTAAAGAAAGACGCTATCAAGTTCGACCTCTTCAATCTTCATTCATACTTCACAACTCTGAAAGACTGAAACCCTACCACTCCTCCCGATGACACCCATGGTTCTGGCGATTCCGACGGGTAACAGCACCATTGATTCTGGTAGGTTTTTTTTACCCTTCTTTCTTCTCTTCTTCTTTTCTGCAACTCCGGTAGCCACCTGCTGCTGCAATTCCTTCCCTCCTTTTTCCTATTTTCCCTATTTTTCTTCCTCCCTTTCTCTTTTTATCCATTTTCCCTTATTTTCTCTCCCTTCCCCCCCCCCCTTTATTTCCCTTCTCCGACAGGATTTTGGGACTGTGTGCCGAAACAACTAGGTGGCCAGTCGCCTTCCCCAGAATTCTGCCTGGACACCTAGGCGACGCCTTGACAACTATGATTTATATCAATATGACTAATTCAAAATAATGCATGTAAAATTGTTTGCCATCTCAAATGTGGACAAATTTAAGGATCTCATGGTTGAACTGACTAGAATGTCACATTAATTCTCACAATTTGTTTTGCGCATGTTTTTCTACTTTTTATTTATGAAACAAATTTTATTGATAAAAGAGAAAATCATAAGAATAAATATTTTACCGCACTTTTGGTTTTTAGCAATGTTTTATCATATTAAGATTTATGGAATTTATAGATTTGAGAAAACCCCCAACATTTGTAAGTTGAAAATTGCACTTACCGCTAAAAATCCAGTTTTTGTTCTTGAACTGGGGGGTTGACTTTTTATCCTCATGAAATTTGATTTTTTTTTTTTTAAACTATTTTTATTGGATTCAAATAGGAGGTATTTCTTAAACAAATAAATATTTTACCGCACTTTTGGTTTTTAGAAATGTTTTATCATATTAAGATTTATGAAATTTATAGATTTGAGAAAACCCCCAGCATTTAAAAGTTGAAAATTGCACCGCTGAAAATCCAGTTTTTGTTTGAACTGGGGAGACTTTTTATGATGAAATTTGATTTTTTTTTAACTATTTTTATTGGATTCAAATAGGGGGGTATTTGCTTATATATGAATAATATCTTAAGCAAATGAATTAACATAAATGATATTAGGCATAAATAAGTGTATGTACTGGTTTCTGGCATAAATAACTGTCTATCCTGGTTTCTGGCATAAACAAGTGTCTGTATACCAAGGTTTTCCACCGAGATGACCGAGACCACCGAGGTCTCGAACCGAGATCTCGGCGAGACAATGCAATCTTCTCATTTCGCCTAGCATCTAGTCTCGATTTTTCAAAAAACCGAGATATTACCGAGATCTCGGCGAGTTCTTGTTCCATGAATAGGGGGCCACTTCAGCTACAAATCAGATGCTTTCAAAATAATTCTAAAGAAATCGATCAAACATATATTGCAATACAAAATGCGACTAAGATAAATCAGATATCAAGTACTACACTACTACCTATGAACTGTGGACACAGACAATAGTTCTTGTGTAGAGAATGACACAGAAAACCCCTAAAATCCAGAAATGGGAACACATGTACTTGAAGTTTTGAACATCTGTACAATATGTAATTCACGTTTCCTCCCAAAAATGAAAGGCACCCTAACAGTAGGACTGTTTGATGCTTACACTATGGAAGAGTACTTTTTATCTTTTGCCTCTTTGTGTAATAAATATAACTATGTTATACAACTGAGAGGTAAGTCAAAGCAAGTAAAACTAATGGCAACACATAAAACTGTAAGTAACTAAGTGCATTATAATGCATGTTAGTCAAGTGAGTCAAAGAAACAATCCACAAGAAATCCAAGATAGAAAGAAAACAATCAAGTTGGACCATGTTGATTTTAGCTTATCAAAAGATACACAGTAATGTCCAAATAAGTGCATAGCAGCATCCAAAAAGGTCTCCTGCACGAAATATGAACATGCAAGAAATCTACAAGGAGAGCACATCTGACAAATCATACGGTGCTACACAATTTACATGTAGCAGAATTATAATTTTACAGTCTACAATACATGTTATACAAATTCATATTGGTCTACAGCATCAGAAAATACAAAACTATAGCAGGTGAAACAAAAAGAAATGATATGAGGCTAGATACGAGGCTATCTTACGGATAGACCATCTTTTGCACCGTTGGATCTTCCATCTTTTTCTCTAAAGCTTCCACTGACAAGACAGAACCCGGTTCTTCTGTTCATAAATGCATAACTTAGTGGGGATGTGGAAGCAAATGTTATTCAAAAAGCAAAAGGTTCAAATCAGATAGGACTTAGGAGAGGGGGGAACCATCCATGATAGGTACGCTACTTTGAAGAAACAAATAGACCTGAGGAGGCAACTACCAAAAAATTTCTACAACCTGTAACTAGGAAACATAACAACTCATGCCAATCCAAAGCCTACATCAGGTACAAGTGAAGCAGCTTCTATTTAAAACTATGAATTGGCAACAACCAGACAATTGAAATGTTTCATATGCATTTTTGGCACAATGATTCAAGTCTGCAAACCTGGTCTATTTAAGGAGAAGAGCACCCATTTTAATCAATTTTTCCTGGTAGCTTTCTACTTCTACCTTCCTAATGTCTTAGGCTATGTTTGGTTGGTAAGAAATGGAAAGAAAAGAAAAGAAAAGAAAAGAAAAAATTTTAAGTGATCAATCAGATCCAAATGCCAGCAGATACACATACAACAAGAAGCGGTTCAAGTATCAGCGGTGCAAGGCAGAAATCAACTGCATTGCAAAAGATGATAACGAAAACTCATAATTTTATTAATCACTAAAGAAACACCTTGCGGAAAGTTTAATTGGCTTAAGATGTGTTCAACTTAAACAAGGAGCTCAAGGATGACGAGACAATTTGTATCGACAACCAAAATTATTATTATTATTTTTTTGTGTGTGTGGGGGAGGGGTGGGGGTTTTTAGTGGCAATGTTATTAAATAGAAGGGCAAAAGAGTAGAGGCCAAAACAGCCTTGCTAAAAGAAAGGGAAGCCCCAATAAAGGGCAGAAAGGCCCTGAAAGAATACATTTTTTTTATTGGTCAAGCCAGAAAAGTGTTGCAATCATACCAATGCCATAACTAATGGTCATTCCATCAGTATGATGATGATGTAAAATAAGTTTTGTTTTAGATTGACAATACGAAAATTGGGAAAATTTTAGTAATACAATAATAATTTTTACTGACAGTAAACTATCAAAAGTTTCTGTGTGTTCACATGAAAAGTAACTTACACAAAGAACAAACAATGTCATAAATAAGCACCACAAGCAAGATTAAAATGGTAGCACAAATACCATCTGGTGGAACAGGGTAAGGTATATTTATCAAAGGACAAAGTGTTGACATACCACACCAAGATTGCCTAAAGCTGATTTATATTGAAGGAGTTATGTTTCAGTCAAACTTAATTTTGTGTGCACTAATGTTGTTTAAAATCGCTCTGAATGGAAATAAATTTTTAGACATCAAAACAAATGAATATTTTACTGCTCTTTTGTTTTTTAACAATGTTTTATCATATTAAGATTTAAGAATTTTTAGATTCGAGAAACCCCCCAACACTTAAAAAGTTGAAATTTACACCTACCGCCGAAAATCTGATTTTTGTTCTTGAACTGAGGGGTTGACTTCTTATCCTTTTAGAATTTGATTTTTTAACTATTTTTATTGGATTCAAACAGGGGGTATTTGCTTATTTATGAATAATATCGTAAGTAAATGAAATAAAAAAATTCATTACTTAAATGATATTTGGCATAAATAAGTGTTTGTCCTGGTTTAGAGCTAGGTTTCCTCAAGTTTCGATGGGGATAAGTGAATTTATATAGGTGTTCAGGTCCAAACTTGCGAAATGACCAAAATATGGCCGAAATAGTGTTGAAACCTATCGAAACCATGCAACATGTGGATTCAACCCTTGGTTTTGTCTCAGTTTCTTGCAAAACCGAGATATCTCGGTCGAAACTAGCAGTTTCAACCGAGTTCTTGAACCATGATGTAGGGAGAGTTTCCAGGACACTATAAACTGTTGGTCTCTCTCTTTCTCTCTTGTTGTTTTTTATTATTCCCTTACAATTTCCTTGGGTGGGTATTTGCTCAAATATTTATTTACTTCAGCATTTGCATTCTGTTCTGTTTGAGCATTTAGCTTTAAAATTTTTTAAAACCCAATTCTCCCCCTCCCTCTTGGGTTGCCACATGATCTAACAAGTGATATTAGAGCTTGGTACTCTTCTCATGGATCTAATTAATCCGAAAATTTCAATGGCACCCCAAATGAGTCTTGGTCAACCAAAAGGATTCTCCGTCATTCGCCCACCATCATTCAATGGAATCAACTTCAACTACTGGAAGACGTGAATGGTCTTCTTACAATCATTAGATTATGATTGTTGGACGATTGTGGAAAATGGGTTCAAGGAACCCACAACCAAAGATGCCACATGGGTAGAGACCAAAACACCAAAATCTGCTTGGATCTCGACGGGAATAAGGCAGCAGCTCTGAATGCAAACTTTGAATGCACTCTTCTGTGCGTTAGCCCCGACAAGTTCAATTGCGTATCCACCTACAAACGACAAAGGAGGTATAAAGAGCTCTAGAGATAACCCACAAAGGAACCTCTCAGGTAAAGGATTCTAAAATCAGTTTACTTGTTCATACCTATGGGCTGTTTAAAATGAATGATGGGGAGTCAATTAATGATATGTATGCTAGATTTACCAGTACTATAAATGAGTTAAAATTACTTGGGAAGACTTATCCCTCTGTGGAGCTAGTAAACAACGTTTTGAGGTCCCCACCTAAAGGTAACGGCTGTCCAAGAAGCCAAGGACCTTAAAAAATTATCTTTGAAGGAGTTGGTTGAATCCCTGATCACCCATGAGATAGGGATAGGTAAATAGATGATAATTAAAAAAGAGGATTTTTACAAATGCCCCCCTGAAAATGCCCATTTGTCCAAATGCCCCCTATAACTTTTCTAATTGCAAACTCCCCCCTACTTTCAAAACATTGTAGCACTTTGGTCCCTACCGTTAATTTGGAACGTTAGATGTTAGTTTTAAGGAATCTAATGACCAAAGTGCCCTTCTGATAATAACCCACCAAAATTAAAGAATAAAATGACCAAAATGCCCTCATCTTCCCCAAATCCATTAGGGTTGAAACTGACAAATTTTCCCCCAAATTGGTTAGGGTTTGAACCCATCTGGGAAAAATTGCAGGTTTTTCCTCCTCTTAAGGGAAGAGGAGGAATGGGAGCTTCTGGCATTGTTTTGAAGAAACCTTGAAGATGTAAGTGGATTTAACGTGAAAATTCTTGCGGTTATGTAAGGGACAGTGGAAGGCAGAGAAGGGTCTTGGAATTCGGCTTTGGCAGGGATGGAATCATCTGATGATGATACGAGGTACTTGGTATCGGAATTCCATTTCCGACCGTCTTCATCCGCAAGTCCGTCTTTTGAAATACCACAGTTGAAGATATACGAAGTAGATGCAGAGAAGGAGTCATTGGACACAGAGGGAGTTACAGAGGAAAGAGAAGAGAATAAGAGAGAATAACAGAAGGGTCTGGGTATTCATCATGGCTTGGGATTGAAAGAAGAAAACGAGAGATATTAGAGGAGAAAAGAGATGATAATTTTTTTTGCGTACAGGAAAACAACCGTCAGCAAGGATTATAAGACTGAGAATTACGTTTTCCTGTTCACCCAAAGTAACAGGAAACTGACTTCAGTGTTTTTCTTCTACTTCAATTTTACCAATCTACACTATCTTTCCCCATCTCAAGATCAAAGAGGGCAGACGGAAGAAGATGAAGAACAAAAACAGTGATCTAAGATTCCTGACTTTCCTTTTTCCCCTTTACTTTTTGTTCGATCGTACATTGATTGAGGAGAGACGTGAGTTAGTATTGAATGAAAGAGAATGTAAACCGAAATCTGGTAAATACGATACCTCCGCCTCCACAGCTCCTCCTAACGTCTCTTCCTCTGCTTTCGTCTCCTGCAACTCCCCTTCCTGCTCAGCCGTCCACTCATCCCTCCCATCCTCTGACCTCTGTGAAATCTCTCGTTGCCCCTTGGTGACCATTGAAACCTCCAATCTTTGTTCCCTTCAGAAGCTAGGTTCTCAAATGAACCTGTACTCCACAGAATCTGACCGTCACCAAACAAATGTCCCCAAGCTCCAACTCCATTAATTAAGCTTTCTCAATGATTATTGTGATTTAACGGCTTCCTTTGAAGAGTAACCTTTCCCTTCCTTTCCAAGTGCCAATAAAAACCTCAGTCAGTAGCTTAGACCCCTCTCACCCACCTTTATCAAAACCAACCAAAACCCCCCCTCTCTCTCTCTCTCTCTCTGTACCTTGTTTCTCTATCAAAACCTCGCCTTTCTTGCTCATTTCTTGAATTCATGGCGTCTTTATGTCTTTCCTCTTCTTCAGTATCTCCATTTCGTCCTCATAGATTGTTCTTCCTCTGAGTCATTCGATGTTAAATACCCAAATCAATCACACCCATCACCTTCTCAAATCCTCTTCTGTTCAGTCCACCACCATGGCCATAGGCGAACCGGGCTTCTCCCCTCCATCTTTGTTCCCTCCAGAAGCTCCCATTCCTCCTCTTCCCTCCAAGGGGAGCAAAAACCTGCAATTTTTCCCAGATGGGTTCAAACCCTAACCAATTTGGGGAAAAAATTTTCAGTTTCAACCCTAATGGATTTGGGGAAGATGAGGGCATTTTGGTCATTTTATTCTTTAATTTTGGTGGGTTATTATCAGAAGGGCATTTTGGTCATTAGATTCCTTAAAACTAACATCTAATGTTCCAAATTAACGGCAGGGACCAAAGTGCTACAATGTTTTGAAAGTTGGAGGGAATTTGCAATTAGAAAAGTTGCAGGGGGCATTTGAAGTTGCAGGGGGCATTTGGACAAATGGGCATTTTCAGGGGGGCATTTGTAAAAATCCCTTAAAAAAGGTATAGCGCTTGGGGCTTCTTCGGACAAGAATATTGTAGCACTGAAAAAGACACTGCCCTAATGACCAGAAAGTTTAATAGATTTCTTAGAAGGAACAAAGGCAAATCTAGGTTTCCCAAGGGTGTCCAATGCTTCAACTGTAAAAAATTTGGACACATGGAAAATGAGTGCCAAGCAAGGAAACCTCATTTTGAGAAGGATGAGAAATCTAGAAGAAAGAACAAGGTCATGTGAGCCATGTGGGATGTGCTTAAAGAGAGACTCTAAAAATGAGGACTCAAATGATATTGCACTCAGAATATGCAAAAATGTGTAAGGAATATGAGACCTTAAAAGTAAAGACCTCATCCCTGAATTCCGAGAATAGTGCCTTACAAGAGTTGGTTCAGATATTGAGCTAAAAAAATGAATGAACTACATGAAAAGCTCTCTAATCAACCTATAGATAATTATGTGCAAAGTGACCATATTTGCTCCATGTGTAGTTCTATTGAGAATGGTCACACTTTTAATTTTGAAAAATCTACTAGTAAGGTAACTCATAAAGTCTCAGCATTTCATTCATCTGAAATATGCTACGGTTGTGATAAACAGGGGCAGATGAGATTTCAGTGCTGCCTAAAAACTAATTTGAAAGGACCCAATCTCAAATGGCTACCAAAGAACTCCCTCAAGTGCTTGCAGGTTCAGATTAAAACTCAACTATCTAAGGACACAAAGAGAAAGAAAAGAAAGTACTTGAGAAAATCAATGAGGAACGAAAAAGGACTAGTCTTCACAAGCCATGGAGAGAAGCACAAAAAAGGTAATCAAAATAATATTGCTGAAACTCTATATCTTGAACCTATAATGAATGCTACTACTAGCAGGTCTGTGTATAGGAAGGTTGGTGTTGGGACTTCAATCAATCACACCTACTGGTAACTTGCCTACGTATAAATCTTGTATGGTAGTCCAGGATCTCCTTTTTAATTCTTTTTTATTTGTTTTGTTTGTGTTTGGATTTTCCACTGTTAGCTTACTCCTATCGTTATCTGGCATGTCTTTGTTTTGTGTGTTCTAATGTAAATTTAAATGTATGGGGATCTAATGCCATTCTATCTCTGGAACCAAGTCTGTGCTGCATCAAGCAGTGTAGATGTCCAGGTGAATTAGGGGAAAGAGCACGGACATCCATCCGCCCCAATTTAAATTAGGTCGTTCATGTCCTTTTCATTTCACTTCGTCTTCAGACTCTGTGGAAACATCCATGACTCACAATACTCTGTTTGTGAGTCTCCCATCTCTTCGTCTCTCCTTCCATCTCTTTCCTTCTTCATTTTACCTCTCTATTTCTCTTTCCCCTAGAGCATCCCAGCTGTCGTCTCTACACTATACAACACTCAAATGGCCCAGGCCATCTAGGGCTGGAAGAGAGGCAGAGGAAGAAGTGGAGGCAGGATTGCTTCCTCTGAACCTCCTAGCCCATCATCAAACTCATCTGATCCTATCCAAGAGGAAGAAGAATCACAGGAGCATGAAGAATCTTCTGAGCAATTCTCCAGTAGCTTTTTTTTTTTTTTTTTTTTTTTTTAACTCGAATATTACCTGGGACCCGGGCTGGCCCCTACGGTTTTATTAAAAACAAATCGAACTAGATCCAACAAGTGTTGATGACAAAGGGGGAGAGAAAATGTATGATGATGAATGGTATCAAATGCATATAGTTGGTGTCAATTGTATAAAATAATGCTCTACTTTGCTACTTTGTTCAATTGTTCTTTTGCTTGCATAACCTAATATGTTAAATGGAATCTAATGTTTGATGGTACCAATTGAAGGGGAGCTTATTTAGCTTCAGTCATCATCATTAGTTTGTCATCACCAAAAAGGGAGAGAATGTTGAACTATAGGTTCATGCCTCTTGTTTTGGTGATGAAAACAGTTGGATGATGATTCCTGGGAGTTCTGATATGTATGAGCCTTGCAAGGACTAATCAATCCCAAGCTGTGAAGAAGCCTCAAAAGGGATTGAAGATTTACAGTGGAAAGCTTCATCAAGACATTATCCTTTTTTTGGGTGAATTGTCAAGACATAATCCTATTATCAATAAATATTGGACTCATAGTTGTCACGTCGTCACGGCGATCCAAGTCGGTGGAAGGGTGTTATGTCGATATATCGACATGTCGCCCGCCATGGCATTGTCATGACGATCATATCGACCATGTTTTATTTTTTATTTTCTCTATTTTTAATGTCATTTAGTATGCTATAATACATACCCTATAACATCAAAAGTTAACATGAAAGTGTACTACTAATCTACTATGGTTTAATTCATGAAAGTGTAATATCCATTAGTGTATATGAAATCATGGATTATCAAATAATTGATAGCAATAGACTTGCTGATAATGAAGTTGAAAAATCATGAGAATTAAGATATGATTCATATGAAAGTGACTACAAAAGTAACAAAACAAAAAAACAATTACAAGAACGTAATTTATATTGAGTGAATAAAGCTAATAAACAACCCATCTAAATAAATAAAAAAAATTGCTGATGTGAATATGTGATTGTGTATTAGTGTTTTCTGTTTGATGTTTTTTAAATTTTTTATGTTAAAGAAAAAGCATTAAAATAAAAAATGGTTAAAAAATTTATTGTTAAAAAATTAAGTTTTATAATTTGAAACAACCATGTCGTCCGATATGGCCATATGTCGTGGTATGGCGTCCATGGCGGCACCATGGCGACGACATGGAGGCCATATCGGTCGATATTCTTACATCATCCATATCGGTGGTCGATATGCCCACTTCTCCAGCGATATGACGCCATGGCGGCACCATGGCGTCGCCATATCGACGAAATGACAACTATGATTGGACTAAAACACCACTTAGCCTGCGGTATACCATATTAATAGAAACTAAACCAAAACTGAGAAAACAGATCAATCAAATTGAATAAAAGATGGTGGTGTCACACAAAAGAAATAGGCTTGCTAATTTGAAACTGATAGTAGAATGTTGAAGAAAGCCTCTGGAGTGCTCCTGTAGAGATTATTTCAAAACTAGAAGAAGACCAGAAGAGGTAGAAGAAGTCGAATAGGGAAAATCCTCTGTATGGAATCGACTCTTCCCAGCAATTAATCCATGCAGCTATGCAGATAACAGTAGAAAATTCTAAACTTCAGAAAATTCAATGGCTTAAGGGAAAGTGCACATTGCCTTATAAACAATCAGAAAATGGAACTCCTACTCCAACTAAAATTATCTTTTTCCCACTAGAAAATGTATATAAGTAAAACCAATAAATTATAAAAAGCAACTCAAACTAAAAATTCTTACAAGAAATACAGTTACCTAACACTAAAAAATCCTCAAAAAAATTATTAACTACACTTAAAAAGGGCCCATGGATGGGATAAACAGCCAGAAGAATATCCCTATGAATTGGTCTAGGGTGGAACGAAGCAGGGCCCTCAGGTTGGCTTAGGCCTGGTACGATATGGAATTGCAGACATAGAACATTTTGCAATCACAACAGTCATAGATTTTACTTTGATTTTAGAGAATATATCCTCGATCATACTCCTCAAATCTAGAATCATAAGGATAAGAGGCACCCAAGCTTGTCATTGCTCAAATCTTTGCAATGACTAAGAAAGCTTTTTCTTTTTTTTTTTGTTTTTTTTTGTTTTGTATACATCAATGTGATCAAATATTGCTTAGCTAGTAAAAATCATGTATTTCAAGCATGAGTAAGCATTTGATATGCTCAAATCTTTGCAATGACTAAGAAAGCGATTTTTTTGGTATACATCGATGTGATCAAATATTGCTTAGCTAGTAAACATCATGTATTTCAAGCATGAGTAAGCATTTGATATGCTCAAATCTTTGCAATGACTAAGAAAGCGATTTTTTTGGTATACATCGATGTGATCAGCTTAGCTAGTAAAAATCATGTATTTCAAGCATGAGTAAGCATTTGATATGCTCAAATCTTTGCAATGACTAAGAAAGCGATTTTTTTGGTATACATCGATGTGATCAAATATTGCTTAGCTAGTAAAAATCATGTATTTCAAGCATTAGTAAGCATTTGATATGCTCAAAAAAATTTGCTGAGGGTTGATTAATATATATGCTAGGGTAGTTCTCACTTAGGCTGATTTCTTCTTTCTTATCTCCATTTCCTTACATCAATAATATCTCAAAGTGCATATCATCTATACGTGCATGCAGCAAGGGCTATAATGCAGGGAATGAGTGTAAACAGAACATTTCAAGTATTGGACAAGGTAGAATACAGGCTCCAACAGGTAATGAAAATATAATACCATACAGAGAAGTCGTTTGGTTGCTTTGAGTTCGAACCCGGTGAGGGTATAGAAAATTCTAAGAGTTGAACACAAGACTGTCGCATAGAGAGGTGGTATCATTGATTGGATAAAAAATTGGGTACTAAAAAAGGACGGGGAAGGGAGAATAGAAAGATTAACAATTGGATTTACATGGTGGCCAGCCAGAGCCAGAAATTACTATAATTATATCGTCTGAGCATCACAGACAGTCATAAATTACAACAATGGGGAAGACCTCAACAATTGACAATCAATTAGCTCACTTAACTACCCATTTTGATAAAATCTACTGGAAATATACATGAATCTAAATTAAAATACCAACGATTTGAAAAAATCTTCACTCCTCTAAATAACCGTCAAATTCCTAATACCCTTCATCACAATATAAACCTCTAAAATCACAAAAGTTACTATTGGAACAGAGAAATTGCAGAGTCGAACGGAAACAGTACCTTCAGCTCGTAAAAGAAATCTATATCAGATTATCCCGTTTGAGATTCACTCAGCTTGCTCGCTGAACCGGTGTTCCTGCCCATGATACGAAATAGGTCAACATGGCATAAAACTTTTTTTTTTTTTTTTTTTTTTTTTTTTTGTAGAACATGGCATAAAACTGTGAGAGGAGAACGAGGGATGTCAAAGAAAAGGACTGGGTTGGAGAAAGAGAGACAAGATTCGCTCCAATGCCACGTGGCAAGGAGACAAGGATAGGGATTTTAACTCTCTCTCTCCCTCCATGATTGTGAGATAGCGTTGAAGGAGAGTGTGTCCTTGTTGTGCAAACGTTGCCAATGTGGTTCGCTGCAAGGATCCCTCATTGCTGGAAAATAAGAGGGCTAAGTTCCCTGGACCCGGATCCTCTCCGGCGCGGATCCAATGGCTCCAGTTGTTGGATCCGCATTGGAGGGGCTGGCTGGCAGTAGAGGATTGAATTTATAGTGCTTAATTAGTGTAACTAACTATTCTCCCTTTCCATGAGAAGTTTTTGAATACCCTATAACAACATTAGGACTGAATTTAGGTCTAATGAGGTTAGAGAACTAAATTCAATTTTCTGATGCGTTTCCCAATGAATCCAATACAATACTGTCCATCGTAATCCTGATTGCAGAATTGGGCTCCTCTCCACTGAGTGCCCAATGAGGCATCTGACGGTTGGGTTGTACTGCACACATTTCGATCCAAGTACAATCAATCACGCCTGGGTATTCTACTCAGGGGGTAGAGACGTCATTTCACAGTGCCCTGTGATACGCCAAAATTCACGATGCAGTACCAGCCAAGAGACTCAAACTTGAGATCTCCTGGTGAGCATTGGCATGAAGCGCACCACGGCTCACCAACTGAGCTAGGCAGTTGTTGGTATGAACCCTTAAATTCTAGTTACTAAGTATTCATGTGTCATGCCCTAAGGAATTAACGGTCCAGATTATCTGATCATCACTAGTTTCTATATCTATCAAGTAGACTGGTACACGAGAAGGCGCAGTCCAGTCTTTGGCTGATTAATTGAGTCTTTGCACTTTCCATTCTCCAATAATTCCAGTTGCCACTCCTGGGCTTTTCCTTATAAATCCATTTATCAAATGTTAATTCTTTCATTCTATAATTCTATCTCTCTTTTAAGTCCAGGAGAAAAGATGAAGAAGGAAAGGAGGAACTGGGCGGAGTTGAACACGGATTGTTTGATTAAGGTGTTCGAGATCTGCGGGATTAAAATCTCTAACATTGGACATTCCCTTCGTTTGCAAGTCTTGGTACAAAGCCTCCCTCAAGTCTCAATGTTGGAAATTACTTCGTTTACCTGATGGACTCTGCGAGGATCCATGGGAGTGGTGGGAACATGGTGGTTTTGTCCAAAGATTCATGGACGAGTACCGAATCCAGAATTTTTCTGTCACAGGCTTTGTTATAATTGTTGTTAGACGAAGTCGCAACTCTCCTGTCACCGTTATTCTTCCTTCTGAGTGCTCACCTCAGAGGTTTTTGAGGTTATATCAAACGAGTAAGATATACAAATCACGAAATTTAACTTTTTATTGTCTCCATCATATTGTGTTTTCTAATTGAATTGTCATTACCAGGTGTCCTTCATTGAAATACTTAGGGTTCCCTTCTGATCTCTTTCCATCTGGTTGTGAACTTATCCAAGAACTAATAAGTAAATGCAAGGATTTGGAGGGGTTTATCTTGGGAGGCACTCATTCTTTTGAGAAAATCCTTTATTCAAATCAGTCTAAACTGCAAAAATTTCAATGATTTATCTGTAAGCGGTTGTCTTGGCAATAAAGAAGCATCAGCTATTGTAACTTTGCTTCCGAAGATCAAATATTTAAGGCTGAGGTGGAATACAATACCCCGTAAGAGACTGAGGATGATATTGAAAGGCTGTAAAAAGAACTGGTGCTACTTGATGCAAGGAATTGCGTTGGTTTTAAAGCTAAAGATCACGAGATATTAAAGATGGCTTCTCACATCAAGACCTTTATGATTCAGGGTTCTAGAAAGCCTCGTTACAGGAATCCCCGTATTGATGAAAGTGAAGAAAGTGACTATGATTATTAGTAAAGTTCCTTAGGTTTATTGATGATTTGCAGGAGTTTTTTTGTCACTAATTTGTCAGTTATTCAAGAAGGATTAATGTAAGGTTCATAACTAGAGTTCCTCAAATGGTGACCTTATTAGGGTTGCAAATTAGATCCTCTATTTTGTGTTTTAGATTTGCTGCCTTCCTATGTTTCTGTATGTTGTTGATGAACCAGAGTTGCTCATTGTTTTGTTTGAAGTGTCTTTTGATTTCATAATGACAACATCCATTTAATTTTATCTGTTCATTGGACTGGTTTCCTTTGATTTCAGTAGGAGTCATTGAGTATTCCACTGTGGATAAATGATATAAATTTTTTAAGGTCGTGGAGGTGTGGCCAAGCCTGGTTTCTGTCTAGGATGATTCAAGGATCAGGAACCTTTCCCCCAAAATGTCCCTAGCTTTTTTGGTGGGCATGGCACATCAAATTCACAACGATCCTTCTACCTGTAGGGGCGACACTTCAAAACTTAAATCAGCAAGAGAGGGAAGATCATTGCTATAATTAGTTTCACAGTCGCAAATCCTCCCCGTGATCTCTCTATTCAGTATTGAAGGAGAGTTTGTCCTTGTCGCTGTGCAAGAGTTGCCGACGTGGTTCGCTGCAAGGATCCCTCATCCCTCATTGCTGAATAGAGGAGGGCTAACTAAGTTCCCTGGACTCAGATCCTCTCCATTGCGGATCCAGTGGCTCCAGTTGTTTGATCCGCACTGGAGGGGCTGGCAGGAGAGGATTGAATTTGTAGTTCTCAATGTTACTATTCTCCCCTTCCCTTCCTTGAGAATGAGATGGAGTTTTCGAATACCCTATGCAAGCACCAGGACTGATTTTAGGCCTAATGAGGTTAGAGAACTAAATTCAATTTTCTGATACGTTTCCCAATGAATCAAATCCAATACTAAAGTATCCACCATAATCTTGGCAGCTGTTCTCAGCATAAATAACCTTATTTTGATTGTTCTGTTTGCAGAATTTCAAGGGGGTTAACCAAATGACCCAAGCCATTTCAACAATACACATCAATGTACAATCTGGAGACAAATCAAGACCTCCAAGTCTTGACAGAAGAGAATGGACATTTCAAATGAAAATCAAGCATCAAAATGAGTATGGTTTTAAGGCATCGATTGGATGATCTTGCTTACACCACCAGAAAGAAAGGCAGACATACTTCTTCGTTAAACCATCAATAGAAGCAGAATTGGTATAATCACTCCCTCCCTGTCATGGTTCATGAGTACGTGTCCGCGGAGATAGATTTTGAATCACAACTGCCAACATTGTTAATCGCATGAGGACCCATATCGTACATTGTGTGCATATAATTTCTAATAAAAAATTTCCAATTTGTCCAATATACAAAGCAGTTAAATCCCCTAGCAAAAGGTCCAGAATTCAAAGGACAAAGAGTCAGCATAAAAGGTCCCCTTTGTTACTGGATTTGCCTAGTAAAATAATCTCCATTTAGAGCAAATTACTCAGACCTCCCTTACTTTTCAAACTTGGTTTCACTTAAACCAAATCCATTAGTTTTTTAACCCTAGGTAACGGATAAATTTGAAAAACTTCAAAAAACGGCAAATTTTAACTTTTTTACCTATAGGAAGTTACCCTATTACCCTTACACCCTTTCCCTTCTCTTCTTCTTCTTCCTCTTCCTGCAAACCCACCTGTTCCCACCCCTCCCTCTGCAACACCATCCACGCAATCCGCATACCCCACTCTCCTCCACCTGCTCCCACCCCTATGCAACCTCATCCACGGATGCCCTAGAATCAAATTCCAAAACCCAGTTCTGAATTCCGTCTATGGAACTCACAGCAGGGGTTATTTGGGTCTGAAATTCTGGGGTCTCAATCGCCTATCAAGGGAAAGTCTATGTACAAAATATCAGGCCCAAGGAATCGCTCAACAGTTCCATAGAAGAGAGTGGAAGGAAAGAAATCTTAAAATCTCGTAATAACAGAAAGGAGAGAAGGAAAAGGTCAAAGAATAATAAATAAGACACAAATTAAAGAATGATAAGAGGGTAAGGGAGAGTCCAGACTTGAATTTTCAGTAAAACCTACAATGGTTCTCCAACCTAGGTTTTCAAATAAAATCCCAATACCATAGGCTTTCAAATGTGAATCATGGACATACCTTTCAGTGGTGATTAGTCTATTTTCATAATTGCGCCATAAATTTTGAGCACACACACATGCAAATATTTGATCATCGTTCACTTCTTTTCTCCTTTCGTCTTCGTTCAAGCTGCTGGAGAATTGCTCAGAAGATTCTTCACGATCCTGTGATTCTTCTTCCTCTTGGATAGGATCAGATGAGTTTGATGATGGAGTAGGAGGTTCAGGGGAAGCAATCCTGTGTCCACTTCTTCCTCTGCCTCTCTTCCAGCCCTAGATGGCCTGGGCCATTTGAGTGTTGTATAGTGTAGAGACGACAGCTGGGATGCTCTAGGGGAAAGAGAAATAGAGAGGTAAAATGGAGAAGGAAGAGATGGAAGGAGAGACGAAGAGATGGGAGACTCACAGACAAGAGTACTGTGAGTCATGGATGTCTCCACAGAGTTTGAAGACGAACGGAAATGAAAAGGACATGAACGACCTAATTTAAATTGGGGGAGGCGGATGTCCGTGCTCTTTCCCCTAATTCACCCGGACATCTACACTGCTTGATGCAGCAGAGACTTGGTTCCAGGATAGAATGGGATTAGATCCCCCATACATTTAAATATACATTAGAAGACACAAAACAAAGACAGACCAGATAACTATAGGAGTAAGCTAAAAGTGGAAAATCCAAACACAAACAAAACCAAAAAGGAGATCCTACACTATCATCCAAGATTTATAGTTTATACTTAGGCAAGTGGCCAGTAGGTGTTATTGGTTGAAGTCCCAACACCAACCTTCCTATACACAGACCTGCTAGTAGCATTCATTATAGACTCAAGATATAGATTTTCAGCAATATTATTTTGATTACCTTTTTTGCATCTCTTCTCTTCATGGCTTGTGAAGACTAATCCTTTCTCATTCCTCATTTGATTTTCTCAAGTACTTTCTTTTCTTTCTCTTTGTTTCCTTAGATAGTTGAGTTTTAATCTGAACCTGCAAGCACTCGAGGGAGTTCTTTGGTAGCCAGTTGAGATTGGGTCCCTTTCAAATTAGTTTTTAGGCAGCATTGAAATCTCATCTGCCCCTTTTTACCACAACCGTAGCATATTTCAGATGAATGAAATGCTGAAACTTTATGAGTTACCTTACTAGTAGATTTTTCAAAATTAGAAGTGTGACCATTCTCAATAGAACTACACATGGAGCAAATATGGTCACTTTGCACATAATTAGCTATAGGTCAATTAGTTTTTAGCTCAATATCTGAACCAACTCTTGTAAGGCATCATTCTCGGAATTCAGGGATGAGGTCTTTACTTTTAAGGCCTCATATTTCTTACACATTTTTGCATATTCTGAGTGCAATTCCTCAAAAGGCATTTAAGGGATCATCTCCTGTCTCATCACAATCAAGGGCTCATTAGTAGGGTCAAGTAAGACTACAAAGCACATCTGACAATCTTCATCATTTGACTCCTCATTTTTAGACTCTCTCTTTAAGCACATCCCATGTAGCTCACATGACCTTGTTCTTTCTTTTAGATTTCTCATCCTTCTCAAAATGAGGTTTCCTTGCTTGGCACTCATTTTCCATGTGTCCAATTTTTTTACAGTCATTTACCAAAAAAAAAAAAAAATTTTACAGTCGAAGCATTGGACACCCTTGGGAAATCTAGATTTGCCTTTGTTACTGTATAAAACCTAGGACCTGTAACCAGTAACTTTAGAGAGAAGAAAAGATGAGGAAGAGGAGAGAACTGTTAAACTTATCAGTCTCCCCCATAATGCTTGTATTTATAATCTCAAATTACAATAGAAAGGGGAACTCCTAATCAGATTAGGAATTCCTAATCATGATAGGATTCCAAGTTACAATAGGAAAAGAACTAGAACTAATAACTCAAACTGAAACTAAGACTAACAACTCACAAGAGAATTAGGACTTGACATAATTAGAAACTAGGACTCCAACTAGACTAGGAAAATAGAAGATACACATATCAACCAAATCATCTGCTCACGTGAACAATGTCGCATGAACAAAGACTTCAACACTCCCCTCAAGCTGGATTATACAAATAAGTAAAGAAAGAAGATCCAGCTTAACTAAAAGGAAAAAAAAAAGAACTCCATAATAATGCAAACACTTCTCAAGTTGGCGATACAAGGTATTAATGCCCAACTTGAACAAAATGAGAAGAAACTAAGTTGCAGCAGAATCCAGCTGACAGATGAATGTAGCTCCCAAATAAACCTTCAAGAACTTGAAATAATTGATCTTCAAAACCCGGATGACATGATCAAAGAAACCGGGACTAGAATTTCTTCCAAAAAAGGCAACTTTTAACGATCTTCAATAGCTAACCAGTGATGAATCTCAGATTGTCGTAATGACATAAAATCTTGAAGTTAAATAGCTAGAGCAGCAAGTAGCGGAAACGAGCTGAATTAGGCAACGGAAAAACACTGTATTAACCCAACTGAAAGTCCTCAAATAGGCAACAACCAAATATCTTCAATACTCTTCAATACTTCAATCTCCCCTACGCAAACTCAACCCAATAGCAATGGTGGAAAACACCGATCTTCTATGTTTTGCACCAATGTTCCCGCAAGTTTTGCGCTCGCAATGTCCGTCAGAGGCTATCGACATAATCCCCCTCACGTGTAATACACGTGGACATAACAAAGATGATGTAAGAGATAAGGCAAAAACATAATATTCCAAATTTTTCCAAGAGGTCTAAGGGTAATGGAAAAGGAAGAAATGGCAAATTAGAAAATACCATGAACTTCCAAAGGGGTTATGGGTATATGCCAAAGGTATGTTTTGGGATATGAATTAGAATAATTGAAAGGGAACGGTGTTGGAAAAAAGGATGGCATGACTGTAATTTGGTGGAAATCCACTTTTAAATACAATCCAAGCCAAAGGGCAAACTGGTAATAAACCAGAATTTTCAAGGGTCAATTGGGTAGTCAAATAGGAGAATGTATTAAAAAGGTAATGGCAGTTCCGTAAATAACCAGAATTTTGCAAGGGTCAATTGGGTAGTCAAATAGGAGAATGTATTAAAAGGGTAATGGCACTTATATGAAATCTATTGAACTTTCTGGTCATTATAGGGCAGTGTCTTTTTCACTACTACAATATTCCTGTCCGAAGAAGCCCTTAGTGCTATACCTTTTTTAATTATCATTCATTTACCTATCACCATCTCATAGGTGATCAGGGATTCAACCAACTCCTTCAGAGATAATTTTTTAAGCTCTTTGGCTTCTTGGACAGCCGTTACCTTTGGTTCCCTCCTTTTAAGTAGGGACCTCAGAACCTTGTTTGCTAGCTCCACCGAGGGATAAGTCTTCCCAAGTAATTTTAACTCATTTATAGTGGTGGTAAATCTAGCATACATATCATTAATTGACTCCCCATCATTCATTTTAAACAGCTCATAGGTATGAACAAGCTAGTAAACTGATTTTAGAGTCCTTTACCTGAGAGGTTCCTTTGTGGGTTATCTCTAGAACTCTTTATACCTCCTTTGCCGTTTGTAAGTGGATATGCGGTTGAACTTGTCGGGGCTAACGCACTTCTAAGTGAATTCAAAGTTTGCGTTCAGAGCTGCTGCCTTATTCTCATCGAGATTCAAGCAGATTTTGGTGTTTTGGTCTCTACCCTTGTGGCATCTTTGGTTGTGGGTTCCTTGAACCCATTTTCCACAATCGTCCAACAATCATAATCTAATGATTGTAGGAAGACCATTCACGTCTTCCAGTAGTTGAAGTTGATTCCATTGAGTGATGGTGGATGAATGACGGAGAATCCTTCTGGTTGACCAAGACTCATTTGGGGTGCCTTTGAACTTTTCGGATTAATTAGATCCATGAGAAGAGTACCAAGCTCTAATATCACTTGTTAGATCATGTGGCAACCCAAGAGGGGGGGGGATTGGGTTTTAAAAAATTTAAAAGCTAAATGCTCAAACAGAACAGAATGCAAATGCTGAAGTAAATAAATATTTGAGCAAACACCCACCCAAGGAAATTGTAAGGGAATAATAAAGCAACAACAAGAGAGAAAGAGAGAGACCAATAGTTTATAGTGTTTGGGAAACTCTCCCTACATCATGGTTCAAGAACTCGGTTGAAACTGCCAGTTTCGACCGAGATATCTCGGTTTCGCAAGAAACTGAGACAAAACCAAGGGTTGAAACCACATGTTGCATGGTTTCGCTAGGTTTCGAATGGTTTCGACACTGTTTCGGCCATATTTTGGTCATCTCGCAAGTTTGGACCTGAACACCTATATAAATTCACTTATCCCCATCGAAACTTGAGGAAACCTGGCTCTAAACCAGGACAAGCACTTATTTATGCCAAATATCATTTAAGTAAATGAATTTTTTATTTCATTTACTTAAGATATTATTCATAAATAAGCAAATACCCCTGTTTGAATCCAATAAAATAGTTAAAAAATCAAATTCAAAAAAGATAAAAAATCAACCCCTCAGTTCAAGAACAAAAACTAGATTTTCGGTGGTAGGTGCAATTTTCAACTTTTGAAGGCTAGAGGTTTTATTGAATCTAAAAATTCCATAAATCATAATATGATAAAACATTGCTAAAAACCAAAAGAGCGGTAAAATATTCATTTGTTTTAATGTCTAAAAATTTATTTCCATTCAGAACGATTTTAAACAACATTCGTGCACACAAAATTATGTTTGACCGAAACATAATACCTTCAATATGAATCAGATTTAGGCAATCTTGGTGTAATATGTCGACACTTTGTCCTTTGATAAGTATACCTTATCCTGTTCCACTAGATGGTATTTGTGCTAGCCATTCTAATCTTACTTGTAGTGCTTATTTATGACATTCTTTGTTCTTTGTGTAAGTTACTTTTCATGTAAACACAGAAACTTTTGATAGTTTACTGTCAGTAAAAATTATTATTTTATTACTAAAATTTTCCCAATTTACGTACTGTCAACCTAAATCAAAACTTATTTTACACCATCATCATATTGATGGAATGATAATTAGTTATGGCATTGGTATGATTGCAGCACTTTTCTGGCTTGACCTATAAAAAAAATGTATTCTTTCAGGGCCTTTCTGCCCTTTACTGGGGCTTCCCTTTCTTTTAGCAAGGGTGTTTTGGCCTCTACTCTTTTGCCCTTCTATTTAATAACATATCCACTCCCCCACACACACCCCCCCCCCCCAAAAAAAAAAAAAACTATTTTTGGTTGTCGATACAAATTGTATTTTCATCCTTGAGCTCCTTGTTTAAGATGAACACATCTTAAGCAAATTAAACTTTCCACAAGGTGTTTCTTTAGTGATTAATAAAATTATGAGTTTTCATTTTCATCTTTTGCAATACAGTTGATTTCTGCTGAGCACCTCTGATACTTGAACCGCTTCTTGTTGTATGTTTATCTGCTGGCATTTGGATCTGATTGATCACTTAAAATTTGATGGCCTTACTGGTTTTTACATTTGAAACCATTTATTTTGTTTGATTTTAGTTTTTGGTTAGTCATGTGATATAACTAATGAAGCAATATTAATATTTCATTTTAAACTCCTTCTAGAGGGAACTTGAACGAAGATGGCTGATGAAGAGAAAACCCTAATTGAGATATTGGAGGAGTTTACCCCTATTAACCTTGCCAAATACATAAATTTTGTCCATAGCCGAAGTCTGGCGCAATTGCTACTTTCTCTGGTACAACACGAGACACCTTTGAAGGTAAAACTGTCGTAGAACTACGGTATGAAGCATACGTACCGATGGCGATACGCAGCATTAAATCTATCTGTTCGTCTGCTCGATCATCATGGTCTCTTGATTCCATTGCTGTCGCTCATCGTCTGGGACCAGTTCCTGTGGGAGAGAAACAAGTGTTTTCATTGCAATATCAGCAGTTCATAGAGTTGATGCCTTAGATGCATGTAAGTATCTGATCGATGAGATAAAGGCATTGGTTCCAATTTGGAAGAAAGAAGTCTATTGAAATGGAGAAGTTTGGAAGGAGAATTCAGAGTTTTTTGAGAGGAGATCGGAGATTGGGACTCTATCGGATCATGGTAGTGGGTGTTTCCGGGTTAAGGTTAAAGTAGAGGAACTGAACACCAAGAACTGTAGTGGAAGTAAGGTTAAAGTGGGAGCCAATGGAGCTCCTGAGTATGTTGGTACTAATAATGGAGACATTGAAGAGAATGGATGATGCTGCATCGACATGTTTCAAGATTTGTTTTGCTGTATAAATTATCATCGACGCCTCAGTTTTCTTGTCTTCTACAAGGTCTGTTTGTTGAATGCTACTCTGAATACTTGATATAATAACTTAAAATTTTCTCTGAAATTTACAAAGAACAGGCTTCTTAACCTGTTAATGGAGTGTATGGGGTGCTTTTAGACTTTGTATTTGTAGTACCTTTTCCCCCTCCCTCCTTTCTTCCAAATTGGGATTAAGAAAGCTGGTCACTGGGTTGTTTGTACGGATCAATACATTTCTAAAACCAGCCCTGGCGTAGAAATACCAAAAGTTTTAACAACTTAACAGCCTAACTTCTACATTGTGCATCTATTATTTGTTAGTTCATATTAAAAAAAAGAGCAAATTACTTAGACCTCCCCTGACCTTTCTGACAATTCAGGGAACCTCCCCTGTCCTTCTGACAACTACTCAGACCTCCCCTACTTTTCAAACTTGGTTTCACTTAACCCAAGTCCGTTAACGGTGTTAGTAAATTACCTGCTGTGACCAAAATGCCCTTACACCTTTCCCTTTCTTCTTCTTCTTCCTTCCTTCCTTCCGGTAACCTCTCCATCTGCACCGACCTAACATCCTCAAACAATTCCAATTCTCTACAGACCATCGTTTCACTTACGTCCGTGGGGACAGAACTCAGAACCAAAACTCTAGTCGCTGTCGGTGAAGGCGGTGGCAGCATTAATGGCGGTGGTGGAGGCTGATTTCCTCTCAGGCGGTGGCAGCGTTAATGGCAGTGGTGGAGGCTGATTTCCTCTCAGGCGGTGGCAGAGTAGAACCTTCTCTGATATAAGCTACTATAGCTGTAAACTATATTGCAAAGGAGAGAAGAGACCAGGAGTACTTGGGCTGATTAAAGGGTTGGAGCTCTCTCTTCTCCACTTCTCTGTTTTTATGTGGTTTTCTGCTTTGCCCTCCATGGATATATATATATAGAGAGAGTGCTTTGTAAGCATCAAAGGAATATTAATTGGGTTTTTTTCTTTGGGTAAATATTAATAGATTTTCAGTAAATAGCAGAAATAAGATGACTGGGTATGAGGAGTAGAAGGTTCTACTCTATTTTTTTTTTCCTGCCTTCAAGTCTTAATATCACGGCTGTGGCTACACGGTATTGACTCTTAGTAATGGTGCAGTCCTCTCTCCGCATTTACTTTCAGTTTCATAGTATGATTAGGACTCTTGTGTTTGCAACTCTTTAGATGCTTTTAGTCCATCATTGTACAGATTTGATTGAATGAAATTTTATTGGAGTTTATGCTGCTGAGTAGTGTTATCCTAGGACTGTCAGACTGTTTTATTGCAACTTAGAGGTTAATGTTGTTGATGAGGAGATTTTTAAGGTTTCAAAAATTGGAATCGGGAATCAAATTGGTCAATGCCGATTCCGATTGATAATAATAATGGGGTCGGCTACATGGATCCTTGCAAAGACAAAATATTAATAATAATAGTAAAACGAAAAAGAAAAAGAACAAAACAACAATAACTCAGCCTTATCCGAAATAAACCTTGCCCTCCAATCATCTCTATTCGAGGTCATACTCGAAACAAGGCCTAAACTATGCATGTATTTCCTCACTACTTCTCCTAGGATCATTTTAGGCCTGCCCCTAGCTCTTTTAGTTCCTTCAGTTTGAATCAAATCGCTCCTTCGTACCGGTGCATCCCAAGGCCTCCATTGAACATGGTCATGCCACCTCAAATGACTTTCTCGGAGCTTACCATGTATCGGGGCAACTCCTAAATCAGCTCTAATATGATCATTCCTTACTTTATCCTTCCTAGTTTGCCACACAACCATCTCAACATCGTCATCTCTACTACACTTAGTTTATCTATATGACGCTTCTTAACTGCCCAACATTCTGCCCCATACATCATAGTCAGTCGTACGACTGTCCTATAGAGTTTTCCTTTAAGCTTTAAAGGAATATGTTGATCACACAACACTCCAGACGCACCTCTCCATTTCATCCATCTTACTTTAATTCTCTGTGAAACATCATCCTCTATATCACCTTCTTTATTTATGGTTGAGCCCAACAACAACATCATAGCCTTATCTGAACTTAATAGGGTCAGCTACATGGATCTTAGAAGAGTCAGCAAAATAATAATAAAGAAGTAAGGGGGGAAGGGGCATACAACATCGACACAAACTCTAGGGCATTGTCCTTTCTTAGCTATGTACCGCTTCTTAATAACTGCCCAACATTCTGTTATAGGTCTCGAAATGGAGTGTAATACAGCCATAGCATCACAGCATCATGGTCGAACTAAATGGGGTCAACCACATGGACCTTTGCTCTCCAATCAGCTCTATTTGAGGTCATACCAGAAACAAGGCCTAAGCTAAGCATGTCCTTCTTCACCACTTCTCCAACTTAGTATTAATCCATGCTTTTTTCTCATCCACCAAAATAATATTGTTGAGAAATACTGTTCACGTGACACTGTTCACTTGAGCAGTGATTTGGTTGATATGTGTATCTTCTATTTTCCTAGTCCTAGTTGGAGTCCTAGTTTCTAATTATGTCAAATCCTAATTCTACTGTGAGTTGTTAGTCTTAGTTTCAGTTTGAGTTGTTAGTTCTAGTTCTTTTCCTATTGTAACTTGGAATCCTATCATGATTAGGAATTCCTAATCTGATTAGGAGTTCCCCTTTCTATTTGTAATTTCCCCTCTATTATAAATAGAGGGGCTTTCCTATCAATAAAGACAACAAGTTATTATTCTCTCATTCTCTCTTTTTTCTCTTCTCTCAAGTTCTGGTTACAAGTCCTAGGTTTTCTACATGGTATCGAGCTGTTGTAACCGGTGATTGATTCTCTCCAAGATCTGCAATTTTGAGAGTCATTTCAAGGTTCTCCGATTTATGGAGAAACCCTAGTTCATAGAAAGAAGAAGAACTAGGGTTTCCTGCTTGTTTCATTCTTGTAATTTTATTTATTTGGAAATCAATGGGGTTATACATTAAAGGCTTGTGGTTTCCAGTTTTGGAAAATTTTCTGCAGTTATGTTGCTGTTTTTTCCTTTCAATGAAGGTTGGAGATCATCATCTGCTGCCTCTGTTTGAGAGTCGTGATCTACATTGAAAATCAATTCTTCCCTTTTGAGGAGATTAAAAGCTGCCTCGATTCTTTCTTTTTTTCCAGATTCAATCTGAATTTTTTTCATTGAAGACACAGGATCTGGTTATTGCAGATCTGTTTCTGATTGGAGACTTATTTATCTACTGGTCAGCCAATATGAAGATCGATGAACGCAAGTTTTTTAAAGATTATTCTGCCTTATCAAGAATCGATTCTTCCCTCTAGAAGATCGACTTCTGCAGATCATCTCAAGTTGCTGATCATGGTTGTTCAGATTTAAAGTTTTTTTCAGTTTGTGGAGATCGATTCTGGTCATCATTCTACAGATCAGATTTTTATCTTCGATTGCAGAAATCGATGGTGCCTCTCTTTATTTTTGAAGCCCTTCCTTGGCCTACGATCCTATAAAGTCCTTCCTTGGTATCAATCAACCTCAAGGAGGAGATGCTGTTTCCGCCTCTGGTTCTACATCTCCGGCTGCCGCTGCTATGGCTCTGGTATTTCCTGGCTTGAAGGATTGGTTGATGGCTACTACTGATGATTTGGTTTCAAGGGTTGATTCTTGTTGGCTTCGATTCCCTCAACACTTACTACTTTGGTTACCGCCCCAATCTTACTGCCGTGGTGTTCAAGCCTCTGTTCCAGCAAAGTGTTTGGGTTTGCCTTGGGTGTTATGTCGTGGAGAAGAAGGGTACTTCAGCATAATGACAAGTATGCCCATATTCACTATGAGTAGAGTCCTATTCACCCTCTTATGGCATTAAATTTATGTAGTTAACCACTAGTCCTTTAGTTATTTGGTTTCTCCTTTACTGTTTGGTTAATTACAACTATGCCATCCCTTTTTAACTGTGCTATTTACAATTCTGCCATCTTCCCTTATCCTCCCTTGTCCTTATTTTACTTTTCATTCCCAGTTTACCCTTTTGCCTAGTTGAGTTTATAATTAGATTTCAATTTAATTGCAATTCTGCCATTCCCAACCAATAAATGTTAATTCCCTTCATGTCCCCTTGCTTCATTATTTTCCAATAACCCCTTGAAAATTCTGGTTATTTACCAGATTGCCACTCTCCATAGCCATTATTTTACTTATTGCATCCCATTGCTTTTTGTTTACCAAAAGGCCCTTGCAAAATTCTGGAACTGCCATACATTCCCCACTTTGACTACCCAATTGACCCTTGAAAATTCTGATTTATTACCAGTTTACCCTTTGGCTTGGATTGTATTTAAAAATGGATTTCCACCGAATTACAACCATGCCATCCTTTCTTTTTTTTTCCAACACCGTTCCTTTCAATAATTCTAATTCCCTTCATATCCCATACCTTTGGTATTTACCCATAACATCTTTGGAAACTTCGGTAAATTACAATTTTGCCATTCATTCCTTTTTAATTATCCATAGAACTTTTAGAAAATTCTGGAATATTATGTTTTTGCCCTATCTTTTACATTATCTCTGTTATGTCCACGTGTACTACACGTGAGAGGGGATTATGTCCAGATTACACCTGCGGACATTGTAGAAGCGAGAACTTGCGGGAACACTTGGTGCAAAGCATAGACGATCGAGTTTTCACCATTGCCAATGGGTATCTACTTTGTTATTGGGTTGAGTCTCGTAAAGGGGAGATTGAAGTATTGAAATATTGAAGATATTTGGTTGTTGCCTATTTGAGGACTTTCGATTGGGTTGATACGAGTTTTTTTCTTTTTTGATTCGGTTTGTTTTCGGTACTTGCTACTCTAGTTATTTCACTTCAAGATTCTAAGTCACTATGACAATCGAGATTCATCACTGGATAGCTATTGAAGATCGTTGAAAGCTGCCTTTTTGGAAGACATTCCAGTCCGGTTCTTGATCATGTCTGTCAAGTTTTGAAAATCTATTTTTCAAGTTCTTGAAGGTTTATTTGGGAGCTGCATTCATATGTCAAGCTGGATTCTACTACAACTTAGTTTTTTCATTTTGTTCAAGTTGGGCATTAGTACCTTGTATGCGCCAACTTGAGGGGGTGTTAGCATTATTAGGAGTTCTTTTTTCTTTAGTTCAAGCTGAATCTTCTTTCTTTAGTTATTTGTATAATCGACTTGAGGGGGAGTGTTGAGAAGAAATCTTGTTCACGTGACACTGCTTCACTTGAACAGTGATTTGGTTGATATGTGTATCTTCTATTTTCCTAGTCCTAGTTTCTAATTATGTCAAATCCTAATTCTCTGTGAGTTGTTAGTCTTAGTTTCAGTTTGAGTTGTTAGTTCTAGTTCTTTCCTATTGTAACTTGGAATCCTATCATGATTAGGAATTCCTAATCCGATTAGGAGTTCCCCTTTCTATTTGTAATTTCCCTATAGAGGGCTTTCCTATCAATAAAGACAACAAGTTATTATTCTCTCATTCTCTCTTTTTCTCTTCTCTCAAATTCACTGAGTTACAGTCCTAGGTTTTCTACAAATATCATCCGCAAAAAGCATCCACCAAAGAACCTCATCTTGAATGTTTCTCATCCATGATAAGGCGCAAACAAATAAGGGCTTAAAGCTGATCTTTGATGTAATCCAATTGTAATTGGGAATTCACTACCTTGAGCTCCCATGGTTCTCACATAGTCACCACACCATCATACATATCTTTAATTATGTTTACATACTTACTCGATACAATTCTCTTCTCTGATACATGCCAAATTAACTCTCCAAGGACTCTGTCATAGGCTTTTTCTAGGTCAATAAAGGCCACATGGAGATCCTTCTTGTAGACTCTAAATCTTTCCATGAGCCTCCTGAATACGTAAATAGCTTCTGTCCTGGATCTGCTTGGCATAAAACCAAATTGGTTCTCCGAAATAATAGTTTCTCTTCTCAAGTGGGCTTCAATAACCCTCTCTCATAGTTTCATAGTATGACTCATTAGTTTTATACCACTATAGTTATTGCAACTCTGAATATCACCTTTATTTTTGTAAATCAGAACCACAATGCTTCTCCTCCATTTATCTGCCATTTCCCATGTGCTCATAATCTTGTTAAATAGTTCGGTTAACAAAGATAAACCACATAATCCTAAGCTCTTCCACACTTCTATTGGGACCCCATCTGAGCCTGGCGCCTTACCTAATTTCATCTTTCTTACGGCTTCTTTAACTTCAGACACCCTAATCTTTCGTATATATCTATGTCCTGTGGTGTCATGATGAATAATGCAGTCTTCCGATTCACTATTACTCGAAATGTCTCCATTTAGTAGGATGTAGAAATACTCTTTCCATCTCTTCATAATGTCTTCATCCCTTACAAGAACTCTTCCATCATCACTTTTAATACATCTAACATGGTCGAATCTCTACTCGTCCTTTTCCTCATTTTAGCTATCTTATAGATAGCTTTGTCCCCTTCCTTTGTGTTCAGATGGTTATAGGGATCTTTATACTTCTTTGTCCTTGCTTTCCCCACTATCTTCTTATCTTCATTTCTGAAAAATGTATACCTTTTTAGATCCTCTACATCCTTAGACCTTTGCTATGTCTTAAAACTAGCTTTCTTAATCTTAATGGTTGCTTGAACTTCATCATTCCACCACCAAGTAGAAATTTTCCTTTCAATTCCCCTAGGACATCTTTAGCAACCTTCTTAAAACAAGTCGTCATCTCGTTCCACATCATGTTTGTGTCTCCCTCAAAGTCCCACTTTCCTTGTTTGACCACTTCTTCAGTGAATAATCAAGGTAACCCCATTTAGGCTCCACCACCTTATCCTAGGGCAAATAAACTCCCCTTTCTTAGGATCCTATAGAATGAGGCATATATCCATGACCACTAATCTATGTTGAGTGGATAGGCTCTCCCATGGCATCACGTTATAGTCCTTACATAGCGATCTATCGGACCTTCTAGTTAGGAAGAAATCTATTTGGCTACTATGATGCCCACTTTTATAGGTAACTATATGCTCATCTCTCTTTTCAAAATAAGTGTTTACAATGGATAAATCATAAGCCACAGCAAAATCTAAAATTGAGATCCCCTCTTCATTCCTCTCACCAAAACCATAACCTCCATGTACACCTTCATAGCCTCTATGGTCTCTCCCAACATGTCCATTTAGATCACCCCCTATAAGAATCTTTTCTCCTTGACTAAAACGTTGCACTAATCCATCCATATGTTCCAAAAATTGTTAGTTACTACTTACATCCAATCCTACTTGGGGTGCAAAAGCACTAATTATATTGACAACCTTTTTCTCCAGCACAAGCTTGATGGATATAATCCTATCTCCAAATCTTTGAACATCCACCACATCTTTCTCTAAGTCTTTATCCACTACTATGCCCACTCCATTTCTATTATTTTTATCCCCCGTATACCAAATTTTAAAGTTGTCTAACTCCGTAGCTTTAAGTATCCAATTCACGATTCTTAAAACCATGGAGATATTGATTAACTTCTTGGTGAAAGGAAAACACACAGCTTTTACCTCTGAAGAATTGGGGAGAATTCTAAAAATTTCAAACAGAGGAGAAAAAGTATTTTTCTACCTAAATGATGAGATGGATAGGGTATTCAGCTAGCAAGAAGTACATAGTATTATCTGTAGATCATACAATCATGAGAACAACATTATTCAAAGCAAGTTGAAGGATCCCCAGAGGATTAGTCACATTATGCAGAGCAATATTTTGACCAGAAAAGGAACTAGGGATGCAGTATATCCACTGAAAACCCTGATTATTTATTGACTGACAGTGGGGAAGAAAATTAATCTCCCCTATATATTGCTGAAATTCATGACTTGTTTTGAGCACAGGGAGAAGAGGAGATCACTCCCTTTTGGTATGCTGCTTACTTTGTCATGGAAGCACTTTGAAATTGATTTGAGTAACGAAGCAACCTATAAGTTGATTGATCACATTAACACCACCACTCTAAAAGAGATGAAACTTCCAATAGAGCCTGCTAATGAGGAAAAAGAAAATCCAGATGACCTTGGAATGATGAAGAGCATGACCATAGGCCTTAACATGATATGCATATGTATATGGAAGAAAGAGTAGAAAAACAATCTATAAGGGTTGAGAAAGTAAGACCCAGAGCAGAGAAGAAAAAGCAATTGAGGATAGACCTAGTTCCTCCAGAGTATCTCAGGACAGAATAGAAGGAAGATTTGACACCTTAGAGGCTTATCTCATAGACCTCAAAACATCGAAATGTGGTAACCTCTCTTCAAGTATACAAGACCACTCTCTCTCTCTCTCGAGCAGTCATCCTCTTCTCAGCAACCTCCTCATCGCCCACCTGGCTGGTCTTAGAATTTTTTGTCTCTTAGCTCTTTGTTTTTGTTCTTCTCGTTTGCAATGTATGTACGCAATATGCTCTGTCTGTTATTCTGTGAAAGCCCTTGGGGCATCTTTGTCTGTTCTTGACCTCTAGTTGGACAGCTCAGTTTTGTAGTTTTTATGGTGTATGTCTATCTTTTGTCTATAGTTTTGTTCTTAGTTTTGCAGTCCCTCTTGTATGGTCCTTGTAATCTCTTCAATTATGGTTTGTCTGCATTGGTCTACCTTTATGGTGATTAAAATTCTGAATGAAATTTCGTACTTCAAAGTTTCTATATTTGTTTTCATTCACTTATGGATGGTAATCCATAATTATTATATGCGGCATTAGAGTTCCTGTGCTATTTATTGGTTAGAATTTTATTTTCTATGTAAGTCCACCCATGGGGCATTAGATCCCCTGTTCTTATTTTGGTATATTCTTTTTGTGTGGTATCTATGTAAAAGACCATATGTGGCCTTTCCTTAGTCATCTTATTCTTGAATAGTCATATCCTTGGATGTCAATATAAGTCCCATTTTTTTAACATTTTTCTTCTATGCATCATACCTGTAAAATCGAACTCGATCCAACAAGTGTATTAACTAGTAGTATAATTCTTTTTGCTGTGAATAGGTTACTCCTCCCTAAACCACTTTTAGTTGATGACAAAGGGGTAGAGAAAATGTATGATGATGAATGGCATCAAATGCATATAAGTGGTATCAATTGTATAAAATAATGCTCTACCTTGCTTCTTTGCTCAATTATTCTTTTACTTGCATAACCAAATCTGTTAAATGGAATCTAATGTTTGATGGTACCAATTGAAGGGGAGCTTATTTAGCTTCAGTCATCATCATTAGTTTGTCATCACCAAAAAGGGGGACAATGTTGAACTATACGTTCATGCCTCTTGTTTTGGTGATGAAAACAGTTGGATGATGGTTCCTGGGATTTCTAATATGTGTATGAACCTTGTAAGGAGTAAGGACTAATCAATCCCAATCTGTGAAGAAGCCTCAAAGGGATTCATCATTTGTTCAGCAAGCACCTCTCATGAGCAAAGTCATAGAAGCTTGAAGATTTACAGTGGAAAGCTTCATCAAGACATTAGCCTATTATCAATAAATATGAGACTAAAACACCACTTAGCCTAAGGTATACAATATTATTAGAAACTAAACCAAAATTGAGAAAACAGATCAATCAAATTGAATAAAAGATGGTGGTGGCACACAAAAGAAATAGGCTTGCTAATTTGAAACTGATAGTCTGACTTGTTAGAATGTTGAAGGAAGCCTCTGAATTGCTCTTGTAGAGCTTATTTCAAAACTAGAAGAAGACCAGAAGAGGTAGAAGAACAGAAAGAAGAACTCAAATAGGAAAAATCCTCTGTATGGAATCCACTCTTCCCAGCAAATAATCCATGCAGCTATGCAGATAACAGTAGAAAATTCAATGGCTTAAGGGAAAGTGCACATTGCCTTATAAAGGATCAGAAAATGGAACTCCTACTCCAACTAAAATTATCTTTTTCCCACTAGAAAATGTATATAAGTAAAACCAATAAATTATAAAAAGCAATTCAAACTAAAAATTCCTACAAGAAATACAGTTACCTAACACTAAAAAGTCCTCAAAAAAATTATTAACTACACTTAAAAAGGGCCCATGGATGGGATAAATAGTCAGAAGAATATCCCTATGAATTGGTCTATGGTGGAACAAAGCAGAGCTCTCAGGTTGGCTTTGGCCTGGTACAATATGGAATTGCGGGCATAGAACATTTTCCAATCACAACTGTCATAGATTTTACTTTGATTTTAGAGAACAGATCCTCAATCATACTCCTCAAATCTAGAATTCATGAGGATAAGAGGCACCCAAGATTGTCATTTCTCAAATCCTTGCAATGACTAAGAAAGCAGTAAAAATCATGTATTTCGAGCATGACTAAGCATCTGATATGCTCAAAACAATTGGCTGGGGGTTGATTAATATATGCTAAGGCAGTTCTCATTTAGGCTGATTTCTTCTTTCTAATCTACATTTCCTTTTTCCTCCTTTTTTCTTTTTTTTTTTGTGGGGGTGGGGTTGGGTAGGTTTGGGCAATGGGTTTTATACCAGGCCTACAAATTTGTTATTACCAACGTAACAAGTCATTTTTAAACTAATATATATGATGATTTATTCCATAATTGGATGAGTGCATGGAAAATGTTGATGGAAACTCAGACCATTCCTTGCTTGGCATAAGCCTGCTACTTCAATGTGCCTTTTTTGGCTTAATTAACACTGATAGAAACACAAAGGTAATAAAGACCTGAGAACATCTCAAGTTCAATTACTAAATTTTTTCAGGTTCAGTTTCCATACGCGGCGTTGCAATTTAGTTAGCTTCCAATGATTTGATATATAATAAAATATGAGTAACCTCTTAACCATAATTCAGATATAATAAATATCAGCTATTGAGAAAAATCTCAAAAAATGTTTAACCTAGGTTTTTTGGGTCTTTTCTTATACTTAAGAAGAAAAAGAAGCTGCCAATAACATTAATCATATTCAATTATAATAAATATCAACTATCGAGAAAAAGGTCTGATAATCCAAACTTTAGTATCTAGGTTCAATTCTTATCCTTTCTCAACACAGCCCTTCCATTATCTTATAAATTTGTCTCATATTACATATTCTCATCTTTTACATCAATAATATCTCAAAGTGCTTATCATCTATATGTGCAGCAAGGGCTATAATGCAGGGAATGAGTGTAGACAGAACATTTCGAGTATTGGACAAGGTAGGATACAGGCTTCCAACAGCTGATGAAAGTATAACACCATACAGAGAAGTCTTCTGGTTTGCTTTGAGTTCGAACTCGTTAAGGGTATAAAAAATTCAGAGTTGAACACAAACCTGTCGCATAGAGAGGTGGTATCATTGATTTGATAAAACTTTGGGTACTAAAAAAGGACGGGGAAGGGAGAAAAGAAAGAGTAACAATTAGGTTTACATGGTGAGCAGCCAGAGCCAGAAATTACTAAAATTATATCATCTGAGCATCACAGGCAGTCATAAATTACAACAATGGAGAAGACCTCAACAATTGACAATCAATTAGCTCACTTAACTACCCATTTTGATAAAATCTACTGGAAATAAACATGAATCTAAATGAAAATAGCAACGATTTGAAAAAAAATCTTCATTCCTATTCCTCTAAATACCCTTTAAATTCCTAATACCCTTCATCAATATAAACCTCAAAAATCATAAAAGTTCATATTGGAACAGAGAACTTACAGAGTCGAACGGAATCAGTACCTTCAGCTCGTCAAAGAAATCTATAAGATTATCCCGCTTGAGATTCACTCAGCTTGCTCGCTGAACTGGTGTTCCTGCCCATGATACGAAATGGGTCAACATGGCATAAAACTGTGAGAGGAGAACGAGGGATGTCATAGAAAAAGGACTGGGTTGGAGAGAGAGAAAAGATTCGCTCCAATGCCACGTGGCAAGGAGACAAAGATAGAGATGTGTAGGGTGGTCCCCTGCAGATGGAAGGTGTAGATTTGAAGCTTAGAATTGTTCTTATCAAAGAGTCAAACCTAGCCAATGTCAACCAAAAAAAAAAAACCTAGCTAATGGTTCTTTGTAGGGAGGTTTTTCCTATGTGATCCACTCATCCACCCATGGATTGAAGAATCGGAATTGGGAGAATCCACCATTTCAAATCGGAAATCAGAATCGTCCTTACCGATTCAGGAGCGGTGCAGCAAATCGGATTGATGGATTTAAAAGTAGAATATATTCATGGAGTGTTGGGTTTTCATGATTTTTTAGTATTCTGTAAATAATTAAAAAATAATATATTTTTAATTCATGCTCCTCTTCTCTTGGCTTCCATGAAGCTCCGTAGGAGTGGCAATGGTGAATAAAACTTTTCGTCATATTTTTATCTGCTCCATTTCCTGCCCACTCCATTTCCCCAAGTTCCTTTAATAGAGGGGGGTGGACCCCACCCAGGCAGTGTGTTGGGGCAGGGGTAGCCGGGTAAGGTGGTCTTCCCCGAATCGTTATCATCTCAGGTTCCCTGTCCAGTACAGTGGTCCAGTTCCACTCAAAGGAGGCCGAAAATGACGATCTAACCCCCTACCCGAACACACTGCCCGAGCAAGGTTAAAACGTCATTTTCGCCTCCCTATGAGTGGAACTGGACCACAGTACCAGGCAGGGAACAGGACAGGAAAAAAATTTAGTCTTCCCCCCTCTCTGTATTAGAGGAACTTGGGGAAATGGAGCTGCCCACGCTTCTAATTTTTTTTCTAATTGTTTTAGGGTCCGACACACTTTTATGTGTTTCTGTGTTTTTTTAGTGTTTCGGGGCCCTGAAATGCTGTATGGTAACCCCGGAAAAAAAACATTTCTAAAGTTTAGAAGAAACAGAAATCTGTATGAGTCGCACATAACAGAATCGTTTCTGTTGTTTACCAAAACTAACATAATTGCCATCTACACCATGGCTTTTATACTTATGGTTTTTTTTAGCAAAAAAAAAAAGAGGCAAACATCATAATTAAAAACTACTTAAATTGTTTAGACAGTACAACCATGAGTTTAAACAAGTTATTACAACTGAATTCTAAAATTGAAATAAAATATAAACAAGAACAATTGATATGATCATGTCTTAAATGACCTTCACGGCCAGTGCCCAATCACCGGATCTGCTCTTCCTTCTCTTTATATTAGGAGTCCTATCATGTCTGTGGGTTGGAGGCTGGCTTCGAGCCAGTGTGATGCAGATTTATCACCAAACTGTGCTTATTTTATTAGGAATAAGTCTAGGGTTGGGATATATATATGTTGGGCCTTTGTTTCCAAGGGTTTTATATGTAATAGGCCACTTTAATAAGCCTAAACTAGGAGTACATAGGTTGCACACAGGATTAGCCCAATAATTAGTTTATTTTTCATGTTTTAAATTGAACTGGTTGAATCACTGGTCCAATTTAAGTGAAATGTTCCTATTGGCTGATAGGGTCTTATATCTTATTGGTTACTTAGAAATCTTCTTAGTTTAAATGTTTTAAATTATTTTATGTAGTTTAATTGTACCTCTCCACGATTTATATAGAGGGAAGAGTTGTAATAGCTTTAGGATTTGGCCCGTGGCCTTTTATTATAAAAGAATAAAATCGTGGAGGTTCCCCCACAGTCGAATTTTTGAAAGAAAAACAAACAGATTATTTGAATTAATCGTGTTGCTTGCTGGCTGCCAATGCTGCTGCTCCTTGCTCCTTGAGAGTGTGTGCATCCTTGTGATTTATCAAGGTGGAAAGGGACTGGTGGAATCTGGTTGACTCCTTACACCGTGACAGCTGGGAGGATCTTCATCAAATTTGAAGGTGGTTTCATCCTTCATTGTTCAAGCTGCTATCGGTGGAATCCTGTGGTAAGTTTGAATTTAATTTCTGTTTTCCATTCCTTCTCCTTCCCCATTCAATCCCCCTTTTAATTTCTGTTTTAATTTCATAAACCCTAGTTCAATCTAAGTTCTGTCCAGCCCCATCCCCTCACCCAATTCCTCTCAGAGTTCAGGCTTATCATCCCTATCCCAGCCCCTATACTCGATCCTAGTTTGAACTCAGTCTGACCACTAAAACCCTAAGATTCCCCTCATCACATAAAACCCGAAAAACCCTAAATTTCTGTTTAGGCATATTCAGCCATCAGAAACCTCCCCTGCTGCAACCGAACCATCCCCCTAGCCCCTCTAACACTCGACCAAAAGTCCTACTCCAATCTCCAACTATAAACCCTAGTTTTTGGTAATTTTCCTAATTCCTAAAACTCCAAAACCCTAACCCTAAAATTCTGGAATTTGAATTTTGATTCAAATCTTATTCAAATCTGTTTTAATAGCTTCCCCTAAGCCTGCCCATCAAAACCAGATATAAATTACCCCATTCCCCAATACCTAACCCTAGGAGTTTACCTAAATTCAGTTCTGTCCATTCGAACTAGCAGCCCCCTTTTACTTGATCCTATTGCTTGGCCTCTAATAGGATCCTTCTCCTATTTAGAGCTACATTAACTCGGTATCAGAGCCATGGATGAACATGGCAATCCAGTGCACAATACAGTGCTGCCACACCTACCCGATCCTATGGCAGCAATGTTGGAGATGTTTCGAAACTTCACTGCTGACCAGAAGACTTTAGTTGAAGAGTTTAGAGCTGAACAGAGGGCTGCAACTGAAGCCCAGAAGGTTGTTGCCGATGCCATCATAGCTAGGGTGCAACGATTGGAAGAACAAAGAGTTCCCCTTGATAGAGACAGCAATGTACCCATAGAAGAAGACAGGTACCAGCTCCATTCAGTGGTACAGAGGCTGCCAGATAGAGATGGTGATCCCAGAGATGATTACAGAGATCACAGAGATAGATACAGAGTTCACAAAGATGAACCCAGAGATCTCAGAGATGATTACAGAGTTCACAGAGATGAACCCAGAGATAGATTCAGAGATGACAGAGTTAACAGAGACCATTACAGAGATTATCGGGATAGAACCAGAGGTACCCGTGAGCCTTCATGGGAATACAGAGATCGACACAAAGGCTACAGAGACAGAGATAGAGAAGACTGGGACAGAAATAGAGGTGACCAACCCACTTTTGAGGAGTATATGAGGTGCTACTTCACTAGAGAAGACAAAGAAAGGTATAGAAAACACAAGGGACAGCAGGTCATTCTAAATCCTCTTAATCTACCCTCCAAGATGCGCAAACGACAAACCATGCGCATCAATCAGAAAGGGACAGATTATGAGAATAAAGTCTTACCTGTACCACAGAAGGAATTTGAGTAGACCGGCCACGATTCAGGTTTGATCCTAGCCGTGGTTACACAAGAAGCTGCTGCCCAGCCTGAGGTCAGGTTAACACAACCCATCAAGGAGTTATTGCATGATTTTTCTGATGAAGTGCCCGAGGAACTGCCAAACGAGTTACTCCCACTAAGGGATATTCAGCATGTAATTGACTCAGAGGAGATTCCATAGGAGAACAATGCCCTTCAAGATGCTGTTCTTGAAGAGGTGGAGCGTGTGTCTCAAGTATTAGATGAGAAGGTTGCAAACACTGAAGACTATATGGACAGGACATTCACAGTTGGTGTTGATTCAGAGGTAGAGCATATGGAGTTTGTTATGCCACCATGGTTCTTTGACGAGAAAGCTCCACGCCTAGAAGACTATATTCCTAATGTTCCTGCCCCACCAGAGTTTTGTTTGGGAATGGTCAAATCTGCTACTCACATGTTGTTTCCCCCTTACCACTACAAAAAATCGAGGACGAATTTTTTCAAGCTGGGGAGAGCTGATGCAGATTTATCACCAAACTGGGCTTCTTTTATTAGGAACAAGTCTAGGGTTGGGATATATAGAACCCACTTGATAACCTTACGGGAAACTGTTTTTGGTATTTTTCCGTTCCGAGAAATGGGAAAACACCCTAAAATGCACTTGATAACAGAGTATTTTTCGTGACTGTTTTTTGAAACATAAATCAAAATTTATGCTCTCTAGAAGACTTTTGACAAAACATGTTGGACATGTTCTGTCGTTTCTCAGCACAAACTTGACAAGTTGTTCCCGATAAATCGAACATGCATCACTCCATGAGTATGTTGGTTGCGTTGACAACAATGAGCAACACCATAGCCAAGCCACATTGCTCAACAAGACTTTGGACATTATGGTGTATGAATTGAGTATTGGTATTGGATGATATTACATGACATGTCTTGGAACTTACAATGGGTTATGGAATACATATGGATTAATTTTGGATGTTACAATTGTTTTGAACATTAGAATCAAGTATTTCAAGTAAAAATTTCTCAACTTATATGAGAATAGTGCCCTTTTTTTTGTTCCCTTTTTTCAAAATATAGACGTTTAAAATCAGTACCGTCCGCTTTTCAATTTTTTACCGTTCTCTATTATTTTAACCGTTTAAAACCTGTACTATCCATTTTTGTTTTTCTACTATTTTCTTTTTTGCTAACTATGGTCTGGACATCGATTGTACACTCCCCCAATAGAGAAATGAATAGTACAGGTTTTAAACGGTAGTTTTTGAAAAGATAAAATGACAAATACAAATCAAATAAATATTGGGTCAAAACGTTTAAGATCATGGGTGGAAGACTAAGGCAGCATTTGGTATGCATTCTAAGTCGATTTTACATTCTTGAATGATTAAAAAAAAAAAAAAAGTTGTTTATATCGCCCGAAAATGCGAAATCAACCTAGAATGCATTCCAAGAATGTATACCAAACACAGCCTAAGACTGCGTTTGGTTTGATATTTTGGAATGCGAATTAATCTCTGTTTCCACTTTCCACCACCAAAGAGAATCTTTTGTTCAGTCAAGCCCATAGTTAGTAAATATGCATATTATATGCGTACCCGGACGTTTGAATGGAAAAGACGCCGCATTGCGTATAATATTTCAAAGTCGGCAAAATACACGTATTTTAAGGGTCACCGTATTATACTCGAATGAAACGCGTGTAATACGTTTTCATATATATTTTAAAAAAAAAACAACTAAAATCCATCTTAACCGTTAAACCAATTCTAAATTTCTAATATTAACCGTTAGATTAAAAGAAAACCTAAAATCTACCACGTATCAAACTCTAGGCTCTTCGTCTTCTCCAACGAAAAACCAAACCTCCAGCGGCTGGTTCCCCTTCTCCATTCTCTCTGTCTCTTCTTTCTCTTCTTGCGTTCTGCCGGCGATTGCAACGGTGCTTCTTGCGTTCGTCAAGCTGGCGATTGAGTGGCTTATTCTTGTTGATCGTTTCCTCTTCTCTGTGGTTGGTTTCTCTGGAATCAAAGCCTTCTCTAAATATCTGATTTGTTGGTAATAGATTTATCTTTGTGGATAAATTTTAAAATTTTGATCTTGTTCTTTGTAAATTCAAGGTAATATAAACCTATTGTTATTGTTGCTGCACCGTGACAATATGCTCCATCTAAGTCTGTTTCCGCAAGCATACTGCCCACTGTGCCCACTGATGAAAGTTTTATTCCATAATATATTCATGACCATTGATGTTATTTTAATTGGACTTTGTTTTGAAATGACTTTATGTGAGATAATCTTTTGAGTCTGTGGTAATGGAGAAAACCCACCTCTTGTTTTGTTTCTTGATCTTTTTCATGGTAGTAGTTGGAATTGCACCATCAATTGTGGTGCAACTACTTAGTGAAATAAGAAAACCCACAACCCATCCTTCTCCCTCTCTCAGAGATCCCTGATAATGGTGAATCAAACCAGAAAACACTAAAGGGACAAGAAAAGAGAAGAACAAGAAGAACACAGAATTAAACTATATATTTAGACACATCAGTAAATGTTATTATTGTGTTTATTAGGTGTACATGTGTGTTGCATAGTGAATATCTGCCCGTATTTTTGCTCCTAAATTTTTACAGAGCAATCATATTATACACATATTAAACACGTATCATATTATTATGCCAAAATTTTTGAAAAATTTTATTATCGTATAATCCGTTTGACCGCCACCTACATATCCGTTCCCATATTATTGCCGTTCCCAAATTTACTAACGATGGTCAAGCTGCCCTAGTTGGGATTCAAGGGCGTAATCATTCACCAAATTCATTTAAGTCAACTACACAGCCTTACATTTATAAAACCGTGTTCACACTTAGGTCTATCTCATACCATTCCAAGATTTCTTTAGGTTTCTTCTTCTTCTTCTTGTCTATAAATAGTTGAGCCTTTACTTCATTTCACATAACAATATCAGCAAGAGAGCGAGCATGGCTGCTGCAACCAGAGTTACAAGCCTGGCTCTTCTTCTCCTCTTTGGTATGTGTATTAATTTCCTCTTCTTTTAACATATCTATATATTTTGTTGGAAATTGATCCTACTGGAACTTTCTAGCTATCATTAGATTGGAATAACATAGATACAGGTGACAACATTTGGTTGCCGTAATATTTTTATTGCTGGTTTTGGATCCGAGGAATCTCCAATGCTCTATTCTTCAAAAGGGGATTTCAAGTCACGACTTGCTCCAATTTTCAATGGATTGAATACTATTAGAAAAATGAGTGAAGTAGGGTTGTTTTTTCCTTTTCATTTTGTTTCATCTTCCGCCGTCGTGCGTCGACCATTCTCCGCCATCGTGCGTGATTAACTTTCTCCGCCTCTGAGCGTGGTATACTCTCCGCCATCCGCCATTAGTGCGTGTTATCTCCTTGTTTCCCACCTCCTCATCAGCTTCTCCGCCATGACCATCGAAACAGCCAACGACGAAGATGCCGATGACGACGATGATGCCGACGATGGGGAACCAGCGGTATCACCGGCGCAACCTCCCCTCTGCCGCCGCTCCTTTCCCCTTCCTTTCCCTCTTCATCCATCCCAGTCTGGTCGCCGGATGGAGTCCATGGCCAAATCAACAAGCAAACACCATCACTGTCCAACTGCTCTTCCCCGATAGAGCACCCACCAAGCATCCTCCCGTAGGCGTTTCCACTCCCACGGCAATGGGATGCAGCGATGTTCGGTGCTGCCCAGGAAGCCAGATGCTCGGTGAAGCCACTCCCCCTCGTACTCCCTTGGTGGGCTGCCGTCTCGTCCTTCTCCCTCGCTTCCTCTGTTTTCTCCGGTACTTCTCTAGCTCTCTGGCAATGTTTGTTTTGGAGATGTGGATCTCTCTGTTATGAGTGCTTCCAAATGAATTTAACTTCATTTGGGCAGCAACTGTGTTGGTTTTGAAGTCTCTGGAGATGTCTGTCGGGTTCAATATTCCGGCTCCGCCGCGTCGAAAGGGTGCAGAGGAGGCATCTGTTGGCATGAAAGTGGGACTTGGTTACAATCCAGAACCGGAGAACAGACGCAAGTGGGACTTGGTTACTTTTCGGTTCTAGCATAGAAATCAACGGTTATAAGGGAAACTGAACCGAATTTAGATATAATATTTATTATAGTATATTAATGTTGTATAATACTAATACATTATAGAATATGGAGAAGGTATTCATACACAAGAGATTTTCCCATAGGGGGCAAAGGGTGTTTATGTCATTTCAGATTGGCATTTATGCCAATCTAACTACATTTAATGCTGGCTGTGCACATGATGGGCGTGCATGAAAACTTTTGCCATAATATATTAATATGAAATATATTATTACAATATAATACTAATATTAGTATTAGATTTATCCTAGATTTTATAATATTACTATACTATAGTATAAACCGAGTACAAGAATTGGAACCAAATTTTGAAATCAAATAGGAATGGGAATCGACCCGAAACGACAGGTTTGGTAAGAGTATCGATTTGCAAAACTGAATCCCTCGATTCGATTCCAGATAACACCAACACTCTTTGGAACAAAACTGAATCCAAACCGAATACTCAGTTCCAGACCCATTTGCACCCTTAGTTAAATTTCATAAGGGGTTTGTGAACTTAGTTTTCAATCAAAACTTACCACATTCTGGATCTCGATGGGGCCGTGTGATGGAAGATCCCATACATACTCATCTTATTGGCCAAGTTTTTGCTCAAAACAAATAGGAGAAGTTCCTTGACAAGTTAAAGAAATGCATCTAAATTGGATTTTTATCCTCTCAAGTGCAGTGCACCTACGTGGTGCATCGAACGGTGCACCACACAAGGACAGTGATGGATTTTTATCCTCTCAAGTGTTGTGCAGTACCACCCGATGCGCCACATAGGTACACCGGGCCGCACTTGAGACGATAGAGATCCATCTAAATTCCATTATAGCGGAATGACTTTCTTGTAGGCTCCATGGCTTCAAGTAAAGGAAAGGAAAGGAAAGATAACTAAAATAAATTTATTTGATCACGATTATGTAACTATCTAAACTCTTACTAAATATGATAATCAAAAATTTTAAATGAAATATGTATTTTCCTTCTTAAATCTAAAGGATTTAGTTATAAAATGTAGTTAAATTTAATTATAACCAGAGTTAAATATTAGGTAATGATAATAAAAGTTTCCATTATAGTTTTGATTAAATTTCACTTTTCTTCCCTTAATTTCCTTAAGCAGGCATTATTATCATGGGAGAGACTCATAGAAGCATGGTTACTAAGGCGTGTCCACAATATTGCTTAGATGTGGATTATATGACTTGCAAGTCTTCTGGTGAAGAAAAGCTCACTCCAAAATGCAACTGCTGCATGGCTCCAAAGAATTGCACGCTTCACCTCAGGGGAGGAACTAATGTCACTTGCACTTGAAATTTTTGGAATAAATGTTTACTTATAGATATCAAATTTGTTCTTTAAATTTCTCTCCCCCCTCTCCCCTTTATGACTTCCTATTGTAGCTATGCTGGTAGCAAGGATTCAAGAATCAGAATCGAATCGATCGATTGGTTGATTTGCATTAAAATCGATCGGATTCGGCTCACAACACAACCCCTTGTGAGAGAACATAGGTAGGGATGTAAAGAGATCGGGTTCGGCTTGGATATATTACTATTTGAATCTGAATCCATTTACCAAATGACACCTGTAGCCGATTTGATATCCGACAGAATTTTAAAAACTATTATCATATCCAAATTCATGAGTTAATCGGATATCCGGATATTATCCGATCCGATTAGTAAATGAATTTGACTTATATCGATGATCGATTTTCAACTTTGATTACCAAAATATCCTTATAAAAGTGTTTATAATAAGGGTAATATAGTAATATATCATATGTTTTAACAAAAATATTAAAGTAATCACATTTTACAATCGAATAGTAAATTATCTGGATATTATCTTATCTGAAATAGAACTATCCAAATCCGATTATCTTTTAGACGAATTCAGATATTTTTCGGACAATTTTCATGGCTATCCATTTACATCCCTAAACATAAGGGAGCTCCGCCAAGTAGGGTCTTTTCTCCAATAGATATAAGGAGAAAGAACGTTATCTGGTCGTGTGGGCCCTATGCCCAGACACAGGAGCACACAAAATTACCACCATGCCTCCATGAAATAAAATTTTCATTCATGTTGATGCTCCTACATGCGTTCTCATAGGTCCCTACGACCAGGCAACAATCTCTTGCCCAGAATATAAATAGGAATGGGTTTCCCTTCACCCATGGTCAGGGAAGAATCCCCTCAGCTACTTTTCTGAATCTTTTTATTTGTTTTCCAATATGTAAAATTGTTTCGATCAAATGCCTAGTGTGATCCTTTTCAATACTAAACTATGGAGTCCAACCCAAGAATGGCATGGGCAAGGCATGCATCACCATATATTGGCGTTTTAAACATGTTCCCGTTTCCACTTTCCACCACCAAAGAGAATCTTAAGGGTGTGTAGTTTTTTTTGGGGGTTGAATTAAGGATGTGTACTTGACTTAAATGAATTTGGTGACTTGATTAAGTCAAGCTGCCCTAGCTAGGATTGAAGGACTTAATCATGTTGTGGATACTTCTCCACATGTTATTTATCATATCATACTATCATACTATTATATACGTGTATGAATGCATGCTTAGTGGTAAAACTTTCATTTGCTAATTTTATCCTTCTTTTTAACTTAAATACCTTATTCTCCTCATTATCTCTCCCGTCTTTTGTTATTATATTCTTTCTTAAAATTGGTGTCCTTAACTTTTTTTTATTTTTATTTTTAATTCTTAAAACCCTTTTTTATGACAGTAAATCTATCGAATCCATTTACCAAAAAAAAAAATCTATCGAATCCCATTCTTACCAAAAAAAAATTCTATCTAATCGTGTGACCTCTTTCCCTCTCCCTTTCCAATCTCCCAATTTCAGTCCCTCCATGTCTCAAAGAAAATGAACCTCTCTCTCCCAATCTCCCAATGTCCCTCTCACGTCCTAAAGAAAACGAAGGGCGAGAGTAGAAGCCCGACCCAATCTTGAGGCCAATTAGGGTTAGCCTGGCCTGACACTGAGGTGGGTCAAGGTTGGATTTTTTAGGCCCTGAGTCAGGATCGGGCCGAGCTTGGGCCTAGCTAAAGGGACTTAAGGTTGTGCTAGGGTTTTAAAAAACCCGGCCCAATCTTGAGGCGAATCAAGGTTGGATTTTTCAGGCCCTGAGTCAGGGTCGGGCCAGGCTTGAGCCTAGCTAAGGGGACTTAGGGTTGGGCTAGGGTTTTAAAAAACTCGGCCAACCCAACCTTATTGCAGCCCTAATAGATACCACTCTAGTAACAACTCCATTTAAGGTGTTCCCTATATCAAATGAAAAAGGGTTGAGCCCTTTCAAATCTTTGACCAATCAAACCAAAATTAGAAACATTATTAAGAAGGTGTGCATTTTTTGACACGTGTACATTCGTACAGCATCTTTGATACATAATGGAATTTTTTTTTTTTTTTGGGTAAGAGACAAAATGGGATTTGATATTGGTGGTGGACGGTTGACCATGGCAATGCTACATTTACAAAACTAACAATTCTATGTTTTACTTAACAAAATTATACAATATAGAATTTAGGTTTACAAAACTAGCCATTATAGTGTCTCATCCTCCCTTAACGCCTTTTTTTTATTTTTTTTTTTAATGCAAGTGTAATCACACAAACCATGAATCCGGATCCTCATGCTGGTACACATGGCCCTTGCTGTGTCGTAGGATGTGCACCACACACCCTGCAATACGGCAAATGGTTTTTATACCACAAACCACACACCAATCCTAAAAGGTCAACCGACTTATAGGACCGTGGAATGACGGATATACACAACACACACCACCCGGACTAGCCATCCGCCTTCCCCCACTACTCCCCTGTACGGGCTCCACTAGGTTACCTTTTAAAATCGTTCGAGTCTCTTACTTGTTTCATGGGGCAGTTGGGTTAAGGCTGATCTTTTTTCACTAAAAAGTTAGGATTGATCCATATTTAATTATCGGGATAAGATTCTAGTTTGCATCTAGACAGGACTGTATGAAATGACCGCCCCATACCCTAAAATGAAAAATCTTACCCTTGTTGATGCCCTTGCTCATACTTTCATTGGCCCTCACGCTTGTGCACCACACAGTCTAGTTGTAATCTTCTGCTCTTAATTAATACTATTAAATCATGTACTATATATGCATATACAAAATTGCCTTTAGATCATTACCTTTGCCACTTGGAAGGGTATTGATATGAAATTTTTATCGTTATATGTTTAGAAAATGATGTGGATTTGCCAAGTGGAATATTTCAGATCAGGGTTCAATTTATTATCTCATATGTAATCATATCTTCCCATGTATGTCCATGCACCTAAGTGAGTAGTCCTTGATTTTTTCAATACCTTGTTTTATACTTAGCAAACTTGAATGGGGCTGAAACTTTTTATTTATTTATTTTTTGGTGCAGAAACCCCTCAAGAGGGGGAAGAAGATTCCATTTCAACTGGTAAAAGAAGCTTTACAATATCCAAAAGGTCCCCTGGCAAGGAGGTCACCCAAAAACCATGGCGAGGGAAGGATAGGGCCACTTTGCAATAATGTGAGCCAACCCATTCTCCTCCCGACCAATATACGCAAAACAGCAAAAAGCAAAGGCAGATTTCAAAGCAAAGATATCTGACACAATGGAGGAGATACTAGAGGGAGGGGGGAAGGGGGGTCTAATAGGCACTGGACAAGGACCAAGCAATCGAGTAGATTGACACCATCAAAAGGCCTAACGACGAGCCGATGACAGAGCGATCGAATAGCAATGGCTTCACCAACCACGGCCGGCATGAGCACCAAGTGATCCGAAGCGATCGTTAACCGCTTCAAGTGGTCAAGAATAATACAACCAACCAACCCTTGTAGCCCTAGGCCTAGAGGCCGTCGCTGCATCTGTGAAGATAGAAAATGCCTCAGGCGGAGGTGGAGGAAGAAACAACCCCGAGCACGAAGACAATGAACAAGCTGAAGATCTTGGGATGACTGAGAGAACCTCGTCAATATTTCGATTCACCAAATCCACCCAGGTACGGAAGGGGGGGAGGGAATCTTTGAAGATTCTTGAGTTCCTGAGTTTCCAAATTTCCCAAACTGTGATAGCATGGACAACAAAGAAGCTCTGCTGCTCCTTTTTTGAAGAGCCAGGTGGACTCCCCCACTTAATAATCCAATCTTGAAGAAGCCACGATGGGTCAACAACAGACCTCATAGAGACAGTGGAAGCAAACCATGCCTGTTGGGCCAACGGACAATAAAGGAGAGCGTGCTCAATCGACTCAGACTCCAGGCCACACCCCTGACAGATATTAGACTGAACAATATGCTTCTGCTTTAGGTTCAAAAAAACCCCAATAGCCCCAAGGCAAGACTTCCATAGAAAAGATTTCACCTTAGCTGGGATTTTAGAGTTCCAAATAATTTTCCACACCACCTTAGGAGTAAACAACGCTCTATTTGCAGATTTAGAGCAACATGGAAAAAGTTGTGCACCAAGTCTGTATGCAGAACTAACAGAGAAGACCCCCTTAGGGTGGGGACCCCAACATAGACGATCAGGAGAGCCCTAAGAACTAATAGAAATTTTAAAGATGCTCTCAAATAGCAGATAAGAAGTATTTCCTCAATTTAGGAAGGTCCCACTACATATGTGAATCAATCAGATCCGAGACCCAAAGAAAGGGGCAATCTGGAGGCCTAGGAAGGTGAAGTCTATACCCCTCAAGCACAGGAATCCAAGGGTCCTCCCAAATCATAATAGAGCGACCATCTCCAACAATCCACAAGAGCCCGCTTTGTAGAAGAGATCTTCCATGCAAAATACTTCTCCAAGCCCACGAAGGCTTATTCCCAACTTGAGCTTGGGAAAAAGAGCCATTTGGGAAGTATATACTTCCAATCAAACGTGCCCACAAAGAGTTCTTGTTAAACATCGATGTCATCCCAGCTTCGGAGGGGCTTGGTTTTGAATGGTTAGGTCTTTAGACCCAAACCTCCTTCAAGCTTGGGGAGGCACAAACAATCCTTGCCAACCCAATGAATTTTCCTCTCTTGCTTTTTCTGCCCCCAAAAGAAGTTGCAGCTAGCCTTGTTTATATCCTCCAGAAGCCCAAAAGGTAATTTGAAGTGAGACATATGGTAGGAGGGAGTAGTTGCAACCACTGATTTCAGAAGGACCTCTCTCCCTACCAGAGAAAACAGACTCTCTTGTCACCCTGCAATCTTACTGATGGTTCTATCTTTTATATTCTGGAAGGTGGCTTTCTTACTCTTTTCAATCTTTATAGGCAACCCCAAGTACTTTCCAGGATGCATGAGACTATCCACCTTAACAATTTTTGCATAGATACGGCGGAGCCTGACAAGGGTATTGGGGCTAAAAGATGCGGAGGATTTTTGCCCATTTATTGCTTGACCCGAGGCCCCACAGTAGAGAGATAAAACATCTCTAAAGCTTCTGAGAGATTCGTGGTTGGCTTGGAGGAAAATGAGGCAGTCATCCGCAAAGAAAGAATGAGTAATCATTGGACCAGAGTGTTTAATCCTTATCCCTTGCATATTACCAGAAGCAACTGCCCCAGAAATTAGAGAGATGAGACACTTAGTACACAAAATGAATAAACTTGGAGATAAGGGATCTCCTTGGCGAAACCCTCTAGATGGGGCAACTGACCCTTTTTGCACACCATTTAAGAGAAAAGAGTACGACACTATGCTAACACACTGGTGGAGGAGATGAACCCACTTATCACACAACCCCATCTTTTCAAGGATACCTGAAAGAAAACTCCACTCAATTCTGTCGTAGGCTTTCCTCATATCAAGCTTGACTGCTGCATGGTAATTCTTTCCTTACTTTTTGTGTCTCATATGATGGAAGACTTCGTGAGCGATCAACACATTTTTTGAGATACTCCTCCCTTCCACAAAGGCAGTTTGCTGAGGGGCTATAATATTGTCAAGGCACTTCTTCAGTCTCTTAGCTAGAACTGTAGCCAAAATTCTGTACACCACATTACAAAGACTGATAGGTCGATACTGGTCCACTCTCTCAGCACCCGCCACCTTTGGAATAAGGAGAATGGAGATGAAACTTGATAAATGAACATTGGACCTTGAAGGTTAGCAGTGGATATTTCACTGCCGTTAAATGTGAATGTTTAGGGGTGATTAAATATCCACCACTAAAAGTATGCAACATTTTGTGTTAATTGGATTTAATTCTTTTTTGGTAAAACTTTAGCAGTGGCAGTTAAGAACTGTTGCTAAAGGTGTGTTTTTTTTTAGTTATCCATTTAACAATGGAAGGTAGTTTTAAAAAAACACAAGATAAATCTGAGCAATTCATTTTTACATTTTTTTTAGGACCAAGTTTTCCTCCTCCAATGGTGACCTTTCACCGAGGGGCAGGAGAGGGCGGGAATGGGTATCTAGAGGGTATTTTGAAACATACTACAGTCCTAGTAAGGGTTTGTGAACCCTAGGATGGTGGGTGAACCGTCAAAATTGGGAGAGTGCATAAAAATGACTATACATGGATGGACATACACGAGATGTTTACCAGTACAAAAGAGGGTATTTGATTGAATTGCACTCTAAAATTTGACATGTGACTAATCCAGAACAAGTCCTCTATCCATTGGTAGGAATGGATATATCAAATTTGTCCACGTAGCAGAACAAATGCCTTGCGTTTTTTGGAAAAATAACATACCTCTGTGACAATACTATTTCATTTTTTTTATTTATTTTAAAATATAGTGTTTTCCTTAGGTCGTCCTACGGACGGAAAATACATTTTAGCTTCAACCACCTCAAAGAAATCCTACCACACCACAACTAAATGGAAATTATGTAAAATCAAAATTCACAAGGATATATAGAATAACCCTAGCTTAATAAATGGAACCACTAATCATGCATTGGGGTATGATTAAATACAGTGAGATTTAGGGACAAAGCTTTTACAGAAAGATACAAAAATATATCATTAAGAAACACCAACAACTAGCTTTATTAATTTTTATTTTTATTTTTCTTTTCCATTTGAAATTTGTTTGATACTTTGATGACAAAACATATAATTATGATAATGGATAATGCAATATAGATATATAAACATGTAATTAGTCATCTAGCAATATTCACAAAGGGATTTGGGAGTAGATAGCACGTGCCTGATTAAAACCATAGAAATGTAGATAAGGGATTTGGGAGTAGATAGCATGTACCTGATCAAAACCATAGAAATGTAGATAACAAATTGTTAATTGAACCTTGTCTACTTACCTGGTTTAGATCCTTTGTTAAATATGCCGGTAGTTTGAATGTTCCCTGTGTCTTTGAACATTGTAATACTTTGCCACCACTTTAATTAATAAGAATTTTACGTTTCATTAAATTATATAGTTAATTGAACCTATCTACCAAATGGTCCTTTTTTTCATGAGTGGGTAATCAATGCACCCTGACGTACAAGTAGAGTACCATGTCCTCCAATAACTATCATTTGGTGGAACAGGGGCTGCAATAGGTTTGGGTTGGGCCGGGCTTTATAAAACCCTAGCCCAACTCTGAGTCCTTTTAGCTGGACCCAAGCCCGACCCAACCTTGACTTAGAGCCTGAAAATTCAACCCTAACCCGCTCTTAGGGTCGGGTCGATCCAGATTGACCCTGATTGGCCCTAATCATGGGATGGGGAAGGAAATGCATGGGCTGGAATGAGTCGGGGAGAAAATTATCAATTTTACGTAAAATAACACAATAATAAAATGTATTATATCACTTATTAACTTTATATATAATGTATTATATAACAAAATGTGGGTGACGTTTAAAGTTTAATATATTTTATAGTATAACTTAAAACAAGGTCGGGTAGGGCTAGGCTTAGTCCGAGGCCTCAACCCTGGCCTGACTCAGGGCCAGAAATTTCCAGCCCTGACCCGCCCTCTGGGCCAAATATCTCAGCCCAGGCCCTGTTCGGGCCTAGAGCAGGTTCGGGCCAACAGGGCCAAACTTGCACCTCTAGGTGGAACTGGAATTTTGTAGATAGATGGATCTTGAAATCCTCTATTCATGTATCAAGTTTCAGTCCAATTCGAGTTTGCCAAGTGTAAAACAATGTATTGAAAAAAAATCAAGGACTAGAGTCGGGTGCACGGACATATATGGGAGGATATAGTTACATATTTGATGATACATTGAACCTCAAAAATCTGAAATTTTGTTTTTGTAGGGAGCAGAGTGGTACTTTTGCATGCTTCTGTGTCTAGGCATAGATTTTCCACGCCAACCACATGATGTGTTGGCTTTCCCATTTTTTAAATATGATTTAACCTTCATTCACCTGCCACCATGAAACAAATAAAGAGACTTCAACTATTTTAAAAGGTAAACTAGTGGAGACCTATATTTTTTAAGGGAAGCCGTTCTCTGCATGGGATGCAGGGGCCAGGCCGCATGCGCCAACCAATGAGAGCGCGCGCTGCAGTACAATGGGTGGCAAAATTTCCATCATACATGGGAGGCATGGTGGTCATTCCGTCACCCACTGTGCGTGGGCGTGGCCCCTCACACGCAGGGAACTTTTTCCTAGGGGTGCAAGTTTGGCCCTGGCGGCACGAACCTGCCCTGAGCCCGAACAGGGCCCGGGTTGAGATACCTTGGCCCTGAGGGCGGGTCAGGGTTGGGAATTTCTGGCCTTGAGTCAGGGTCGGGCCAAGTCAGGGTTGAGGCCTCGGGCTAAGTCCAGCCCAGCCCAACCCGACCCTGTCTTCTTCTTCCTGTTCATTCTTCTTTTTTTCTATTATTCTTCTTCTTTCTTCTTTCTTCTTTCTCTTCTTCTTCTTCTTCTTCCCAGCTTGGCCAACCCATGTATCTCCCTTTCCTAGCCTGCCCAGCCCATGCATCTCCCCTTCCTAGCTTCCCCAGCCCTTGCATATCTCTATCCCCCCATTATCAGGACCAATCAGGGCGGGTCAGGGTTGGATTTTTCTGACCCTAAGTCAGGGCTGGGTCAAGCCTGGGCCCAGCTAAGGAGACTCCAGGTTGGGTTGGGGTTTTAAAAAGCCTGACCCAACCCGACCCTTTTGCGGCCCTACTTTTTCCCATTTTTTAAATGCTCCATTGCCTTGGACAACCGTCCACTAGCCCATACCAAATCCCATTATGTCTACCAAAAAACAAAAATCTCATTATGTCACCAAAAATGCTGGGGTACACCTGACAAAAAATGCACACAATCCTAATAATATCCCTAATTCTGGTCTGATTTGTTAAAGATCTTGAAGAGGTCCCTCTAGCCTTTTCTGTCATTTAAAGAAGGGAGCCAACATGCATTATTTGTCACGTGTACACTCGTACAGCATCTTTGGTGACATAATGGGATTTGATATTGCTGGTGGACGGTTGTGCATGGCAATGCTGCATTTAAAGAAGGGAAAATTACAGAATTATCCACTTTTGAGTTTTCCTTTACAAAACTAATGCGCGATTTGTGATGTCAAATAATCGAGGTGACAACGTTTGGCTGGAGACTTTAGTCATGGCTGCCAATTAAGCTATCTCAAGGCATCACGTTTTCTGTACCTCCTGCTGTCCTTGTTAGTATTTACAGGGTCTTTTCGCCATCTCCATATCTTCTCATCCTTCCGATTCAAACAATGCCCAGTTTCTTTTCGATCACCACCTGGGCGTGTGCAGTGTGTTTTGCCCCTGCGCTTAGACAGGAGCGTGCAAAATGACCGCAGTACCCCTGAGTTTTCCACCTTTCCATGGGGTTACAGTGATCATTTTGCGCACCCCTATGTCTAGGCACAGGGGCAGTATACTGCACACACCTAGATAGCATTCTTTCTCCCTAATACAACTTACCGTTGTTAGTTTTTTCTTCCAGCATGGATGTTGTTGATGTATAAACTACCTTCAAGTCAACATAAATCAAAGCTGTGTTTGGTATGCATTCTAGGTCGATTTTGCATTCTCGAATGATAAAAATAGTTATTTTTATCGTCTGAGAATGCGAAATCGACCTAGAATACAACAGATAAACAGAATTTTAAGTTACAACAGATTTTGTCATCTAATTTAGTAGTCATCAGTATTCATGACAATGAGAAAAAAAATTCCAACAGAAACATTCATATATTGTTCATAGTACAATCATCACACAAAGGAATATTACAGTAACTAGTATAATATTGATTCACTCACCGGCACACAGCTAAGGAGTGTGCCTCAATCCTCCTCTGTTATTCTTACGGTTCAAGTTTACAAACCCACACAGCAAGCAAGCAAACAAACCTCTTAAATCTAAATTCTCACAAACAAGAAATATTGAAACTCATGCACAAACCAACCAACAACAGAAAAACCAAGAAAATTTCTTTTTTAGAGTGTCAAGCCTGAACCATGAAATTTTTGTTCTGTGATGTGGTCAAGCTGCTCTATCATCTCAGGTGTTAGGTAATTTGTGAAATCTCCAACATTATTTCCCCTGAAGTAAGCACCATAAAGAGGACCACCACCAGCAGCTTTATTCACATCCAAATTGCTTAAATTTTCGAAACTGCAGAGCTTTATTACTTGATCAACCACACCTTCCTTCTCTTCCATTGAAGAGAAGGAACACCCCATAAAGTCACCCATTCTTTTGAAGTAAAAAACTGGTTCAGCCATAATATCATCGCACTTGAGGAAGAGTACATTTCCAGGCCTTTCTAAGCTTGCTTTCCAATACCCTAACACATGATCCCAAAATGGCCCAAATGCAGACTTCCCTTTACAAAACCATTGGAAGGCTTCTTCCAATTTCATAGGCTCCAAGGAAATTTTAGACCTAATCTTGTTAACAAAATGCCACCAAGATAAGAAATTATCCTTAGTGTTGCGACAAATATAAATAATTCGCGCATGATCTGAATGTGTTATAGATTGCGGTAGCGATGTGTAAGGCATGTATGTGCCAAACAGTCTAGGTGAGGGAAGGATATCAAGGTTAGGAATTTGGTTACAATTGAGATTGTTGTTATAAAGTTTTACCTCCATTACTGGAACGAGATCATTGGAGTTGAATGTGAGCAAAGGGTGTTGTTGAGATGAAGGAGGGTAGGATTTGCGATTCATGACAGCAAAGGCTAGTGATTTCAGCCAATTTGAGCCACAACTAGCAAGAAGAATGTCAGTAGGTTGAGCAGTGAAGTGATGTTGAACCGCTAAGGGTCCAACACCAACAAGATCAGAATTGTACCAAAAGCTTTGGTACTGGTAGACTGGGTTACCCAACCAACCTTCTAATGTGGGAAGTTTCGCAACAATCTCTTCGTATTTCTTGTAGTTTTTCTCATCTTCTTCCTCTTCTTCTCTGTTCTTGTGTACAAAACATATTTTGTAAGGAGCATTGCTAGCCATGAGTGAGAAATTAAGAAGAGAAGATGAAAGAACTAAGGCCAAGTGAGTTTGGCAAAATAATGGTAGATATATAGCACTATAATAACAACCCAATTCGACCGTACTCCTCTACTTCCGTCTGCCCCTACTGTCGTGTGCGCCCCATAACAACTTCATCAAAGGTGTTTCCTTTATTTAATAACAACTCCATTATTGCATTTGAAGAATATTGGCCTCCACTAGGGTTACCTTTTAAAATCGTTCAAGTCTCTTACTTGTTTCATGGGGCAGTTGGGTTCAACAAACCATGTACTATCTATGTTTCTTTTGTTTTGGTCAGACATGTGCTATCTAACCCAAAATTCCTTTTTGAGAATACAACTAAATCCAAAGGCTCAAGACGTTTTTTTTTTCTTCGTAAGAGACATAATGGGATTTGACATTGGTGGTGGACAGTTGTCCATGGCAATGCTGCATTTACAAAACTAACAAGTCTATGTTTTACTTACCGTATATAATTAGGTTTGCAAAACTAGCCATTATAGTGTCTCACCCTCCCTTAACTCCTTTTTTTTTTTTTTTTTCTTTTTAATGCAAGTGTAATCACACAAATCATGAATCCGGATCCTCATGCTGGCACACGTGGCCTCTGCTGTGGCGCAGGATGTGCACCACACACCCTACAATACGGCAAATGATTTTTGTACCACAAATCACACACCAATCCCAAAAGGTCAACCGACTTATAGGACCGTAAAATGACGGATATACACAACACACACCCGATCTGGACTAAACCCACGCACCCCCCGCACCTTGACCAGTCCCTGCCTTCCCCCCACTACACCCCCCGCACGGCCTCCACTAGGTTTGCTTTTAAAATCATTCAAGTCTCTTACTTGTTTCATGGGGCAGTTGGGTTAAGGCTGAGCTTTTTTCGCTAAAAGGTTAAGACTAATCCATATTTACTTATCAGGAAAAGATTCTAGTTTGCATCTAGACAGAGGACTGTATGAAATGATTGCCCCATACCCTTAAATGAAAAATCTTATCCTTGTTGATGCCCTTACACATACTCTCATTGGCCCTCACGCTTGTGCACCACACAGTCTAGTTGTAATCTTCTGCCCTTAATTAATATTATTAAATCAAGTACGATGTATATACAAAATTGTCTTTAGATCAGTACCTTTACCACGTGGAAGGGTATTGATATGAAATTTTGATCGTTATATGTTTAGAAAATGATGTGGATTTGCCAAGTGGAATATTTTAGATCAAGGTTCAGTATATTATCTCATATGTAATCATATCTTCCCATGTATGTCCATGCACCTAAGTGAGTAGTCCTTGATTTTTTCAATACCTTGTTTTATACTTAGCAAACTTGAATGGGGCTAAAACTTGATAAATGAACATTGGACCTTGAAGGTTAGCAGTGGATATTTCACCATTGCTAAATGTGAATGTTTAGGGGTGATTAAATATCCACCACTACAAGTATGCAAAATTTTGTGTTAATTGCATCGAATTCTTTTTTGGTAAAACTTTAGCAGTGGCGGTTAATAACTGTTACTAAAGGTGTGTTTTTTTTTTAGTTATCCATTTAACAATGGAAGGTAGTTTAAAAAAAACACAAGATAAATCTGAGCAATTCATTTTTACATTTTTTTTAGGATCAAGTTTTCCTCCTCCCATGGTGACCTTTCATCAAGGGTTAGGGGAGGGCGGGAATGGGTATCTAGAGGGTATTTTGGAACATACCAAAACCCTAGGAGGGGTTTGTGAACCCTAGGATGGTGGGTGAACTGTCAGAATTGGGACAGTGCATAATAATGACTATACTTGGATGGACATACACGAGATGTTTAATTACCAGTACAGAAGAGGATATTTGATTGAATTGCATTCTAAAATTTGATATGTGACTAATCTAGAACAAGTCCTCTATCTATTGGTAGGAATGGATATATCAAATTTGTCCATGTAGCATATCAAATGCCTTTGTTTTTTGAAAAAATAATATCCCTCTGTGACAATACTATTTCATCTTTTTTTTTTAAAAAAAAAGAAGGGGAAAGGTTTTGTACACGGTCGTGTAAACCGTGTACGAAACTTTTCCCCACTCCTTTACTTTTTTTTTTTTTATGAAAACTCCCCACCTCCTCTTTCCTCTCCGTTTCCTTCTACCATTCTTCTCCGTCACCGGCTCCAGCTCCCTCTTCCCTTCCCTCCCTTTTTCTCTCTCTTCCACATACGGCTCCTAACCTCCCGCCCCATCACCTCCTGCCCTCCTGCTCCCTCTTTTCCCCTGCAAAGTTTTTTTTTTATTATTATAAGTAATCTGAATCTGGTAATAGTTCTTTTTAGTTCTTCGTATTTGATACGGAACTTGAAATCTGGACTATTGAATGCTTTCATTGATTTCAAATTTCACCTTCTTTGTCATTAATTTGATTCGTTTTAAGTTCTCTGTTTTTTCAAGTAAATTTTCGAGTCCAGTGGCGCAAATTAATTAGGTACACGCACGGTAGCCAACATCCGAGAAAGGATAGAGCAGAAGACGAAGAAGAAGGTTGAACTCATCTCCCCCTTGCCCAAAGACGGCGGCAAAGATGGTGGTGGCGGCAGTGGTGATGGAGACAAAAAGACGGAAGAAAAATCGGCGAAGAAACCAAATGATAAGAAAATCAAACAGGTACCACAAATTAGTATATTAATTTTTAAAATTAAACATCAAGAGTCGATCGCATGTTAATTAATAATAAAAAATAATCACGTTTACTTGGTTAATTAATGTTAATAGGCTCCGGCAACGACGGTGATTCTGAAGATCAGATTACACTGCTAGGGTTGCATCCAGAAAATTCGTCGAATCATTTTGAAAATTAAAGGTGAGTGAGCTTGTTTCTCAATGACATTTTTTTGGCTTTTTTAGAACTAATTAATTACGATTAAATTAATTAAAAATAGTTAATCTCCTCTCGACGAGCTAGCTTCTGGATTTTTCGTTTCTTACATTTCACGAAATTGATTTAAACATTTTTGTCCACAGGCGTTGAAAGCGTGAACATTGACGCAACGAAGGATTTGGTGATTGTGAAGGGAACAATGGACGTCAAAGCTCTCATACCTTTTCTTAAGGACAAACTTAAGAGGGGTGTAGAGATTGTTCCGGAGAAGAGAGAAGAAGAGAAAAAGGAAGAGAAGAAGGACAAAGAAGGTGGAGAGAAGAAGGAAGAGAAGAAGGACAATGAAGGTGGAGAGAAGAAGGATGGTGGTGGCGGTGGTGGAGACGGAGAGAAGAAAGAGAAGGGGAGGGAGGGAGGGAGGGAGGGAAGGGAAGAGGGAGCTGGAGCCGGATGAGGAGGGGGATGGGCGCCGGTGACGGAGAAGAATGGTAGAAAGAAACGGAGAAGAAAGAGGAGGTGGGGTTTTCATAAATAAAAAAAAGTAAAGGGAGGAAAAGTTTCGTACACGGTTTACACGACCGTGTACAAAACCTTTTCCCAAAAAAAAATAATAATAATGTTTTCCTTAGATTGTCCTACGGAAGGAAAATACATTTTAACTTCAACCACCTCAAAGAAATTCTACCACACCAGAACTAAATGGAAATTATGTTAAATCAAAATTCACAAGGATATATAGAATAACCCTAGCTTAATAAATGGAACCACTAATCATGCATTGGGGTATGATTAAATACAGTGAGATTTAGGAACAAAGCTTTTACAGAAAGATTCAAAAATATATCATTAAGAAACGCCAACAACTAGCTTTATTAATTTGTTTTTGTTTGTTTTTTTTTCCATTTGAAATTTGTTTCAAACTTTGATGACAAAACATATAATTAGGATAATGGATAATGCAATACAGATATATAAACAAATAATTAGTCATCTAGCAATATTCACAAAGGGATTTGGGGGTAGATAGCACGTGCCTTATCAAAACCATAGAAATGTAGATAAGGGATTTGGGAGTAGATAGCATGTGCCGATCAAAACCATAGAATAAGGGATTCGGGAGTAGATAGCATGTGCCTATCAAAACCATAGAAACGTAGATAACAAATTATTAATTGGACCTATCTACCAAATGGTCATTTTTCGCATGAGTGGGTACTCAATGCACCCTGAAAGTAGAGTACCATGTCCTCCAAGACCTATCTACCAAATGGTCCTTTTTCGAATGAGTGGGTACTCAATGCACCCTGAAAGTAGAGTACCATGTCCTCCAAGACCTATCTACCAAATGGTCCTTTTCATGAGTGGGTACTCAATGCACCCTGAAAGTAGAGTACCATGTCCTCCAAGACCTATCTACCAAATGGTCCTTTTTCGCATGAGTGGGTACTCAATGCACCCTGAAAGAGTACCATGTCCTCCAAGACCTATCTACCAAATGGTCCTTTTTCGCATGAGTGGGTACTCAATGCACCCTGAAAGTAGAATACCATGTCCTCCAATAACTATCATTTGGTGGAACAAGGACTGCAACAGGGTTGGGTTGGGTGGGCTGGGCTGGGCTTTATAAAACCCTAGCCCAACCCTGAGTCTCTTTAGCTGGACCCAAGCCCGACCCGACCTTGACTCAGGGCATGAAAAGTCCAACCCTAACCCGCTCTTAGGGTCGGGTCGGTCCAGATTGACCCTGATTGGCCCTAATCATGAGATGGGGAAGAAAATGCATGAGCTGGAATGAGTCGAGGAGAAAATTATCAATTTGACGTAAAATAACACAATAATAAAATGTACTATATCACTTATTATCTTCATATATAATATATTATATAACAAAATGTGGGTGACGTTTAAAGTTTATAATGTATATATTTTATAATATAACTTAAAATAGGGTCGGGTCAAGTTAGGCTTAGTCCGAGGCCTCAACCATTGCTTGACCCAACCTTGACTCTAGGCCAGAAATTTGCAGCCCTGACCCGTCCTCAGGGCCAAATATCTTAGCCCAAGCCCTGTTCGGGCTTAGAGCAGGTTCGGCCAACAGGGCCAAACTTGCACCTCTAGGTGGAACTGGAATTTTGTAGATAGATGGATCTTGAAATCCTCTATTCATGTATGAAGTTTCAATCCAATTCGAGTTTGCCAAGTGTAAAACTATTGAAAAAAAATCAAGGACTAGAGTTGGGTGCACGGACATATATGGGAGGAAATAGTTACATATTTGATGATACATTGAACCTCAAAAATCTGAAAATTTGTTTTTGTAGGGAGCATAGTGGTACTTTTGTATGCTTCTGTGTCTAGCCATAGGTGCCACCCCAGCCACATGATGTGTTTGCTTTCCCATTTTTTAAATATGATTTAACCTTCATTCACCTGCCCTCATGAAACAAATAAAGAGACTTCAACTATTTTAGAAAGTAACTTAATGGAGACCTATATTTTTTAAGAGAAGTCATTCCTTGCGTGGGATGCAGGGGCCAGGCCGCATGCGCCAACCAATGAGAGCACGCGCTGCAGCACAATGAGCGGCCAGCCCATACCAAATCCCATTATGTCTACCTAAAAACAAAAATCCCATTATGTCACGATCCAGCTCCTCTCCAGCGCACATCGTGTGACTAGGGGGCTTCGATCCACACCACCGCACACATCCCGGTGCAGTGGCGTGTGGATCGAGGCCTCCCCAACCGGACGATGTGCGCTGGACATCGTCCCGAGCGGGAGAGGAGCTCAATCCCCAAAAATGCTGGGGTACACCTGACAAATAAGGATCGTGATCCTGCCCGTAGCGGCCATAGCAGTGCACATACAAGGCATGGTGCAATGACTGCCTTACCCCCGCTCGGGCAAGGCGCTCTGGCAGGGGTAAGGCGGTTATTGTGCCGCGCCTTGTGTGTGCGCTGCTATGGCCGCTACGGGCAGGCAGGCCGTAGACGATCTGGATTGGATAAATAATACACAATCTTAATAATATCCTTAATTCAGGTCTGATTTGTTAAAGATCTTGAAGAGGTCCAGCTAGGAAACACGTTTAGTGGGAGTTGTTACTACCCACCATCGAAACTGGCTTATAAAACCTCCCTCCAAACGGGCTATCCTTAAACTCACTTGACCTTAATTCTTTCATCTTCTCTTCTTACTTTTCTCAGTCATGGCTCACAATGCTCCTTACAAAATATGTTTTGTACCCAAAAGCAGAGAAGAAGAGGAAGAAGATGAGAAAATCTATAAGTCATATGAGGAGATTATTTCAAAACTTCCCACAGTAGAAGGTTGGTCAGGTAAACCAGTCTACCAATACCAAGGCTTTTGGTACAATTCTGATCTTGTTGGTGTTGGACCCTTAGCAGTTCAAAATCACTTCACTTCAAAACCCACTGACATTCTTCTTGCTAGCACTCCAAAATGTGGTTCAACTTGGCTTAAATCTCTAGCCTTTGCTGTCATGAATCGAAAAACCCATCTTCCTTCAACTCACCAACACCCTTTGCTTACATTCAATTCCCATGATCTAGTTCCAGTTTTGGAGATAAGGTTATATAACAACAATCTCAATGGTAACCAAATTCCGAACCTCGAAATCCTTCCATCTCCTAGATTGTTTGGTACACACATGCCTTACACATCCCTACCACAATCTATAACACATTCAGATCATGCGCGAATTGTTTATATTTGTCGAAACACGAAAGATAATCTAGTTTCATGGTGGCATTTTGTTAATAAGATTAGGTCTAATATTTCATTAGAGCCTATAAAACTAGAAGAAGCTTTCCAATGGTTTTGTAAAGGAATGTCTGTATTTGGGCCATTTTGGGATCATGTGTTAGGGTATTGGAAAGGAAGCTTAGAAAGGCCTAGAAATGTGCTTTTTCTCAAGTATGATGAGATGTTGGCTGAACCAGTTCTTCATTTGAAAAAAATGGCAGATTTTATGGGGTGTCCTTTCTCTTTAATGGAAGAGAAAGAAGGTTTGGTTGATCAAATAATAAAGTTGTGTAGTTTTGAAAGTTTAAGTAATTTGGAAGTGAATAAAGGTGGAACAAGTCATCTTGGTCTTACTTACAATGCTTATTTCAGGCAAGGTAAAGTTGGAGATTCAGCAAATTACTTAACACCTGAGATGATAGAGCAGCTTGACCACATCACAGAACAAAAATTGCATGGTTCGGGCTTGACACTCTAAAATATTTACTATTGTTGCAGGTTGCTCTGTTTGGTTTGTGAGAATTTAGATTAAGAGGTTTGTTTCCACACGTTCTTCTGAATAAATCTACATTTTACCAAAAAAAAGAGACATTGCTAAAGAGAAGTGGTTAATTATTTTCAAGCCTACTTTATGGAAAAAGCACATTTCTTGGTCACGTGTAGCCTGCCCAGACAAAGCCCCCTTGAAAATGATTGCCCTACCCCTCTACAAAATGAAAAATCAACCCTTGTTGATGCCCCTATGCATTCCCTCATTGGTCGCATGCTGGTACAAGCCACACAATTGGGAAGTGTTTCTACTTTTAATACTTCCAACTTCTGATATGAAGATCTAAAAGGACCCAAACAAAATCTTACTATAGGAGTATATGATATTTTCCTTATTTCTAAGAGGGGAAAAGGTTCTTTTTTGCCGCTTGGGGGAGGGCATGCTAGCACCCTCTCTCTCTCTCTCTTTTCCTCACATTAAATGACTTTGTTGTCCTCTTATGTATGAAACCATTTAGTTGCATTTTATTAGTGCACTCATATATACTGCTTCCTCAGAGAATTTTCTCCCTTTAAATAAAATTAAAGGAGAGGGTTTTCCACGCTATAAGAGATAATAATCTTTGTAATAAACTTAAGGGAGAGGGTTTCCCACGCCTATGGAGACTCTCCCATGCCACACCAATAGTGGCATAGAGATCGATTTTGTCAGTGCGGGCCTATATGGTTAAGAAGGAGAGGACATGGGAAAGATCCCACGCTGATCACTCTGTGTGTGTGTATGTGTAGAGAGAGAGAGAGAGAGAGAAAGAGAGATTTTCTAAACCGCAAGGGGGTGGTATGCTAGCACCATCTCTTTCCCTCTATCTCTCTTCTACCTCCTGCAACTCAACACCACTACGATTCGTCTCATTGTTGTCTTCCTTCTCACTACGGTTTGTTTCTCTCCTCATCATCCCTTTACAATTCCTATTAGCAAGGTATTTTGCACCTCATCACCATTGTCCTTCTCATTGCATCTCTCTCTCTCTCTCACACACACACACTCAGGCAGGTTGGCTTTCCCTCCCCCTCCGAAGACCAAGATAGCTTCCAGAAGCATCGAGCACCTTCGGGAGGTCACCAACAGTGCCTCCCCATGCTCATCATCTCCCTTTCTTCACCCTGCTTCCATTGATGGTCTTTGCCAAATACCCTCCTTTTCTCTTTCTCTCTCCCTCTCCTCCCTAGTCCCCCTCTAGTTATCCCTTCGGATGGGGCTCCTCTGTAGCGCGACATGGCATGTAGCGCACATCTGATGGCATGCAGCACACGAGCACATAGCCCAACACCCCACCTGTGTGTTGGACTATGTGCCTGAGCATGCACGGCCGCCGAATGGTCCGTTACAAGCCATGTCGTGCTACAGAGGATCCAAATCCCTATCCCTTCCTCTGGCTCTCCCACCCTCTCCCTCGGTTCTTCTTCTTCTAAAACGTTTGTTGGATTTCTTTTTTCTAAATAGCGAGATGACGATAAATGCCCATCATGCATATATATGGATCTGGTTAATCAGTCAATCCAGATCTAATCCATATTATGGCATATCGAATTAGATGAATCAAGACTGAGTAGGCTAATTCTAATCCGAATGGGCTGACTACACGGATCCGATCTCAAGTCCTCGAACCATGTTCATGGGGTAAGCTTTCAACATATAAAATATTCCTTCAAAGACATCTGTTAAGGGAGGAAATTTTAATTTGAGTTGAGTTCCTCTACACGTACATTCACCTGCATATACAGGTCAAGTGTCAACACATGTCTCTTTTGTTTTCATTAATATCATTTTTCTAGGGACATGAGACTCCGCCTTAGAAAGCGAGGTCTCGTGATCAAACCTTCGCCGTTGCATAATTTCTTGGGACCACCCGCTTGAAGCTCACTAGGGCCCGGGGGGATTTAGTCAGCCTAAAGTCGGCCGGATACCCCTCCTATCTCCAAAAAAAAATATATATATATATATATATATCCTTTTTCACCTTTAAAATTTTTATGAAGAAAATAAATACCTTCCAACTCCCTTCTTTTTCTTTTCACCTAGTTATCAACAAACTTATCATTACTTTTCATATATGAGGTCTGAAATACCGTTCACTGTTCCGAGGTACCCATCCACCGAGGTACCCATCCAAGTACAATGATAGCCACAGGAAAACTCGGTTTAAGTTAATGCATGAACAAGATTCGTAATCTTGGTATCAATTGGATCGAATCGAATCGGGATTGCTCAAACTCAGGCAATTATGACACTTTTACCCTTATTTTTTTTAACCTTTTTACCCTTGTCCGCACAGCTGGATCGGATCGAATTGATATTAGGATCGATCTCAGCCAATACAGATCCGATCTGACCAAAATCGACCGATCCAATCCGAGATTACGAACTATGCAGCACGAAGATGAAATCACGTGTTAATTATCTTAAAAAGGAGGGAACAAACATTTTGTTAAACGTGAGAGAGGGAACGTGGAAAAAAACTGCAACTCTGCAAGTATTTGAATTGAATGATTAAAATCGTTTCTATTGGATGAGACCCACTTCGAGGATAAAGATCACATAGAAGGAGAGATCGATTCTTTACAGCACTTCGCCTTGTTTCGTTGTTGTTGGGAGTATAGGAATGCTTTAACCTATTTGTATGACAAGGATTACTCATTCACGTGAAAGCTGCTTCTGGTTAGATTCAGGGCCGTGTCAGCTTCGATCGTAGAGGACGGTAGGTTATTCGACGAGCTCGGCGAAGAAAATCGCCCGCACATTTGCTGGAAACTCCCATATTTTGCTTCGGTTCTACGCGAAAAGAGTTGGAGTGAGCAAAGCTCGAGCTTCTCTGTAATCTAGTGTGGGAAGTGGTAACATTTGCAATCTGATGGCTGAAAGTGGAGCAAGATGGGTACTGAGATCGCTGGCAATGATTGGGATAAGCTTCTTTCTGGCTTCTGTGTTTGTTTCTGCAGACTGGTCGGATTATCTTACGAAAGTTGAAAATTTCTTGTGGCAGTCGGATAAATTGGGTTACCAACATGTCTGGCCTGTAAGTCTCTAAATCTCTGCTACTTCCCGATAGGAACTCGTTTTTATCTCATTTCTTGTATCGTTTGATCATATTTCCCTGTTCTATTACTGGTAAGAAGCTGAATTTGTTATTGATTTTATTGACAGGATATGAAATTTGGATGGCAAATCGTTGTGGGTTCGGTAATCGGATTCTTTGGAGCAGCGTTTGGGAGTGTAGGAGCTGTAGGTGGGGGCGGGATCTTCGTTCCCATGCTTACGCTAATTATTGGGTTTGACGCTAAATCGTCCACAGCAATATCAAAACGTAAGAGGAGACTTCTGTTCTTGATAGAAATTCTCTACTCAGTGTGTGTGTGTGTGTGTGTGTGTGTTTAATTTTTCTAAATCTATTGTACACGTTACAAATCTTTCAAATACTTGTCTTCTGGAGAAGGGTAAAAGATGAAGGGAGGATCTCAGCAGAAGTCTTGTAAATTATTGGACAATCAGGAGCTTTGCAACTAACTCAAATTCAGAGGCCTTGTCTGAATTGGATAGATATACATTTTTTTTGCCCTTGGAGAAAACTGTTTCTTTCTTCTTTTTTTGTTCAAAGTAACTGTTTCACTTTTCATGACCAAAAATCTCATGGGCCTTGCATAAAAAAGAGTAAGCACTTTTAACTTGAGATGCATCTCAAATGATTTTGTGTCTGAACTTTATGAAGTACATGATTGAATTTTGGTATCTTGGGATGTGATGTGTTTCAAATTTAAACTGTTAAGCCATTATTTGATTTTAAACATAATTTTGACTAAGATTTCTCTAACATTACTTCTAAAGACAAATGTACCACTAGAAGCAAAAACCCAGATACTTGTTTGGAAATATGAAGCTGCATTACTCTGTTAATCCACCCCGTGCGAGTACTGAGGATATGTGCTTGGCCAGGTATGATCATGGGTGCGGCTGCTTCAACTGTGTACTACAATCTTAAGCTAAGGCATCCAACTCTTGACATGCCCATCATTGACTATGATTTGGCACTGCTCTTCCAACCAATGCTCATGCTGGGGATCAGTATTGGAGTTGCTTTCAATGTGATCTTTGCTGACTGGATGGTCACCGTTCTGCTAATTGTTATCTTTCTAGGTAACCATTAATTCAATTTCAAATGTGTCCGCAATTGGCTATGGTGGCCTGTAGGCGCATCGACTAGGGCATTCTTCAAGGGTATTGAAACATGGAAAAAGGAAACTATAATGAAGGTAGTCCTTAATCACCAATTCTCATTGCAAAAATTGTTATATAATCTAATTCAACTTACTCTTCCCTTCACCAAACTTTCTTGATTTTAATTTCAGGAGGCTGCTAAGCTCTTGGAGTCAAATGGTGAGTTGGACTACTCCATCTATCATGTCAGAGAACAGGGAGGATCCCTTAAGCACTAACCTTGTTTGATTTCCTTGCAACTGAAGCATGTAAGGTTTCCTATATAATCAGAAACTGGCAATGAAGAAGTTGAATACAAGCCTCTACCTGGTGGTCCTAGCAATGCCCCTCAAAAGGAGACCAAAGGATCTGGAGAACCAGAGGTGAGTATAATGTTTTGAGCTTTAATTCCCCTCGAGCATGGACTAACTTCTCTAACCATCCCAGGCTCCTATACTTGAGAATATCTACTGGAAAGAACTTGGCCTTCTTATTTTTGTCTGGATTGCATTTCTTGCTCTTCAAATCACTAAGGTTTGCTCTTTCTGATGTCTTTCTCATTTTCAAAAAGCAACACTTGGGCCGTGCTCATGCTTTATTAATCCATCAGCTGACCAAAGCATAACCTTTGCCTTTGAACACAGAACTATACAACAACCTGTTCAATAGTGTATTGGGTTTTGAACTTATTACAGGTACTTCCTATTTCTTTGATTGGTTTCAAGTGGTCTGTGGTTTTCCCTTCATTGTTAGATACACTTGGATTGGACCTTCAGCCCCTCACTGTTGTGCTACAAGTTGCTAACTATATGATTCTATTGGCTAAAGCTGCGGAAGCACTATATTCTCTTGAACTCGGATTTGAAACATGTCTTGCAGATCTCGGTTGCTGTGGGAGTGTCCTTGTATGAGGCAGTCAACCTGTACAATGGACGGAGAGTGATTGCCTCCAGGGGAGACACAGTGAGAACTGGAAAGTGCATCAACTGATTCTCTATTGTTCATGCGGTGTACTGGCTGGCATAGTCGGTGGACTGCTCGGTCTAGGTGGAGGCTTTATTTTGGGTCCTCTTTTCTTGGAGTTAGGTGTACCTCCTCAGGTGGGTTGTGTGCATTATCCTTGAAATAAATATGATCTAATAATTCGGTTATTATTTTGTTGCTTGCATTAGTTTAGTAAGAGATGCTTCTACTTTTGCCAGCGCATACTGACTAAAATTGAAGGCAAAGTTCTCCTTCCCATCAACAAGATTTGTCATGAGTTATGGAGCATTTAACTCACTCAAGTGGTAAGGGTAAAAGCTTAGTTGAGTTGAACTGTGTGTATTGTGCTGCCTTCGTATTCCACCACTCTGTTCTTTGTGGGGGTAGCTTGGATCAAAATACAAAGTGAAAAATTGATAAAGTGCTCTAATTGATAAAGGGTATATAGAGTCCCTAGTTCTGAATTACTCACTCCACCGGTGCCATTATGCTGCCAGTCCTAAAGCCAGGTAAAGATGGGTGGATGCATCAGGGCATCAGGCTAGTAGCTGGGATTCAAAACTTTTATCTAATCTCATCATGGTTCTTGGAAATTCTTTAAATGCTAGGATGTTACTGAAATAATGGAACAGTTGCTATGACAGTAAGTTGAGTGAAATAGCGAAAGAATTATTAGTTGGCTACAATTAGTTGTGACGATGCTTAGTTGAGTTGATTGTATATGCTGTCATGCAGAGAGCCTTACTGATTGTTCTTCCATGTTTAGATGTAAAGACATTGTTTTGGACTAAACATTAAATTGTGGTCTTTTAACAGATGACCTGATTCCCATGCTTGACCTTTCTGAACTTGTATGCAGGTTTCAAGTGCTACGGCCTCCTTTGCCATGATTTTCTCCTCATCCACAGTTGTAGAATATTACATTCTTAAGCGTTTCCCAGTTCCTTATGGTTAGTGAAATGGGTTGTCATTCTCTAGATCTTGTTTCTTTTAGCTAGTCTGTTTTCTGAGAAACAGAGCAACACATTTTTGTGTGTAAACATGACATCTATTTGCATAATATTTTTGTTATTTACAATTAAAATTTATTTGACAGCTCTCTACTTTTTTGCCGTGGCAACAATTTCTGCCTTTGTTGGGCAATATGCTGTCAGAAAGATAATCTTTATCCTGGGAAGGGCGTCACTCATCATTTTCATTTTGGCTTTTATGATCTTCGTGAGCGCAATCTCACTAGGTGAGCATCAATTTGAAAAACAACTGGTCTCAATTCATTCTTTTCACTTTTGTTAATTTTTAGTTAAAAATTCCTAGCAAAATTGTTGGCTTCTTGCCTTTCACCAAGAGAACTATTTTTGAGTGCTAAAGGCTTTTTTTTTTTTTTTTTTGGTTCAATTAAACAGGTGGAGTTGGGATAGCAAATATGATTGAGAAGATTGAGAATAAGGATTACATGGGTTTTGAGAACCTCTGCGAATATTAATGCTTAGCATGGACCTTTTTCTTCCTTCCCTCGAAATTCTCTGATTTAATAATATTCATAGAAGTTATTCATATTTATAAGGCCTCAAGCCTTCTCATGCTTTAATACAAATCTTTGGATTGCTAGGATGAAAATAACTGTTGCTCATTTAATTGTATTTAAGAACCTCTAAATGGGGTATTGAAGACAAGATCAGAGAGCTAGCCAAAAAAGCTGAAAGTTTTTTAGAAGCTTAACTTAACACATGAGATTGGAGCATTAAGACTTTATTCTGTTTTGGGGTGTCAAGTTAGATGTTATGCAGCAAGTGTTGTTTTTGAGTGATCTATTCTCTAACCAACATGTTTACTTACATATGTTTTGCTTCTTACCTTTTTAGGCTTTTAAGATAATGACATTCTTTAGTCCAAGGCCCTTAATATCTATGTTGTGAAGATTGAAAGTGTTTTCTCAGAACTTCTAATTTATTACTTATTATTGCATAATTGAGTCACCCACTTTCAGCAACATCCACTCCGATGGAACTGGATGACTAAAGTATATGACCCAAACGAAATCTAATTTAGTCAATCGTCATGGCCTCTCTCTCTCTCTCTCTCTCTCTCTCTCTCTCCACAATTCCTAAGGATTGGAACGAGTGATCCTAATTTTGACTGATCTGGATTGGCTGATTCCTATACAGAAACCAGGGTTATGGTTTGCTGGGATCGATTTCTCCACCGATCTTGACTGATTCCGATCTAATCTCGACCTTGTGCATGAATTCCCCATAAAATTTAGTGCAAGTTATGTGCCTAATGGGGTTTGAACTAGTGTACGGACACTAGATTTGGCCAATTTAATATGAGATAGGTTAAAGGGCTTGATTTAACTCGTTCCATCAGTTCTGGAGCTTTTAACATATCGATCAAATACCTAACATTTGATATTAGAGACAGACACCATGTCATGGATAGACACAAGTTTTTTATCACTTATTAGGAGTGATTTCAACTTATGATTGGACTCTTGGAACCTGATTTTTTTAGGAAACCAAGGTCAAAACTATCGATCGAGACCAATCAGACCAATCCATATTGATATCATATCTATTTCCAGGATATCCGATACCCAATTCAATACCGTACACTAAAACCATGATCGGATCGGCCGAAGTGGTCCATTAGGATCAGAATTGGTCAAGTCCGCTCTGAATGATGGCCAACCCATGCTAGATTTCTAGGGTTAAGGTCGACTGACGTTGAATTTGAATCAATTGGACCTGATCCGGACCCCTCTTCCACAAGTTTAATAACATTGCTTGAAATGGTGTCTCTAATCACCCTACTAGTGAAGGTACAAAATATGTAACTTTTTTAAGATCCGACTCCTCTCCAGGGTGTCCATCGCCTAGGGAGTGCTTAGGGAGGCATCTAACGGTTTTGTTGACTGCGTGAGCCAGCATGCATGCAAAGCACATATCTCGGTGTAGGCCCAATCATCCTAGCCGTTGGATGCTTATTGGGCACTCCCTAGGGTATGGGGGTCGTTGGAGAGAGCCCAACGCCCCTTTTTAGGTTCAATCAAAGAATGAGATCCCCGTGGTTGAAGAGATTCTATCGTGGACCATGGATGGATGAAGAAAAACTCGATACCAAAAAGAACAGTACAGATATAACTTACGGTAGATCGTTAAATAGGTTGTCCTCTACTATAGAAAATCGAATTATATTTCAAACTGCTTTCATAAACTGCTATTGTGTCACATGGTCTTTGTAGCATCGCACGATGCGTTACAGCATGGTGTTGTAACAGGAGAAGATAAAAATTTCATAAACGGGCGGTTTAGTTTAGGCGAAAACAATAAAATATTGCCTTTATCTCTCTCGTTTCACTGTTCAGAGATTCAGAACTGGAGTGGAGGGAAGCGAGAGGAAGAGATGACAAGTATACAGTTCTTCCCTCCTCTATCTTCTCTTATTAGAGACCATAATTTTCGTTCCACTCCCATCCGATTATTCTCTCCCTTTAACAGCTCTAAGTCCACTGCCATCAATTCCGTATCTGTAAACAAGAATCCTCTTTTGAGACAATCCCAATTCACGTTCTTCGCGAAAAACCCTAGTCTTATAAGGTTTAAGCTCTCTTATCGCGGAATTGGTTCGCCAAGAATCAGTTGTAATGGAATCAAAGACGCCAGCGAAGATACCAAACCAGTACTGAAGTTGGAGGGCGGTGGTGGCAGCGATGGGGATGGAGATGGAGGAGAAGACGGTGATGATGGTAGTAAACCTGACCAGAAAAGTGGTCCTTTGCCCGAATGGTTGAATTTGACCTCAGATGATGCTAAGACGGTTTTTGCTGCACTTGCGGTGTCTCTTGCTTTCCGAACGTTTATAGCCGAGCCTCGCTTCATTCCTTCTTTGTCTATGTACCCGACATTCAATGTTGGAGACCGACTCGTTGCTGAAAAGGTATTGTCTTTTCCTCTTGCTTAGTATTTCTTAATATACGTTACCACTGTTGATAAGCTAGTGTTTTAGTTTGGGTGTAATGACATGGAATTTGCGTTGTCGTAATGATTTTGGTTTTGGAAAGTAAGATTAGGGTCTAAAAACCCTAAGTTGCTTTCAAGCTTTAAATTTGACTGTTTAAAAAAAAAAAAAGTTTAAATTTGACTGTGTTAGTGCCATTTGCTTTCTATTTCACTATGAATGCAGAGATTAAAATTTAAGCAGTTGGACCTGAAGCGCAGAAACAAAGTTATAGAGTTCTATAACATTAATAGGAGACCTCTTGATGTTCCGTTTCACTAATTTGGATAGCCTAATATCAAGGTTTTAAAATGTGGAATCGGACAGTGATGATTCTGATCTGGATCGTAATTTCCCTTCAAGAACCCTAGAATCGGTCCACAGATCCAAAAACAGAAAATTTTCTAGGGTTTTGAGTGGGAATCGTTCATGCCGGATCGGTTGAAATCGGGATCGGTTACAGCCGATTCAACGATCCAATTCCCAATATTTAAAACCATGCCTAATATCCAGGCTTTGTACCTTTGCTAATACCCTCCCCTGCTTTTCCATTTCCGAATTAAAATTTTCATTTTAGCAATATAACCTTGAAATTTCGTCCATAACAGGTTTTCTATCTCAACGTTATTAGGTTTCGTACTATTTCAGAAAGCCATGTCCGCATGATATTGTGATTTTCAAAAGCCCGCCAGTGTTGCAGGTAAAATTAGTGTCTTTAAAGCTCATGTAATCTGGAATCCAATTGGCAGTATGATTCTTACACTGCATAATTTATTCTGCAGGAGGTAGGATATACTGATGGAGATGTTTTTATCAAACGTATTGTTGCGACGGAAGGAGATGTTGTAGAGGTGAGAATACTGAATTCAGTGAAGGCATTTATTTCTCTACATGCTTCCAATTTTTATCCCATTTATATGTAGTGTTTATACGTGGGTAGAGAACTCCTCATTAGTTGCCATGATTGATTCTCAGAGTCTTCTATTTGTAAGCTTGTTAATATAGTCGTTACATAGCCGTTGCATATATAGTTGTTGGAGTGTCTTTATTTCCTAACGGCTATATTCCACAACTAGGAATCGTCCCTCCTTTTTATCTATTAAATAAATGATCTATTGACCCACTCCACTACAATGTCGATGAAGCTAGGTGACCATCTCACCAACATCTCCCACTTGGCCATACTAACCGCATTTATGCATCTACACTCAGGTTTTCATTTCCATGAACAACCATCATGATGTTTGCATTGTCATGACAAGAAACATTCAGTTTCTATTCTAGACTTAGACTTCTAAGTCCCATTAATATTTTTGAACATCCAGTTCCGGTTCCAGACTTAGGTTGCTCTAAGTATCATTAAATTCACATGGTTGATGTAGGCTCCCGCATGAACTCCTTTGTGAGGGGATCGACAGTGTGAGTTTTATGAATCATTCCTTGAATACTAATGATGGGTTTCTAGAAATGAGATTTCAAGAGAAATTTGATAACTAAGAATCAGAAACTCGGATGGGCTTAAACTTATTTGTCAAAGGTCAAAAGTATTGCCAAGATAACTCCTTAAAAGATGTGTCTGATCTGGAGTTATAAGAGTATACTAGGAATAAGGTTCATTAGAACAGAATTTCAGAAGTGACTATCGATGGTTCTTATGGGGTTCAAACCAGTAATTAAAGTATATTGATTTCAGCAGTAATATAAGAATACTAAACTGAAAGAGAAAATCAAATCTAATCTTAAAATAGAGTAGAAGTAGAAATTCAACTTGAAGTAGGACTCTAGAAAACAACAACATGATCAAATTTGAAACCATGGGTGTGTTTAGAATACTATAGGATTGCCAAATCTGAAGTTTGATTTAAAAACTGAGATGTAAACAATTGAAAACAGAAATTTCCAGCAACTAGAACATAAAGAATAACTGAACAGAAAACCAGAAATTACTAGCCTGAATCAGTGATAGTTAGACTAGAAGAATGGAGGAATAGAAGAAAGATATGAACCAAGCATCCCACCTGGAACTAGGCTAAAATCCAATCAGCCAACCTTAGCATCTCACTAAGGATTGTTGCATCCCACAACAGAGCATTCTGAATCTCACAGAACATAGAGGCAGCAAAAGCCAATTTTATTTAATAGCAAAATCATATGGAGCTCTGTGACTTTTATATCAATATATAGAAACTAAATGTTTACTAACAATTGGAAAGAAAAGTGAACTTGAATTAGGAAAGAAATGAATAGGAAACTCTATCCATAATAGAAATTGATATCCCTTATATCTAAAACTCTAGCTTACTAAGGACTCTTTTGACTTTGCATCATTGGTGTGTGTCCAGACCCAGCATCGATGGCATCTCCAGATGGATAATACCTATGTGAAGTAGACTTAATGAATTCTTTTCTTCCTCAACTCTCAAGGTTGGTTGGAACTGTTTTATTCGGGGTTGATTCCTGGCCAATGTGTTCTATTCAGGCGAGACTCTAACCTATGCTTAACAGCTAAGTAAATGATAATTACTTAATGAAATAAAACAACTCAAACTAACCTAATAAAGTAAATCCTGTATGGCTACCTTCTACCCATAATTTAGGCCCATTAAAGTTGCCTATTACAAAGAAAACCCATAGGACCCAAGGCCCAACATATATGACACCCAACCTAAAGCTTGTTTCTATTGAAATAAGCACATTTATGTGATTCATCTACATCAACTAATAGTTGGCTACTGTAAGATTTCCTCCTATTCTAACGAGGAATTGGCTACTGTAATCAATCCATGATGATATAATTTGTTAGCTTAAAAGTATAATGAAATAATGAGGGTGTCAATAACTTGAGAAAAGATTCACTGAATAACTTGATGTATTTTCTATTTTGTTACATTGTTTTCTTTCTAAACCAAAATTTCATACTGGGGTGATTTCTAACCTAACCTAGAGTATGAGTAAAGCAAGTAAAAATCTTTCATCCAAAGCTTGCTAAGCCTAGATGTATTGATTATTTGAAATTTAGTAAGGAAACATATTCTAGATAGAATCATTCAATTGAATATTTATAAATTTTTTATTTTTTTTTTTGGAATTGGAGAGTTTTAATAGAGGGGGGATAGGCCCCAAGGTGGTTTGAACTCATGACCTCTTATTTATAAAATTATGGGAACAGGGTTCTGCCATGCCATGACCTGGAACCACTATCTTCTGTTAGCCACCAAATTTGGTGGACATGTTGTCCTTGTCAGTCTCTAGTTGTAGGCCGATTTTCAGACAATTCTGATGCGTCCACATGTTACTATAGTGCCTTTGAAAATTGCACGAGAAACAAGGAAACTCAGTTCTTCAGTTTTATAAAGGCAATTGAAAGATCAAGAAGAAAGCTTCATAGTAGATAGGCTGTCGTGTTGCAAAAGGCCATCAAATTTGACACTTGGTCTATCAAAGTATTGTCCTTTATCTATCCTTTGCTCAGCCTACCAAATCATTATTCGATATTGCTGAAAAGTGGGAGCTGTGATGGAAAGGGTTCCATGTATTGGTATGACAGACATTTTCTGTATAATTACAACAGAAAACAAATTTTTTTTGGGGCTGAGGTTTCATTTGAAAATAATCAAATTAGTCCACCATGGTCATTCTGATTTATTTACATATTCCAATCACTGTGTAATTACTTTAATTTTTTTAACTTCAGAGTGGAATCTAATTAGATTTTCTGCACAAGGCACATGTGTTAGCTTAGAAAGCAAAGTGACACACACAAGCTAACCTCGGCTTAATTTTTCCCAATTATAGGTTCATGACGGAAAGTTGATAGTAAATGGGGTTGCAACAAGTGAAGATTTCATCCTCGAGCCACCTTCATATGATATGACCCCTACCGTATGACTCACCCCCAGCCAAATTTTTGTGCTCTTTATTACAAGTAATACCAACTTTGATGACGAGTATACATGGTTAAATTTCTTTCATGTTTCTTCCATTCAACTGGTACTCTCTCTGTCCCCCACCCCCATGCGTGCATGTCTCTGTTTTTGGGGGTGAGGTTGTGCTCTCACTAGATCTTCTTCCACTGCAAAATACATGTCTGAGATCTGCTGAACTGGAAATTCTGTGAACAAATACCGGTTTTGCAATTTATATGATAATCATTGTTACATGCAGCGGGTACCTGAGAACTCAGTCTTTGTAATGGGGGACAACCGCAACAACAGTTATGATTCTCATATATGGTAATCATCTCTGACGTTTCAAGTATTGACCTTTCATAACTAGCATGTTCCTGTTAGATATTGGATTTCTGCCTGCTCTATTACTTTTGACAAGTTTGTTGTCTATGTTCAGGGGTCCTCTTCCAACCAAGAATATTATAGGGAGATCAATTCTTCGGTATTGGCCCCCTAAAAGGATTGGCAGCACAGTTCTTGAGGGTGGCTGTGCTGATAAAAAGCAGGAGAGCCCAGCATCCTAATGATGACCTAGCCTCTATGCATTAGGGGGCACTGGCAATGCTTTTGCGGTCGTTGGTGTTATCCATTTGTTATAACTTTGTAGACCAGATACTTGACTTCTTTTCTCCACACCCACCAGGTGGTCAGAGAGAGCAAAAGGGAAAGGGAAGCAAAGAAGCCATTTTATCATCAAGGTTTCTTTTATTTAATGTAGCCTTTTGTTTCATCATGTAAACTGGCCCTTCTATTGATTTTTTTTTTCTTTGGTTAAGACATTGGCACAGTATATATATCTCTCTGTCCCTCACACAGCCCCACCCCCACACCCACACCCACACATTTTCTAGGTGAAGTGCAAAAATGACTAGATTGGACTCTTCTATCATATGGATTGGAAGAATTTGAAGTTCCAAGGGAACAGTTTATGCACAATCTTGAGTACTGTACAGTCTTAGGCTGCATTTTTTTTTTTTTTGATGGAAAGAGAAAATATATATGTTAAGCTAGAAAAGATAATGACTGTACAATATTGTCTAAAAATAGCTGTTTTTATGATTTCAGAATGCAGTATTGACTATCTTTAACAATCCCAAATAGAGTGTTAAGTAGTGTTCGCCAACTTCACCGTTTGAATACATGAGTCTGCCATCCTCCCTTGCATTGAAACGAGAGTTCACAAGGCTTTGCTCTTGTGGCTCCACCGTTTTGACTTGTTAATGGGTTGTGTTTTCTTTCCTGAGCAAACATGGATGGACTGGATGGATCGATGTGAAGGAAGACTTGCCAAATGTTGATGTCAAACTAGTACTGGTTAAGATGTACTCAAAAAGTTTAGTTTCAGTTTTAAACATGCATTGGATACTAATGACAAAGGACAAAGTTTTCCTCCACTGCCTGAACTTTCAGCTACCATCCTAGGATTCACAAACCCTTCCTAAGTTTTAATATGTTTTCTAAAACACCCGTTTGATATCCCTAAGCATCTGAACCCTCCTTGGTGACTGGATTCCCTCTCACAGTGACTGAAGTATAACTCAGTCAATGAGTAAATGCAAAGTTTCACTAGGCTCTATCCAACTGAGGGGTGCAGCGGTCATTTAGCTCCCTTGTGTGTGGGTGTAGGGAAACAAAACCAGCCAGCATTCTTTTCATATGTAAATACTACCTGTCTTTATTTAATAATAAAAAAAAGGGGGTGGGGCAAGAGATTGTTCTTTTGTAGTGTAGCACCTACACCAGCACCAACACAGAGGCAAATGAGAACACTTACATGGGTATCAACACATATGAGATTTTATTACAAGAAGGGTTGGGTAGTAGTTGGAAGTGAATTCTCCGAAGAGAAGATGGATTATGGGAGTGTTTGACTTGAACTGATTGAGCCGTGCAGAAATATGATTTTATCCATCACATTGGAATTTTAATTTTCTGTGCTCATATGTTTGGGCACAAAAGCCACATGATCAAGCAGCGTATTTTTTTTCCTAATAAGGGCAAGAAATTGCTGCCTGATCGTGTGGACCTTACACCAACATGAGGATCAATGAAAGCACGCACAGGGGCATTAACATGGATTTTTATTTCATGCGGATGAGGAGAATCCACGTAACATGACAGCATTTTTTTTCCCTAATAATAATTAATGAGTCAGATGTAGACATTCCAAACATTAATGTAAGTACTTTTATGATGAAAGGAAATGTTATGCAGGCCAAACAACTGTACTATACCTATCACGAAATAAGGTATTGAAAAACAATATAAAAACTGTATATATGAAATTACAACCTGTCGTCTCATAGGATAGTAAGTGTAGCTTCCTCTATTCAAGTATATATATATGGATGGAAGTATACAGGTTACTTGTGCAACCTGTATCAATTAAAGAACACTATAAATTCCCTAAGTTCCTCTGACCAAACTCAATGGTAGTTGAAAATTTTCCAAGGTTTGAAATATCAGTGGTTGTCACTGGAAACTGCATCTATATCACAGTTTTTTTTTTGATAAGGACATCTATATCATAGTTCATCTTTCATCGGTTGATCCTGAGATGGTCTTCCATCACCCCCAGCATCCCTTACATTATTGTTGATGAATGCAGCCAAGTCCTTCAAGCTTGACTTGGCAGGAAGTTTGATCTGCAAAAGTGATGGATTTAAGGCAATGCAATTCTTAAAACACACACACACACACACACACAACAATCCATATTAATATTCAATGTCATATTTACCGGATTTGATTTATCAGTGGATAGGTAAAACAACAGTGCCGGGTACCCAGTTATCTGCAAAACAAGCAAAATCAGGATCAGTGTCAGCATCACTGCTCATTTTTATCTTCGTAACCTCAGTCCACCTTCTAACTTCATAACCTCACTATTTTATTAGTACAATAGTTTAGAGTACATTCGGACCCTCCCCAGACCCTGCAGTGACGGGATCCTTGTGCACTGGGTACGCCCTTTTTTTAATTTAAATAGCATAGATATTATTCCCATGAACAAAATTCAGTTTCTTAATTAGATTCAGAACAGCTAAACCAATTATGCCTAATGAAGATTTTCATACAGTTAGATGGCTTAAAGAGTTGATCAGGTAGTCATTTTCCTTCCCAAGCTCAATAATAAAATCTTGCTACGTATCAAAAGAAAAGTTTAGAAACCTTGGTTAAGAAAATGGATGTTCGATTAAATATTCAACAATCAACTAACTAGTAAAAAGAACTTGAAAATGGAAGTATAAATAATCTTTTTTATCTTGAAATACTATTTAGTTGACTATGTAGAGGTCTTCATTGAAAGAATTTAAAAAATATATTGTTTCAGTCAGTTTACTTCTGAACTTTAACATTTTAAACCGACAGGAAGCACATTCTTAATCTTCTGGAGGATGGTATGTCAGAGAAAGACCAGAAGACAATTCTATTAAGCAGAATTCTAGACTAAGTGCATATTGTTAGATGCCTGAAGATGTATAATTGTATGAAATTTTATTCAACTTACCCAAAAAAATTACATATGTTACTTTGGTAGTCAGTAATTAGCCAATATTTGCACTCTCCGATACAACTTATTGGAGACGAGATGTAAAATACTTGTATATCAAGTCATAGTCAAACAAATGCCTTTTCTAAGCAAACTCTAATGCAGAATGATTTAGGTTTTTAACTGACAAGATACACTCTGTATAGTGGACATTCATTGGTTGATATCTTGTAACCATGAAAAGTAAGAACCAACCTGTGGTTACAGATTACTTTTTATGGAGTTCTGCTTTCCCATTCATATACCTGCATGTTATACTTTCATATCAAACTAGCTAGTAGTTGCCTCTTTACGAAATTGAGGTCAGGATTGATTAGTACACCATCCACAAGGAACCATTGATGAGCTGGCAGATACTCATATTCAGTGGATTGGTGGAACCTACTTTCATCAATCTTCAGTAAAGTAGGCATGTGTTACACCATTGCCTCAGCTTGAGGAGAAGTGATGCTAAAGGTCCATTCCTAACAAAGCTCAGTTGTACAGTCAACGTTCTATCATCCGCACCCAAGAAGGGGTGGGGTGGCAAAGAAAGGCAAATTTGTGGCTGAAAATGACCTTTATATAAGCATTCAGATAGTACAGTCCAGAAAGTTTATCAAGAGGGATTAAGGAGTTAGCTTAATAAAATGGGACCGTCTGAATGACACCTCTATAGGTGTATTTAGAATTTGCAACCTTATTGACCCTCATCTTATTCCCAAAATTTCTTTAAGGTTAAAAAAAAAAAAGATTTTCAAAATAATTTGAAAGCATACTTACCATAATGTCATTGTCAAGAGTAGTCATTATCTAAAATTGTGACAATTTTACCTAACTAAAAGAAGGGTGTTAAACTAAGAGGATATAAAAGAAAGGTTACAATTATTTGACAACTTGGGGGTTGTCAATAAGAAAATCCCTTATATAATTATCCATACTACTCAAAGGGAAGATATCTTTACACAGGCCACCAACATAATCTTATCTCGATGGTCCACCATTTTTGAGCCACTGGAGGGCTCCTCCGGTCAGACAAACAATTGGATGGTTGGTTCACCCTTGGATTAGCAACATGTCAAGATTTGGATCCCATCTCCATTATATACTCCACTATGTGTTGGACTTCTACACTTGTATTAATTGGTCAAATTGGAATTGACAAAGTTGAAATTTCAAACAAATTTCAAAGCTTTATATCTCTGAAGTGGGAAATTGGGGTTTTGCAAGACTTATCATTGGATAGATGAAAATTTACAACATATCCATAAAATTGGAGCACTATTGGAGTCATGTGGAAGATATTTGTGCATGAGGCCTAGAGGAAAACCTTTTACCATTATAATCAATATTCTGGAAGTGCACATATTTTAATTCCATGGTACACTACTGCAGATTCCTAATCTTACAATGTAATACATGAAAATCACATACCTGTAGCTTTGGATGTTCATTTGTAGAAGCATCTATTCTTGCAAAAATTAGACTATTCAACCCTTTGAAGTGCTTAGCCAGCTTTTCTATCTGTTTGCTTGTTTTCTCACAGTCAATGCACCAAGGTGTATGAACCTTCCATTTGACAAAGTAGCAAAAAAATAATTAGAAGCTTCAACGAAACTACAACTTAAAATAACTTTTAAACATAAAGGTCAAGCATAGAGGTGTCAATCCTGACTCAACCAGCCAACATCCAGCCTAATCCAAACCCAGTGATAAAAGGGTTAGGGCATTTTGAACCTGATTAATATGTCTAGTTCAAGTTCAGGACTTGGCGCTTATCGCAGTGCTCAACCTTGATCAATCCAGCATTTGAACCGGAAAAAAAAAACACCTTGGCCTTTGTATGGCTGTATCAAGTTACTTAACAGCTTGAGTTCAGGCATAGATGTTAACCTCTACAGTCAACATAGCATGACCTTTGCCACACTGGTTTTACAGATTGGTAGTCTTGACAGTCCGATCAATATTTGGTATCAATCTGGACCATTCTGATCTAACAAACCTAGTATTAGGAGATCCAGAAGTATTACAGGCCTTTTCTATTGGATTAGCTGATCCCTTGTTTGAACTACCCAATCCAGATCGGAATAGGCTGCAAACAACCAGCCTCTGATATAGAACCTTAGAGTCTCAGTTATGAATTTAGTGAAACACCTGCCCCCAAAAGAAATAAAGAATGTTCAATGTAAAGCGCATTCAGAATAGATGAAAGGGCCAGTTCAAGACCAACAAACCTACCTCTAGAAAAATATTCTGGGGACTGCTCAAAACAATGTCATCAAATGTCCTTCCCACTACAGTCTGGATGGTTTTCCCCTTCTGCGATATTAAATAGCACGAAACCATCGACCGGTGATTAGTAATTTCAAATATTAAACAGGATATTAAAATTGGTCATCCAAGCAAACCTAGGAAACTCAGCTAGTCAATGACAAAACTCTTGAAAGCACAATAGACAACAAAAACTCAATAGAGGCATGAGATTAAACAACCATGAAGCAGAAGCATTACAAGGAAAAAGAAAGGAAGTTGAGTGGAGTTAGCTTGGGATTGCAGGAAAAGTGAGACACGAATGCACTGAATAATAAAATCAGTACCAGTAATTTTTTTTGTTGAAGAGTAAACATTTTATGGGCCGAAAAGAGGAACCTGACAAGGTTGAGTCAATCTTTGAGAGATGAGTGTTTTTTCCTATTCTCTTTTTCTATTTTTACACCCCCCCCCCCCCCACCCAAAAAAAAAAAGAAAAAGAAAAAATCATAAAACAAAAGCAAATTACCAGAAATTCAGTGATAAGGTGACAGAGGCCAGAGGGAAAATTCCATAAAAGATGAGTCAGCCAAGCTTGATGCCATAAGGCCATACATAAGCTTTTGGGGAAAATCCTATTCAGGGACCTGCTGCACTCCAGGTTGAGGGGCTTTTGTAATATGAGATGTTTGTATCTTGTCTCCTTTGTCATTCTTTAATAGTAATTTCACTTTACTCATAAGAAGGGGTCTTTTGTCATTTCATGCATTGTATTATCACGGTGGTCTTCCAAATCTATCCGCACAGTTCAACTACACACACACACACATTTGAAATAGAGACTGCTAAAAACTAACATCATCTATCAAATATAATGTTGAAACAATAATTCTGCTTTCCATCTGCAAAAATTAGGCCACAGAAAAGTAATGAGTCAATGACCAATCAAACAAACTTCTCTTCATGAGAGAAAAACTTTTTGTGTGGCTAGCAATATCCAACAAGTTGAAATGCAACCAAACTTTAAGGCTATGAGGCTATCCAAGGTCTGCCTGTCCATCAGGACTTGTATTCTCTTCTTAAAGGTGAGAGAAAACAAATAAAGATGTTAATTACATTATCTGGTATGGCCTCTGATTTGAAGTAAGGTGGCTGAGTACCCTGTAGAAGCCTTGAGCAGAATTCCTGAAACAGAGGGAGGAGGGGTGAAGCCTTAGCTGCCTGAATTGATATTTCCCAAATGATTAGAACCATATGCAGCAGGAATGTTACCTCTAAACTGCTCATTGTTAGATCCGACTCCAACAAGTACTTTGAGGAAATTTTGTTATCAAAAGCTGTAACCTGTTTGCACACCATAAGAATATAACTAGCATAATTTTTAAATTCCTCCAGATGCAATTAATAAGAAGTGAAATTTGCACTAGATAGTAAAACTCACAATGGTCCCTTCTGATTCTTCAAGCCCAAATAATGTCAAAAAGGGCTTTGCGAGGTTGTCCTCTGTAATGTCTACATATACAAACATTATCTGCTTCCAGAACACAGTTAGTAGAAGTATAAACTATTAAAACATGAGTGATAATTCTGATGCTTTCTGACGAGTAAAATTAAGTACCTTTGATTTGAACTTTCTCGCGACATCTTCAAGAAGCTCCTTGTGATTCTTCAACTCATCAGTCCTTGCAAAGATGAAAACCTGGATAAAAATTGAGGAAGGTCTTTAAAAAATATTCCTTCTAAAACGCTTTTTAATCACAACAAGAACAATTTGAAATCAATTCAGATGGGGTTATCAAATAAAAATGTCAAATGAAAGGTCTTTGGATTCCCGAAATTGGGTATGTTCATGGACAGAAATCTGTTTGCACTCAGAATAGGCAGTGCCATTTAGATACAAGACCACACTATCTATCCAAGTGTCCATTGGGTTTCCTGTAAATTGACCTTTAGATATTATTGCACAGAGACACAGTCATATTAAAATAATTAATTACATTAATAATTTTTAAAAACTTACAAACAAAAAACATAAAGCTAAAAAGGAAAAAAATAATAGCAACCTGGAGTTTGACAGGACTGGAAAAGACTTTAACGGAATTAAGTTCAGTCAGCATTGTAACCAGCGGAAACTTGTTATATTCCAAGAACTCCAATATTCTCTCCTTTTTGAAGGTGTCTTCTGCAGAACCAAAAATAATAATTAGGAACCTTAAAAGGTTAAAGCATCTGCCAGAGGGGATAACTCTAACTTTGTACATAAAAAAGTACTGTTATTTGGTTTCCTGTAGTCTACTTAAGAGTGAAAAAGATAATTCACCCAAAACAGGAGAAACATGAAAATTCAAGCACTTGAAATTGTATGCCAGCCCACAATATCAGGACAAAAAACCACATCAGAGAAATATGAAAAGCAAGCAAGGAAGCACTTTGAGATCATACTATTACCCTTGCACTTAATCAACAATGAAGGAAATTGCAGGATGCCTGAAGAAGTAAATTGTGTAAAAAAATCACTGACATACCAAATTGGACATATTTCTCAGGCTCACTTTTGACAAGACCAAGGAAAAGATTTCTAGTTGCAATATCTGGGAAAAGAACTTTGGCAACCTCAGCATTGCAAGCTTCCACAAACTGGATTTCATTTCCCTCACTTGCTGCTTTCACAAATTCTTCATAGTCAGGACCCTGAAAAAATATTTCATCACAAAACAAATTTTGTAGCATAGAACAACACAACTAGAAGATAGGTAATTGCCATGTCATTTGAACAACAACAATACATTTGTAGTTAGAAGAAGAAGCAAAGGATGCTTGCTAGCCTTTACATGCCCTCTGCTATGAGTAATCAATCAACTTACCTACTTTGAAACGTAATGCATACATGGCAAAAGGTGTAGTTAGAAAGCTTCCTCTTCTAGAAAAGGTCACTCGCATGGATTTTGCAAAGGATATTCTCCCCTTGATAAAGGTTTTCTGGTAGGTTTGAGAGGAGTTTAATACAGTTGGCAGAATCAAAGGTGATATATAGAGTGGCAAGTAGTTAAGGAACGTGGAGTGGGAAGAGTTACCATATTTACAAATTCCACCAGACAATTGAATGTCATGGTTCTATTCCTTCTTTCTTTTGCTTTATCTATTTATGTAGTCATTTTAGCCAAAGATTTCCAGGGCCCAAACTATTTCTGATCTGCACACCTTTTTTGTGCCACAAGGAAAGTGATGAGACAATTCCTATCATCAGATGTCTTAGCAATGGTCTGAATTGGCCATATGTCAATATAGATTTACACACCCCCCCCCATGTATGTCCATGCACCTTTTTCGTAGTCCCGGATTTTTCAATTCTTTGTTTTGCCGCTTGGCATACTCCGGTTGGACTGAAAACTTGACACATGAGCAGGGAAATGTGGGGTTACCTGCCCACAAAATTTCAGCCCCAAACATCCTTGCATGCGGCATATATAAGCATGCAAACCAGGAATATTCCTGCACCTGCTATACCACGAAGCCAGCTACCATTTATTTTTACCACCATAAGTCTAAATTGAGTTTCATTTTCCTAACAATCTTCAAATATTTTGCAGAAGCAAAAGGGTTTCAGTTCCTGTCTTCCTTTCGTAAGGGAAATGCATTAACTTTAATATTATCCCCAAAAGCACCCTGTCAGACAACCCCAAATTTGTTGAGGATATGATACTGGAGCTCTTTTGCGTTAGGGTCATCAGTTGTTTCAGAGGTAGCCCTACGGAAATTAAAGATTTCTACCTCCTATAGTGGGAGCACAAACCACCATAATCAGAATGACACAGAATTTAGAAAAAGAAAAGGGAGTGAGAAATGGCATCTTCTAGTGAGTCGTTTATGATGTGAATTTGATAGAATATGGTGAAAACCCAACAACAGACAAAACAAAAACAACATTCGGATATCAATTTAATCAGCATATGTGACTAATTTCAATAGGGAACCAAAGGTCGGATACCTCAAATTTCTCAAACAATCCAATGATAAACATTGGGTGCTTTTTGAGGAATTGTTCAGACTCGGTTATCGAGTTTAATCTAATAATGGGCACACCAGTTTTCTTCCTTGCCCAAATCACTATTTCCTCCCTGCAAAATGAATACCCAAAAAAAGTGTAAAATCAAGCAGCCGTAATAGTAGAACAAAAGATATAATTGAGAAAAAGGAATAAACTTACGCATTATTTCCACCGGTATACGCATGAGAGCTCCCGTTGACAAAGAGAAGAAGTGTAGGGAAGCCTTTGATGCCAAGCTTGGAAGCCGCTTTAGGGTACCGTTCCGCATCGAGCTTAGCCATCAAAAGGGAACTGCCCACATCCTTAAGAACCGTTGCGGCCTCAGCAAATTGAGGCATCAACTCTGCACTTCTTGCACACCAAGGGGTATAACCCAAAAGCATAACAAACTCATTAGCATCGATAACCCGCTTAAAGTTGTCATTGTTGAGTTCCAGAACGATTCTCTGCGCCTTGGATAGAATCTCAGCCTCAGAGGATCTTACTTGAGTGTCTTTGTGCTCTTGTTCTTCTTCTTCTTCATCCAACGCTAATAGCTCTTCAAAACCTTCCAAATCGTTGTCTTCATCAGCATTTGTCACAGACTCAGAGGCCGTGATGGGGACGATGAAACACACGAATAGCACGAGAGTGATGGCGAAAAAGAGGAATCTGAAAGTTGGCTTTGTGACAAGCATGGTAATGACTAATGAGCAAAACAAAAATGTTGATCAATTTGAGGAATTTTCACCATGAATAGGCCAGCAATCCCGAGAAAGATCTGTTTCCTGTGACGAAGTTTCGAGCAATTCGCCAATTGGGTTTTCTTTGAGACCGTGCGAAGAGTTGGGATTCAACAAGACTACAACTGAGAAGGAAGGAACTGAGATTTGTGGTCTGATAAGAGTAGTAGAAAAAAAAATGCAGAGACTACCGCAGGCCCGCAGCCACCGCAGATCAAGCAGCAATTTAAGCTTAATAAACTTAAAAGGGAAGGGAAATATGCAATTTCCCGAAAAAATAGAAGAATGGAAATATGGAATTGGAAAGGATCCAAATCAGTAATGCACGTTCCAATAAATTCGCATTAATTTACCACATGACCATGGGACCTACTTACCATTAGTATAACATACGTTCTTCAACAGGGATCAATTCAGTCATTTCATATATATATATATATATATATATATATATATTAATAAGAATTTCACATGTATATTTGAAAAAATGGACCATTTTGAAAAAATATTGCCACCATGAAAAGAATGTGTCAAGTTTTAAATACATAAAAATTGTGTTCGGTATGCATTTTAGGTCAATTTCACATTTTAGAACGATGAAAACAATTATTTTCATTATTCAAGAATGTAAAATCAACCTAGAATGCGGCTCATGGTTGTAAATTGGAAAATGTCTTTGTTATCTAAAGCTGGATGATCAGTATTCATTAAATTTGTGTTAAATTCTATTCTAACCTATATGATGTCATGTTTCGTGTTCCCCATAAGCATGTTTAGATTTAGATACAATTAATGCAAAATTTTGGAAAGGTGAGACCATGGATGAGAGAAATTTTTCGTTAATTCCTTAGATTGACTGTAGTAAACTCAAAGATAAAGGGGGTCTTGGTTTTAGATTGAGTTTTCCTCCTCCTACGGTTAATGTAAAAGTAAGAATCAAGTTTCCCTCCACCCACGGATAAACTTAAACTTAGCCTCCCTTCTCGACTAATGAGGCGCAAGCCATACTTGAAATCTAATTGCCAACTTCCCCTTCAGTTGATTCATGGTTCTGGAGCAACTCAAAGAATGGTAAATTCACGGTAAGGTCTGCATACCACTTAGTTTTGTCTTGCATACCTTCTAATTGTGGTGCTAGTACATCTAACCTAAATCTGCATCACTGAAAACAATTATGGAAATTAGAGGTCTTTACCAAAAATAAAAATTATTCATTTGGAGATGTTATTGAAATGCCATTGCTGTAAACCTTTTGTTATATGATAGAAATATCTGTCTCAATGCTTTGTGTCATATTTCATATTTGTGAGTTGGAAGAAGGGTGGGTCTATATATATTTCATATGCACATTTATCGATTGGTTTCACTTCTTCACAACAAATTACAGAAAGGTTACCCAATCAGCGAGATTGTCAAATATAATGGTCCTCTTTGCGCTATGGAAAACAAGGAAAAAGGTAGGATTCAAACTTGAACCCTCGAGTCTCCAAGCTACCATTTCAGCTTTTCAGCATTCTGTAGAAGAAGCTAGGTAGAGTACTGGGCACAGCTAGACTTGATGGAATTCTAATGAATGCTATTGAGAAACACTAACTCATATAACTTTCAATGACAGCTTTTCATCTATTCCCCTAGATTTTGTGATGGTTTCTTTCACAGATGGAGCTTGGGATTCGAAGACCAAAACAGGAGGGAGAAGTTCTATTATTATTTTTTATAGAGAAAAACAGTTCATTGTAGCAAGGAAAATGCAAATCATGCATAGGAGCTACTGCAACGGCCTTGAAACCTTACTTCTATCTCTAAATCTAAGTTCCCATAAGTTAGCAATCTTCTCAGGCTGTCAGGGGTTAGTTAAGAAATTGAATAAAACCCCCTCTTCTTGGAATTGGGCTTCTTCTATTTCAGATGATAGTATCCAGCTCTCTTCATGTTTCTCTCATTTTATGTTTATCTTCATTCTCGGATCTCTAAATAGGGAGGAGGCTCACTTTCTTGCCTCAGGTGCTTCAAGATTTAACTTGTCTAGAACTTGGTGGCCTAGCCCACCACCCCCTTTCATTGTAAATAGATAAACTGTAATGTTTTTTTTTCTTTCTAATGGGTGACTTAGAATCACTTCCTATTATTAACCATGTCCCATCTTAATCCAATCATGATTATGGATAAGCATTAATAACTGGATACCTTATTCAATCTGTGCTTGTGATTTTATTGTCCCAACTCCTTCAACTTTGACCCCATTCTTCGGAGAGACGTTTCTATCCAGTCTATTTTAGTGTTTTGATTTATGGCTTGTAGCCTTTTACAGTGTCCCTAACAATTCGCTGCCCCCCCCCCCCTCCCTCCAATTCCTCACATAAGAGGAGGAATGACCATTTAATTTTTATCCTCTCCTGTTACAGCACAGTGCTGTATCGAATCGTGCAATGGCTATAAAGGCCATGTGCACCATGTAGGGCCGCTGTGCCACATGGCCTCTGCAGTATCGCACAATACATTACATCACCGTGCTGTAACAGGAGATGATAACGATTCCCCTACCACCTACATGAATACACTGCATCACTGCCCAAGGTGAGGGTCCACTCCCCCTTCAGTATTAGAGGAAAATTTCAAGAGGGGCTTGGACAGTAATTTCACAGCCAAATGTGTGTAACTTGTATCCAATATATAAAATGTTAATTATGTGAAAATTAGGGTTTTTAAGGTTTCTATATATACACGGTTTCAAAATTTTGAAAAATGATGGTATTTGAACCGATTTCGATCCAATCTGATTTCAATACCAAAAAGAAATCATGAAGTCTTGAACGCGTTTTTAACTTGAATTAATCTATCTGAGATCTTCTCCTCTGTGTAACCCACATTGTCGGAGTTAGGAAATATGGAATCTCTTGGACACAAAGCAGAAGATGATGGATCATCGTTATTTGACAAATGATTGAATGGATTTTTAACCAAAGGTGAAATTATGAAATCTGAACTAACGCAAAACAAAATTAATTTTCGGAAAATTAGCGTTAAAGACTTAAAGATGGAAGTGATACGTTATCCGGCCATGGTTTAAAAATCACAGTTTAAGAAAAGAGTCGTCAGATAGGAGCGAAAGACTAAATTTTGCATTGTAATCAGAGAATAGTCATCTGAACTATGCAATCAAATCATCACGCGACTCTTCCAAACAGTTCAATTTAGAATTAAAAGACTAGGACGAAAGAGAGAGCAGAAGATAAAGGGTAGATTTACCTTCTTCTTTTTTTGGTATTGAAATCAATGTTCTTCAGAAAACAGTACGAATCCGATTTCTTCGTAAACCAAAAATAAGCAAGAAAGCTATAAGAGAAACAGAAGATGGAGGCCTCATAGAGAAGATTAGGCATTCAACACCAAATGATTCAGACATATGCTTGTCTTTTTAATCATTTATAATCATCGGCCATAGGATTACAAACTCAGTTAACAAAATTAAAAACTTTTGAACCATAAGAAATCATTAGTCCAGAAAAAATAGAGATCGAGGAAAATTTTAAAAACTTAAGGGAGAACAATAAAAAAAAGTTATGAACCTACACAGAGGGAGAGAAGGAGAGACTCAGAATATGGGTGGTGATATACCAGGATGGTCGGCAAGGCAGATAAGCCATTACGACGAACGAGACCAATCACTGAAGTCGTCATCGTCCCCTCTCGATTCCTCTGCTACGATCCCTTTGAACCCTAAGCCCTACAAACACTAGAATTCTCAACACTATTACCACAACTACTGGAATAGAAAACCCTAATTCCACACCCAGGGCCTCTACTCGGCAGGACCCAAATAGAATGAAGTCTTTTCTTCGGCACCTTGTACTTATAAGGTGTTCTGTAATTTAGGGTTTCGCCACAGGAGTGTCAAACAGTTCGATTTTAGGGAAAAATTAGAAAATTAATCTGAGTCGTCTATTTGTATGATTTTTTAATCTAAGCAGCTATCTATTCCCATTTAGAGTTGGGAGAGTGGAAACTGCAAAGTGATGTGTAGACTAAGGATGTCAAAACAAAACCGAAATCGTTTATCGAAATCGAATCGAACTATTTAAATCGGAATCGGTAGATCGTTTAAATAAATGGTCTGGTTATGATTTCAGAAATGCCACCGTTTAGCTAAACGGTTCGATCCGATTTTAATCGATTAATCCAACGGTTTCAGGCCGTTTAAGTCAAACATCAAAATATTCAAAATCTAGCACTAGCAATTACTAAGTACTAACCACCAACTCAGTAACTCACTAAGTCACATTTCTTCAATAAATGATTTCCTTTTTTTAAATAAAAAAAAACTAATAACTTCATAATTAATAACTAATTTGTATTAGTAAATAGAAGGTAAATTGTTTTCTACCTCAAAAAAAAATAGGTAAACAGTGATTGAAGGTACAACATTTTCATGGGATCCATCGTCCATTGAAGGTATTTCCTAATTATAAGAGATGCAGTACAGGCTACACCCCATTTTCTATTAAAAATGCAGGAGGTTTGGTTTGAAAACTATTAAACTATTTAGTAAATCAGGGATGTTAGTCATAACCAGCTAACCCAAACCGTATAAAATCGTGTATAACCATTTAAGCAAAACCGTTTACTAAACGGTTACGATTTTGGATATGCAACCATTTAGCTAAACGGTCTGGTTATGGTTTTTACCCTCAAGCAGTCAAAATCGAATTGAACCGAACCGTTAGTGTAGAACAGTGTAGAGTACTGATACACATGCATGGACATACTCGGGATGTGTCCCAATGAAAAATTATCCTCTACAATTCTCTGTCCAATCCATTTCTCCAAGTCCCTCTAATAGAGGGGGTGGACCCCACCCGGGTAGTATGTTCAAGCGGGGTAGGGTTGTTATTTCCACCTCCTATAGAGGAAATAGAGGAAATTGAGGAAATAGACGGGCAAGGAATTGTAGGAGATAAAGATCCATATGGCAATTCAAAAGGGTGTTATAATTTGATTGAATAGACTCTGAAATTTGACATATGATTAATTTAGATCATTATGACAATAACAATCACTTAATCCGCTCCTGCTTGAAGAGCAGACGCTAGGGGAGGTCAGTGGATAGACTCCTGTCACATGTGTGACTTTGTGTATACAATGCTTGTGTTTGCATTTGTTAAAAGAAAATAATAAAAATAAAAAAAGACAAATATAAATTAGAAAAAAAAAATTTGTTTGAGGATTTCAATATGTTTAACCATGAGAGAGACAATTCACCTAACAAAAAAAGAGAGGGATAACTGAGATTTATTCCACATAAGTTAAGTTTGAGAATTTGGATGTCTGTATTACCTATTGGTAGGGGTGTCAATTTCAGGCCAGATCGAGCCCGTCTGGTTAAAAAGTCTGGCCCGACATGTTTATAATCGGTTGTTCCCAGTGTAGGGTCCTAGTTTGTTGGGCCCCCAATTGGACTGATCGACTATACGCCTGACCTAGCGTGCCCGGTTAAAGCCTGACCCTTTAATATTGTTTGAAATTCTCATTTTTTATTTTTCTCTCCAATGCCCATAAATTAAGTGGTGGTAAAACATAATAGAAGGTTAAAATCCTGTGGATTAAGAAATTATCTTTTCATGAGGAGTAAAAGCCAACTAAATCCTTTATATATAAATTTTTTAAGTATTATGAGTATGCCTATTGATGTCCTACACTCCGACCAAACCACCAAACCAGAAATACAAAATTTAGATTCACAAATCTAAAAGATTATCCAACGGTAAGCAGTGAGGGCGTGAGGAGTCCACTTAAAACCCACGAGAGAATTAATGGCAACCATTTTTTATTTTTCTCTCCAGCCCACTTTAGAGACCAATTTTAGGGCTGCACCATTTAAAACCCGTTTAAAGAGTATAGAGTTAAATAGACCCATAACCCGGTTAAGACCCGATTCTAGTACCTGAATATGACCCGAGTCCGGCTGAATTAGCTAAACAGGCGATCACGATGTAGGGCTTGAAATTGGTTAAGCCCAGTTAGGACCAACCGAGACCGACCAGTTGACACCCGTATTGGGCCTCTCCACCTAACAACTTGTGTTTCAACCCCAAAAACATAGCAACTTACGTTTTTGGGTTTGACACTAGCACTGGTAATCTGTTGCGTTATACGGATACAGGGTTTGCCATGGTGGTTGGTACTTCTCCCTTAGGAAAGTGCTTCAGAGACGGCGTCTAAGTCACAAAAGTATTAGTATCTTCCCTGCTTTCCAAGTGGCTTCATGCCAGACCCAAACTTGTTGGACAGGGAAACCCTAAATCCCATATTGATATGTCAAGTTTTAACTAAATAAAGTTTGGGGGTGACAAATATAGCATAGAAAAATAGGACTACAAAGAGAAGGCTAGACAAGAGGGTGTATAGAAATACATGAAAGGGTATGCCAATAAGGGAGGTATATGATTAAATTTGAATCTAAAAATTGAGCCATAAACAATCCAGACCATTCAAGGTCATAATTGTCACCCTTCCATGTGGCACAAACAAGGTGGCTATCAAGAGATTCCTCTCCATTGAGGGATTTCCTCAACAGCCCACCAAACAGATGATGATAACAGTTATATGACCCCAGTTTCTAAATCCAAGATCTTATTTCACCATCACTATTTTCACTATGGTTTCACTTTCAAGTCACTTGTTAAGGCAAACCCTAGACATGCTTGGCTCCACTTTTCAGGCAATAACCATCCTCCATTGAATCAGATCAAATCTATTATCCAAGTTCATTCTAATGGAAGAAATGAACAAAATCAGTTTCCTCAGATATCATAGTATACATCAACTTATTACAAAATAGCTTACAATAGAACAATTCACTTTCTTACACTCCATACAGACACTACTGAAATTTAGACAACAGAAACTCCCTTAGAGAAAACTAGGGCTAACACTGAACCCACAGTTCCAAAGGTTGCTACACAAAGTATTACCAATAGAACAACATGCCTGATCCCACAAGGCCACAATGAAGTGAACTTCAGTCATACGTGCATGAATCCTGTTTGAACTTAATGGGTTTGGTCTTACTCGAATCAATGACGACGGGGCAAGAGATGTGCCTTCGGTGCTTTGTCTTCACCAGCTTTCCTACTACATACCCTCGTGATCGGATTTCAAACTCCAACCTCAATGGAACTTTACCATTACTGTCGGAGACTGCTAAGCTTGCCCCTGCTCCATACAGAGGAACCTTACTTCCTTCCAATGTCACAGATACTATGCGGTGGCTCTTTCTAGGTTGATAATACTTCTTTAACTACAACCATAAAATCGTGAAGAAATTCTTCAACTGTCATTGAAACTTGAAACTATGCTTACACGAAATAACAGATGTAGATTATTAGAGTTTGTAGGCAACCATGACACGATATAGTCACAGGGTGACTCCTAGTCAAACACATACTTATTAGCTGCAAGGATCCATGTATCTTATAAATAAAAAAAATCCATGTCGCCGACCCCATTTAGTTGGAAAAAGGCTGAGTTATTGTTATACTTATCAGCTGTAGCTTTTAAGAACATCAAACTCAATCAAGCAACCATCTGTGGTTCTCAAGATCGTTTGGATTAGTTTCTTACTCTTAAGTTGTTATCGATACCAGCTGATTGACCACTTATGATGCTTAGTTCAAAGTTAAGGTAACTAGGCCGAAGCACTCTGATTCCAAATAGGAATTTTTAGTCAAAACTGGAGAAAACTGTCTAATTGAATCATCTATGGTCTCCTGTTAACAGATTGCTGAGACCAATCCATAGCTGAATTGGAAACAACTCATGAGGCAGTTTGATCCAGTCCAGTTTCAGTCCAGCTCCTGAGTGGAACCTGAGCTTTCTATCATGTGTGTCTCATCTCAATAATTCATAGCAACCAAAAATGGTGGACATGATCGAAATTCTCACCTGGCCAGTTGCAACTGTCATCTCTGAATAGATGAGATCCACAGGGCTAGAACTAACATGAATGCCAAAAAATGTAGCAGGATTGTATACACTCATCTTCAAGGAACAATTCACCGTCAGCATCTTAGTCGGGACACCAGTCATGTCTGATCCCTCCCCAAAATAGAAATTACTTACTGCTAGGCTCTGCAAAGACAGCACCCTCCTTCAGAAATCAATATATCACAGAAAAAAGACAATTTGAGCAAAATAGATAAATCTTTAGTTTCACAAAAGGAAAGGAAAGAAAAGAAAGAAAGATAAAAGGATAATAAATCATCTCTAGAATGGGCTTCTTTATCTAATTCCAGTTTTGAATATACAGTGCATTAATGTATCACCCAAAGCAAAAATAGGGCATCCACTGCCCTTGATAATCTTGCTTCTTCTGAATGTAGAAACAAACTGGAAAAGCAGCACATAGATGCTTTCCAACTGTGCATAAAAAAAAACAGAGCAGGAGAAGCAGGCAGAGCATCCATTTGCAATTCAAGGAATGTGATACATCTAAGTCATAGTTCAAAGATTTAAGACCCAACAGTGGGCTCAATTTAGCTATCCCAATATACAAGTTCCAGCTCCAATTCAAATTTCATGGAAAAAGGAACCATGTAAAGATGATATCATAAAATAACAATTGTTCTCATATATTTGGCTAAACAAACTTTGGTGCTGAAAGACCAATCTTCAGCTCCAGTCTCTGTATCTGAACATATGCGAATCCTTGTAATTTTAAAATTCATCTGAGAGAGTAACAGAACTAAATAATAACCGGAGGCTCTGAAACCAATGATAAGAAGGTAACTGCAGTAGGTAACCAATCATACAGCAGGAAACTTAAAATTACAGACTGGAGGAAAAGGACATTCTCCTGACCACAGGGGACAAAGAACTATTATATCTGTTGATAGAAAAAGACAAGAACAATATTTAAGCAATAAAGGCCAAATTTGAAGAAAATATATTACTAGAAATTCGAGCAAATAAGTAACTTCCAAAGAATAAACAGCAGAATAGGGTATTAGGTATAAGTTGAAAGAATCCACCCATTTGCCTACCTCTATATTCAATTCACAAAAATAACTAAACAAATAACCCTCATCATAGGTTACTGGCTCTGTTTGTTCTTCTGCTCTGTTTCATGAGCTTTCATTAGACCAAATTGGTTGGGGAAAAAAAAGCTTCAAATTTTAACCTCCTATTCTCCTAATTTATTCAATTTTTAAAATCTTATTGTGAAAGATAAAACTGAAGAAAAGGATAAATAAACAAAAAATTTGTTGACAAAATCGGCCAACCAACAGTAAACAATGCATTAAAAACGCGTTCCCCTTAGTTTTCCGTGATGAAAACTTCACTAAAAAGCCAAGCAGGCTAGGTAGCAATTTAGCTAATTGAAGCTCTGTGTATGGATGAAACACAACCCCATGGGTTTGTGATACCTTGTTGCAGATATCTTACTAGAATTGACAGCATCTTCCCATTTATCTACCTAACAACAAATTCTCTAGTTCACTGAAATAGGGCAACTCCTTAATAGTCCAAAGAGTGAGGAATTCCCGCACTCGACCAATGGAATGTGTCCTCCGGAAATAGAGAGAAACACCTCCCACACACAAACACACAACCCAGAAACTCATACCTTTGCGACAATCTCTGCTCTGTAAGGCCGGCTTGCACCCCAGATGATTAGGGAAAACACTGTAAAAAGCATAACGAAGCCTAAGAGAGCAATCAATGCCTGGCAACGCCGAGAGTATCCTCCATATAGATCATCGTAAGACCCCTCTTCTTGGATCACATTGCACTCAGGCCAACCCTTATCGTTTCTTTTCCGGTTAGCCTTCCGTCCCGAAGAAGACCTAAATGTCCCAGAGAATCGACTCGCAGAAGAAGCCCTAGAGTGGCGTCCATAAGATGGATGGGAGGGCGACTCCATTGGACTGTTGTACACGGGAGTCGCCTGCATCGACGAGGATTTGTCCCCATCATGAGAATCCCGCGAAGGGCTCTGTACATAGTAAACTGGCCTTGAAGGCGAAGAAGGGGCTAAACTTGTAACATCTGAATCAGACTTGGCATGCATCATCTTTGAAACGTAATCGTAAAGCTCCAGAGAGAAGCACTGATTTACATTCAAGGAATACAGATACCTTCAACCCACCATTGTCGGTACTTCCATTAGGCAAATCTTTATTTTATTGCTCGCTTTTTTCAACTAACCCCAGAAAAAGAAATGAAAGAGCTAGTACTGAGAACCCGAAGAGTCAGCACAGAGTACAATCAAATTGCAGAAACAAGAGCATAAAACTATAAGGCCTAACGAATATTCCTGGAAATATTACGAACCGAAAGTAAGAATGACAGCCTGTAACCACTTTCCAGATAGAGATAAGAAAGATGAACACGAGAGGACACTTCAATGGCTGTATTCTCTGCAAATTCTTAGCGCATAGAGATAAGTAAAGCGTTAAAATCCTTCAACACAGAAAGACGAGATTTTTGTACTCCAAGAAGAGAAGAAAAACAGAAAGATAGCAATTACTCCACGAAGCTTGGCAGTTTCTTGAAGAAAGAAAACAAATAATAAGCTCTAAACAAATTAGTGGTAGTAGTTCTGGGTTCTGACGCCAAACTCAGATCCAGATGCAAGGAAAAAAGGGAAAACTGTAGCAGTCTAAGTGAACACTGAAACCCAGGAAGAAACTAGGGAGAAAGAAAAAGCTGGAATCGATTCTCGATATCTTCACCAAAAGATATAAGAATTGGGAATTTTGAGAGCTCGATGAACAGTGCAGTGGATCTGAATTTCGAGGAATCGTTCCTAGGACCGCTCCCCTGTCTCTCTCTCTCTCACGAACTGAAACTGTGCATGGAAACAGAACGAGTGGGTTTTGTTACTCTGAAGGAGGAGACCCGAAAAGGACGAAATCCCACTTGATAATATGAAGAGAGAAAGAAACAAGCGTAGGTTCGGGTCCGAGCCTTCTTCCCGAAGCTATCAAAGTCGTAGGCTAGGAAACCAGTGTCGGCAGCTAATACTAATTGAGTTTTTTGCAACTTAATTAGTATTTAGGAAATTTTTAGGTGAGGTGATTAATATGTCGCTCGTGCGGTATGAATCCATCTCACAGTTCTAACTGCTACTAGAAAGGTCTGCGCCGGTCAAAATTCTCACTTGTTGACTTAATCACGACCACATGGTCATGAATCATGATCTTGTGATCAATCCCTTGGTGGGACCACCAACTAAACATTATTACAAGTACAAGCAACCCCAAGGGGCATCGCAATTGGCAAGGGACGAAGCTAAAGGTCCTGAGTTCGACTCCATCTCCCCTTGGGGCCACTCGTCTGAGAAGAAACTCCCTGGTGAACATGGGGGCTCTAGTATCTCCCAATTCGTATGTGTTGCAGGGGTCATGCACGAGTCCTGGGGGAATTAATCGGCCTAAGGCCAGACACCTCCAGTTAGGGTTGCAACAGGATCGGGCTTTATATAATATATTACATAATAAAATGTGGGTGACGTTTAAAGTTTTATAATATAATAAAAAAATATTACAAGTACAAGCTTTGAGCAAAGCTCGTAGAAAGTTTTCCGAACTCGGATCCTCTCCAGATCCGACAAATAGATCGCTTGGGCACACACCTCAAGATCCTCCAACTGTTGGATGCGCATTGGAGAGGATTTTTTTCCTAGTTTTCCACCGCCTGCCCAATGTCGATGTAGACATAATCTCTTTCATCCAAGGTGATTTAATGATACTATGGGACTTCTCATAATTAATTTTTTATAAAGAGAATACTACCTGGGCAGGTGCTTTACGTTGCCTCTGTACTTAAACACATGAGTGGGTGAAATGACCACCGCGTCTCTAGGAAATTCCACCTTTCTTGAGAACTTTAGGACCTTAGTTAAATTGTTAACTCAAATTGATCACAAAATCGAAACCAATAAAAACCATTTAATCGAAACCATTTATTAATTGGTTTTGTTTTAGGATGTCGGAACCGTTTAAGAATCAGTTCAGTTTTGGTTTCTACCCTTATACACTTTGAACTGAATAGAAACCAAACTAATTAACCGAATCGATTAACACTCTTAGTTAGAAATAACCTCATATTGGGAACTTTGTGACTTTAGATAACTTCATATTGTAGTTGGGTGCACTGTTTCAAAAATCAGAATCGGATTGGTCAAATTGGCCATGACTGATCACGAATCCAAATGTTCTGGCCATGACTGATCACGAATCCAAATATTCTAAAGTAGTTGATTCTAAGGTTTTGGGATTTGATTGCTAGGTTTTCAGATCTAAGGAGCCGATTCTTGGGTTTTTTTTACCAATTCCACTTTGATCGATCAGAATCAATAGGAATCAGTTCAACTCCCGATTTCGAGTTTAAAATACTTGGTTGGGTCTCTCGACTCTCTCCACCTAACATCTCATGTTTTTGGATTGTATGTCATAAGGATGCATCTTATTGTAATCAAAGTGGGTAACTAAAAAGTTAGGAAGAGAAAAGTTTATTGTGGGGGGAGTATTCCACCCACGCTCAAACACGGTAGGGGGCAAAATAACCTCCCCGCCCCCCATGATGCTTTCGCATGAGTTGTTATTGGCCCCCGCACACATGTAGGGGCCACGCTCTCCCACAGAGAATTCTTACCCAAAAAATTATTACCTTCTTTTGATTACTCACTCTCATTCTCAGAAGTTCTTTAAGTAAAGAAAACCCAATATTAAAAAAAATGGAAGAGTTTTCTTTGAGCACGCAAGGTACTCTATACCCTCTCACATTAATTCTTTTATCATTATTTTTCGTTTTTTAAAAAATTAATAAAATAATTCAATGTGAGGAGCGCAATGTAGACTTAAGCTCTGAGTGCCTTTTCCCTGAATAAAAATATAGTTTTCAGTCTTTTTTTTTTTTTTTTTTTGGGGGGGGTGGGGATGGGGAAGGGAGAGGAGGGAGTAAAAATTTTCATAGCCATTTGAGAGTGACTGATATTATAGGCGAAAGTTTTCTGAATTCACGGTGCAGAAGAAGTACATCAATGGCCGTAAATTTCTGCTCCTACTTGCAAATGATCAATAATATCCTCCACTTGTGCACGATACCTTCTCTGCACCATTTGAGCCCCTTTTTCTCTCTTGATCGTGGGCATGTGAAAACTCAATCCTACATTATATTATGGACTGAGTTTCCTTTTCACACTCACGATTAAGGGAGAATCTCTTGACCAAGGGTTTTAGGTGGTGCGTAAAAGTATTGCACAATAGTATTGATATTATCAATCATTCGTAAATAAAGAGGTAGACATTTATGACCATTGATGGCTATACTTTTTTTGTACTAGAAAACTTCTTCTTTATATTATTCTCAGAAGTTGAATCATTTTTTTGCACAGAATACACATTTGAAATGACAATATTTCACCTCGATCATGTTGAAGGTTACTTCTTATTTCAACAACTTTTGTTATACCAAGAATTTCCACCCAAAAAAAGAAAGGGAGACCTCTCATATAAACATTGTTTATTCATTTATTCAAGAATAAAGAAAAAAAAAAAATTAAACAATAAAGATGTTAGCCTTAGGCTTAGAGAGCATTTTTTCAAAAATTAAAAATAAAAAGATAAATTACACATCATCCCCTGGTTTTCAAACGAAACTCAGATCACCCCCTGGTTTAGACCCCAATATGATAAATTAGTCTCTACTATTAGTTTTATGCTATTAAGTGGTGATGTCAGCCAATTAAAAAAATTTAAATCCCTAAACTACCCTTGACAATGTTGAAGATGAAGGAAGGGTAGTATTATAAATTTAATTCTAATGTTTAGTACAAGGGTAAAATAGTCATTTCACACCAATAACTAACTGCAGACTAACACTGTTACTGTAGAGGGGTGATTTGAATTTTTTCAAAAATCAAGGAATGATCTGAGTTTCATTTGAAAACCTAAGAATGAGATGTAATTTATGCAACATAAAAATTAACAAGAATTAGAACATGGCACATTTTATTATTTTGTACAACGCACTAGTTTTGTTTTTCATAAATCACCAAAAAAAACCTCAACTGTCCCAAGTCCCAACGGTGGCACCCAGTACGAATTTTATGATGAAATGAATGACTCTTTCCGTTTCTGCTTGCTTAATTCGTCCGTAGATTAGTGGTGGGCCTTAGGCTCAGCCATTTTACTTCCATTTTACTTAAGAGACGATTGAGGTCTCAAGTCCCAAGTCCCAAGTCCCAAGTCCCAACTGCCTTTGAGGGATCCGCTTACGATGTTTATAAATTATAATTGAGAAAAAGACCTCAGTCCGGGAGTGTGGCTTACGTCAGCATTTCCATGAGTCTAGTTTTCTCTTCTCCATATGAAAAAACATCTTTACCTCCTTGTTTTAAGAAGGAGAGAGAAAGACACATGGGAGTACTGACGTAGGCCACACTCCCATACAGAAAACTGCTTCCCATTATAATTATAGGGCGGAAGTTCTTTGTACAGCAGTGCAGGTTGAGCCCAGACACATGGTCTACCCATTCAAGGGGCAGGGTGATCATTTTGCCCACCCTCATGTGTCTGGGTGCAGCCTACGCTGCTGCACAGAGAACATTTGGCCATAATTATATGGGAGGGGGATTGCAGGGTCAATGAGAGCATGCGTAGGGGTATTCGAGAAGGTAAGATTTTTTATTTCATGGGGGTGGGGAGGTCATTTTGCCATTCCTGTGTCTAGGCATAGACGCCACACAGTCTCGTAGTCTTTTTTTAATCTCTAATTATAATTTTTTTTTTTTAAAATTAGGTATAATTTAGGGAAAAAGAATGCTATGTTATTGTTGTCGTTTATTTCTCACATATTTTTATTATTATTTTCTTTTACTTGTTTTTGAAAAATATAGATCCAATATGGATGATATCTTTTTCAGAACACCTATTATTTTGTAGCATGCAAATTCCTCACCACTTATTCATTTTTATTTTATTTTATCTCATGAATAAGTCAAGGATCCTCTCCATCTCTCCTCTAGGGAAAGATGACAAACAGGATATATTCCTCTTGGAACCAAAAATTCCAAGAGGATCAATATTCTGCCATGTGATGGACAAATATTATTCTTCGAATTCTCTGAGATCAAAGTCCAATTACTCGTCAGATCAGATTTTTTTTAACAAGTTTCCTTCACCATGGGTGAATATAGATCTCTTAATCCGTGAGATTTGTTTTCTCAACCTAAAAAGGAATATATATATATATATATATATATATTGAATCTTTCTTTGTATATTAGCGGAGGGAATAAAGGTTATATTTACTATTTCAAGAGTCCAATCATAGCATCAAATCACCTTATACAAAGAGATGGCGACTAAAAAACCTTCTCCTAAGCCTCGTTTGTTTGACTGGTACAAATGGGTAAGAAAGGAAAAATTATTATTATAAAAAAAAAAAAAAAAAAAATCATAGGTCCCACATGTATAGTGAAATAATAAAATAAAGGATGGAGTGGAATAATAAAATAATAATAGGAAAAAGAATGTTGTCTAATTGTGCCTGGATATAGGAGCACACAAAATTATTGTCCTGCCCCCATGAAATCAAAAATTCCATCCAAGTTGATACCTTTGTGCGTGCTCTTATTGGCTCTCGTGCTAATATAGGGGCAACATGACCAAGCATTGATCTCTCGCCTAATAATAATATAATCTATTCCTCACTTTTTTCATAAAATCCTACCAAATTTGGTAGGACTTTGAAAAAGGGCAGGGTTGGATAATTCACTAGTCACATAAGCAGACAAAGCATTTAATGTACTTCAGTATAAAATGCATGTTGTCTGTTACTTGACCCCACTCCATGCAAACAAACAACTTTTGGTTCTTGAAATTTAATAGAAAATCTTCAAAGTATCCCACCTCACTTTTTTCCCATCAAACAAACATGGTCTTAATCAATTATGATGCATGCTACTCCAAGAGGACAAAAAAAAAGTGATATTTTTCCTGCTTGATTATCCTAAAGAATTAAATAAGTTTCTATATTTTTGTTTAATGGATTCCTATCATATCTTAGTTTATTTAGAGTAATTTATAAATATAAATATATGTAACAAAATAACTCATTTAAGCATAGCCCTTTTTGATAACTTATCAAAGCAATCCATCTTCAATGATCCTTGTGGAATGATGATGTTACAATTCTAACTACTAGAGAGATAATACATGGTTTGGATTAAACATGTGCCAAATTTTAGTGTTGGATTCAATCAAATATCTGTATGTAATGGTATGTATCCCCATATATGTCCGTGCATATCTATTGTAATCTAATCACTATTATCCACTTTCTCATGGTTCTAAAATTTTCAAATCTCTATTTTTCCACTCGGGAAATTATGTTCAAGTTAAGATTTTACATGTGAGCAAAGGACCATGGGGTTGGACCCCATTAATCTTTCATGTGTTAAATATTTGACCCACCATGATAAACTTATCAAAGTATACAAGTTTTTATTTCTTAATTTGTTTCTTATCTTATTTTATTGGGAAAAGGCTGGGCACACCAGCTAAACTAGTGCCCAATCTGTCTTTCTCTCTCTCTCTTACACTTTAAAATGACCTCCAAGCCCCTCGTATTTGATACCTCATCCAGTGCCCTTATTGGTGTCGCCCACTAGTTTACCGCACTCTAGCGGTCTACCTAGCCCTCTTGCCAAATTCAATATGTCCTATTATTTTTAAGGGAAAAAACTGGTACGAAGTCAAGGTGCCCAACATGTATCGTCCTCTTTTGGTAAAGACTCCCTTACCCTCTGTCCAGTCCTATGATTGGTGTATGCCACTAGTTTACCAAAAATTGACTGCATGCCCAACTATCTCCCTATTTTTAATAATGATTGCAAAACTTCTTTTGTTTTATTCTATTTTTACTTCACTTTAATTCTACCTAAACAGGACCTAAGATTATCATCTAGGAGAAGTGATTCTCATCCACTAAACTTCACTAGATTTCTGAATTGTGATAGGTTCAGTTTGAATCCAAAACAAGGACATAGGCATACCTCAGTGAAATCTAGGCCCCAACCATCCTTCGGATTCTTACATGCTGCAATGGGTCGAATTTACCATCCAGAAAAACATACAGCTAGGATTTAACGACCGGAATCGGAATCGGAATCGGGATCGATCTTGGCTGTCTACTTCAATCAGGAATCAACCAAAAGTATGCCCTAGCCCTAGAGATCCAGCACAGAATTGCCAGAATAGGGACTGATCCAGACCCGGCGGATCCAATCTCAATTCTGGAAACACTGCTGCATACAACGCCTAACTACTTTTCTTAGAAACCAGATGGAGCCTAAGAAACTTGAACACACACACAGAGGGAACCATCTTGAACCGAAGCCATACAGCCAATCAAGTTGAACAGGAGGCAATATTTCTAACCAAAAAAAAAAAGAAGCTTATATTGAAAGTCACTTAATCTACATTAATTGAACCACAACAATATTGTACATGGGATTATTGTGTATCCTTAAAAGGAATGCTACAGATGCTATCAGAATCCCATTTTAACTAGCAAAAAACACAACATTCCAATTCTGCAGGCATAATGTGACAAATAAATGTGGCCTTTTCCAATCTCAAACAGCAAACTGGGTCAGTTAAAAACCACAAGCCGGCCGTGCTCAACTCCATCTTCATTTTCTACTGGATGTACTTCTGTCTACCTGGATTATATGAGGATCCACAGTTGACAGGATCTGGGGCATCGACATGCCCCCAGAAATAACAATCTCTGCATTCACAGCACAATAGAACAGGTCAAGTCCAGGTAGAACAATGGCACAACAGATTCTGTGGAAGAGTTCCATAATGACTCCAACTAATATATGGCTGACACTGAATTAAAGTGGGGCTTAGGCCAGAGGAAAGGAGGAATATTTCTGGCCCATGCTGTATAAATGGATGGCATATAGAGGAGCAGGGACCCAACAGACCACATCCAACACATATAAAGGTACTCTAGATCGATATTCTATACGACCATCAAACCTGGATAATTCGGCCACTGATCAACCACGTAGAACAACCACCTTTCTGCTTTAACAGTCAATTGCCCAGGATAAAAAATATTCCAGGTCCGACCACTAGGCTTGGGTGGTCAGATCAACCTACTGCAAGGCATGAAAATTCCGGTGCCTTGTCAGTCTTCAAAGACATTGCTGTAAGCCAGTGACCCCAAAATGTTCCAGTAAAAATTCCACAAATCAGACACTTGAGCCAAGTTTAAATGACCTTTGTGGGTACACACAACTACAAATGGATCCCAATGGCTCTGATGCAAGTCATTTGGAAAGCAGGGGCAGGAAGACACCTCCCTGTCATCCTACAGTGACTAATGAGCATTTCTCAAGAAGATAATAACAATGCCAATATCAAAAAACACATGTAATATCGAACTTACCAATTCCTTCACGAACTGACAGATTTGGTCTGATGACATCGTTGGAGTTGACGAGGAATATATCACCAAGGTAAAGATGATTAGTAGGTACGTACACACAGCACAGTTCCTCTTCTCCTGAATAATTCTGTATTGGCAGACAAAAGGTTTAGCATGTAATGACCTTAGCAGAAGAGAAATGTAAAATAGCATAACTTCAAGATGCAGTGTGCTAAATTTGGTTCAAGTCTAGGGGATGTTTGTAATGTTTATGTGGAAAGGACATGCATGGACCAATTCAAAGATCCTTCAATCCCCCTCCCTCTTTTTCAAAACATAGAATGGCTGTTGAATCCCTTTCAGGGAAGTGCCAAGAGCACAAATATCCAGATCCAATCTTTGAAGTTTGAACCATTTGATTGAGCAGAGAACCTAGAAGGATTGAACTGTGCCTAGCTCATTATGCAAGAAGGTGCAGCATGTATCCATTCAGACCTGAAGGACGAGAGTTGAAGTGATGAACCCAAATGCATATTCTCCGATGCGTGGATGTCTTATGATGGCAACTTCCTTAAAAGCTTGGGTGTTCTGATCTGTAGTAATAGGTAATGAAATCATTCAGTAATTGCAATATTAAATATTTGCAAAGAGCATGAAAAAGAAATAGATTAAGCATACCAGGTGATATAGCAGCACTAATTTGCTTAGATGCATTGTAGATGTGACGGACAAATGGCATCCGTTTGATAAACCACTCCCCGAGGCTTAGTACAGATGCCCCCAGCCAAGAGGACATGAACACCCCAACCAAGAAGATGAAAGTGATTGAAGTTACAAACCCAAGACCTGATCCATATGATAAGTCAAAATATCAAACCAACTGCATTATAACTTTTTTTATTTAAGAAATAATAACTGCATTACAAGTTAAGAATCCCCCCCCCCCCGCGGCCGGGGGTGGAAGGAGCAATATCAACACATTGCAAGAATTATAAATGGCAAATCTCTGTCAAGGATTTTCCATATTTTATAAATTTTTTTGGGTAATTCCTGTCGAGGACCTATAGGCCACTAGGATGGCAGCCAAAGAGGAGGCCAGAGGTGGCGTCCCAACTCCAAGAGGAGAGGATGACCAGGGGGGAGGGAATTACAGGATGACACATCCGATTGGGGGGAGAGTCAAACATGCAACAGGTATGGGGATTCTTTCCCTCACCCTCTCACATAACTAACACTCTCTCTCCCCCCTGACCTTGTGGGTCCCCATTGACGAAACCGATTCCCACACGCTGATTGGTGTGGTGTGGGAGATTCCCCCAACACCGACAGCGTGGGAAACCCTTGCCCATAATTTGTATAGTATATGAAATAAATCCTCAACAGACTAGACGGTTTAGCTCCATCTGTGCTCAACCATTACATAATTCACATATCTAAATAATATCTTCCAGCTATTGTAAAATGAGCAGTTCATAGTATATTACATTAAGTTGCCACATTTTGCACAAAAAGGGAGAGTCCTAGACTGGAAAAGTATACATACCAAAGATGTTGATTCCAAGTTGAGCATAGATTGGAGAGAAAAACCCATCCACAAAATGAACAAACCACCATGTAATGTAGAATGTGATCGCTATTGGGAATATGATGACACTGCAAAATCCAAACTGTTAAGAGACAGTTTCAACAAAAAAGCACAGTATGCACCACTAAATAAATAGACCAAATTGTCAACTAAATAAATTGGAACTCCCTGATCCACAACAAAACTCATTGATAAATGCTTTCCAAGATCTATGAAGGGAAAAAGCTTACCTAGTCCATCTTAAAGTTTCATTCATCAACACTAGCTATTACCAAGCACAACAGGAAGTTCACAAATCACACTAAATTAAATCCAATTAAGGGTAGCTGGTGGGAACTATTTCCTTGGAAGACTATTTTACACTGATATGAGGACAATTGGAATCTTCAAGGGCCACCACATTTCAAATAATGGCCAAAAGTACTCTGTGCCGGTGGCGCAGGCTGCGCCCAGACACATGGGGTGGGTGAAATGACCACCCTGCCCCCCTGAATGGCAGGTCCATGTGTCTGGGCGCAGGCTGCGCTGCGGCACAGAGAACATCAGCCCTTAAATAATTTATGCCAATGCTACAGTAAAATACCAAGTTCAACTAATTTTCTCTCTTCTTCAAATTATGAAAGGAGACCTGCCTATTTCATTTAAGGAAGCTACAAAAGTACAACAACCGTCATTTTGGTAAACATGTCTCCACCCTATAGCACCTGAATAGGGAATGAGTGAAACATACTATCTGTCTGACCCGCTCCATTGCCATCCCTGTTTAAGAAGCGCACTATGGTCTCCCACAACAGACACACACAAACACAGTTTCACAAGTCAATATGCAATGAAAATTTATTCTAAAAGCATACAAGAGGCTGAAACTTTCCAGCCATCCAGTGTTAATATGACAGCCCAGGCAGGATTGTTCAAACAGTTAAAACACAAAAGAGAAACTCAATAATATTACGTCCTGGAGTCATCCTCAATGACATGCCAAGGCTATTCATAAGAGTTCTCATGTCTTGTCGTGTAGTCCGAGTCTGGTATTGAACATATTAAACTAATATTTTTAGACATGATAATTATTTGAGTCTGGTATGACAGTCTGATCATCCAATTTGAAAGGTTCAGAATTGTTGGAACTTGGAACCAGTCAGTCCATCGCCAGTCAAAGGTAATGGATCTCCGACGAATTTGACAAGGACTGGAACGTTAGGGCCAAGCAACAGTCTCACAATTCGTGAAATTTCTGTTTCACACATTTTGTAATGTAACCGGGTCTAAGAGAAACGTTACATTCGTTTATGTACCCCAAAAGGAAATGATGACCTCAACTCAGTCTTATCCACAACTAAATGGGTTGGCTACATGATCTTCTTTCTCCAATCAGCTCTATTCAAAGACATGCTGGTTACTAGTCCTAAGCTATACATGACTTTACTTGCCACTTCTCCTACGGCCATTTTAGGCCTACATCTGGCTCTTTTAACTCCTCTAATCTGAATCACATCACTGCTCCTTACTGGAGCATTCAAAGGCCTCTGTTTTACATGTCCAGGCCATTTCAAACAATATTCTCTCAACTTTTCATTTATCGGAGCTACTCCTAAAGGAAACAATGCCTAACGGAGAGCAATTTCAATAGATTTAAACCAAACTCTCATGACACCATTTGATAATGATTCGGGGCCTATGTCTTCCGTCCATTGCCTCTCCAGTATTTTAAGATCCTGACACAAGCATCAACCCATGGTCCCTTCTTCAGAAATGAAAGGTCGTTGTCCTATTATTTGCTTTCAAGTAGATGAAGGGTTCTAGGACAGAACATAACCCCTCCTATCCATACAAAAACAATTCATAAATCCATTCCCTACAACTACTGATGATAGAAAGGTTTCATCTCCCAAAACCTACATAATGTAGAACTAGTTCAACAAAGAACCAACACTACAGGAGGATCAATACTCTAAGAACCAACAGCAACTTTCAGCAGAAATATCAAGCTTTCGTCTTTCAATTGCAGGTTAACTCGAAGAACAATAAATAAAAGATGAAGAATAAAACAGGAATCAAGGAAGATGGGGATAGATGGTTTGAGTCTCTCACTCGCACCTAGGCCTCTCACCTCAAGGTCTCTCACCTCACATAGGACTCTCTCCTATTCTACTGCCTCTCATAGCACCCATGGTTGACAAATCAAGGAAGAAGGGGATAGATGGTTTGAGTCTCTCACTTGCACCTAGGCCTCTCACCTCAGGGTCTCTGACCTCACATAGGACTCTCTCCTATTCTACTGCCTCTCACAGCACCCATGGTTGACGTTTTTATTTTCATTCATTCAAATCATTGGAAGGACACCCAATGGTCCATTAAATATATAGTGATAGTTGCTATTACAAGAAAGGAAATAAAGCAAAACAGAAAGTCCCTCAGAAGTCAATATTGGGACTGTACAGCAAGAAAAGTCAAAGACAACTTACCTTCCTAGCTTTTAACCAAAATAGAAAGTAAATAAAATATGTATGAGGGAGTGGTGACTAGTGGGAGGCCAGAGCAAGGAATTCCCAATTACGATTGGTTACATCAGGGATCAGTTTTAAGCCCTTATCTATTTATGCTTATCATGGACGACCTAACCAAGAGCATTCAAGACGAGGTCCCGTGGTGTATGCTCTTCGCCGATGATACCGTTTTGGTGTATGAGACCAAAGCAGGGATTAACGCCAAGTTAGAACTATGGAGATCAACCTTGGAAACAAGAGGCTTTAAGATTAGTAGAACAAAGACGGAGTATTTGATTTGTAATTTTAGTCATACTATGATGGATACTGAAATGGTACGAATTGACGAAAGAGTTACCGCAAAGCGACTATTTTAGATATCTGGAGTCAATCATAAAAGGTGACATAGAACGATGTTTCACAGAGAAATAAAGTGGGTTGGATTAAGTGGAGAGGTGCGTCCGGAGTGTTGTGTGACACTGTGACCGATTGATGCAGCTCCAAGAAGGAAGAAGAAGAAGAAGAAGAAGCCCTGAACTTAGGGCTTGAATAGGGAGCCATAGATTAGGATTATTATTTTCCATACTTGGCTTTATTTTTCTGTTTTTAGATTGAACCGGTTTAGAATTGGTTGCATCCCATTGGTTCAATTGGTCTAATTTAAGTGAAGTGTTCCTATTGGTTAATAGGTCTATATATCCTATTGGCTAATATGGAATCTTCTTTTAAATTAGTTATTTTAAGTTAGATATCTTTTTAACTTAAGTTAGTAGGGTTAAATAGATCTTTTACTGTTTGAAATTAGTTATGTTAGATTAAATCTCTTCCTTCCACGATTTTTGAAGGAAAAGACTTTAAATTGTACTAGGACTTGGCATAAAGCCATCTTATTAATATAGTAAATCGTGGAGGGCTCCCCCACATTGAAATTTGAAAAAAAAAAAATTGTTTCTGCTGCTGGCCGACTGCTGCTGCTGTTCCTGCTCCTTTATGAGTGCATCCTTGTGGATTTCAAGGTGGATAGGGTGGGTGGATGCAAGACGATCGAGAGGTTCCTTCAATGGTCAAGCTGCTGCCGGTGGATTCCAGTGGTTAGTTTGAAGTTTAAATTCTGTTTTTTTCCATTCATCCTCCCTCCCAATCATTCCCCTTTTATTTTATTTGAATCCCATCGATTCCCTTAAACCCTAGATCATCTAGGCTACATTAAACCTTCATCCATTATCAGAATTCAGTCAGATTCAGACTGCAGCCCCTTCATACCACTACCTATACTCGACCCCAAGCTGCTGCCTTATTTGTCTCTCAAACCCTAAAATCCCCCAACTCCATTAAACCCCAAAAACCCTAAAATTCCAGAATCAGTACTTCTAACCATCAAAAACCTCTCATACTTGGATTGAACCTTTCCCTCCCTACTTGGAAAATTTGATCCTAACCCTAGCCCTAATCTCAACCTAAGTTCTTAATCCCAAAACCCAAAACCCTAACCCTCGAATTTCAGAATTTTAATTTCTGTTTAAACCTATTCCAAACCTATTCCATTAGCTTCCTTTTGACCTGCACATCATTACTAAATAAAACCCTAGCTCAAATACCTAATCCTAACCCTAATTCTGCCCTAGTTTACCTATTCTCCCCATTCGAACCAGCAGTCCATTGAGATCCTGTTGCTTGGCCTCTAATAGGATCCTTATCCTATTTAGAGCTACATTATTTGGTATCAGAGCCATGGATGAACATGGCAATCCGGTGCTGCCACAACCACCCGACCCTATGGCAGCAATGTTAGAGATGTTTCAGAAATTTACTGCTGACCAGAAGACTTTGGTTGAAGATTTTAGAGCTGAACAGAGAGCTATTGCTGAGAGGCTGCAAGTAATTGAGCATAGACAACTTGTACTTAATGGGGACAGCAATGTACCCATAGAAGAAGACAGGTACCAACTCCATTCAGTGGTACAAAGGCTGCCTGACAGAGATGGGAGCCCCAGAGATGACTACAGGGGTTATAGAGATGGACACATAGGTCACAGGGACAGATTCAGAGCTGACTGAGATGATAGGGATGGTAGAGATCATTACAGAGACCGTCGGGACAGACCTAGATATGCCCGTGAACCTTCTCGGGAACACAGAGATCACCACTGAGGCTACAGAGACAGAGATAGAGAAGACCAGGACAGAGACAGAGGTCGGCAGCCTACCTTTGAGGAGTATATGAGGTCCTACTTCACTGGAAACCAGGGTACTAATCGGCGCTATACAGGCAACCAAAAGGTGAAGCTTGAGCTGAAGGAATTCGATGGTCACTCTGACCCCCAGGTATTTTATGACTGGCTTGCTGCAATAGAAGATTATTTCAACTGGTATGACCTGTCTGAAGAGGGGAAAATGAAGTTAGTCCTTGTTAAACTTGTCGGACCAGCACGTGAGTGGTGGAGAACCGCTGAAAGAGAGATGGACTTTAATGGTACTGCACCCCATACTTGGGAAGACATGAAATACGACCTGAGTAAGCAATACCTGCCAAGGCACTTCAGGTCTCAGCTACAGGATAAATTCAACTCCCTCCGCCAAGGAACCATAATTGTAACTGAGTACATGAGGCAATTCAATGCTCTTTCTTCTCGCACTGGCATTAGGGAGGAGGGCATCCAAATGCTTTCCCGGTTCAGGTTGGGTCTGTCAAGTGAGATCAACAGGATAATTGGGGTGGTTGACGTTGCAGACGTTCGAGATTGTTTTGAGAAGGCCTTGAAAGCAGAGGAGCTATTAGCTTCAAGTAAACAGCCGGGTTCTACTTCCAAGCCGACCTACATCAACACTAGTACCTCAAAACAAGGCTCCTCTATAGGCAGTACCTCTCGCCCTGCTGTTCCCCCACGTGTGGAGATGATAAGGGCAAAGCTCCTATGGGCTGAAATGACCCCTTCACTTGTTATTACTGTCAAGACAAGGGGCATATTGCTAGGGACTGCCCACACAAGAAGAAGCCTATCAATGTGGCTGAAAAGGAAGAAGTTCAAGGTGAAGACGAAGACCAAGGCGCAAATCATATTTATGCACTCCCTCCTGATGATGAATATAATGTGGCTAATTACTTTGATGATGATGATTTACGAGGTGTTCTTATGGTACTTCAAGAGGCTGCTGCCCAGCCAGAATTCCAGCCTTCTTCATCCGTCAAAGAGCTGCTGTCCGCATACAAGCTTGAACCATCCGTGGAAGATGAATTCAAGAAACTTGATCCTGATTTGGAAGACCATTTGGTGATCTCCAGCCATTCATCGGGGAAGAATGATTTCAAGACGGGGAGAGTTGATGCAGCTCCAAGAAAGAAGAAGAAGAAGAAGAAGCCCTGAACTTAGGGCTTGAATAGGGAGCCATAGATTAGGATTATTATTTTCCATACTTGGCTTTATTTTTCTGTTTTTAGATTGAACCGGTTTAGAATTGGTTGCATCCCATTGGTTCAATTGGTCTAATTTAAGTGAAGTGTTCCTATTGGTTAATAGGTCCTTATATCCTATTGGCTAATATGGAATCTTCTTTTACATTAGTTATTTTAAGTTAGATATTTTTTAACTTAAGTTGGTAGGGTTAAATAGATCTTTTACTGTTTGAAATTAGTTAAGTTAGATTAAATCTCTTCCTTCCACGATTTTTGAAGGAAAAGACTTTAAATTGTACTAGGACTTGGCATAAAGCCATCTTATTAATATAGTAAATCGTGGAGGGCTCCCCCACATTGAAATTTGAAAAAAAAAGACTGTTTCTGCTGCTGGCCGACTGCTGCTGCTGTTCCTGCTCCTTTGTGAGTGCATCCTTGTGGATTTCAAGGTGGATAGGGTGGGTGGATTCTTGCGACTCCTTGCATCGAGACGATCGAGAGGTTCCTTCAATGGTCAAGCTGCTGCCGGTGGATTCCAGTGGTTAGTTTGAAGTTTAAATTCTGTTTTTTTCCATTCATCCTCCCTCCCAATCATTCCCCTTTTATTTTATTTGAATCCCATCGATTCCCTTAAACCCTAGATCATCTAGGTTACATTAAACCTTCATCCATTATCAGAATTCAGTCAGATTCAGACTGCAGCCCCTTCATACCACTACCTATACTCAACCCCAAGCTGCTACCTTATTTGTCTCTCAAACCCTAAAATCCCCCAACTCCATTAAACCCCAAAAACCTTAAAATTCGAGAATCAGTACTTCTAACCATCAAAAACCTCTCATACTTGGATCGAACCTTTCCCTTTCTACTTGGAAAATTTGATCCTAACCCTAGCCCTAATCTCCCATTAAAAAACCCTAATCTCAACCTAAGTTCTTAATCCCAAAACCCAAAACCCTAACCCTAGAATTTCAGAATTTTAATTTCTGTTTAAACCTATTCCAAACCTATTCCATTAGCTTCCTTTTGACCTGCACATCATTACTAAATAAAACCCTAGCTCAAATACCTAATCCTAACCCTAATTCTGCTCTAGTTTACCTATTCTGCCCATTCGAACCAGCAGTCCATTGAGATCCTGTTGCTTGGCTTCTAATAGGATCCTTATCCTATTTAGAGCTACATTACCGATGTATTCCTTCAAAGCTTAAAGGAAAGTTCTATAGGACTGTAGTACTACCAACTATAATGAATGGGGTAGAATGTTGGGCACTTAAGAAGTCTCATACTGAGAAGTGTGTAGCTGAGATGAGGATATTAAGATGGATGTGTGGAAAAAACTAGGAAAGTTAAAGTAAAGAATGAACGTATTAGAACTGACTTGGGAGTTGCCCCGATCAATGACAAGCTCCGAGAGAGTCGGTTGAAATTGCATGGCCATGTTCAACAGAAGCCTACGGATGCCCCAGTAAGGAAGAGTGATATGATCCTGATTGAAGGAGCTAAAAGAGCTAGGGGCAGGCCTAAAATGAGTATAGGAGTTGTGAGGCCCTGGACATGCATAGTCTAGGTCTTGTGCCAAGTATGACCTCAAATAGGGCCTATTGGAGGGCAAGGATCCATGTAGCAGACCCCATTTAGCTGAGATTCTCCCATCTTGTTGGGCTGTGCCTATTTCCTCTTACTTTCATTTTTCAATTTTCCTTTTTATTTTTCATCTCTCATTTGTCATTTCCCATTTTCCATTGCTCACCGCATTTCCCATCTCTTCATTCCCTTTTTTTATCTAGACCTCAGTTTTCCTTTGTCTTGTTTGGATCCATGTAGCCGACCCCATTAAGTTGGGATAAGGCTGAGATTGTTGTTGTTGTAGAAAGTAAATAAAATAGCAACCTAACATAATAGAAACTCTACCCTTTTGTGATCAAAACGGAATAACATCAAAATAATAATTGATCCCCCATCAAGATCCACCAAATCTCTACCAAAAAAGGTCCACAACACTGTTCATGTAAACAGTACCACGTGCACAGTAACAAGTAAACAGTGTTCTGTGAACAGTAACATGGTCAGTGTTTGGATCCTTTCTTCTTCATGCTTCAATCTACATCACAATGCATGGCATACCAAGCCCTACATGAAAGTTAAAGCTATCCAGCTCACCTGGAATTCAAGGATAGACATCAATACAATGATTAGAGTGTTTTGCATATATGCAGTACAAGGACTTCACCTATGTCATGCAAAAGGATGCTGTGCCTGCGGCTGAACTGCATCCTTTAGGACTCCCAATGGCTATCTTTCAATCTTTTTTCCATACCATCCTATTCACAATCATTTAGCTGGGGCATGAACAGATCTAAAGATGCAACCAATTGGTATCTGCTTTCAGAGTTACAAATCCTTGATGCAGAATCCACTCAGGATTAAAGTGCTGTTATTTGTTGAATTGCTCAAATCTAAGTTCAATTTGGGAGTTAAGGTTGGTCAGAGAGATCTGCATTTGGGTTTAGAATTATACCACATTCTTAACACATAAAATGATAATGTGCAGGGCGGTCCTTCATTACAGAATATTCAATTCAAAGATTCAGATTAGATTAGGAACGGTTAATTCAGGGTTTGGAATCAATTCTTTTCTAATGCACAAAGTTACATCCTTTCCTAAAGGACCCACAACATTGTGGTGCAAAGAGAGATCTGATTCCACATGGATGCCACAAGATCCAAGCCATTTCATCTGCAACCTTTTAACCAAGTCATGATAAGCCTGGTCATGGATTTTCCACCTACCAAATACAACTACCCTGCATTGAAAACTTCTTAAAATGTTGTATCTTCTCTTTCTCATGTCCTATTTATGCATTTAAAAACTGAAGCAATGATCTGACGAGAGGTCAAAACCGGCTTGGTCTCTTGCCTATTGACAGTGTGCCAAAAGATTCCCATTACCACCTCAAATGAATATGTGTGTGGGCTCATGCATACATATGCTGATTTGACTCTTGTGACCTTCACCACTCAGAATCAACTTAGGACCACTCAAATCTGATCTGAGTTCAATACACCGCCCTACTGATTGGATAACAGCATTAGTGCAAAGGTGGTAATGGAACATTAGAAAGGACTGAACAGAACTCAACTGAAATTAAGCTTAAGAAAATAATGAATTTTACTGTCATCCAACATCAAGCAATAAGTGAGCAAAAGGAAGGCATGTGCACAGGAATTCAAACACACATTTGAACATTTGAACATACACTCACCACCCAGACATAAACTTTTTTGAAGCCCAGCTTCGAACCACTTTGCAGAAAGCCTGTACCATAACAAAGTTATTTCAATTTAATATGACACCAAAACCAGCTGACTGAATCAGAAGAAAGCACAAAGAGTCTGCAGAAGATTAATAAGCAAGAGTATATATATTCTGGTCTGGCTGTCCACATAACGAAGCCTTGGTCGGTGTCTACTTCTGCAACATGGTAGATCGGACTGGGCTGAAATTTTGTGGACGGGTAGTAGACCCCAAGGTGCCAACCAGGGAAACTTTTGCAAAAAATTAGAGGGTTCGATATTCTACCAATATGCAGAAGACCATTGAGATTAGAAATGGTAGAAAGCAATTCCTAGATATTTGCATGGAACTGAAAGAATGGGTTGCATACCCACTTTGGAGATGCAGGGTGTAAGCCAATTAAGAAAGCACAGAAGGATTTTAACAGGAAAAAAAAAAGCTCTAGAACTGGAGAAATGGGAAATAAAATCCTAACTAAAAAATGATAAATAAAAATCAAAGGGAAGGTATGGAGCGACCAGCTTTTAGATTTTCATACAAAATGCTCCATCCTCATCAGAAGTTGGAGGCATTCAAAGCTATCACATTAATTCCTGTTCACCCATCCAAGCTATCAAAGGCCATATTTTCCTTTGAAGCAAACATCTCCAAATATTTTTAGCCTTCAGATTGTCCTTCTGGATCTCTATACTTTCATGACTTCACCCCCAATTAGTAGATTTTTCATTGCACATTAAATCAGGAAAAAACAATATATGTTATTTGTTTGTTACTACAATACTACTACTCTTTCCTTTATATTTCCTCATCTCCCAACTTATCCATTCAATATATACACTTTTGAGATATATGTTATTTGTTTATTTTACAACAATATACTCTTAAAAACAATATTTTTTTACGGTACCAATTAATTTTAATTAAACCTAAGATGAAGAAAAAGCTACATCTATAATTAGAGTTCAAGATTGCTAGCTTCTGGTGAATCTTTTTGTCCAGCTGCAACTCATCTCAGCCTTATCCCAACTACATGGGTTGGCTACATGGATCCTTTTTCTCCAATTAGCACTGTTCAAAGCCAAACTTATTAAAAGCTATGCATGTCTTTCCTCAGCCTTCTGTCCAGCTGCAAACCTACTAATTAAGTGTGCAGAATACGAATCATCTATCTGAACTTCATGATGGGAACAAGTTCAAAAAGCTTGAAAAAAATTGATGGCAGTCAAACACAACAACAACTCAGCCTTATCCCAACTAAATGGGGTTGGCTACATGGATCCTTGCCCTCCAATCAGTTCTATGCGAGGTCATACTTGATACAAGGACTAAGCTATGCATGTCTTTCCTCACCACTTCTCCTAAAGGTCATTTTAGGTCTGCCCCTGGCTCTTTTAGTTCCTTCAATCTGAATGAAATCACTCCTCCGTACTGGGGCAACCAAAGGCCTCCGTTGAACATGGCCATGACACCTCAAACAACTTCTCGTAGCTTATCATGTATTGAAGCTACTCCCAAATCAGCTCTAATATTATCATTCCTTACTTTATCCTTCCTAGTTTTGCCACTCATCCATCTCAACATTCTCATCTTTGCTACACTTAATTTATCTATATGATGCTTCTTAACTACCCAACATTCTGCACCATACATCATAGCCGATCATATGACTCTGTTGGTTCCCACTTTCAGCCAAGGGTAGGCAAAGAAACATGGCCACGTGGCTGAAACGTGAGAGGGGTGGCTGAGATAAAAGTGCATAATAGTTGGTTATTGGAAAGGGGCCCACCACACTAGGAAGCAATCTGAAAAGTACGAGATGCAATAGCTGGAATTACCTCACGAAGGGCTCATGTGCAAAATCAGGGACACGTGGCACTGGAACAAGGGGATTGTAGATACATGGGTGCGGCGGTTATGGAAACTACCAAATGGGAGCCTTTATGGGATCCATCTATAAAAGGCAGAAGTCTCCATTGAAGAGAGGACACCACAATCAACAACACAACACTCTATTATCTTTATTCTTTTTTTTTATCTTTCAAGATGTAGTCTTTCATCTTTCCTTGTAATTTTTGCTAGAGTTGGCTTCCAGCCACCAATGCCTCATTGGCTCGTGTTTCAAGGGGCATTCAAGTAGGTCTTGCTTGGAGAATAACTCCAACAATCTTGTCTTTTGGCCCGTGTTTCAGAAGGCAACCATCATCATCAAGTCGCAAACTTCATCAGTCCGTGGCTTGCAGAATTGTGAAAGCTTCATCAATTCCGTTTTTGGGAGATGCTTGGAGAACAACTCCAGCAATCTTGTCTTTTGGCCCGTGTTTCAGAAGACGACCATTAACATCAAGTTGCAAGCTCCATCAATCCATGGCTGGCAGAGTTGTGGAAGCTTCATTGAATCCGTTTTTGGGAGATTATGCGATTTGGTCGTAGAATAGTTATAGCGTAAATACCAAGTTGTAAACCTCATTAATGTCGGATTTCACAAGTTGTACCGACTCCAATCGGATACAGACTGCAAGTAAGCAACTTTGATTTTCAATCTTCTTTCTTTACTTCGTCCATCGCAATTTTCTTTCACCCAAAAGACCTTAGAGCTACTCAGGCACGGAAAGATCCCCTTTTCGTCCTGGTTAGAAGTCAGAGCAGGCCGTTTTCGGCCTCTTAGAACAGGCCGTTTCGCCAGTTAGAACAAGCCGTTTCGGCCTGGCTAAGCAGGTCGTTTCATCTTAGAACAGGCCGTTTCGTCCTGGTCGAAAGTTGGAACAGGCCGTTTCCAGTTCCGTTTAGGCCATCGCGATTTTGCTTTCTGGAGTCCCACCAGGCGTGCCAAAATGTGTTGGTGGAAAATCCAACACCTACACACAGAGGCACAACACACGTGGTGGAGGTAACGCGGGCGTGCCAAAGCCTTTGACGCAGGTCCAAACGGAACTGGAAACGGCCTGTTCCAACTTTCGACCAGGACGAAACGGCTTGTTCTAAATGACTAAACGGCCTGTTCTAAGATGAAACGGCCTACTAAGCCAGGCCAAAACGGCCTGTTCTAACTTCCAGCCAAGGCGAAACGGCCTGTTCTGACTTCTAACCAAGACAAAAATGGGATCTTTCTGTGCCTGAGTAGCTCTAAGGTCTTTTGGGTGAAAGAAAATTGCGATGGACAAAGCAAAGGAAGAAGATTGAAAATCAAAGTTGCTTACTTGCAGTATGTATCCGATTGGAGTCGGTACAACTTGTGAAATCCGACATTGATGAGGTTTACAACTTGGTATTTACACTACAACTATTCTACGACCAAATCGCATAATCTCCCAAAAACGAATTCGATGAAGCTTCCACAACTCTGCCAGCCATGGATTAATGGAGCTTGCAACTTGATGTTAATGGTCGTCTTCTGAAACACGGGCCAAAAAACAAGATTGCTGGAGTTGTTCTCCAAGCATCTCCCAAAAACGGATTTGATGAAGCTTCCACAATTCTACAAGCCACAGACTGATGAAGTTTGCAACTTGATGATGATGGTTGCCTTCTGAAACACGGGCCAAAAGACAAGATTGCTGGAGTTATTCTCCAAGCAAGACCTACTTGAATGCCCCCTGAAACACGAGCCAATGAGGCATTGGTGACTGGAAGCCAACTTCAGCAAAAATTACAAGGAAAGATGAAAGACTACATCTGGAAGTTAAAAAAAAAAGGAATAAAGATAATAGAGTGTTGTATTGTTGATTGTGGTGTCCTCTCTTCAATGGAGACTTCTGCCTTTTATAGATGGATCCCATAAAGGCTCCCATTTGGTAGTTGCCATAACCGCCGCACCCATGTATCTACAATCCCCTTGTTCCAGTGCCACATGTCCCTGATTTTGCACATGACCCCTTCATGAAGTAATTCCAGCTATTGCATCTCCTATTTTCAGATTGCTTCCTAGTGTGGTGGGCCCCTTTCCAATAACCAACTACTATGCACTTTTATCTCAGCCGCCCCTCACGTTTCAACCACGTGGCCATGTTTCTTGGCCTACCCTTGGCTAAAAGTGGGGACCAACAGACTCCTATAAAATTTTCCTTATTTTTAAAGGAATACACTGATCACACAGCACTCCGGATGCACCTCTCCAGTTCAACCATCCTATTTTAATTCTCTGTGAAACATCATCCTCTATATCACCTTCTTTATCTATGATTGAACTCAGATACCTAAAATAATCACTTTGCGGAATCTCCCTCTCCTCAATTTTCACCACCTCATTATCTATCCTAGTGTAACCAAAGTTACACACAATATACTATGTGATGTAGATCCTAGCCTCCTCGAATTGAAGAAGCCACCCTAAAACTAGGGTTTTAGTAGGAGCCTTAGCTTAGTTTCTTTCTATACTTAGTTTTTATTTTGTGTTTTTAATTGAACCGGTTTTAAATTGGTTGCATCCAATTGGTTCAATTGGTTTAGTTTAAGTGATTACTTGTGATTGGCTTGGTAGGATCTTATATCCTATTGGCTGATGAAGAATCCTAGTAGCTTTAAGTGTTTTAAAGTGTGTTTAAGTCAATAGGGGTAATTAGGTCTTTCTCTTTAATGTCTTTTAAGTTGTTTTAAATTAGAACCCTCCAACAATTCTAAAGGAGGAGTTAGAGTTGTATTATGTTTGGCCTATGGCCTTATTATTAATAAGAGATCGTGGGCAAGCTCCCCCACCAAGTTTAATATTTTTTTAAAATCGTTTCCTGCTGTTAGCCATTGCTGCTGCTATTTCTCTCTTCAGAGAACTGTCTTGTGAGTCATATCAAGGGTTAGGGCTGGTGGACTCCGGCGACTCTTTGCATCTTGTAGATCGGGAGGTCCTTTTTCTTCTACAAGCTGTTCCTACTTGCTGTTTTCAGATCCCCTGCAAAACAAGTTCGTTCTTTAAATTTCCTGCAACTACCTTGCTGCTTCTCATCTTCTAACCTAGACCTACACCCTCCACATCGATTCCCATAACCCTAGTTTCATCTATAATTATTACAGCCCTATTCCCTCATCAGTTTACACTCAAAATCTAACCACAGATCCATCACAGCAGACCCTCCACTCGAATGCCATCTCAGCCCCAACTTACAACTCTAAACCCTAATCCCCTCATCCCTCTAAAACCCCAAAACCCTAGGATTCCCAAATCAGTCACTTCTGTCCATCAGTTCCCCTCCATATGCTGATCAAATGTTCTTCCCCCTCACTGGAACACTCGACCAGAACCTGATCCCAAACTTCCATATTAAAACCCTGGTTTCAGCCTAGATCCTAAAACCCGAAACCCTAAACCTAAATTTCTGGAATTTTAATTTCTTATTCAAACCTAATTAAACCTATACCATTAGCTTCTTAAAAACCTGCATATCCTTACTACATAAAACCCTAACTCAAACTCCTAGTTTTAACCCTAATTTTGCCCTATTTAGCCTAAGCTGTCCCAAACCAGCAGCCTTGTTAAGTGATCCTAGTACCCTGGCTCCTAGTGGGACTTGTCCTACCTAGGACTACATTACTATGCCTTCGTTCTACTTATCTTAAAACCTTTTGATTCCAAGGTTGATAGCATTCAAATGGTAGAGGAAATAACTACCATGGCAAAGTGCTTGATCTTCAATGTAGAGCCATCTCTGGATGTCGATGCAGTCTGTAGATCCTGATTTTTCTAGCACCAACCTTCATTGCTCCTTGTACCGTTAATTGTAGAGCCTTTGGCTCAGCTTCTGTTGGATTGCCTGTTACACCATTTATCATATATTGCAATGAACTTGTTAGTATTGGACTATTGGTTGATCGAATTGCACCCCAACCTCAATATTTTGTGGTAGGGTCATAACTTCCATCAATGTCAATATAGTATTCAGTGTCTTCAGCATGGCATTCTAAGCTCTCCTTGGCCTTGTGCTTGGGCCTTCCAAATTATGAATTTGATCTTGTCTACATGCTCAGAGTTCTGGCATAGGGAAGTGAGGGTTTTCAGTCACTCTTAAGAATCAACAACAACAACTCAGACTTATCCCAACTAAATGGGTTGACCACATGGATCCTTACCTTCCAATCAGCTCTATTTGAGGTCATACTTGATACAAGGCCTAAGTTGTGCATGTTTTTCCTCACCACTTCTCCTAGAGTCATTTTAGGTCTGTGCCTGGCTCTTGTAGCTCCTTCAATCTGAATCAAATCACTCCTCTATATTAGAGCATCCAGAGGCCTTCATTGAACATGGCCATGCCACCTCAAGCGACTTTCTCGTAGCTTATCATGTTTCGGAGCTACTCCCAAATCAATTCTAACATGATCATTCCTTACTTTATCCTTGCTAGTTTTGCCACTCATCCATCTCAACATCCTCATCTCAGCTACACTAAGTTTATCTATATATGCTACATAAGTGCCCAACATCCCATGTCATGCATCGTAGCAGCCTAGCAGGTCGTATGACTGTCCCATAAAATTTTTCTTTAAGTTTTAAAAGAATATGTCGATCACACAACACTCCGGATGCATCTCTCCACTTCATCCATCCTATTTTAGTTCTCTTTCTATGTCACCTTCTTTATTTATGATTGGGCTACACCTAAAATAATCACTTTGCAGAATCTCCCTCTTATCAATTTTCACCAACTCAGTATCCGTCCTAGTGCAACTAAAGTTACACACCATACACCCCGTCTTCGTTCTACTTATCCTAAAACCTTTTGATTCCAAGGTTGATCTCCATAACTTTAACTTGCAATTAATCCCTGCTTTTCTCATTTCACCAAAACAATATCATGAACAAAAAACCTACACCAAGGAACCTCATCTTGAATGTCTATGGTTAAATCATCCATGATAAGTGCAAACAAAGAAGGGCTTAAAGTTGATCCTTGATGTAACCCACTTGTAAATGGGAATTCACTACCTTGACCCCCCCCCCAACAATTCTTACACAAGTCACCACACCATCATACATATCTTTAATTATATCCACATATTTACTTGAAGCACTTATCTTCTGTAATACTTGCCAGATTTACTCTCTAGGGGACTTTAGCATAAGCTTCTTCTAGGTCAATAAAGACCATATGGAGATACTTCTTGCAATCTCTAAATCTTTCCATGAGTCTCCTAAGTAAATAGCTTCTATAGTGGATCTTCTTGGCATAGAACCAAATTGGTTCTCTGTAATAGTAGTTTCTCGTCTCAGATGAGTTTCAATAATTCATTCCCATAATTTCATAGTATGATGCAGTAGTTTTATGGCTCTATAGTTGTTACATCTCTAAATATCACCTTTATTTTTTATAAATTGGAACCACAACGCTTCTCCTCCATTCATCTGGCACTTGTGCTCATAATCTTATTAAACAACTTGGTTAACCAAGATAAACCACAGATTCCTAAGCCCTTCACACTTTTATTGGGACCCCATCTGGACCTAGTGCCTTTCCTACTTACATCCTCCTTAAAACTTCTTTTACTTCAGGCACCCTAATTTTTCGTATATATCTACGACATGTGGTGCCTTAGTGGATGATGCAGTCTTCCGAGACACTATTACTCGAAACGTCTTCGTTTAGTAGATTGTATAAATAATCTTTCCATCACTTCTTAATGTCTTCATACCTTATTAGTACTTTACCATCTTCACTTTTAACTATCTAACATGGTCGCAATCTCTTCTCATCCTTTCCCTCATTTTAGCCATCTTATAGATAGCTTTTTCCCCTTCCTTTGTGCTCAAATAGTTATAAAGATCTTCATATTTCTTCCCCCTTGCTTTTCCCACAATCTTCTTAGCTTCATTTCTAGCAAATTATAACTTTTTAAATCCTCTAAATCCTTAGTTGCTTGCCATGTCTTAAAACTACCTTTCTTAGTCTTAATGGTTGCTTGAACGTCATCATCCCACCACCAAGTCTCCGTAACAGAAAGACATTTTCCTTTCAATTTTCCTAGGATATCTTTAGCAACCTTCTTAATACAAGTAGTCATCTCGTTCCACGTTGTATTAGTATCTCCATCAAATTCCCACCTTCATTGTTTGACAACGTTATCAGCAAATGATTTCAAAGAATCTCTTTTTAAGCTCCACCACCTTATCCTAGGGCAAATAAGCTCACCTTTCTTACGATTCGGCGTAATGAGAGATATATCCATTACCACAAATCTATGTTGTGTGGTTAGGCTCTAACATGGTATAAACTTACAGCCCTTGCATAACAACCTATCAAACATTCTAGTTAGAAAGAAATCTATTTGGCTTCTATGACAAAACCTAAAACTGAAATCCCCTCTTCATTCCTCTCTCCAAAACCAAATCCTCCATGTATACCTTCATAGCTTCTACGGTCTCTCCCAACATGTCCATTCAAATCAACCCCTAAAATAATATTTTCTCCTTGAGTAAAACCTTGCACTAATCCATCCATGTGTTTCCAAAATTGTAACTTACTACTTTCATCAAATCCTACTTGGGGTGCGTATAGGCTAAACTGCTAATTATATTGACAATCTTACTTGGGATGCGTAACTTACTACTTTCCTATGCATCCAAGTGCCTTGGAAGCCTTGTTGGTGTCACCTTGCGTCCAGGCCCCCTCAAGCGCCTTGGATCGCATAGAAGTCGTGACAACTATGCTCGATTTCCAAGCGAATGAGGTGCTCACTTGATAACACGGATTTAGATATCGATACATATCGGTATCAACGTTGACTGATACCGATACAAGAGAGGTCTTAGCTCTTATTGGAATGGATGGACGACCCAGCCAGTATATGCAGAAGCAAAGCATGAGTAACATCATTAGTAGATACAGTTATTGATCCATCGCCAGTGACATAAGAAGCATATCTTGTTACAAGTGAAGATCTAGATTGAGTGCTTAAAGCAGATCCAGTCGATCTGGCTTAGTACCGGCATCATCAATAGCTTATCCATCACTGTCTTGTCCAACATTCCTTCCAGGTCAGTAGCCAATTGCGGCACTAGTGGGATTATTTCCAATATAGATATCGGGATCTATTGGAAGAATCAACGTAAGTATGTGCATATGTTGTATAAAAGAAAAAAACCAAGTAACCCTTTTTTAGTGTTTCAAAGTAATTGGTTGAGCCATTCACAAATGATCCAAGGAGTTCTAGGAAAACTTCTTCGGATTTGGAAAAGTAGTAGTAGAGACCAGCCACACCGGGGAATCACACTAATTGAAAGGAAAAGGAGGGCTCCAATCCATTGCGATTTGGTTCCTTGTTGTGGAGAGATCTCTACCATAATACAGGGAGGGACGGGGTCCCAGTGGGAATGGGAGAGCCTTCGCTAGTGCTTTGGATGAGCACAAGCTCACCCTATACCGTAAACTAAAACCTTGCTTGATAAGTCACGTGGATGATATGTCTAAGAAGGTGAATAAATCTCCACTGACAGTAGCCTTTCTCCCTAACCCAGCGGATGATGCTAGCCGCATTCCCCTCCCCCATAATATTCAAAACGCCAACCCAGCCTCCACTGTAGAGAATGTAACTCCACCCTAGCTGAATCACACCACCTATTGGGCCTGAGTATGCTAATAACTACTGTCATGCATCATTCTAGCTAACTCATCCAACAACCAACCAGATTTCACAAAGGACATCCATCAAAGTTTATCCTGCATTTTCCATCATATCTTCCTTGACAAGGAGAACCAAGGAGAGAGTTGAAATGGTAATTTTGGGCACCGCTTGGCCTTCAATCTTAACAACTGATTCTTCACTATAATGTCTGACTAAACATCATTACATATATTTGTTCTTAATCCAAGTTCAGAAAAATGTTGGCTACTAAACACCCCTCCAGGCCTCCATGGTTATCATTCTGCATTTACCATCTCCAATGAAGCAAGACTTTTTTTTGGGGGGGGGGGGGGGGACATGGGACATCTTCTCATATGACAAGTAATTCACATGACTAGTGTGACAATGATACATAATTAACATTGATTATCAGGATAGACCCACTTCTCCCCCCCTATTTTTTTTATGACAGATCATTATCTACTAGGTAACAGTTACACAAGCAAGGATGTCAGAATCTGACGTGGCAGTTGCTGTGGAAATAATATGGGACTAATGCTTTGGAATTCAACCCTGTTGGTTCCTATGGAAGAAGAGGAACCGATGGATGTTTATACGTACATCCCAGCCGGTGGAGTAAAACATTTGGAAAGCTTTTAGACTTCTTTTTTTTATTTCCCTCAAGTCCTCCATCCTGAAGGAGTTCCAAGGCCTATCTTCTCAGGTTATCGAATGGAAGAGTAGCATTAGGAACAACTCTAATCTTGTATAGCATAATCTTTGTAGACTTGTTTATGGGCCATAGCTCAGCACCCATGTACAGCTTAAATCTAGTCTTTGCCCTTGGTTTCATCTTCATCTACTTATATCCAAGAAAACTAAGTAACAACAAATAGCACATTCACTTGACCATTTTACTCTTATGATAATCCTTTTTGCATGTCTAGAATGTAGATATCACATGCTTCAGTCAATCCAACTCAGAATAGTACTTTCCATAATTACTGATATGAATAAATGATATATGATATAAAGCTGTGTAATACCTTTCCAACCTCCCACACCTTGTAACTCAGCCCTTGATGGAGCTATAATTCATCAGACGATAACATGCTTGATTAGACTAGCCTAAACTCAAATAATCCTTGGCTGAACTACTTGGAGTCGGCTTCCAGAACCGCACTCCGCAGTCCCACCCTATATAAACCATATTAATATATTATCATCATGAACAGGCATCTCATCGTCACCACTTAAAACCCAAGTTATTATTGGCCTTCTACTTGTCATTTCTCACTTCATCGGAACCATTTCTCCTTCTCTCACCGTTATCGCCAAATAAGTATACTTAAGACTAAGAGTCTTGATTATCCTAAAATTTTCCTTAATTACTTAATTGGAGCTAAATTACTGAACTGTGACAAATGCTATTAATCTTAATCCATCCACAATAAAAACAAGTGAATTGCTCTTTTCCTTTCAGATTTTTTTTGGAAGGGGAGGGAGAGCATCCTTGAGCAGAACAACAAAGGGATAGATAGAACCACAGACCAAAAATTATAAAGAAAATTTAAAAAAGAAAGTGGAGAACCCTTCCACTAACAAATCTGAAATATGGAACCCTTAAAAAGTAAGAAATATAAAACTGAATTAAGAAAAAGGGATCTTGTTGACGTAACAAAAGGACTTAGGTCATTCACCAAGCCTCTAAAACCAAACATGAGATAGTGGAGAGAAGTTCGGATGAGGAATCGATTAAAACAAGCAATAGGCTCCTTCAGAAGCTCTTTTTCTTTTCCAATTTTATAAGAAACGATTAAAACAAGTAAGAGGTTCTTTCAGAAAGCCATTCGAAACGGCGGGGGGGGGGACCTGGAGCGAAAACGCGCCACCAGAAACTCACTGAGACAAAACAAACCACACAGGAACAAAAGGGAAAACAGATAGAGAGTAAAGGGGTTGACCTCTCTACCGGAGTGATGAGACGAAGCAGCAGATGAAGAAGAGGGTTTAGAAGAAGCATCTTCGTCGGCAGAGTCAGCTACAGGTATGAGAAGCTCTCGATCTCTGCTCGCCATTACAGTCGACGATTTGTCATCTCCCATCACCATTCACCGCCAATTTGCTTCTAAACGGCACCTTTCCGTTCCAGCGTATCTCACACCACCAAACACTCTTGACTGTTTTTTCCTTCTTTGCTTCTCCCCCTTTCCTTTCTTTCCTTCCTTTCCCCATCTACTATACAGTTCAATTAATGGGTTTAACTTTTTATCACCGCGTTGGTGACATTTCATTTTGTAACCATGTATTAACTAGATGAGAAGAAATTTGTGGATGTGGTGATGACTACAGTCCCTAGGGGCAAGGGTGTCAATTAAAATCGAAATTAAACATAAGAGTGTATGAAATTACCATCCTATCCCCCGTGAAATAAAAAAATCCAATCTATATTGATACCCTTGCATGTTCTCACATTGGCCCCCAAATTGGTGCAGAGGCAATGCAACCAGGCAGTGACCTCTTATCCCAAAAAACACCTAGTTTGCTTTGTTTCGGAAAGTGCAAATTCATTTAGTTCAATGTCAATTTAAGACTAAAAATCATCAATTACCCGTATAAATTGAACTTAGACCGAGTTTTCGGTAAGATTTCATTTGATTCAATCAAGTCGATCTATTTTTTGACACTTCAATCACATGTTAAGTTTTAAATTTTAGCCCAAAAGTTATTAGCATGTGAAATAATTTAATTTTTCTACCAAAAAAAATAATAATTTAATTTAAAATTAAAATTTGACATGTGGTTAATTCAGACCATTTTCTAGATACCGCAACAATTAAAATTTTCACATCACCATTCTACATGATACAATGAAAACCATGGTTAATATGTATGTGTCACCATCTCAGTGACAACAAGATTTTTCCTTTCAATTATTTTGTGTGCGTGAATTATGTATTAAGTAATTGGTGTCGGATCAGTCTCGATTGATTTGTATCAGTATCAGTGAGGTCGATACCGATTCCTCGACTGATCCCGTATCGATAGATCAATATGGATTAAGAGTAAAAAAATAATAGCAAATCCATTCGATACGATACTGATTACTAGATCCATAGTGAGATTTGGGAATAGATTAATGTAAAGACATGTGAGGGACACAGATAACGGATTATTATTCAACCTCATTAATTATTTAATCATATAATAACCCTTTTCTCCCTCTAAATTCCAACCGTAGGATCATTCCCTTAGACCCCACATAGCACTGTCTACGGATTCAACGCATAAGTGACAACAAATTAAGACCAGTCGTTGGTTGGTTGTTACTGTATGTCAAGGTTCCACAAATAACCCTTGGATTGGTATTTTCTATAACCATTGTCTAGTGCTAGGTGGAGATGTCGACACTTGACGACAGCTCGGACATTCAATAGTGTCGAACTCGGGAAAATAAAAAAATAAAAAAAATCAAGCTCAGATCGTTGGATGTCTGAGCTGCCAAAGTGTCGACATCTCTACCTAGCATTGCCGCATTGCACGCTTTTAGAAATTAGAGAAAATTAAAACTCAATGTCTATAGTTTTTCTTAAGACTTGACCATGCCATCAATCCTTGAATTCAACATTCCAATACAACGATGGATTGTCCTTGTTAAATTGGAATATGGGATTGGAAATCTTAGACGGATAAAGAAATAAGGGGTTTTCTAGGGAAGATTCAATACATCAGCGGATTTATCGCCCAACTAACTACTGTCTGTGAACCTATCTTCAAATTACTCAAGAAATATCAACCCAAAGTATGGAATCAATAAGGGGTTTTCTAGGGAGGATTCAATACATCAGCGGATTTATCTCCCAACTAACTACTGTCTGTGAACCTATCTTCAAATTACTCAAGAAATATCAACCCAAAGTATGGAATCAAAAATCAATAGTGTCAAAATGTGTTTGATCATATCAAAGAATATTTAACTAATCTTTTTAACACTGGAATTTCCTTTTTATTAACTTTTATGAAATCGAATTGATAAGGTGTTTGGTGTGTATACAAGCCAAATTGAAACCAATAGCTATCGATTTAGTCGGTTTTGGTCTATTATCATTTCTTTTAACGGCTCCTTATTGATTTTGGCCTCACCTTATTATATATACAAAAAAAAAAAAATTAACAAAATGTAAAAGCATATTGGATTGTATTGATTTTTTAGATGTCTTTTTTTCCAAATTTTTTTTCCAATTAGTCTTATCAATTGATCGGTGTGGTTGGTAAGTGTTCTAATTATTTATAGTCACCGAACTAATAGGGAATTCGATTAGACAGTTCAATCAATTCGATCTCATTTTTAACGCCCCTAAAGCAACCATGAAAGCAAATGCTTTAAAAAATAAAAACTTGAGGAAGATTGTTAGTTGTATTGTACATTCTTTATCTTTTATTGTTTAATATATATGTTTATTTTTCATCAGAAAAAAAAAAAGATGTCATCATGGTTTAGCCTACCTGGAGTTGATAGCGTGCCCAACCCTTGCTCCAAAATATAATTAAAAACATATAGTCACCTAAAAATAAATGCAAGGGAAATACCAATTATGGTAGGTGGGCATATCCTTGGATTTGGCTTAGAATGTGACATGCGGTGAATACAAATCATTCCTAATCAGTCCAAATGGTTGGAATTGAAATGTGCGACACAATTAGGTGGAATGTGCAAACCACCTTTTGCCTTATAATTTTGTCAAAAAGATAGCAGAACAATCATATTGCCATTTATGGCAACACCATCTAAGAAACTCCCTAGCAACATGGCCATGCTACTAACTTCTACTATTTTATTTTAGGGGCGATGTTCTTTGTGCCGTAGCGCAGCTTGCACCCAGGCACATGGGGTGGGTGCAATGACCATCCTACCCCTTGCACAAGCTGCACTGCGGCACAGATAACATTCTCCCTTTATTTTATCTATTTACTTGTTAGTATTTCTTTTTATGGTGTGCAACATGCATTAAGAAAAAGAGGTGGGAATGGCTTATGGCATGCACTGTCAATTTAATGAATTAATGGTTTAAATTTTTGGTTAAGCTTTCATCTTTAGATAGCATTCACAATCTTACCACATATTGGCAAAAATTTATATTTTTCCCTTCACCTACCCTTACCTAAACAAATTAATATTGGCAATTTATTTATTCATCAGGTAACTATCATGTAGTATTGAATAATGTACATCTTGATAAGAGTCCATAATATATAATTTTTGTATTGTTGAAATGAATGGAGAAGATGAGGGGGAGAGAACTACTTTTTGTTAAACTGCAAAAAGGATTCTAATACAAAATAGATGGATCCATCAATATGGAAAAAATAAAAAAAAAGAATTACAACGAAGAAAGATATAGCAAAGGTGCGCAAATGAATTGATGGTGAGGAAGAGAAAGAGAGCGTACATACCTGCATCAGTCGAAAGAGAATAAACCATTGCCGACTTCTCGAGTTGCAGCGACAACTTCGACAACTTCGTGGTCGCTTGTGGACTAGGATTCCGACCATTTCAACATGTGGAGGTAGGAATTGATTAGAAAGAACGACGAACACAGTAAGGGATAAAAGCTTTAAAGATTCTCAACATCTAGTGACCCCTCCCCTCTCCACCGCATGTATCCATCCTCAAAGAGTCAAGCATAATCTAAAATTGTTGACTAATGTAATAGACTGTTGAATTTATAAACTCAACAAAAAAATATGCAAAGAGAGACAATTCCCTACAACGTTAGTGTGGGAAATCTCCCATACTACATCAATGGCGTTGCAGAGAAGTGAACTATTTTTCATATGTAAATATGTAATTGTAACATTTGAGAGAAGGATCAACACACTGCTAGAGTATATTGGCATCTTACACACCAAATCAATGAAAAGAAATGAAATAAGAAAATTCAATGGTGTCGATGTGTCATACAAAAGGACCCACACCTTTAAAGAGGAGAGAGGACATGAGAGAAAAGTACACATTAACAATAAATACTCCTTTTTCTCAAAAACTATTTATTAATTTAGAATTATCTTACATAAGAAGTAATATACTAAATCATTGGTCAGCAGCAAGGACCACATAGCCTAATAGATAGTGAAAAGCATTGGGATGTTTGACATATGAATGAGTATTAGTCATGCCATGCATTTTATTTGAAGTCTAAAATACATAAGTTTCTAATCTAATGATCTCAATATTAGCCATACTAATATTGATACATAAGTTAATTGCATCAAGGCCTATGATGAAAGGCATTAGACCTTGATGCAATACCAGTGAAGTGGAGTCCCCTTTTTTTTATGAGAAACAAAAACTAACTAAATTACGAGAAAATATAAATATCTACATCATGAGATCCTATGAGCTATCTCAAGTATGTAAAGATTCAAAGTATTCTACATCATGTCTTATGGCCATCGAGCTGTCCTGGTGATTCGTTACTCTCTTGGGAGAAATGTGTCAGGAACTTAATCGGTGGTTCAAATCTTCTTAGCGGCACCAAGTCCACCATTTACTTGCTTTTCAAAAAGTGGAGCCCCTGTGGGTACTATATTGATCGATCCCTTGTGATAGTTAGTAGAGTTTTATTTATGAGATTAAAGGTGTTCCCTTTAACTAATAGTTAAATTAGACACAAGGAAAATTTTAAAAGGGGAGAGGTTTTCATGCACGGCTGCAAGAGAGTGTACGGGTTACAAAGGGTCAAATAGGGGGGTTTATGTCATTTCGACCCCCTATTGTGTGAGGGGATCGGGGATAGGACCATGCATGGTGCATGGCCATACATGGTGTATGGCTGGGCATGGAACCGGTTGCCAATAAATAAGAAGAAAGTTTCCATGCACACCTCTATCTTGTGTTGTTACATAATTGTTGCTCAATAATTTTGATGAGTCTTTGTTCCTTTTATTTTAGCATCAAGTGAGCCTGAACAAATGGATTTAATTTCAATGATCTCTCTTCGCAAAGTATCAATCAATTTAATTTCCCATATAAAAGAGCTACATAGAAGATACCATCCTCATCCATATGATAGGACAAATGGAGTAACTACGAAGCAATGTTTAAAATATCCTATCAACAACTGCTTAGCTCAGCTGGTGAGCCGTGGTGCGCTTCATGTCCATGCTCACCAAGAGGTCTCGAGTTCGAGTCTCTTGGCTGGTATCTTATCCCCTCCCCGGTTCGATCCCCCCCCCCTTCTATCAACTATATATGTAAAAGCTCCCAATTAACAAAAAAAAAACGTTTAAAATATCCTCCGCCTCAGGAAGCGAGGTCTCGTGATCAAACCTTCGCTGCTGCATCCACGAAGCTTCCGGTTTGTGCGTGACGCGGGGGTCATGTACGAGCCCAGGGGGGATTTAGACGGTCTAAAGTCGGATAAGTCGGATACCCCTCCTATCTCCAAAAATAAAAATAAAAACGTTTAAAATATCAGAATCAATTTGGTTGAAGCCGCCATCAGCCATGATCGATCTTGATTCCAATCATTCAGGGTATTTTGGGTTTTATAAGTTTTTTTGTTCGGTTTTGGATTTCAATCAATTTTGGTTCAAGTGGCTGTTGTGGTTGGTCCAATTGGTTTACGAAATCAATAAGGAGTTTGATTCATTTGAAACCGGTCATTTTGGTCGGTTCAATTGGTTTGGTCTCGTTTGAAACCTAGTTCATCTCTCAAGTTAAGAAGGTGAGGACAAGGATTTCATACCCCGAAAACAAGTCTTACACTCTTACCCTTACAAAGTCCCAATTAACTTATTTAACCATTTGAGTGGAGATAAATAAATCTCGTTGTCTAAATGCACAAAAAAACAAAGGCCTAGCCCATGTACTAGTCAACAACAGCAACAACAACAAACTTAGTTTTATCCCAATTTTATAGAGTCGGTTATATGGATCCAAACAAAACACAAAAGAGAAAATCAAAATTATATTAAAAAACAAAGGTAAAGAAAAGATAAAAGAATAGAGATGGGGCAAGAGATAAGACATGACAAAGGAAAATGACAAATGGAAGATAAGAAATAAAAGAGAGATGAAAAGTAGTAAGAGGAAAAAGGCACAGCCCAATCGATAGGATAATCTCAGTTAAATGGGGTCTATGACATGGATCCTTGCCCTCTAATAGGTTTTTTCCGAAGTCATATTTGGGACCAAACCTATACCATGTATGTCTTTCCTCACCACTTCTCCTATAGTCATTTTAGGTATGCCCCTAGCTCTTTTAGCTCATTCAATCGGAAGCATATTACTCCTCCTTATGGGGGCGTCCTTGGGTCTCCGTTGAATATGATTATACCACTGTAAACGACTCTCTTGGAGTTTGTCATTGATCGGGGCAACTCCAAGTCCACTTTTATATGTTCATTTTGAACTTTATCCTTCTTTGTTTTTTCCACACATAGCCCATGTACTCGTCATTTACCCTAATTAATTAACCTAATACTATTTAAGTCTGACCCATGACCCATAGTTTATTTGAACAAATGACGTAAATGCCACACCATTGAGGTTTTAGTTGCCTTACCTCATTGACCCATCTCATTAGGAAATACTTAGACCCCATTTGTTTAGAGGGGATTTAGGTGGGGTTGGAAAATACTGATGTGGCATTTCAAAATTCCAGCTCAACCTTATTTGGTTAATTTGGGATGATGAACTTATAAAAGTTAAGGGGACATTATTAATTGTTTTGTTTACGGATGTGACACTTCAAAATCTCACCCTTTGTTATCCAAAGTTCCACCAAATTGATGGGACTTTGAATACTGTTATTATAAAAAGTAATTTTACCTCAACATTTCCACCCAACAAAAGCCCACCAACATGTGAGTCCCATTTTTTCAACAATCCCACCACATCGTCCTCTCTAAACAAATGGGGTCTTATAGGGACGAGGTCTATAGTCCTCCAATTGGGTCGGGCTAGGCCTGTAGCCTTGGTCTATACCTAGCCCGGTCGACGTCAGGCTGGGATGGCTTAAGCCCACACGATCCATTGAGTTAGACCAAGCTCGAGCTTATAATAAGATTTGGAACATGTATATAATTTTAGGGCAAGGGTCGGACATGTTGTCCGCTCCAAATAAACTAGCGAATAACAAACACATGGGAGGCACCCCCCCTCCCATGTGTTTGGCGTTTACTAGTTTACTTGGAGCGGACAACGTGCCCAACCCTTGCCTTAAAACTATATATAGGTTCCAATTCTTATTTTGAAATCATGGGCAGGGGGTCATTTCATGGGGAGGGGGGAAAGAGGCAGACACATGCTAGGTACTCTAGCGGCATGCCCAACTTTTTCCCTTAATTTTAAAAGGAAAGGTTTTCATATAAGGTTGTGTGTGCCACATGGTTAATGCTTTAGCCATTAGATAAGAATACTCATTTTAAGTATATCTATCTAATAACTGAAATGTTGACCGTGTTTCATACATCATCTTGAATGAAAATTGACTCCTAATTCTAAAGATTAAAAAAAAATGTAAAAAGAAAAATATGTATTATTATAATGGTATTTTTAATTGCTCTAACAATCTTGCTTACGCTTGAAAGTTAGAGAAACAATTTTTTAAAATTTTTTAATAAATGAACGTTTGAGGTAAGGGAGCAGGCCTCGACACAACGATAATATTCAGACTTAGTGGTTGTGGGTTTGAATTGGGAAACATCCTCTTTCTGAAGTGGGAGTAACCCCCCCCTCTTTTATTACCATTTAAGGTGAGGGTGTCAAAGTTTAGTATGAACCAGTTGTAATGATCGAAATTGACCGGTTCAGCCATTACCAAAGAAAACCCTTTATCGCTTTACGGTTTTATGGAATCGATAGAAGATGAGATTTAATGGATTGATCGAAATCTAAAATTGGACCGAACCCAATAAAAAACCAAGGCCAGACCGATAGTAACCTAATAAGAAACCGAAAAGCCAAAAAACAAGGATTTTCTCCTTATGTAGCCCAAGTAAACCCATACCGGATCCATACTGACATAATTAGAAACTTCGTTAACAGTTTGGTTTCGGGTTAGCAAGTAATAAACCGAAACCAAACCAAACCGAACCGAATGATTGACACTAAATGACACCCTTCACTTTGAGGCCTTGAGAGTGGGTTCGAACCCGGCCCACTGTGTGAACAGTGGCTGATCCCACAATTGAGGGCCACACGGGCAGAAGGCGTAGCCCACGGGTCAAGAAGACTCGAGACTCATAACAAGTCCATATGCGTCAAAAACAGATCCATACCGTTTCTTTTTCAATTTATTGCAATGCACCGAGGCAGATGGAGTTGGAACCAATCTTGTATTTGTCGCCTTTTTTCTGCTTTCTACCTTCCCCTGTTCTTCCATTGCGTTATATTTACGACAATTTTATAGTGTTCGTGAGAAAGATTCTCTTTTGCCCTCCTTCATCGTTTTCGCCAATCTCAAAACCCTACTTTTTTTCCTTTCCCCTTTCTTGGGGGTGTTGAGAAGAAACGATGGTTTTCTACTTCAAAGCTCGCCCCGAGGCTGGTGATTTTACCATCTTTATGGGATTGGACAAGCACGAGAATGAAGAGCTCATAAAATATGGATTCCCCGAAGATATCTGGTGAGCCAATCCTTTCTTCCCTCTGATATATGTGTTTATACTTCAACTTGACTGTTCTATAGATTGAATTCATTCTTTTTTCTTTTGGTCTTAAAATTGCGTTCATTAACAACGCCTATCGATTCATGTTCACACGATTAAATGTCAATTTTTTTGTTTTTTTGGCTTTGTTTTGAGTCCATGTAAATTTATTTAAGATTTCTATCTTTTAGTTTTTTTTTTTTTGGTGCTGCGTAATGCAATTACAGCTCTTGTTTGTGTGATTGTGACTGTGTGGAAGCTGTCGCTTTGATTCTAGTTTGGTCGTTGGGGTAGGGGGGGGGTTATCTCCTTTCTTTATTCTTGGTATTAAAAGATTAACAAATGTCAACAAACTAGTTATGTACAGAAGTCATTTTTAACCGTATTATATACAGGAACTGGGGAGTAACACCTGCCCAAGAGGCGTAGCCTCTGCTTGTTGAATATACCTTAAAACTATGTGTTTTACGGTTTGAGTGTCTGTTCCAGTTCTCCATGTCATGCATTTTCATATTTTGTGCAAATTTGCAAAGGAGTCCTAGTATGCAATCATGGGAGTTTCAAATTAAAGCTCGGTGATATACTTATGATCCTGGTGGGTAATGGGTATAACCGTGAAAACCAAAACTCACTTTGTAGGGAAAAATTCTTTTAGTGACTTGGTTTGCAAGTCCCTAACAAGGAACCTGCACTAAGAGAATTAGAGTAACCCAAAGATCTTGAGTATTTAAGGAGAAGTAAATAGAGAACAGACTGAAATCATTTATCTCCATTTTTCCTGTTGTGCTGAATAAATCAAAATGAGCTTCATTTAACCTGGAAAATTTATGTCCATTTCCTGGGGTACTTCTCGCCATATGGGCTTGCAATGTGCAAATAATATTTACTCTATGTATCCCTTATGAAATGTTTCCTGAAGAACCCCCTGGTTGTTTCCCTGACCAGAAGTCACATTACCGGATTTTTCTAGTGACTTTTTAATGTACACGAGTGGTGTTATGTCCAAAGGAAAACCTTCCCTGCCTTACCTCTAGTGCAGCAGGTTTGTCTAGCTTTTTATACCTATAATGTGTGTTGTCTCATTAGACTCTCATTAGACACTCGTAGCCTTTTCAAAATGTATTAACTATGTTTCTTTTGAGTATTTTAAAATTGGGGAAGATAGTTCCTACATACCCGTGGTAGGAGCCTTTCCTATAAGCTACCTATTCTTTTTCCACATGAACAGCTGATGTGGTCTGGACTCTGGATTACCCATGTGTCTGATTCTAGTGCCTAATTCAATCAAATATCCTCCCATGTATTGGCATGCATTCCCATGTATATCCATGAACGCCTACAGTACTATAATCACTACTGGGCACTCTCCCATTGCCCTGGATTTTCAAAGTTCTATTTTCCACATGGCAAACTCCGATAGGGCTTACCTGTTCACAAAATTTGGGCCTCATCCAAGATGCCATGTGGCAGTTATTGGCATTTAAGGCGAGTGTGTTGGAAAGGTTCCTACCATGGGCTTGCAGGAACCGGGTTCCATAAAGATTGATATATAATTGGAAACCTTTGGCTCTTTATGGTTCCATCCTCTCCTTTTCTTCTTCATCTTTCTGGTTTGAGGTGTACCATACTGTATGGTGGGGGGGTTATATTGGACCCCTCCCTTTCCTTTTCACATCCTATATTGAGAGGGATTGGGGGCTTGATGGGTTTTGTATTTTTAGTTAAGTGATCATTATATTTGTTTTCTTTCCCCCTAAAATCTGTTTCATTATAGGGCTGGTTTGGTTCCAGGAGCTAGGATAGGTTGTACAGGGCTGCCTACCCACAACAACAAAAAATAAAAAGTAGTATAAGAATATACACGAGGATAAAATTTCTGACTTACATTTAACATGCAGTCACCAATTATTTCTTTCCAATGGCACTTGAAATCTGTGTAGTCAACATTACCAACAAGTAGCTGTAACTGAAGCCAACAAGAATACTGTCAAAAATCTTCTGAGAAATGCACTCATAATCCTTCCCTCTCAAAAGTATCTGAGAAATTAAGAAAGGTGAGATGCTGCTGATGGTTGTATGTTATAGCTAAAGACATTATAACTCTTTAACTCGTCACTATCTACATAAGAGAAGCTGGAAACACGAAAAAGCTCAGTGAGAAGGGACAGACAGTGGTTCTAAATTGTTGTTCATGAGTTGTGGATAAGGAGATGATGTACCAATTTAGCATCGTTTTTACATATACAGTGGGTATTTGGAATCTGCATCCTCTTTTGATAAGATGGTCTGCTATTAGTACTTTTATCTTGCGCAGCTTGCCACATGGAAGAAGGCAGCAAAAAAAAGAGGAAAAAGAAAAGCTCTTTCATTAGAAACTCCTTTCACCAACTGGAAGAAAGTACTGAGGTTCTGATTGCATAGTGTCCTGTGACAGGATTTTTTCCCTGGATAACAAGAAAGGAGCCTTATTTCTATGAAGGATTATCACACCACTACTTGCCCTCTTTCCAGCATCCTCAGTATCATAATGTAAAAGAACTGTACTATCCATCCAAGTCTATCATTCTGGTCTTGTTGAGACTTGAACATTTCTTATTTGCATTGACTGTAACGTTCAAAATTTTCTTGTTTGCTTCCATATTTTTTTGTCATCCTTAGTTGCTTTGGAGGCTATTTCAACTTTCTCGATCAAGTTCATCAGTATAGTTGGTTTTCATATGCTGTTGAGGATTGAGATAGGACCATTGGTATACAGTTTAAGATTAGACAAGTCTGCCCTTATAACTCGGAAGCATAGCAGCACACAATTAACGAAGAAGAGCAAAGAAGATGAGAAGAATATATTTGGAAGAATTGGCACCCAACAACGGAAGGTGTGGAAGTGTGGAACCATTGCCAAGAAGCGTTTCAGAGCTCTCGGCAATGAACTTAGTTCAGTTTCTCAATATTTTAGATATGTCTAGAGCTCATGCACTTCAAGATTTTTTTCTCTGGTGAATATAATACCATTTTCAACTTTCTTTTGCCCTACGATAATTGGAACTGCCACTGAAACAAGGAACTAAGGGTTACACATTTATTTAACTGAAGATTATGTGGTAAATAGAACCAACAAAGAAGGTAGTACTTATTAGATTATATGCATCAGGTTTCCCCCTAGATATTTTGTGACATTCTTTACTAGCTGAACTTGAATAATCTGTGTTTTCAGAGTAGCCATATGATTATTTTTGGTAGTTCACTGAAATGAATATTCCCTGCTGAGGCGGAATCTGTGCTTGTGTTTGTACATAGCTTCTTTTGGTGCAGGTGAAGAATAATTTGGGAATTGTATTCTTTGGTAGGTCCTTGGCCTTCAATGGTGAAAGAAGTTAGGTCCTTGGAGTTTTTATAAAGTGTTGTAGTCATTGCAATGTTGTTTAACTCTTGAGGTTTTAAAAAAATCCTGGAGGTCAAATGACAATCATGTGAATTTTTCATAACTGGATCATTTATTTCCAAAAACCACTATTAGAAATGTGTGGTGGTGTTTTCATCATTATTTTTATTTTCATAGTCAGCCTCTAATCTCCTGTTTCTTCTTAGTTATGCTTCACTCGACACAGTTTTGTGTGGGTTACGGAGAATGGCTGCTGGTCATACCGTTGGATCGGGTTTGATCGTTGGTCTTATTGGGTGAAGGAGAATGGGTGCTGATCATATGTCGAAGATCTTCCTGTTTTACAAAACTCGTGGGTTAATTTTTCTCAACACTGGGGGAAATGATGCAGGATTGCTTCCTTGGACCGGCACAAACCCTTTTGGGAGCCCAGAGATGAATCGGGTCCAAATTGGGTTTTGGTCCAGTAGTATATTTAGTGATTTATTATTTGCTTAGTTGAGATAATCTTGTAATATTTATTTTATGGAAAATAGGATAACGTAGGAGATTGGTTTCTTTTTTTGTGGTAGTTACCTAGTTTACTACAGTTTCTATTTTAGAATACGTATAGCAGTTAGAAACCCAAACCCATACGGAACCCGCCCAATCTGGGTTTTTGGTCTAATAAGGGCTGGTAGTAGTTTAGTTAATATTTATGTCTTTTATTTTCTTATGTTTGCTTTGGGTATATACATAGGAGATAGGCTAGTTAATTTGAACTCTATTTTAGTTTTAGAGTTGGATTATGACCATAGGTGAAGTGGTGAGGAAGGACATGCATTAGCCTAGGTCTTGTACCAAGTATGACTTCGGATAGGGCCTATTGGAGGGCAAGGATCCATGTAGCAGACCCCATTTAGCTGAGATTCTCCTGTCGTTCTGGGTTGGGCTTCTTCCCTCTTACTATCTTTCATCTTTCATTTGGCATTTTCTATTTTCCTTTTCTCTTCTCTTTCCCTATCTATTTTTTTTAAAAAAATATATATATATATATAACTCAGTTTTCCTTTGTTGTGTTTGGATCCATGCGGCTGACTCCATTAAGTTGGGATAAGGCTGAGTTTGTTGTTGTTAGGAGTCTTAGTTTTACAACTTTAAATATGGGCATCTTGTAACCAATGGATAGATTTGAAAATAGAAAGTTGGTATTGGTTTTGCTCAAAGTGAGTGTGCGTGACTCTCTTTCTCCCCTGCATTTCTTACTTACTTCTGAGATATCTTCCCCTCTCTCACTGGCCCTCCACCGATTCCTTTTGTCATTTAGATCTGTTATTGCTTGCTTTAGTAGGGCTGAGAGTTATGAACTTCAGGTTGATTTATGGCCATACGAGTGAGTTCCTCCACTCGAAATCTACTCTATTCTCTGCTTCCTACTCCCATTGCTGGTTTTGTTCAAAGGCGGAAGAAGAAGAAGAAGTGTTGAAGTGATTTTAAACAACACCATAATCCTCCTCTTTCCCATATTACCCCTCCTTTCTTTCTCCAATCTCTTTAGTCCTTATTTTATCTTTCATTCCGAGAGTACCTCTTATCAGTAATACAAATCCCTTATGTGACCTATTTTCCTATTTTGGCTACCAGACAACTCCTTTCTTTGAGTTGTTTTAGCACTTGGGCGGGCCCAATAGCAACTAGGGTAAGTGTTGAAGTGATTTTAAACAACACCATAATCCTCCTCTTTCCCATATTACCCCTCCTTTCTTCCTCCAATCTCCTTAGTCCTTATTATATCTTTCATTCCGAGATTACCTCTTATCAGTAAAAAGAATTCCCTTTTGTGACCTTTTTTCCTATTCTGGCTACCAAACAACTCCTTTCTTTGAGTTGTTTTAGCACTTGAACTGGCCCAATAGCAACTAGGGTTTTTGAATCCATGATTGCATCATTCCAGAACTCCAAAATCCCAGTTCGGATTGCTTATGGGCCTGTCCAAGTGCTAAACAACTCAATGAATAAGTTTGATGGTGATTTATGCAAATATCTCCAAGTTTATAAGGGGAGTGGCAAATCTGTAACTAACCAGAAATTGAAAGGGACTGTTTAGTAGCCAAATAGGAAAAATGACATGAAAGGGATTTGACGATCTGTATTTATAGATCAGGGATAATATTGAAATCGAAGATAAAATAAGAACTAGATAGAATAAAGGAAGAAAGGAGGGGTAAAATGGGAAAGTACTTGTTATGGTGACATTTAAAATAACATCACCACTTCTTCTACCTTTGAACAAAACCAGAATACCTAGGTGGAAAAAACTAGGAGGCTTTGTAATGTAGTCTTAGATAGATAAAGGATCTACTAGGAGCCAGGTAAATCAGGACCTTCCAAACAACTGTCCGATTGGGGCAGATTTGAAGAATTAGGTCAAAACTAGAGTTAGGTTTAAGGTAATGGATGTAAATTTTATATGGTAATGCTAGGCAGGTTTAGAGGAAGTCAACAGTGAAGGTTTGAATGATGTTTGAGTGAAAAATTAAAAATCAGAAAATTAGGGTTAGGGTTTCGGGTTTCAGGTTTTGGGAAAGATGAATGTGATGAGGTTTAAAGTTTAGAGTTGGAGTTTGGACGAGGGCTTCTGGTCGAGTGTTAGGAGCAGTGAGGAGGGTATTCGGTTATAGTTTGGATGGATTTGGATGGCTGGATGGAGCTAGATGAGTTTTTAGGGGTTTTGGGTTTTAATGGAGATGAAGGGGGATTAACGTTTAGGTGCTAGGATGGGCCTGCAAATAAGGTCGAGTGGAGGAGGAGGTGAGAGGGGGCTGTGGTTGAAATTTGACAGGTGGACCCAAGTGGGGCCCCCTATGAAATGACCATACCCCCTCTGTTTTTGGGTGTTTTTGCTGGGGTGGACCCTCCAGTTCCCACCACGGCTGGAGGAGAGCCAGATCCGGCTCTCTCAACCCAGGTCTCTCACCCACAGCTATCCCAGCTGTTGAAACATGGAATTTCTCCCATAACCAATGGCAACAAGGCCTGAAAATTCTTTTCTCCAAATCTGATCATTCCTTAATCCTTACAGTAGAGGGGGGACCTAGTAATAGCTTAGGCAAGCTTCCAAATTGAAGGTAGAAAATAGAAACTTCCTGAAACCAAAATAGAAGGTAGTAAAATAGCAACTAATGAAAAATAGAAACTAGATGAAAATAGAAACCACCAAGGCTTTATAGATCCAGCCTTCTAAACAAGCAGGGAAACAAAAATAGAAACAAACTGAAATTTGAAGCTACCTAAATGAAATAAAATAAACTTTCTAAAACTGAAAATAGAAACTAAACTTTGGCAGCATTAGGATGGGATCTTTCTCCACTTGATGGGCCCACAAAATCTTCTAAAAAATATCTCCACACAAGGGAAAATGGGCTGTGACACTGTCCACGTGAACAGTGTTTTGGTCTTTTATTTTCTTCATGCTTCACTCTGGGCTGGGGCTGCCTTAGGTGATGCTCCATCAAATCAACAAAAACTTGCCACATCATCAGACCAGGCTGCCTCTCACAGCAGTCGCATCCCACAACCTTGCTGGACTGGTTTTGGGGCTTGTTCCTGCGGGTACATATAGACTTGTGATCTACATCAGGTAAACTTGGAATGAAAGATAAAATCAGGACTAGATAGAATAAAAGAAGGGAGGGGTAAAATGGGAAAGAACTTGTTATCGTGACATTTAAAAGAACAACACCACTTCTTCTACCCCTCTTGGCTCTATGGTTGTAGCAGTAAACCAGCCACACTATAAATGAGAGATCTCACTGATTTGGCCTCTGATCAGCCTGAAATTTCTGGGGGAGCTTGGAATGTTGAAGACCTATTGATTTCAACAAGAAATCAAAGGATTCAACAGCTTTAAATTTGAAGGAAAGCTGTTGAAACAAGGACTTGGGAACAGATTAAGAACCAACCTGGTTGCATGTTTGGTTTTCATGATAGGGTTAGTGTTTGGTGCCAATTTTCTAGGGTTTTGGTAGCCCCTAAGGTGAGTTCCAAATCCCAGAAATCGAGGCTGAAAGAAGTTAATCTGAGAGAGATCGAACTCTCTCTAGGATTGAACCAGTTACGCTAGAACAGAACAGAATTGGGGGAAAGTGATGATATAAAGCAAGAAGAAAAATAGAAGAATAGAAAGAGAGAACAGAAGAAATAGAACAGAGAAGAACGTGTAGTTCAGATCTGTAATGAATCACGTCTACCTGAATCGAGCATGTAGAATGAGAGAGAAGCGAGGGAAGGAGACACTCAGCCAACAGGCTGCTTTTAAGCCATGTAGGCAAACTCAAAACAAAACACTCAATAATCAATTTATTTATATCGTTGGGTTGCTTACAGAAAAAAAAGAAAAAGAACTTGCACTCAAAAAGGTAACTGGAAAGCAAGAATCTCCTACTCCTACCAAAATAAAACTTAAATAAATAAAAGATTACAATGGCAACCCAAATTAATGCCTATATATCCCACTTGACCAAAATCAGATTTGGACCAGGTTCACCCTGGTCTAGGGCTTCCGAACGGGTTTTTGGTCGTCCACGGAACCGGCCCAACCCGGGTTTTTGGACCAACAAGGGTTGGTAGGGTTAGTTATTTGTGGTTATTATTGTAAGTTGCAATTTAGTTAATTGTTTTGTTGGAGATAGTCATACATAGGGATGGGAGTAGAGTTCATATTGGTATTGGTTTTCTAAGTTTCCTTGTTTAAAGCAGGTTCCAAAATAGAGTAGGTTTCTATTATTTTGTTTGGAGTTTTCTTTATATATGTAACCTGTTAAACAGAGTTGAGTATATATTGAATTGGAGTTGAATGATCTCACTGGTTGTGAGTGGCGTTTTTTTTTTTCCCTTCTTTTTTACTGTGAGCTAAAGGGGAGGCCAGCTTCTATTCATATGGCCTGCCATTTGTGAAAATAGGAACCCTGCTTGTCTTTATATAGCAGTACAGATGCATATTCTTAATCTGAACTTGTGTGATTGTTTATGGCAGGTTCCATGTTGATAAAATGTCTTCAGCTCATGTTTATGTAAGACTGCACAAGGGCCAGACAATCGATGATATAAGTGAAGATTTATTGGAAGATTGTGTTCAGCTTGTCAAAGCAAATTCTATCCAAGGTAAATCATTTGTGTTTCTAATACTGCTTGATGTCATATTTTAGATATTCCCCAAGCTCATGATAATTCTGCCTGTAAATTTGAGTGAAATTATGCATATAGCATGAGCAGCTGTTTCTTTTGACATGTTTTGGTTACTTGGCAGGCAACAAGGTGAATAATATTGATGTTGTTTACACTCCTTGGTATAATTTGAAGAAGACGGCTTCAATGGATGTTGGGCAAGTTGGTTTTCACAACCCTAAGATGGTGAGTACTTCTAAATTTATGTGATTCTTTATGGCTTTTATTTCAATTTTTGGACTGAATATTTACTGACCATGTTAGAAAAGTAGTTGTTTGTCGATTCTAACTTTCATTCATTGGTGTAGGTCCGAACTGTGAGAGTTGAAAAGCGCATAAATGAGATAGTTAATAGACTGAACAAAACAAAAGTTGAAAGGAAGCCAGACTTGAAAGGTAAGACGCTACTTAGCCTGGTCTTTTGGGTTTTCTATTGGGCTCTGTCTGGTTGAAAATAAAGGGAAATGAAATTAATTTGAAAAGAAAATGAGAGGTTATGTAATCAAGATTGCGTAGCTAACTGAAAACTTGCCTTATATGGTAATTTAACTTTTCAAGGAGATTCTTTATTTTCACATTCAAATCCATGGAATTTGGTTGAAAAGTGAAGTAAATTTTAAGGGAGAATGTTCTCTGTGCCGCAGCGCAGGCTGCGCCCAGGCACATGGGCAGCTGCAGGGGGGCAGGGTGGTCATTGCGCCCACCCCCATGTCCCTGGGCGCAGCCTGTGCTGTGGCACAGAGAACAGAACCCCAAATTTTAATTACTAATTAGAAAGTTTTGAGTTAGTTACAAACATTGTCGCTAATGATTAGAGAAGTTTTCATCTTATTTTTGCTTATTTCCCTTCCCTTCACTTTACTTCAAACCAGACAGAGCCCCAATGTTTTGATCACTGAGCTTCAGGTTTTAACATGAGGAAAATCCAGAGTAACTTGGTCTTCATTTAATTACTCTTTCCTTAAATTGAGGAATTTCTTTGTTAAGTAAATGGCAATTTAGATTCTTATACTTCCCCTGTTTATTCCTTGGATCAGTGGTTTAACATCACTTGAATCTATGCAGCTGAGCGAGAAGCAGTTAATGCAGCCGAAAGGGCAGAGAGAAAAGTCCAACTGAGAGATAAAGTAAGTTCATTTGCATCCTTCTAGGATAGCATTGGACCATCTCCTTTGCAGGATCCAAGTTTTCTTGGTCTAATCGATTTTGGCAACTGTAACATAAGAGACCTATAAAGATGAGCTTAGAGAGTTGCATATGACATTGCTTGTCAAGCTAAAAAGAGCAAAAGAAAATTTTTATATCCTAGATTCAATCTTTGCCTTTGAATCTTGACTGGTGTGCTTGGTTCAGTCTATTTCAGAGAACTGAGATGTCCTTGTTATATATATGTTTTTTTCTAAATTTTTTAGCCTACTGAATTTGCACTTCTGACTAGGTGAAGGCAATTAGTTAAACATCAATGCTCACAACGCAAGGTTTTGATATACTATATCATGTGGCCAGAACAACCAGAGCTTTAGGCTGCATTCGGTATAAAATTCTGATTTTTAAGATTATGCTTTGGGAAATCACTTTGTGATCCTTACAATTAATTCTTACAGTAAATAAATCCTCGCCTGAAATTATCCTTAAACTGAAGAAGTGCTTCTATGGATGAGAAACCACTAAATATATAGAGTGAGAGAGCGTGGGAAGGAATCCCCACGTCGCCTGCATCTCTCTCTCTCTCTCTCTATACACACACACACACACACACATATATATATATATATATATATATATATATATATGGGTGCATCTTGTTGTCACCAAAATGGTGAAGTGAGAAGTTGTAACCTTCTTTTGATTGCCCTTTGTCTTATTCTCAAAATTTGTTGTGCAATATATAAATGAAATGGGATGTTATGAGCTCGAATTTGAGTTGGAAATGATGAGATGGATGTAACAAAAATATCATAAAATGAGAGCAAAAGGTAGGGGATAGGTAGGGATGATAGTAACTCCAAGAAAGTACTTTTCTAGGTCCTTTGGTAGAGGTAGACTTACCGACGCTTCAAGGTTGATGGTGGAAACACTTCGAGGTCACCGGGAAATTTTCAAGATTGAAGTTGGAATTTAGCTTGGTTTCAAGGGGAGGAACTCAACTTGGTTCACAAGAGTGCTTAAAGCAACCATAGTTGTCACGGCGGTTAGGCGACCCAAGGCAATGGAGAGGGTACAAAAGCAAGGCGACACCAATTAGGCGAGCAAGGCGTCCAAGGCGCCCACCTAAGCGACCAGACACCCAAGTCAACCAAGGTGCCTGGACGCCTAGGCGACGCCTTGACAACTATGAAAGCAACAATGGAGAATTTCATTCTAGAATATGATGGCTTACAAGCAACATAGATAGGCCTTTTATAAGCAAATAGAGAAAACCCTAAAAGCTCTTACGATATCTTAGCTGTTGATTTTCAAGGGTTGAGATTACATGTTTAATTCCCAAGAAAATGAAAATTATAGAAACAAATAACTAAAAGTAGATTTCAAGACATAGGGGTTGTTCTAATGTGCTTTAATGCAAGCTTCAAGCTTCAAGGTTGAAGTGAGTGTCCCAATAGAAAATTTCCTTAGAAGATGTTTGTTGCTTTGTAGTATTTTAGGAAGACTCTGTTGGACTAATGGAGCTTTGTAGTTTTCAAGGAAGACTCTTAGGAGAAGTAGTTGAAGGAGCTTGAACTAAGAGAATCTTTGAGAGAAGGGCTGTCACATCATCTTCCACTATGGGAGTTGAAATAATCGCCAAGGAGACCATGTTTTGAGGTTGGACCTGGTCCTTGGATCTTAGTGCATGATTTGGTTTGTCCTTGGACCATATTTTGGGACTGGGCCTTGTGGGCTTGATGGGCTTTAATGCGGATAGATCTCCTTAAGGGCTTGTGAGTACTAGATGGATGCACTTGGGCTGCATCATATTCAATAGAAAGGGTAAAAAAGGGTTTTCAAAATAATTTGAAAACGACTTGTCATTATTAAAAGTTGCACGTTTTTCAAATAAACATCTGAAATGACTAGTTTTACAGTCATGAGAATTTTTGAAAATTCACCATGTTCGTACTTTTTCAAAGCAAGTAATCTTTGCCTCTGAGCTACATACACTTGTTTTTTGATAAAATCTGAAGTTCATACACAATCTTGGACTTTTAGTTCTCTTGCTAATCTATTTTTCCTATGACTTCCACTTCCATACAAAAAGTTCAGAGCCCCCCCTCCCTCTTCTTTTCCTCATTTATTTGGAATTTGGTTACTGACGTCTCTCTGTCTTGATGAAAGCTGGACAGGTTTTGAGTTTTTTTGGCAGTATACTGTTATATTTTATGCCCTTTCTCTCTTTTTTTTTTCCCGGGTTGCAAAAATGGTCCTTTATGATTGCAAATATATAATTTTCTGGCCTTGAATGTTTTCTTACAAAGAGGGTGGGCCTCGGTGCAATGGTAAGGTTGTGGTTCGAGTCTGGAAACAGCCTCAGGGGTAAGGCCGTGTACATTATGACCTGCCCTAGACCCCGCAATGGCGGGAGTCTCGTGCACTGGGTTCGTCCTTTTGAATGTTTTCTTACAAACTTGTCAATGATCCACAGAAACGGCGAGAGGAGATGGAGAGGCTTGAAAAGGAGAAACAGGCAGAGATTAGGAGCTACAAGGGCCTGATGGTCCAAGAGAAGATGACCTCTAACAAACAGATTGCGTCAGCAAGCAAGTCACTGCAAGAACTAGAAGACGATTTCATGTAATTCCAGAAAAATAGAAGCAAATCCTTCATATGTAAGAAGCCTTGACTTGGCAAACTTGATTGCTTAGTTCCACAGAGGGAGGGAATCTGCCCGAAAAGTGAAATCTGTAAGTTCCTGGCACAGATTTGTTTCACTCATGAATGAGTCTATGTTCACCACCCTCTAATTGGATGCCAATGGGAATATAGACTTGTCAACCAAAAAATGAGTTTACATATTTTGTTGTCAGGTTGATTTATGTATTTCTTAAGATTTGAATAATGGGAATGATTGATGAACATGACAAAAGTTTTGTTCTATTGATTTTAAGCAAATGCCTGATTGATACTTGGTTCTGCAAGCCATTTCTCTGCAAGATACCATTAATACACATCACCTTTTATTTTTCCTTTTCCTGGGTTCTTTGTTTTCAATGTGATGGTTAATCATGGTTTATGGTGTCATATGCAAAACTTGGAATATGGTTGTATATTTTTGGTTTATCTATCCTTGTTTGGTTGCTTTATTGTTTGCTTTTATGTCAAAAATTTAAATTGTCTAGAACAACTTCTAAATCAGATGTCATCTAATGGTGTACTTGGAATGGGCTACTAGTTCCATATACATAAAATTCTAATTCTGGATTGAGGGCTAAGACTTAGAATCAGCCTAGGGAATCATGTCTGGCTAAATTTAGGTGGTTCTGTTTCAGAATCACAACCCAGGATGCTTATAATTCATGATTCAGTTCCAGGCAAATTCTGGATTCTGGAAATGACTAAGAAATTGCAAAAATCAGTTTTGCAATTTTAGATTTTGGATCATAATTGTGATTTCCAGAATTTAGAATATCCCAGAAAATTTACAATTGGAATCCTATCTAACGGAGCATCGAACGTTTTCCGCTACAGATTATTTATGTTGGAGATAACCTTTGACATATTAGTACAAGAATTGTTTGATTTTCTTTAGCGATGGTAGTAAAGAATAGATCCAGGATGCTACATTCAAATAATGTTAAGGTCATAGATTCACTGCTCTCTAATATTCCCTAATTTTACAAGGTATATACTGCTTTTGAATTTGAAATGCACTTTTTATCAGGCAAACCACCTCCAATTTATTTCCAAATCTCCTTGGAAATCTGTTTCAGTTTCTTCCCTCTTTCTTCGCTGGTAACTATCTTCTAGACATCCACCCGACCTCCATTCTTCTCCACCTGCATCTTGGACGCCGAGCATTTGGTAAGACGCTTTGGTGGAGTGTTTCCGTAATGCGTTTTTGGTAGTATAGGTTTATTTTTTGTAGAGATATAGAAACATTTTAGAAATTCTTTTTAGTGGGCTGATGTTCTCTATGCCAGAGCGCAGCTCAAGGGGGCAGGGTGGTCATTTTGTCCACCCCAATGTGTCTGGGCGCAACGGCACAGAGAACATTTGGCCTTCTTTTTAACAGTCCCAGAGCAAATTGATCATACAATGGTCCTCGTTCCTCTCCAAGTGAGGAAACACTTGTACGTCTATTTCTCTCGGGTGGAATCTCTCTGACGTTGGCTATCCAACATGATCTTTCTTTGTAAAAAACTTGCTGAAGAGTGAAAACACTCCTTTTGCCCGTTTTACCTCTCGTGACCACAATTTTTTGTTTTTGTTGTTGAGGGAGGGGGGGGGGGGGGAGGCTGAATCCCCAAATTTTGTTTTATCTTTAGAAGGAATGTCTAAATGACACCTCTATGCAGTGTCTTATTCTCAAAATTCCTTTAAATTAGAGGTATAAAAGGGTTTTTAAACATAACTTTAAGGGAAATAGAACGCCGATTGAGCATAGCATTCTTTTTCCTTAATTTTAAAATGAACACATCATTATATTATGGACTGAGTTTCCCTCCTCCCACAATGAATGGGGGATATCATTCTGTGATCTCATTCATCAAGGGGCAGGAATGGATATCGGAAGGGTATTTTGAAACATACTAAACCTTAGAAAGAGTTTGTGAATCCTAGGATGGTGGGTGAACGGTCCTCTATGGGTGGAGGAAACTTTGTCCTTATGTTATCGAAAGCATATTTCTTGAGTACATGACAAAGGAATGTTTGCCATAAATAATCTGATAACCAACACTACTCAATAAAGCCAGCTATTCCTCCATTCATTATTACAATAATGAGGATTAATAATAGACCTGCAATTTTTAAATTCGGCAGCTCTATTGCAGGAGCATTCTCGATAGTATGTAACCAATTTAACACCTTAAATATAACACAAATCTTACCAAGCTCACACTAAATGACAAGCAAAATCAAATGACTAAATTCTAATCTTGTGTGGATTCCATAATGCATTCTAGACCCAAAATCTATTCCGAGAATGCATACCAAACACAGCCTAAATGTATCATCTAGATTATCACAAGAAATGTAGACTGCCAACAAGCCGACAGGGTATTCTCATCCAAGAGGTTATCACACAACAAGCCTTGAATCCATAAGCAGGTACTGGTTCTAGGCTAAACTACTCAAAACACCTAGGGTTTACTGTTAGCATCTTCCAGCAATAAATTAGCAATCTTGAAATACTGAGATAAATGTGAAGAAAATATTATTCTAATTCTTCAGCCTAATCCAAAAATATCTCCAATCCCTGAACCTTTAGTTGGCCATAGGCCATAGTACACAATTTTCAATAGAAGCCTACCATAAATTAAATAAGGTTAACGGATAAAAAAATTAAAATAAATGCATGCCAAGACCGTTCAACCATTCGTAATAGCGGCTACTTCATCTTCCTCAATGCGCAAAATCGGAGTCCTCTCTGCAACAAGATAAATACCCAACATAGATAGATTTGTTAATTTAGGGGAACAAAATTAATACAAAAGTATAAAACAATTTTCTCAGCTCGACACCTTTCTACCCTGCAAATAGTGGTAATGTGGCTATAGTGTAGTTTTGACAGATGCTAATAACATGAAGGGCAAGAGATCGCTGTCTGGTCATGTAGTGCCTACACCAGTGCGGGGTCAATGAGAGCGCAAGTAAGGGCATCAACATGCAATTTTTGATTTCATGGGGAGGGGGAAGGAGGGTGGTGCTTTTGCGCGCTCCTGTGTCTGGGCGTAGGAGCCACACATACAGGTAGCGTTCTTCTTCCCTAACATAATTATAGACACGTAGACCAAATATGAACTTACAGATTTTGTTGAACGCCACGATATCGCAGCTCTGAATGTGTTCATTCGCTGGTTCAGTAGTAAGTTGCTCTTCAATAAGAGTATCAACAGACACTAAATCATCCACAATGGTCATCATGATCTGCAACTTCTTTATACCATATCCAACTGGTACAAGCTTAGCTGCAATTGATGACACAGAAGTTAACAAGTTTTCAAAAATATATCTTCCACGCATTCATTAACACAGTTTGCAGAGCAAAACAGATCATAGGAATGACAATAATCTGGATTCTATAACAGTAGTAAAATAACATACATGCACCCCAGTGCAAGCCTTCCATCTGAATACTTCTGACTGCTTCTTCAAGCTTTTTCATGTCGGTTTCATCATCCCAGGGCTTTATATCCAACAAAACAGAGGACTTCCCAGCTGGTGGCAGAAACATAAGAAAATAAAGTTCAGTTTTACATACAAAACATCTATTACAGCGAAATCAGAACCCACAGATTTGTGTCTTGGACAATATTCATTTTAGAAATACATAATTGATTTCCAACAAGTATCTTACAAAAAAATGGGAGAACAAACAGAGAATGTAATATTTTAGTTTTATTAAAGCAAACCAAACTTCCGGGGGGGGGGGGTGACACAAAATCAACGAAGTAAAAGGAGAAAACATAATAGACTACCTAATGTATAGAAAGTAATGAGTAATGACTTACACTCTTTCTTCTTCCCAGATGCCTTGACAGCTGCAGCACGTTCTTCAGCAGCTTTCTTTTCCTCCTCTGTCTCTTCTCCAAAGAGATCCACGTCATCATCATCATCATCATTCTCAGCTGCTGGAGCCTGAAAACAAAGTTTCATTATATGCAAGAGCATTCTAGAACTGTTTTTGCAACTTAAGAAAAGTAACAAAGTTACTGAGAGAGCGAGAGAGCGAGAGAGCGAGAGAGAGAGAGAGACAGGAACTTATTACAACCTAGGTTTCAAATTGGAAACAGTTCTACGGAGCGAAGAAGCAAAAAAGAATTCACCCCTCTAGTATCCATATCTTTTTTTTTTTTGGTGGAAATTATCCATATCCAGTTGCTTGAATATAATGATGACTCTTAATAAACTACAATCTATTATATATAACCCCCCCCCCCATTGGAAGAGTGGTGGATGGCTTTCATATTATTACATTAAACAGCATAGTACTTGCGAGTTGCAACCATGGGTCTGAAGTTCTAACCACAAACTTTTCACGACATTGACTTTAGCAAAGTCTATACCCCATAGCGAGCCCTTAATCCTTTGTGCGTGTGCATGATCACATTTAGCCATCTCCACATCTCTTAAGTTTAGGATGGTATCATGTACAACCTCAATTCTACAGATAATTTTTAGGGGTAGGGGGTGGTGGGAAGGGAAACTTTAGCTCACCTTTGTGTCAGCCACTGGAGGAGTTGCTATAGCCTCCGCTGGAGTAGACCCCTCTATGGTTACACCCTGACCTTCTTCAACACCACTGCATTCAGAGCAATACTAAAGAATATGATATATGAAAGAGATTAGACCAAACGAATATAAAGTAATTAGAACTCACGAAAGCCTTAGAAGAGCATCGATGTGGCTGAACCACCGACACACATTCACATAATTAGATGAAGGAGCTTCAGAAAGAGCTACATGGACATTAATATCATCCTTTGAAGCTTGGTATCTGGAATTAGGAACAGAGAAAATATTATGATATTTGAAGCTAACATTGCACAATCCAACAGATAAAAGAATACCTATGAATAGCCATGAAAACTTACCCAGTGATGTAACTCCTCGTCAGTAGATACTCATCAAGCTTCTTTAGGCCAGTCTCCGTATTGAGGTTGCAGAAAGCCACTGCCATTTCCAAATGTTTCCCTATAAGACAAAATAAGAGAAGAACAGAGTCAGCTCCTTGGATGTATGGGACCAATACATCCATCCGATCAATGATACTCTATGCCTTAAATGATAATAGATGTTCTCAATTGCAGCACCAAATTGGGAGAAGGGGGGGGGGGAGAAAAAGCAACCCACAAGATCAGAATTTTCCACATTGGCACAGAGAAACAATCATACAAGTACTCTGATTACAAATCAGATCTTTGTGCACGGAAATAAATTTATCAAAAAATACAATAAGCATCGATTTAAAATAACTTTCGAAATCTTCCATAAATAAAAGTTAACGATCTCAGAAACAAGCATAGATGTACTTAATTTAAAAACAAAGACTTCTTTTAAGCTTTCTTCAAATTATGAACTTCCCAGATTAAAAAAAATAATAAAATTGGGAACTTCCCCAGAACAAACACGAGTTCGAACTACAACACATTGAGTAAAGACTTCCATGGCACAAACATATACGAACAAAGGATAGTGATCCCCCCCCCCTGGACTTTAGATCTATGTACAACCGCAAGCAAAAAATTAAAGTGAAACGAAAGTCTTTCTCAACAAAAACAAATAGTAAACCAAAAAATTCTGTGTCTTCGAACAAATCTTTCACCCAAAATCGAAAATTTGATTGATGTTGTTGGTGAACAAAAACAAGAACAATATAAAAACAATCAAAATACACATCTAACCTTGTTTTGAGAAGAAAAAATCTGAATCTGATTCTGAAAAAGTGACGAAGTTGAACACGGAGCCTGGTTCGTGCTTTAACTCTTCGAGCTTTAGAGTGCTTGAACCCTAGTATGGCAATACACTGACTACTTATAGGTTTATGGTATAGCCGCCGTATAAGGCCGTATATCCGAGTCGTCAATGACTCGCATCTCTACAACGGACCGACCCGTTTCAACCCGTATTTTGAACCGTGCACTAGAACTTGAGGTTCATGTCTCCCAACTTACTAGTGAAAGGGTTCATGGATATATATGGAAAGATAAAAATGATTGAATAACAACCTGAATTTTTACATGGTCAAAATTATCACATCATCACCCTGTTTTATTCCAATATAAGACTTATGAACAAAGGGATGGGCCCACTGAGCTTGTTGGATCCATGTTACATCTCTCGGGGAAAAGGTTCTCTGAGCTTGAGGCATACATTGCGCCTCCTCACATTAATTATTTTGATGAGAAAAAAATAACGTGAGAGGATGTAGTGTACTCTGCTTACCCAGAGAACTTGTCTCCCTATTTCTTATTACAATTCTTTTCGGTAAACATAAATAATACACGAAAAAAGGTTATCTCCAGATAGTGTGCACGAGACACTTTTGCATGTCGATTCACAAAACACTATACCCCTCTCCAACACTCTCTCCTAAACCCCCTTAGAAAAATCGAAAGTGGGAACCCTCTTTTGCTTGAATTTGCTCGAATTAATACACAGTCACCGGAGAAAACCCTCTCCCATGATACAATGCACACATTGGTTTAGACTTAAAATGGTCTTAATATTGTAAGAGTGCGTTTGGTAACGGTCAGAAGAGTGTTCGAGCAGTTCTTTTGTTCAAAAAGAACGAAAAAATATGAAAAAGTGTTTGGCTTATCGGTTCGCTTTTTTATTCTTTAAAGACCGAACCGGGCATTTTGAAGTAAAGAACGTTCTTCTGACCGTCTTGGAGACGGTGCGCAAAGAACAAAGAACAAATCGAGAAGGCTATCGAGCAAAACCCGTGACTTCACAATCGAAAGAAGCGAAGCTGCGAGAAGAGGAGGGGAAGGAAGAGAAGGGAAACGCTCGAACCACCGCGGGTACAATGGTTTCTCTCTCTCGCTCTCTCCTTCACGCTCTCTCTTCCTTTCTCGTGTATCTTCCTCTCTCATCCTCTCTTTCTCTCTCTGTCTCGCTCGCTCTCTCCCTGTCTCACTCTCTATCTCGCTATCTCTGTCTCTCTTTGCTCGTTCTTTCCCTCACGCTCTCTCTGTCTCTCTCTCTCTCTGTCAATCGTTGTTAGATTGTGATTTTGACGATCTGAATTTTTCCTCCCATTTGTGTCTCGGGAATCTCGGGTTTTGGATCTACAATGTAAAATTAGAAGTAATCGAAAAGGTATGATTTTGGATCTGTTGAAATATTTGATTTTTAGGTCTGGATGGATGTTAGGGATTTTGGGGATTTTGGGGATCTTGGTTTGTGAAGGTAGTAGATCCGTAGTTCTCGATCTGTCTTCGTAATGGCTGTTTTATTCGGTTTTTTTTCTTTTCTGGATGAACTCTCTCTATCTTCGTAATGGATTGTTTACTCCATTTTGCCCTTGGTGTGAATTGACCGAAACTTTTGGGATAGATGTGTTTTATCAATTTAAACTCGAATCTAGCTTTTGGTGCGAAGACGATATCGTTTGATCATTATTTTAGGTAAAAATCTGTTTGCAAATCCCTGCTTCAAATGCAATTTTGATTGTGTTTCTATTCAAATTTGTGTGTCGATCTTGGCAACATATGACTCGAAAATCTGCTATTAGACACCCATCTCATATAATCGATCAGAATTTGGATCCGCTGATATTCTCAACAACTGTTCTATGCATTAAGAGAAGGAACCGACCGGATTATCGGTCTATCCGATTCTGGATTTTTCTCGTGACTTTTCCCTCAATTCTAGAAATTTTCTCTGTTTTATGTCCTGTTCGTGGGTACTGATTTGCATATATCTGAACCACCTTCTATCATGTTGTTTTCTCCAAGTTATAGATAAAAGAGTGAGGGTCTAGCCCTCCATGACTTTGGGTTTATCAAAATCCAAAGTCCAAACCCTAGATTTCAACCATGAGGTCCAAACTCCAAAGTCCAAACCCTCTTAATCTCTTATCTTACCTCCACACTTCTGTGTCACAACTTTGAGCTCTGTCTCTGTCTTCAACTCACAGACCCAAATCCACCAAATCTCAGTCCTCTCTTCTTTCTCTTTTACAGAGTCTCTGGTTTGCATATCTGTGACTTGTTTTTAAGCTCTTAAACACATATTTCCAATTTCTTTCCCCTCTTTAATTGCATTTAATATATCTTTTTCCCCCTTGGGTAATTGGGATAGATTTGTCTTTAACAACTCATGACAGGAGAAACGGTTCCCTGCTGCATAGCAGTATCAAAGCTCAGCAATTCGGAGTTTATTCTTGAAAAACAAGCACATGGGTTCTTCTATGCAGTCCCTTTTATGGGCCTTACAGGGACTGAATTCTCATTGCTTTCCTTGTACGATTTGTGGGTCTTCTCTATTTTTTTGTTCTTACTTGAAGATTACCCATCGCTTACTTCAGTAATTTGTTCTATAATTTTTAGTACTTTTGTTCTTGGCCAAAAGGGCCAAATCTGTGTGGTTAATACCTATATGTAGCCTTGAAAATAACATGTTTGTATGGAATTACCGTTCTGAACAGCGTTCTTGAGACGTTACCAAATGGTTATTTTTGTCTCGAACGCCGTCGACGAAGAACGCAAAGAACGTTCTTAGTAGGCGTTCTTTGTGACGACAAAGCGCCTAAGTGTAACTGGCACAACCCAAAGAAGAAAAGAACTATCATGTTTGTGGGGGTGACAAGAAGGAAGTGAACTACGAGATGATGTCGTTGCACCCCTCCCAGTAACATGATTTGTGGTTGCACACATTTTCTTTTATATTTCTTCTCGAGCTCGGCATTGTTGAATTTAATATCTTCCACGTGTTGAGTTCATAGCAGGAATGGAAGAGGATTTTTTTTCCTCGAAACATAGACTAAAAAATCAAAATTATTCCACCAAAAAAAAACCCCTTAAAATCACCATATATGGACGAAATCAGGTCACGATTCTATATTGTTCAGCCGATCCAATCCTGATTCCTTGAGCCATGGGTGGACCAGGTGGAGTACAAGTGGTATGGATTATACAACCATGTCGAAAGTGGGCCAGGGGCCAGTACCATTGTTAAGCCCTAATTACTATAGTGGCAAAACAGTCATTTTATTTGTTTGGTGCAAGCAACACCGTCACTTGACTCACTTCAGGCGTGCAATCACGTATCCACGTGCAGAGATTACCACCCCACGTTCTGGGTGTCTACGTAAGCATGAACCGGTTAATTAGTTATTTGAAACATTATTCGTGAAGTTGCGTAACCCACCTCTGCACGTGTTGTAACTGTTATAAACCGATTGTGATAGTTTGAAATCCACCTTCCCACTTCGGGTACGTGCCGAAGATATGAACTCGATAGTGATTGGCTAGATCATGACCCCATCGTATTCCCGTAGATCCAAACTGTAAGCCACTATTTTAGAATCTTTGAAAATTGATAAACTGGGACTGAGACTGTACACAAGCATCATACGCGCTAGACTATCGATATATATATTTCGGCTCGAAAACGAATTTAAAGCTCCCACCGTCTCAGAGTGGAAACCTTCGAAAAAACTGCTAAAACCCTAAAACGCTTACAACTGCGTTGGAGTCTCTGTACTGTTACTATTTCGATCCCTTAGAAGTCCTACAACAATGGCTACCGTTTCATTGGATGAAGAAACAACAAAGAAAGTCCTTCGTCAGGTGAAAGTTTGATTTTTTTTTTTGTCCCGTTAATGCTCTGAGCTTCTTTTCCTAACTTGTCTGAGTTGTTGATTCGGTTTCAAAATCGGTTCCCTCCTTTCGCAGGTGGAGTTTTACTTCAGCGATAGCAATCTTCCGAGAGATGGTTTCTTGAAGAAATCGATCAATGAGAGCGAAGATGGAAGTATCCTTCAGTGAAAGTGATTCTTTTTTCCCCTGTTCTAAGTTCTGTAATTGTGTTTATCACGGTTATTTTTCTTCTTTTAGTCGATATTTTTCTTAACTGTACCTCCAGTGGTTAGCTTGGCGTTGATATGCTCGTTCTCTCGGATGAAATCTCATCTCGGCCTAGGGGATGCGAAGCCGGAAGATGTGTCCGAGGATGTAGTGAAGTCTGTGGCTGAAGTCCTCAGGAAATCTACTTTTCTTAAAATTTCTGAAGATGGTGAGTTTGTAATTTTTTTGTGATATTAAAATGGCGATAATTGATAGCAATATAAAACGAAGGAAAAAGGATAAGTGAACATGCGTGACAGTTTAGTAGCTGCAGGAGGGGGGGGGGAGAAGAAATCTTTTATGGTAGAAACTATTTTCTTCGGGTGTAGCCAGACTTTCTTAGTTATTCGTTCGAATTTAATTGTTTCGTAGTTTGTGAAACATAATTTCATGCGGGTTCCATTACGATCCAGACAGAGAAAAAAGAGAAGGAAAACTAGAACTTCTAATATTTCGCTTCTTTTCTCATTTACTACAATTCTGAGCCTCTGAATATGGTAGCTTGGCATGTCTATTGTCTATATGGACGAGGGTTTTTATCTTTGGGATTTAAGCAGGAAAGAGGGGGAGGGGAAATTAATCCTATCCTTTGCAGTATATTTGGTGCATTCATTATCAGAATTTGCCTAAAAGAAGTTAGGTTGGTTGTATAATTGATTTACTTACTCCCCACCCCCACCCCCACCCCAACCCTTTTTATTTTTTCTATTGATGATAACACAGCAACAGAAAATCTATAGACAAGCAAATTGCCAGCCTTTATTTGTTCCCACATCCTATATCATCTCTGTTTTGGTTCCCCCTTCCCACCTTATTTATGTGTATTTTTTATTATTTTGCTTTGTTTAATAGGTAAGCAGGTTGGAAGGGCTACTGAACTTGGGAAGCCAGAAGAGGTTATGGAGCAAATAGATATAAGAACAATTGCTGCTGGACCTCTTGAGTATAATGTGAAGCTTGAAGATGTGGAATCCTTCTTTAGTCAATATGGAAAGGTACTGGCATCTGCTTTTAAATCAGGAAATGTTGTCAATTTGATTTTGTTGGCTTTATTTGCTAAACCCTTCTTTATGTGCTAGTGGTCTTTCATCTTCTTGGATCCACATTGCCACCTTTTGTTAGGTTCTGCTGGTCAGTGCTTCACTATATGTTTCAGTTGCATGATCTACTTCCGAAGCCAGATTCTTGAGCTTCTTATCTGGGTTTCTCTAGAGTCGGTCTGTAAAACCATGTTTACCCCTTGCCTATAGGAGTTAATGTAAACCAACCGTTATATGAGGTGTTAATCTATCAAAGTGAAATGTCCTTATGTGGTGCAACACAGTCCTAACCTCAGAATATCTGTTGGAAACAAAAAACAGTCCTTTTTGGTCTGAAGTTACTTTTTGCAATAGATTCATGAATGAGGCAATCGTTATGTCTTTCCATTTCCCATTGAAATATGTAAATATTATACTTGCATGAACTTGTGAAATTCTGCTACAAGTTCATCAATTGTTGCCGAGCCACTTTTTTTTTCATCGTGTGATCTGCTACAAGTTCTTCAATTGTTGCCGAGTTTTGAAGACCAAACCAGCATTAAACTGTGTTCAAGAAGATCCTGCATGGGGCTACTGAGCTAGGTCCTTTGTGATCCAGCCTTACATTATGGCTTTTTGCCCTAGCCTGCTGGAATTTTCTCCACTCTGTCTGTGTCTCAAAATTATCAGGCCTGTAATCACTGTAAGAGTCATCAGAAGGCCTTTTGTATTTTGGCCTTCTTATGTCTTCCTTCTTTCAAGAACTTAGCCATGACCTGTTGTACCTTGTAAGGAACCTTGGTGTATTTCGGTCTTTTCTGAATCTTTTGTAATTTTTAAAATCTATAAATTAGAATAATTAATTTTCAGACAGAAAAAGACTCCGTGAGGCTGCAGATTGGCCAACAGTGTCCAACATATATAAAATTGATCTCCAAAAACTAAATATTAACCCTATTTTTGTTTTCACAATTTTGTTGCAAGAAAATCAAAATTTTCCCCCAAAAAAGTAAAAAAAAATTTTAAAAACTGAAAATGAATCCTGGTTCTGTGAAGTCATAGATCGGGCTACAGTGTGTAACATATAAAAAATTGATTCCAGACCTTGCAGTAGTGGCAGCCTTGTGCACCGGGTGGCCCTTTTTTTTGTTGATATTCCTCCAACTTTGGATCTTGCATAAATCTTCCAACAACGTAGCAAAAAAAAAAAAGGAGTTTTCAACCTTCTCTATGGAAAGCAGGAGAAACCAGGCGGAAAATTCATGAAATTGGTCAAAATTTTGACCCATTTTGTGCAAAACCTTGCATTTATGTCTAAGATTTGTGACAGTTTTGGCTGAATTTTGGCGAAATATGGTAAAATTTGTGTTCGCATGCTATTTCCTTTTGATACCTGTCAAAACTGAAACTTTTTGTCGAATTCATGAAACCTCGAACCATGCTTTTGGTTGTTTTGTTAAAGCAAGCAGGATATATGGTTTCTGACCAGACTCGCTTCAACATTCATCCCCCCCTCTTAGTTTCTTATAGTCACCCTGCAACTAATTCAGTTACTCGTTTAACTGCTTGGTAATATAATTTTTTTCCATCAGTCTGTTTGAAATCTAATCTCTCACATTTTCTTATTGCAGGTAAATAGTGTTAGGCTTCCTCGTAATGTTGCTGACAAGAGGTACTTTTGTGGTGAAGCTCTGATTGAGTTCTCTACAGAGGAAGATGCTGAAAATGTTTTAAAAAAAGAATTGGTTTATGCAGGAGCAGAGTTAGAACTAAAACCAAAGTAAGCTTGCTTCTGATTGTTAATCCTGTTAATTGTTCATGCGTATCTTAGTTCTTAGCCTTACATGATCAAAAGATTAGTTTTTTATTTCAACTGTGTACATGCACAAAATTGCTGCTGCAGCTGCAGCTCTCTCTCTGTCTTTTTGTGTGTGTGTGTGTGTCCTCCCCCCGGGGGAGATATAGTTTTAATGTTAAACCATTGTTGTTGCCATCTGCATTTTGAAAAAAATACATTTTCAGATGTGAGGAGTGGCGGGTAGTCAGTGATGATGGTCTTCATATTATAGAACTTGGAATCTTAACTTGTAATATACTCGATACTAGTGGAGGATTCTCCATTTAATGCCCATGAAAATGGTTTTGCTTCATATTTTTTTTGGATGAATAAAAAATTCATTACCAAAGGAAAGAAAAGGGGGGGGGGGCGTTAGACAACAAACGATCCGTATTCTGTAAGCGAATACAAGACCCTACCTCTAGAAATAAGAAAGCAAGGGCCTGAAAGAAGGAAGGGGACGAACCCCAATTCCCCTTTACAAATTTTGTTTTTTTTGGATGAATAGTATTGCTTGATATTATTCAATAGGAAGAAGTTACTGTTAAATTGAGGCTGCAAATGGGAAGTCATCGTTCTCTAGTTAGGCTCTTTATAGTTGTCACCACACAGGTAGGTATCATGGAAAGCTATACTTCTTTGATTAGCACTTACAGAAACTCTGTAGATTTTCACCTATTCTCTAACAATGATTTTATGCAGTACGCCCACTGATTACCTGGTGGGGCCAGTGAGCCTTTTGATTAGCATTTTGTAGTATTGAGTTAGTGGTCATTCACACCATTCCATAAGAAAAGATGTCCTTGGGTCTAGTCTCATATAAAATATGAATAATCAATTTAATAATAATAATAGCAATATACAATAGAATAGTGATAATTTTATACATACGAAATCCAAGACATAAATATTAATGGTAATGCTCAGGAAGAAGAAGAGGGGGACTTCGTTTTATTTATTTTTGCTGTTTTAAGAACAAAGTCAATCTCATTTGTCGGATTATTATACAAATCAATTTTATAATTTTTGTTAGGGATTCCGACCTCATCTACCTCATGAATTATGAAATTCCTTCCTTCCTTGTGAAGGGACGACATAGATTATGACAACAGAGCTGGGGCAAGGAAGGCCAGATGGAATGGGATATCACCACTCATTGAAGTATGAAAAGGGGATTCTTTATAAAGTGCTCCAGTATCACTTTGTTCTGGGCATTTCCCTCTGATGTGTTTCCTTTAATCTAAGAACAATTAAAAGGGCTGAAAGTAGGCAGTTGATGGATTCATCTGAGTTATGTAAGGTCCCATCCTAATGGTGAGATTTTTGTTGTATTTTGGCAGGTGATATGATTAAAACATGAATAGCAATTATACTAAGAATATTATGGATGTACTTGAGAGATTTTGATTCCTTTGCTCTTGGCATATATAGTAAATGATTACACTATGTTATAGACCTGTAATATTGGTGAGTTCCCTTCTCTGTCAATTAACAGTTACATGTGTGATTTAGGAAGGATTTTGATGCTGAAAGGGCAAAAATGCTTGAAGAATTTGAGAATTCTCATTCGTCCACTGGTTCAAACAGTAGGAACAGTTCAGGTTTGAATTCAAAGTAAGTCCTTGCTATGCTGAGGTTGTGTGAATTTCCTAATGCTTTTTAACCGTAATTATCCTTTTTTCCCCCCTTCATTTTAATATTTAATTTTGTATGTCTTGGGCATGCTATCCCTATGCTTACAGCTATCCCAAAGGCTTAATTGTAGCATTTAAATTGAAGCGTTTGCCGACCGAAGAATCTGCAGAAAAAAATGGTATTCATGAGACAACAGATAATAACGAAGATACATGCAAGTCAAGCAAGGAATCAGATTCAGCAGAAAAATTTCCTAAAGAAAGTGAGAAAGAGGTCTCAGAAAATGTTGAAGATATTGAAAAAGAACCAATCAATAATACCGAGCAGGATATCGGAGAAAAAGTTGGTGAGGAAACTACTGAAGAGCGTGAAGAAAACGAGACTGAAGAAGCTGTCCATGAGAATGAAGAAGGATCTCCTGAAGACACTCGTAAAAAAGGCGAAGATAAGGCAACAGTTGGAGGAAAATATAATGCTGCTATGTGCAAGGAAAATAAGGACATCGTAATGCGTGAGGATTTAAAGGATGTATTTCAGAGATTTGGCACGGTTAAGGTAATATACAGAGAAATTCCTGACAATTCTAATTATTCCTTCAGTCTTTATTTTTGTGTTTTTGACTCCCATTAGCTTTGTGACATAATCAAACAAAACTTTCATTTTGGTGATGCTCAATCAAATTTTCTGTTTCTTCCCCCCCCCCCTCCCATCCACTAGCTTTTTTTGTTGAATGTTATATGTGTTCCTTATTGTTCTAGTTAATGTCTTCTAGGAAACGGTGGTGCTTTTTCTTTAGCAACGGCTTTTCAACCCCACAGACTTGGTATATTTTTAAAGAATGCCCCTGAGTTGCCTTTTTTCAGCACCTATACTATATAGATGTCATTATCTGTTCACTGCTTTTGTTGTTTTTTTTTATTTTTATGTTTTTCTTTATTTTTCTATAAGAATAGATGACATAGAAGATAATTATACTGATAGATGACAGAGAATAAATAAATATAAAAAAAGCAAGGGCGAAGAAATATGAAGATCTTTATAACAATCTGAGTACAAAGGAAGGGGAAAAAGTTATCTTTAAGATTAGCTAAAATGAGGGAAAGGAAGAGTAGAGATCTCGACAATGTTAGATGTATTGAATGTGAAGATGGTAAAGTACCAAGTGATGAGGACATTATGGAGAAATGGAAAGATTATTTCTGCAGCCTACTAAATGAAATTATTTCGAGTAATAGTGTCCCAGAAGACTGCATTATCCATCAAGACACCACATGTTGTAGATATATGAAAAATTAGGGCGTCTGAAGTAAGAGAAGGTTTAAGGAGGATGAAAGTTGGCAAGGCACTAGGCCTAGATGAGGTCCCAATAGAATATTGTGGTAGAGCTAAGGAATCTGTGGTTTATCTTGGCTAACCAAGCTATTTAGTAGTATTATGAGCATACCGAAAATGCCAGACTATGATGTATGGTGCAGAATGTTGGGCATTAAGAAGCATCATACAGATAAACTCAAGTGTAGTGGAGATGAGGATGTTGACATGGATGAATGGCAAAACTAGGAAGTATAAGTAAGGAATTATCATATTAGAGCTGATTTTTTAGTAGCTCTGATACATGATAAGCTACGAGAAAGTCGTTTATCAAATTATGAATCTCTTTGAGGCTTCTTCACAGCTTGGGATTGGTTAGTCCTTGCAAGACTCAATACACATATTAGAAATCCCATGAACCATCAGACAACTGTTTTCATCACCAGAACAAGAGGCATGAACCCATATGGTTCAACACCTGGGCTACTAGTACTATCCATCTGATTGATCTACTACTGCCTTGGGAGATTTGTAGGTTGTTATGCCTACTAGCTTTGTTGTATTATGTAAACTGTACTATTCTGTTTTATTATTTTCTGCAATAAGATTTCTAGTTACTCATATATTGAAAAAAGGAGAAATGGGTACTATATGAAGTGGAAACTGAAATTTTCATGTTCACTAGAATCATGGAAAATCTTCTTACCTTCCATTTTGCAGCCCCTTTGCTTTGTAATGTCTTTTGAGATCATTTTTTTTCTTCCAGAGGCTCAATTTACTTATGTTCCTAATATGACACTGACAGTGTTATGCCTTTGCTTTTATCCCCCACCTATGGTGAAGTTTGTTGATTACAGAATTGGGGAAGAGTCAGGGTACATTCGATTTGAAGAGCCAGAAGCAGCTCAGAAAGCTCGTGCTGCGGCTGTGCTCGTTGAGCAAGGTGGTCTGGTCGTGAAGAACTTTGTCGCTACCTTGGAACCTGTAACTGGTATACATCAATCTCTTCCCATGTTTTTTTGGAAGTTGTTCGAGCCAAGTTTTTTTCTTTCATACCATGCTTTCCGATACAAGTATCCAAATATGAAAAGGAATATGAAATTGCAGTTGTATATCTTGAAAAGGATTGTTGGTCCTGTTGTGAATTTTGGGAAATAATTTATCAAATAATGGCTTTATAATTGGTATGCTCATGGACTAATTGGATAACTCCAGCTGGATCCTACCTACCCGAGGTTTTCATTTGGCAGGGATGGGCCAGGGCTTTGTTTTGATGTCTCAGGCGTGCTGGCCCTGCCCATATGAATGAATAAGGAGCTTGAGATTCATGTCATTGTGACATGTAACTTCAGCAAACCATGGTGTGCAAATCCTCCATGTTGCTAAAAGGGTCATAGAAAGCGCAGAGAAACATGATCCTTCCCCCCCTCTTCTCAAAATTTACAAAAAAAAAACATGCTATAGATTTTTTTGAACAACTGTGTGGTATTGGGGCGACTTAGCTAACAGAAAGCACATCTGAAACACTTTCCCCTGGTTTCTATTTCCTTGCAAGTGCATATGACTCTAAACTGAAAATTCAATAGGTAACAGCTGAAGTTCGTTCTTTTACACTAAGTATGTTGTTCTTTCTGTTATGCTATCAGGTGATGCTGAAAAGGAATACTGGAGCCTACTCCGTGGTAATAAGGACAGGTTCAGGGATAGTAGAGGGAATCGAGGAAGGTGTGCATCACCCTTTGCTCTATTAATCCATATTGCCTGGAATAGTAGCTAGTTATCAAACTGGTTCACATTTGCACTCTATATTGTTAGAAAAGCATCTTGATGATTCTTGTCTCTACTTTTGTTTGATTTCCTAGTAAAAATTCTCTATGAATTCTTTGCTTCAAGAAAAATGCACAATCTCACATGAGAACCCATGTCTAATGTCCACGTGTTTTGCCTAAAATGTACGGTGAGGTTGGAAGAAATTGAGCAGGTCTCCGTAGTTTATCAATTCTGAAATTCTAAGTTTGAAATTTATGGCTTGCAGGGGAGGTAAACACAATAGAGGTGGGAGGCATTTTGGAGGTAAGCATTCTCGCTCGAAAGAAAATAACGTCGGCCGACCAAATAAAGCTCAGAAAGTAGCTGCTGCTTGAGTGTCTATTCGTCAAAAGATGCCGCAAATTCTCATGAGAATGCATGGGCAGCCTTCTACAAGCTAAATTTTGTTTTTTCCATTACCTAGTGTCAATGAGCGTTATATTCTGCTCCTTATAATGGGCATAATATTCAGTTCATCAGAAAAACAAAACTGCTGTAGTATTATGTTCATTTATTTATTATCACTCATGACTTGAAAACTAATTAATCCAATATGCTCTTGCGTCTGTGTGTGTGTGTGTGTGTGTGTAGACTTTAGAGGTTTCTTTTCAATGTCTAGACTACCTAATAAGTATGGAGAGTTCTAGATTATAGACCTTGCTTAGCCCAATGATCGATGGCCATGGACTAGTGACCTTGGCCTGTGGGCTGACAATGTCTCTCTTTTCTGTTGTTTTATAGGAATCCTGTTTGAGAAAATGTTCAGTTGTTCCAACGCATGTATGCATAAATCATTCTCATGTTAACTGAATTTTAATATTTTACTGCCTCTGGTACCTTCTTGAGTGGTTTTATCAAGGAAAACTTGTCTCATGAATCAGTGGTCCTTTCATGATTCTATTCTCAATGAATACTATGGATAATAGCTGTTTGATCCAGACTCCAGACTCTTCACCATGGGTGAAAAGAAGAGAACCCGGGCCACCTACCCGTGCATATGGAATATGGATAGGTGGTGATCCTGGAGAGAAATTTGAGTGGTTAGTATATATGTCGCAATCCCCAAAGTATCAGATTCAATCACCAAATTACAATCCCCTTGAGAACTTGCCTCCATTAAAGCTGCCCTTATTGCCATAGTTTCAGACGTTGGTTGTGAGACTGCATATAAGATATGTCCATGATCATTCCTAAAGACAACCAAAACCTCCAGTAGAAGAATTGGGTAACATGATTGCATCACAATTCACCTTTATAACACCTGGATTTGGAGGCAACCAGAGCAAAGTGTTGCTTACAGATGCTGGCCTTGTAATCAGACTTGATGCGGAAGAAGGTTACATTCCTGAAAAAAATCCATAGATGACATCCCCAGGACTACAATTCGAACGCTTATCGTTCTACAGTTCCAAATAATCTTCCAAACTTTTGACGGCTCAGGAGTGGAAGAGTTTGAGGTAGAGGAGGAAGCTCGTTCACCCAGGTTCGTTATCCTTAATATTGGATAATAAATGGTATGCACTTTTAACAGCAGTAAACAGCCCATTTTCCAGCCGCAAACCATTTCAACTTCTCATCTCTTCCAAAACAAGCCCAAGTTAATCTTCTAAATTTCAGTAGCCTTATTAAATCATGATTCCCGGTCCAACCTGGGATTCACTCGATCACCATTTCCAATTCGCCAACATAAACCAGATTTTAGAACCTCTAGACAATCTCAATCACACTTTGAAAGAAAATCCACATGAGGGTAGTAGATTGATTTAATTGTGTCAAGTCCAATTTGGAACAACATTCCTTTCATTAGAACTGTGTTATGATCAAGATTCTTCTTTTAAAACAGCATTCAAAAAGAAAAAGAGAAATTATCAGTACTCTTGTCTTGTACCTAAAGTCCTTGGATCATGGTTCTGAATCTTGGATCGGATAGTCCAATATCATCCAGATTGGATCGGTACCGGTGGAGGCCGATCCTGAGATTAGACCGATACAACAAGGTTTGACTGGATCGTTCCTTGGATCGGCCGATTCGATCTGATCCGACCGAATATTTTTTTGTTTTTTCAAAGTTTTTAAGTTTTTTTTTTATATTATCTTGAACGATATTGATCGATCCGATCTCAAGATAAAAATACCCACCTATTTTGGCTGATACATGACCCGATCCATAAAAAAAAATGATTTTGGGGGTTTTTTGATCGATCTTGACCGATTTGTACCGATCCCAATCCAAAAAAGTTTTGGCAATGACCGATGCAGAGTCCGATACCTGGATTTTGAATCTTGCTTTGGACAGACCTTCCAAAAAAAAAAAATAAAATTTATTAGATAGAAAGATTATGAATCTTTTTTTTTTGGAATTGGAGAGCTTTAATAGGGGGATAGGCCCAAGGTGATTTGAACTCATGACCTCTTGTTTGAAGAGTTGGTCTTTTGCCAAGCTGACCCCTTGGGGTAAAGATTATGAGTCTTGCTCATGATAACTTTGCCTGAAGACCATTTGATGGTTTGATCAATATAGATGTAGGGTTATGAAAAGCATTTATTCCAATCAAACGGAAAATGACGTGTTTTAAAGCCATCGGTGGATTGGGTTCGTGGCACTTCAATGTCATCATCCCTTAAAACTTTGTTAGAGAGAAAGATTCTTGAATTATGTCCCAGAAAATATCATTTGGCACAAATATCATGATAAAATGTTTCGTACACGGTTGTGCATCATGTACGGTAAAACAAAAAACATTAAACCTCTTATTTAATCTTTTGAGTTCAACATCGTTAAATTTAACATCTTTCACGTGTTAAATTCTGAGCCTCGAACTGCACTACGTTACAGTTGTAGGGAAATGGAGAGGATCCTTTGCCCACCCCTTTAAGTGTCGAAATGACCAAACCCCCTATTCAATGAATAATTATCACCTTCAATTCGTTGCCCGCTCCAATTTCCTCTAATTCCTCACATAAGAGCGAAAATGACAGCCCTACTCCACCCTTTCGCTCCCATGTGAGGAATTGAAGGTATTAGAGTGGACAGCGAATTGGAGGAGAAAACAATTCCCTATTCAGTGCATCGTAACCAACCCCTCATACGACCATGCATGAAAACTGCCCCATATCATTTGGATAAAATTTAAATCCCATCCCCAACCCCCTAAAAAAAAAATTTTATTAGATACTTACACAAATGACTAATGGTTCATGAATACCTAAAAGCATGACAACTGGGATGACGTGGCAAAACTCAAATCAGTCCATCGATGCCTTGCATTGTCCACATCAGCCCTTTACCCTTTTAAATGTGACTTTTTTTTATTTATTCTTCCTCTCTCTCCATTTCCTTGACTCATTTTATTGTGAACAAAAACAATTCAATCAATTTATTAAACTATTAAATTTTTGCCATGTTGTTTTTGCTTGCTTCACACCTCTTTATCTTCTTGAGCATGGCATATCACTTACATATGAGTCAAGTCAGACGGAGATAGAGAGAGAAAGTGGGTCCCACAGAAAAGGTTGTATTATGTGTACCAGCTGGCCCCAGCCAAAACAAAAGTTCTTGTTTTTTCCTGGTTCATGGGTTCCTTCACATTTGGAAGGGAGAGAGAGAGAGAGAGAGAGAGCCAGAGAGGAGCTTCTCTGTCTACTTAAACCCTCTCGGGTTGTACTCTTTTCCTCATTTCTGGAAGAGGAGGAAATAGAGATAACTCTCCAGAACCCTTTCTGGGTCTTGAAGATAAGCTTAAAAAAAGAAAAGAAAGAGAGCAGAATCCTAAGTGGTTCTCTTTTTCTCAATCTTGAATCTTTTGAGGGAGCTAGAAGAAAGATGTTGGAAGGCAAAGCTATGATAGAGGACTCAGACATGCCAGTGAAGATGCAGATCCAAGCCATGACTTCTGCTTCTCGAGCTCTTGATCTCTATGATGTTGTTGACTGCAAATCCATCGCTGCCCACATAAAAAAGGTAATACATTTAACAAAATGTATAAAAAATTTAGCTTTTTTTTTTTTTTTTTAAATTTTTTCTTTCAATCATGATTTCTCTAATGAATCTGTTTGTCTTTGATTTTAATTAGGAATTCGACAAGATATATGGACCTGGATGGCAATGCGTTGTGGGTTCCAACTTTGGTTGTTTCTTCACTCATTCTGAAGGGACTTTCGTCTACTTTGCATTGGAGACACTCAATTTTCTTATTTTTAAAGCGGTTTCTGTTCCTTCTCCTTCTTCCCCTGGATACTATAAATCTAGCTGAAAAAAATGTCCCGTCACTTTAGTTTCCTTTTTCACTTATTTTAGATGGTATATACCCAGATGGGTTTTTTGGATTCCTTCAAATCTTTTGATTAGAAATTTCCTTATGAGGTTTTGAAGCAAAGCGTTTGTAGGGATCTTTTGTATGTATTTACTGTTATGAAGCCAAGCGTTTGTAGGGATCTTTTGTATGTATTTACTGTTATTATACAATTACTGGTTATAATCTCTCTCTCTCTGCAATCTAATGAATGAACCTGTGGACTAAGGGAAGGAAGCCTGAGAAACATTAGACATTAATGGAGGTTTTGTGAGTCAGAGACGCAAGTAGTAGGAATCATAGCTGCTGACTCCAATTTTGTCTGGTCTCCCAGGTACTTTGCACCACATATGTGCTGGCAAGCCTGGATGGGCTTGCACTTGGATAAGGCTTGATTGAATGGCTTGATTGAATTAGAAATGGAGTTTTGTTAGCATTATTTCATAAAATGGAGTTCAATTCGGCTTTTGTTTCAAAATTTGGAATCATTTGTTTTTTTGATCGAGTTTTCCTTCAGTCATGATGAATGGCAATCCGTTCACCCCAAGGCTTCAGATGCACGTAGAAGGGTATTTTGAGAAACATATTAAAATCCAAAATCCAAAATCCAATAGGGTTTGTGAACCTTCACCGTGTGATCATGTGGTGATGGAAAATTCTTCTTTTTATTTATTTATTTATTTTTAACATGTAAAAAGTTGGCCCAAGCACCCTCAATTACAGCCCAAACCGAATACATACCAGATCATAACCAAATAGTGAACCGAATAAAAATCGAACTGAGTTGGTTTGGTTCTGGTTTGTAAAATAGGCTCTTGTTTGATTTGCGTTTCCATATTTTTTATATTGAATTGAACTGAAAAAATGAGACCGTATCGATTGACACCTTTACTCATGTCCAATTTTAGATTAGTTGTTTTCTTGGGGGCATTGATCTATTTAAACCAATATCAAATATCCATACAAAGTCCAATATGGAATAATTGTCAAGGCGTCGCCTTGATTTTGGACCCTCTCCAACGTCTTGGGTCGTCTAGACACCGTGACAACTATAATATGGATGCTAACCTATCGGTTTTGGCAGGTGTGGGTGTTTTGCTCACTGATCAATTGCCAAATCACACCCAATTAATTGGAGTTGCTGAGTTTCTAAAGACTTCTATTTTGTTCATTGGATTATGATTGATGTGAAATCAAGAAGGAAACTGACATCCACATTGATTATTATTCCCTCCCCAAGGCATGAAATGGCTTCTGGATATTGTTGCATTTTCATGAATGTGGCATGAATAGCCATCTCAAGATCCTGATATGAATCCAATTTACTCAGCCTAAACAAATCCAAAAATTCATAAAGAAAATCTTATTATAAGATCCAAATATGGTGAATTGAATACAGAATGGCTCATGACCTCTGCCATATGATTCATTACCCTCACAAAATTGACAGAATCCATTGCTCACTTTCAATAGAATAAGTTACACCAGTCTTTTATGACAATGTTTAAAGAAAAATCTACAGAATTGAGAGTTCTTCTTAGGAAACACAGGCTGCAAAGCCTGCAATCCCAAATTTGAATCAATCATTTATTCAAACTACCCAATCAGGATCAAACCACGGGGGATAACAGCGGCTTCTTCAGAAAGTGGGCTTCCAAGTTTCCAATCACAAGATCTGCCATATCCTTGCGGGTTTCCAATGTTCCACTTCCCACATGAGGCAAGAGTACCACATTGTCGAGCCCAAACAATTGCTCGGGTGCATGAGGCTCATTTTCGAATACATCGAGCCCAGCCCCACCCAGTCGGCCTTCAACCAGTGCAGATACAAGCTCCGGTTCATCAACGTGAGGACCACGCCCGACGTTAACAATAATGCCATTTGGACCCACAGCTTCAATCACTTCACGGTTGACTATATGGTATGTTTCTTTTGTCAAAGGGCAAACAATCACAAGTACTTGACAGTTCTTTGCCAATTCCAAAACACTAGGATAGTACTTGTAGTTTAAATTTGGTTTCTCTGATCTGGAGCAGTAACTGATCGGGCAGCCAAATGCTTCAGCTCTTTTTGCAATTGCAGAACCAATCCTTCCCATCCCCAAAATGCCAACTGATTTGCCACTGAACTGCAAAAAACACAAGCTAAATGTGAAGAGCATAGCAAGTGAATTCAATTTCAAATTAACATTATGTAGGAAGTTCTGATGAACCAGGGAAAAGAAAAAGATAAAAAAAAAAAGTGATCTGAACTTTTTCCATAAAGAGAACGCAGGGAATACTAGTCATAAGATTCATTATGCCTCTTTTCCCAGTTCTTTTGGTAATATGAAATTGTGAAAGGTTTAAACTAGTTTCATTATGCCTCTTTTCCAAGTTAAACATACTAAATCATTTTGGCTCTCTTATTTTCATTATTTTCACAGCTGGTTCTAGAACAAACCCCATGTCACTTCCCATAAATCTTACTCTTCTGCAACCCAACAACCTAATCCCTGTAGCTTCCACTGCAAATGTCGCATGAGTCACTTGCAAGGACGCCACAAAAGCATGTGTAGAAAACCTCTCATGGCTTTTCTTTGATGTAGTACAATCAAATATATACCTAGTGATTTAAATGCCTATCCACTTTAATTGAAAATCTAACATCCAGCCAATTTCCTTATCCCAAGGTCCTCAAAGGTTGACACAGCACATTACCTTGCAACAATCCTTGTAGAACAATATCTGAGTCACTCTCCAGGAAATCATTCCACAGAAGATCTCTCCATGTCAAAACTTTAACTAATATGTTTTTGGATTCAACAAAGAAGGTAGAAACTTTGATCTAAACTTTGATGGAGAACTGATCAAAAAGTACATAAAAATCTCTTCCTAAACAATTCTAACAGAAGACAACAATACACAAATGAATCTAGCAGGCATACAATCATTAATCACAAGGACCAATAACTATGCAAGGACAGCCCACAATGTAAAATAACACGTAAATGGACTGTACAACCAAAAGGCATAGTGGGCTTTTTTTCCCCCTCTTTTGGAAAGAGAAAGCAAAGTAGACACTTCAATTAAACTCCAAATTTACAAAAAAAAGATGCTAGAACATCCCACAATCAATTTCACACAAACAAGAAGAAGAAATAGTTAAGAAAGGGCACAATAAAACAAAGCACACGGTCAAATGGGTAATGATGGAAGCTGGAATTCCTTCAAAATATAGGGAAAAGAAATAAAACCCACATATGCCAAGGAATTAAAATCTTTAACATACCAGCAGCTGAATTGATTACTTTGTAATTGGTGATCCAATACAGATATAAGTATAAAAATGTTCCACAGCCATCAAAATCTCAAAGACATACGCCACCAATGAGAAATATCTCAGAAACATCTCAAGCCCTCAGTTTACATACTCATGTAACTTCAATCCAACTTGAAGTCCAGAACCCAAAAAAATCTCTAACAACATTTATTAATAACCAAAATGGCGCTAAATTTTTTTTTTTAAGATAAATATAATCCCATGTACCAGATTGCATACCCCAGATGTAAAGATGAAAAGACAACTTACACAATGCTTCCCATGCACCATCTCAAAAGACTGGTTTGTTAAGCGGAGGTACTACCAGGTAGATAAACGGAATGGGGATGGCACTCACAACCAATGTGGAATCACCCCCCCCCCCCCAACAATTGTATTCAGTTCCATTTCTGCTTTGAAGAACCATAACAAAGAGCCTCTATAATGTAAAACCAGGAATTCCAAGACTATTGAGATGACCCAGCAATATGCTTACCTTGTAGACATTCATAAGGTCCTAGAGATCTTGATGACTGAAGTGAATTGCGTAACATTACTTAATAAAATTCCACCCAATGTTCATTTTCACATTTCACTTCTAGCTTTAATGGTCTTACAGCTCATCCAACTCAGAATACACACCTACGCTAAACTCATTTTATGCATGTGTTTTTCTCAGTTTCCAAAATTGTCAATAAAACAGGGCTGGCAGTCTGACAAACCTTTTCCTTCAGTAGTCCAAACAAACCTCTACATTTCATCCACTTTAATCCAATTGGCAGAACCCTCTTCAATTTTTCCATCCTTGTGGTTTATTGAACAAAGATGTAACAGAGAGCAGAACTTTGGGGTATCTCTAGCTCAGTTCCTCATCAATCTTAACGACTGTCTTGTTGTCTACTCAGCGTACTAAATCCACACTTGTTTTGTTTCAGTCCTACTTGTCTTAAAACATTGATTTTAAAGCATCACTGCATAGTTCCAACATGGCATTTCCCCTTCTCTAGTCAGGCCAACGAAAAGTACATCAAGAAACAACATATGCCATAGGGATTCCTCCTATCTATGCCGCCTCCACTCATGTATACAATGAGATATGGGCTCAATGTTTACAAGTGCTGGAAATTTATCTTTGCTCTAACTATCCTATCCTTATCTTATCCATGACTTAACAGATGCTCTCTCTAGATATCCTATCTTATGTTTTCATTGAGTTAAAAACAACCATATGGAGTTCTTTTTTCTCCCTGAAGTCTTGGACATTCCCATAAGATGTCCAAAAAAGGCCAAAAAAAAAAATGATTTGGTTGAAGATTTCCATCAAAGGGGGACAAAGCTGATGACCAATGCTATAGTTTCATGCACTAGCATAACCACAATATTTGATCTGATAATAACTTGTGCAGTTTTGATCATCTCCCTAGTTATTGCAATAGTAATAATCACCAAAGGGCATAGCAACCAAAACTATGATGAGGAATAAGAAGAGAACAAGGGATAAGTGACATCCGAATTATTCATAAGAGTATACATGTAAATGCGAAATTACCATTAATCAACAATCAATCAACTAGGTTCCATTTGTCTGCAACTAGGGTTTTCAGTTTTTTGGTGGAAAAATAAGTGTCATAACAACTAGGTATCAGTTTTCATTTCTACAAAGACAAGGATTTAGCTGATAATTATAACCCGTATGCTCCTGATTTAACATAAAAAGACATACATAATTCTAAAATTTCGTCATTTTTGTAAAAATAGAAAGAATTTCTTTTCCAAATTATTAGTATTTTATCCATCAAATCAAAGTTGTAATTAATTGAAACTTGCAAACATGAGAAAGAGAGCAAAGAAAGAAAACACTGCAAAAAAGGTTTTTGAACAGAACACACCTTAGTGGTTAATTTGTAACTCCCTTTGGTCCACAACCCACTCCTCACATAACGATCAGACTCGCAAATCTTCCTCAACGTGTTTAGAATCAATGCAATCGCTAAATCAGCGACATCTTCGTTGAGCACATCAGGGGTATTGGTAACCCTAATACCCTTCTCTTTACACTTTAACAAATCGACTTTATCCAAACCAACGCTGAAACTGGAGACAATCTCCAATTTCGGCAACAAATCGATCGTCTCCGAGTCAGCCCCAACACCACCAGCAACTAAAGCTGTAATGGAATTCGAATTTTCTTTGAGAAACTCCTTCTTGTTAGGGGATTTCCAGCATCTGAAAAGCTTGAATTTCTTGTCGAGCTCTTCTTCCAGGTAAGATGAAAAGGGCCCCATCATCACGACACCAAAACTTTCCATCCTCACAAATATGAATTACAATGAGAAAGTGGGTTGCTCTCTTCAATTCTTCACTTGTTAATGGTGAGACTGAAATCTACTTTGAAATCTTTAGAACAGGAATTTGATCGAATACATTATATACCTCACATCAAGGATGACGTATCTCCATGTAAGCATCATGAATATTCAAGATATCAGTAATTTTGTTATAAAATCGAATGCATGAATCTGAGACAGAATTTCTTTCATGCATAGTTTCAATCCTGTCAATTTTATTTAGGTCAAAAGCAGCATTGTGAGGTTGGTCCATGATTCATGCGGTGGCCAAAGCTCGCTGTGTGTGTGTGTATGGTGTGTTGTGAAGGTGACTGCTGGTTCAGTTGGCATAGCTTTTGGCTTTTCATTTGCGTGATTCATGCAACCAATCTCCTTGTGTACAACTGTTGAAGCAAGATTTGGATCATCTCTCTCCCGCTCTCCTCCGTCGTCATTCCGTTCTTAGGGTTTATGGTTTCCTTCATTGATATATCATATATGTGCCACAAATTTGCCGGGGTTTGAGTTATGGACATGGCCCCTGCTTGGATTTAATCCCAAGGAAGATCTTTATCACCCACCCCGGCCCAGATCCCCAGTTCCTATAATAAAGGGGGCTGGAATGATTATCCTACCCCTGCCCAAACACACTGCCTGGGTGGGATTCACCATCCACTATTAGAGAAATTGGAAAACTAGGCCGGGCAGGGATTTGGAGGAGATAATTCCCCCCAAAGGAGCTCTGATATCTAATCCATTGGTTGGATCACGGATGCGGGCAGCGCAACGCACTTGAGAGGAAGAAAAAAAATTCGATATCATTACGGATTGGTCTAAATCAGACAATTGTGCCCTTGGTTTTTAAAAAAAAAATGGATTTTTTTACAGCTTTAACCTTGGTCTGTATCTGTATCGTCCATCGATTCAAGATTGGCCAATGGTTAATGATATGGGTGATCAAATACCTAAAACAATGCCAAGGAAGGAGCTTATTAAAAAAATGTCAAATGTTCTGTGTGCGGGGGGGGGGGGGGGGGTACAGTCTGCGCCAAGACACATGGGGGTGGGTAAAATGACTGCCCTACCCCCCTGAATTGCAGATATACCCAACCCATGTGTCTGGGACTCTGGGTGTAACCTGCACTGCGGCATAGTAAACATCAGCCCTAAAAAAAAATTGGCCAAATCTAGTTATGTCAATTGCCATATCACCAACTCGAACTTGTGTCATTGTTTGAAGAATGCCCTATGGAGTGTGGTTGATCCCAATTCTCACTATTCTGGAGCGATTCTCACTTAATTCGGCAAATTCCGAGTTTAATAGCCTTGCTTGCTTGAGCTTTTTAAGGTAAAATGTAGATGTAGATGTAGATGTGTGCTATGGTTGAATGTGGAAGAGCAATTTGGATCCTCTATTGTCGAGCTGCCCAGTAGGACCGTGCTGCCTAGACACGGTGCTATGTGCAATGTCCGCTTTACCCCTACCCAAACGCCTTGCCCGAGTGGGGGTAAGGCGATCATTGCATGCAGCACCGTGCCTAGGCAGCACGGTCCTACCGGGCAGCTTGGCAATAGAGGACCTAGATCCGTAGAAGAGGGGTTTCTATGTAGTCTTCTATTTTTGCTACATAGTTGAGGAAGTTGTCTCGATTGAGCATATGTTAATTTTTAAATTTAAATTCAATGACGGGACAGGTTTTTAAGTATTGGATTTTTGTATCTTGTATCATGTAGTGATTCGTATAATTATGTAGAGGTTAGGGTTTTTCAGGGTCACATTGTGAGGTGGAAAGAGATCTAGAGTATTTCTCTGGCATAATAAAAAATCTCTAGTTCTCTCGAATACGCAAATAGAATGGAATGAGGTACGATTGTAGGTCAATTTTTCTTTGTTATTCTAAGATGAAAGACAAACTACGTATTTTCACACCTATTGATCATACCTCTTTCTTCTAACTTGTAATTTCTAAATACAAGCAATCCTTATATAGAGGAGTATTTAAATTGCTTACTCACTTGTGCTCTTCAATTTGAAGTCTTGAATTGAACCAAGCAGTTCCTTTCTTTGTTTGCTTTTGTTTGATACAAAGTCGAATTAGAGAGTCGTAAACAAACCATCAAAGTAAGGTTGAATGGTGATTTCTAGTCTACATTGCAACTACTCCATGACGAAGGCCATGATGACGACCATTACATCTACAAAGGGACTAAGCAACCTTCTCCGGTCCAAGCCTCCCTCCCAGATTGTAATACCAAAAATGTAACCTCTCAATGGGATCGTGCCACATCACCAAGAAGCAAGAACCCTGGATCCAATGGGTCACACCCGAGATCCAGATTCATGAAGAAAACACTAGGATCGGCCTCAAACGCCACATAACCCTTTATTCCTGTATGGAAACTACTAAGGAGGGAGTCGAGACAAAGGAAAGGGAGGATCTCGCTCTTAAAAAGATCTCACTCAGAGATATTCTCAGAAAATACACACTATCATACTAGGATTCTCTCTCTAGAGCTACTAGGCTCATCACTAACTTTATATACTCAAGTATAACCCCTTGAAAACCATCTTCACTATTTTCAATTGTTGCTTAGAGAGATCTATCTTTGGCATCAGAGAGTTCCCTGCTGATGAAAACCGACTCTCTGGTGTCCATTTTATTCTCTTGTCCAGGTCCGAACCCAAGAGGACTCTAGGAGGAGATTTCTTGACGTAACAAAGATCACAAGGAGTAGGGAGAAGAAAAGCAAAACAAACGTTGCTCCAAATCAGAGGAAGAAGGAGATGGAAGTGAAAGCTTTATAACTTTTAACATTCAAGACTATCGAGACTGATCGAGTTTTTTTTCAAGAGGCAAACGTTGACGTTTTCCTTTGAAAATTTACAATTTACAAACAAATTTTAATGTAAAATTCTCCAATGTATTTTTCAGTAAAAGCAGGATCTTGTAAAATTTTATGTAAATGAAAATGTTTTAACTTACAAAATAAACAACGAAAAATTTAATTTTATCAAATATTTTATGCCGAAACAAACAGAACCTAAGGAGAAATCATATAGGAAAAAGCACCATATGATTCAGGGACAATTATAAAGTACAATTTAAGACAAAAGTGGAGTTACGAATCGGTTAGATGTTTTTTTGGTATTCTTAGTGACTTCATCTTATGGTAACAAGAGGTGAAGATTCTTAGGTAAAAAGAGACAGTGACGACTCTTAGGATAAAATCAAATAAGTCGAATAAGATGACGAAAAATGAGTGGCTCGAGCTGAGGAATCTAGCAAACAACATGATTCAATCAGATCTTGTGGATAACATTATTCATGAGGTTAGTCAATGTCATTGACAAACTGATTGGTTTTTTAGAAAACAGTAATATGGCTTCTTCTTTTGTTTGTGAGAACAAAAGAGGATCTAACTAAACAAAAGATGAACTTACAGAGTTTGTTAGGCTGTTGCTTGAGCAACAGTTTCTGGCCATATTCCTAGCTATTGTTAGACAAAATTTATCACCAAACATAGTAAACTTTACATTTTGGGTACGATCAGAAATATATAAGAAGTTCTTGAACAAAAACCATGGCCATGAGTATTTGGTTGGAGATGGAAGAGTATCCGTAATCAATTTGTGATCAACCCAAACTTCTTTAATCTGCAATCCAATGCAGGCAGCATGGTCACAACCTTTACGAAGAGCAAAAAGAGCCGCTACTAATTCTGCCGTGTTTTGAAGAGTTCCTATATCAAAAATCTTTAGTCAGCCATCTACCAAAAAGAAATAGGACCATCCAGCGAGAGTTAGTCCAGTGCTAGAGTATCAAGTAGATTTCAGATCATCCAAGGCTAGAGAACCGGTTCTTAGCCCCAAAGGCTCCCGCCCAGATGTGTTTGATCCAATCACAAGAAAATAAAAGGTCCCATGATGATTCAACACCAGTTCCACAAAGAGCACACGTGGAGTCAATCTGTATTCATTTTGAGAGAATAGCTTTCGTGGGAATTCCTACAAGACATCTCTAGGTCGTCACTCCCACTGCTTTTGCTTGCGCCCCTCTGTTGTTGTAGTTTTGGCCAGTTATATAGCTTTTAATTGTCACAAAAAATGAAATTTGAGATATACTTGAATGAGCCCATAAAGAGACTAATAGAATTGACAACTCTAGATATTAATATTGTAGAAAATTACGAGACATCTCTGTTGTTGGCTTCACTATCTCTTTCATTTAATTAAATTGTAACTACACTACTCTTAGAACATGAGGAGAGGTCGGAAGAGGGTAATGCTTTAGTAACAAATAATAGTCAAAAGTCAGAACTTAAAACAGAAACAGATCAAATGAGAAATTAGAGAAGCTCAACAAGAATAAATGTCGGTCAAAGCCTAAAAATCTCAAAATAATTTATGATTATGAAATATCGATACCCATAGCCAGATGGTCTTAATGGTTGATAATAATTATATCGGTCAGATATTAATATCGTATACAATCGATACCGATACATATAGGCCGATATAATTTATACGATACCGATACCTAAATCCCTAGTCCCTCTGGGAAGAAGCTGGCTCTTCATCGTCTCTCTTATGCTTAAGTATGAGTATGTTAGAGTTCCCATTTTCCAACTTCCGATTTCTCAAATCTCAATTCATTTTTACATTTTACCTCTTACACTCTGATACTACTATGAAGCTGGCCCTTCGTCGTCACTCTTATGCTTAATTATGAGCAGTTTAGGGTTCCTACTTCCCAGCTTCCGATTTCTCAAATCTCAATTCCTTTTACATTTTTGCTCTTTCACTCTCTCATTTTGTTCTCTCCCAACTCCAAAGTCCCACGGAAGAAGAGGAAACCTAACCCTAAAACATCAAGCTCAACCTGCTCCTGCGGCAACACAGGTACTCTCTCTCTCTCTCTCTCTCTCTCTCTCTCTGCGTCTTTGGATCTGCATACAGAATATATACCCATTAATTGGATAGGGCTGCCATTAACGGCTTAGCAAAGCTTAGCTTAAATCTAAATCGTCTTTACTTGGGGTAGGAAAACATTATATATGTACCAATAAATCAGCCATGATATATGTACCAACAAATCAGCACTAAAAACAACAACCAAAAGGGGGAAAAAAAAAAAAAAAGACAGTGGCAGCATAAGTGGGAAGTAGAGTCAATCAGTACCAAGAAGATACTTTATGCCTGTATGTGTCCAAAACTTATGAATAGACACTAATGTAATAGAACCGATCTAGTAGCAATATGAAGCAGTAATAGAACAGCCAGCACAAATAAGTATGGACGGTAGCAATAGAGATGAAATCTGAGATCACAAACCCAGGTTTTTGGTGATTTTAGAAATCAATGTGTTAGGTGGACACCAAACTGAGATCGAGGGACACTAGCAGTACCCATAAAACTTACAGTGAATGTGACGTTGTGGATACGTGAAGTTAGAAGAGATGGGGAACCAGATAATCCAAGTTCAATTTGAGTAGAAATAAGAGTTTCAAAGAATCCTTACAATGATAAAAATATGATGAACTCTTTTTGTCCATGAATTCATTTCATAGGAATGTTTATTCTCTCAGATTTTCTACTGTACTGTCTCCAAAACTCGCTCTTGAAGCTTAATCAATTGGAACAGATTCACGTTCAAATTCTCACCAATGGATATTTCCTTTCAAATTCTTTCCTTACTAGCTTCCTATCTTCCTGTTGTCGATGTCAGAAATTTGATTACGCGGTGCTTTTCTTGCAGAATCTACCAAAACCCAATCTTTCGCAATGGAATTCAATGATTCAGTTGTCCTTGGGATCCGGTTTTGTTAAAAAATGTATCAGTTTGTATAATAGTATGCTTCGTGAAGATATCTTTCCTGACGAGAAAACATTTTCTGTAGTTCTCCGTGTGTGTACTGCTATTCCTTCAGTCAGTACTGGGGAAGGTTTTCATTGCCAGATATTGAAAATGGGTTTTGAATTTGATATGTTTTTACAAACTGGGTTGCTTGATTTTTATGCGAAGGTTGGAGATTTGAGCTCCACTAAGAAACTGTTTGCGGAAATGCCTAATAGAGATGTTGTGGCTCATAATGTGATGATTGCAGCATTGGGTAAGCATGGTTATGTAAATGATGCGAGAAATCTGTTCGATGAGATGCCAAATAGGAACTCATCATCATGGAATTCCATGATTTCTTGCTATTGCAAGTTGGGTGATATCCTTTCTGCTCGTTTGATCTTTGACCGCAATCCAGTCAAAGATGTGGTTTCATGGAATGCTATGATTGATGGGTATTGTAAATTAGGCCACCTAACAAAAGCTTGGGAGTTATTTGATCGGATGGGATCTGCAAAGAACTCTATCACTTGGAATACTATGATCTCGGGGTTTGTTCAACATGGTGAATTTGGTAGAGCGATTTCCACATTTCAACAAATGCAGGAGCAGAATGTGAAACCTACTGAGGTAACCATGGTCAGCTTGTTATCTGCTTGTGCTCATCTAGGTGCCTTAGATATTGGTAAATGGATTCATGCCTATATTAGACGACAAAACTTAAGAACTGATGTTATTTTGGGCAATGCTCTCATAGACATGTATGGCAAATGTGGGAGTATAGAGGCTGCTCTTGATGTCTTCCATGGGCTACCCTTGAAGAATATCTTTTGCTGGAATTCAATCATTGTAGGATTGGGTATGCATGGTTATGGTGATCAAGCAATAAATGCTTTTGTTGAGATGGAAAAGGGAGGGATAAAACCGGACGGTGTTACCTTTGTTGGGCTTTTGTCTGGGTGTAGCCATTCTGGCCTGGTTTCTGAAGGTAGGCGATATTTCTCTCAAATGTCTGATGTTTATGGAGTCAATCCTGGTATTGAACACTACGGCTGCATGGTTGACCTTCTTGGCCGGGCTGGTTTCCTTGAAGAGGCCTTAAAGCTTGTTAGGACCATGCCGATGATGCCAAACTCAGTAGTATGGGGCAGTTTGGTCCGTGCATGCCGAATTCATAAAGATACGAAAATTAGTGAGCAAGTTACACAACATCTATTGGAGTTGGACCCTCATGATGGGGGTAATTATGTTTTTCTTTCCAACACGTATGCATCAGCGAATCGTTGGGAAGATGTGGAGTTATGTAGAAGTTTAATGTCTGAGAGAAGAATTCATAAAACTCCAGGTTGCAGCTCAATTGAGGTGGACAATGTTTTACATGAATTTGTGGCTGGTGACACTTCACATCCACAATTTACAAAGATCAACGCATTTCTAGATGAGATTGCCTGGGAATTAAGAGGGCTTGGGCATGAACCTGATACAGCCTCTGTCCTTCATGACATTGAAGAAGAAGAAAAAGAAAACGCAGTTAGATATCATAGTGAGAGGATTGCTGTTGCTTTTGGGCTCATGAGCACACCACCAGGAAAATCCATTCGAGTAGTGAAGAACCTCCGAACATGCGATGATTGCCATGCCACCTTGAAGCTTATATCTAAACTGTTCATGAGAGAGATAATTGTGAGAGATAAAAACCGGTTTCACTATTTTAGGGATGGATCATGTTCTTGTAAGGACTATTGGTGATTGGTCAAGATCCAAAGAGGCTCTTTACTTTGCTAGGTAAGCATTTGTTTCGCTGAAAATATTTTCTGGTATTTAATTATTTATTGAAAATCAATCTAAAATTTGTAAAGGGAGAAAATATTTTACTGAAAAGCAATATAAAAAGTTGGAAAATTATATCCATTTCAGAACTTGAGATGTTGTTCTCCCAAGATAGCGTTGGTATCTTGATCATTGGTAGTCTTTGGCACTTATGGAGGACTCCACCCCCATCATATGTCTGGATTCTTTCTCTCACTCAGTCATGTTCAAATTTGCTTATTGATCATGCAGAACAAAAAAAATGGCCAAATGCTGAAAAATATAAGATAAAAGTTGTAAATAATAATTATCTTCCTATAAAATGTTTTACCATGAAACAAACAGAGCCTAAGTGAAATGGATATGATGCTTAATGAAAAGAGGCTTTAGTAGGCTTGGGAGCTGGTGGTAGCAGGCTTTTGGGCCTCCATTTGTTGGGCTGTCATCATGAAACAGCAACAAATGAGAATTTCTTAGGTTTGCAACTGGGCAGAGTGAGCAGCCTAGTTCAAGGTGTGAAGTCCCGGCTCGAAGCTCGGCCCAGCCCAACCATGGGTTCACACATGCAGGACCGAGTCCAACCCAGTCGGGCTCAGCTTAGCCTGGGCCAGGAGCAAAAGCCTGAGTTTTCTACATTGTCTTGCTTAGAAACACTGATTTGAACATGTCTTTTATCTAAGGATTCAGCATCAGTACATTATGTTTTTGACATAAGAGATCATTAGATCTGGCTATATTTAATCCATACCAACGGCCAAATATCAGTATGAAACAAAAATTATATGGCTTCACTTGAATATAAAGTTCAGCAAAATAGCTTAGAAACGTGAAAAAACAATAAGATTGAAAGAGTAGAACCATATTATTATTTTATTAGTAGTACAGAACCCCCTCCCCAAAAAAAAATAAAAATAAAAAAATCAAAGGCTGTTCTCAACTTCTCATATGTATATACTAGATCCTAACACATAATCGCAAATATACTTATAATCAACGGCAGTGTATTTACCCCAAACATATCTCATCTATCCTACATACATTTATGTTTTTTTTTGAGCTAGGTAGGCCTAGCCCCGATACCTCAATTGAAGCCTGGCACTGGCCAGACGTAGGATCTATATATTTGGGCCAAGCTTGCCCACTGGCTGACACCATACCCGAAGCCTACAAAATTTAGGGCAGCTTTGGGCAGGTCGAGTATTTTGGGCCTAAGTTTGCATCCCTAGGAAGGAGCTTTTGTTCAGTCTGTTTCAGGTATTTATGTATATAGAGGTACGAAAACTTCACCCTTTTTGGTGATATTCCAAATATATGCCAACAAGAAAGCATATTAGGTGGTGATATTGGCAAAGTATATATCATACTATTTTAAGTGTATGTACTTTACTTTCTTGGGGAAGTACAATTAGGTGATGATGTGTTCTTTTTTTTTTTTTCTTTCCATAAATGCCCTTCTTGTATTCTTAGCGGCAGCAGATGGATACATGTCATCACTACCCGTACATGAAGTCTACACATAGAATAGGAGATCCAGACTCAATAACAATCTATATATCAGGGGAAGAGAAGAAGAAATCTAACACTATGTCTATAATAAACTCTTCAATCAGGCCATCCAAAAACTTTTTTTCCACCTCACCTATGACCTCACCAGTTTCATCCACAGAAAATCCATTCTTCCAACCCAAATTCCACAAACTAGTCAACACCACTCCTTCATTGCCCATGAGATCTCTCTCCAACTTTTCTGCTCTATAGTCTCATGGCCAGATAGCAGCTGGGTAACTCTTCTGTACTTAAAATGCTATTTTCGTGCAGGCTGATCTGTGGTAAAATTTCACATTGAAACTTCTTCCAATCTTCTCAATAATCTATAGTCAGAAGAGAAATGGGATCATATACAGAAATAAATGACCAGGAGTACATGGATATTCATAACCAACAGCAAACATTACAGATGATGGAATCACATTACCTTAAAGTTAGGACTACTTACATGCATTTTCATATGTATATATCAAGATAGGGAAGTAGTTTTCTGTCCAGGACCGTGGCCTACGTCAGCACTCCCATGTGTCTATCTCTCTCCTCAAAACAAGGGGGCAGAGGTGTCTTTTTACATGGGAAGGAGATAAAGAAGAGAGTCATGGGAGTGCTGGTGTAAGCCACACACCCAGACAGACTTCTTTTACCCATCAAGATAATATAAAAAGCTATTATTTTCCTTCTTTTTCTTTACTTTAACACCCATCCTTTATGTCATGAATGGTAACAGGTACTCTATTTGTTCTTTTCCTTCCAATTTTGCAGAGATGGACAAGTACCTTCAATTTTAAAGAGAGATTAAAGTTTTTGGTAGTTCAGGTAACCTGACCCACCACCCTTACTCACTCTATCTCTCTCTCCTCTATTTTCTCTTTAAGGATCAATGACCTCCCAAGTTTGGAAGTTGTGATTCATTAAATGATTTCCTTCCATAAAGTAAATTTTAATACATTGATACAGATAAACATGGACAGGATGAGGTGGTTTAACCACATGTTGTAAAGACTAATGAGTGCACCGAGATGGGCTGCTTTGGTGCAAGGTTTTGGCATTGAAGTAAAAAAGGGGAAGGCCAAAAATGCCATTTTTAGTAGTGAGGAAAAATAATGACTGCTTATTTAATGGAAGATGCACCTCTAAATGGAGAGTAGTGGCAGAAGAGAATTCTTGTTGCTAACCCAAAGTACTTTGGAAGAATTTTTAGTTTATTTGAATTGATTTGTATATACACATAAACATGCATGTTATGCCCTGCACCAAATGGTAACAATGAAATTTCGATGACCGGCATGGTTAAGTGAGTAATTTGATCACTAAATAAGTTGGTTACCTTCAGAATGAATTTCAGAAAGTCATGTTCCTTCCTCTATAGGGTATTGATTCCTAAACAAAGTGTTAGTAACATGGAACAAGAACTCACCGAGATCTATATAATATCTCGGTTTTTTGAAAAAACGAGACGAGATGCTAGGAGAAATGAGAAGATTGCATTGTCTCGCCACGGTCTCGGTCGAGACTGAGATCTCAGTCATCTCGGTGGGATACCTTGGTATACAAACAATTATTTATGCCAAAAACCAGGACATGCACTTATTTATGCCTAATATCATTTAGGTAAATGTTTTTATATTTGTTTTTTCATTTACTTAAGATATTATTCATAAATAAGCAAATACCCCCCTATTTAAGCTAGGTAGGCCTAGTCTAATGCCTCAATTGAAGCTTGGCACTGGCCTGTTGTAGGATCTCTATATATTTGGCACGAGCTTGGCCCACTGGCTGACACCATACCTAAAGCCCACAAAATTTAGGGCAGCTTCCGGCAAGGTCGGGTATTTCGGGCCTAAGTTGCACCCCTAGGTAGGAGCTTTAGTTCGGTCAGTTTCAAGTATTTATGTATATATATAGGGGTACAAAAACTTCACCTTTTTGGTGATATTCCAATTATATGCCAACAAGAAAGGGTCTTAGGTGGTGATATTGGCAAAGTATATATCATACTACTCTTTAAGTGTATGTAATTTACTTTCTAGGTATACTTGGATTATCTGGTTCGCCATCTCTTCTAACTTGATGTATCCACGACGTCACATTCACTGTAAGTTTTATGGGTATTGCTAGTGCCCCTCGACCTCAGTTTGGTGTCCGTTTAACACATTCATTTCTGAAATCACCCAAAAATCTGGGTTTGTGTTTTCAGATTACATCTATATTGCTACTGTTCATACTTATTTGTGCTGGCTGTTCTATTACTGCTTCGTATTGCTAATGGATCGGTTCTTCTATTGCATTAGTGTCTATTCATCAGTTTGGACACATTTCGGCATAAAGTATCTTGGTTCTGGTTGACTCTACTTCCTACTTATGCTGCCACTGTCTTCTTTTATTTTTATTTATTTAATTTTTTCTTTCTTTTGGCTGCTTTTTATGGGTGCTGATTTATTGTTAGTTAGTACAATTATCTTGGTGGATTTATTGATACATATATAATGCTTTCCCATGTTGCATTTTCAGGTAAGGGTATGCATCCTTAAATGGTAATGTCTCCCCTCAACTTGCTGCCTTAATAAAAACTAGTGCTAAAGAATATTGAACTTCCTATTCCTGTTTGGTTGCCTAACTAAAAAAAAAAAAACGATGGATAGTTGACAATGGTGGTTGACAAGATTGGAAGTATATGGTATTGCTGTTGGTCTGTAGAATAGAACCCTGGTAGTGGGTTCAGTTCAGCTAGTTAGATGGCTGAAAATGGTGGTTGACAGGATTGGAACTATGTCCATCTCCCCCCCCCTTTTTTTTTATTTTTTACTTTTCTCTGTTGTATCTGTTCTTCATTTTTTATTATCATATTTATTCCTGTGAGAAGGAGAATTTCATTTTACTCGTTTACGTTTTTGTTTCTTGCAGAAATTAATTTGCAAGGAGCCTCAAGAGTCAAAGGTTGATTCTCAAATTCAATTTTTTTTACTTCTGTCTCAATTTATTGCTACAACCATTAATCTTTATTTTATATTTTCTAATTTGATTACTTCTCTAATGGCATTGTTTACATTTTCCTGCAGCTTATCTGTCAACATTATGTAGTACCATGTGCCACCAGTCCATAATTTAAAAGATAGTTTTAAATAAAGATAATTGAGTTCATGGGTTTTTATATTGAAGACGATGCATTTTATAGTAGGAAAATGGATGGAATACCATTGGCTCTATGTAATTGGTCCTACATAGACATATATACTCTTCCCGGGTAGTTGGATAGCTACATGGCTGACCATATGGTTTATATACATGTGCATGTCCGATTTGTATTATGTAGCACTGCAGGTCACTTCCATTCTTATGCTTAGTAAAGGGGATTGACTGACTAATTTATATGTAGATCGAATTTCACCTGAATCATTTCTTTATTTCTCCTTTAGGGCTTTTGTATAGCCAGGTTTCATTTTTTAGAGATGACTTTCTGATGCAAACTAGAGAAGAGAGTCCTAATATCATTCTTCTGGCATGCGTATTAATGGATCAGTCTTTGTTCTCATTGGTTTTAATAGATATTCAATTAATATTTCTGTTATATTTTTCCACAATGCTACACCCTTGGCATGTGGTGACAGTGTGTTGGTCAATGTATCAGAGGTACCCATATCTCACTCATTTGTCAAATTCAACCCCAAAAGAGTAGGGGAAGGAGTTTAAAGCTGAATCCAAAGTGACAAAATATATACAGACAACATTTTAGAGTTCATTATTGTGGAATTGCATTGCTGTAATTCTAAGAAGGTTTTAACTTGTAACCACTTCATGCATGTTGCAACCTGAAATTTGACCACTGATATGGATGGGGTGTCTCTATCACATGGTGCCACACTCATCCGTCCATGCTTGCCAAATGGCAAGGGAGCTTGGCTTTATGGTAAGGACCTTCAGAATCCCTCTTACATTTAGTTTTCCCCCCTTCATAGTTTCTGAGTTGTTGAGAGTCATGGGGAGTGAATTAGTTGGTTCTTTGCTTTTTTGCCTTTTCTCATCAGCCATACTTGTAGGTGCCAAAACTTTCCAATTTGACTTGATTTGATCTTATTCAGTGGATTTTCTCAGTTGCATAAAATCTAATGTGATTTGTGGACTTGTGTCGAAAATTACTGACAGGTATTAATTTGAAGATCGAGTTGTAAAGGTATTATTTCCTTGAAGTCTACTACACTTACTTTTTACTCTTGTTGTCTTTGAACTAAATCCAAGTTGATTGAAATCATTAAAAAAAATTGATGGATAAAAAGGGGTAATTGAAGCAAAGTGAAATAATAAATAGGTGATAGCCATTGCTTTTATGAAATGTACTGCTTTACCGTGTTGAATTCATGGCTGCTTGTATTTACAAGGAACGTTCCAATCAAAGTTTTATCCATTTGTTGTTTTAAATAGGTTCTGCTTTACTTCTAGGTAAAGCAGAAAAGCTGTTTGGCATTGTAGCATTCTGCGGTTACTTAATGGCTGCTTTATCTCCCTTGTACAAAATACATCAATGGAAATGTCTGTAAGACCATGGTGGCAAACACTACGCATAGTGTTTTGTATTTGTGGTGTTTTCTCTTCTTTTCTCTCTCTCTCTCTCTCTCTCTCTCTCTCTCTCTCTCTCTTTTTGGTTGTTATTGGGTGTATGATGGGATATATTGCTTAAGATGTGACGGTGGTCTAAGGTTCAAAATATTACTTTTGATCGGAATAAGGACTGATGATTGCCTATTGATTAGGATTTGTACTATGGAGATCGAGGAAAGGACCATTTTTTTTGACTGCGCAAAAAAAGGGACACTGATATGGGTGTCACTGTTGACCCATTGGAACTTCTGTGTATATATGAAATTTAAGTATCGGTCTTGGTTTTTGTCATGGATACTGATTGTCTGATGTGGAAAATATTTGTAAAATGAAGGTTCCTTCCTTGTTCCTCCTTAGATTTTAGAATATTAATTATTTTGCACGAGTTTTCATCTCTGGGTCCATTACTTGGATAGTTGTATTACCTTCCTTCCATAGGATCCACCTTTGTTTTTTGGTTTATTTTCTTGAAAAGATAAGCAATCATGGTCTTGGTGTTGTCTTGTATGGGAGTGTCATGGGATTATCAATTTTCAACATTTTTCTTTTTTCTCTTATTCCCACATGCTGTCTGTTATTGTTCTTTAAACTTCAATTCCAGACATATTTTACTGTGTTTATGATGATGTTTTAAATTTATATGATATGCTGTAAATTGGTTCCATTGTTTGATTTAATTTGTCTTTCTTTTGATTCTAATATCAGTTTCTAATGTTTGTTATATTCTGAGTAGTGTGACTTTCTCCAGGTGTTGCAGTGAATTTATGAGAGGAAAAAAACATGATTCTTTTGTGACAAAGTGTTGCCTGACATCCTGATAATGTGTGGGTGTTCTATCCCCCTTTTGTTGGTCTTTTTGCTATTTCTCTTGGTGTTTAAAATAAGTACATGGACATTTACCATGCAAAATCATAGTTGGAAAGGAGGTCATAAACCGTGACATACTTTTCCCAGTTTCTAGTGCTCTCATTTCCTCTATAAAGTAGAATTTGGGAAATCATTTGAAGGAAATTCTTTTGGAAAAATGACAAGTTTCTTTAGGGTCGGGATCAATCAGGGCTTGGGCTTGGGCTTGCGTTGGGCTGGGCTGGGCTGAGCCTGTGAGGGTCATGGTTAAGGTTTTTAGGTAGCCTTGAGTCAGGGTCAGGGCGGGCCTGGGCTAAGGTAGGAGGATTCAGGGTTGGGTTGGAGTTTTAAAAATCCCAGTCCTACCCAGCCCTAGTGGGAAATGATACAATATACTCTCCTCTGCACGGATTATGATATATCTTTATCCATGCCACACAAAAGAGGATCAAAATTTTTTTTAATAAGACCATTTTTCTTAATTTAAAATGTTTATTTATTTATGGTAAGAGTAAGGTTTTCTTTAAAACCTTGTCCAACATGGAACTCATAGATGGTTCAGCAATTTGTGTCATATATGTCGAAAAAAATGTTCATAGATGGCCCACCTATTCGTGTCATGTTGAGAAAAGATGTGTCAATGTATAACATTTAACAAGAGAAGAGTTGAGGAGTTGAGAGCTTCTTACTGTTTTAGAATATGGATTTATTATTTTACTCAACTCTATTTCTAAGTGACAACTTTTATGGTTTTAAAAAATGACTAAACTAGCCAAGTTTTTCATGGCCTGGGTAAAAATACAGTCTTATTTGACTTGGACAATTTATGATGGAGTATCATCATTTTTCATCTTGGTCTAGTCTACACAACTTTTTATTAGGTTTTCCAAAAATTTTTTTTGATTCGGGTGACTCGCCCCAATCAAAATCCTGTTTACTATGATTTTTCTCTTTAAATTTTGAACTCTCTTGGATTTAAAAGATTGGGATTGGATCCGCTTGGCCTATAATGCTAGGGCATGGTTTGGTCGATTCTGGCTGATTCCTATTTGATACAGACCAATTGGGATCTATCTGAACTACTATTCCATTTTTTTAAAACCCTAATCCAATTCTTTCAATTAGTTCACATTTTCATAGATAATATTCTAATTTTTTATTGGGAAGTAGTTTTCTGTTTGGGAGTGTGGCCTACACCAGCATTCTCATGTGTCTATCTCTCTCCTCCTCAAAACAAGGGGGCAGGGATGTCTTTTCATATGGGGAAGAGAGAGATAGACTCATGGGAGTGCTGGCGTAGGCTACACTCTCGGACGGAGAACTTTCTCCTTTTTTATTTTTTGGGAACTGGCATTCATAGGAAATATATAATTTAAAAGCTCACATCATGTGGTAGTGGCACCTCGGATGAAGGTGTGGGCCATGCCAGTTGGGTATGTATGACGGATGAGCAGAGACACTGGTAGAGTTTACAAAATCAACATCAATGCCCCTTTTCTTTTTGTGCTAAAGCATAACACCGGTCTTCTTCAGAGTAATCTACTTGTGGGATTTTATGTATTGTATTTTGTAATGGTGTACATAATGATTTTTAAGCTTGTACATATTTGGGTTGGGTGTTTGGTCCATTACATGTACAAAAGTAAAATTATAATCTTATAGGGTGAGGTTTTTTAGGATTTCTTATATATTATTTTTGTAGAGGAACACCCTAGAATAAGCAAAGGAGATCACATTGTGAAGTGGAGAGTAGTCTAGAGTTTTTTTCTAGCTTAGTAAAATATCCCTGATACTCTCTTAGATGGATGTAAGCATTTATGCTAAACCACGTTAAATTCATTTTGTGTATGATTGTTTGCTTGGATTCTTCTTCGTGATTGCACATTCGATCCTAACATTGAGGCACCATTAATGTGTGAGAATCTCATATGGCACATCAATCGAGGCGAGGAAATTAACTTAGCCAACAAGGGATTCACATGATTAGAAAAAAGAGTGTGTATAATATGATCCCTCGAATTGGGATGAAACTTGACATCCGGGCAATGAACCTTGAGGATCACCTATCCACAAAATTATAGCCAAGGTTTTAAATCAAGGAATTGAGATCCATATAAGATCCATGGTATCCGATTCATTCCGAAATGCCCGAAATCGGCCAGATTCTACTTTAACTCTAAAAACCCAGATTGGATCGACCAATTTGAATCGGCAGGATTCAGGATCATGCTCAACCGATTCTGATTTGAATTGGTCAATTCGACCGATCCGATTCTAATTTTTACACCCCATCTGACCTGTCATGTGGCAAAACCAAGGTCCTCTCCAAACCAACAGAAACTTAAAAAGTGAATTTTAAAGACTTAACTTAAATGTCTCAGCTCTCATGTTAGAATCGTTTTTGGGGTAGAAGCTTTCATGTTAGATGGTGCATACATATTCTTAAAACCCAAACTATAAAATACTTTTGGGGTTTACCCCCCAAAAAAATTACTTTTGGGGTGTATCTTTGATTTACAATGACATAGCAACTGCAGTTATAATACCTACCTACCCGGATCCCTACCCGTATGTGTATGCTTCACGTACAATTAGGTGATGACGCGCTTTTTTTTCTTCTTCTTAACAGGCAGCAGATAGGTACATGTCATCATCACCTACCCGTACGTGAAGTCTACATAGAATAGGAGATCCAGAATATGTAACTATCAGGGGAAGGAAGAGGAGAAGAAAACTAACACAAAATGTCTATAATAAACTCTTCAATCAGGCCATCCAAAAGCTGCTTTTCCACCTCACCTACAACCTCACCAGTTTCATCCACAGAAAATCCATTCTTCCAACCCAAATCCCACAAACTAGTCAACACAACTCCTCCATTGCCCATGAGATCTCTCTCCAGCATTAAATAAAGGCTATCCATCAGAAGAACATTACCACCACCATTGCTGCAATTTGTTAGATTCTCCAACCCATTGCACACTTCCTCCACTAACTGATTAAAAGAGAAGTCAGTTTGTGGATTTGGGATCCAAACCAAAGGAACAACTAGTTGGGATCTTCTGAGACTTTTTCTTTCCAAGAGTTCATTTGCACACTCCAAGAGAATTCTGGAATTGATTTTTCCAACTTCTTCAATACTACCTGCTTTCTCTAAAGCTATAGGTTTGTTGACATTGAGGTGAAAGAACTCTTCCACACAGCTGAGGAATGATGGGCTGCTCAAAAGTAATGATCTGAGACTAACTTCAGTTCCAACAGCTTTCTGCTCTATAGTCTCATGGCCAGATAGCTGGTTAGTCTCTTCTGCACTTTCAATACTACTTTCATGCTGGCTGCTCTGTGGTGTAACTTCACAGTGAAACTTCTTCAAATCTTCACAATAATCTATAGTCAGAAGAGAAATGGGATCATATAAACAATAAACAGAAATAAATGACCAGGAGTACATGGATATTTGTAACCAACAGGAAACATTACAGATATAATAGAATCACATAACCTTAAAGTTATGACTACTTCCATGCATTTCCACATGTATATATCAAGATAATATAAAAGCTATTATTTTCCTTCTTTTTCTGTACTTTAACACCCATCCTCTATTTGTTCTTTTCCTTTCAACTTTGCAGAGATGGATAAGTACCTTTGATTTTAAAGAGAGATTAAAGTTTTTGGTAGTTCAGGTAACCTGACCCACCATCCCCCCTCTCTCTCTCTCTCTCTTCCTCTATTTTCTATTTAAGGATCAATTTTTTTATTTTTTTTTGGGGTGAAACTTTTAAGGATCAATGACCTCCCAAGTTTGGAAGTTGTGATTCATTAAATGATTTCCTTCCATAAAGTAAATTTAATACGTTTATACATATGATGCACAGGATGAGGAGGTTTAACCACATGCTGTAAAGACCAATGAATGCACCAAGATGGACAGCTTATTTAATGGAAGATGCGCCTCTAAATGGAGAGTAATGGCAGAAGAAGATACTTGTAGCTAACCCACAGTACTTTGGAAGAATTTTTAGTTGATTTGAATTGATCTGTATGACTGTATATACACATAAAAATGCATGTAATGTCATACACCAAATGGTAACAATGAAATTTCGATGACCGGCATGGTTTAAGTGAGTTATTTGATCTCTAATTAAATAATTTGGTTACCTTGAGAATGCATTTCAGATAGCCCTGTTCCTTCCTCTATAGGGCATTGATCCCTAAGCAAAGTGTTTGTTGTTGTCAAAGTAGAGTCTATTTCACATGTCAGATTGGTTTTCTTGTCCTTGTTCTTGCATTGTGAACTCTCAGTCTGCATATAATAGCAAATTGTGTTAGTTTACTTTTTCTTCTTTATGGGTGAATTCAATGAAGCCTAGCTTCCACAGTTTTTACACCCATATTCCTTCATTCCCTTTGAACTCTAAAACAAGAAGCAGTTCATAGTGTTTGGATAAAAAATTTAGTTAAAGAAACAAAGTACGTAATATGGGCATATATATCAGGACATGCAATAGAATTAGAAGGAATACTCACAACTGCACCAATTGCCACAGATCTTCCAATGGGTTTAGCTTTTTTAGCCAGCTCTCTCTTCACCTGTTTGGCAGAATTCTGTGAAATGGGTTTTGTGGAGCGTGTTGCCTTAGGATTTTGAGTGGTACTTTCTTGGTGCGTCAACCTATTCTTTACCATGGTAAACGTTCTATCTGGCTTCTGCAACTTGGATGAGGTTGCTCTGGCATGGTCTTGAGATCTTGACAGAGTTAGAGATTTCACATTCACTTTTTCTTGTGTTTTTGTTCTATCAGATAATACCTTCTCTGCCTTCTCAGTTTTTTGGTTATCCTCCTTTTTCTGTGGATCATTATTTAGAAGAATAGAGGACTTCATCTTATAAGAAGATGCCTTTCCTTGGTGGGTTTTCAACTCTCTTGCTTCTAGTTCCCTGGTTTTCTCTTTGGGGTTTTTAGTTCCTTCTTCACGGATAAACCTTTTGGTTTGAAGCTCCTTTTTTGTGTCCAGTTTTTTGGGAATCTCTTTATGTTCCAAAGCTCCCTCTTCTCTTATGAACATTTTAATTGCAGGCTCTTCTTCTCTTCTCTTTTTTCCAGGCCTCTTCTTTTGGTCAGCCTCCACCTTTCTCTCTTCCCCAGTAGACACTTTGGAAGGAGGTTCTCTTTTCTCTTTCAATTTGAGCCAATTGTTAGGTTCCAAAGCTGTCTCATCCCAAATAAACTTACCTTGAAGGGGACCACCTTTCTTCACACAAGAACTCAGAGGTTTAATGATTACAATAGGTGGGATTTCGTCATCCATTCTCTGTTCGAAACAAGAAGTATCCGAAAGATGGGACTGAAACCTATGTCTTTCAACATGTTTAGTCTTCAGAAGTCCTTTAAAATGCATGGTCTCAATGATGTCTTTAAGTGTTTTCCGATTTGGGTCCATAGTTGAATCCACAAACTGGGGCTTCCTTGGTTTTGGCATCTCAATATCAAAAATGGGTCTTGGCTGACATGAATTCTTGTTGCTCTCCATTATCCTTTCAGATGTTTGTATTGGTTCTGAAGGGAACTGTTCCAGACCCATAAGCTTGGCAATCAAACCCAGAGATTTTGCCTTCTTCTCCTGGGCTACTGATGAAACTGAACTATTGACAGATGGAGAGCTCTTAGAGGGAACCGGAGTTGATCGGCTTGAGCTTGTGGAAGGAATATCCAAATCAAAATCAAAATCAACTTCAACTTTGTTTCTACCCCAAGAATCCTTGTCTTCAGTGGAATGCATCGGTAAAAGGTGTTGCCTGGAGAAGCTGTCTCTGATCAATTTCTTAAGTTCCTCACTGCATTTCCTAGGAGACCCATCAGCAGAAAGTCTTGGGTTTTGCAAATTTATTGGACTATTTTTGAATTCATATCGATCTGAACAAGTTCTTCCAACAACCAACTCATTCGCTTCTCGTTCAAACTTCTGTTTCTGTTTCTGTTTCTTCAACTGAGACATGTATTTTGAATTTTCTTGCAGCTTGCCAAGCATGATCAGTGACTCTTGCAGATCCAAAGCACCCTTCAACAGATCTCTTGCAATATCATCTTTAGATTGCCCATCAAAGCTCAGACCGAGTGACCATGAATCAATCATGTCATTTATCTTCTGAGCTCCTCTAGAGACCTCCAACAGTTGAGAGGGAAGTGGAATGTCTAATTCTCTGCTGATACCTGCAGAGACCAATTCATTCCTTTCTTCCTTACATACAAAAGATGGATTGGAAACTCTCCAGTGGTCCTTCTGAGTTTGTCGCTCCATCTTTCGTGAACCACTCTTGGATTTTCTAATTGTCCCACATTCCACAACCCCATTTGGATCATCACAGTGGGCAAATGATCTGTAAACAACTGATTTGAGTGTATCTTGAGGCATATTCTACGAGAAAAACCAAAAAAACAAAATCAATTGACAGGGACAGATGCTGAGATTAATCCAGATAAGCTCACCACAACAAAACAAAAACTTAACTTACAATACTTACAGGCCTTTGATTTTCTAAGAAAATTCTTCAAGCATTAGCTATGAAAGAACCCTACATGTAAAACGAAGAGAGAATCAATTGCCAAAGAAATTGAAAAGTTGAAAAGAGAAAACTACAAAGATTCTCCTTTGACGATTTCAAACCATACATACTCAGAAGTCAGAATAGATAGAAATAAAATAACCCACATAGTAATCAACCTCAAAATGGATAACGAATCAAATTAAAATCAAAATGCTCTTTTGGATTTGTACATTAGTACATAGACGAGGGTTCATAACCAGTATTTAGCTCTAGCTTCTAAAGACTGAATGAGTAATCAGCTTAATTTCCTGCTATAAGATAAATAAGGAATTTAGAAGAAAGAAAACTCATACCTCAGTGCTTGTGCAAGATACTTTCTGCTCAAACAAAGCTAAAACTCCTCCTCCCGCATCTGTTCACCAACACAATCAACAGCAGAGACCCCAAAAAAAAAAAAAAGAGTTAAAATACCCAAAGAAGAAATCAGTCCAGCTCAATCATGAAAGAAAAGCTTAAAAAAAATGAAAAATGAGGTTGAGCCCTCTGCAAGTTATCGAGATCTCTCACCTCCATGTGAGCTTGCTTGGACATGCAATTTCAAGAAGAAGAGCACCAGTCAGATTGACTTCTGTCTCATACCCACTTCGAAGTTCGAATATTCAAAACTAAAATGGATTTGCCTATGGTTTTTTATTGATTAAGGCTACAATGAGATGGGTTGAAGTGAATTGAAGGAGTAGTTTTGATTTCTTTTTCTGAAATTTCTTGATACTTGCCGCATGGTTCTTGCAGAGTTACCAAATAAGCAATCAATTTCAACTTTCAAACGATAACGAGGGAAAGGTAAATTACTGATTGAGGTTGGAAGAAAAATAAATGCAAGATTGGTGACAGTGCACCAACCAAGTAGCCAAAAACAAATAAGGCATAAATGATAATTTTCTAGTACAACACTAAAGACCATGTTTGGTCACTTTTAATAGAAAATAAGCTCAATTATTATTGTTATTATTATTATTTTTGGCTTCAATGGATCTGCATATAGAATTTATACCCATTAATTGTTTAGGGTTACCATTAACAGCTTAGCTTAAATCTAAATCGTCATTAATTGAAGGAAAGATAGATTCCATAGTCATTGACTCATTGTTGAATCCAAACTTACTTCTTGTAGTTAGATTTACAAGACCTTTGAATAAAAAATTAGATCTTTCTATTTTCATTTTCTTTATATCTTCTTCTTCTCTAATCTCTAATTTAAATCGAAATCGATAATGGCCAATTCCATGTCAGATTCCACTTTTAAAACCTTTGGATAAAAAGAAAAGGACGAAAGTTCTCTAAACATTGTAGCAAACGAAACCATTAGAGCTAGAAGATTCTCATCCAAAGACCTTCACAAAGAAAGAGGTGTGTACCATCTTGCCATTTTTTTCTGTCTTGTCCCATTAAAATTGAATATTCCAAGTTTTCAACCGTTTGAACATAACCAATTCATTAGAAATAGTGCAACTCGTGCTGACCCATGATATAAATTTAAGCTCAAATTTGAACAACAATTCGTTAGGCTTGAGATTTAGCTGTATTGGAATTTCATCAGATCCGCTTAAGTAATTTTTTTTAAAATTAAAAATAGGGGTAGGGCTCCCATTCATCCACCATAAATAATTTTTCTATAGTCGTTCAGTGGGTAGGGAGTCAACGTCTATCTCTACGAGAGATACCAAATGCAATGATCTCAATGGGAGAATGAAGGAAAGGGAAAGTTTACAAATTAAAGGGTCGGGCCTAGAATCGATTGCCCCACACCGGGTCTACCTGATTATTGAACGTGTCTAGCTTAAGCCTGGCATGTTTAATTAAGCTGGCCAGGCACGGTTGGGCACTCAAGCCTAGAATTAACACCCCTAGAAGAGTGTATCACCCATACTCAGACACAAAAGGGGAGGGGGGGAGGGGAAATGACTGCCCTGTCTCCCATAAAAAGCGAAAATCTCTCCCTCCTACATGCCAACGCGTATACTCCTATTTGGCAATGTGTGCTCGCAGGGGCCATGCTCCCCATAGAGAACATCGACCCAAACAATAATTATGAAGCTTGACTTTTTTTTATCAAACTTGAATTGAAAGGCTAACAACTGTATCGTATGATTTTCTTGTGTTGGAGTGTATAGAAGGTACCCACCCAAGTCAACATTGGAGGAAACCATAGCACATGTAAAGATTTCACATTCACCATACAATATCCGGGAGTGAGATAATCTCGGGTCAAAGGTTAGTTAATTAATTTAATCTACCTGTTAATTCTATTAAGTATATGATCTGTCAATTCTCCCACAGGTTTGCAGCACCCTTACCAACTTAGTGGAGCTTGATTTGTACTGGTGAAGAAGATAGAATCTTCATTTATGGTGATTTAACGTTTTGATTAAACTTCTAAAATAGTGATTGTCATCATTAACTCTCGTCTTCTATTGGTAAAAATCTAAAATACCATTTCTCGATTCAATAAGATGGCGAGATCATGTGGATTAAGGGTATATTTGGAAGGCCAAAAATAATTGAAACTTTTTTAAAAGGAATGGAGAAAAAAGACAAATAACTCGATTAATCGAATCAGATTAGGGAGAAATACATCCATAGGTTGAGAGTTGAGACACCCTGGCTCTGAGGGCAGGTTAGGGTTGAAAATTTTTGGCCCTGAGTCAGGGTCAGGTTAGGCCAAGGTTAAGGCTTTAGGCTGAACGCGACCTAGCCTAACTCAGTTGGACCCTATTTTAAATTATATGATAAAATATGGGAAAAAGAACTCTATATCCGGAAGTGTGGCCTACGTCAGCACTCCCATGAGTCCATTTCTCACCCTCTATGAAAAGACAACTTTATCCCCTTGTTTTGAGTAGGAGAGAGATAGACACATGGGATACTGGCTTAGGCCACACTCCCGGATATAAAACTACTTCCCACGATATATACATTGATATATTTTATATGGGAAGCAGTTTTCTGTACGGGAGTGTGGCCTGCGCCAGCACTCCCATGAGTATGTTTCTCCTCCTTAAAACAAGGTGGCAGAGGTGTCTTTTTACATGGGGAAGAGAGAGATAGACTCATGGGAGTGCTGGAGTAGGCCACACCCCAGGACAGAGATCTTTTTCCCATTTTATATATTATAAACTTTAAACGCCATACACATTTTGTTATATAATATTATATATGAAGATAATAAGTGATATAATATATTTTATTATAGTATTATTTTTGTAAAATTGATAATTTTCTCCCCGGTCTAGCCCATCCCATGCATCTCCCTTCCCCCTCCCCATGATCAGAGCCAATCATAGTCTACCCATCAGACCCTGAGGGCAGGTCAGGGGTGGATTTTCCAGGCCCTGAGTCAGGGTCGGGCCGGGCCTAGGCCAAGCTAAGAGGACTCAAGATTGAGCTGGGGTTTTAAAAAACCCAGTTCAACTCGACCTTGTTGCAGCCCTAAGTGTCCCTTGTAGGGTTTTAGTATATCAGGTATGACACTGATATCAATAGATTCAATACTGATACAAATCAGTCATATTGGCCCGATATCAATTCCAAGTTAAAAAACCCACTTTCTTTAAACCTAAAAAAATCGCAATTTAGCCGATTCATTGATGCTAACTATATCGGTCAGATATCAATATTGGGTACTACCTATATCGACACATATAGGCCGATACAGCCTATATCATACCCATAACTTAATCCCTGGTCCCAATGTGGTTAAACCAATTTAAGTCTACCATTAGCTATAATTCAAACAAGACTTTGAAGTAACTATTGTCAAAACAGTTCTCAGATCAGCCATATCACCTTACTCCCATGGTTTAAGTTCACGGTATTGGATCTGTTATCGATCACCCTGAATACTGATGTAGGATTAGATATGAATCGATGAATTCATATCGACCTCAACTGATACTAATACGGATCAGCCAATACAGCCAATGCCAAATCGATACCTCAAACCATGCCATACTCGGATTCGGATCTTCTACTTCCGAGTTGCCCCTATTGCCGTGCGCTCCAGACACAGCAAGGCTGTAAAGACCGCCTTACCCCCACTCGGGCAAGGCACTCGAGCAGGGGTAGGGTGGTCTTTTCACTGCCTTGCTGTGTCTGGGGCGCATACAGCAGTAAGGGCAGCTCGACAGTAGAGGACCCCGACACTGCCATACTCCACCAGCCGAGCAGGTCGGGCTGGTTAGTCTAACCTTAGTCAAATCCATCTCAAGCCAAGCTGGTCACCTTAATTAGAGGATCATTTTAGATTGCTATAATGCGACCGGACCTTCACCTGACCCTCGGGTATTAAAGAATTATTAGTAATTGGTAGACATTCTCGTGATATCTTACCTTTCACAATCTAGGCAGAGTATGGTTAAAGGGTCAATGAGTAATAAAAGCTTTGCCAAAGCAACCTACGTGACATGTTTAAATGCATCACAGGACTCTTGTGGAATGCTATTATGAAGCTGACCCTTCATTAACGTGTCCATCATAAATGTCACCAAATATTTTGTTTGGGTTTCCCTTCTATCTTATGCTTAATTATGAGTAGCACGGTTCGAGAGATTGGAATCGTGATGGGATCGGTTCCCATCGAACCAATCTCGAGTTGGACTGGATGCCATAAGCAGGAATCGGTCGATTCCTGCTCCTCCTCATCCATTTCATCGCTATTTCCATGGGAACTATCCCATAAACCAGTCGTCTTCTTCCTCCACTTTTCTGTCTCTTTTGCCTCGACATCGAAGTGTAGTTCACCGCTACTCTTTGCATTTTTTTAGAAACATAGATTGAAACTCTCTCACCTAGTGTTTCAAAAAACCCTAATTTTCACAACCTTAGAGGATAAGAGAGGGAATTCGATGGAGGGGGAGGGGAATGGCCAATTTGTGGCCATCTCTCCTCCCTCCTCTTTTATAATTTTGGGCTCCCTGTTGCAGTCTGTTTGAAAATCTTAATCCTTGTGGGACTATGTTCGGTCAATCCCTTCAATGACAGGTGTCAATGTCAATAACGAGTATCCTTGTAAGGGTGTCAATTGGTTTGGTTTTGGTAATTTGGTTCGGTTCCATGCTTTGATGGTGTAATCCAAAATCGATCTGAGAACTGAGTCGGTTCTAGAAATGGAAATCGAATCCGAACCAAATCAGTTCCAATTCGGTTTCCAATTCAGGTCTAATTCAGTTCTCCAATACAGTTTCAATTCGGTTTCCCAATAAGGTTCCATTTTACTAGGTTGGCAATTGTTCTTGCCTTGCTGAGTTATCAAGAAACTCCATTTGTATAAATAAAAAGCTCACAAAACCTTAAAGGAATCAAAAATATTAATAAAATAAATAAGAAATCCCAAGTGAGTTCTCTGCTTTGAGATCTCATCTTTCACCTTATTCATCTATAAAGTAAGAGAAACACATCCAAATTATAGATTCAAATGGAAAGGCAACACCATTAAAAAAAAAAGGTATAGGGTTTTGGATTAAATGTGGTATTCGATTCGGTTTTGATTCAAACAATGGTTTTTTGAACTAAAACCGTAATCGAACCGAACCAAAATAAATGATCATATAACAAAACCGAAACCAAACCGGATTTATTCGTTTTGATTTGGTTAATTTGGCTCGGTTTTGGGTTCGGTATTCGGTTTCAGTTTGGTTTTAACACTCTTTATATCCTTGTTTGCTACAAAAGAAGACAAATGTATCAGTTTTGAAATGGGTTTGCATATTTGTTTCGACGAGTGTCAATCTTGGTGTTGGACTGATTAGCCTAAATTCTCACCAAATAAAATAGGATTTCAAGTTTTTTTTTTCTTTTTTGGGATAAAGTTTCATGATGATAGTATAGTCTACCAGTTTTTTTGATCACATGGACTGTTGTATAAGTGGTACAAATTATGGATTAGCAAAATAATCTCAGACTCAAATTCAATTATATCCATGTATGTCTATGCATTTCTGTATTTTTTTAGTCATTCATGTATGTTCATGTTGGATATACATTTTTTTTGTAGTTTTTGATTTTTAAAACTTGACTTCGTCACTTGACAAACTTTGTTTAAATTGAAACTAACACGACATATGATATGATCTACGTATTTACAAAATTTGGAGAATGCTAACCTGACGATTCTCTCAATCTCTCTACTGATCAATAAATAATGGGGCCTACTCTATCGTATAACTGCGCAAGGTTACCATTTCTCTTCTAAATTTTAAGGTAATGTTTGGTTGGCAAGAAAAGAAAATATATATCATAAGACAATAATAATATGATAAGACGGATAAAATAGGGGGATCGAGGGTACCAAGAAGCAAAAGCCAAAGTTCCTGCATGGCAGGCATGAAGTCCAAAGAACCCACATCGCTCATCACATACATGAATTTCAAAATGTATCAATAAAGTGGTATGGTCCACGTACTAAAGACAATCCAAGCCTAACATTAGGTATCTACAGCTCAAAACGTATCCGTTGTAACACTGTGGGCTGCTTCCCACCAGAGAAAAGTCAACACACAACTTATAGATTCGCAAAGAAAATTGGAGTTGGCAGCCGAAAGGGATTCAAAATTAGCCCGGACCAAGCTTGACTTAGCTTTTACCAAGCCCGTGAAATCGTTTAATAAATGATTCGGTTATGATTTTGAAATTGAGGCTGTTTAGTTAAACGATTTGATTTGAATTGAATCAAACTGTCTAATACTCTTAAATGTACCAAAAACAAATAGAAATCGGTTATTGAATCGAATCGAAATCATGAAACCGTTTAATAAATGGTTTCAAAGTTGAAACCATTTAGTTAAACGATTTGAACCAAACCGAACTGATTATATTGAAACCAAACCGATTAACACCCTTACTAAAAAAGAGTTCAGATTTGCTATCCACATGAGGCTGGGTGGGGACAGATCTAAACCCTCCATGGGGGTGTAGGACCCGCCTCTAAGGTGTAGGACCCATGCCCCATGAAGGGGTCAGATCTGTCCCCACCCGTCCCCATGTGGGTAGCTGATCCAGACTAACCAAAAAGGCCCTAAATATTGAATTGGAAATTGATTTTTTTTTTTGGGGTAATAATTGGAAATTGATTACATGTAAAAAATAGAGAGGGATGGAAATCCTAGCACCCTATGTGTCTATATCTCTCTCTTCATCTTCTTTGAAATGACTTCTTTACCCTTCAAAGGATAGAAGAGAGAGATAAACACATACGGTGCTAGCATATCCAGCCTTTTCCCAAAAAAAAAAGATTATCCACGTTGTGTATGTCATGTATCTCTCACACTCTCTCTCCTTCTTAACATGTGAGTCCTTTACATATAAACCATGCAATGTTCCTTACCATTGGCTCTACATGAGAGATTCCATCCTACAACGACAATGTATCTATTTCTTGACTTCTTCCACACACACACAGATGCTACAAGTGTATTTTCGGTTTTAGACCATTAGAATATCCTACTTCCATTGTTTTCGATAATTTTAATCGTCACAATTTCGAATTATAGGACATGTTATTCACTCTAATACTATTTAGTAAGGTGCTTAAAGGATGTTTGCTCACCCCCAACACCCCAACAAAGTGAATAGTCACTTATTTGATTATTGCATGTTTCACAGCCTCAGTCAAAGATGAACATTCTGTAAATATCTCATTTTGTCATTCGGAAAATGTGCATAACAATGACTAATGGACGTTCTAGACTTATAAAAAATGTATAGTTTTATGTAAGGGTGCAAGTTTGACCATGTCGGCTTGAACCCGCTCTGAGCCTGAACAGGGTCTGGGTAAAGATATTTGGCCCTGAGGGTGGGTCAGGGCTAGAAATTTCTGGTCCTGAGTTAGGGTCGGGTCGGGCCAGGGTTGAGGCCTCGGGCTAAGCCTGGCCCGGCCCGGCCTGACCCTGTTTTAAGTTATACTATAAAATATATATTGATATAACATATATATTATAAACTGTAAACGTCATCCACATTTTGTTATATAATATATTACATATGAAGACAATAAGTGATATAATACATTACAATGTTATTTTACGTAAATTTGATAATTTTCTCTCCGGCCTATTCCAGCCCATGCATTTCCTTCCCCCTACACATGATCATGGCCAATCAGGGTCAGCCCGGACTGATCCTCAGAGTTGAATTTTTCTGACCCTGAGTCAAGGTTGGGTTGGGCCTGGGCTCAGCTAAAGGGACTTAGGGGTGGGCTAGAGTTCTATAAAGCACGACCCAACCCGACCCTGTTGTAACCCTAGTTTTATGGTTGGAAAACCTCTTCCAAGATTCATACAATGTTTGGGATTAGGAGCAGTGGGAAAGTTGACTGAAAATTTAACAAATTACCCTTAAAATGTTTATCTGGTCAAAAAGATATTCAAAAGGCTTCAAAATAGGCCCAAATTTCAGGACTAATTGAATTCTCATTTAAAACTTCGATGCTTGGAGATGGTTTGAAATTAAGTTAATTTGGTCATTATTTTGAGAAAAATAATTTAAAAAAAGGAGAAAGAATGCTACTCGGTCAAGTCTAGGCATGGCAACCATGCCTAGACACATAACTGCCTTGAAGCATCTAGAAATGATCGTCTTACCCCCAAGGCTATTATGTGTCTAGGAGTGATCGCCACAGCTAACGCACGACTGAGTAGCATTCTATTCCCCTTTTAAAAAATAGCAAAACCTAGGTTGACCTCATGATCCGTACCAACTTGGACTAAACCTAGCCCAAATCATGTCAATCTTACCCAAGAGCCAGCTCTAGACGAGCTATAATAGGCATCTATTATTAAGGCTGTGTTTGGTATGCATTCTGTGTTGTTTTCATATTCTTGAATGATAAAAATAACTATTTTATCATTCGAAAATGTGAAATCGACTTAGAACGCTTTTCGAGAATGCATACCAAACATTACCTAGGCTATTAACTATAATAGGGAATCATTCTCTTAATTTATTTCGTTATATCATGATATGATTTTGCTTTTTATTGATTGGGTCATGAAGTGTGTTGTCCGTTTGTTGTTTTATTTCATGGCATTTCATTTCTTTTTTTTCTTTTTTTCTTTTTTTCTTGGATTCTGTGATTGGTTCATTTTCTTTTTACGATAAGATTGAGTTTTTTTTTTACAAAAAAAAAAAAAAAAAAAAAAACAGATTGAGTGATTTATATTTTCCACTGTGTGATCTTTTCAATGTTCTTCATGCTTTGGTAAGCAAAGTTAGGTTAGCTTATTCGATAGGTTATTTAATTGGTGTTAGGTTTTTGTATTTTATATATATATATATATATTTATTTATTTCGTTTAGTTTTATTTTTGTATTTTATATGACTGTTTTGGTCTCTTGGTGTTCTTCTTTCTTGTGTTTTTTGAGTGGATATATTTTATTTTTTTTATTATATAATATGTGGGTCTTTCTAGGCATCACTATACCTAGTGAAGTATAACACTTCATTATTTGCCATTTGGCAGTACATATGGGGTAAGCCATGTGACAGAGGATCAGACAGGCGTCGCATTGGTACAATATCAGCTTAAATTAAGTAGAGGAAGTAGCAACATTAGAAAAGATGCCATTTTGCATTTTCTATTCATCTCCATTTAATGGTTATTTGATAATTTTCCTAAACTTTGAATTAAAGTTTGAGCAACTTTCATTGATTACATCGGACTAAAATTTGCCATTTAGATGTGTACACTTTCAGTTTAAAATGACTAGAGGAAGTACCAAAATTACAAAAGATTTCATTTTGTATTTTATATTCATCTCCATTTGATGGTATTTTGTTAAATTATTTTAAACTTTGAATCAAAATTTGAATAACTTTCCTTGCTTAGGTTTGACTTAAAAGTTGTTATTGGGATGTATGTGGACTCCTCTATCACGTGGACTAACCCATATACTGTCAAGTTATAAATAGTAAAATGTTATATACTTCACTAAACATAGTGACGGGAAAAGAACCCATAATCTATAAGGATATTCTCCTTTTCTTTTGTTTCAGATTCAAAAAAAAAAAAAAATTGTATTTAATTTTGATGGTTCTTATTAATCAGGTCCTTAGCATTTACATTTTTCCAAAATTTAATGCATTTTCTGCATTTTATGAACAACATGCATATAAAATGGTATTTTGGTAATTTTGCAGAAGATTTTTTTTTTCAATTTATTTTTCTGATTGTTTCTAACATCACCAAATATTCTTTAGGTACTTTCTAGCTTGTTCTGAATTTTCTGATATTTATAGGATTTTCATGTATTTTTTCTAGTATTCATGCATTTAAGGGGGGTATTTTTGAACAATATTTCTCTCGTGATTTTCTGGGGTATTTTATAAAATTATTTTAGCATCAATAGGTGTGTTTCTTATGTATTTTTCTATTTATTATGAGTTTATTTTTTAGAACAATTTTTTAGGGTTTCATGCATATACAAATATAGGGAGTGCAAAATGACCAATCTGCCTCTTATGAAATGAAAATCCCACATGTGTTGGATACCCTTGCAGAGATGCTCTCATTGGCACCCGAATTGGTGTAGAGGCATGTAACCTAACAATGATCCCCTCCCTTGATGGGAAAAAGAAGACTACCATGTTGTATGATGCATGTGCCCAGACACAGGAAGGGCAAAATGACCTCCTCACCTCCCATGAAATGAAAAATCTCACATGTGTTAAATGCCCCCACGTGTACTCTCATTGACCCCCACTCCCCCACACTGGTGCAAGGGCCACATGACCTGGCAGTGATCCCTTCTCTTGATGGGGGGGAAAATAAGACTACCATGTTGTGTGGGCATGTGGGAAAATTATCTCCTTCAGTTCCCCCCCGCGTGCCTATAATAAGGGGGGCATGCTCCACTCCATGATCCTGTGCCAAGACATAGGAAGGACGAAATGATCACCCTTGCCTCGAGGATCTTTATCTCCTCCAGTTCCTTGCCCAACTTAGTTTCCCAATTCCTCTGACAAGGGGGCTGGAATGACCACCCTATCCCTGCCCGAGTGGGGTCCACCACCCCCTATTAGAGGAATTGGGGAACTGGACTGGGCAGAGAACTAGAGGAGATAATTTCCCCATTCCTCGAGTAGAAATTTTTTTTTCCATCCATTGGTGGGGCCAAGCATACTGGCAGCGGCCACCCACCCTAAACTAATTTGTCTGGTCTATATTCGACCGGCTACATCCGGTAGGCCTGCCGTTGGGTATTCGAAATAATATAGAAGCGGACTACAACGACTACTAATAAATCCTAGAAAGGAACGGCCTCTATGTTTGAAGAATTTCCAATCATTTGAATCTCCGACGTCGATCTTTCACAAACTGCTCGACCTTTAACCATAGGGTTTGAACTACAGAGTCCGCCCCTTTTATGTTTGAAAAATACACCGACCGTTTCGTTCTCTCTTTACTCTCTCCATCTCTCACTCTACAACACACAGACGCTACCAGTGGGTGGGTTTCATCGTGCCTTTACAGATCTTTCTCCGCCTTCCATTACAATCTGGAGATTCGTTCAATAAGATCTGCAATGTGCACGATATCATCAAGCGCCTCATTGATCTCATCGATTTGGTTTCTGCACAAGTTATCTGTTTTCTGCCGTTCGAAGCTCATTACGGTGAGTTTTTGGTTTATTCTTGTTGAATTTGGAATCGATCTCTTTGAACATCATTTGGAGTTCAATTTGGCAAAAATTCGTCATTGATTTTGTTGTTGCGAACCAGTCGGTCATTTCTGGGGTTTTGACCCTAATTTATTGGGGGAGGAGGAGAGAAAAATGATTTTTTTTTAACGGGAAAATGATATCAAGTACGTTTAGCAGAGGTTCATTGGGCTATGAATTTGACTGAATGTGTAGGTTTTATTCCCCTCCTGGTGGGTGATACTTGATGATATTCAAGCCATGGTTTTTTTTCAGTGAGCTGGTTGAGATTTGGTTTTGCATTGGCTGGACATATCGTAGCATTGAAATGAGGATCTCATTCACAGATTAGTATCTACAGTGTTTCTTATTTGAATTCCTGGGTTAACGAGACGTATCGTTTGGGCTGTTTAATTGTGTTTGCACCATAAGGCTGAGGCATCTCAATTATTTGAGTTTTGGTTTTCTTGTGAGACTTATGGGAAACTATTTTTTTCTGGGCTGAATGCATTTCTGTCGGGTAGGTTAATCTGGATTTAAGATCTTTGTAGAAGTCTATTTTTTTTTATGGGAAAAAGAACGCTGGTCACATGGTTCTTGCGCCTAGACACAGGACTGTGTGAATTTACCATTCAGCCCCAATGAAATGAAAAATCCCATTCAGGCAGATCCCCTGTGCCCGCTCTCATTGGCCCCCATGCTGGTGCCTACATGCTATCTCTTGCCCTATTTTTTTTTTTTTTTTTTTTTTAATTGGGAGCTTTATATATATATTTTGTATAGAGTGGGGGGGGGGGGGATCGAACCGGGGAGGGGATAAGGTACCAGCCAGGAGTCTCGAACTCGAGACCTCCTGGTGAGCATGGGCATGAAGCGCACCACGGCTCACCAACTGACCTAGGCAGTTGTTGGTCTGTTGCCCTATTTGTATTATTCCTGTTAAATGAAATTTTTTTCTACCAAAATTTTTTTTATTTCCAAAATTAGCATTGCATCCAAGCTTAGAATTCATTCTGGACTAGGATTTTTGTTTGCTTAAACATATAATCTCAAGTCAATCTCAGAAGGCACTTGTCCTCGTTGGTTTATGTTATTTTGAGCAGGAAAAGTTCTGATTTGCACTCTGAACTTCAAATTATGTTTTCAAAACCATATTTTTGTTGATGGAGGTAAATAAATTTCATATTTTCATGTGATAAAGAGTATTTCCTCTTGTTTGCTATGAGTGGGTTTGGTTTCTCACTGATTATGTGATTTACCTTTTATCAATTGGCTACACTTTTTGTGACATTCTAAGGTGTGATCATAGATGCAGTGGATGGTAGAATAGCATTTGTGTGGCTAACACCTGCCAAATAGTGGGGACAAGTCTAAACTGATGATCTATTTTACCTGTACCATTCAAATTTTAAGCTACAGTTGTGTCTGAAACTTCATGTAAGTCAATGAGAATGCAAGGAATGGAATCTTTGCCAGACCCAAGTTGTATCCTTTGCTATGTCCGGGCAACTTAGCTGATGACGACAGCAAAAATGATGCTGATAAATTAGTGGAAACTAAAACTCTTCTAATCTTCTTAGTTTTTTTTTTCCTCTCTCTCTTCATTTTTGAGGATGGGGGGTGGGGAGGGGATGCTACTGTCTACCCATACCTTGATTTTTGTATGTTCCTGCATTTCCTGTGAAAATTTCATCGTCTCATCTGAATTATGTTTCCTTTACTCTACCCTTCTAGCTTGCCATTTTCATCCAGCAGGAAGTTCCTGCTACTTCTTTGGGCTGCCTATGATGATTTGGGAAACCTATTCTGAAGAGAGCTACCATCGAGTGGGAGTTGGGGTGACCTGCTGGTCAAGGACCAATGGCAAGTGACAGGACACAAGGTGCTAGAAGTGCTGAAGTTGCAGAAATTCTAGTCACTGTTCCTTTTGATGGGGGCAGTGATGGTGTACAAAGGATGCGACCTCTGCATGGGTAAACTTTTTATTACCTGTTCTATCATTTTTGTTTTCTTTTTTTCCTTTTAGGTGAAATATTGTATGCCTTTTATTGGTTTTAGATTTTTTATACTATGTGCCTAGGTATGTTATACATGTCATTATGTCATTTCCCTTTTAATTTTAACTAGTGACCTTGTCACCGTAGGCAAGAGTTCACAATTTGAACATATTTGTCCATTTTTCTCATCAATTGATGACATGACTTCTTGTTGCCAACAAGTTATGGTGCACAGGACTCTAGTTTCGCTCTCTGTTGAGTGCTTGCCCACCAATATATGCGTATAGGTATGAATATGTCCATGCATCCATACATTTGTTTTTTGCCCATGTGAGTAGAAAAGTTTGTACCTGTACTCATCTTGTCGAGTTTGGAAATGCTCAACGATCCATGCAATCTTTGAAGCTGATATGATGACTTGTGTCCACTTTTTTGATTGGTACCATGTTTTTGTTATTTGGTGCTGGTTACCTATGATTTATTGATTCAAGACAATATTGTAAATAAAAATAGGCTAGTTAATGTTGGTGGTTTGATTTTGTGATCTCTCCCCCTCTTCCTCACCCTGCTTTTTTGCCCCTGAGTCATTTATTTTATGCCTGAAGAATTACTTCAATGTTTGTTTTTTTATTAAGATATGGCCATAGCTTCACCAAAGATATGTATAGTTGACTTATCGTATATGTTGTGATACTTTTGTAGGAGGACTAGTGGCCCAACAAGGCGCTCTACAAAGGGACAATGGACTCCTGAAGAGGTAGCTGTGTATTTGACATGAAAACTGACATAATAATTCTGTACTCACAATCACTCCGCTGTAATCACCAATCCAAGACTTTCAAAATTTCCGTCGTCCTATAACAAATGTTTGCCACTGCCTAGTTTATGTACTAGAAGTTTGATGACTTGATGTTATCTGATTTTGTGTAAACATAGGAAACTTTCCTTAGACTTTTCGCATCGAGTCTTCTCAAGTAGTTTATTGTAGCAGCTCAACGTTAGCCATTGGTTCTTTGGATTATGGTGGACTACGCATTTTTCTGTTTTCATTTACATTTGAGCAGTTCAGGAGCCCTATGTTTCTTATATTTTCAATGCTGTTTTCATTTAAGCTGTTTACTCTCTATTTTTAAGATGCTGTTTAGCTTGGTTTTAATTTGAATTGCTATCCTCAAAACTCTATAATGTGATCCCGGATTCAAAAACCTTGATTCTGGGTTATGGACCCACCAAAGCAATAAAAATACAACTATAAAGGAGTGGCAATTCTGTAAATAAATGGAAGTTCTGGATCCCTTTTGGTAAGTTAACAGAAAGTAGGGACAAATTGGTAAATTAATTTGAGAGGGAAGCCATATTTGGGATTTCAAAACGTAAGATGGATATTATAGAAATGACTTAAGAAAGATGGGATTACTCGTAAATAGCAGAAAAGTGGTCTTGCCATTTCGCAGAAATCTTTTCTTCTACCTCTCAACCCCAACACGTGCAACAGAGGAGAGGTTCTCTTGTGGACGAGAGAACTCTCTCAACTAGAGTCCAATTGCACCAGAAATTTAGGAGTGGCTTTCTGATGTAGTAGCATTAGAGTGGTTGGACTGATATGACCGGGTTTGGAAACCCAAAGCCCAAACAGAACTGGCCAACCCAAGTTTTTGGACCAACAAGGGTTGGTTGGGTTTTATTAGCTACTTGGTAATATCTTTGTAATTGCATTTTCATTTGGTAGGACTTAGCTATATGTAGTTGTTTCAAGTTTAGTTTCGTATTTTTTTTTGAAACTTCTTAGTTGAGTATGTTTCTTTACTACAACAAGCATTTTAGTCATTCCATGATTTTGTCAAACTACATTGAAGGAGTGGAGATGAAAAAATCCTTATTTTTGTCATTCTTTAAAATTTTTTTATTTAAAAAATTAGGCCAAAAAAAAAAAAAATAAATAAATTACTGCAACATTACAGTTCATAGATCTGATGTAAATCTACTACATCTAATTTTCCCCCAAGCATAGGACTTGGTTTTTGGAAGAAACAAAAAAAATTCTCTATTGAAGAAATTTTGTTTTTTCTGTGAAAATTCATGTTATTGAGTACAAATCCTTGCAAACGATAAATTTTGATGCATCAACTAACTTAATTTTTTCTAAATCTATGGATTTATAGCAAAAAAATATTATTAAAAACCATGATTTAAACACAAAGATCAATTTTTTTTTTGAAACCTACCTTTTTTTCTGTGAAATCTCCTTCAATCTTTGATCTCAGCTTGTTGAATGAGGCAAACTAAGTTGTTGCAGCACTCCTTGATTCGTTTTTGAGTGTAGATTAGAAACCCAAACTCTAAAAGTGTGAAAAACTTGGTCAAATAGAAGATTTGAGACTCTCAGTACTCAGTTTCTCCTCTCTTTTTATCTGCCAAAATCGAGTCTGTGACTCAAAATGGGGGTTTTTATGGTTTGTATCGATGCGTATCAATAGTATCGACCGTATCAAAACGCCGATACATATCGATACATATCAATACATATTGTATGTATCGTATCGTATCGTATCGGCCGATACAATTCGATACCAATCGAGAAGTAAATTTTTTTAAAAAAGAGATGTATTGGTATGTATCGTATCGAGACCAACCGATACTGATACGTTTTGGCCGATACAGACTGATTCTATAATGCATAAACCATGGTTGTATGTAATGAATTATTTCTAGATCTCTTCATGTTTACCTTTTAAAAGCAAATTTTCCAGCTTATTTTTCTATATTTTTATTTTTATCTTTATCTTTTGATTTTTTTATTCTGCACATTCCATGTGTTTTTTTTTGGAGTAAACTGAATTCTATCACCATATATACAAAGGGAGAAGTTTGTCTAAGCAACCCGTTTGGAAGGAATCTGCAAGCGGATTCTTCATTTTTGTCACGTGAAATAGTGATATGGCAGTTCTGACAGTTGAATATCTAGAGAACAGTGTGGATTGGCCACGTGCCAAATTATAGATCCTAATCCAATCCAATATCTTCCCGTGCTTGGATCCCCATAAATGTCCATGCATGCCTACAACTACTCTGACCACTACTTTGCACTTTCCCATAGTTCTGAATTTTCAAAGCTCTATTTTGCCACTTGGCAAATATTAATTGGGCTGAAACGTTATTTTTGAGCAGGGGACCTTGGGGTCTGTTTGTATCTATCAACAGAATTTGGCCCTACCTGATAGTGCCATGTGGCAGATATTTAAGATCCCTTGTAGATTCCCTCTCCAGGCGGGCCACTTACAGAAATCTTTCCATAAAATACTAAACCCTATTTTCATATACGTGTCTTTTTCCTTTCCAGTGTTTTCACCTTCTATTTGTATCTGTTGATGTGAAGCTCTGTTTTTCCATGCAGGATGAGCTATTGCACAAGGCTGTTCAGCGCTTTAAAGGAAGAAATTGGAAAAAGATAGGTATTGACTCATTTAACTGATGTTAATATTATATTTTTGTACTCCTTTCCGAAATCTATACTTGATGATAGACTCTACATTTTTAGGACAAAGCCTAATTGTCAAGGGCCTAGGTGTTCAGGTGCCTTTGTCACCTTGCGTCCAGGCCCCCTCCAATGCCTTGGATCGCCTAAACTCCGTGACAACTATGAATAGAAGTGAAGAATGTTGATGGTCTTAAGTGATGGGTGATGAAGGAAAACCATGGGATAAAGTCTTTTCTCTCTTGCCTCCTGTAATTTAGTCCTTTTTAAGTTTGGTGTTGATAAGGAAGGGAGCTCCTTGCCCTTGTTCGTTGTTTCTCCTTTTCGTTATGTTCAATTAGCCTGCAAAGGAATTTTAGCATATCATAATTTCTGTTAAAATCATAATAATGTTTGTTGTTGTTGTCTTTTTTTTTCCTTGATCTGCAGATGGCCTTTTGGTGTTTACTTGGTGGTTTGAATGTTCTTTGAAAAATTAGCTAGGATTTCATTTATTCGTTTTGATTGTGATATGTGGGCATGTGGCATTGGTTGGCTATGTTGATTAGACATGTGAAAATCGGTGATTTAATTTGCTCTTCAATAGTAATTAGCCGGTTCAAATCACTTGGATTTTGAAACTTTGGTTGAGCTTTGTAATTGCTAGTGTCTTATTGATTGAAATTGGGAATAGATAAAAGATGTCAATTTTCATAATTCCTGAAACCAAAATTCAAATTACAAAACTGCTAGATCTTGGTCAATATATGAAGCTGCCGCAAATCACTATGTGCTTCTCTAATTTATATAATGCATTTTATGTCTTTTATTTTGTCTGAAATGCCAAAGTTCACAATTTCTACATGGAACTGTGTTGCAAGTTGGATTACGTTGGTTTAAATTAGGTCAATTGGAGTCCTGCTTAAGCCTGTGACCTAAGATCATAACCTGACCCAACCCTTGGAGGGAAACTGGAGCCCATTATATTTAGGGGAAATTGCTTAGATCTACAAGATAAGAAAATTAATTACTTATTTTGTAATTCTTTTTCTTATCTCGTCGATCTAGCCCTTGCCAACTGTGGGGTGGCTTTTAGTTAGGCTTGGATAAAACCATGAGACAGAGAATAAAAGTGTTCTTTGGAGAGTCTAAACGTTTCTTCTTGTTTTATCTTGTAGGTTTTATTTTTTTGTTCCCAGATCTTCTTAATCAGAATCAATGTCTGTTATTTTCCATTTTATTTCACTGTTTGTATGGACACACTACGGGTTAGACCAGGTTGGCGTTCTTAATTTCTTTATCTAATATGTGTAATTGTGCATCTTGCAGCGGAGTGTTTCAAAGATAGGACAGATGTTCAATGCCTCCACAGGTGGCAGAAGGTTTTGAATCCAGAACTTGTCAAAGGTCCATGGTCAAAAGAGGTACGCTGCTCTGGAATTTCTGTTGCATCTTTTATCAATCACTTTCCTACTGCCATTGCATCTTAGAGGCAAAATTTCCAATTACTGGAGTCGGCATTTTTATGCAATGCACATAGAAATGGAACTTTTGATGAACAGGAGGATGATATAATAATTGAGTTGGTGAATAAGTATGGGGCGAAAAAGTGGTCCACCATTGCTCAAGCATTACCTGGGCGTATTGGAAAGCAATGCCGTGAAAGGTATGAGTGACAAATCACTCTAGGATGAGTATGATATCTTTTTTCTCTTTAATTAGAAAATGCTTACGGTGTAGTTTGTGTTTTGGGCTTCTTTCTCTGATTAGGTGTGGGAATCTATGTATCTGCATTTTGTTAATTGTTCACAAATATTCTCAATTCTATGCGTCAGGTTTTCTCGTACTAGCTGTTTACCCTTCTAAACTAGAAGCAATGAACTAAAAGAGAACAGTGATGAACTTATTTGCATAATAGTTTCCATAAAACGAAGGGACAGCCAAGTGTTAACTGCAATTTTGTTCTGCCAAAACTACTATCGGAGTTGCAAATTGACAAAATGAAATATCTAGCCATGGAGCACCAAAAGGCGAAAAAAGAAAAGAGAAAGATCTAGCCATTTCATTGAAAAACAGAAATTCTGTAACAAGCTTTCCTGCTTTGCAAGTTCTTAATGTTACTGATAACACTATGATCAAATAGCTTGTCAATATAATTCCAAGGAAGATCAACAGGCGGAAGGAGTTGTTTACTTTTAGGGCCTACATGGATCACTGTCAGGTCGGTGTTTATTTTTGAATCCTTATATCGGCCAGTTTGAGTGGGCAGCTGAAGTTAGTTATGGGTCACTACTTTAGTGAGATACTCAAAAATCTCCAAAGTTAAGTTGCTGCAGGGTAGTGTTGTCATTTTTTATTTTATGTCCAGAACTAGTCCATTTTTTTCTTCGCTTAGTGTGGGTATTTTTAGTGTTTTAATGTGTTGTTAGAGTCTTTAGATCTGGGACTGGTATGGTGAATTACGTAAAGCGGAATGATTTGTCCAAATTATAACTTACCACAAAAAACAAAAGATGAATGCAATTGTTTTAAGGTTCTACAAATAAAAAAAGTGAGAAAGGGGGAAAGAGACAAGGATAGAGACAATAAGATTTAGAGTGGTTTGGCAACCTTGCCTACATCCACTACCAAGTGATATTTTCACACTTGGACTTTCCACTACGTGATCAATTTCCAAATGCCATTGATCAAGCCTTCTCTCAATTGTTTTCCCGGGATCATAATAAATCCAAGTGTTTTGGCTCACACTCAAACCTTGATAGTTTTTCGAGGTCACTAATAAAGTGTTTAGGTTCACACTTAAACCTAACTACAACGAAGATTCCCTAGTCTCCTACAACAACTCTTTTTGAAGAGTATAACAAAGCCAAATACAAAAATTGAAAGCTCAAAGTGAAAATCTCTAAAAAGGTGGGATATGCAAGTTTAAAGCATAACACAATGATTCTTAAAAACCCTTTAAACCAAGACTAAAAGATGTGCAAATAATTTGTGTGCAAAAGTCTTAGGTGAAACTCTCCTAAACCTGTCTTAAATAGAGGAGAAGTAATGGCCAAAAAAGGTGGCCGAAAGAGTCTCAAACTACTCTTTTTTTGGCAAAGCCGGTTGACCGCCTCAAAGGCCAGTCAACCTCCTAGGAAATAGCCATTATTATATTATGACCGTTATATAGCAGTTGGTGCTAGCCGGTCGATCACCTGTCCGCTGGAATCACTTGCTCAGAAAAATGGCCATAACTTGCTCACCGAGCTCGGATTGTGACCTGATTCTTTTTTTTTCTTATTATCAACTAACAACAATAACATGTCAGCCTTATCCCAACTGAATGGGGTCTGCTACATGGATCGTTGCAAAGAAAAATATTTAAAATAATAATAGTAAAAAGAGAAGGACACAACAACATCAACAACAACCCAAAATTATCCCACCTAAATAGGGTCGGCTACATGTATCCTTGCCCTCCACTCAACTTTAGTCGAGGTCATTTGAGACAAGGCCTAAACTATGCATGTATTTCCTCACTAATTCTCCTAGGGTCAGTTTAGGTCTGCCCCTAGTTCTTTTAGATCCTTCAATCTGAATCAAAACACTCCTCTGTATTGGTGCATCCCAAGGCCTCCGTTGTACATGGCCATGCCCCACCTCAAGCGACTTTCACAGAGCTTATTATGTACCGATTAACTCCCAAATCAGCTCTAATATGTTCATTCCTTTCTTATCCTTCCTAGTTTTGCCTACACTTAGTTTATGTATATTACACTTCTTAACTGCCCAACATTCTGCCCCATACATTATAGCCGGTCGTACGATTGTTCTATAAAACTTTCCTTTAAACTTTAAAGTAATACGTCGACCACACAACACTCAGGACACACTTCTCCACTTCATCCATCCCACTTTAGTTCTTTGAGCAACATCATGCTCTATATCGCCTTCTTTATTTATGATTTGACCGTAGATATCTAAAATAATCACTTTGCGGTATCTCTCGTTCCTCAATTTTCATCACTTCATTATTCGTCTTAGTGTAACTGTTTGCATTATTATGGAGTTCTTTTTTTTCCTTTTAGTTCAAGCTGGATCTTCTTTCTTTACTTATTTGTATAATCCAGTTTGAGGGGGAGTGTTGAAGTACTGTTCATGTGACACTGTTCATGTGAACAGTGATTTGGTTAATATGTGTATCTTCTATTTTCCAAGTCCTAGTTGGAGTCCTAGTTTCTAATTATGTCAAGTCCTAATTCTACTGTGAGTTCTTAGTCTTAGTTTCAGTTTGAGTTGTTAGTTCTAGTTCTTTTTCCTATTCTAACTTGGAATCCTATCATGATTAGGAATTCCTAATCTAATTAGGAGTTCCCCTTTCTATTGTAATTTGAGATTATAAATACAAGCATTATGAGGGAGACTGATAAGTTGAACAGTTCTCTCCTCTTCCTCATCTTTTTTTCTCTCTCAAGTTACTGGTTACAGGTCCTAGGTTTTTTACATGCTATTGTCTGAAGTTACCCTGGGTTATTATTGTCTTGCCGGTTTGAGAGTCGTGTAAGGTCTCTGGTGTGGTGAGCAGCCACCGTCACCGCTGCTGCATGTTTATAGATATTCAGTTTTTTGTTTGATTTTTGTTGCTATGGCTGTCGATTAAAAGTTCGAAGCCTTGTTTATGTGTCGGTTGCTTGCTGTTGTTCCTTTTTGAGGACTGGTTCAAAGGTGGAAGAAGAAGGACATCCACCTGCAATTTTCTGCTGGCTGTGTTCTTTGTCTGGGGATGGGGCTGCTATTACTGCCCTTTTATTTTTGTTATCATGGAGTGATTCTGTTGGAGAAGATGACTGCTGTTGTGTGAATCGAACCAACATCTGAAGAACCTCTGTTCGTTGCAAGTGCTGTCCTCTTTAGAAGAAAAAGGTCCTGCTGATTTACATATTGATTTCATGCTGGGTTGGTTGCGGTGTTTGGTGCTCTGGTTGTATGGTGTTTGCAGCAGCTGTGGTTTTCTTCTTCCCTTTGGACTACTACTCTTCCCTACTTTACCATACCGTCGGTTCGAAGACGAAGGTTTCTCGGTTCGACTAGGTCCTCTCCTCCTGAGAAGCTAGTGAACAGAGAAGAAGGTGTTCTTCGATTTCTGGTTTCCAGGGTTGATTATTGCTGTGGGAAATTTTATTTGGATCGATTCATCAATTGTCGCTGCTGTTGTTTACTTTGATTGTTATCGAAGGTTTGTTTGTGGAATTAAATTCTGGTTTTCTACTTGCTGAATCGATTTGATGCTGTGGGTTGCTTTCGCTATCAGAGGAGATTGAAGGACCTGCTTTTGTTTGCTGATTGAAAAAGTAGAAGACCTGCTGCATCTTGATCCATCTCGATCTACCGTATTTGAACCAGATCCGTCGGCTGCTGGTTCGAAGTTTGAAGACAACCTTCATCAGTGGGTCCTTTGGTTACTGCCTCTCTATTTCCCCTTTGTTTCCGCTGGTTCAAAGCCGTGACTGTCAAGAGGTAGAAGACGGTCAAAACTCTTTGCCTTTTGCGATCAATTCTTTCCTTTTATGAGTTGGTTTCCCATGTCACGTGTTGCCATATCCTTTGGTCCAGGATTTATCAAGGATGTGTTTTCTTACTTTTCTTTAGTTGCGTGACTCAAGAGACTTGGTTCTTTTATTAGTTACTCTATTTTATTCCTTAAGTTTCCCTTTATGCCCTTATCATCTTCTCTTATCTACCTCTGTCCTTATATTACTGCTCATTCCAACATTACCCTTTTGCCTTGGGTGGTATTTGTAATCAGATTTAATCTAAATTACAACTATGCCATCCCTTTTTTAATTGTGTTATTTACAATTCTGCCATTCCCCTTGCAAAATACTGGTTATTTACGGAACTGCCATTAATTTAATACATTCCCCTATTTGACTACCCAATTGACCCTTGAAAATTCTGGTTTATTACCAGTTTGCCCTTTGGCTTGGTTTGTATTTAAAAAGTAGAATTCCACCAAATTACAGTCATTCCATCCTTTTTTTCCAACACCATTCCCTTTCAATAATTCTAATTCCCTTCATATCCCATACATTTGGCACATACCCATAACCCCTTTGGTAGTTAATGGTATTCTCTAATTTGTCATTTCTTCCTTTTCCATTACCCTTAGCACCTCTTGGAAAAATCTGGAATATTATGTTTTTGCCCTATCTCTTACATCATCTCTGTTATGTCCACGTGTACTACACGTGAAGGGGGGGATTATGTACAGTATACCTGCAGACATTGCAGAACGCAGAACTTGCAGGAACATTGGTGCAAAACATAGAAGATCAGCTTGCTCCGCCATTGCCATTGGGTATCCTTAGTTATTGGGTTGAGTTTGCTGTAAGGGGGAGATTGAAGTATTGAAGAGTATTGAAGATATTTGGTTGTTGCCAATTTGAGGACTTTCGATTGGGTTGATACAGGTGTTTTTCATTGCCTAATTCAGCTCGTTTCCCTACTTCTTGCTCTAGTTATTTAACTTCAAAATTTTATGTCATTATGACAATCTGAGATTTATCACTGGTTAGCTATTGAGGATCGTTAAAAGCTGCCTTTTTTTGGAAGAAATTCTAGTCCCGGTCTGCTGATCATGTCTATCCAGGTTTTGAAGATCAATTATTTCAAGTTCTTGAAGGTTTATTTGGGAGCTACATTCATCTGTCAAGCTGGATTCTGCTGCAACTTAGTTTCTTCTCATTTTGTTCAAGTTGGGCATTGATACCTTGTATGCGCCAACTTGAGGGGGAGTGTTTGCATTATTATGGAGTTCTTTTTTTTCCTTTTAGTTCAAGCTGGATCTTCTTTCTTTACTTATTTGTATAATCCAGCTTGAGGGGGAGTGTTGAAGTACTGTTCATGTGAGCAGTGATTTGGTTGATATGTGTATCTTCTATTTTCCTAGTCCTAGTTTCTAATTATGTCAAGTCCTAATTCTACTGTGAGTTGTTAGTCTTAGTTTCAGTTTGAGTTGTTAGTTCTAGTTCTTTTTCCTATTGTAACTTGGAATCCTATCATGATTAGGAATTCCTAATCTGATTAGGAGTTCCCCTTTCTAGGGGTGTCAATGGGTCGGGTTGGGCCGGGCCTGCCTAAACCCTGACCCGACCCTAGAGGCCTTAACCCTGACCCTGACCCTGACCCGACCCTGTCAGGGTCAAGAAACTCTCAACCCTGACCCGACCCTGCCAGGGTCGGGCCGGGTCGGGTTGGTCTTGATTTATGGCACCGTCCACGTGTCTCATTAGACCATGTTTTTGTAACATAGGATCTCAACCTATGGGACAACTAATAAATATGTTGAAAAAAATGGCGTGTGTATAAACTCTCTCTCTACAATTGTAACTGTGTCCCCTCAATAGGCCTGGAAGCTTATAGGGGCTACAACTAAATAACAATCATGTCAGTGACTCTTTTTATGGTCCTGATCAAAATAGTAGATGATCTACTCTTTTTATGGGTTCCCACTTCATGATGATGACAAAGCTAGTAGTTATCTCTGTACAATTCTCTTCTATTTTTTTTTTTGTCAAGAAAATACTTATATTAAGTATATAATATATATATATATGTAATATTATATACCTATAATTAATACAGGGTCGGGTCGGGCCGGGCCGGGCTAGGTCGAGGATCTAAACCCTGACCCGACCCGACCCTACCAGGGTCAGACTATAACTAAACCCAAACCCGCCCTCAGGGTCAAAAAATCAGGGTCGGGCCCGGGCCGGGCTCAGGGCGGGTTCGGGCCAGCCGGGCTTTATTGACACCCCTACCCCTTTCTATTGTAATTTGAGATTATAAATACAAGCATTATGAGGGAGACTGATAAGTTGAACAGTTCTCTCCTCTTCCTCATCTTTTCTTCTCTCTCAAGTTACTGGTTACAGGTCCTAGGTTTTCTACAGTAACTAAAGTTACATACCATATACACCGTCTTTGTTTTACTTATCTTAAAATTCTCGATTCCAAGGTCGATCTCCATGACTCCAACTTAGCGTTAATTCCTGTTTTTGTCTCATGATTCTCATCCACTAAAACAATATCATCAGCAAAAAGTATACACAAAGGCACTTCATCTTGGATATTCCTAGTTAAATCATCTATGATAAGCTCAAACAGATAAGTAGACTTAAAGAACTACAATTTTCATTTTTTGAACTAAGGCAAATTGCGACTGCACGACCACTTAAATTTCCGTTGAAGCTTTGGGGTGTGCAGAAACATGGTTCTGGACAGAACTTGCCTCGGGAAACATAGACCAGCTTCAGGCTGTGTTCGGCCGGGACTCTAATCGGCTCGAGTTTTTAGGCCTGAAAGAGACTGAATCTATGGCATATGACCTCCGGGGTGTATGATGTAGATCACAAGTCCATATGTACCTGCAGGAACAACCCCCAAAACCAGCCCGGCAAGGTTGTGGATTCGACTGCTGTGACAGGCAGCCTGGTCTGATGATGTGGCAAGTTTTTGTTGGTTTGATGGAGCATCACTTAAAGCAGCAGCCCAAACTACCCCCCCCAAAAATGGTCACTGTTCATATGAACAGTACCCGAACTACTGTTCATATGGTACTGTTCATGTGAACAGTGTTATGGGCCTATAAGCCTTGAATGGAGAAGGAAGTCCAAGCAAAAAATTGAGAATCTGTGGGCCCCATTGAAGATAGCCAGACAAAACAAATTTTATTGCTGCCTAATAGTTTCTCATTTATTTAGTTTCTATTTTAGTGTCCCTTTTGTTTCAGAAGACTGATATATAGAGCCTTAGTAGTTTCTAATTCTAGTTAGTTTTTATTTTCAATAAGTTGCCATTGTCACTAGTTGCTAAGTTTAGTAGTTTCTATTTCCTACTTTCTATTTTCAGTTATTTTCTATTTTAGAAAGTTTCTATTTTCTACCTTCTATTTTATAAGCTTGCCTATCTCAGCCATTCCCCTACCCCCATTCTTCTCCTTCTTATCCTTTATGTTCGCCATTGATATATAATAGAAAACAACAATTAAAAAAAGAGAGTTTTAGTTATTTAATTTGTTCTTTATCATGTTGATCCTGGCAATTGATCTCCCATTGGTATCCCTGGTTCGAGGTCGACTTTGCATTAGTGTCATAGTTGTCAAGACGGCAAGGCGACCCAAGGTAGTGGAGAGGTGCCTAAGCGCTTAGGCGACCAAGGCGCCCTCAAGTGTTATTTTTTATTTTTCCCCTTTTGTAACATTATTTAGTGTACTACAATATTTTAGTATGCTACAATATATATCTTATATCATCAAAAATCAACATTAAGCCTCCTCAAGTCATCAAAAATCAACATAAAGTCACCTCAAGTCATCAAAAATCAACATTAAGCTACATCAAATCATAAAAAATAACATTAAGTCACATCAAGTCATCAAAAATCAATATTAAGCCACATCAATCATAAAAATCAGCATAGAACTAGAAGACAGCAGAAGTGAAGAAGCAAGCTATTGGAAGTTTGAAACAATCAAAACATACATTTGGTTTATACTGTTCTTGGAAAATATGGTCACCAGCATTTTTTTTGTTGTTCTTTATAATATTCTTGTTATCTTGTGTGAAATCTGATTCAAGAGCCATCTTTGAGTATGCATATGGCTTCTATCTTTCTTTGTTATATGAGGTCCCATTGGTTTTTCAGTTCTGTCCTATGACAAGTATATGCCATAATCCCTAGTTTTTATGTGAGAGGAATCATTTTCAGATGGCATAATCATCTTAACCCCGCAATCAACAAGGAGGCATGGACTCAAGAAGAGGAGTTGGTTTTGATTCAAGCTCATCAAATTTATGGAAACAAATGGGCAGAGTTAACAAAATTCTTGCCTGGAAGGTATGCTCTCTGCCTGTCATTCTTGAGAAAGACACTATGTTCTAAGTTCTCCCCTACCCTAGATTATCAAAGAACCAGCATTCCACTTTATATCTTTACCCTTTTTTTGTACTCCATTCGTTTTGTTAAAGTCATGCTACTTTAATTGCTTAGATGCTGGTGGATATATGTGCTTGCTGTTTAATCCATTTGAAATTAATTTATTATGTGTTTTGTATTTCTTTGTGACCATTGAAGTATTTTTATTGCCTATGTGGCTATCAGGACAGACAATTCAATTAAAAATCACTGGAACAGCTCTGTTAAAAAGAAGTTGGACTCATACTTGGCTTCAGGCTTACTCACAAAATTTCAAGGTCTGCCTCATGTGACGAACCCAAACCAGTGCATGCCATCATCCTCGCTGAGGACACAACAGAGCAGTGGAGATAATAATAGTATCCCCAAAGATGAGGCAGAAGCAGAGGAAATATCAGAATGTAGCCAAGGTTCAACTGCTGTTGGTTGCTCCCAGTCTGAGCATGACATGGCTCATGCAGTTTCAGTACAAGCGCAGGAGGAGTTTAAAGTGACAGAGGAGGAGGCTAGTCAAAGAATGGGGCAAGGCTCTTGTATGCCATCATGTCCTCAACAGTATTATACGTTGGAAGAAGTCCCAGAGTTATCTCATGAACTGGAAATATCTGTTAACTTGTCTGAGCAAACCATATTCTCTGAGATTGGAGCCTCTGACAGTAATAATGGCCATTTCAGGTCACATGAGTTACCTAGGACGTCTTCACTGGAAGTGGTCCAGGAACCACCAGGGTTCTTTGAAACATCGGCACCGTGTATGACAGGTGGTGATGAAAACCACAAAACAGGGTCTGTTCTGTTACAGAACTCTATGGGTTTTAATGCTTCTACTTCAATGGGAAGTATGATTGTGGGTTCTGATGGCCAGGAGCATGTATCAACATCTAAAGGTGATTGTTGTGGGGTTGTATTCCCAGAGTCAAGCATTGATGAATATTTTTCTATGGGAAACCAGATTAACTGCTCAAATATCACCGACTTGGATGGGTGTGTCAATTCATTTATTTGCCAATCTGACATTCAGAGCTCTGAAGCAGATAGAAGTTTAACCTCACAGTCATATTATTCAGTAGGATCTTCTGATGTGATGGGAACCTCAAGTTCTCAGTCTCTATCAAGTGTTCCTCCCCTGGTTTGCACTGGTGATAGTGAACTTATACATGGTAGTGAATGCAATGAGCCAAGAGACAGGTCAACTGGAAGTCAAGAGTCGGGGCTTATTACAAACTCTTGTGATGGTTTCATTTATCTTAGTGTCTCTACAAGTTCTTGTGATGGTGAAATGGACAAGTTTTGCCTGGGTATGGAGCCAGACCAGTCAAGGGATGATTCAAAATCTGTTCCTGTGGACATTTTTAGTTCCCTGACTTCCGAACTGACAGAAATGCTTCCTTGCATGGATGAAAGCACAACTTTGCATACAGGACATCCGGATTCGGGAGCTCTATTTTATGAGCCTCCTCGTTTTCCAAGCTTGGAGATCCCTTTTGTCAGCTGTGATCTCATTTCATCTAGTGGTGATTTGCAGCAAGCATATAGTCCCCTTGGGATACGCCAACTTATGATGTCTTCTATGAACTGCTCTTCCCCATACAGCCTATGGGATTCACCAGCTCGTGATGATAGTCCTGATCTTGTCCTAAAAAGTGCTGCCAAAAGCTTTATATGTACTCCATCCATCTTGAAGAAACGGAACCGTGAGCTCTTATCTCCTTTGCAAGAAAAAAGTGACAAAAGGCTTGAGATGGACACAAATCAGGGAATGTTTTGTACGTCTGCTCTGGCCAGAGAATTTTCTTGTCTGGATGTTGTTTTTGATGAAAAGGTGGGTCGCAGGGCTTCTTTATGTTCTATTGAGGAGGTTCTTCTCTCTCCATCAGATAACCAGAAAAAGAACCCTGGAGCCTCCATTCATGATAAGGAAATTTTGGACCATGCTTTTGAAGAACGAAAAGATGGTAGTGCTTCTCCAGAAAGGGTTTCAGAGAAAGGGTTTGATGATACTAATCTTCTGGAGAAGGCAAGACCGGGATGTAGTGATATGAGTAAGGTTGGTGCTGCCATCTTCTTTTCTACTTTTGTTGCGAATAATTGTTAATGTAAAATTTAGTTGATTGGAATTGAATTTTCTCTGAAACCTTGCTCATAGTAAAGTGAACTTTAATTTTTGTAATAGGTGCGATATGCAATTAAACACTCTATTAGTGGATTTTATTTGCAGTCTGTCAACCTCATTAATAAGTCCATTTTGGTCTTGAAACTGCTTTAGTTTTCTCCGCTAACTTCATTAATGGCAGGCAGTTAAAATTGCATTTCTGAAAATCATGTAGAATTTGTATAATTGTGCATTTGAAAACTTAGTAATATGCTTGATCTAGTTTACTGATGCCATGTTTTCGACTCAAGCAACAAACTTGTAACAATGGAACTAGACTTTATGGAATCTTAACATCTCAGGCATTGCCATGTTCATGGATGAGATAAATATCGGCTATCAGTACTTCCAGACAAAGTTTTGTTTAGTTTTTATCCTTGTTTTCAACTGTCATTCGCATTGATCATGTATAATCAGCGTATCCAAGTAAATTTTTTTCATATTGTACACCTACTTGGGCTATAATGTTCCTAAAACTACATCTATAAAGCTATAATACAGTATGAACCATGTGGACAGCTTTTCAGGGTTGCTGAGGTCACTGTTTTTGACAGTAATATATGTGTGCCTAAGCTCCATTTAAATCCATTACGAGGTTCAATTTTCTGTTTTACCTGTAAAAATAATGCTATTTTCCACTGAAATATCTCTAACTACTGTCTTGATATCCTTTTCTTTTTTTTTTGGGGGGGGGGGGTTGAATCGGATATTAATTGATTCTGGTAGGCTTATTGTAACTAGCAAACTGTGATTTAATTACTGCTCAAGAAATCCAAGTTATTGGTGGCTGTTGGTCACACTGCTGCTTTGCCTTTGTCTGCTGTTATTGTCTTTGCTGCTGTGCTGTCTATTTAGTTTTCAACATTAATAATTTTATTGGTTCGTAATGTGACTGACTATCTATTTTGGTATCACAAAACTTCTTACCAGGTGCTACAGCCTTCTGGAGTACTTGTTGAACAGAATATGAATAATATGATGTTATTTTCTCCTGATCGAGATAGATGCCAAATAAACAAGGCCTTGAGTGTTGGTACCAAAACTCCAAGAAATCAGAATTGCATCAGTGTGGACATGGCATCAAACCAAAGTGGCCATTCAGAATCTTCATTAGGGAATCATTGCCTGTCTGTAATTGTCTCTCCTACTGTTCGAGGAAATAGGCATGGGAAAAATTTAATGTCCCTTATATCTGCACAATGTGCTCCTTCATCAGGTCCACTAGAAGTTGCATCTGAAAACGGTGGGAATGGTGTTGATAGTGAAAGCTTTAGCATGTAAGATTCATCCTTTTTGCCCACAATTATGTCACTGCTTGATTTTTGTGTCACATTTAATGGTATCCCTTTTGCCCACAATTATGTCAAAATTCTATTTGTGTATTTTTAGATGGTAATTTCTTAATTTTGTGCAACTTTGAGTTGAACTTTGAACTACTTTCTTTACTCATTTTGGGCTAAAAATTTTACCAGTGAGATGTTTGTGACCATGGGCCCCCTATATCTTGCCACATGTACTCACCATTTCCCACCATGTAGTTATAATGTAGTCAATATCCATTTGTACAATGACGACCTTTGATATCTTTTTTTTTTTTTTTTTTTTTTAAATATCTATTCTAATACATAAAAGAAGGAACAATGACATGTTTATACTAGGATTCTATATGCCTTGACAACAATATGCTTGACATGCATTCTTTATGTGAGCAACAAATATCGTCATCCGTAGGGATCATTTAGGGAGGGTGTTACTAATAGGTTATTTGCATGTCCTGCAAACTGTCTTTTTTGGTCACCGATAATTTAGTGATTTTGGTTCACTTGTATAATGTCATTCCACTAAATTATTTGTTAGTGATTTTGGTTCACTTGTTAGATACACTAAGCAATGGTGAGCAGCAAGGTTCTAAATCTTGGTTTCGAGGCAGGTTTCGACCCTGGTCGAAACCGAGATTTCCCAGGTTTCAACCGAAACCTGGTCAAAACCTGGTATTTTCTTGGCAAAATTCACATGTCATGGGTTGGACAAAACTGGTTGAAACTTATCGAAACTGGGCTGGTCTAAACTGGTCGAAACCTGGTTGAAACTAATTGACTCAAGGTTTCGTCTCGGTCGAAACTGCAAGTTTCAATGCAGTTTCAATCTAGATTAAGAACTATGATGGAGAGAGGGGGGGGGGAGAAAGAAAGAAAATATAACTGGAATCTTCGCATTGATTTAAAGATTCTATGCTGTTGGTGAATCTTCTTAATGGAATAAACTTCGGCTACAAAAAAATCATATAAATATAAATAGATCCTAACTTAAGAAATATGGTTTGTTATTGTACTGAATGTTCCTGGTAGTCCATGACTGCGCCTCTTTTTTCTTTTTCTGGTAATCAGTTTTTCCTCTCATGTTTCTTTGGCTTGCTTTTCGATTCTAGATTTGGTGACACCCCTTCTTTTAAAAGAAGTATCGAGTCTCCCTCGGCGTGGAAGTCCCCTTGGTTCATGAACTCTTTTCTGCCTGGACCAAGAGTTGATACAGACATAACAATTGAGGTATTTACAAACTCTTTTTTTGTATTTCTATTTTTCCTTTTACTCAATATGGTCTTTCATCATTCTTCCTTTTAGAGATCTGAGTTTCGCCTCTTGATAGATAATGCGAGGGAGGGGGGGGGGGGTTGAGAATGAACTATTGGCAATTCAGGAACCACTGAACTTTATTTGCAAATACCTTTGAGAGAGCTTACATGATGAGAACCTAAGAGATTGAGCTCACAATATATATACATATATATTGTTTGGTATTTCCGGGATCAACAAGAAGCGCATGCCCTTTCCTGCTTGTAATTCTAAACCTCTAGTGCTAAAGAAATTTGTAGCTTTGAGCTCTATATACAAATGGCTGAAGTTATGAATTTGATGTTTTGCCCCTTTTTTTGTTTTCTTGTTTTTTCCATTTCTTTATCCTCTCTTTTTGTCTGTGAGTGCATATGTTGGGTTTTTTGGTAAGCGCATGCATCCATCTGTTTGTATGATATTTATCTTGCTTTCGAGTACAACTTCTTGCAGGACATTGGATATTTCATGAGCCCTGGCGAGAGAAGCTATGATGCGATTGGGTTAATGAAACAGTTGAGTGAGCATACTGCGGCTGCAGTGGCTGAGGCGCAGGAGATTCTGGCATCTGAAAACCCTGGAATACCTTCAAAGGAAAGATGCTCCACTGACCAGAATTCCGCCCGAGAGTGTCATCACTTCTCAGATGAGGAGCTGGAAAACCTTATTCCTTTGCCTTGTGGTGTCCTGGTATGATATTTTCATTGTTGTTGGTTTAGTTTGAATTTATATTAAACTAACTTCTCTTTCCGATTTTTACTCATTATACAACAACAACAACAACCATAACCTTATCCCAACTAAATGGGGTTGGCTACATGGATCCAATATATTTTTACTCATTATCTTGCTTGCAAAAGTGAAGGTTGCTCCATTGTGCGGGCCTTGGTGCAACGGTAAAGGTTGCTTCATTGTGACCAAGTCTGAAAACAGCCTCTGTGAAAACAGGGATAAGGCTGCTTACATTATGACCCTCCCCAGACCCCGCAGTGGCTGGAGCCTCGTGCGCTGGGTACGCCTTTATCTTGCTTTCAAAAGTGCGACAATGCTGGTTCTGAAACATTATAGATCCATGGGATGTGATTGGTTGTCTGGAGACTGAAGAGAAATGAATCGCCATTTTCTAGCTGTTGTTTGGTTGTACTAACAGCAACAAAGTGGGAATGACATCTTCCCCACTTGCCTGAGTAGTGTGATCAAGATTTGAAAATTTTGGTTGGATGCTTCAATGTTTATATTTGGGAGAATGGGGAATTGAGTGGGAAAGATGGCATTCCCAAGATGTTCACCTTTCTGAACATCTCGGGAATTTTTCATTCTCCAGACAACAAATTGCAGCTTGAGGATTAGATGTACTAGAGATTAGTGGGAACTACTCATTTCAGGAGCTGTTAAATTTTTCCAGAGTATTGAAGAAAAGTTTTATGTTTTGAGTGTTCATTGGTTTTGCTGCCTTTGCAGAGTGAGCAACGGGTTCTTGATTTCAGTGGATGTGGGACACCTGCGAAGCAAATAGAGAACAGGAAGTCTGTTGGAACCATGAATGGAGTAAGCATTTCCTCAAGTCCCTCTTCCTACCTGATGAAGGGCTGCAGGTAGGGGGGAGTTCCTATGGCTATAATGCCTGGAGCATCATGTTTTGGAATATAAATATATATATTTTCTTTTTCTTTTCCTATCTCATTATAAAAAAATTCTGTATCTGATGTAATCGATAGATGCTGTTGTAGAGATCAGCTTATTATTAATGTTTCCCTTTGTAAAGAACAACTCTTCAAAAAATTTTTTTTGGTGACAAACTTAAAATGAGTAGTCCAATGTTTGGGCACTCTTCTGAACTGGTTTTCATGGAAAACCCTAGAAAGGTGAAACCCACTCTACCAACTTTTTCCTGGTAACTTTTTGTTAAGATTTTTTTTTTTTTGGGCAAAAGGTAAATAAAAAGATATATTTAAGAATATGAAAAACAAAGAAGACTTGCACCTTCGACATTACCATTAACAGAGCACAAAGCCCAAAACTTTGAACTAAGTTTCGACCTCAGCATAGCCAACCTCAGTCAAAGACACAAAATAATACATAAAGAATGCTCTTCAGGCTACAAATCGGTATCTAGCCATGTGTAATAATCCCAATTTATGTCCTGAACAACTTTTTGTGAAGAAAACTCTAGATAATTATGAGGACTCTACCAACTTAGTTTTAGGAGTGTTTCTTTCATTCAAGTACTTGCATGGCTTCTCAACCATTCTCTTATAATCCTCTAGAGAAAAAAGCTCCAACCTGAACCAAAATAAGGTGTGCTTAAACTGTTTCGTGGCAAATAAATACAATTGTGCTTTAGGCTCTGACATAGGGAAGGAAACTTTCTGGTGGAGGTTTTTTATTTTTAAAATTTGGGATAGGAGAGATTCATGCATAGGCCACGACACTCCATGTATGAAACCTTTTGCCAAATTTTTAATTCAAAATGTTCCTCCCTTTAAGTGGTTTTACCTAAACAAATGGAGCCTTAAAAGAAAATCAAGATGCACTGAAATGAAATATGAAAAAATACAAGCAGTTTACTTTTATTATGAACCAATTATAACAATTGCTCAGGATACCCTTTTTTAGCTTCTAGGGTCTATTTCTTAGGTCAAGATCCCTCTTACTAACTGGGAATCAAAGAATTAGTAGATATGTTCCGCCCCAAATGGACCTAAGAGTTTTCTACCTCATACGGCGTCTTAATTATGGTATGGTATTGTCAAATCCGAACATAGGGCTACTTCTCAACCAGACACTATTGGTTTTTTCATTTGACTGAAAGGGCTAGCAAAGAAGGCTCAAACAAGGAAGGAGCTGTTAGAACTAACATGAATCATGAATTGTCCCCATTTCTATGTTCAATTGGATGCAAAGTAATTGTTAGAAGCAAGATGGAAAGGTCTCATGATTTAGCTAGTAAAAGGTTCCAGTTGGTAAAGTCTATGTGTTCACTTGTTAGTAGGGTTTCAAAGAATAGAATTGGGATCCAGACCGGTTAACCGGTCAATTCTGATTTAGATTGGATTGGAACCGGCCACAATGTGCCTTAAATCCAGATTAGGCAGAATTAGGATTGGCTTTGTCCGATTCCAATTCAAATCGACCGATCCAACTGATTTCAATCCAAATCAGTCTTTCCAGTCGATTCGATATCGATTCTTAAAACATTAATTGTTTCCAAGATTTGGAGAACTTTTACTTAGCATTCATCGAAGCTGCTACATACATTGAAGATTTCCAGAGTTCTAGTGGGTGTGAAGAAACTACAAAGTAATAGATATTGGAATGTATATTAATACACCCCCCCCCCCCTTTCTAGCTTGATAAACTAACATCTTCATGAAAGTCATAAGTTGATTATTACAAACCATGATCTAGAGCCAAACAGTTCTCAAACACAACTAAAGATGCCCACCCAGCCTCTCCTAAATTGGCATTAGAGTTCCCCGCTACCAATAAGACAAGATATTTGGTGGAAATATGAACCAAAGAGTCCCCAAGATATTCATGAATTGAGAGAGGCTTTCACCACTGCAGGTCTGGGGAGGGTCATAATGTATGCAGCCTTACCCCTGCTTTTGTAGAGAGCTGTTTTCAAACTCGAACCCGTGACCTATTTGTAAGGGCTGTTTCCGGACTCACCCATTCCACACATCATCAATGAAAACAGCAACAAAACATTTCCAAGTATCAACTTTATGAACAAAAGTATAAGAAAGAGCCAAAACCCATAGACCTCCTTTAGATCCTTCAACTCCCTCCCTATTAAAAAACCCTAACAAACTTATAGGGCTTTAAAGAGCAAGGGAGACTAAAATTAGAGTGCTCTATACATTTTGTTTCACATAAGAAAACTATATTAGGTTACAGTTTCGACAACTGATGCGATACATCTATTTGTAAAGGGGGAATATTGAAGTCCTCTAACATTCCAAGAGAAAATAAGCATAGTGCATGAAGATGAGGAACAACAGATAGAGAACACAATAACACAGAGAATAAGATGTCTCAGAGCAACAAGGTCACGAGATTATGAAGAAGCTATAAAAAAACACAAATGAGCAATACATAAAAAAAAAAACTAAAAAGGGTGTACCCAGTGCACAATGTACGTAATCTTACCCTTGCTTTCAAAGAGACTATTTCCATACTCAAACCCATGACCACTTGGGTCATAATGGAGCAACCTTTACCGTTGCACCAAAAATCAAGAATATCCAGGCTTCTCAATGCTGAAAGATAAATCGAATTTGACGGCAAGACAAAGGAATTCAGACTCTGGAGGGCACCACCATTACTGTTGTTGTCACCGGAAATCGAATTCAATGGCAGGACAAGGGAATTCAGAAGTACCTACCGTCTGGTTGACTCCATTTCTCTCTCTCTCCGCCTCTCTTATTCGTTCTCTCCCTCTCTATCCACGGATTCCACGGTGCTTGGAGGGGTCAAGCCCCAATTTTATCAATTGTTAGAACTGCTCCGATTTGAAATTTATTGAGAGGGACGTAATTTGCAGTAAGGCAGGCCCTTTGGCTCTCTCTCTCTCTCTCTCTCTCTCTCTTTCTGTTTTTTAGTATTTTTTATTTCTTCTCAAATTTTGTCTTGAACCCATTTGATGGACTGAGCTCCAGAACCCTTCTTCTCTAGTCTCTCTTTCTCCGTATAATCCTTCTCCTTCTCCAATCTTTTATTCAAATCTGGAAAGCTAAGCTTCTTTTTCCACTAAACTTAGCTACTCGATACCATTTCATCTGCTTCTGCTGCAGCTAAAAAGCTACTGTTGAAGCACTCTTAAACTGCTAGTCCTTAGGATGAGTGCTTTCAAGTTCATCATGTGTGTCACTGTGGGAGATGGAGCGGTTGGAAAGACAAGTATGAATCAACAAATTTAAAGAAGAAAACATAACATTTTCAGGGGGAAAAAAACAGAAATCGATCAAGGAGAAAAGAAATTCCAATCAAAATCTATCAATGGATATCAGAGGGATGTGATCAGGATTTCAGGGAACAAAAATGAAATGAGGGGAACACTTGCAAAGGCCTATAGTATAATTAATCTCATAGATGTCTAAAAAGGTGTTCTTCCACCCTCATATATATGTCGATTTTTGTCGATTTTGATCCCATCGATTAAAATCCCAGAATTAATCATCCACCGATCCTTCGAATGGGTACCGTTGATAGAATCTTGCGAATGCAAGGGAGGGGAGAATTATTACTCAATACCAAGGGGTGGGGTTTGTCATTCGAACATAATCGAGGGGCGGAGGGAGTAATTTACTCTAAATTTAATTTCCGAAATAGTTTCCTCATATACACAGTAAATCACAGTTTCAATAGAGAAGAGGAAAATCATTCCGTGTCATCGTCACCTCCACGAACTCTTTTGATCTTACGGCCAAGATCATGTCGAAGGAGATAGGAAGAAATAGCTGCACGAACTGGAAGAAGCTCTTCTTCTGGGAGAGGTTCGGGTGTCCTTGCTACAGGTGTCAATGGATAGATCACTGGCATTTTGTGATGCGAAGATGTTGGCGTTCTGAACCCGACATTGCCCTCGACCCCTTCCAAAGGTTTCAACCCTGCAACATAGAAGGAATAGGCTAATTGTTAATTTAAAAAGATTTTAAAGTGTGCCCCTTCGTATTCTCTACCTAACCCACCTGTGTCAGAAGAAGAGGCAATTTCTGAATTTGACATGCCCATCACTTTCGGATCGTTCTCAACTTGTAACAGCTCTGAATTTGACAAGCCCACTAAGGGCATCTCTGCAAAGGAAGAGGAGATCATTAATAAATATGAACAAAACAAACAACGAAGGCTAATTTAACTTAATTTAATTTTAATTTCCGAAATAGTTTCTTCACAAACACAGTAAATCACAGTTTCAATAGAGAAAAGAGGAAAATCATTCCGTGTCATCGTCACCTCCACGAACTCTTTTGATCTTATGGCCAAGATCATGTCGAAGGAGATGAGGAAGAAATAGCAGCATGAACTGAAAGAAGCTCTTCTTCTGGGATAGGGTCGGGTGTCCTTGCTACAGGTGTCAATGGATAGATCACTGGCATTTTGTGATGGGAAGATGTTGGCGTTCTGAACCCGTCATTGCCCTCGTCCCCTTCCAATTCTCCTCCAAGCGTTACTGCTCTTGTTGCTGCAACTTTCATCTTAATGACCTCTTCACCAGAAAAAGAAATACCACCTTCGCCTTTCCTGGAGAAAGGTTTCAACCCTGCGACATAGAAGGAATAGGCTAAATGTTAATTTAGAAAGATTTTAATCCAACCACATTACCTATGGCATATAGGGTTGCACGCAGATATATAGTACAGTCAGGTAGATTCAAAAATGTAGGTTCTGAGATAGATTATTTAAATCCCCTTCTATAATCAATGGAGATTTCCACTTCTTATGCACACGAGCCATGGTAGACATTGGAAAGGATATGGATTGATGGTTGCAGTATAGTTTGGTAAATGTTTGTTGGTAAACAGGTAAACAAAAAGGTGAATGGATGTAGTTGCAAAGTGTTCAGAATTAATCACAGCAAGGCAAATGGATGTAAGTTGCAGAGTGCTAAGAATTAATCACAGCAAGGTGAATGATGGAGAATACTAGAACACACTAATTTTCAGACAGCTGCTAATAATAATTGTAATTAGACCACCTATAATTGGGACCAAATAAGAACAAATTACATAAAGGCTATGTTTGTTACCCAGCAAAACCCAAGAAAAATGGTTTCTTTTTCTTCAGGGAGGGGAGGGGGCACAGATTTTTCCTGAAATTCTTCCTTTACAAGAAGTTTACCCATTTCATCTAAAGGCAATCCATTTAGGACAAGAAATAGAACTCAAGTTCCCTTTCGAACTCCTAAACATTAGCTACCAAACCATCTACTCTACAAGATAATTAGTTACATTCACTTTTCCTGAGATCCATAAAGAAAAGAACAAAGCCTTAAAAACCAATAAAGAAAGCCACCATCTCCAAAAATATGGTAATTATCATGGTAACCTGACCATCTCCTCCTTAATCATCTCTATGTTGTGTCATGAGACAGAGCAAAAGAAGGAACAAAGTACAAAAGGAAAAGAGGATTGGAATCTTTACGGGCATCGTACGGGAATATCGAAGTCCAATTTTGAGAGGGATGATATGCATAAGAGAAGGGGCCTGCGCTTTGGCCTCTAGATATTATGTACTTGGGCATGAACTTTTAGCTTAGTTCAAAATGGTTTATGGTTAGAATCCATGTTCAGATCACTGATCAGCCAGCTAAGCAATGCAAAGGCAACATAACTGATATTTGGAGCTCACTCATTCCAATTTCTAAATAACTCATGAACAAAGTAGTGTAAAACCAAGCAGCAACAGAAATTTACACCATAGAGACCAAGGTTGCACCATTTATCCAAACCACCTGCAGGGGCATTGAAAACAGGTCTTACACTAACAGACCTAAAAGATTTTTATTTTCTTTCAAATTCCTCATCAAAGTTTATCCCCTACCAAAACAGATACGTATAATTGGCAGGAATTGGCAAGTACAGTATCTGATGCAGGTGCACTACCTTGGACCGACCCAAATCCATTTCGGTATCCAGATGGAGATGAACTAGTCCAGTTTGAGATATGTTTATGCATATCTTGTTTGGATTGAGTTTGGGTAAGGGAAACTGTGAGTTGAAATTGGAGAAGAATATATGGTTTTATGTAGGAGATTTGCCAAAAAGTACTATTCTCTCTCGCTCACTGTAACATTCTAAAAGTAGGAATCGCTCAGAGAGTCTCCCGATGAGACCAAAGAAACCGGTGAGCTCCTCGCTCTCCTGCTTTCTCACTCCCAGCTCTAGTGTCCAGGTAAGTACCAACCCCAACCGATTTCTTCTCCCTTGATTATTTCCCCCAAACAAATTTCCTCTCCCTTGAAAATCTCTCCCCCAACCTCGATTATCCCTCGCACACCCCAGCTACGATTTCTCAGATTTCTCCTTGAATACTTGAGCTGCAACAGAAAATTTCTCAGATTTCTCATTGAATAAAATCAAAACTTGAACCAGAACTTGAATGAGAGCTTCAAGAGATCGAATAGGGCATAACTGGGGTTGTTGAAGAATTTGATAGAAAGGGGATGGGAAGAGAGATGAGATCAATCTTCTTGGGAGGAAGAAGAGAGAAGAAATCAGGTTTGGGATACCAATCCCGTATGCATTGCTCAACAGCACCAAAACTCTTAGAAAAAACTCATTCTTTATTCAAATCCTCTCTAATTGATGGGGGATGTATTACATACATATAGATGATAGACCTTGTAAAATTCCTAATTTGACTCATAAAAGGACTTCTAATAACTAATACATTCAATAACGTAAATAAACTCAAAACATAATTCTATCTAGCTATTAAATATCCTGATCAAACTCAAACACTCAATTTAACTACTAATCCCGTGTACTAATGTTATGCCCACTTTATAGGCTTATAAATTAGGCCCATTACATCAATAAACCCAATAAATAAGAAGCCTAAGGTCCATAGAACCCAACCATAAGCCAAAATAAAGTCTTTTGATGCCCAATTGACCCAATTGGACAATCGTAACTGCATCAGTATAGTTTGAAGACACCTCCTCCAGGGCCTCTCATCCTAGATGATTCAATAATAAGCATCTGTTGAGATAAATATAGACCAGACCAATGGCCAAAACAAGCAGTCGAAAATCTGGAACTTTCTTTTATGTCCTTCACACTTTGACCTCCACAACAGCCTCATTGAAGATAAGTAACATTTAAAATTGATGTAATCACACAAACCATCTGTGTCCCTATTAAAACCAACACCATTTTTATAATCTTATGTACTGATAATCAATTCACTTCCACACTAAATGTCATCCAAACAATGTGTCATTTTAAACCACCCTCCGCGGGGGCGGGGGGGGGGGGGAACTACTGATCAAAGAGAATAGAGCCAGATATACTTTATGCCACATTATACAGGAAATAACTAGAGCTCTCTATTAAACTAGAAGTATTCAATAACCAAGCCACCCACCCCCCCCCCCAACATGAGGGGGATTCGATCCTGGGTCTCTGCTATCAAGAACTAGAGACCTAAACACCAAGCCTAGGGTGGCAGCTCAAGTATTCAATAGTTCAATACACCCATCCTTCTCATTCATGCAATTGGGAAAATCACTAAAACCCAACTCAACTCAGCCTTACCCCAACTAAATAGGGTTGGCTACATGGATCTACTTTCTCCAATCAATTCTATTCAAAGTCATATTTTTTACTAGTCCTAAGCCATGTATGTCTTTCCTCACACTTCTCCTAGAATCATTTTTAGGACTACCCTGGCTCTTTTGGTTCCTCCAATCTGAATCACTCCTCTTCACTTAAAGCATTCAAAATCCTCAATGCACATGTCCAACCACCTGGAATGACTTTCTCTGAATTTATCAGGTATTAGAACTCCTAAAGTAGCTCTAATTTGTTCATTCCTTAAATTATATTTTCTAGTTTTACCACTCATCCATCTCAACATCACTGAAACCCAGAAAACCAAATACATGGACAACATCAAGTCGCACAATGTAAAGAGCTTTGGAAATTAGATAAGCAGTGGAAAACCTTTAGATAAAGAAAAAAATTGCATTAAACATGTAGTTGATCAGGCAAAGCCAGTTCTAATAACATCAAAAACTAAGCATCAAGATTCTATAACAGATAACTGTTCAAACAATCACGATTAAAGCACTCTACCTGGATGATTATCCTTCGTTTTTTGGGAAGGGGAGGGGTGCTGTAGACAGTACTATTTTTGTTCCTTGGAGAAAAAGGGGAAAGAGAAAGAAGAATGCATATCTAAGGATTGGATTCATAAACCAGGTTTAATTATCTTAGAGAACACATTAAGTCAATAATAAGGTGCGGTAGAAAGGCCTATTTGATCTTCGGTTAGGAGAAATGGAATTTTAAGGGATCACCCGCATACCAAAGTCTTTATTAGAGGAAACTGCTGGGATATGAACCATCAACCGCAAAGAACACCGAAGTCGGAAATCGAAGCCTGCATTAAAACGAAGAAGGAAGATTACCAATTATCAATATAATTTCTTCTAGAAATTGTTCCAAGTAGAGATGTAAACAGATTGAGTTCGGTACGGATATGCCACTACCTTAAACCTCTTTGCCGGCCTGCAAGAGATTCTTCCCTTGCTCACTCTTCCTCCTATCCTTCTCCGTCTCGATTTGTCGATCTTAGCCTGTCAATATCTCAAATCTGCGTCGGAAAAAACGAAAGGAGTAATAAGGAATGAATTAAAAAGCCTAGGAAAATGCCATAAATTATATTAAAATGACCTTGCTACCCTCTAATGCACGATACCGTTTAAGGTATCTTTGGTATGATTTGTATTTGTATTTATGTTATTAATTTCTATTTTTACAAGTGTTTGATATAATTTATAATGTTTATTTATATTTATGACAAATTAGAACAAATCATTTATTCTGATTTTTAAGTTTATCGGGATTTTTAAACTTTCAAGTCTCAAATCCGTTTGTGTCTCTCTAGCTCTCGCATTCGTGCGTCGTGCTCTACCTTGCTTGCTCGCGAAGAAGGCTCTTGCTTGCTCATGATCCTGAGTGTTTGTGACTCGCGCTCTACCTCGCTTGCTCGCAAAGAAGGCTTTTGCTTGCTTGTGATCCTGAGTGAAGGTAAGCTCTCTCTCGAACCTTGTTCTAGAGATCTACAAACCTTAGTTCTATTTCATTAAAATCCTGTTTCTCACCTTCCATACCTACTTCTTCCACCGCTTAAATTCATTAAAACCCTCAGTCGATTAAGCCTGAAACCCTAAATTTCCAACATTCTTAAATAAAACATACGAATAACAAGAGAGGAGAGGAGCTCAGAGCGTTGGTGAAGAAGAGAAAGAAACAGAGGTCGCATATGAAAAAAAAATCACCCTTAAACTACGAGTAAAACAATAGTCTTAACCATGGATTTAGGTATCGGTTAAAAAATATAATTTTTTTTTAATTTATACCTAATACCAGCCCAATACGGTTCAGTATGCATCGTATCAATATTAGTATCGGTGGTGACCATACTGTAGGGCTGCAACAGGGTCGGTTGGGTCGAGCTTTATTAAACCATAGCCCAACTCTAAGTCCCCTTAGCTAGATTCGGGCTCGACCCGATCCTGACTCAGGGCCTGAAAAATCCAACCCTGACCTGCCCTCAAGGTTGGGCCGAACTGAGCCTGATTGGCCTTGATCATGGGGAGAGACAAGGAAATGCATGGGCTAGAATAGACTAGGGGAAATTATCAATTTTATATAAAATAACACTATAATAAAATATAGGGTTATATAACTTATTATCTTCATATATAATATATTATATAACAAAATGTGGGTGCCGTTTAAAGTTTATACTATATATCATGCTATCATATCATATCATACTATCATATTATACTATACTATTATATAAGTGTACGAATGTATGCTTCGTAGTTAGTTTTTCATTTGACAACTTTATCCTTTCTTTTTAATTAAATACCTTATCTTTTTTACTATATTTTTTCCATTTTTTTTTTATTTTTTCCAAAATGCTGGTACCTTTTTTATTTTATTAATATTCAATTACTCAATAAAAATCATTACAAAAAAAGAGACTCATTAAAAATTAATTTCTTCTACCCAAAAAAAAAAAAAAAAAATTTCTTTATTCCTCTCATCTCTCATTCATTCTATACTCTCTCTCTACTTTCCTTTTTTTTTTTACTACACTCTCTCCCAGTTTCTTTTTTACTTCCAATTTTCTTTCCCTCCCCCTCTCTCTCTCTCTTTCTAAAATATCCCACCCATCCTAATACCCACCTCAATCGATATCCTTCTAAATTCTCTCTCCCACAATTGCTTTTCTAAGCTCAGTTTCATTAGTTGCACCCAAAAAAAAAAATTCTCAATTTCTTTATCGGTAAACTCATAAATTTTAGTCTTACCCAAAAAAAAAAAAAACTCATAAATTTTAGTATGGCCAAGACGGTTCTCTCTCTCTCTCTTTTCTTCTCACATTGATTTTAGTATATTTCTTGCGTATGTTCCATACTCGAGGTTCTGCCCTGTCAACTTTGAAGGATTAACTAATGATGGCCATCTCTCTACCGTGCATATGCAGACACAGACACAGGCTCACCATCTTCACCAGTACAGGTTCTCTAATGGCGTTTTCTCAGGGAACGCCGGAACTTTCTACTTCGGCCGACCTATTTTTCCCGATCAGTTTCAAATGGACTGGCTGAGGATAACAATTCAGGAACCTAGGTTTCGGAATCTACATCTATACAAGACTAGCAAAGAGCTCTCTTCAACCCAAACCCAAAACCAAATGCTACATTGCTCCTCCGATTAGTGCGATATATGTAAGGTAAACTGGTGCTGCTTTGCCTTCTTTCAGTAGCTAGGGTTTTCGTGCATCCCCTAACCCCCAAAATATAAATCTCTGAAGTTTTTGACTGCTGCTTTTCGTTTTTCATTTTTATTAATTTATCACATTGCCACCTCTTCTCTCTCTCTCCAATGACGCAGAAGAAACACATCAATGGCGGAAATATAGGGCATAGCTATAATATTGCGCCAAGAAAATATCCTGCGATCATACCATCAGTCGGAAACAGACGCGATTATCTTGGTTTGAATCTGGGAAGCAACAGGCCCATTAATTGGGAGCAGCACAAAGATATCTGCGTGAATCTGACCACTTTCTCGGTACCCGAAGACATTCATGAGGTTCTTATTCTTGTTCTTCTATCAATATTAATATGTATTTCTTTCCTAACAAAAGATTTAGCGAAAGGGATACATGGAATTAATGATTTAGAGGGGACATTAGTTTCTGTTTTCTTTCCAATTCGAAGTAATTCCAGCTTCCATTCTGTTTGCTTTCAATTAACGTTTAACAAAATCGATACATTTGATGGTGATACACCGATGTCGGTGACAGGAAGCAGAGGTCTTAGCGGTTCTTTGTCAGGAAAAGTCGGTGGGAGAGTTCAAGTATAAAATGTCTTCCTTGATGCAATCTTTGTTAATACATGGTTAACCTTGTTGCGGTTGGGTGTCTTGTATTCTGCAGGTCCATTACATTTACAGGGTAAAATTGCCTGTAAATTGTAACTGTGTGAGGATTAGGGTTTTGGGTTTTCCTATATATATTTGATTTGCTTTCATCAGCAAATAAGAAAAATAACATGAAAAAGGGTATTAGCCTTTACATCATAATTGGATTGGTGTTGTATTCTTCCTTCTGTTTGCTTAACTGGATCTTCCATGTTTTTTGGTTGGCTTCTTTTTGTTGATTAGTTAACTTTGATTTGTCAGTCATGTCGTAGGTAATGTTTTTTAATATTCACTCTGATTTGTAAGTCACTCTAATGTTCTTTTATGTTTTTTTTTTTTTTTTTGTTTTTTTTTGTCGTTTCAATCCTTGCACATTGTTTTTTTGTTGTAATCTTCTGTTAAATCCCACTCATTGATCTTGATATAATTTTTTTTCTGGATCCATGACTTTTGTTTTTACCAAAAAAAACAAAAGAAAACTTCTGCATGATACAGATATGCTGGTAATTTTGTAAAAAAGAGCGAATGGTTTTTACCCAGCCCTCATGCAAAGTTCACCAGTCTGTACATGAAGAATTTGGATCCAGATATCAAAGAAAAATTTCTACAAGAAAAGCTCTTTGATTTTGGAAAAATTACTATTCTGATAATCTCAAAGGACAATAATGGGAACTCAAGGGGTTTTGGATTTGTGAACTTTGATAATCCTGATGAGGCTTAATGGGCAATGGAGGCAATGAATGAAACACAACTTAGTAAGTTTTTGTGTTTTTGATAACCAGCAAAATATCATACTAAGATCTTCACCAAAAAAAAAAATATATCATACTAAGAAATGCTGCCTTATGATGATCCTAATTTTTTCCCCTTTAATTTTTCCTGAGCAGACTCAAAGGCTTTATATGTAGCATGAGCACAAAAGAAAGCTGAGCAGGGGCAAATATTGCATCATCAATTTGGTGAAAGACATAAGGATCAAATCCATAAATATAAGGTTGTTACTACCATTGGTATCTGATATACAATAACCCTCCTCTCCCCCACCCCATGTAACATTGCTGATGATGTAGATAATGATGACCTACAAGAATACTGTGGAACAATCACTTTTTCTAAGCTAATGCGTAATGACAAATGAATTAGTAAGGAATTTGGGTTTGTATGCTTCTCACTTTTTCAGTATAACGTGTTTTGCTTATTGTTTGAATTTAAGTGTTATGCTTTAGTTTGATATTTCCATCCTGTATTTATTTCTTTGCTTCTCCAACTCCAACGAGTTTGAACTTGTCAAAATGAAGCTAATTTGACGTGAGCCTGGGTTTGAGATGGTTTGGATGGGCTCATGCTTGGATCCAATGGCTTGGCCTTTTTTCAAGCTGATTGGTGCAGCATTTATGGCATTCTTTCAGCTTAAATCATTCCCTGTTCTGGTTCTTTCTTTATGTTGCAGATGAGTATATCAGAACTTCATTAAAATTCCATGTAATGACAGATCCTCTGTTATTTACCCAAAATCTCACTCATACTGGATTGGAGATTTTTGGTGATTGGAATTCAGAGGTTCTAAATATGTAAAAATGCGATACATTATTTAAATTCTTAGATAGAGAATTACCATGATTGTTAGCCTTATTGATTGACCAGAAGTTGTCGAGGTCATGTAAATTTGCTTAAATGACATGATGATGCATGATTGAGAAGAATAGCATTCGTACTAACTCATTTTCTTTACTGTTCTATAGATATATCCATGGTGATTGATCTTCTCTGTTTAATTGGTCATCCAAAATAAGAATATTTCATGGTTATTGCTTGAATCGGCATATCAGTTCTCTCTACTTTTTCCATTTTTTGTTGCTCATTTCTTGCATAAGAACAGTGTTACAGATTTACTGCTGATAAGTTTGCCATGATTTTAATTTCATGCAATTTTTGTTCAAATTACTTGTTTTGTTGTACATCTCTTCATGGGAAACTGTCTGTTTCAAACAAATGTCGTAAAGAGGGTGAAGTTTCTCTTGTACCCTAATTATGTTTTTTGCTTGTACCTGTACCTGCCTTTTCCTTCAGAGTTGATAAAAATCTATGGACCATTCTAAGTTTTAGACTGTTGGTATGCTATGAATAAGTCTCTGACAGAGTTTCAAATTTGACAAATTTTAAAAGATAGCATTTTTGTTGATTGAATTTGCTGGATTGACTTAATTTTGCTACTAAACAGACAACAGAGATCTCTCTATTGAATTTATCAGTTGGTCTTTAGAGAAGAACCTCTCAAGTGATGACCAGATAATGCTTTGCAAAGTAGGGTGAGAATTCAAGCCCTCTAATTTGAAATTTGTTTGTACGTTTGAGGTTTGGCACAATGATTTACATAAAAAAAAATTTCAATGTTGTTCCCCCCACCCAATTTTAATATTATTTAAAGCTGACAAAGCTGGTTTAAACTGATCTCTAATATGCATTCTTAGATGTGCTAAAGCACCTTCTTTTTACTCTCTTGGGTCTTCATAGGTACATCATGGAAGGGAGCACCATTTGTGTAACGGGAGTCGTTTAGAGGATTGATAATTGACTCATCACTATTCTTCCCCATGAGGCTGTGAACCCTTTTCTATAGGAGATATTGCATCTCTTCAAGTCTCATGGCCTTGTTGATATTTTCCTCGGATGCGTAGATACATAAAAATTGATGTCATTCCAATGTATTTCTGGATTGAAAATGCAGTAGGGTTTTTGCTCTTGATGCCTATATTTTCAATCTCTAACTGTGTAACGTGTATTTCTTTCATACGCTTGGTTGTAAAGATACCATAGGGTTAGTAAGAGACTTACCAACTAAATGCCAATGTTCTTATGTTTTTTGTCCTGTCCCTTTTCAATTATATAGTTCTAAGGAAGTACAATTTATTTCTTTTCATTCTCTCTTCACTTTCATTTTTTTCATTACCTTGTTTCCTAACAAAATTGAGTGATTTGTATTGCTGCTTAATGGAATGGAGTGGCGTAGATGCACTCTATTCATGTCATTTTGATTGACAATGGCTTTTGTGTTCGTAAACACATTTTGTCAAGGGTGACAACATTAGCCATGAGCCTCAACAACATATGCACACCAAGGTATATTCATACCTTGGTTGTTGATTGGAGCTTATAAAGTAATTTTGCTGGTTAGCAACTGCACTGATTTGTAGCTTATGTTTTTTTATGTGAAATGCAAATAGTAGACATTAAAAATTGATTAGCTCTCTCTCTCTCTCTCTTGAATATATTTATCTTAAATATTATTTAAATTCTCTCTCTTAAAATTGATTGGTAGAAGAGAGAGAAAGAGAAATTAAATATATTATTTAATTTAACAAACTCTCTTTCTCCTTTAGACATTTTGGAGGAAAATATCTTTCTTATACTCAATCTCTCTCCTGCCCCTTCAAACTTCTCCCCTCTATCCCCTTTCATTCTCTCTTTCTAGTTCCTTCCCAAATTCACTCTCTCTCTCTCTCTCTCTCTCACTCAACACACAAAAATCTTTAGACCTGGTTTTCCCTCCCTCCACGATTACATGCACCCTCCCCCCTAAACCTCGTTCTCTCTCTCTCTCTCCCTCACATTCCTTCTCTCTCAAGATATCTTGTTTTCTATTGGATTTATCCTTGCTTCTATATTGCCTCAACATATGATCACATGTGCACATTTACTAGTATATATATATATATAGGGAAGCAGTTTTCTATCCGGGAGTGTGGCCTACGCTAGTACTCCTATGTGTCTATCTCTCTCCTCCTTAAAACAAAGGGGCAGAGGTGTCTTTTTACATAGGAAGGAGAGAGATAGACTCATGGGAGGGCTGGCGTAGGCCACACTCCTGGATAGAGTTCTTTTTCCCATATATATATTATCAATATATATTTTATAGTATAACTTAAAATAGGGTCGGGCCAGGCCAGGCTTAGCCCGAGGTCTCAACCTTGGCCCGAACTGACCCTGACTCAAGGCCAGAAATTTTCAGCCTTGACCCGCCTCGCCTTCAGGGCCAAATATCTCAGCCCAGGCCTTGTTTGAACTCAGGGCAGGCCAGGGCGGGTTCGGGCCAACAGGGCCAAACTTGCACCCCTGTACAATGCCTGCACTGATACCCGAAACCTTAGGCTTAACTGAAGTCAATTCAATTTCAACGCTAAAGCTGCAGCCTATGTGAGAAGGCTTACGTTACATTGGTTGCATCGGAAGTTTTTCCTTGGCAATCAATGTCTAAAAAATATTAAGAAAAAAGATTATGAGCCACTATAGAGGGTACACTAGCACCCTATCTCTCTCCTCCATAATGAAATGACATCTCTATCCCTATGTATGAATCTGTTTTGCCGTGCCTCATTGGTGTGCTCCCTATGTCACTTGCTCAGAGTACCCTCTACCTGTATGACACAGGAGGTGCAAGTGTACGCTATGCTGCCCGGCAACGTTCTTTTCTCCAACATCGTAGGAACTTTTCCCACATGGTCTTCATTTTTTTTAGAACAATGGTTTCCTTCGCTGCTGGTGTTCCCAAAATACCCTCTCAATACCACTTGTCCCCATCAAGAAGCCTGTGGCTAAAGGAAAACTTGGTCTTTTTTTTTAATGGTCTGTAAACATCCTTATTTAATTTATAGTATTGTGAGGTCTGGTAGTATGGTTCTAAAACACGGTAGCGGACATATTATATTGGCCGATACATATCAGTATTGATGAACGATCCGGAATGCCGGATCCATATTAATATCCTTATCAGTATGGGCCAAGGCCAATACAGGTACCGATACCGTGTTTTATAACCATGTTGGTAGTATAGGAATCTAGTTTTAGACAAGCTATACAAAGATCTTGACTCTTGAGCATGGGAAGCTTAGATTAGAGAGTAGAACACCTTTTCAAATTTTAACAGGAAAGCAATAGAAATTACAAAGAGGGAACAATGTAAATCAGCAAACCACGGGGAGAAACAACCATCACAAATTAACAAATGAATCCCAAGGCAACAATGTTATGATCCAAAGCTTACAACATCTTTAGATGGATGGATTCATCCATCTAGGTACTAACAATTGCTTTGCATGGGATTTTCCCCCAATTTGTGGCGGGAGTTGGAGGAGAGCCAGGTCCGATTTTCCCCTCCCTTTTATCTTCAGATTGGTATAGAACCAGGCTCCAAGAGTTCGGAATCGGGATCAGAATTGGTCATGGCCGGTTCTGATTCAATTCCGTTTAAGATCGATCAGCCATTTAGTCATCCTAGAATCAACTTCCATACTGTTCTAGATCGGCTGTAATCGAGATCGTGGCTGATTCCAAACCGAATAGACCGGTCTGGTCGATCTGATCCCGATTCCTCAAACCCGTATAGAACCGATTACTTGCCACTTATGACTATTTAGGGACTCAAGTCCCATTTTCAGTTTGTCTGTGCAGAGTATCTAGTTTAGGATCTTAATTGGGTATTTCTAACTTCAAAATTATGTTTTGTCTAAAGCCAAAAAATCTATCTTTATCTCCTCTCTACTTCCATTTCTCTTTGACCCATCCATCTTAACCTTAACGTGCGATGCACCAGCCCATGACATGGTAATTTTGTAAATCCAGATAAGAGAGAGAGAGAGAGGTAGTTTTCCTTGAATGTCTTCCCGGGCTTTTTGGGGGAGAATTGACTGTTCAAACGAGAGCTAAAGCCTCAAACCTCCACGCCCTTAAAACAAACCCAACAAAATAATCTCCATTTGTTTAATCTCCTCTCTCACTCACCTCTCCTTTTCTTCCTCAAACATGCACCCCACGTTCTAATTCTTTGTTGACACCAAAAAAAGGAAAAAACTACACAAACCCCATCAATCAATCTTCTCCATATTTGCATCTAACTCACCAAAAATCCAGCAAACCAGAACAAAACAAATTCTACAGCATTTTCTCCCTGTCTCTGTCTCTCTCTCTTGTTGTCTCTCTTTCTCACTCCTTCTTTCCGTCCTTCCTTCCTTCAGGGAGATGGGTTTCTCCCCTGTCTCCATCTTCCCAACTTCACCATTATGATTTTCTCAAACAACAGCAACAACTGCTTCGTTAAGCTTTCTCTTTCTATCTTCCCCTCTTGACCATGTTCTTATCTTGATTCCCCTGCTTGAACTCACAATGGTTCGAGCATTTGAACAGGATCATACCATTCAGAAGTCCAAGTCCTTCACCTTCAAAGGGATATTTGAGATGACTGGTCGCCAGGCCCAGAGCCTGGTTGTTGAAGCTATTAAAGGAAGGTCAATGGGGGATGAAAATAAGGTTATATTCCGAAGTCAGGGATCGAGAACTGAACGGACAGTTGAGAATCAACAAATTGGGTCTGTACTGAATCGCGATGCTGTTCCCAAGTCACGTTTGATCAAAGATGGGGGTGGGGGTGGCAGTGTTCCCTCCCAAGCCAAAGACAAGAACTCAGGTAATTAAGCATAAATAGTTGTATGCTTAGACCTTCTTGGTTTTCTCTGTGTGATTTTCTTACACATGGAAAAAAACCAGAGATCAACCTGCATTGTACATTCTATCAGTTTAGTTACTTTAACAACTTGAAACATGACAATCCATTTATATATATAATGCTTTTAAGGTGCAAGGACATCTGAATTGAGTCTCAAATAATGGAAAGGTTTTCTGAGTATTCATCACTTCAATCTATGAATTCATTTTCTATTAATCAATTTTCTGAACTTGTCTTCTGTCTTTTTTCTTGTCTGGTTTGGTTCAGATATGGAAATGATAAAAGAAAGGTTCACTAAGCTTCTCTTGGGTGAAGATATGTCGGGTGGAGGGAAGGGTGTTTCATCGGCTTTGGCTTTGTCGAATGCCATTACCAACCTTGCAGGTGCTGCTTTCAATTCCTGCATGAAACTGTATTTCCTTTCTCTGTTACAATAAACATTAATAGAATCAAAATTGTGTTGGGGATGGCTGAATTGAATACTTGAAAATGATAGTAAAATTGACAAAAAGAGAAATTACTTTCGTGTCCATTAAAAGATATTGAAAATAGAAGACATCATTTTGAAACAATTATGCAAATTAAAACTTCTCCCTCTCTCTTCAATTTTGTATCATCACTATTGGTCTATTGCCTCACTCTATACTAAATTAAAGTTGGGATTTTCTTATTGACATCCCTTAAGGTGTTAAATAATTTGTAACATTATTGTTTTTTTTTGGCTCTTTCAATATAACACATATCTTCTCTTAGTGAGAGTCAAAATCACCTATTTAGGTCATTGGGAGTCCAATACAACTGACTAGGTCTCAAACTAACTCTCGTAGAAAAAAAGTTCAATTCGAGGGCTCAGGTTGACTGAAAGAATTTGCAAATATTGTGGGGGCTCTGAAGGTCTAAACCATCTATTTTGGTCGTGGGAAGTCCAATGCAACTGATCGAACGTCAATCAGACTTCCACAAGAAAAGATTTTGTTTCAAAGCTCCAACCTAGCCTACAAAATATGCAAGGATTTAGGGGGGGTTTGAAGGTCATAACCAGCTATTTAGGTAATGGGGAATCTAATGCAACTGATTGGGTGTCATTGGACTCCCATATAAAAAGATTCCATTTTGAGGCCTCAGATTGGCCAATAGAATATGTCTAAATTTTGGGAGTTCTAAAGGTTAGAATCTCCCATACAAATCACGGTAGTCCAATGCAACTGACTGGGCAACAATCAACTCCCATAGAAAAAGTTTTTGTTTTATGACGCAAAAAGAAATATTTTAATATTATTCACACAAATTTTTCCATTACAACAACTCAAAACAATATTTTGTGAAAGGATAGAAAAAATATGTACACTATGCAATGATTAAATAATTAATTAATCTAAATACATGAGAATGATTAAATAAATGAAAAGAGGAAGGAGAGAGAAAATTACATGTTTTGGCCTCCTAAACTCAATTTTGCAAAGTTCCAACGGGTGAATCCCTGGCTCTTTTCGGCGTGGTATTCTCCCGTATTTTTTACTTGTTTCAAAATATTTTCACAGTGAAGTGTAATTAGAATTTAGGGGGTATTTATACGTTTAAAAAAAAAATCTAAAAAAACTCAGAAATCTCCGATGTGGGACTAAACTCTCTTTTTTTTTTTTTTTTAAAATACAATCAGACCGTCAGATTTTGATGAGACATATATCACCGGAAAAGATTTTTTGAGTACTATCTAATGATTGAAAGATCAATTGTAAATTTAGCTAAAAATATAATTAAAATTGCACCCAAAGTGGGAAATCCGAGAAACAATTATTTTGATGAAATAATGGCCAAACAGGGTCGTCTACGTATCAAAAGATAGACTCAAGTTTAAAATGATAAAACAAACACATCCTAAAAGTTTCGAAGGGTTTTGGAGAAGTATGAAAACCCAAATTATCCTAAAGATGCAATGATCATTTTTTACCATATGATCTCTAAAGATGCCGAGCTCAATTTATCATGTATGAAAGGTCCCACATGATGAAAAAACTGTAATGTTTATTTTATTTTATTTTTTATTTTTTTGGTAAAAAAATGTCAGTATTTACAGCATCATGGGAAACCCTCTCCTTAATTGCAATATCCTCCTTGTAAAGGAATCAAAAAAAAAATTTCTTTGTCTTTGTGAAAATAAAGAAGGCAAGTGTTTACATTTCATCTACTAGTGTTCAGTCTTTATTGTTCTTTAAATAATTATTGGCAACCATCCTATAAATAAAAATTAAAAACATTTCACTGAAAAGGATAGAATGGAAAATTTTTTCATCAAAAAAAAAAATAAAAAAAATTGCTAATTAAATTAGCAAATATAAATCACCAAACTATTGTTACAGAAGTGAATCCTAAGTCCAAACATAGGACTTTCATACGACATGGCATTAATTGCATGCAGGACAAGTTACTTTTCAAAAAGTCCAAAAAACAGGGGAGGGGGGAGGTTTATGGAAGGTGAGGCATTCAAAAGCCATCCCATCAAGCCCAAGTCAAGTTATAGATGCACGATTATTCCACACCGCCAGTATATCCTATGCTTTCGAACCGGATCATGATAGGGAGTGGCGAGAGACCAGATCATGTCCTTGTACAAGTATCATCCAAGACCCTTCAGTCAGATACATGGAATCTACTATGGGACTCACATGAGGAGTGGATTCCATGTGAATGGCCCTAAAGGACCTTGAATGATATTTGTAGAAGGAGATGATCCACATTCGTACGGGATGGAGGAGAGAGAAAGAAAAAAAGAAAAAAAAAAAAAGAAGACCTAAGAGAGGGAACGGGCGGGTTTAACGTGTGTACAATATTTTCCCTTAAATTAATTACATATGAAACTTGTAAGGGTTAAAATTTGACACAGAGTTGCTATCTAACTTTGGGAGATTGGTAGTTGTTGAAGAGTAGATACAGGTGGGATTGATTAAGGAAAACTAGGCTACCACAGTACTACTACCAACATTGTCCACAGGTATTGAATTGGATAAAATGTACAGAGTAAATGCTAATAAAAAAGCCATGATGAGTGTATGTACATTTTGTGGCACTCACTCATGAATGCCTCTTGCTCTATTTAATTCATGAAATTTGAATTTTTATTTATTTATTTATTTATTTATTTTTTTGGTATTGAAAGAAAAATGCAGATTGTGATCTATCTTGCTTTGTCCCTTCTTATTTATTAGTGTAATTAAGAATTCAGAACATCTCTATCTCCTTTTCTGTGTAGAATTAGTAAAGGACTCCCTAGTCCACACAGTGATCTCATCATTTCACTGGGTTTTTGGTGACATCAATGCATGAAGATCAAACTTGTGGCTGATTCCCAACCACGTGGCTTAATGCCCTTTTCACAATTTTTTTGGTAAAGAAAATAGTGTTTAGGTTTCAAACTAACTGAATCTTTATGTGTTTAGAGAGTATGTGAGCAACTTATGTTCATGGTCTCTGTTAGTAATAGATCTCATTAGGACACCATCCTATTAATCTGGCAATTGAATGGGATTGTTAAAATGGTGTATGGGTTGGTTGTATTTACTTTTTAGTTTTTCCCATATTGAAAAAACACAAACAAGCTTGACTACCACTCTACATCCCCATTCTCCTGTCTGCCATTCCACATCTGAACTCTAACGTTGCTACAAAATTTCATTTACTTCCAATTTCAGACATTAATTATCTTGCTACAAAATGTCTCATGTACTTCCAAACTTCAGAGACATTCCAGGGGAAACATCTAGGTTCCTTATTATCAACATTGTTTTGTATTAAAAAGGGACTGAGTTTCCCTTCATCCATGGCGAAGGAGGAATCCATTCACCATGGGCATAGGTATGGTCGGGTGCCCAAGGGGAGGGGTAGTTTTGACCCCAAACAATAGGGAGTGCATAGGAATTTGCAATGGGACTCGCTAAGTCACATCACCAATGGTGAGGGAATTAATTCTTTTTCCCCCATTGGTGAAACTCATCATGAAGAAGTTGGATTGGGCTCCTCTCCCGCGTGCTACACACCATGTTGTTGGGGAGTCCCTGATCCACACGCCAGCACATCGAGGTTTGTGCTAATGTGTGGATCAGGGTTGCCCCCAGCCACACGCCGTGTGGCGTACATGTGCGTTGGAGAGGAGCCGGATCCTAAGAAGTTGGGAGATTCTCAATCATGCATGGTTGCATTCAGTTGTCACATTTTATTATGATGTATAGTTTATTATTTTTCTGCCCCCATACAATACAAAAAGACTGCCCCTACATGTTCTACGGAGGGCAAGTATGGTTACAATCTCAATATAACCAATCGTGGTTACACAAAGCAAAACCTTTTTATTTTATTTTCAGTAATCAAGCAAATGGCCACTAGCCATTGTTTGGAAAAACCAAGCGCAACAAAATCTACAGAAACAACAGCAACTTTCCATTTGTTTTATACATTTTTTACTCAAATCATGATTTGTTTTTCCTTTTTTTATTATTTATTTTGTGGAGGGGGTGGAGGGGTACAATTGGGTACAACACCCAAGCCCATGATTCCTTACATTGAATTCATATGCTTCAAAGCACCAAATGAACTTTCAAACTTAACTATGAGGCTCTGCCTGGAAAATTAAGAGTTCAGATTACAGGTAATTTGGATAATTAGTTGATAGCTAATAGAAGAGATGTGAATAAGTTAATTGGAGGATCAGCTTCTCACATTGATGAGGTAATTTTCATAGTCCCCTAAAGAATTTAGACTCCCACCATTTACTTGGAGATTTTAACAAGGAATTAAGATGAGAAGAAGAGGCACAGAACTCATATGTTGTAGACAAGGAAGGATAACACATTACTGAAATGTTCTTTGCATGGCTCGTTTACTCCGCCGAAGGAGAAATAAGAAGTCATTGCTATGCCTTGATTTTCTAGCCCTCTCTTTGGGTCGAAGCTTTTGAGTACTCTGCAACAAATTCACCAATCTTGAAGATATTTCATTTTGTTTTGTACAAATGAAAGAGGGAAAAGACCAATGAAGATAATTTTATACCCATAAGAAGGCTTTGTGGTTTACTTTATGGAGCTATAACTTAATTTGGTTGATACAATAACCTAAAGGATCTTGCCAATTAATAATCTATTAGGCTATAGTTTCAGACCAACCCAGCAGCTTTTATATCTTGGTTCAACCGATAGCATCGATTCATCAAGGATAATCTATTAGGCTGAGTTGGTATGCTTACTCAGAATACATTTTGGGTCTAGAGCGCATTCTGAAGAGAGAAAATAGAGAAGAATCAGCTTTCAGAATACGTTCTAGATCCAGAATCTTTGCCAAGAATGCATACCAAACACACCCTTAGTATGACAGAATTTTCTGACTCGAGAAAATTTCATGAATCTGAACTAGTTAACTCTTGACAGAAGGCCTTAAGAGGCTAGATAACAAACCTGGAAATGAAAAGGAGTTTGAGGTTTCCAAGGCATGGGAGGGACATTCTGAACTGGCACTAATGTAGAGAAATCAAATCCTGAAATAAAACAGAGGAAGATCAACAAAACATTAGAGAAGCAAATTCAGAATGTCTTCATCCTTCAAATCCTAGTAATATCATAACCTAAATTTCAATAGAGATAAATCATACTTTATATACTCCATGAAATTAAATGTTCTACCTTAAATTGTTGGATCATTATGTTGAAAATTTTCAAAATATTGATGTGGACTTTTAGTCCCACATCGGCTATGAAATGAAAGCTCATTGGGTTTATATGTGTTAGTAGTAAGTAGTTATTATTATCACATGTAATGCTAGAAAAGATTGTACGGTGCACTTGCAAGCGAGGACAGTGACCATCCGAGCACGTATGCGTACGCACAAGGCGCAATGTGGCGCTTTGATGGCGCACTTCGCACGTGCGCATAGTCGCAGTATGTCGCCTTAATCTTTTCGGGATCGACGGTGTCTGATCAAAGGGTGCTTAGGATCGATCCGACCGTTGGATCGGTGGCTGATCAAAGAGGGAGTGCAACCCTTGGTTTAACATTGACCCCAAGAGTTGCAGCCCACACGAACAGCCAAGGGAGCCCAGCCCAATAGTCATGACCTGTCAGGTCAAGCCATATGAGCCAATGGGTGTGACCAATCTGAACAGGCCTTGTGGGCCTATAAATGGGCCACGAATTCTCTCAATCCAAATATCAAAAAAATCTCTGATAGCTTCACAGTGTTACTGTCCCTGCAACCAGTAACAGTCCGCCTGATTTATCTTGGGAGGCAGGTTTGCTGCAACCCTTTGCAGGATTAGGAGGGTGCAAATACTGTCTTAAGGACAGAACGATTTCGTTCGACTCAGGCCATCTTTCAGTCGTCTCCTTTTTTGTTCAGATTTCTAACAATTACCTGATGATGAAACTGTAGTTGAAGGTAGCTCATGTGCATGTGTGTATAATAAAAGCGGCAAATAATCATCCTCACTACCATGATTAGCCATAATTCTGGAAACATTTAGATCATAGTGTCAAGGCAAGGTTAAAAATAATCAGAATAATTTGTCAATGACAAATCAAAAGATTGAGAAAAGGTAAATGGTACCTCGATTCATCATTCGATTTCTCAAGATTTGGTAGAGCTGATTAAGAGACCAAATGAAGAAAAGAAAGGGAAAAAAAAACAGAGTATGGTTATGCACATTTCCTTTTAATTGGCAAACAATTGAACTACACAATTGATGAGAGAAACAGATAAAGTGAAAGGAAATAGTTACATGGTGCAATATAATGTGAATGATGCCTTGGAAAGTCTGCTCTGTAGCATACTTTGGTTAGAGCCACCTTGTGAGCATATTTTTCACATGCAAGAAGCCTCTAACAAAACACATCCATACAAGTTCAGTGACAAGTAAAACTCATCAAGATTGTTATAATGATCACTATAACTGTTGTTTAATACATAACAGTAATGGAGCTTCTGAAGTAATGAGCCATTATTAGGTCACAAACCTGTTTTAAACAATCAATGCGAAGTTCTACCTCTGGAACCACATTACTCTTTGAAAGCCTAAATTCAAGATTCGTGGAGACACTTCCCAGGTGATCAACAACAGTAACTACAGCCCTGCAAATATACTCCTTTGTATTCTCCATCCCCCTTTACATAAACCAAACCACATTCTAATTATATAGGAAGAAAAAAAAGAAATTTCACTAAAATTGTTAAACGGTTAGTCCGGTCCGAGTTTAATTGGTTTTTTTCATATAGCAGGTTAAACCAAAAGTGGACTGATATGGTGTTTGATCTGCAAAAGTCAGATCTAAACCAATAGCTATCGGTCTGGTCGGTTTCTGTCCATCATCGGTTTCTTTTAACTGTCTATTACCGGTCTGGTATCCCTTCGGTATTGGTTTTTAAAAAACCAGGAAGAAAAAAACCCCGATAAAAGCCGGAGTTCGGTCGTATCGATTTTGGTCGATTCAATCGGTCCGGTCTATTTTGACACCCCTATATCAATCCAAACAAAGCCCAGCCCATATAACAATTCCTGTTCCTGTGGTCTGTCGGTCACGAAACGGCCACAATAGAAATGCTCTGTATCTATTACACGACGAACAGCCACTATGGATTCTTCGCATGTATACAGAAAGAAAAAGACGAGTATGTTGAAACAAACAAAAAAAAATTTTGATAGCGATAATGGATTTCTCTTTCTCTCTCAATTGGAAAGATAAAAGAAGTGTAGGATGAGAATTACTGAAATTTATCTAATTTAATTTGGGAGTGGTTAGTTCTCAGGAGTAGTGCGTGACACTTACAATTTCTTCGCGTTAGGTTTCAAGAATGACCTTTCGCAGTAATCTGCAGCATAATGGAGCTGAGAGCGCAAATCCTTGAGCTCCTGCATTTCCATCACAAACTTCAAAAATGAAAAACCACCTGAAAATCAAAATCTCCAAAAGCACTACTACTAGAGGCTAACTTATAAAATGAAGAACAATTAACAAAATCCATAAGAGGTAGAGAGGGAGATGGCTACTGCATCCTCACTTGCAGAGATTTCTTGAAGCGAGAAAGGTCACTGGAATCAGATTCATCTTCGCCAGGGCTTCCATGGCCACAAGATATGATGCCATGCATCTGCATCACCATTCTATTTCTATTTCTATTTCATTCAGAGACTTCGTATTAATAATGCTCCTTGATCCTTCTTTAATAATGGACAGAGCAAAATAGATAAGCAAGAGATTCGAAACAAAACAGAGATAATGAGAGAGAAAAATCTCTTTCTCTCTCTCTCTCTCTCTCACATCACACAACCAAACAGAGATGACAAAGATGTTTTTTGCCCGTGATCTCTTGTCGTTCACAGTTTCGCTTTCGAACTTTTGTCCATGAGCGTGGATGAGCTTAAGAGATAAGAAACAAACCAGCGATGATGAGAGAGAAAATTCTCAAATCTCTCTCTCACACACACACATCCGGTTCATCTCCAGGACGCATCGGACGGCTGCAGCTGTGTCAGTGGGCTTGTAAACGTGGCAATGCAGTGGGTCCCAATGGAGATTCTCCATTTTTTGCCCTTTTAAAAAGTTGCATCGCGGTGGACCGGTGGTGTAAATAAAACTTTCCGCGTCAATTGCAGTTTCTCTTAACGGGCCGGGCCATGCAGGAAAAAATGTCTTGGACCCACAGTTTCTTTTGCCTCTGTTTTGTTTTTTCATCCAATTTTTTTAATATGTTTTTTACCCTTGTCCGTATCTTAGTTAGTAAGTTCGTGTATTATACGTGTATTATATATATATTTGAACGTTTAATTCAAAAAAATGTATTTTACCATATATTTTCATATATATGGTAAAATACTCATTTTTTAAGTGCATACATATTATATACGTATTAAATACGAATTAAATGCGTTTAATATTTTTTAATTTTAGTTTAGTTTTGTAAAATAAAAAAAAAAAAAACTCAAAAGAAGAAAAAATGCAAAACAAAACCCTTGCATAATACAATTTTGGTCTTCTTCTCTTCGAATCCTAGTTGCCAACTGCCCCCATTCCATTCATCTTCTTCATCTCCATTCTCATTTCAATTCAAGTGGCCGGCGAGATTTCCTTTGAGGCTGAATACCCCCTGCCTCTTCCTATTATCAGTTCCTATTTCAGTTCTGGTGGCAGGTTAATTGCAACTGGGTAAATTGGTGATTGCAGAGGCAAATAAGCTCGATCTGTTCCTCTTGTTCTTCTCCGTCTCCGTTCGCCAAACAGTTGCAGCGGTGATTGCAGTGGTGGCTTGGTGGGAACACTCAATTTGAGACTCTCTCTTCTTCGTCTTTGCAAGTTGTTCCTCTTCTTTTTCTCTATTTGTTTTTTTTTTTTTTTTTTCCTGCTTCATCTTTGTGTAGTTTAATTCATGGAATAAAATTTTCATAAACAAATATGATTCGAATAACATGAGTTGACAAACATCTGAGCTGATCTACATATGACTATATAAATTTTTAACCTGCTACTAGGGTACATGAACTTCCATTGGTGATGTTAGTTCATCTTACAGATGAGCTCTAGAACACATTATGTCTTTTTTTTTTCTTATGTCTGATGAGATACTTTTATTGATATTTTGATTTGTTAAATGATAATCTTATGAAATGTAATAGGGGATATTATATTGTGTTTATTTTAGTGCTGAGGTTTCTTTTTGATAAAATCATTGTCTATATGCTATTATTTTGTTTATTAGGTGGTGCATGTCTATTACATAGTGAATACATGCCCGTATCTTTGCTTATAGAGTGGTTGTATTGAACACGTATTAAACATGTATCGTATTATTGCCGTATGCATTTTATTACACCGGATTTTTTAAAAGTATTATTGTCGTCTAGTCCGTTTTATTGTCGAATGTATCCGTTCCCATTTAATTGCCATTCCCGAACTTACTAACTAAGGTCCGTATAGGTGGATTAGATTGATATTGGATAAGGATACGGCTGATACCGATTTGGTTTTTGATACCGATTTGGTCTGGCCAAAATTGGCCAATCCAATCTGAGATTACGAGCTATGATCCACACTACCCAATACGTGCTCGATCTTGCATCAGTGAAATAGTTCTTATTGGGGATACTATTGTTTATATAATTATTTTTTTTTGTAGGGTAGAATGCTACCTGGTTGCGTGGCCAAAGTGGATCCTGTGCCTAGACACAAAATCACCTTGCCTTCATGTTAATGTAGAAATCCTGTCCAAATCAATGTTTGCATGTGCACTCCCATTCACCAGTACACGTGCAGGCTCTAGGCCTAGGCAACTTATCTCTTACCCTAATTTATTTTTAATCTAAATTAAGGATAAAACCATCGTATTTGACTTGATACAGATCAGTCAATATCGACTGATACCAATACCTTGATTTAAAACCTTGCTTGGACCGATGCGTTGGATCATCCAGTGTTTCTTGCTCATATAACCTTCAAAATCTATGGATAAGTGAGCTCTTACACTCGCATCCGATCAGAATCAATCGTTTCTTGTCAAAGTGAGCCCATACACTAGTACACTCCCGTGACACTTGCTCTTCCTTCTTTGGTTGTATTCTATTCTAGGACACAACTCAATTTGGAAAAATAGAAGAACTATTCCCACCTTGATTTGGCGACTTCTTGTTTATGGTTGCAAAGACAAGCACTTTCACCCAATGCTCATCTCTCCTGGTGATGGAACCCATGCCTCCTACGAGGAAAGACTCCAGGAATATCTGATTTTTTTTTTTTTTTTTCTTTTGGAAGGGGTGGCAAGGGGGGTGGGGGAACAATGGAGGTACAAAGGGTTTCGAAACCGAGACCTAGCAGGCTTGGCTCAACTGCATTAGCCTCCAACCAGCTGTGCTAGTAGCTGTCTTCTTCAGGAGCATCTGTTAAGCATCTAATTATTGAGGTTGATATATAATGACAAAGAAAAAAAAAAGCCATTAGATTGTGGGTCATACATGGAGATTAGCCATAAATTTTGATAAGTAGACAATACAAGGAATGCTTTATTTAATGGTTGGATAGGCCTAATCGGCCCTTCACATGGTAGAACAAAGGCAATTGTGAAAAAATATTTCTATAGTTGCCCTAGACAAAGAAACTTCCATCCAACATTCCTTCAAAGAAAAGTTATCTTGGACAGCCAGTCCCCAATGAATCTTATGGGTTACACACCTATTTATGCCATGTGGAAAGGTGGCAACTTAATTCCATCTATTGAATATCTAAGGATCGATCCGAATTGGTGGATTCAATCATGCATCCTCCCATGTATTGGGCATATATACCCCATCCTTAATCCAAGCATTAATGCATGCACCCTTTTGATAGTTCTGGTTTTTTCAATCATTCATTTTGCCATTTGGCCAACTCTGTTTGCCTGAAACTGGGAATAAGATCTTCGTATTCACATTCACCAAAGCCTCAAAATTTCCAGTACATCTGGTATGGAACAAATAGCTGTGTAACCAATTATCCATAGATCCATGTAGGTGTGCCATCCAAGAAAACCACTTCCTTTATCAGGGGAAAATATTAATGAAATATAGCAACAATGAGAAAAAAAATTTTTAAAAAACAGTAAAGAAATATATCACGCACGAACAGTAAGACGGTCACTCCAGAAAAGTAGGAGGCAGAGATAGAGCATTGGACAAAAGGAACATGGGCAGTGACTAGACTCCTAAGCATATTTCACAGCTAGCAATATATTCAGTACATAACATTCGTATGAGTAGTAACATACATCTGAACCTAAAAGAATCCTTGTTACACAAAACTACAATCTTCTGTGGAAAATTTTTCATTAGCCTGTGGAGAACAATCACCCAAAAGATATCCTAATGCTTGTTTCTATTTGTTGTATTTATATCAACCATCCTAATTTTCTCATCCTTTAACTCCAGTCCTTTTTTATGCCGATTGGACTATACTTGCTGGAACCACAATGTTAGTTGGAACATGGAAATAAGAAACTTCATACTCTTTGCCTGCTGGAGTTAATGGGTTAAGTATGATACGGGCACCTCCACGTAGTCATCAGGCCCATCCTCTTCATCAGATGATAATAGGGATGATCCCATCCATGCCTTGAACCCTTCATTCACTCGCCTCTCCACATCTGGTGTCACATCCAGAGGAGCTGCCTCTGACATCTCCAGCCCAAGATTTCTACCAGCAAAGTTGCCTCCATCAAGAATTACAGCTGCCTTCCTTCTCAGGAAAAATGCAGTACCCCCATACAGAACAACCAGTCCCCATGATGCAATCTCATAGCACCAAAACAGGGGCAAGGTGCAGCTACTCCCCAGTGTTAGAAGACTTGAACCCAGGAACAGTGCAAGAAGACCAAATACAGTGGCAAAGAGAGCATTGAGAACAGATAAGCAACGGACACCACCTGCATGAGATTTTAGAACTTGAAGGCTAGTCGATGGCATTGGTTATAGAGAGACGTAAACTATCAGCTAAAAGCAGTGATTGTAGCGAGGGTACACAACAACTGGGGTAGGGTTAGCTGTATAATTAACAAATAAAGAAACAGAGAGACAGAAGAGAGAGGAAGGATATTCTGTTCGAAGAATAAAAAGGAATGAATAGGATCTACCACTCAACAACTCACAAATAGACCTGAAAATACACTGGCAATGTAAAAGAAACATATGAATCAACTTAAATTTGTATCTAAACACAAATAGAACAAATACAATGAAAAAAAGTACCTCGGAGACCTTAGATTAGGAGATTTTGAATATCTTCAAGCATAGGAGTCCAAAGTCCAAACCCTTCTCTAGACATCCAACACAGTTACCCATGCCCTGAAGAAGGCACATATTATGGACCCAAGGAAGCCCACATAGAAATTGACCCCCTTTTTTCTTTATGATGTATTATGGTTGAACTTTTCCATAGGTTCTTATCCCACATCAATAACTAGGGTTTTTTTTTTTGTTTTTTTTGTGTGTGTGGGGAGGGGGGGTGGAAGTAAAATGTATGGAGGTATCCCTTCTACAAGGAAATAATGATTTTCAATGCCTGAGAGGTTATCAGAGACACAATGGTCCAAACCAAGTTTAATTTTGATGTAAGCTCTCTCCAAAAGGACAGGAATCCTGGATCAATGACCACTTTGGCCCTATTCCTCAGGTTCATTCTTTAGCCTAGAGCAATGGAACAAAACCTGCTTATTATTGAGAAAGGTTGATAATGATGCAAACTTTCGAGACAAGCAGACTAGTTAAGACACTTAGGTCCTTTTACTATAGGCCAGTATGTATACATCCAGCAAAAAATACTACAGAAGGTTGCTCAAAGCACAACACATCATCCAAAACTAACTCTTGCTATCACCACCCATTTCTAGTCTTCCACTCCTATTCATCAGGGGAAGTAACTTTCATATTCTTTTGTGTTGGCAAATATTATGAAAGCATAACATAACTAAAAGCAAATGCTGATCACATTAAAATAACCAGCAAAGTAATGAGAAAATAAAAGTTTCTCTCAATGATATCCAGGTTTTTCTTCAAAAAAACAGTAAAACAAGAGAAAAGGTAAAGTTTCAAATCCGTGTGGGAGAAAAGAAGATCCAAATAAAATACTGCACCACAGTCTATCCCGATGAAAAGAAAATAGCTGACATCTAGATTCATACTAACTAGAATTTAACTGAAATAATTAATGAATTAATTAGATTTATTTGCAATTATATGTTTTTATAGGTCAAAGGACCCTTATAGAGACTAGAAGATAAAATAAACATACCTCTCTTTGAAGCACAGTAGTTATTCTCCACTACCACTAAGCAACCATGTCTGGCTGGAGCAGAATACGCAACAATGATTCCTGTGCATAGAAAAATCATGAGAATCTGGAACCTACGGTAAACATAAAAAACAAAAACTATTCCAAACTCTACGACGGCAACTTGCATTGCAACAGAATATGAACAACGATGAATAAGAGAATTTCATGAGGGCACAAGCAATGGAAGACATTTTCTTCTTGATGACCTCGTCAAACAAAATTATGCAAGCAGCAATAAGGATTTATTTTACAGTTCTATGGAATGCTTCTCTTTCTGGGACACACCATCACAGTAGAAAAAAGGATGTAGGAAATGGAATCCCACGGACTTATTTAGGGTTTCTTGTGTATTAGGTTTGGTTTTCAATTCAGTAGGATCAAACAAACAAGGTTGTTTTTCTTTAAGTGTTTCCTAAGTAATTCTTTATTAACTGGAAGACCATAGTGAAAGAAAATATATTCTTGGATGTATGGAAGGTTGTATGTCTTGTAACAATACATCCTGACTTCGTAAATATTTGCACTTATCCAGATGCATTGCATGAATGCAATGAATAATTAAATACTTTATCTTGCTGGGGCTGACTCCAGTATTACCTGAAGGTCCAGACTGCTTCAGTTTATCAAACAATCCCTGTGACAAGGTGAGATCAAGAAGGTGAAAGACTCCACAGTATTCATCTAATCAATCAGTAACCATTACTACCAATTCTTTATATCAGGGAGACATGTACCACTTATCATAGCCTTAGCATGGTATGACTCATCTACATCTTCATAAAATAATTCCCATTATTATTGGTTCTCTTTTGTCTACCTAATTTAAATATCATACAGTTGTAACAGTTCTCACACTAAATTCTATAGGCTTATACACTGAATTCTTTCCCTGATTTTTCAAGACCTAAAACCTCTTTTTGAGGTCCTGGGTCAAACATCCGCATAAAAATAAGTACTTTAAGAAACCCTAGCCGTTGAGAAAACCCTATAATTACAAAAACTATAGTTATAGTCCTGATTCTTCTCCACTTCCCCAACATCAGTCTGATGTGAAAGCTATCATCGGTTTAAATTTTGTTATCAGATCATCAGATTCACCATCTATCATCCAAGTTGAACATCTAACCTTCTTGTCTCCCATCCCAATTGATCTCCTGACAGATTCATTAGTTCAAATCTGTATCTATATGGTTGGATGTTTATAAACCTCTTGATCCAGAAAATTCGATTAATTATTTTAAGTTCACTAATAGAATGCTATTCATTGGAGCACTGTTGTACTATTCTCTCTTTTCTTGATAAAATAAAATTCGTGTTAAGAATGGCTCTCTACCTTAGACCCTGATTGCGTTATCTATCAACATTTTGGAAATTTTGTTTTTGCACTAAATAATTGACATTCAGACTGTTGTCCAAGGTTCATTTGGATGGTCTAGGGTAGGACTGTAAGAGGGCGGTTCTTCTCCAGAACATATGATTCCTTGTCCCTACAAATTTCAATTCACTGCTTCCAAACTTATCCCAACATATGGTCCCTCTTCAATTAACGGCATCCAAGTTCTTTGAAGCGATGATGCGGCTATGAATCAATTCCCCCGAAATCACAATCTAAACCATCATATACAGAAACTTATCCAAGCAATGGGGGAAATGGAGAATAAAATTAGAAACTATACAACCAGGAATAATTATAATAACAAAATAAAAGAAAATTTTCAAAACATTCTCATTGCAATCTGTAGGCCGCATGTATAGCAATAAATCTCAGAACCGGGGAAGGAAAAACATAAATATGAGATTCCCTAAACAGAAAAAACAGAGAAATGAGCCCCATAAAATGAACAACAACTTCAGTACTATTGCTATCTAATTGGAGTAAAATGACTAAGCGCATTTGAAATTTACTATCTAATTGGAGTAAAATGAACAACAACTTCAGTAATGACAAATGACAATGAAAATAATAAGCCCCGTAATTTTCTAACCTGCAACAAGGTACACAACCGAGGCAATGAAAAGGATAACTGAAGGAATGAACACAACCATCCAGTAATAATCCGCCGCTTCTTGCTCGGTGAAATAAAACGCCCCCATATAGAGATCAGAATCCCTAGTCATGTTAATTGATGGAGGCTGAAGTCGCCGATCTCTACAGAAAGGTCTCTTCCCCTTATAACCGGGGAAGACAATCTTCAAGCTAATAAAACCAGAAATGAGAACTGCGAGCCATAGAATAGTCATGGTTACCATAACAACTGGCCTCTGGAGCCTGCCCCAAGCTTTCTCTTCTTCTCTGAGGCTCTCGTACTCATGCTTAGGCATGAAAGCCTGGCGAAGAGCATCACCAATAATCGCCATTAAAATGATGTAGACGTAAATTTCAAGATTTCTGGATCTGGTCTGCTCTAGCTCCAACACTACCTTCTGAAATTCGATCCATGAAGGAAGAAAAACAAAATTCTAGGGTTTCACGGATTACTTTCAAAAAAAGTAGAACACAAAGAGGAAACGGAAGTTAGATTGTAGTTTATATTTCAGAAGACGGTGGAGGAATGAGAATGCAAAATGGAATTTAACATCAGAATTCCGAAAAGGTTTTTCTCGGAACGATTCTGGAAAGGTTTAAATCAAAATTCGCTGTTGATTACGCAATTCGAACTTCGAAGGGTTTTTCGATTTCTTGTTGACAGTTTTTCTTTTGCCTTTTGCGAGGATTCTCACCTTCGGACCTTTTTATAAAAAATGGTTGTCAAAAATTATTTCTTGGAAAAGATATAGCTATTTGACATAGCATGAGCTAATGAAAGTGTGCACAAAGACATCAATATATAATTCTTAATTTTACAGGATGAGATGATAATTTTACATTCCTCTGTATTAACATTTAAACTTTACCCACATAAATCTAGCTCTACACTAACACTAGTGCTGAAAAGTGCCCATTTTCCTTCTTTAATCTTTTTCTTTTGACAAAACTTTGATTCCATGTCAAGTTCCATTCTTTGATTTGTCATTAGTAACTAGTAAGGGTCTCAATCCATCGGTTCAGTCTAGTTTCGGTCAGGTCGAATTGATTTTGATCTATTACTAGATCAATTTGAAACCAAACCATTAAGAAAGTTTTTCGATTTTGGTTTTAGTTCAGCTTGATCCAATTCTTATTGGTTTTATACTATTGGTCTGATCTTGGTTTTTATTGGGTTCGAACCGGTTTTGATTTCTTATGGTCCAATTTGTGTTCGATTTCTACCAACCCAAAAAGGTTCAGTTTGGTTTGTCATGTACATAGATTCAATTGGAAAACAAATTTGTAACACTAAAAGAACCAAAAAAAATAACACTCGATCATATATTCAGAGAGTTGAGTTGGATGAGACCGAATAATGAGTTGAAGGTATTTTTATCGGTTGATAAATAAGGGGCATGGTTATTATTCCATTTGTGTGGCCTTGTGGTCTGTTGAGTGTCATTCATAGATTCTCCAATCAGAGTGCCATTCATAGAGTCCCCCTACCAACATCACTGAACTGCAAACTTGTGCCCGGATATGAAACATAAAGTTTATTATTTTGCAAAAAATTACTAGTGCTTGTTTGAGGAAATAACCAAGGGAAGGCTGTCAAGAAAATTGTAATATATACTAGGGTAATTACACATCACCTCCTGGTTTTTAAATGAATCTCAAATCATCTCCTGATTTTTTAAAATACTCAAATCACCCCCTGTATTAGACCCCAATATGATAAATTAGTCCCTACCGTTAGTTTTATGCTGTTAAGTGATGATGTTAGCTAATTAAATAAATTTAAATCCCTAAACTACCTTTGACATCCAAACATAGATTTTGAAGGGTAGTATTATAAATTTAATTATAATGTTTTAGTACAAGGGTAAGATAGTCCTTTCACACTAATAACTAACAACAGACTAACACCGTTACTATAGAGGGGGACGGATGAAACGTCAGAAATCAAAGAAAACACAGGGATGCAACGAGTGCGATAGTAAACAGGAACCGACGGAATTAAAGACCTCTCAAAGAGGGCTTCACAGGATGCAAGTAAAAGCTGAAGAGATCCAAAATGGAGATTTTCACAGTTTCAGGGATTATAGGGCTTTGAAACTTTCATGGACAGAGAGGAATTGCAGAGAGACTGTTGAGGGAAACAGCGAGAGAGATAGAGCACAATAGAGAGAGGAGGAAAAGGGTGAGGATTTGGGTGCTCAGAACAGCGAAATGAGTTACAATTTCCCATCGAGGCCCTCCCCTCTTGATCATCAGCCAGTGGAGACTCCTTCATCGAAACACTCTTGGGAACCACCGCCCCCAAATTATGTGAAATTAAACTCTGATGCTTCTCTTCATCTTGATTTAGAGCATGGTGGTATTGGTTTCCTAATTCATGATGATCAGGGACGACCTCTATTGGCTGTATCAGATAAAGGCTCCTTCAACACATTGTTTATGGGAGAGGCTATGAGTATTCGCATGCGGCTTCAACATGCAGTAGTTGCTAGATTCAGAAGAATTTTCGTTGAATCAGATAATGAGGAGGTTATACGGTGCCTATAGGATACTTGCCACCTACCACCAATTCTTGCGGTGTCTATTCTATGTGATATTAGGACTCTCTGTCAATCCTTTGATGTATGATCTTTCTCCTATATTCCAAGGTGCGGCAATGCTATTACTGATACCCTAGCACGGAAGGCTCTGTCAGTTGCTTGCTTGACAGTTTGACCTGTTTCCACTCCCTGGCTTCTTCTCCTTTGCAAAGGGGAAGCATCGGGTGAATCAAGCATTTCTCATCAATAAAATTATGATCTACCAAAAAAAAAAAAAAAGAGAGCGATAGCAACAGTTGATAGAGTTAGTGTGAAAGACATACAACTAGGGATGTAAACGGGTCGGATTCGGCTTGGATAGTGTTATATCCGCAATCGCATCCGATTAGCTTTCGGACGGATTCAGTTAGTACTAAACGGATACGGACATGGATACGGATAGGATTTTTTATCCGTTTACATGTAAATATAGCTTTCAGATAGCTATAGCCTATCTGTATCCGTATCCGTTTAGCTTTTGGACGGATTCGGATAGTTCTACACGGATACGAACACAGATACAGAAATCTATTTCGGCTATTCATTTGCATCCCTACATACAACTCATAATTATTGTTAGGAGGACTTTTTTGTTTTTTCCCCCCTTCTATGCCTTACCTTCCAAGGGGTATTCCTCCTTTGATGGATGTTGGAGGAGGATGCAATGCCTTCTATACATGCATGAGTGGTTTTCAACGGTTGAGATCCAAGGTTCGTAATCCAGGTCTCGGAATCAGGATCGGTCATGGCCGATACAAATCTAATATGGATCTAGATCGATAAGAAATGACCATAATCCAGGTTTTACTGGATCAGTAAAAAATATTGATGAAATACTTGTCAAAAATAAAATAAAAAGTCAAAATCCCAAAATATCGTTAAAAAAAACAAAAATAACTGACAAGTAGCGAATCAGATCGTGGATCAAACCGAGTTGAACGATCCAGAGAACGATCCAAGAATACCTTGCCGGATTGGTCTAATCTCAATCGGCCGATCCGATCCAATCCGAGCTTACGAACCATGTTGATTGCTCCTGTTATGAGTTTCAATTGATCATTTACCATGATCTCACTCCTTTACAATGGCTAGAACACAATCATCTAAGAACAATGTAAATAATTAAATCACATACCGATTTAGTTGTTTGACGAAGGCATTCCCTTATCATAGTAACAATCAACGATCTCTTGATTTCCTTGAATGTTGATTTTCGAGAGCCTTCCACTCGGAGATAGCCTTTTCTATATTTTTTTTAAAATGAAGATATCCTTTTCTATTGGTCCCCTGCGTCAGGAACTCTTGTATAAGGAAGATCAGGCTAGCATTACTGTGTTCAATCCATAGTCTTGCTAGAATATAAGATAAATGTGTGCAAAACTGCAACTGCTGCAGAGTTAAAAAGACATTAGAGACATTGATCGCTTCAGGGGCATCAAATCAAAGGAATCAATACTCTTCGCTTCCATGGCTTCCCTGTCATCTCTCCCTAAACCCGTCGCAGTGAGCCCATTCTCCGCAATTATAGGTTCTCCATCTGATCCCTCTTTTGTCCGGCAAAGTCTTTTGTTTTCGGGAGTTGGGTTTCGATGTGCTCCGTTGAGGATCAACAGGAGACCGTCTGTGGAAACGGAGGTCGTTCCTGGCACTCATCAAACAACGGTTTTTTCTGGTGAGCCTTTGATTTTTCAGAAATTATTTTGGAATTTAATAAATGTTTCTCTTGATGGGTACCAGTAGCTTATTTCCACTGATAAGTACAGATTATGTTGTGGGAAAGTTCAAAGACCTGGAGTTACTATTTTGCAGGACGAGATGATTGTAGTGTTAACTACAAAAGAATGATTGATTGATTGAATTTATCAAATGAATTATTAAACTTGGAAAAAAGCTTGTCTTTGGATTGAGTTCGATTTATTTCGTATCTCCTCCATCCATTCCCCGAATTTTCAGAGTAGTTATTGGGTGACAAAGAGGAAGAAAGCTTAGTAGATAATGTTTCTTTCTTTTTTTCCTAGGATGGTTTTCCTGTTTGTTAACCAACAAGTACTATCCCTGTTTCTTTTTTATTTATTTCTATTAAGTACAATTCTGTTTACATCTTTTGTTGATGGTTTGACTTGATCAGGAAAGATGTACATGGCGGAGATTAGACTGTTGGTCACTAATAGAAATGACTAATCCAAGTTTTTTTGTGGCAGATTCTGTACAGAACTTCGATGTCCCTTTACTGTCTGTCTCAGAGGTTTGCTTCTGTATCTTTATTTTTATTGCTTCAAAACCTAGACTTGTAAATATTTGGATGGAGTTTAAGAATTTCAGTTCTTAAAATATAGTTGAACTGTTTGAAGATTTCAAATTAAGATTGCAAGGACAATCGAAGTCAATATACGAATGATTCTCTTCAGTTTAAGTAGCGTTCTTATTATTATTATTGTTTTTTTTTTGGGGGGGGGGGGGGGGTGGGGGAGGGAAGTCTTAAGAGCAAATCTTTATCTCAAGGCATTAGGCTACATAAAATCGAGCTGGTTGACTGAGAAGATGGAGGTTTCAACCTTTCAGGCTTCATAGCTAAGCTGAAACTTTCAGATAGAACAATTAAGATAACTTGGCTCCCCCCCCCCCCCCTCCTCAAGTAATTAAATTACCTAAGCTACTTTTTTTTCCCGCATTTTAATCCTCTTCAGCTTTCATCTATCATCACTGATTGCTGAAATATCATTAACTTTATGTATGCTAAGGTTATGGAAAGGTTAAAAGCAAACCATGAAAACAGGAAAGGCAAACAGCTTTTCTTGGCTATGTACTCTAGCATCTTTGGTGGAATCACAACTGATCCTACAACAATGGTAATCCCCATGGATGATCACATGGTCCATAGAGGACATGGTGTTTTCGATACAGCGGCTATAATGGATGGGTAAGAGATTGTAGCTTAATAACATGTCTGTACCTACTTTAAAATAAAAAAATAAAGAAAAGAGAGACGGATTGCCATTTCAGAGAAGTTATTTTTTAATTTATGTCAGATGCTGGGATAATTTTTTAACTTACCATGTAGATTATATGTTTCAGTTCTAATTTATTTCACTTTGTCTTTCAAATTGTCCTGGTTTGCATTGTATGAAATTGATAATTTCAGTATATTTTAGTGTAATGTACAGATCTAGGACTTCATTCTAAGAGCGTCCCAGTGCACGAGGCTCCCGCTACTGCAGGGTCTGGGAGGGGCAAATGTACGCAGCCTTACCCCCGCTTCGCTGAGAGGCTGTTTCTTGTTTCGAACCCACAACCTAATGGTTGCAATAGCACAACTTGACCATTGGGCCAAGGTTAATCATGAAAGAAAATTTTTCTCCCAAAAGAAAATGAAAGAAAACCCAAAGTCACATAAATAAGAAGTGAAACCATATATTTTGTTTATTTAGTGTATTCCCTAATGGCTAACTTCCACAGTTATTTCATGATTTATTTAGATGCTTTTTTCATCATCAACCTTCTGTATCTGTTGTAGAATCTTTTAAAGGGCTTTTTTGAGCCCATAAAGTAAATAAGTAAAAAAGTTGTAGGGTCAACATGGGATCCCAAAAAATGGAACTGAAATTTTTTTCAGAACTTTTGGCTTGAAAATTCTATTGATATTGAGTTGATTCGTTGAAGTCTCACTATATAGCTCTTATTGAATTACAGAGATATGATTAAAATGATTTTACTGGAAGGTCTGCATCATACTGTTCTGCAATTTATCAAGTTGATAGAGTTAAAATAATCTGTCATTCATGTCCTCTCGCCTTCCCTTTACTGTTTCCATTTGTTATTGATAATTTTTTACATTCAAATGACCCCCCTAACTGTTAAAGATCACGAAAAGGAACTTGTGAGTTCAAATCCATACTTTTACGAACCAGAATACTTGTTAACTTGTAGAAAATTTCAACACCCCAGATATCTGTATGAGTTCGACCAACACGTTGACCGCTTCCTAAGATCTGCTTCCATGGCCAAAATCAGCCTCCCTTTTGATAGGGAAACCATAAGAAATATCCTTGTACAAACGGTAAGTGTATCTAAGTGCAGGCAAGGATCACTACGGTATTGGCTTTCTGCAGGACCTGGCGATTTTCAACTATCTCCATCTTGCTGCCATCAACCAGCCCTTTATGCAATTGTTATCCAAGATCAAGCCCCTCCAAGTTGGAAAGGTGTTAAGGTGTTTACATCATCTATACCGATAAAACCACAACAGTTTGCCATCATGAAGAGTGTAAATTACCTGCCAAATGTGCTATCAAAAATGGAGGCTGAAGAAAATGGTGGCTTTGCAGCAATTTGGTTGGATGATGAAGGTTTTGTAGCTGAAGGACCCAGCATGAATGTGGCATTTGTGACAAAAGAAAAGGAGCTGTTGATGCCTAATTTTGACAAAATTCTCAGTGGATGCACAGCGAAAAGAGTGTTGACTCTTGCAGAAGAACTAGTGAAGGAGGGTAAACTCAGTGGAGTTAAAGTTAGGAATGTAACAGTGGAGGAAGGGAAGATGGCTAGTGAGATGATGCTTATTGGCAGTGGAGTTCTTGTTCGCCCTGTATTGCAATGGGATGAACATCTCATCGGCAATGGTTAGTAATTCTTTGCAAACTTGTCCTGGGTTTGAATTATAATGTTTCAATGTATAATTGTATTTAGATACATATGCACATGGTGAATTGCTTTTGCATCAATGCCAAGTAATCCACTAAACAGTCTAGTTTGAGTAGTTTCCTGCTTAGTATCTGCAGTTTGATCAGTAAATTTCTATTGTTGTTGGGATTTGTGAGTCAAGGTGATGTTTGAATTACTCGAAGATTGGGCTAAAAGCATCAGCTTTTTAACATTGAAAATATGATCAAGCATTTGTCAGTTTAGAAGTTGATGGAATTGGGATGTTACTGGGTATTGAGTTGAGCTTCTAAATTTTATATGCATGCAAAGATTTTGGAAAGATTTCTGGTCTTAGATTGTTACATTTTGTTCTCTCCAAATCCATCACCTAGAATATCCTGACTTTTTTTTTCCTCTTTCATTTTTTGCTTTTAAATTTTGTTATCTCCCACTTCCATCACTTGCTATGGATGCATAGAATTAGCCTTTATTTTCTACTGAAAAACTCTCTGCTACACTGTTAACTTAGCAAATCTAAAGCTTGATGCTCAACTTAACCTGAAAGTTAAGCCATTATAATTTGAAGTCTTGTAATTGTAAACCTCTATCAGAATATTTTAGAACTAATAGTTGTGTTTTGCACCTTTTCTAGGCAAAGAAGGTCCTGTGGCTGAGGCTCTCCTAAATCTTATTTTGGAGGACATGAAGAACGGGCCTACTACAGTTCGGGTACCTCTTCCATGTTGAACCTCTTGATTTTACTTTTCAAGTTGTGGAATGCTTGGGTCTTCAGTTTGCAGTACTGCTCCTTATCATTGAACCAAGGGGCTTAGATAATGTTGAAAAGACTTCCTTCTGTACATAAAGCTGTTTTTCTTTTTTTCTTTATAGAAAATAAAGATGATGTTCTCTTAAATTCTTGTGGTTATAAGACAAACTGGGATTGAATCAATTATCTTTCCATTTCTCCTTTCTTCTTCTTGTTGATGATGATGTTATTATGGGTGCAAGCAGTGTTAAAACAGTCAAGACATTAGATTCATTACAGTCCATCCTACAGAATTAAGGCAGGTCTTTTACTGCATGCCCTATATGAATGCGACACACCTGATCCACATCGAGAAGCCATAAAGTAGGGAGATAGAAACTGCAAATTTTTTTTTCCAACAGGTGATTAGGCAGTTAGTTAGGTTATGAGGTTAATATTTGATGTTGTGTTCAAATATACACAGGTGGTAGATGCTAATATTGTTTCTACTTTAATATAAGGTAGGGGTATCAAATTTCTGTCCGGTCCTAACCGGTAGGACCAACTGTAAATGATCGGTTCAACCCAAACTGGACCGAATGCTTACCTGTTTGGCTCTTTTCTGGGTTTTTAAAAAACTGGTAGGAACTGTGGGCGAAAACGAACCAAACCAGAAAAAAACCTAGAACCCGAGAAAACTGAAAAACTGAAAAATGAGGAAAATTTTTCCTATTATAGTCACTTAGGAGACTGACTTCCTTTTTTTCTTTAACCGCTTCAAAAAAAAATACACATAGAACTAATATTCTTCACACATGATTTTCTTTCTCCTCTCACTATCTCCCAGTATTATTCACTCTCTCTCTCTCTCTCTCTCTCTCTCTATCATTAATCCCTCCCATGTTTACGAGTATTTCTCACACAAGACTCTCTCGCTCTCTCTCTCTCTCTCATTAATCTCTCTAATGTCTCTCATTGAACCACTCACAAAGGCCACACGTGCATTTGCACGGGAAAGTTTACTAGTATATATGAAAAATCAATTAAAACAGATACCAGTCTATCAGATCAGTACGAAGTTGTTAATGAAAATCGAAATAATACAGGAACTAAACCTGACCAATACAGAACTCTACCTTACCGGTTCGGGTTTGGCTTGGCTCAATGCTGGCATGAAACTGATTCAGACCTTCCAAAACTAGACTGAACCATCCTTGTATACAAAGTCCTTGTTTGCCCCAAGGGTCACATCTCAAATCGATAAAGATAGAGAATCCCAGAAAGGGATCCCTCTTTTGTTTTCTTATTCTCATCCAACGCAGAATGGTATTGAAAAAGTCCAAAACAAGAAAAAACAATGTAGAAGGTGGGATTAGATGATATATGTGTTTTCCTAATTAAACAGGATATATGCTTCCCCCACAAGAAGTTAAGTTTGAGCTTTGGACTCTACCATGAAAGTGAAGGGTACAAAATGCCAACTTCTATTGTATAAAATTTTTCTGCCAGGAGGAAAGAATCGTCATCCCCTCCAATTCGTGGGTACCTCCAATTCCTCACATGGGGGTGAAAATGACCACCTTACCCTCTGCCCGAAAACACTGCCCAAGATAGGGTCCACTCCCCCCTATTAGAGGAATTGGAGGAATTGGAGGTGATAATTATTCCAGTAGGAAAACACTTTAAGATGAGATGGGTAATGGGTTCAGTCCACCCTCCCCAAATTGAGTTAATACATCCCCATACGGATGATGCTTGATGCAATTCCAAAGGCAACGGGAATTAATTAAGTAGTAATTAATAAGTAATTATGAGAAGGATTTGCATGAACCTTGTTGTTTGGCCCCTTAAGAGAATGTACGTGTGACGTCCAATTAAAAATTGGGGACAAAAAGATTTTCATCCTCATGAGATGGAATCATTTTGCAATCAAATACTTGCTCTTATGAAGCTTTAGCTTCGGATATTTTTTTGGGGAAAGTTTTCATACATGGCTGTGAGAGGGTGGGAGTTTCAAGGTATTAATTAATGGGTGTGGGTTTATGACTTTTCCAATTCTTTGTGAGAGGAAATACGATTGTGCATGCATATACGGCCGTGTATGAAAATTTTCCCTTTTTTTTTTTTTATGGAAAAAAGAACATTTTTTCATGCCGATGGTGTGGGAATTCTTTTCCACGTCCTCTCACATCTTGATCATGTGGGATCTACTTTCACATTCTCTCATTCATAACCATGTGGACTCTTATATTAGCGAAATTATTTCTTGCATCGTGATTGGTGTGGTATAGGAGATTTCTATCCAGCTGGTGGTGTGGGAGACCCTGTACCCTTTCTTCATTGAATGAAATGAAAACAAGTTTTTTTCCCCTCAAGTAGGCAAGGAAGTTGTCAAACATAATAGGGAAGCAGTTTTCTATACAGGAGTGTAGCCTACGCCAGCACTCCCATGTGTCTATCTCTCTCCTCCTTAAAACAAGGGGGCAGAGGTGTCTTTTCACATGGGTAAGAGAGAGACAGACTCATGGGAGTGCCGGCGTAGGCCACACTCCCAGACAAATAACTTTTTCCCAACATAATAATAGAGGAAAAAGTTTCCTAGTCTGCTAGTGTACCTTTGCCCTCACATGAGTTTTTATTTATTAATTTCTTTTTCTCTCTTGCCCGGATCATATGGGTTTAATGTGGATGATACCGTTCTTCGTGCCTCCATTAGTGTGGCGTGGGAAGTTCCCCCTCCTGCCCCCCACACTTGTGAAATGGCAAACCTTCTCTCGAATAATAATAATAAGGAAGATCATGGCCCCTCCACACGCACAGGAAAACATGGGTGGAAGCATCATATGGGCATGATTTCCACTTTTCACAAGGGGTGGGGTGGTCATTTTGCCCCCCTCCCACTATGTCTAGGCGTGGACAATACACTTCCCACGGAAAACTTTCTCCTAATAATAATACATAAGCATGGAAGCCCTCTTTCAATTCATTCTTCTATTTCTCTTGCATTGAGCGCCCAATTGATAATTTTGTTGGAGTTCCACGCAGAAGGCGAAAGTAATAATCCCACATCGGAAGTGAATAGTCCGATGTTGAAAATTATAGGTACTTGGGTAGCTTCTCCTTTATAGGCTAACTTTTGAGGATGAGTTCTACCCAAGCCCCTAATAAATGGAATCAGAGCCAAGGTTGTGGCAAGGCCAAAATGTGGCAAGATCAATATTGGGACAAAGTCAAGACATGGGAATCCGATGCACCTCCGAGGATGAAGTCCGAGAAGGTCTCAGATGTACTTGGGCACACTCTAATTCACCATAAACTTTAAAAAAAAAAAAATGGAGAGTGCACAACCTTACTAGAAACTCAAGTTTTTTAAAGGATTATTAAAATAAGGGTAATCATTTACCACTTTCAAATGTACCACTATGCATGAGTTGAGCAACAACTTAGTCCATAAATACTACTCTAAGCAAAAGTATAGAATAGACCAATGTGCTTTAAGGGACAAGGTTGGGCATGCCGAGCATGTGTCATCCTCTCTCGTCCTTTTTTAGAAAAGACATTTTTTTCTTGTGTTTAACTTTGTGATTGGTGTGTGCTGCTAGCTTACCGAAAGTTAGAAACATACCCAATCCTCTCCTGTGCTTTAAATACCATAATATGTTTTTCAAATAAGTATTCATTTATTAAAAACAAGGTGACGTCAAAAGAAAATAAATGGTGGATGCTAGCAAGGATGTGAACACATGGGCTAAAGGCCTACAATTTACTTATGTAAATACATCCAAGTAAGGTTGTCAATCCAATACCAATGTGATTATTTTCAAGTAAAATGCACAAACTTTTATAGTGATTTTCATTGCTATAATGATAGGAGAAAGGTTTCCTGGTCTGTCGATAAGAAAAACTAACTTTGTTATCTAGAGTCATCCATTGTAGAGAGTGTAAAAATACTCACCTTATTGTACGAACTTACCAAAATGCTCTCAGTGGTTGACCACTTGCATGTAATTATGCCTCTATGTAGCAAGAGATTGAGAAGGAAAGAGGAACTCAATCTCAAGAGACCTAGCTGCACCAATTGAGTATCAAAGTTTAATATCTTTTTTGTTTGGTAAAGATCCAAGTATATTATCACTAGAGAGGAATAGTGACAATACAAACAAGGTGGAGTTATAAACTCCACAAACCCACAATGCCAACTTATGACTCTACCTGGTTGCAAGTATAGGGAAGGGCAGTGGAATTGGTTTAAAAAAAAAAAAACAAAAAATTTTGCAAAATGATTAACTACCTTAAATACTTATAGAATATAGCAATCAAACTTTTCAAATGAAATATTTATTTTCCTTCTTAAATTCAAGAAATTTTGTTGCAAAATATAGTAAAATTTATTAATTAAATTTAAAATGTTTTGAAATTTAGTTAATGATTAGAAGAAAAAAAAACTCATTCTGCATTTTGATTTAATTTCACTTCTCTCTTCTTCTTCTTCTTCTTCTTTTTTTTTGCCTTTCAATCAACGGAAACTACATGTAGGTTTCAATACTTACCCTTTAACATTGTTTGGGTACATATTTGATTAAAATGCATTCTTTAATTTAATTATTTTTATAGTTTTCAATGCCTATGGCAAACACATTGGCACGTGACAAGTTCCACTAATACCATACCTGACCCCACTTAATAACTCCCTCAACCATATTTTATCGTCCCTGAAACATGGATATCTTCAACATTACATGGTTGTTAGGGTGGATTTTTGTGTGTCTGCGTTTTTAAGATACCTATACTAAACCTTTTTGGACAAGGCCAAAGAGACATTCCATGAAGCAAGACCAAGGATTTTAAACTTAGAATCAGGAATCAAATTGGAATTGATTGAAATCGATTAAAAAAACTCTAGAATCAGCTCCTTAGATTTGAAACCTAGTGATCCGATCCCAAAAACCTTAGAACAAGTCCGTTCAAAATAGCTAGAATTGAGATTGGTTAGAACTGATTTTGATTTGTTCTTCCCGTTTTTTAAATATTGAACAAGACTATTAAGTAAGGAAGGTGAACAAGTGATGACATGTAAAAGAAAGAAAGTTGTCGAGGGTCAAAAATTGAAATTATGGTGTTTGATATGGTTTTTTCATATTATTAATGAAAAGATTGAACTCAATTTCATTTTAAATAGTGAAATAGCTAAAATCATTTACCAAAAAATAAAAAATAAAAAAAGAAATAGCTGAAATCAGCCCAATTTTGATTTCAAAGAATGATTTCCATCTGTTCTTTGCATTCTATTTCTATTATATTAAAACCAATTTTAATAAAAATCTTGGAATCAAAATGTTGTTACTCATTTCGATCCCAAGTTGATAGAAAACAGAAAGAAGCAAGAATTTCTGCCTCTTTGATGCATAAAGAGCAGCGGGCCCACACAATGAAGTGAAGTACACATCAGATTTGCACACTTGTCATTCTAGGACACGTGTTTATGCGTAGTTGGTTCGCATCCTGCTTTTCTTTCTCTCTAACACTTGCTCTGAACAGAAAGACGAGAAAAGAAAGGATGAACGATCCGAAGCGAAAACTTCGGTTGGCGCAGAGAGATAACTACTTCGACTTTGAAAAAGAGAAACCCAAAGTGCGAGAGAGCTTCCAATGCTCTTCTTTGGTTAGGCCTTTTGACCTGGTTGGTTTTCTCTTCCCTTGCCTCTAGGGTTTTAATCTCAGTCTGATCTCTGATCATCCAACCAAGGAACTTTTGCCGGAATTTGCTGCGATCTCGTCGTGAAACTCTGTTCCAGTCACAGTTACCAATTAATCACCTGTTGTTTCAGGGTCGTCTCCGTTTGCAGATATGGTGAATTCGTTGGTCGAACGAGCGACGAGTGATATGCTGATCGGTCCCGACTGGGCCATGAACATTGAGATCTGTGACATTGCGAATCACGATCCAGCGTACGCGATTTGTTTACTTCCTCTTTGCATTTTCTTGTTAATTTTAGCATATGAATTTTTTTTGCTTCCATCAAATTGTGGCGTGTTCCATTATTGGTTTGTCAATTTCAATTGTTGCTTCAGGGTTCCTCCCTGTTTTGCTTGGATTTCGGATGTGTTTGTTGCCTCCGGAGGTGTCGAATTCTGGAACATGAATGTCTGGATCATAGGAAGAAATTATTTTGGTTATTTTTTCATGAAGATTTTTCTGAGCACAATGCGTATTTGATCAAACAGTTCGGAGTTGTTATAACCTAGTCTTATGATCCAACAATGCGTATTTGACAATTCCTTGTTAGGATTTTTCATTTGTATCATATGTTCTTGGTCTATTAAAATTTCAGCCTCGATTGTCATGATACTGTCATCTGTAGGTGGCTGGATTCGATTATTTCAAATTTTAGTTTGCTTTCAATCACCTTGTTGACTTCTGGCTTGTCGATGTTTAGGCTTTGATTGAAGGAGGGATAAAGGGAAGAACCCATAAAATAACAAACTGATAGTAGAGAATTAGAAACATTAATGATCAGGATTTTTCTGTTCTAATATGTTAATTCTGTTACAAGTGTGCCTTCTTTGCCCTTGATACAAGCTGAAATTGTTAATTTGGTTTATTTCATCAGGCAAGCGAAGGATGTTGTCAAAGGTATTAAAAAGCGTCTTGGGAGTAAGAATCCGAAGGTCCAGCTGCTTGCCCTCACAGTAAGCACCAAAAAGATCAAATCTTTTTTGTCGAGACTCTTGCATCCAGTATCTTACTTTCCTCTCCTCAATATAGCGAACAATGCAAGTTGTATGGCATTTAAAAAAAAAAATTAATGATGCCTTTTTGTCTATTTATTTATTTTACAGTGAACCATTACAGAAAAATCAACAAATACTGTAACTTCCTAAATATTTTTCTGATAGAATTGAGAAAGAAGATCACTTTCTCCATTAAACCTGGGAAATTGGTATACAGATGAGAACCTTTGTTCAGATCTAAAGACAAGCCCATGCAGATAAAGATTTTTGATGATCATACTGGTTTAAATCTAGATATTTTAGCAGACCTGGCTCCTTTCTGATGCATGAGTTTAATGTTCGATTTTAGCTAAAGTTATCTTACAGTCAATTTCTATTTATTGAAATGTTTATGGCTGGAGGGTCTGACTGAGCTTCCTGCATTCTATTTATGTGAAGTGGCTTTTTTTTCGTTTTGGGGGGTGGGGTGGTTGAGTGCTTTCATTTCCTTTTTATTTTTAAATGGTTTTCAGTCAGTAATTGGTAAGAGCTAAGGGAGTTTTTTTTGTTTCACTTGGGTTTCCTTCACTGCAGCTGAAGTTTGTTTGATGTCAAAGCTGTGGTTAGTGACGAAAACTTATACTATAATTATGTTTAGTTTGCCTGGCTACGCAAATTGTATTTGCATCAAGTTTTCTTAAGATTTCATAGATTAAAAAATATGTGATTTGCTTGTTAACTCTGATTCCAAAGGATTTGATTTGGGTTTACAATAATCAGATTTGAGAATGCAATCTGAAATTCAGATTGTGGATCTCAGATACAAGCAGACCCAATAATCAAATCTGTGATCAGATTTGAGATAAAAGAAGCAATTGCGTTATTAAGTAAAGAAATCAGATCAATGGAAAGGGAGGGAAGAGAGATGAGATCGATCTTCTTAGGAGGAATTAGAGAGAAAACGTGCAGAAGAAGAGAGGAGAAGAGAAGAGAGGAAATCAGGTATGGGATATCAATCCCGTATGCACTGCTCAACAACGCCAAAACTTAAAAAAATGAAACTCATATCATTGCTCAAATCATCTCTAAATGATGGAGGGGGTGTATTACATATATAAAGACCTTCTAAAATTCCTAATTTGACTAATAAAATGACTCCTAATCACACTCACACTCAATAAAGTTAAACTCAAAACAGAACTCTATTTCCATAATAAGTATTCTAATCTAACTCAAACACTTAACTACTAATCCTGTGTGCTAATTTTATCCCCACTTTATGGGCTTATAAATTAGGTCCATTACAATGAAACTCAAGGAAATAAAAGGCCCAACCTTTGAGATAACTACCCAAAGGTCAATTTCAGTCCATTGGACTGCCATCAGCACCTTATAGGCCTCCATATGAGAATAATGTCTAATCCAACTACATCAATTCCTCTGATGTTGAAAAAAACTCCCCCTTGATGCGGATCCGGGGTCTAGAAACCCTAATTGGACCGCTTATGGGCCCACCCGAATAATAGAAGACTCAAATAAAAAGGATTGATGGCAAAATCCATAATTATGTAGAAGTTCATATAGCCAATGTCAGAATTGTAAATAAACAGAAGTTTATAATAGGATGGCAATATCGTAATTTGATGGAATTCAAGTGAATGGATGCAACGTATTAGTGCAAGGGGTAAACTAGGAAGAGGGGAACAAATAAGGACAATAAGGGATAAATAGGAAATAGGAAATATGAAATAGGAGGGGCACATCTGGAAACAAAGATCTAAAAGGATTTAGAAACACAACTGTGAGGTTGTCTTCAACCTTCGGCTAACAGAACCAGGCAGAACAGGTCTTCAATCTTCTTGAGAGATCTCTCTCATCTGGATGTATTTAGTTCTGAGATTTCGAGGGTAGCAACTATACCCCAAGGCCTCTCAATAGCACAAGTAATTGGTTGGAATAAAGTAGCAAAAGAGGAACCGGAGAGACCTGAAAGGCTGAAACCAATTCTGGCGGTAAACTGGGAAGCAGGTCCTTGCTTCAACTTGATCTTTTCAACAGAGGTTGATTTGGGTAATGAAACCCTTGGATTAGGATCACCTACGAAGGTACAGCCTTTGGTTAGGCTCTCAGGTCAAATCAAAGAGCAGTGAGGAGTTCGATCACTTCCTTCTCAGCCTGGTAATGTCAACAGTAAACAAACAGCAGCTGGGTAGAAGAAGAAGAAGAAATCAGAGGAGGGAGGAGATGCACGCAAGGCTCATGGCAACCATCGGTTAACCTAAACAAACTTTCATTCCAAAAACTCTTGATCTCTGTATCATTTGATTACAATGGTATTTAAAGAAAATAATTGAAGATTCCGACTGTAAAACCGAAACAAAGAAATCCTAATTGAAACAGAAACAAACTTCAACTCAAACTCTACTACGGCTGAAATAAAGAAAAGAAAATAAATAAATTAACTTCTAATTTATCCAATGCCTATCTGCATCAATTCTCCCAACCTTGAAAGAACTCGACAGGGTAGGTCGCAAACCCAAGATGCCTCTGTAATTATTCCGACACTAAGGTGGCACATATATTGAGGTAGACGATCGAATGGCAACTCCATGAATAGGGAGAGAGTGATCCATAATTGGAGGAGGAGAAAACTGTTGTCGCCACAACATATCCTTCAATGTATGAGGCAACATTAGAAACATACACCCTCCTTGCTTTACCTTGATGGTGTTCCGTGCATCATCGTAGAGAATACCAGTATGTCGTTGCCAAGGTCGCCCTAAAAGAATGTCGCAGTGCGCCAATGAGGTGACTAAGCAAGGCACATGGTACTGTAATGACCCAAATTGTAAGTGTACTCGAACTACTGCAGTGGCCTCTTCTTGAGCTGTAGGTCCAAAACCTCATACATGAATTTTCTTGAAAAGTTGATTCTGTGGAAGGTTATGTGCTCGAACCAAATCGGCAAAGATGAAATTGGCTTCTGCGCTGGTATCAACAACTATATGAACATCTGTAGAGCCAGCACCGTACAGAAGATTACCCCTTTGTCTGAAGAGTGGAGCTTTATCAACTAATCCATTTGAGAATGATGTAATACTAGCAGAGTGAGCTTCAACTTCATCATCATCATCATTAGAATCATTATCCTCAAAAGGGTAAGGGTACAAATTTGCATCATCATCCTTCTCTATCGGTCGTTTCTCTGCTGCATTTATGGTGAGAGACCTATTGGGACATTTATTGCCATAATGACCCTTTTCTTCACAATTGTGGCACACAATGTTCTTTAACCAGTCATTGCCTCTGTTAAATTCCAGCTTCTTTTCTTCCACTCTACAGGGTTCAGGCTTCTTTTCTTCAATCCATAGTGGAGGTCTATAAGCTTAAGGAGTCTTGAGCATATTCTTTAGATAACTATACTTCTCTTCAGCTGTCTTGGCATAAGCTGCTGCCACATCAACGGACCTGAAATCAGTGTTACCAACTCTAATCGAATCTCAGTATTTAGTCCGCTGATATATATCATAACCCGATGTTGGTCTGTCTCCTGGAGTCGGCACTTTGAAGATAGTTTGTGGAACTCTAGTGTGTAGGTATCCACATCCTTGTTGCCTTGTTGAAAATTGAACAATTTGTGAAACAATACCTTCTCATTATTAGGAGGAACAAATCTCTTGTTCAGAATTTGCTTCATAACCTCCCAATTAGTAACGGGTCCAAGTCACCTGATAAGCCTCGAGTATAGCACATCATCCCCCCATGAACATGTATACCCAATAAACTTGGTGAGGATGAGTTTACACTTTTTCTCGTTCGGAAAGGATTTATAAGCAAAGATCCTTTCAACCTTGGTATGCCAATCAAGAAATTCCTCTGGCCCCCTTTTCACCACTTAACTCTAGAACCTCAACTTTGTTACCATAGTCCCTATCAAAAAATTGCCGTGTGATGTCCTGTAGTATAACTGGATCCGGTTGATGCCTTTTAGGTGTCTCTTCAATTTGTAAGTTATGAAATTGAGGTGGTGGTGTAGACGTTCCTGCTTCAACTTGCTTATCAGTTCTTTTCATAAAAGTAAGAATCTCTTCCATAAACTTGTCAAGCTTGGCTTTAGTCTTTTGTTGGTTCTCAGCCAATTCCCGTTGACTCTCAGCTAGCTCACGGCGTAACTTGTGCAACTAATTGTTGGTGATGTGACCTCCTGTCATGGTTAGTAACTGCCAGAAATTCGACTCTGATACCAATTTGATGCGGACGTGTCCAGAAACCCTAGTTGGATCGCTTATGGGCCCACCCGAATAATAGAAAACTCAAATAAAAAGGATTGATGGCAAAATCCGTAAATATGTAGATGTTTATATAACCAATGGCAGAATTGTAGATAAACAGTAGTTTATAGTAGGATGGCAGTATCGTAATTTAATGAAATTCAAGTGAATGGATGCAACGTATTAGTGCAATGGGTAAACTAGGAAAAAAATGGCGTACCCAGTGCACGAGGCTCCTACCACTGTGGGGGGTTTGGGGAGGGTCATAATGTACGCAGCCTTACCCCTGCTTTTGCAGAGAGGCTGTTTCCAGACTCGAACCTGGGACCACTTGGTCACAATGACGCAACCTTACCATTGCACCAAGGTCCGCCCTCAAGGGGTAAACTAGGAAGAGGGGAATACATAAGGACAATAGGGGATAAATAGGAAAGAGGAGGGGCAAACCTGGAAACAAAGACCTAAAAGGATTTAGAAACACAACCGTGAGGTTGTCTTCAACCTTTGGCTAACAGAACCAGGCAGAACAAGTCTTCAATCGTCTTGAGAGATATCTCTCGCCTGGAGGTATTTCATTCTTAGATTCTGAGGGTAGCAACTATACCCCAAGGCCTCTCGATAGCACAAGTAACCGGTTGGAATAAAGTAGCAGAAGAGGAACCGGAGAGACCTGAAGCCAGATCTGGCGGTAAACAGGGAAGCAGGTCCTTGCTTCGACTTGATCTTCACAATAGAGGTTGATTTGGGTGATGAAACCCTTGGATTAGGATCACCTACAAGGGTACAACTTTCGGTTAGGCTCTCAGGTCAAATCAAAAGAGCAGTAAGGAGTTCAATCACTTCCTTCTCAGCCTGGTAATGTCAACAGTAAACAAACAGCAGCTGGGTAGAAGAAGAAAATGAAGAATAAGAAATCAGAGGATGGAGGAGATGCACGCAAGGCTCATGGCAACCATCGGTTAACCTAAATAAAATTTCATTCCAAAAACTCTTGATCTCTGTATCGTTTGATTACAATGGTACTTAAAGAAAATAATTGAAGACTCCTACACTAAAACTGAAACAAAGAAATCCTAATTGAAACAGAAACAAACTTCAACTCAAACTCTACTTCTAACTGCGGCTGCAATAAAGAAAAGAAAATAAATAAACTAACTTCTAATTTGTCCAATGCCTATCTGCATCACCCCTCGAGTTTTGTAAAACCGAGTTTTTTAGATGGGAGAATCAACACCACTCAATCAACATCCATCCTTGACTGTATAAAATCATTGATCAAACCCTGATTGAAGAGTACAAAATCCGCAACACGAAGATCATTGTTGAAGTAGCTATGTGGAAATATAAAATCGGCCAATTCAACCAAGAGTTCAACCGCTTTATTCTCTTCTACAATTTGATTTTCAACGATCAAAGACGTCATATCGTCCCCCATCATTGGTTTCTCATCTTCTGGTTCTTCAGCCCTTTGGTCAACGACTGAGACCAATTTGTCGAAGGAAGATTCTATACGATCAGATATATCAAATAATCGGTTCTTGAATTCCTTGCATTGTTGCTGTCTCTTCGAGATTCTCTTGCATAAGTTGAAGTTGATGACGGATAGCCAGCAAGAGGGTTGGATCCATCGGCCAGGATTACTCTGCTACCAAATAATGTAATAAGAAAATCTGGATTATTGATCTCAGATGCAAGCAAATCCAATAATCAAATCTGTGATCAGATTTGAGATAAAAGAAGCAAATGTGTTGTTAAGGAAAGAAATCAGATTGATGGAAGGGGAGGGAAGAGAGATGAGATCGATCTTCTTAGGAGGAAGGAGAGAGAAAATGTGTGGAGGAAGAGATGAGAAGAGAACAGAAGAGAGTAGAAGAGAAGAAATCAGGTATGGGAGCCAATCCCGTATGCACTGCTCAACAACACCAAAACTTGAAAAAAAAATCATATTTTACTCAAATCATCTCTAATTGATGGGGGGTGTATTACATATATAATGACTTAAAATTCCTAATTTGACTCATAAAAGTACTCCTAATCACACTCACACTATCAATTAAGTAAATAAGCTCAAAACAGAATTCTATTTAACTATTAAGTGTGCTAATGTAACTCAGGCACTTAACTACTAATCCCATGTACTAACTTTGTTAAGATATGTATCACGAGTAGGGGGTTTGTCCCTATTGTGATTACATAGGCTAGTTGCTATTTCTTTGCTATGTTTCCTACTCTAGGTTAGATTCTCTTATTCCCTTATTAGATTAGCTTCCTATTTTCTCTCCTTGGCTGACAAGGAATTAGTTTCCTTTTCTAATGTAACTTTCTATTGATTTTATTATAAATAAGACAAGGGGAGAAGAGACTACTCTCACGTTACTGAGAGCTAACATAGTCGGCTGCCCTTCTCTTCTTCTCCCTCAGTCTCTCTCTCTCTCTCTCTTTACCAGGCACTGGTTACAGATCCTTGGGATTGTTACAAACTTTATACCAAGCTTGCTCACAGGCCTCCATACAGGTTTAATGTCTAATCCAACTGCATCAAATTTATTTGTTCACCAGAAAGGCATACACGGGGGTAGGCTAGTAACAGTAGATTCCATCTATTTACAAGCCTACGTTCAATTCTTTATGCTGTTCTAAGAATTAGCGGACCATGAGCAGAAACTAGCATTAGTAGAGCCTCCTTCCCCATGTGTCACTCCTAGCCCAAGAGATAGCCTGAGCACTAATGGTGTGGCTAAACAATTTATCAAAAAATTTGGTTGCTGTACTACATTGCGTCTTGTTGTTCTTCCCCTCTCCCCTTATTTTCTGTTTTTCAAAGCATTGAATGTTTCTCTGCCTAGATGTTGCATATGAATTTTCATGAAGTTTTCAAAAGCCTGACAATAAATCCCTTCAAACAAATTCAACTTATTTGTTTGGGTACTCAAAGGTCAAAATCCTTGTTCTTTTTGGGGTAGTTTTTTTCCTGTTCATATTTTCATGCAATAGTATATGGACTATCTTCTCTGATAGATGACTGATTTTGGTTGTAATTCCTATGTGTGTTATGCTAGCTGTTGGAGACAGTAATAAAGAATTGTGGCGACATCGTCCATATGCATGTTGCCGATAGAGATATTCTTCATGAGATGGTGAAGATAGTTAAAAAGAAGGTTGGAATATTTTAGTGATGATCTGTATGGTTTTTTGTATCTTCTTTGTTTCCTTGTCTCATGCTTTCTACATGCTTGCAGCCTGATTTTCATGTCAAGGAGAAGATACTGACCCTAATAGATACCTGGCAAGAAGCTTTTGGAGGACCAAGAGCTAGATATTCTCAATACTATGCTGCATATCAGGAGTTGTTGGTACGCTTTGCATATAAGGATTTAAATGGATAATCATCTAACTAATATCCTTATGTCTCCACTCTCCCAAGGGGTGTAGCTCAGTTGGCATAGACCAACACCTCACAATTAAGAGTTCATGAGTTCAACTCTCCTTGGGGCCTACCTATCCACACCCCCCCCCCAAAAAAAATAAATAAATTATAATTTCTTTTTATTGCTGGATTTTGACTTACTACTATGTTACCACAATAAGTAATAGCTTAAAACTGGATTTCAAATTGATATCAGAACTTTATGATCAAGTGAGGAAGAAATTTGTCATTCCTTTTGCTTCTACTATTTGGTGCATAGAAACTATTGGAGTAAATATATAAAAAAAATAGACCCACTATTAATTATTCACCCCTCCAGGGGTGTATGCACATTTAGAGTATTAGAGATTTCTCCACTGGCTCTGTCATGGCTTGTTTTTGTACCACATTGGCAACTCAGCTAGCTCCAATTTTGCTCCTATTCTACATCAGCCTCTAGTAATGTGAGAAGTTTCAACCCAAATTTATGCTTTCATATGGTTAAAAAAAATTGACGCTTTCAGAAAAAGGTTGAAGAAGTTATTAATTTGAAAAAGTTGGATCATCTAAAATAGAAGGGAAAAAGTTCTACATGTGTGGGGCAATGGTTGAGATAGATCATGAAATTTGACGCATGGTATTTATGCACTAATGCACCAATATTCCATTTACATTTTCTGAGAAAAACTAATTTTTTGTGTCTCAGCGTGCTGGAGCAGTATTTCCTCAGAGATCTGAGAGGTCTGCACCCATATTTACACCTCCACAAACACAGCCTCTATCATCATATCCCCAAAACTTGCGTAATACTGATTACCAGCAGGAGGTATCTGAGTCTTCAATAGGCTCTGAATCTGATTCTCCAACCTTGAGGTACACATTGTCTCTCTTTGTCTCGTCTTCCCAATGCAAGTAACTTTCAACAACTAAGACATGCACACTCATGTACTTGGGACATATTTGTTTCCCTCCAACTTTATTGTGACTGGATATTGAGATGTAGCATACTGATTCAACAATATTTAAAAACTTTTTTGTTTCTTAATATCTAACATCGGGTGTAGAAAGGTTTCTGATTTCACAGAGAGCACACTTAAGGAATTCCCCGGAGCTATGGGAAGTGTGACTGTTTTTCTGATTGACAAAAGATAATGCAACCTAGGTTCCAAACCAAAATTTGGGTTGCTATGGGCCCATCCCAATGGCAAGAATCAAAATATAAGAATGTAGTGGCAATTCTGTAAATATTTTGAATTTTAGGACTGTCAGGAATCACGATGTAAAGGGGGCATAGGAAGTCGTGATTTACTAATCACGACTTCTCTATGGGAGGGTATTTATGTTTTTTATTATTATTTTATGTTTTTGGGATTTACCCTATTATATAATGAAATCGATGGGGAGTCTCAACCTTACAGTTGTGACTCCCAAGAGTTACAGCAGCTCTGCTTCTTCTTCCTCCCTCCATTCCTTCTCTTCTCTTCTTCTTTATAATATTACATGGTATCAAAGAAGGTACTTAGGGCTGTGACATATTCCCTAGTATCGTTTTCTCCTTTTTCTCAAAATTTTCAACCTATATTGTTTGATTCATCTCTGGTTGGTGGTTTGCGACTGCTTTAGGACTGTCGTTTGAGGGGTACAACACCCTATGCTGTATTGTGAAATGTTTTAGAGACTAGTTCATGTTTCAGTATTGAGAACTAGATCTCTCTCTCTTTGTGGTGATCGATTTATGGAGTAGAAGGTTGTGGCTTTAGTCTACATTCAGGTATGTGTTGCTGATTGGTTTGTGGCAGTCAGTTTGATCAGTTTTGGATCAATTTCTGGGCAGACTCTGCGCATATTTTCTGGACATCAATTTCTGGGCAGACTTGGAATCGAATTCTGCATATTATTTTCTGGGCAGATTCTGCATATTTTTCTGGACAGATTCTGCATTATATTTTTCTGCATCATTAATTGGACAGATTAGTTGGATCAATGGGTGATAACAAATCTGTTTTCACTGAAGTTTCTTCCAGCAAGTTAGTAGAGAAGAAGCTAGAAGGTGCCAACAATTTTCAACAATGGAAGAAAATTGTTGGGCTGGTTTTGACTGGTCGTGGTCATGAGAAGCATTTGACAGAGACCAAGGATGATGCTGATATGTCATGGACAGTAGTGGATGCTCGAATTTTAGGGCAGATGTTAAACTGTATGGATCACAACATTGTTGACTTGGTGACCCATATCGATACTGTGAAGGAATTGTGGGATTACCTGAATGTTCTGTATTCTGGACAGAACAACCTTTCTTGAATTTATGAGCTAGCCCAGGAATTTTATCGGGTTGATCGGAAGGGTCGTTCTTTGACCCAATATTTTGGAGACTTCAAGAGGATGTATGAGGAGTTGAATTCCTTACTTCCTATTACTTCTGACGTACAACAGATGCAAAATCAGCGAGAGCAACTCGCAGTCATGGGATTTTTAGGTGGTTTGGATAAAGAATTTGACGCTGTCCGTTCCCAGATTCTTGGTGGCGATAAAGTGGCCACACTTTCAGAGACTTTTTCTTGTGTTCTTCGTGTCTCACGTGAGAGTACGAATGATACCACACCTGTGGATACTTCTGCATTGACATCCTTCACTCCCAACCGTGGGGGCAGCGTTGGGACTGGTAGTGTTGGGCGTGGTCGTGGGGCTAGTAAGGGCCCAGTAGCTGGAAATCAGGCTACTTCAGAGACTTCGGGGGTTGTGAGAACTTGCCATCATTGTGGTAAGCCTGGTCACATCCAATGCTTTTGTTGGATACTTCATGGTAAACCAGCTCAGTTTGCCAATTCAGCCAGTAGTGATTCTATTGTTGCTTCTTCTCCACAGTCCGAGGGGAAGACAGTGAAGATGTCTGATGATGAGTATGAGCGGTTTACTCAATTTCAGCACTCCCAGTCATCTCAGGTCTCCACTGCTACACTTATTCAGACAGGTAATGCTACTGCGTGTCTTTCATCCACTTATCGTCCTTGGATCATTGATTCAGGTGCTTCAGATTATATGACTGGGGTTTCAGGTATTTTTTTCTTCATTTTGTGCATCCTCTTCACATGTTGTATTAGCTAATGGGTCTTTAGCAAAAGTCCGGGGTACAGGCACTATGCATGTTACCCCTTCTTTGTCATTATCTTCTATTTCGTATTTGCCCAAATTTCCTTTCAATTTATTATCTGTTCAGAAGTTCACCAAAACTTATAATTGTTCTGTTACCTTTTTTCCTGGTTATTGTGTGTTTCAAGATCTTACGTCGAAGAAGACGATTGGTAGAGGACGTGAATCTGGGGGGTTGTATCTACTTGAAGACACATTGGCTGTGGCGTGTTCGAGTGTGGTGCTTCCTCACCAATTCACTGTCTTTTGGGTCATCCTTCCTTGGAGAGTCTAAAAATATTGGATAGTCGTTTTCGGTCATTGTCCAGTTTACAGTGTGAGTCTTGTCAATTTGGGAAACTTCACTGTGTAAGTTATCCCCCTAGAGTCAATAAACGGTCTGACCAACCCTTTTCTTTGGTTCATTCTGATGTGTGGGGTCCTTGTCCGGTCATGTCTAAGTTGGGTTTTCGTTATTTTGTCACTTTTGTAGATGATTACTCCAGAGTTACCTGGATTTATTTAATGAAAAATCGTTCTGAGTTGTTCTCCATTTTTTTTGCCTTTGTTCTTGAAATTCAGAATCAATTTAGTACTCCTTTGAAAATCCTTCGTAGTGATAATGCTAAAGAATATTTTTCAGCCTCCTTCAGTACTTTTATGATGCAGCATGGGATCATTCATCAGTCCTCTTGTGCTGACACACCTCAACAAAATGGTGTGGCAAAGAGGAAAAATAGACATTTAATGGAGGTCACTTGATCTCTTCTGTTTGAGATGAAAGTGGCCAAACCTTTTTGGGCTGATGCTGTTTTGACTGCTGCTATCTCATTAACCTCATGCCTTCTTCAGTTTTGGGTGGTGGCATTCCATACTCGTCGTTTTTCCCTTCTGCACCATTGTTCGTGTTACCACCTCGTGTTTTTGGAGTGTTTGTTTTATTCGGGATCATCGCCCTGGACATTCTAAGTTGGATTCTAGAGCACTTAAATGTCTTTTTGTTGGGTATTCTAACACTCAAAAGGGTTATCGTTGTTATTCATTTGATTTGAATAAATATTTTGTGACAGCTGATGTTACCTTCTTTGAGTCTACTCCTTATGTTGAGTCTTCCACTGTTTCTTTTGATTTGGATGATGACCTGCCCGTATATATTGTCGAAAGTTCTCCTGGTTTGCAGGTTCTTTTGTCATCTGGTCCGCCTCCTCGTTCTACGGAACCTCTTGTTGTGTTTCATGTCACGCTCCAGACGAGGCTGCAACACGTATTACACCTTTTTAGAGATACACCACTCGGTTGACGACTTCTACCACGCCTGCTTTGCTGGCAGATCCTGATCCTGCACTAGATATTTCATCTTCTCCTGCAGTTCCTGCTGTTTCTGATTTAGATGTTCCGATTGCTCATCGTAAGGGTGTTCGCAGTTGTACCCACCATTCCATTTCTAACTTTGTTTCATATTTTGGTTTGTCTCCTGGTTTTATTGCTTGTTTGTCTACTGTTGAGCGTCATCCTATTCCTAAGTCTGTTGCAGGAGCCTTGTCTGTTCCTGGGTGGAGAGCTGCTATGACTGAAGAATTATCTGCACTGGAGGAGAATCAGACATGGGACCTTGTTTCCTTACCCTCTGGTAAGTTTGCTATTGGTTGTCGATGGATATTTGTGGTGAAGGTCAACCCTGATGGTTTCTTGGCTCGTTTCAAGGCTAGACTTGTTGCTAAGGGGGTTATGCCCAAGTATATGGTGTAGATTACCTGGATACTTTTTCTCCTGTTGCGAAGCATACCTCGGTCCACATCTTGATTTCTTTGGCTGCTATCCATCATTGGCCTTTATTTCAGTTGGGTGTGAAAAATGCCTTCTTACATGGTGATGTCCATGAAGTAGTGTATATGGAGCAACCTCCTGGGTTTGTTGCTCGGGGGGAGTCTGCTGGTAAGGTGTGTAGGCTGAAGAAATCATTGTATGGGTTGAAACAGTCGCCTCGGGCATGGTTTAGCCGATTTACTGATGTTGTATTGGAGTTTGGGCTGACACGATCTGCTAGTGATCATTCGGTGTTTTTCCGGCTGTCTAAGGCAGGAAGGGTATTTTTGATAGTTTATATGGATGATATTGTCATCACAGGAGATGATTCTCCTGGTATTGAGAAGTTGAAAGTACATTTGGGACAACAGTTTCAGACTAAAGATCTGGGAAGGCTAAAATATTTTTTGGGCATTGAAGTTGCTCAATCACGGAAAGGAATTTCGCTCTCACAGCGAAAGTATGTTCTTGACCTGCTTTCAGAGATAGGGTTGGTGGGTGCTAAACCGTTTGATACTCCTATGGATCCAAAAAACTTATGGCAGATGATGGTGTTGTTCTTGAGGATCCTGAGAAGTATCGGAGGCTTATAGGGAAACTTAATTATTTGATTGTGACTAGACCTGACATCTCCTTTCCTGTCAGTATACTGAGTCAGTTTTTGTTTGCTCCTCGATCATCTCATTGGGATGCAATTATACGAGTTCTACGATATATCAAGAAGGCTCCTGGACGTGGTCTCTTATATTCTGATCATGGTCATGGGAGGATTGAAGGTTTTTCTGATGCTGATTGGGCAGGATCTCCTGTTGATTGGAGGTCTACTTCAGGATATTGTGTGTTTGTTGGAGAGAACCTGGTGTCATGGAAAAGTAAGAAATAGACCGTTGTAGCTCGATCTAGTGCAGAGTCCGAGTATCGTGCTATGGCTCATGGTACTTGTGAACTGATGTGGATAAAACAATTGATGACTGAGCTTGGGTTTGTTGACAATTCTCCTATGATTTTGTGGTGTGATAACCAGGCTGCTATTCACATTTCTACTTATCCTGTGTTTCATGAAAGAACGAAACACATTGAGATAGACTGTCATTTTGTCCGTGAGAAGCTGCAACAAGGGATCATTTCTCCTCGTCATGTTCAAACAGGAGAGCAACTTGCTGATTTGTTTACCAAGTCTTTGAGAAGTGTAAGGGATGAGTATATTTGTAACAAGCTGGGCATGATTAACATCTATGCTCCAGCTTGAGGGGGAGTGTTAGGAATCACGATGTAAAGGGGGCATAGGAAGTCGTGATTTATTAATCACGACTTCTCTATGGGAGGGTATTTATGTCTTTTATTATTATTTTATGTTTTTGGGATTTACCCTATTATATAATGAAATCGATGGGGAGTCTCAACCTTACGGTTGTGACTCCCAAGAGTTACAACAGCTCTGCTTCTTCTTCCTCCCTCCATTCCTTCTCTTCTCTTCTTCTTTTATAATATTACATGACCATTGAATAAAGGAAAACAGACTCTGGACCAAATGCTGAATTAATTTTGAAGAGGGGGGATTTTCTGGGATTCAGAAAAAAGGGCTCGATTAAACAGAAACAAATCAAGAGATCAAAGGGATTTTTGTGTAATTACTATGTATTCTGGCCGGTCTAGTAAATAGGAACAGAAGGTTGTCTTCAACCTCAAGATGGAAACAATAAAGGAACTCCCACCCAAAGCCTTGGAAGAAAAGGGAGGGTATGAGGGAGATTGACTCTCCTTAAAACTGAACCCAGTTAACAATAGAACCGGGTAACTATGACAGGAAAGCAGTATGAAGGAAGGAAAAGATGGAAGAAGAAGAACAGTAGGAAGAACTCTAACCTGAGGAAGATCTGAAGAGGCAGCCGGTGAGAGAGTGGAGAACCGGGAGCACTCAATTGATCTGCATGTCACATAGGCAACTAAAAATGAAACAAATTCAATATATTGTTCCATTATTTGCATCCATTACTTTCCCGTGTTAGCTAGCTATATAAAATTCAAATTATAGAATTAACCCCAAATAACTAAATAAACCCCTACCAACCCTTATTAGACCAAAAGCGTGGTTGGGTTCTGGTTCGTCTTAGTCTGGGTTTTCAGATCAGTTCATGCCGGTCCAGCCATGATAATGCTACTGCATCAATATTTGCATCCATAGCTAATACTTCAGTAATTAGTTAAAAGTTCATTCATAAAAAAATTGTATATTGAAAAATTAGATTAAATAATGAATCTATTAATACTCTTGTGGAATCCTTTGTCATGGAAACCCTCGTCATTCTGTATTGAATTGCTAGGGGATAGACCTGCAGCATTAATGCTTCATAGTAGCAAAAGCTGATGAGGGATGCCTTTCCACAGTGTATAGAGCATGAAGTAATAAGCAATATGAAAGATCTTCTTAGGATAGAAGGGTGGGAAAAAAAAAGAAGAAGAAAGGTTTCTAATCATTGTGCCTTGCAGGCATTATTTTTGGTTATGTGCGTCTAACAGCTGCTCCTGTTATTTTATAGTTAAAAGTGCTTATGCTTGTCACCTGTTTTTAATTTTCCTCACCTTTTTCAGCCTGACAGAAATTCAGAATGCTCGGGGTATTATGGATGTCCTTACAGAAATGCTAAATGCAGTGGAACCAGGGAACAAAGAGGTATGTCAAAAAAGGAGGACATCTTGTGCTATGCTCCCTTGATAACCCCACCCAAAAAAAAAAAAAAGAGGAGAAAGAGGGGTGTAGTCCTTTTCTTACTAATAAGTACACATGACAATTTCCATATAAGCTAGAATATAATTATGGGTGTCAAATAATTTGCTGGTTGACTTGGAATTTTATCAAGTAAAATTTTAATTTCAAGTAGCACACCATAAAAATAGATTAGTCCGAAAGTCCAAGTTTTTACAATTGTTATATGCTGTCTGACATACATGTTATTACTTTTTATGTTTATTCATGCTCTGTGATTGCCAAATTCAATCTTTTATCTATTGACGTAGTCATTGTAGTGTTGTTCTGCCAGGGGCTTAGGCAGGAGGTAATTGTTGATATGGTTCAACAGTGCCGCACGTACAAGCGGAGAGTGGTCCATTTAGTTAACACAACTTCGTAAGTCCTACTGTATTTTTCTTTCTTTATGAAAATGGTAATGTTTGCATTTTCTAGCATGTTAGTTTTTGTCTTTACCCATGATATTGCATATCAAAACAATCATCATAATTGGGACAGTTATGATGATGGCATTCCTAGCATTCCTTCTGTTGTGTTTTGTTAAATTTTATTTCTGTTTTTTTTTATACCATTTGTGTTTATTAGATCAACATGGAAGCCTGGGGATTGGAATTGAATTGCACACATTGCACACGTAGCCTTGCAACAACTCTTATTGGCCTATTACAACTTAATAAAAGTGAAAATGCAAAGGGGTGCAACACGGGCCGGGTTGGGTCAGTTGATATCGACCATAGCACAACCCGAGGGTACGTATCATCTATCCTAACCCAGCCAACCCTGGTCCAGCCCATCCGAGCAGGGCTCACCCAACTGGGAGTTCTACTCAAGCAAAGGGTGTTATAACCATAGCCCCGGCAATCCTGACTTTGGGTTTATATTTACTTATATGTCAACATTTTGTAAATTTGCTGGCTACTTTTATGGTTTACCTGAATTCTAGGTTGGGTAAAAGGTTCATACACGCCCTGCCACCTGGAGTACTGATGGATAGCATTTAATCAAATACCCTCCCATGTATTGCCATGCATTCATGGGTAATTGGTATCTGATCAGGTGAATCGTCTGATTCGAATTGGAATTGGACACACCCGATCTTGATTGGCAATGATTCATGAGAACCCTGGATGGATCGGGCGATCTAATCCAGACCTATCAGGGTGGACTGATTCGTCTGCAACACTACTGATATTTCAAACCATATTCCTGGTTTTTCAGGCTCTACAACTAATGCGTGACTATCCTTCCTCAATCATGTCATGCCATTTCTCAATGTCAGGGAACTATGGTACGGTCATCAAACCGCCCTCTATTCTTCCCTTGAAATGGAATTACCGTCCTAGTTGCTGCCCCAGAAGCTCCGTCCTATCAAAGGCAAAACGAGATTCAATGGGATATACGAATTTTTCACTGGGCTTGTACACGGACGAAAAAGATATAGCTGGAAGCTTTACTAGCTTTAACCGGCCGGCCTGCCTTTGCATCCTTGCCTGAGATCGAGCTTCAACCTTAGCTACCTCCGCAGAAGCTCAATCCCGGGAATGGGAGCAATCATTACCCCATAGAGTGTTACGATTCCCTGATGAATATTGTTGAAGTAGAGTTGCAGGAAAAGAGGGGCGGGGGGTTGACACTGGAAACAGGTGGCCAGAGGCAGAGTCACGCTGCTGACAATCCAGTTCAAGATGGATGCTGAGTTTAGGGATGGAAACCCCAAGGGCCTCTCTTAAACCATAAACAAGAACAGCAGCAGAGAGGAGGGAGGGAGCCCTCCTCCCCCCCCCCCCCCCTCCTTTTTTGCATCAGACCATGACAGAGAACAAGAGTCGCAACAAGGAGCTGTACACCCTCCCTCTGTCTTTCTCTCACACACACACACATCAAACCAATATAGATGACAGAGGACTGAAGCAGCAACGGCAAACCGTGGTAAGCTCTCCTCACCGTGTCTCTCTTATTCTCTTTCATGATAAAACTGTTCTATTGGATCTCTAGGGGATTTTGGAGAAGGCTTGAAAACATGCCTATTGCAGTGACATGGATCTCCGGGGGACTGTTAGCTGGTTGATTGGAATCAGATGGATCTCCAGGAGGCTATAGCTGGGGGAGGGGGCATTGGAGAAGGCTTAAGAACGTCCTGGGATTTGTCTTAGGGAGAGGGGAAGCAGTTGGAGTAGGAGCGCATTGTTTTATCTTGCAACTTCGGCGGATTCCATGTGATAGAGAGAGTCCTGGATTTTCAAGGCTATGTTTGCCATATGGCATACTCCAATTGGGCTGAAACTTTGATATGTGACTAGGGGACCTACGGGTCTAACTATCCACAATTTGGGCCCAGTCTGATCTGCCATGTGGCAGGTGTTGACTTCTAAAGTGAGCATGTAGGAACCGAGCTCCCTTCTAGGAAATTGGGAACCAGATGATAATCAATACAAAAGAAGAAACTGGATTGCTTTTGCAAACTGTTTGGTTGAACTGTTCTTTGATTTAATGGTTTTGGGTTTTGAAGTGAAAGCTGGTCAAACTGGTTTACACCATTAGGGTTTGATGTCTGGTTCCTTTTTCTTTTTTTCCCTAAAAAACTATTTGTATGAAAAATTACTTATGCTGTTCAACTTAAAGGGTCTGTAGACGTTGGTTCGCTATTAAAAATGGTTAGGTTTCTAGATTCGCAACAGCATGCATGCGTGCCCTACGAGGACTGGGATGGAGCATATGCCATGTCTTATTAAATGGACTAGACAATTTCTTGTTAACAACTCTTTTTGCTTGGACTTTTTTTTTTTTTAATGGAGAAATTTGACATGTACTTGTTGAAATCAATAAAATGGTAACATACGTCCGAACAACTGATGTTGAAGAACCAGTGGATGATTGTGTGGGGGGTAATATGCCTCCCAAATCCATATCTAGTGAGTTCTTTTGAAAGTTTTTAAGGCAAACAGGCAGTATAGGGGAGGCTAGGTGATGCTGACCTAGGTGATGTCTAAATATTTGAGTGCATGAGTGATGCAGATCCAAGCATCCGCAAGAAGAAGAAGAAGCCCTAAGATTAGGACCTAGTATTTGGAGCCTTAGTTTATTTCCATACTTAGTTATTTCCCATACTTAGTTTTTTTTTCCAGTTTAATTGTAAACTTAATTGAACTGGTTCAGACCATGTGATGCAGTTGCCTTAGCCTGGCTGGACCGGCATGACCCACTTTGGAAGTCCAAACCAAGGACTGGTCTGGCAAGGGCTGGTAGTTTAGTTTAGGATGCAATATTTGTTTTATTTCTTGGGTAGATTATGTAGGAGCTTAGTTGGTAGTTTCCTTTTCTTAGATATGTCTTATTTTGGTAGTTTCCCTTTTGGTTAGTTTCTAATTTATGTAAGGGTATTTTCCTTTAAATTGATGTACTACGGTAGAAGAGCCAGATTTGAAGATTTGATTATTAGAAGTTATTTGTGAAGCTCAGTGAGAGCGTGTGTGTGAACGTGAGTTCCCTCTTCCCTTCCCTCCTTTCTTCTAATTCTTCTACTGTTCCCTCTGTGAAGCCCACCATAGCAGACCACCCTCTCTGGTTCTACATTATCTGGTATCAGAGACAAAAGATCCCACCTTATTCTCTATTAATCTCTCTTCTTCCACTCTCCTTCTTCCCTGTATTCTTTTTTCCGTTGTTCGACCCGTCACACCAGCATCCCATCTCCTTCCCATTAACCACAGAAAACCCCTATGATTCCCATTTAAAAAAAAACCTGCATCCCTCTCCATCTCCCATCCCTCTCCTTCAACTCCACTGAAACCCCAACCGCAACAATCCCTTTCTTCCTCGCTGTAACAGCGACCAAAAAAAAAAAATTTCTCCATCCCTTCGACTCCCATTCCCACCCCAATCTCTTCGATCTCCAGTGGCAACCCATCCCACCGCCTCCTTTGTTTTCCTTTTCGCTTAACATCCACTGCCCCCTGCTTCTTGGTACCGCCAGAACCGAACAACAAAAAAAAAAAATAGAAAAAGAAAGAAGTGAAGAAGAACAGAGAGATCGAGAGACAGAGAAACAGAGAATCGAAACGAAAAAAAAAGGCACATACCTGATTCGAAGTCCTCCTTCCACGATTCACTTCCCTGCAGTCGATCAGCTTCCTCACACCGACGTCATCCATCGAAGTCAAGAAGCCCTTCCTTCCTTGCAGCGCCTTCCTCCATTCTTCCTCTCTGGTTCGGTAGACTCCCATTCCTGATCAAAGTAGAAGTCTCCATTGGCCCTCTATTTCGACTGCAAAGTCTTCCAGCCATCGTCTTCATCTTCTTCCGCCATATTTTTTTACGCTTCTCTGTTCCAAATGGTAACACCCCACTTCCTCTATTTTGTTCGTTTGATTCCCTTTCTCGTCTCTTTTATTCCAATTCTATGCCCACATCCTGATTTTTTCTTTTCTCTTGCCCAAATTACCCCAGTTTTATATTTATTCTGCTTTATCCTTTTTTTTCTTTCACCCACTTCCCAGTTTGCCCTCACCCTACACGTAATAGTGTAATACTCCTTTGTTGGTGATCATTGCACTACCCATAATTACAATTCTGCCACTGTTGTCATAAACTTCATCTATTTACTGTTTTGCCTTTCACCTTTTGCCTTTAAGTGTTTCTTCTTTAGCTTAACCATGGTAACCAACAGTTAAATTCTTACAAGGCTGAAACAGATGCCAAATTGGACACTCTTACCACCACGGTTAATTCCATTCAAACAATGATGGAATCTATGCAAGCTTCGATTGATCGATTGGTGGCTTCTGAGAAAGGAAAGAGTCCCATGCTATCTATGGATTCTTCGAATTACACCCCACCACCACTACCACCATATGGGGCTGGACAATATGAAGGAGTGGACAAAGCAGCAAAGTTGGACGTCCTTGATTTTTATGGGGACCACGATCCAGAGCAATATCTTGACTGGGTTCATAGCTTGGAAATTTTCTTCAGATGGTAAAATACCAGAGGCCAGGAAATTGATATTTGCAGGGGGTAAGTTGAAAGGCACGGCCCGAGTTTGGTGGATCAAACACCAACAACAGAACTGTACTCAAGGTCTTGGCCAAGTTACTACATGGGCTGAGATGCAATGGACCGAAGATTCCAACCGGCTGATTACAAGCAGCGTGTACACCTCAAATTTGTGTAGTTGAGACAAGATAGTTTGTCAGTTGAGGAGTACGTGGCCAAGTTCTATACTTAGCCACTCGATCTGAGTTTGAGTAGGACGAGGAAGTCTTAGTGGCACAGTTCTGCAATGGCTTGCATCCACAAATCAGTGCCGAAGTTGCCGCCAGTAGACTACCTACTATGGAGGAATTAGTTCAAGTGGCCTATCAGGTTGAGGAAAATTTGAGGAAACCTTATAATTGAAGAAATTTTGGTGGCACATATTCTCGAGGTGATAGTTTTCGCCCACATCAGTCTTCTTTTCAGGAGAAGTCAGCTTCGATTAACAAACCACAAGCTAGTGATTCTTTTGTGGCACCTACACGACCGGTTCATCCTTACTCCCTACCTCGGCGAGGTTCAGATAGACCTTATTCTCCACATCGGCGTGGATATGACAGAAATTCGGTGATGCTAAAAGCAGCTATTCAGTGCTTCACGTGCAAGGGGTATAGCCATATAACTGCTTAGTGCCCTAACCGTTTGGTAGCCCACATTGACAAGGACAATTTTATACCATTTGATCCAAAGGCGCAACGGCCCACAGGGACAGTCAATCTAGTGGCTGAACATGAGCGTGAGCCTAGTGAGGTTGATGACGATGATAGTGATGGCGAGCGTCAGGAATGCTATATTATTCGCCCCCTCTTGACAACACAAAAAGTTTCTAATGAGGAAGATAAAGATTGGCGGTGTAACAATATTTTTCAGACCAGGGTGCGATGCAATGACAAGCTATGTGATATGGTGATTGATTCAGGCAGTTGCACCAACGTTGTCGCTGAAGATGCTGTTCGCAAGTTGGGCTTAAAGATGAAACCTCATCCGAACTCCTACAAGGTTGCATGGGTGAACAACACAAACCTCAAGGTTAATGAAAGGTGTTTGCTCACATATTCTATTGGTGGACTGATTGATCAAGTGCAGTGTGATGTCCTCCCTTTGAAAGTCTGCCACATTCTTTTGGGACGCCCATGGTTGTATGACAAGAAAGCCAAGCACTGTGGTTATGAGAATACGTATTCCTTGCAGCATGATGGCCTTGAGATGAAATTCCTCCCAGCTAAGGATCTTCCACCTATCAAACTCAAGAAGACAGCTGGTACATTTCTCCTATGGCGAGTTGACTCTGACAGCATTCTTGGACCCTATCCGAACTCGTCGGAGTCGAGTTCTTTTTAGAGGAGGAGAGCTGATGCAGTTGTCTTAGCCTGGCTGGACCGGCATGACCCACTTTGGAAGCCCAAACGAAGGACTGGTCCTAAACCGGATTTCTGGTCTGGCAAGGGCTAGTAGTTTAGTTTAGGATGCAATATTTGTTTTATTTCTTGGGTAGATTACGTAGGAGCTTAGTTGGTAGTTTCCTTTTCTTAGATATGTCTTATTTTGGTAGTTTCCCTTTTGGTTAGTTTCTATTTTATGTAAGGGTCTTTTCCTTTAAATTGATGTACTACGATAGAAGAGCCAGATTTGAAGATTTGATTAATGGAAGTTATTTGTGAAGCTCAGTGAGAGCGTGTGTGTGAACGTGAGTTCCCTCTTCCCTTCCCTCCTTTCTTCTAATTCTTCTACTGTTCCCTCTGTGAAGCCCACCATAGCAGACCACCCTCCCTGGTTCAATTTAAGTGATTAATTCCTATTGGTAGTTAGGTGCTTATTTCTTGTTGGTAGTTTAGGAATCTTTTAAGATATTAGCTTTTAAGTTAAGTGTCCCACCCCCTCCATGATTTAAGAAGGGTAGTGATTCATATTTGTAATAAGATTTGGGCCTTAGGCCATATTATAAATTAATAAAATCGTGGGAGGCTCCCCCATAGTTCAGATTTCAGAAATTAAACTTTGTTTTGCTTGCTGCCTTGCTCCTTTGAGAGTGTTGCCTCGTGAGTAATATCAAGGTGAAGGGATTGGTGGACCTCCAATCGACTCCTTGCGTCTTGTAGACCGAGAGGATCTTCTTTTCATCTCCTTGCATCTTGTAGATCGGGAGACCTTCAATTCTATCTTCAAAGTTGCTGCCATTGAAGATCAGTTTTCAAGTAAGTAGTTTACTGTTACAGCATTCGTCCTTCTTCTAATTCTCTAACCCTAGCCATCGATCCCTATTTTCATCCCCCCAATAAACCCATCGATCCATATAAACCCTAGACATTCATTGATCTGTCCAGCTCAATTCCATCATCAGTTTTCATTCAAATTGTAACCACAGTACCCTTACCTCATTCCCTACATCTCAATCCTAACCCTAAGCCCATTCCCTCATCTAAACCCTAATCCCCCTCAACCTCCATTAAAACCCAAAACCCTAAAAACCTGTCTAGACATATCTAGCCATCAAAACCCTCCCATATTGCAACCGAACTACCCCCTTACTGTCTCTAGCACTCGATCCAAAGCCATCCCTGATTCCCATCCTAAACCCTAACTCATCTCTCTTACCTTCCCAAAACCCAAAACCCAATACCCGAAACCCTAATTTTCTAATTTTGAAAATCTCACTCAAACATCTTCAAGCCTAGTTCATTAGACTTCTAAAAACCTGCCTAGCTTTACCAAATAAAATCCAAGTCCATTACCTTAAACCTAACCCTAATTCTAACCTAAATCCTCAATTCTGCCCCAATCGGCCAGCAGATTGAAAGGTCCTAGTTTACTTGGTTCCTAGTAGATCTCTCATCTATCTAGGACTACATTAATGAGATGTCATTTTGGCTATTAAAATGCCCAGCCAATAAAATATTTGTATATGATGTTCTTTTTCTTCCCTAGAGATGCATACCATGTGTTAACTTTGTTTTTTTTTTTTTATGTGTTTAAAAATAAATCTACTCTCTTTCAGTTTCAGGTTCTTATTTGCTCAGGAGTCATGTGTTGTATACTTGCATTGCACCCTATTAATTCTCAAATATGTAAAAATTTTAAATGAATCAAAAGAACAAGGTTATATTTATGGGCTGAAGCTAAATAATTGACTTATACGTATGCCAAGTGTTTTCTTCTCATATTAAAATATAAAGGGAAAATTACGTTTACCACCCCTGTAGTTTGAATCTATTACGTCTACCACCCCTGTAAATTAATTTATTACGTCCGTATCCCTGAGTGCTAACTCTGTTAGTTTTGGGAAGAAATGACAGTTTCACCCTTTCTTAATACTTAAAGAAATCAACCCACTCCACCTCACCCCTGTTACTGTCCATCTTCAAGGTCTTGAAGCAGCCACCACCACCACTCCACCACCGCCATACCTTCTGCCTCCCTGCTGACTTCCCACAATTGTAGCAGCCACTACCACCACCGCCGTAATCTCCACCACTGTAACCCCCCCTCGCCTTCGACCACAACCACCACCATCATCTCTATCCCCACCATTATACCCACCGTATCCACCACTGTAACCACCACCTCCGCTTGTATCCATCAATCAAATTACAAGAGTTTTGACCTCTAGTCTCCTGAAAAATAAACCCCCCCCTCTGTAGTCTACCATCTGACCACTGAGAAACTTCATAACCAAACCAAGTCCCTCCCAACCCCCTGCGTGACCCACCCAATCCCAAGAGGAGAAAAAAAAATTCATAAATACCTTGAGAATAAACATTTGCTTCTCTCTCAAACCCCGAGAAACAAAGGTTTCCACAGGCATTTCCTTTGTACGTATGAAGCCCCATGCTCCTCATACCTGTATGGCTGTATCAATAGAGAAGCAACAACCGAGGAATTACTGGAATGCACTAAGAGATGCATTGAGAAAGAATGGTGTTCCGAACTGATGGACTTAGCAGAGGCTATGTAGGTCCAAACTGGTGAACTTAGAAACGAGATTGAATATTGACCCAGCAGTAGCCTTGCTGGCCTGAACTGGGGGAAGTAGGCCAACTTAGTCATACTAGCTCACCACAAACTCGCTAGTAGAGGTCCAATCTGGTGAACTTAGAAACGAGATTGAATATTGACCCAGCAGTAGCCTTGCTGGCCTGAACTGGGGAAAGTAGGCCAACTCAGTCATACTAGCTCACCACAAACTCGCTAGTAGAGGTCCAATCTGGTGAACTTAGAAACGAGATTGAATATTGACCCAGCAGTAGCCTTGCTGGCCTGATCTGGGGAAAGTAGGCCAACTCAGTCATACTAGCTCACCACAAACTCGCTAGTAGAGCCACTGATTCCTAAAGATGATTCAGATTTTTTTTTTGGTAGAAGTAAAGATGATTCAGATCACCAACAAAAGAATGGGGGCTAAAAACAAGGGGAAATCCATAAAATTTGTGGGCACTTTCTTAAATTTATGGGAAACAAAATTCTTCATTAGGTCTGTAGAAATTTAGGTAGGCTTTGGATCTTCATAAGGTACACAAGGCCACCAGATCATTAGTCGTTACTGCACCCTCGTCTTCAAGAGAAATGCCCTGGGCATACAACTGTTTCCTGATCTGATCACTCCTCTCAAAATCTGTCTTTCCTTGCCTTGGCGCTCTTTCCTCGAATATAAACCAGAATCGATGGAAAGTTTTGGATTTAGATACATAAACTGAAACTGAAGTCGGTATTGGAATAAAAATCGCAAGACATCTATAGCCGATTCAAATGTAATGGCTGAAATCTCAGATTTTCAGATTAGCTTTTATAAAAAGAAAAAGAAATAGGGTTTCGATCGTTTGCTACAATCAGTGGAGATGGGAAGAAGAATGGAAAGAAATGGTGTGGAACGGTTTCGGCTATTGGCAAATCGAAGATGGGGTTAGGTTTTGGGGACTTCGGTCATGAGAAAAGAAAGGGTGGAGAAGAAGAAGGAAGAGGAAGATGGTGCCCTCTCTGGTTCTTCCCCTGGTTCAGGGACTGCCGCCATTGTGTTTCAGGGTTTTCTTCACTATGAGCACTGCTACCAATCAATTGGAGGAGGAAGAAGAAGAAGAAGGAGAAGGGTAAAAGGGTCATCTTACATGGACCCAGGGTTACTCTGGGGAATAAAATTTTTTACTATGGTAGGGATATGTTTGGAAGGGTATTATGGGTATTTAGATTATATTTGGGTGATGACATCATCACTTAACTGTTCTCATCTAACGGTAGGGGTACGTTTGTAAAAATATTTCAAAATACAAGGGAGGTTTATGAAATAGATGAAATTCCAGGGGTCGTAGATGTAATTATTTGAAACCCCAGGGGTGGTAAACGTAAATTTCCCAAATATAAAACATACTACAGAAGGGGCATGGAGTACTAAACAAAATTTTAGCCTGTTATGTGCTTACGCAATGCCTAAGCTGTAGATTCCTCTCATCGTGTAGCAATTTTGACAGAACTGCTTCTTGAAATGTGTCGAGGCACAACATTTGACCGGCCATCTAAGGTCGAGCATTGTTTTAGATAGGGCTACGAGATTGATAATAATTTGAGGCAAACTTGGACACTAGCCCTGTCCTGAAAGTATAAGGTGGCCAACTGGCTGTTGACAAGGGTTAATGCCTTCATGTCTCATAAAAGAACACTCCTTTATGATGCTGGAACATAAGGGGCAGCTATATAAGCACTATTCAAATTTATCTTCGTTATTTAATAGCTAATATTAAGAGTCTACCATCCCCCAAAGAAAAGCTACTTTTAGGCGTTGAGATAAAGTTCTAGGGACCTGCTGCACTTAATTAGCAAATAGTTATTACTTTTTTTTTGGGTGAATAAAAATATCATTACTGAAGAAAAGGAAAAACAGCCCTCAAATAGGAGGGAGAGGAGAACAAGACAAAGAACAAAAGCAAAGGGACTCAAGCAGAAGAGCCCGCAGCAAGGAGGGAGATGGAAGGGATACCCCAGGAGACAACAATAAGCTTGTTCCTTGGGGTGTCCTTACAAGAAGAAGGAGCAACCGAAGTGAGTTTGGAAGTAATTTCAAAGGAGATGGATTTCCAAATCTGGCTTAAAGTGCGGGATTTGGTAGTCCATTTCCTTAAATTACGCTCCATCCAAATATGGTTGATCGTAGCACAAAAAGCCATCCTACCAACTACATCACAGTGAGAAGAACCTCCAAAGGTCATATCCACCCAAAGCCATTCTCTATCAAAGGGGAGAATCCTGTGAGTCCTTGGCCAGCATTTGGCAAGAATGCCTTTCCAAATGGATTTGGAGAAAGGGCACTCAAAAAAGAGATGGTTTGAATCTTCAACCCCGTTCCAACAAAGATCACAGGAAGGAGAGACCAAGATGTGTCGATGCCGGAGAAAGGACTGTGTTGGAAGGCAGTTGGAGAAGACTCGCCAGACCGTGAAGCAATGCCTAGGGATATGATGCTTGAACCAAACAAGCTTCCTCCAAGGAGCAAGAGGTTGATGCGTTCGAATAAGATCCCAAGCAGCTTTGGAGCTGAAAGTACCCGAGGAGTTTGGCCTCCACATCACACAATCACCCCTCAGAATGGGTCTTCTTTGAATGGAAGGTAGCAGATTCCAAATGGGAGCAAGCTCGGGAATGGTATTTGGAGGAGGGACCCAGCCATTTCCATCAATAATCTCAGCCACCAAAGCATTTCTAGGAAATCCAGAGCCATAGATAATTCTGGAAGTGACTTGGTGGAGGAGAATGCCCAAGGGGTGCCAATGGTCCAGCCACAAGGAAGTGGACTTTCCATCACCAATATGAGAGGAAATGGAACCAAGAACAAGGGGCCGGGAGGATAGAATACTGCGCCAAACCCAGGAAGCATCCGAGGGGGTGGAGACAGTCCAAATAGAATCCGACTTGAGCAACCCCGAATAAATCCAATGAACCCAAATACTTTTCTTCCTTGAAGCAATCTTCCAAACCAGCTTGATGATTTCTGCTAAGTTCACTTCTTTAATCCTTCTGATACCCAATCCTCCCTCGGCAAGAGGAAGGCAAACTGAGGCCCAACTGATAGGGCGGAGGAATCTAGTGGAATCAGTTCCTTTCCAAAGAAAAGAAGCCATGAGGGATTCCACAGTTTTGATGATGGAAGAAGGCAGCCCATATATCCCAGACTAGTAAATATAAGAAGCATGGAGCACAGACTTGATGAGAACCAAACGACCCGCATAAGAAAGAAGTTTACCCTTCCACAGTTGAAGCCGTTTCCTGATGAGGTCCAGCATAGGAGTACAATGATGGGCTGATAATCTGGCTGGAATTAAAGGAAGGCCTAAATATTTGACTGGAAGCTGGCCAAGTTGAAAACCACAGATAGCTTGCAAAGGGGCTTTTTCTAGCTCAGGGATCCCAGCTAAAAAGAGAAGAGACTTTGTAGGATTGATCTGGAGGCCCGAGAGCTCGTGGAAGTGCTGCAAACAGTGCATAATAGACTCAAAAGAAGTGATGGAGGCCTTTGAGAAGATCATGAGGTCATTAGCGAATGCAAGATGGGAGAGCTTGAGGGCTTTGCATTTAGGGATGGGGATAATGAGTTGCTGATCCGTGAAAGATTGAATCTTCCGAGATAAGATTTCCATAGCCAAAATGAAGATATAAGGGGAGAGAGGGCACCCTTGACGAATCCCCACAGTAGAAGCAAAGTACCCCGCCGGGCTGCCATTAACAAGCACTGAGAATCTCGGAGAAGAAATACAGCAATATATCCAATGGATGATAGCTGCAGGGAAACCCATCTTGATCAACATCTTTTCAATGAAGTCCCATCTCAGAGAATCGAAAGCTTTGTGGATATCAATCTTCATAAGAGCAGCTGGAGCATGGTTTTTCCTCTCAAACCCTCTCACAATCTCATGACAAAGAAGGATATTATCCGATATGTTCCTGCCGGGGATAAAAGCTGACTGATTTTCACTAACAAAGAGGTCCACCACCATCTTGAGCCTGAATGCCAAAATTTTTGCTATGAATTTATAGAGCTGATTGCAGAGAGCAATGGGTCTAAAGTCCGGCATAGCTGAGGCTCCTTTTTTTGGAATAAGGCAAAGGAAAGTATGGTTTACTCCTTTGATTTGGCTAGGGTTGAGAAAGAAGCTTCTAATAGCATTTATAAGATCATCCTTGATAATGCTCCAAGAGGCTAAAAAGAACCCCATACTGAAACCATCCGGACCAGGGGCACGGTTCACCTTGAAAGAGTGGATAGCAGTTGTGATTTCCTCCTCCAAAGGAATGGCACCAAGGGACTGAATTAGCTCCAAAGGAATAAATTTGTTGAGAAGATCATTGGGGATAGGATCTGCAGCACCCAGGGGACCATTGAAGAGATCCTTATAGTAGGAAGCAGCCATATCTTTGATATCTTTCACATTAGTAATGGGAGAGCCAATTAGATCTAGACTTCAGGGATCTATGGAAGTAGGCTGAATTGGAGTCCCCTAACTCCAGCCATTTAATTCTAGCCTTCTGCCTTAAGAAACTTTCCTCTTGAGAGAGGAGAACCGATAGGTCAAGGGAAGCAGCCTTTTCATCAGCAGCAAGTTGGCTGTTCAGGGGGTCCAGTTGAATATGCAGCTGAATGGATGAGAGTTTATCCTTACAATCTTGGACCTGCTGGGAGATGTTGCTGAAAGTGTTGGAATTCTAAACTTTAAGAGCCTCTTTCACATTTCTGAGCTTCCTAGCAAAAGCAATAAGGGGAGAAGAGAAAGCTTGGGCAGGTTTATCCCAGGCCTCCTTGACAGTAGCAAGAAAAGTGGGATGGGCAGACCACATGTCAAAGTACTTAAATGGTTTAGGACCAAAGGAGGTATAAGGCTGTATAGAGAGAGAGATGGGACTATGGTCAGAAATACCGGGGGTATCAAAAGTAGCAGAGGAAGAGGGAAAGGAGGTAAGCCAGAAATCATTGACCAACACACGGTCAAGCTTGCAGTCAATGCGATGAATCCCAGCCCTTTTATTGCTCCAAGAGAAAGCGGGACCAGTCCAATGAAGATCATCCATGCCCAAGTCATCAATACAATCATTGAAAGCAGCCATAGAATCAAGATCAACAGAATCACCCCCCTGCTTTTCATGCCCAAATCTGACAACATTAAAATCCCCTCCTATGCCCCAAGGTGAAGGACGAATAAGATTTGCAATATTGCGAAGATCATCCCATAAAATTGACCTCTGTAGGTGGCTGTTGGAAGCATAAATAGCAGTAAAAAAGAAAGAGAAATGGTTGAGGCAGTCAGAGAACCTTAAATGGAGTAGTTGAGCCGAGGAGGAGACCAAGGAAACCTGAATTTTTGAAGAATCCCATAAGACCTAGATGCGTCCATCAGTGTGGTGGGAGTAGTTGGATAGGAAAGACCAACCTGGAGCTATAGAGTTCAAAATTTTTGCAGCCTTTGGCTCTTTTACATGGGTTTCCAGCAGACAACAAAAAGTGGATTGGAGAAGACGGATACGATCTCTGACTGCAGCTTGTTTGCTCAGGGAGTTAAGACCGCGAGTGTTCCACAGAACACCGTGGTTCATTTGGACAAGGGGGGAGGTTGCACCTGGCATCCCAGAATTCGGGATAGCATGCCGCGAGAAGAGGAGGAGCTTTGGTGGCGACGGTTGTAGCCAGCAGCAGGGGATATGCAGGGGATAGTCGAAGAGGGGGGGGGATCAGGTGAAGGAGATAGGGCTTGCGGTTATCTCCATGGAACCAACCAACTGACCCGACCCGAGGGATCCGGGGCTAAAGGAATCAAGAGTTGGGTCGTCGGGAGGGGACATCTATTTTGAATTTTATTTCTTGTGATTTTTTGATTTCTTTTTGGTGGAGGGCTTTTTTGGTAAATGGGAGTTAGGGGATAAAGAAGAAGGGGAAAGCAAGTCAAGGGTGGGCCCCTCAGAAGAAACAAATAAAGGGATATCACTCTCAGAAGAGGGAGAGATGGAAACATTTGCATTGTCACTCGTCGAGGCTAACACAGAAGGAGGACGTGCGATAGTCGATGGCGGACTAGACCCAGGTTCTAGAGGGGACAAAGGGGAAGGGTTCGCCTCCAGAGCAGGTGCGTCAGAGACGAAAGCATCAGAGGTGCCAGCAGAGGAGCCAGGAGGGTGTTCATCCATCGGAGACGCCATTCGTGATCTGGTACGAGGAGCAGCAGAGTCGAGGCATTTCTCGATACAGGCTCCAGGATCAGACTCCAACAGGTCGTCGTCAGATAAAGGAGCAAAAGGGTTTTGCCCGATGGGTAAAGGAGGGATACCCAGTATACTGCCTTGAGGAGCTGCTGGCACATGGCTAAGATTCTGGTGACGATGGCAAGATCTGGTTTTGCCTCTGGAGTGAGAGGTGATTCGAGATGGAGCTACAGAGGTGGCCTTGCGATTTTTTCGGTGGAGGAAGAGTCTTCGGTGGTGAGCAAAGGGCAGTATCATGCCCAAACTTCTTGCAGATGAGACATTGGGGTGGTTTCCACTCATAGTGGACCTCCTGTTCGAAGGAATAGTTCTCCCCTTCATTTACAGTGATGAAAGTGGGCAGGGGTTCTTTAGCAGACACTTCGCCGCAAATTCGAGCATAAGCCAGTCTGAGTTTTCTCATCATGCGCATATCTGAGAATAACGGCTTACCCAAAACTGAGCCAACAGAGCTTAAGCCATCAGTGCACCAGTAGTGCAGAGGGAGTCCAGGAAGCGAGACCCAGAGAGGAATGACTGAGAGATCAACCTGGCGCAATTGCAGGTGGCGGTGCCACTGTCAGAGAAAGATAGGTTTCTTTCCAACCTGCCAAGGGCCACCCTCAAGCACACGGTTCCTGTCGTGCTCGTCAGAGAATTTGAAAATAAAGAACCCGTTGTCCAGCATATGGGTATCCAGAGTTCCATTAGTCCTCCATTGCTTTGAGAGGGAGTTTTTAACAATGTGAAAGGGGGGGCGAGAGCCCAAAAAGTGACCAACTAAGCAGGATTCCTAGAGCTGAGCTTCAGTCCCAAGAGAATCAGGGGGGCAAACTGCAACCTTAGAGGACCCGATAATGGAAAGGGAAACGAAGTGGAGGGGGGAGGCCAGCAGAGGAGTGGGAAGCTTGGAGGGAGGAGTTGAAAAGGGAAGTCCATTTGGGTTGGCCGGAGGACACAGGGGAGGTAGGGATGGTGGCGACAGAAGGTGAAGGAGGAGGAGGGGGGGGGGAAGGCAATTGGGAAGGCATTTCGAGAAGGACCAGGGGATGAGTTACCGGAGTGCCGGAGAAGGAGGAGCTACTAGAGGGGAGGTCCATTCTTTTCATAAATAGGTCAACAATAGAATCAATTTGGTTTGAAGTTCTTGCTTCTATTTTGGAATCATAATTGTACTGTAGTTATTACTTATTACAGTACAATTATGATTCCAAAAAATATAATCCTCTTGGCTTGTATAGGGCTAAATGAGTATGAAAGGGCTTTGGGGGCTTGTAATCAGGATTTTTTTTTAATCATTATGCTATTTTGTTGATTGTTACTTAGGGTGCAGGTGCTCAAACCTGCTCCACAGATCCAGTTGCAGTTCTTTGTGTTTCCTTTTGATTTTTCCACTAATTTATCAATCCTTTCCTCCTCTGTTTTATTGCCGTTTTCTTTATTGTTTGTCAATTTGGTTTGTATCCTGTGTCATTTTGTGCACATTTTGAAAGATTCAAGTACTGTTATTTGCTTTGACTTATAAAATGGCTCCCTTCTGTTTTGTTTTTTAAAATAGCTATGTCTTGCTAATTTTCTCTTCTTCCAGGGATGAATCTTTGCTTTGTCAAGGTCTAGCATTGAATGATGACTTGCAGCGTTTATTAGCCAAGCATGAAGCCATTGCTTCTGGAACTGCTGTTCCTGTTCGTGCGGAGAAACCGAAAAGTCCTCAGGCACTTGTGGACGTTGATGAACCTGTAGTTAATAGCAATGGAAGGTAATAGAAATTTCTTTTAATGGGTTAGAGTTAAATGGAAAAACAGGATCCATGTAGCCGACCCATTTAGTTGGTAGAGACTTGGTTGAGTTGTGTTGAGAAATGTACGATAATTTTTTTTTTTTAAACTTTAGAGTTTAAAGGATTTTGTGATAAGTTCCTATCTAGGTTTTCTCTGAGTTGATACCAATCCTTCCCAACTGAGGTTTATATTCAGGCAATGTTCTGCAGTTTGTCTCTGATTCAGCATGCTTTATTGTTGAATTTGGCTATGGATTACACTCCAGCTGAGACTTAAATCCGGTGAAGTACTTTCCAAGCTCTAAAGCCATGTTTAGTCTGAGTGATTTTTTCTCCTTGGAACTCAATTTAGTTTTCCCTTGCTCTTGGATTTCACAAGACTAAACAACTGAATTTGGAATCTTTTTCCATTTCAATTCAGTTCACCCGATTGTTTGAGTTTAATATACTAATATAGGGTAGTTTTCGGCCTATTCTTGTATCCATATTATCTGCCAAACTTTAAAAGAAAATTTATCCATGCCTGCCAATTGTTGTGTTTGGGTCTTCCTGTTAGAGGAGGTTAACCATCAGTTATCCCTTCCACCACATCCAAGTAAAAACATGTGTGGTTTTTCTATGCAGGTCCACTTCAAGTACTGCTGAAGCAAGTCAACCTCTTGAGTTGTTGCCAGCCCCTCCTGCATTGAATGGTCCAGCGACAGCTCCAGCAAGGATTGATCCTAAAATGGACCTTCTCAGTGGTGAAGATTACAATTCTCCTACTGCAGATAATTCACTAGCACTTGTTCCAGTGGGAGAACCACAACCAAGCAGTCCTATGTCTCAACAGAACATGCTTGCTCTTTCAGACATGTTTCATCAGAATAATGGTAGTACAATTTCTTTCAATACTCAGACAGTTATGCAAGGTGGACTAATGTACCCTACATCGCCACAGTTTTCTCAGCAGAGGCCCCCACAATCCCCTCGATCCCCATCTTATTTCAATGGAAGTACTCCAAACATGGGGTTCTCTCAATATGAGCACTCACCTTATGGTAATCCTGCATGGAATGACCAGGTTTCTCTAGGCATGAACCACCAGCAACAACTCAGTTATGGTAAAACTCTTACCCGATCATTTTATTGACAAATTGGGATATATAATTTCTTGGGACTTTCCACTCAAGTTTTGCCTCCTCTTTTTTCCCCACTAAAATTTCTCAACAAGCATAGGTGCTCAAAGTAGTGGGGCGCTGCCTCCTCCACCCTGGGAAGATCAATTAACAGAAGGTAGCCCGCTGGGAGGGACAAAATACCCCCAACCGTTGCATCTCACCCAGGTTGTGATCAATTCTCCTCAACCAGTTCCGAGTAGCCCACGTTCTCAGCCAACAGGGAATGACAATGTGGTAGGTATGTATATTCAACCAATTACGAGCGGTCAGTTAGCAGCCATCAACACTCAACCCATCCAGAGCAACCAGATGGTGGGCATACATCCTCCGCCAATCCATGGAGGGCAGATGATGGGCATGTTACCTCAGCCAATTACAAACGGTCAGTTACCAGCCATCAACACTCAACCCATCCAGAGCAACCAGATGCTGGGCATGTTACCTCAGCCAATGCAAGCTGGGCAACTGATGTCCATGAATCAAATGCCAATGCAGAGCAACATGGGATATGGTTATGGTTATCCAATGGAGGCTCAATATCTCGAACAGAGAATGTATGGGCTATCTGTTCAGGATGAAAGTGCTTTACAGAACTCTTCCTACGTGTCTCCTACTTCCTATCTGCCGCCGGGCAGGAAATCCAAGCCAGAGGATAAGCTGTTTGGGGACCTTGTGAACATGGCAAATGTGAAACCAAAGAATACCACTCCTGGTCGAGCTGGAAGCATGTAGACACTTGGTGCTTAACCTATTTTTTTATTCCCGTTTTTTCTTCTTCCTAAATTAATTTTTCTCACTTTCTCCTTCCCTTACATATATTCTTCACTGTTGGCCTCTTATTTGTATTGCTTGTATGGCGATTGAAATCATGTACATTCCCTGTAGAGAAGAGAATGGAAGACTGACAATTCTTTGCTTTCGCCGAAGTTTTATGGAATGGAGTTTCCAAAGTTCTTAAAAAGAGAGTTGTATCCTTTCATTATTTTTTGAGGTACCAGTGTTACACCATGAAAATTCAGTGTAATGAAGGAATAAAATGCCGTGTCAGTGGTCAGAATTGTTACACCACCCTTCTACGTCATAGAACTTAGTGGCCTGCCTGGATTATCTCTAGGCATGCCTACATAGAAAAACTTTTTCTGTATCAAACTCCCGATGTTTTACCACTAACTCCATAGATCCAGATACACAGGTCTTATACATGGCATTAAAGAGAGCAAGACAGTTGTCAAGGCGTCACCTAGGTGCCACTTAGGCGTCTAGGCGCCTTTTTTTTTATGGGTATCTTGGTTGCTTAGGCAAAGCCCTAGTTTTTGCCCCCACCTGTCCCCCTCCAATGTCTTGGGTCGCCTAGCACTTTTGACAACTATGGGGAAAGAGAAAAGCTTCTCGTCTCATCTTACAGGAGGGAGTACTAGCACAATGCATGGCTTATGTATGTGATATTGCTGTTCAAGTGACATAGTAGAGTGAGACATCTCATCAGCAGAAGAGTGGGTAAATGGGGATTATGTAGATCACTACAACTGAACCTAAACGGCCCAAATAAGGAAATTTATTTAACATGAACAAATGAGGGGGAGGGAGAAAATATATCATTCTTTTCTAACTTATGCACAACTTCTGATGGTTATTGTGGTCATGAGAATTGGCTGTGATAAGATCAAAGTTTAGCAGCTTCAGCCAAGTCTTCGGACCTAATGCAACTGGAATTCAGGATACTCAAACACACATGGCCATTTCCATTAAATCTGAAAATCAATTATACACCCACCAAGTTTCTCAGCAGCCTCAATTTCAGACAGAACTGAGCAGCAATTTGAGAATATAGATGTTGGAGTAATTTTCTGATATTTGTGTTGAGGATTTTGATAATAGATGTCTCCTTGACCATGATTCAATAGTGGCAGCTTCGTTGACCTCCTGGTTTGAGCATCTGAACCCACACTTCCATTGTTATAGTGAAGACGTCTTTCTGTGTCATTACGAGTAGGCCAGCAGTTAATAGTTCAGGTCTTGAGACTTGCTTTAAGAAAATAACTTAACAGAGAAAGAGAGAGTACACATGCAAGCAAACATTCTACTTTTGATGTCAACCATATATAAGACCCAAATCACTGGTTCAGATTAGTTTCAGAAAAAATAGATTCATCTAGACATAAATAAACTCCAAATCCAACCGAAATGTGCATGGTTGGATATGAAAGACAATAAGGGCAGCTTCAATTTCATTGGTAACTCTGTTTCTTTCACTTAATTTCTGTATCAATTGCTTTTTAAACCAATACTACGTGGTTGAGGAATTTTCCATGTAGCATCATGTGCTGGCCACCTCTCCCTGCCCTCATGTTGTGTATTTCAGCCCAAATCATTTGATGCTTGGCATTCTTATGTCTGTCTTTTCTACAGATTTTGAAGTAAAACTTACTAATTTTAATTGCCAGAATTACAGGGGAAAAAATAGAAAGCATTGTGGGCCTTCCAATCAAGAGGGGCTTCTGATGGATGATCAAGATCATAACATCATCCCTTCAAGTGGCTGAATAGAGGCAGTCACTTAGAAAAGAGACCTAGATGACCCAACCAGGAAAGCTCTACCCTTCAAATTCTACCCTTTATACAAATTTTTCTGAAAGGGGAAAAAAAAACATTTTGAAAGCTCTTTGAAAGAGTATGGAAGCATAAATAGCATAATGTGATCAGCTTACTCTTGGTAGATTACCTTCAGAACTGATAGCAGATTCTTGTGCCGTCACATGCATTTTTGCACGTGTTATGCATAACCAAGTTCTCTCCTTTTCAGATTTGTGTTCTGATACAATCGGAATATGCCAGTGGCCTTTCTTTGATTCCTGTGGATTGAGTAGGCAAATAAGCAACCAAAATGAAAAAAATTAAATTGCACATTCCTAGAGAAAATTTTGAATTAAAAATGTCAGGATGGCCTTATAGGGTCCTTATATGAGCAACAACTGTTCATGATGGTTTGCATCCATAAAGACTCGCCACATTGGAAACCATGCATAAGTCCATGTCATAGAAGACCCACACTCATTTCATTGGTCAAGTTTCACCGGAAAGTGCCTTAAAAGTGATTTCAAAAGTGAAACAACATTACAAAAATGCCACTGGAATCCATTATAGTGAGATGGTTTTTTTTTTTTAGGTGTGTGGTAATTTTATGAAACTTTAAATTCACTTTTTAACCACCTCAATGCTTGTTTCAGGCTTTAACCGCCTCAGTGCTTGTTTCAGGCTTTTACCAGTGAGATCAGTGTGGGTCCTTTATCACATGGATGCACCCATGCCCATCCAAGTATTCCAGGTGGCAAGAAAACAAGTCCTTGTGACTGTACAAGTATAATGACAAGGTCATTTCTCTTACATAGCAGTCAACCAAATGCCGTTTTTCCTATTGATTTCTTGTAATATTTGAAAAACTCCCCCTTTAACTATATGTAAGAATTCATTAGATGTAGGGAAAAAGCAGAGGTTATGAAAAGTTAAATGAATACAATATCTGAATGAACAAGAGAGATACATAAAACTCTATTTCTCTCTAATAAGTATAAACAAATGCTGAGAATCAGGTACTTGAATTTCTTCCTGCATTTCTTTTTGCATGAATAGCAAACAAAGCCTGGACTATGACCTGAATAACCACAGAACAAGATGGAGGCATATGGAACTCGGGCCCGCCTTCTTGGAAACTGAAATGGACCTTCCACAAAGATAAGAAAGATGCATTTTCAGGGGATCTGGACATGTAAATCATATATCAAAACAAGGTAAAAGATCTCAGGAAAATATGGTTGTTACTAGTTAGAGACAGAATTTAGATTTGCACAGCTTTAACAAGTAAAACAAGAAAACAGGAAAGATCATTGACTAACAAGAACATACAAAAGAAAATTCCCTTGAATAAAAGTTTTCCTCCCAATTTATCCCATATTCACCTAATTGTTGCTCTAAAATCCAGACTCCCTCTTTCTTCTCATTCTTTTACTCGTGGACTAGAGAAGCAACTTTATATTTTCATATCTCTGCACCCCACTCTTTTATGTGTAGTCATGTCCAGAAGGTCATAGAATTGCAGAGCAAACTACTGAGAGTTCGAGCTCCAGACGAGGACAGAGACATTACCTATGAAGAATGCATCATTCTAATAGTGGGAATTCTGTTAAAAGAAACAGGGACTAAAAATGACTTAGTTGCATGAGGATTGAAAGGTAAACCCTACTATTTTCTTGATCTTTAAAAACAGAAACTAGCTAGCCCGGCGGAGGCGTAGTCTCTGAAGAAAAGCATCTCCAGGATCATGTTGGTAGAGAGTTGAAACTGTAATTTGCAGGGTGCGTGAAATTCACTGGAGCAGAATAAAACCATTAAATGCCCTATTGATGGAGATCATTATTGGGAGTCTAATCGACTTCATCACAAGCAACATTGTTCACATGGTCAATTAATCCATGTAAGTGCACAGAAAGCCAAATCAAGAAAAGATAAATTCTATTTAATTCACACTCAACCCAAGATGTGGACTGACTTTGTCATCAAGGCACTTGGACTCTGATTAGACCAGCTGAATTGATACCATCAATTGTGAAGGTGATCCTTGAAAGTTTTAGTGAAATTTCTGTCTCTACTACCTGGATATCTTTAAAAATGAATTTCCTATCCTCTCTTTTATCCTCCAAACTGCAGCATTTTTTCTTGAAGAAACTGGGGAGAAGAAAAGAAGACAGAAGAGAGAGGGGGAAAAGATCCTAAAACTACATGCTTGTCCAAAAATTATAAGAGAGAAAGCTGAAAGTTTTTTTTTCCTAGTATAATTCGCACAACCATAAGTTTATACAGGTAAATTTATAGGGGTGATGTAATCTGATTGATTAGGCTTCAGATTAAGTATGATCAGTCCCAATTGGAAACGTACTCCAAATATGTAACTGGGAGAACAGCATGTAGCATCCCAAAGAAACTATGCATACCAAGTGAAAGAGGAAGAAGAAGTGCAATGACCATTCATTTCTCATAAGTCATATCTAGTAAACAAATGTGGCAGACCTTTTTTTCTGAATATGAAATAAGCATTTTTTTTTAATGTAAACTCGACATTTTTAACTTGCAACACTAATCTAATAGCTTCAAATGCCAAACAGATTACTCACTTGATGACGTTCCTTCCATTTGGGGAAGAAATCATTTCCTAAAAGCTGAAATATATGGTCTCTCATCTCATCGTTGGTCACGATCAAGCACTTGGACTTTATAGCTGCATACAACCAGTACCTGAAGCATAGGTTATTACCACGGCAACTTAATGCAATTGAAAATAAATAAGATCATAGATAAATTAAATGTATAAGATCATCCAGTAAGTGATACAATCTATGATATGGGATGAAAATATAATATATTCATGACATCTAGGTATACAAAAGAAGAAATTTCTCACCAATCATCATTTGATCCAGTAGGTGTTGCATAGAGTGCATCAGCATTTTTCCACTTCTCTATTAGAGCTCTATTAGCTGGTTCATTCATTTTGCCACCAGTGATACGCTTGTTATGCACAACTATCAGTGGCCATTTCTTTGAAGGAAGCTTTTGGCGTATTCCATTCACAACAGCATTGACCTTGATATTCCACAGAAGGATAATCAACAAAAATGCAAATGCACAGAATGCTTGCATTGGAGAGTAAAAATCTCCAATGACTTACCTTGGAGAGTAAAAATCTCCTTTGGCTTAAAAGGCCCACATTAGCTGCATCCACTACTGCTTCAAAAGGTCCATAATAATCCAGCCATTTCTGTACATGGTAATTTTTTTAAACCTGATAAGTCTACATTATTAAAGTAAAAGAGCAATGTTAAGATAAATGCCCTTCCTATTAATTAGGATGAAGAGAGTTTTTCATACTTGAAATTTCTGAAAGCCTGAATTCCGCTCTCTATTTGCAGCTATGGATGCTACTGATTTCGCAAATATCTCAGTCTCTGTTGGATCAAGATCTATTGTGGCCAACTTCTCACCACAACCTTGGCAGACACCATCATCTCCGACCGATGTGTGTAGAACAGTCCATTTTCCCTTACCCAACCAGCCATGACCATGCCAACCTCCACCCCCATTTTCCATTGCATCAGCTATCAATCTTTGATCCCACTTTCTTTTCCCTATACGGGAAGCTGTTTTAGTCTTAAACCATTTCTCAACCAATTCTGATGTAGAAGGAGAAACCTGCCTGACACTAGTTCTGAGCTTATGCAACAAATAATAAACCTTGTCCGCTTTACCATTATCTACACTTAGTTGTAATAATGCCCGCAGTTCAGGTTCCTCTGGGTAGACTCCATGCTCTAACATATGCTCTTCAACAGTGAATGCTTTCTCTATGTCTCCACCAGTGCAGAATGCTAATAGGGCAGGGCCATAAGACCTTAACCTAGGGTTTATACCCAGCGGCTTCATTTTCTTTACCATATCAAAAGCCAGATCTCCATCACCCATTGATAGAGCCATTCGAGCAACAGATGTCAAGGCTGCTTCATTCAAAGGAATCTCCTCCAAACACATCTTCTCATAGATCTCAAATCCCTTCATGAGTGCATACTTTTTGACATTTTCACTGACCCAGATTTCATCTTCTTGCTTACTACCTCCCTCTCTTCCATTGATTAACTCATCTTTGTCCTGTCCTGAAGTAACACAAGAATCCAATAATACATGATTCGTCTCTACAAACCCACTAGGGACATGAGAAATCTGTTCCTTTTCATGGTAACTACTGTCATCGTCGGCAACTGCTAGAAATCTGTTAGAATAAAGCTCTATTTCATCAGACCTTTCTCCATGAATTTCAGCAGATTCAATCAATAACCTGTTGCTTGAAGAAGGAAAATTCAAGTTTGAACCATTGACACTCCCATTACTTGTGTCCCTGTTCATACACGATTCTGCGAAATTCACATTTGAAAACTCAGTAGTCAAGTCCAATTTCTTCAAATTTCGACTACCACTTCCACTTTTAGCCGGGCGAACAATACCTACAGCAGCAGAAGAACAAAGATAGAGAAGCACCGTGTAGTGGTACTGCTTCAACATGATGCCTTCTCTTCGAGCAGAGTCATAAAGAGAAATTGCAGCCAAGACATCACCTCGTTTGGAGCACATATCCAACTTAATTCTTAACTGAACCTCAGGTGAATCGACTTTTATTTTCTTCGACTTCTTATCCACTTTCTCATCTCCTGCTTGATTGCTACTCTCAGTTTTCTGAGAGTTTTCACCCATATTATTGTCAACCACTCGATTAATTTTAGTTTTCTTGGATTTTATCTTTGCCCTTCCATCTACAGCCCTCCAAGAAGAAGAAGGCCAATACCCCATTTCTTTCTCCCTAATAAAATCCCTATCTTTTCTTGTGTAGCTGTCTTTCCCATTCACTCTTTCAACTTTTTCCTCCACAACTGAACTAACCGTTCTTTTCTTATGTTTTCTCTCTACACTTTTATCTCTATACCTCAAAGGAGTAGTAAAACAATAACCCCTTCGTCTATGAGTTTTGGAGTTCACTGTTTGTGTTGTAGACTGGGCATGGTCACTACTACTACTGCACATTTTAGCTGCCATGTTACTTACATTAGCTCTAACTAGAGAAGCTGAACAGGATTCTCGATGAAGAAGAGTCTGGCTAATAGACGACATCAACAAAGGAGAGCAGAAAATACTACAGGATTTGCAGCTACTGGGTTTTAATGGGTACTTACAGAGATTGACGAAAAACAGTTCCTTTTGTTGCAGAGTGTTGTGGAAGGTAAAGGAGGCCATTACTTGTGGCCGTTGGAGCTGGAGCTGGAGCTGGAATATCCCTCCCTCCCTCCTCACACAAGTCACATCTCCAAGCAGAGTACTAAATCAATTATGTAAATACTGGATAAGGTTCACTTTACAAAAATGGCCTCATTATATATGAAAATTACCCAAGTCTAAGCCACTTCGAAGACAGGCCATAAGGGTAATCTTGGGTGTTTATTTCGCTGACCCTGAGACACGTGTCAAGATACCCACCTCACTGGCTCATCTCCATTGGAAGAAGGGAGGGAAACGTCTTGTCTTTACCAGTTACCATTTCGCACTCGAATTCTCTCCGTCTCTGTGATTCTTGTGGGCAGCATCGAAGAGGTAAAAATGATTAAATCCTTACAAGCGAATTCTTTTAACTCTGTTTCCTTCGATTTCATAATGGAATTTCATCGCTAGTTTTCTTCTATTGTTTTGCTTTTGCTGGTAGATTAGTATGGCTTCCGCCGTTACAATCCAACTTCCCTCGTTGCTCTTCCATGGAGGAAAAACCCTCGCCAGAACTGTCCAGAAGTTTCCTTTTTCTGCCAGTGGAGGTTAGTTTCTAAAACTCGACCAGTATTTTCGTTTGCAATTCAACTTTGTGCATCTTTTACTTTCAACTATTTCTCGTTAGTAGACATTCAGTACCACATGCCTAAGGTTTTCACCCTTGTTCCTTGTTATTGCACTGCTTAAGTAGTCCTGGCGGAGTCTCCCCATTGACAGCTGAGGTAGCCCAGTAAGAGCTTGGAGTTAGTAGAGCTTCTCTTGTGGAAGTAGGCTATCGAACACTCTGGTAGTGTTCCTACAATCGTGTAAGATGAGCTTTACAGGCTCAATAGATCTATTTCTGGAGTCTAGGCTTGCGAGTAAATGGGGTGATAGTTAGGGACTTTATATACTAGAAGTTCTGGCATTGTACATAGGCATATGAATCATGACCTGTTTCACATTCTGGTTTCTGCCTCTCTTGTTCATGGCATTTTTCCTTCTTTGCCCAATTTTGCAGACAAAAAGAGAAATTCAGCAGTTGCTGTAAAGGCCACTGAGCAAAGCTCTGAATCTTCAACCTCTCTGAGCATTGTGAAATCTGTTCAAAATGTTGTAAGTCCTCTTTGTCTTATTTGCTTTTTGTCGGCGAGTTCTAAGCCTCTTTCTTGAAGATATTATGTAAGAAACTTAAATTCTTAAGTTGGCAGTGAGATAACAGGAAAAAAAAAAAGTAACCACTTTCATTGTCTTTAATATGAATATCTACAACTTAACCCCTCCCCACAAAAAAAAATGAAATTGAATATCCACAAGAAAGGACAGATCAAGGAAGATGATGCAGAAAGAATCAGAGCTGGCTGGCTATGGTGTAGATGCCCTTCCATGGTGCTCTTGACCCAACCATACTAATGAAATTGGATCGAATAATATACAAAACAATGATAAAAACAACTAGATGCAATGGGCTTTGAGGAAACCATACATCCTTGCTCAAAAGGGGAGAAACGATACATACTATCATTCAGATGAATGGTGAACTATTTCTACTCTCTGTTTCTCTATGAAAAAGAACAAGCTCACATAAGATGCAAACAAACTTAGAGATAAAAGTTGGAGAATAAATGCTTCATTGAACGGTGTAATGTGAGGTTGAAAGAAGGAAACTAGACTGGGAAACATATTTCTTCCCTTCTTTCTCTCCCCTCGCATTAAGGCTTGCTTCAGAAGCTATTGTGCTGCCTTGGGTCTCACCCTAGGACATTGGTAGAGATGGGCATTGCATCGACAGAGATCATGACCTTTCCTTCATTGCTATCATCTTCGAGTTAGGATATTCTTCTTTTGGGGTTCTGCATTTCTCCGATTTTTTCCATGGTGCATCTGAAGAAATACTTACGAAGGAACCAAATAAGAAAGAATGACTGAGATGGTCCTAAAATGTTCAAAGAAAGACTAATGACATTAGTGAGGAGTGATTTTGACAAAAGGGCGGGCAGAATTGTTAGAGGGAAGGCCTCAGTGCAACAGTAAGGTTGCTGCATGGTCGCAGGTTCGAGACAGGAAGCCTCTCCTTGAAACGGGGTAAGGCTGTGTACATTAGACCCCGCAGTGGCAGGAACCTCGTGCACTGGGTACACCCTTGAAGGGCAAAATTGTTCGTGGTTGAAGTGGGGAGAACTTTAACAGAATATTTAGGGGAAACAATTATGAATCAGATCTAAAATAATTGAGATGAAAGAATTCATCCGAGAAAGGGGAAGGGAAAGAAAGATGAAGACAAAAGAGACTAAAGTTGATGCATATTTTTTGAAAACAATTTTCTACATGCTTGGTTAGACACTGAGATTAATGATATATATCATGCCTTAATGCTGCTTGTTTTCTTTTTCTTTTTCTTTTTTCTTTTTTTTTTTGGGGGGGGGGGGGAGAAGTAAAGTATTTTTCTTAAAGTTTGATAAATTGCTAAAAGGGTATTTTGTTTGTGATGGATACGCCAAGTACAGTTCATCAACCAAGTATGTAGCTCGGTGGATTTGAGCTTTGCTACCTATACATGATATTAGGGATTCAAGTCTTCTTATGACCTTACCAATTTGAGGACAAAAGAAAAGTTTCATAATGCATGTCACCAGAACACTTCAATGAGCAGTCTCATGCAGGGTTCTAGGAATCGGGATCTGATCGACCATGGCCAATCTGGCATAGGTTTTCTAGAGCTTTTTGGCCGATTCTTCCCGATTTGGATGGGAATCGGCAGCGACCGATTTTGGTGCCGATTCTTGATCTCTTGAACCCTGCTCTCGTGCTGATATGAAACTATCACTTCTCTCCGCATACTTGTACAGCTCAGATGTAGTCATTCCCTGATTTATTTATTTTTTTTTTCCCCGAATATTATCTGGGACCCGGGCTGGCCCCTAGCATTTTATTAATAATGAAATCTTAAAAATCAAGAATTACAAGGGGGGGACATAAACCACCTTACCCCAACCCAAATAAACCACCTTACCCTAGTCATTCCCTGATTTATTATGCATTTTCCATGTTCTGCATAGTTCTGCACTTCTGCTTATTATTTCGTTATTTTTTTCAATTTTTTTTTTAATTAATAATAATAATTTTGTTTAAACTGTTCTAGTCATACAGACATAAACATTTATTGTTTCCCTCTTATCTTTTCTCACCTGTTTGAAACAGTGGGATAAATCTGAAGATCGACTGGGTGTTGTCGGTTTGGGATTTGCAGCTGTGGTGGCAATATGGACATCTGCAAATCTTATATCGGTAATGATGGCAATTCTTTCTTTCTCAAAGAAAAACTTCAAAACGAGCAGATAATAATAGAGAGGCTGATTCATTCATGGTTTGATGACATTAATGAGTTCAAGGGAAATGATGAGGAGGTGTTGGCTAGTGATCAAATTTCTTCACTTCTCCCTTTCCTCTCTGTGTAGGCCATTGACAAGCTTCCTGTCATCCCTGGTGTGCTAGAATTGATTGGCATATTGTTTTCATGGGTATGTTGCTCAATATGTTTATGAAGTGTTACTATCAAGATTACATATAACCTTTTTGTGAGGGCCATTCCTTAACTGTTTCTGTTTACTATTTCTGTCAGTGGTTCATATATCGATATCTATTATTCAAACCAAATCGGTAAGAAGACTTGCAATCTCCATTTGCTACACATAAACTAGTGGCTATCATTGTATAGTTGTGCTACATAAAAGATTAAGAATGTAGAGCCCTAGGGTATTCTCCAGTTCCAAGTCATTGCTGATGTTCACTCATAACCTCTATCTTTGTTTTCAGGGAAGAACTACTGCAAATCATTAATATGTCGATATCAGAAATCTTGGGCCAGTGAAATTGCTCCAGCAGATAGAACAGTAAGAAAAGAGTTTGATTTGTGCTACCAAATGTGATTAGAGAGTGTGCTCTCTCTGTATTAAGGCTAGTCTATAAAAACGAAATTATGATTTTTGCTATTTAATGATCTCTCTCTCTCCCCCGATGAAAGTTAAAGCATTTTACAATGGGGTGCTCTCATTTCACATGACATGGGTCTAGCTGATTTAAGGATGGCATGTAGTTCACTGTGCAGTGAAGATTTTTCTCCTCTCATTCATAAAGCTTATTCGCAGATGTTGCCTTCTCAATTGGTATTATATGGGTTGTCTGAGTCGTCATCCACGGAGGGAATCTCTTCCAAATTCAGGTTTGGGTTGATGTACGAAACCATAATGAGCCATTCCATCGGGATTCCTAGATTCTTATTAGCATTCTAGTGGTGATCAAAAGCAACTTACACGGTTTTATGCAAGTATCCAAGTAGTTCATCTGATGCCCATGGTTATAGAAAAAAGTATGAAATCCAGGATAAAAAGAATGAAGTATTTTGGAAAACTACTGGTGCTAATAAGGCGTTTAACTGATAAGTGATAAATCAAAACCAAACTGTGTTCAGCTTCATGTACTTGTGCAAATGACTGCGGTTTGATTGTGTGGGAAACCAAATGAGTTTGCATGCGTTTAAGTTAAAATACTACAGATCGAGTAGCTCTTGTATCTGGATGGGAAACAAAAATCAGTTTGCAATGCTTTTAAAAGCTTAAATGGATCCTAGGTGCATGAACCGTCCTCAATGCGCTGGAATAAGTAGGGAACCAATATGAGATTTGGAGGATAAACTATGAACCACGCTGCCGGATTTAGCTCTGTTTCCCTACAATTTGAGTCATTTGTCTCATCAATGAGGCAGCTCGGGTATGGATGTATGAAACGTCCACATAGAAGCATATAACAAATTGATGCCCCATATGTGGAAGGAAGATTGCCAGGAATGTGGAATGATTTGTATATTTTTTCTTTCAAACTGGTTTATTGGCAAGATCGGCGAGGATGGATATCACAATGTTGATTCAAGCTTCAATGCCTAAGCATAATCATGACAATCATCATCAACATCATCTCATTTACACCTAGAGAACCCTTCCATCTTTGCCAAAAACAACCGAGGGAGGTCCTCATATTCAGGTACTACCTATTCATACCTAAGTGGTCCATACTCATTCCTATGGCATATGTTGCTCTTTTTTCCACCCACATGGACTAGATGGAGTGGCTCAGTAGCTCTTTCTTCTATCTGGTCAGCAGCGATGGCTCATGTTGCCAACAAACCTTGTCTATAACCATTATTTGAGGTTCAGAAGGGCCTTCCATTTCCATTAGTAGAGGTTGTTCATTCAACAGATGAATCAATTTTCATCTTAGATCATACCGTCTTATGAAATACATTAATACCCAATTGTTCGCCTTGGTTAGTGTCGACGATTTGGCACAACCCGCTGCGACGACAAAGATAACTTTCGGATGGTTTTTGGAGAGACGGCCATCCATTAAACCAACCCATGTTCCCTACCTATGCGTCATTCATCCTCGACACATATCATATCTCCGGCTTTTTACATATTATCCCATTCAATTTCATGTATAATCCATCTAAAACTCAGAGTTTGCACCACTCTCCCAACAGGGCTAGGAAGAAATAATCTCATATCAGGCCTGAAGTTGAGATTCACTACTGATTTATGTAATGCATCGCTGCTCAACCCCAACAAATGTACTTGCAGTGTGTGGTGCAATGGTTCAATTGGTATATTCGTCCTCCCATGAGACATTCTCCTAGATAAGCTGTAAAATTTTCAATCTAAATGCTCTAATAAAGCAATTTGGACACCTTTTCCCAATCTCCATATTTAGATAATAACAATGAGGACAACTACATTTAACTATAACACCACCAATGACACAGTAGAAAGAAGAAAATAAAAGGTATCCCAATTTTCTAATACTCCATCCATCTGAGAATGATGGTCATATTTGATGTTTTTCACCATCTCAAAATGTTTGTCCATTTTAAAGACCAAGATAAAAAATTTGTTGGGCTTTTCATGATGTACATCTATAATCATCCACACATTTCTTGCATTCACTTGTCATTAGATAAGCCAAACTATTAGGGGAAATATTGAAAACAAGGTATGAATTAGTGGAAAGTAAATGCATTAATCAAACAAGACAATCTTTTTGGGACACAGCCACCATAGCTTGTTAGCAAGAAACTGGGGCCATGTGCTTGGAGGCTGCAATGCCATATAATCAAAGTGAATGGCATCACAGTCAAACAAGGCCAGGTCTGCAATTCCGTTTGACTAATAGATTTTTCATCGAGTTCTGTTCCTTGAGTTACATATATGTTGCCGGGCATCTCTAGTTTGGATGGCTAGGAGAATAACCAAAGCACTGTTAGGCATACTTGTCCAGGCCTAGAAATTTTAGACAAAAGATTCAACAGTCATACATTTACACCTAATTAGAACATCTCACAATCTGTCAATCATGGACCAAGAGGTGAACAAACAACGTTTCTATTTGAACAGTCTGGTTTCTTGTTGAGCAATAGAAGGTTTTCTGAGACAATGCTTGTTAGGAAACAAAGTAGTAATCCATGTAAATAACAAAGCAGTTGTTCACATAGGAGACCAAGAGTCCCTTGAAGAATTCATTTTGCAAGTTCAGATGGTCGCATGGAGAAAAAAGAAAAAAGTAAAAACCAAACCAACAACCTTACCCAACAGAAAATCTGTTAGGTGATATAGTTCATCAAGAAGGATATGTTGTCATAAAGGCATTGAGATGCCTGCAAGATGGACAAGAACAAGCATTAGAATTGATGTTGAATAGGCATATGAAGAGAGGAAAATCAACATTCAGTTTTAATTGACAGGAAAGACAATCTGTTTGTATTTTGAGGCACACACACTCCCCCCCCCCCCCCACCAAAAAAAATAAAAAAATAAAAAAATTCAGGAACTCTCCCTGATGCAAGACAATCTTGGACCGGGCCAACCCAACTGGTGTACTACATTGGACCGACCCAAACCCAGTTAAACCGGGTCCAGTTTGAGTGTTTGGATCTAGTAGGATTTTTTAAGGTTATTAGACATATAGGGAAATTTCCAATTTGAGTTTCATTGGATTTCTATTTTGATTAGCCTAGTTTTAGTAAGTAATTAGGAGTCTTTATTTTTGGGTGCCTTTTATTTCTCTTTATATATGATGTAATTCCCCATCATTAGAGATTATGCAAGAATGAATTGAAAACAAAGTAAGTTTGTGTGTGTGCACACCCCCCCCCCCCCTTTTCTTCTTCTTCTCACGGCTCCTTCTTCCCCTTTCTTCTGTGTGAATTCTCCCCTCCCCCTCTGGTTTCTTCTTCTACCTCCTTCAATCTTTTTCTCGATTTCTGTCCCGCATTACTCCCTATGCATACGCCAAATCAAGTAACATCTTTCTGTCCTCATTTTGTAACCAATGTATTTGTGACATGCAAATAACTAATCAACCAATATACAATTGTCATCATCTAATCTAACAACAAACACCTCATTGAGAATAGATAATAACAAGCAACAAAAGTATCATGACATACTCCTTTAAACCGTATGGGAAAGATATCACTGGCATGGTTAGAGTATATTGCCATAAGTACAGACATGGTTGTTCACTTCCACAGAACTTTTGAGTCTAAGATTATTACTTGTCTAACTACACAAGAGACCAATTACAGTCCAATAATAACATAAACTACTCCATAATAAATAAATATAAATATACATATAAACTTCCTAAGTAAATTTAAATATTTGTCCTCCCCCCATTCCCACCACTTTGTATTTTTCTTTATCACAAAAAATATATAAGCCATATGATCAATAAATGATGCTAGGGAGTACTGACAATTATGTTCTAGCTCCAGAAAGGGAAGACAAAGATGACAGCAAGCCCCCTCCAGTAGTATGCAGCGGTCCCAGGTGGTCAAGGAATCGATCTCCTGTATTTCCCTCTCTTGTAACACACCCTATGTGGTGGATTATAAGTTCTCTCTGTGGAGAGGTAGTGTAGGACTGTTTACGTATAGATAAAAGGGGGGGGGGGGGGGAAGGGGGCGGGGCAGAGGGAAGGAATACAGCACCTCAAACTGATTTGCAGCACCAGTAATGGGTCGTGACTGAAGGGGATAAAGATAGAGTTTCATTTCTCTAACATTAGCCTTCAGTTGTTGAGCCTCACCAACTCAACAAAAAAGGAGTAAATGGCTAAATGCAATCCCACCACCGCAAGGGAAGTCTCACATCTCAAAGAGGAAAGAAGTTGCAAAAATTCCCAGAACTTCATTAGTTCCATTCTCTATGGAGTATTGGAGTATTTATGGATGTGGCAGAGCTGTCAATGGAAAGAAAACACTAACATGTAGGGTGCCAAAAAAAAGGAAACAAGAATACGTATCAAGAACCTTTGTGCAATGTATATGAAATTCAGCATACTAAAAAGGATCTAAGTTAACCTGAACCAAAGTGGGAATGGGGAAAGGATTGGGTCTGGTTACAACCAGTTTTTCATTTTGTGTATGCAGTGGTCCGCCAGGGGGGGGGTTAAGGTTTGGGCACAACTGTTTGTGTTTGATATAATGTTTTGGCTGTCCTAAATCCAACCTGGTTGACCTTAATTGGAGGAAGAAAATAGAAAGGGAGAAACACAATACCAAAATTGGAATAAACAAAAGAGGTAGAGAAGTATAACCCAGAAGTGTTCGAGCACACTTAATTATGGTTCATCATTGGCCCTAACTAAACCATCATCTGCTTACCATCCAGAAGGCATATTTAAAACCTGATTATCCAAGGCTAAAACTAGCCAGATCACAGAGGTTAGACATTTAACTGCCCATATTGCCTTCCCTAATTCAGGGGCTTGGATCAGCAAGGCATAGGATTTCAGGCCCGTGGACCTGGCTGCATGAGCCACTCACAGGCGCATTTAGTACTTCTCCAACACAACTCAACTTTATTAACTGAAGAATAGCTAAAGATATGTCCAAAGGGACCTTCCAGTTTAAATTAATATAATACAGCTATCAATACTCTAAACTTTAATTTCAGCAGGAAACCAAAAGCCAAAAAGCGTGACATTAATAGAAGACTTTCATTTCAGAGTACAGTTGAGCAGTACACTGTCAAATACAAACACTCAGATGGTAGTTCACTGGAGACGAGCAGTCAACTGATCTGTACAGAGAAGTTAGGTAAGTATTGCATGAATAATTAGTTTACATCACCCTTTTTGTGTGAGGGACCTGCGGTAATGACAAATTTTTTTTTCCGTCTATATTACTATTTTCAAAACCCTATTTGATACAAGAAACGCCTAGAAATATAGAAGGTTAAAAATCAAGACCAAGGTTAGCGTAAGAATAAGACAACGGAGAAGAAGAGCAACAACCAATACCAATGAAGTAAGGATTAGGGAAAAAGATAAGTTTTCTTATTTTTGGTAGATAAGAGAAAATATCAGCAGTACAGAACCATCTTAAACTTGTAAGCTTTTTTCGATGTTATTGTTGCTTGTCTTTCTTTTCTCTTTTCTTTCTTTTCACTATGAAGTGAAACTTATACTAAATTGGGAAACAAAGGAAATGCCTCTGTTAAAGCAAACACCAACAAACAAAACAGAGCAAAGATGACGCAGAGATTTAACGTGGTTCACACACCAATACGATGTGCTATGTTCACGGGCGAAGCTGAAGATGATTCACTATATAAATGGAAGAAGATACAAATGGAGATCTCACAAGAACACCCAAAATGACACTGCTAGCTTTCATCCAGAAACCCTAACTCGAAAATCCCCAAATTTCACTCTCTTTACAACAAGACAGGTAAAACATATAAATACTCCGCCAAACGGGTTGGGTCAGTTCGGGCCCCCCACATACCCAAAAATGTCGGAGGGGGTTGATCTTTAAAACAGGTACAAGAATTCGAGACACACATAACAGCCTCCAATCTGGATAAAGACTTTGTCTCCATTCAATTTGCATTTTAACATGAAACTAGTCACACTAGGTTGTTCTATCAGCTGATAACAACATCATAAGGATTGTGGTGCATTTAGAGAATGGATTTGAAAGTTTACATTGTCCCTAAAACTTCTTCTTCAAATTACCTGTTCTTGGCCGAAATTAACCTTTTTCCAAAAAATAATCAAATTGCCTCAGGCCGTCACACAAATATGATAGTTTTTAAGTTAATGTTCATGCATTTATTTACGTTTTATTTCAGTAGTTAGGCCTTTACATTGATGCTGGTTTAATTACATCGTTGAGTTCTTGGAGATAAAGATAGACCATCTCTAAACAGTGCACGAGGCCCCCACCACTGCAGGGTCTAGGGTTTTTTTTTAATTTCTTGGAGATAAACATAGACCATTTCTAACCAGGTGCAATTGTTACCTCAAACCTTCAAGTCCCAATGACCGCTATTGAGTTTAAACTAAACACCAGTGAGAGTTGATTCGGGATCAATCATGGTCCCATACCCTAATCTAGATGGCAACTCCCAAAGAGATCCAATTGGATTCCCTGAGCATCCCTTAGAATGTACTGAATTCCTATTGTGCAGTCCCATGTAGGACTGTCAGCAATTCAAGCTCAATTTTGAACTAAACAGGGATGGGTCTCAGGTTTGGCACCATCCAAATTTGATCAATTCCCCTACCCACCTGACCCGACCTCAGGTTGAGCTTGAAATGATGAGCCTTTCTCCTTCATAAATTTCCCCCTAGGGTTGAAGGAACTTCAGCAGTGATATTTTATCAATAAATTGAGCATCTCTCAAATGTTGTTCCTTGGAAAATTCTCATCTAATTGATCCTAAAAATCTCAGTGATAACTAAAAAAACTTGCCAACAGAACAGAAATGGTTATCATCGTACATACAACAACAACAACTTAGCCTTACTCCAACTTAGTGGGGTCGGCTGCATGGATCCTCGAAGAGACAACAAATTAATAAAAGAGAAGTAAAGAAGAGGGGCATACAACATCGACCCAAACTCATACATAAATACTAGCATACAGCACAAACATATGTACGTAATGAAGATGACCGAAGTTCCGTCTGTGATAGAGATAGGATAGAGGAATGAGCATACACTGACATACATGAAGTAGCAAAAGAATAATGGCGCTTCAGAAAATCAAGAAAGGATTCGATTAAGTACAATTGAGACTCAACATCACTTTTAACCATGTTTCGTCAATTACCATAAGAGATAACGAAAGTCTATCAAGTAATTTGAAATGAAGGAAAAAATTAACTAAAACGCACCCTGAGGAATCAATCCCCAACTCTGAGAATCCACTGACAGGATAGAGATCAAGCGAGCTGAAGCGATTGCGCTGTGTAAAGGCATCATCGATCCCACCAGACTGCTCAACTCCAATGGTAATCTATCAACCAAGTCCCACCATTAAAATCAACAAAAGAAAAGGGATGAAGGTGAATGGTATAATGGAAATCGAAATCTAGGACGACCCATAGCGACGAATATTCAGAAACCTCACCTTGAAATCCCATGAGGGCGCCTAACGGACTGAGAAACCTGAGATTGACAACCAGATTTGAGCGGAGAAACAGCTGACGATAATGCATTTTTTTGGAGTTTGAGAAGCAGAGATGGAGAACGAGATGACAATCTCGATGTAATGGCTGAAGCAGACATCGTGGTCAAAGCCTTCAAACTTTAAAGGGTTTAAGCATTCAGTTCAGTTTTGATGCTTTGCAGGGTTTTATGGGGGAGCTGCTAGTTCCAGGCACTGTTCTAGTAATTCCAAGTCTTTTTTTTTCAATTACCAAAATACCCTTATATCTAAAAATTTCTCATTTTGGACCATTGGACATTTTAGTAAAATGATTTAGGGGAGAGGGAATGAGGGATGGGTATGCTAGTGGTATACCATAAGCTAGCACCTATGTGTTAATCTCACTTTCCCCCCTTTGATAGACACGTAGGGTGCTAGCGCATACCCAACCTTTTCCCAATGATTTGGTTTAAAGTTGGAAAGCGAGTAGGGGACTTTAGGGTCCAGTGTACATAAAAGTTCGATCTCATCTGAGCCTGCTATGTTGCAAAATTAGGTGTTTCCCTACAATACATATCCGCTATGGCGCACCTGCCCAAACGGCACACAAACAGGGTTGCGCGCAATGACCGCCTTACCCCGCTTGGGTCAAGGTAAGGTGGGCATTGCGCACACCCCTGTGTCTACGCCAAGACCCAAATCTCGCTACTTTGTTTTTCTTCCATTCTCTCTTTTGGAATATATTTGGATACCAAGAAATGAGAAAAATATATGTATACAATAACAACAACTCAGCTTTATCCCAACTGAATGGAGTCGACTACGTGGATCTAAGCGAAGACAAGATAAAAGGATAAAGGAAATGAAAAGAAACACAACAACAACAACAACAAATCAGTCTTATACACGTTGACCGGGGGTCCGAGTGCAGATCATGTCCTTGTACAAGTATCGTCCAAGGCACGACGTCAAATACTATGATGACACAATGATTGATTTACATACTCCTAGGGTGAGTTTTGGGGCATTACAGCTACTATAGGGTCAGGGGATACAGTCTTACCCTTGTTTTTACGGAGAGTTTGTTTTCAGTCTCGAACCCATGATCACTTGGTCACAATGGAGCAATCTTTACCGTTGCACCAAGGCCCACTCTCTATTGATATTGATACCGATACTGATATTGACACTGATATTGATGGAGCGAAACAATCAATCTATTGATATTGGAAGACCCAACAAATAAGAAGCTATACGACTTAGTTCCAGTATAATAGCTCTGATATAGCTAGCTCTTTTAGGTACTTAAATGTTTCCCAACTGTTCTGGTCCATTTACTGTTATTGCCTCTGTGAACATAGTAGCTAAGTAATCCCAACGTGTTACATAGTAGCTAAATAATCCCAACATGTTACATAAGGCAGATATTGTATAATTGTTCGGTTTTCTGCAATTTTTTTTGGTTGACCTCCTTACTTCTCTCATGGTACAATCATCTTCTTGCTGAGCCCCCCTTTCTCCTCGGTCTACAGAGACAACATGTAGGACTAGCGCCAACAGTTCATCACGGAAGAAAGGACTCACCGAGCCGAGATCACTAACTAATACTAAAATAATAGAAAATAACTATCTTTTTCGGTATACTTTATACTTCCCCCGGTTCCGTTGCTACCGCGGCAAATTTTTTTCTAGAAACCCCCAAAAGAACTATTCCTTACTCAAGTTCCCAATGAAGATCAACCAAGATTTCATTTCATTGATTCATTCTATTCTTCCTTTTTTTTAAATCCCTTGTTCAATTACTAGTGAAATTATTGAGTAGTCTACTTCCCTTTGAATAATGAATCCTCGGAAAGGAATGGACTTTCCATAGGACCCATTTTATTAACGGGATTCATTACAACTTTAGCTACTGTAGCAACTTGGTCAATTACTCGAGATTCTCGATTGTTCCATTAAAAATCAGGAGTTATTCTATTCAATCCCTTCTTCTTGTTGCTGGATATCTCATTCGTACGCATCTTCTCATTGTTTCCCGAGCCTCTAGTGAGTTACAGACTGAGTTCAAAAAGATCAAATCTTTGATGATTCCATCTTACATGATTGAGTTGTGAAAACTTCTGGATAGGTATCCTACATTTGAACTGAATTCTTTCTGGTTAAAAAATCTCTTTCTAGTTGTTCATTACAATCGTTAATACATAAAGTCCCATAAGCATATCTTGAGTTGATACGGAAATGGGATCTCCAATAGCTGGTTATTAGTAGCTCTTCTAGTCATTACATTTCGAAAAAACATAGCTTTAATACCACGAAACATCTTTGTTTCTTAAGGATATAATAAAGAATTATTTTGAAACACAAGAAATACTTCATTCCGAATCAAGGCATAAAAAATTCCAGAATCAACAAAAAGCATTAACGTTGCAAAGGCCAATGCACCAATTGCTGTACAATAGAGTTGTAATTCACTAGTTATTCCATATGCTCGCCAAATCTGAGAAAAACCAGAGGTTATTTGTATTCTTCGGAAACCTCCATCCATGTCACCATTCAATATTTCTCGGCCCAAATCCAAACAAGCACTAGCTTATCGCCAAAATGTCTCTTCTATTATGAAGACCGCCCGATTGCGAAGCTTATTATCCAGGAGATGTTTTTTATTTGCATTCACGCATTTTGGAAAGAGCCGCTAAATTAAGTTCTCGTTTAGGTGAAAGAAGTATGACTGCCTTACCAATAGTTGAGACTCAATCGGGAGACGTTTCGGCTTTTACTGATACCGATATAATATGGATCGACCCGTATTGGATGTAAATGAAAAAAACCAACCACTTTTTAGCCGATACAATACGGATACCTTGATCCATGGGTGGGAGTGAGTTTCCTAGTCAGCAAAAAATACCAGCTGGCAATTTAAGGGATTAAATGGATTATCTACCATTCTACCTGATCTTTATTAGGGAGTGGGTTTGGTGATTCCATGCTGGGTTAGGGGATTTGGTTCCGTTTGGCTGAGCTCTGGTTTTTCCGTTGGTCTTGACAGGAAACACTGAAAACGACCCAGACATTGAAAACCATCTTTCAACTTTAACGTAATCGAAATTCTACGCAAGGTAATGAGTGACCAGTCTCCGCATGAGTTTCCCATTATCGACTCCGTCTTTCATTGGAATCGATAGCTTCAACGGGTTGTTTGCCCCCTACTATTGCGCTTCAGAGTCTCATTTAGATCTCTCAATTACATACTGTATCTTCCTTTTCTTTAATCCTTATTCTGAGTTGAATATATGATGTGAATCCTTGATTTTTTTATGGTGTCTGCCAGTAACAGATGCTTTTCTCGATTGTCATGTTTCAGAGTAAAATTTATGTGAAATCATTTCTTTTCCGTTTATTCTTTAAGCTTTTGATTCCCTTAATTGCTTTACAATTTTTATGAAGCGTAGAACTTCGTTAATTATGAAGTATTAAGCTGAGTATTTTCTTCTTTCTCTTTTCACTATTTGTGGGTGTTAATCTATATTTTAGGATTAATTGGAAGCTGCATTTATTTATTTTTTTTTTGCAGTTTAGACGCCATTCTCGGATTTTGGTTTTGAATTACCTAGAACTACTGGGCGTTGATCAAGATGCAGGTTTGCAATTATAGCAATTAGACTGAACTTTTTTGTGTATATCATGACTTCAGCTCTGATATGAAAATAGTGCAAAGATAGGTTACTGTTCCATATTAACCCCAAAATAGTTCAATATGAGGAATATTAAAAAAGACAATTAATTTTGGAAACTAAATGGGTTAAAACTTAAAAGCCTAATCAACAATGTTGGTGTCATAGGCAGCTGCAGTGAATGCGGTGATAGTGGCCTTATTGTGGGCAAATTTTTCTTTTTAGTAATGGGGAAGTAAGACAAAGAAGAGAAAAGAGAAGCAAGAGTAGGCCTTCTTTTTCCTTGAATGGGTGTGCCCTAAGACATGACACCCATGATCATATGCCTTCTCATGGATTGCAGCCCAAAATGGTTTTGAGTGCAGTCAAGCACAAACATATGAAACAGGATGGAATCTAGTCTATGAATCACATCCCGGAGAACGGGGAAGAATGTCTGAAATGTCCTTCCTGCTGTATTTTCAAAAGAAAACCACGGAAATTGATACTACAAGAGCTGGTTCTGGTGTTCCATTTCAAAGATTTCTTGTTTTTCTGATTGCCGTTGATAAAAAACATGTACAAAACAGGAAATGATGTTGCCTGAGCACTTTTTGGTATTACATTTCAAAGAGTTTCAATAATAGTGACTTAACTTGCTATTCATCTTTCTCAGTTAGTTGGAAATTCTATTGCCAGAACTATTTTTTACATATTGTGACTAATAGCTTTGGCAATATCACCTCCCAAGAGATGAATTTTAGAAAGATTGCTTGGTTTTCCTTATGGAGTATTGGATCTTTAACATGTAAGAGTCTAGAATTGATAGATGTAATGAAAAGAAGAAGGATTAACATAGACTGTATTCAAGAGACTAGATGGAAAGGTAAAAAAGCTAAGGAGTTGGGCAACTTTAAACTTTGGTATATGGGGGATAAAAGCAATAGAAGGGAAGTGGGCATAGAAGTGGATAAGGATTTAAAGAATGATGTGGTGGATGTTAAAAGATTTGGAGATAAAGATTATTTCCATCAAGCTTGTATTGGAGATCCTGTAGGGGGTAAGGCTGCATACATTTGCCCCTCCCAAATCTTGCAGTAGCGGGAGCCTCGTGCACTGGGTTGCTCTTTTTAAGCTTGTGTTGGAGAAAGAGGTTGTCATTATAATTAGTGCTTACGCACCCCAAGTAGGATTGGATGAAAGTAGTAAATTACAATTTTGGAAACACATTGATGGATTAGTAAAAGGTATTAGTCAAGGAGAAAAGATTATTATAGGGGGTGATCTGAGTGGACATGTTGGGAGAGATCGTAGAGGATATGAAGGTGTACATGGAGGATATGGTTTTGGAGAGTGGAATGAGGAGGGGATCTCAATTTTAGGTTTTGTTGTGACTTATGATTTATCCATTGTAAACACTTTCTTTGAAAAGAGAGAAGAGCATTTAGTTACCTTCAAAAGTGGGCATCATAGTAGCCAAATAGATGAGGGTCGACCTCGGTGCAATGGTAACGTTGCTCCATTGCGACCTAGTGGTCGTGGGTTCGAGTAAAGAAACCGCTTCTCCGCGAAGCAGGGGTAAGGCTATGTATATTATGACCCTCCCTAGACCCCGCAGTGGTGGAAGCCTTGTGCACTAGGTATGCCCTATTGTAGCCAAATAGATTTCTTCCTAACTAGAAAGTCTGATAGATTGTTTATGTAAGGATTGTAGCCAAATAAATTTCTTCTTAGTGGTCGTGGGTTCGAGTCGAGAAACAGCCTCTCCGCAAAGCAGGGGTAGGGCTACGTACATTATGACCCTCCCCAAACCCCGCAGTGGTGGGAGCCTCATGCACTAGGTATGCCCTATAGTAGCCAAATAGATTTCTTCCTAACTAGAAGGTCTGATAGATTGTTTATGTAAGGATTGTAGATTATACCAGGGGAGAGCCTAACCACACAACACAGATTAGTAGTCATGGATGTGTGCCTCATTATGCAGAATCGTAAGAAAGATGAGCTTATTTGCCCTAGGATAAGGTAGTGGAGCTTAAAGGGACAAGGGAACTTAGACATTGAGGGAGACATTAATATGATGTGGAGCAAGATGACTACTTGTATTAAAAAGGTTGCTAAAGATGTGTCATTCCTTTAGGGAGAATTGGTGGTTGGATGATGAGGTTCAAGCAGCCATTAAGACGGTTTATCTTGGTTGACCAAACTTTTAATAAGATTATGAGCACAAGGAAAATGCCAGATGAATGGAGAAGAAGTATTGTGGTTCCGATTTACAAAAATAAAGGTGATATTCAGAGTTGCAAAAATTATAGAGGCATAAAACTAATGAGTCATACTATGAAATTATGGGAGGCAAGAAACTATTATTACGGAGAACCAATTTGGTTTTATGCCAAGAAAATCCACGACAGAAACTATTTACTTTCTTAGGAGACTCATGAAATTGCAAGGATGATCTCCATATGGTCTTTATTGACCTAGAACAAGCTTATGATAGAGTCCCTAGGGAGTTAATTTGGCAAGTACTAGAGAAGAGAAGTGTCCAAGTAAATATGTGGACATAATTAAAGATATGTATGATGGTGTGGTGACTGGTATGAGAACAATGAGGGGGTCAAGGTAGTGAATTCCTAATTACAATTGTGTTACATCAAGGATCAACTTTAAGCACTTATTTGTTCGCGCTTATCATGGATGATTCAACCAGAGATATTCAAGACGAAGTTCCTTGCTATATGTTTTTAATTGATGATATTGTTTTGGTGGATGAGACAAAAATTGGAGTTATGGAGATTAACCTTGGAATCAAAATGTTATAAGATAAGTAGAATAAAGACAGAGTATACAGTGTGTAACTTTAGTTACACTAGGACGGATAATGAGATGGTGAAAATTGATGAGAGGGAGATGCCGCAAAGTGATTATTTTAGGTATCTGGGATCGATCATAAATAAAGAAGGTGATATAAAGGATGACATTCATAGAGAATTAAAATAGGATGGATGAAGTAGAGAGGTATGTCCGGAGTGTTGTGTGATTGGTGTATTCCTTTAAATCTTGAAGGTAAATTTTATAGGATAATCATACGACCGGCTATGTTGTATGGTGCAAAATGTTGGGCAGTTAAGAAGCATCATATAGATAAATTCAGTGTAGTAGGGATGAGGATGCTGAGATGGATGCATGGCAAGACTAGAAAGGATAAAGTAGGAATGATTATATTATAGCTGATTTGGGAGTAGCTCCAATATATGATAAGCTACGAGAAAGTCATTTGAGATGGCGTGGCCATGTTCAACGGAGGCCTTTGGATGCTCCAGTATGGAGCATAGTTCGATAACTTGCCAAAGTTTTGGCGAAATTTCGAATATTCCAGTAGGTTCGAAGGCACTGAAACGAAACTCTATACAAAATATGAGACTGGCAGTTTTGACCAAAATCTCGGTCATTTCGTTTCGGCATTTCACTCATTTCGGTCTAAAAAATGCATTGTTTTGTCAAAATTTCGGTATTTTGGTTGTTTACCCCCTGAAATGGCCAAGCAAAACTCATGGAAAAAATACACTGTTTCGGTGAAATTTCGATATCCCTCATCTCGGTCTGACCGAAACACCAAAACAAAATGAGTTTTCAAACTATGGTACGGAGAAATGATTTGATTCATATTGAAGGAACCAGTGGCATGCCTAAAATGACCCTAGGACAAATGGTGAGGAAAGACATGCATAGCTTAGGCGCTGTATCAATTATGATCTCGAATAGAGCTGATTGGAGGGCAACGATCCATGTAGCCGGCCCCATTTAGTTGGGATAAGGCTGAGGAGTTGTTGTTGCTTTGGTTTTCCTTACAAGAGTTGATGCTTTCCCACCAGGAGGTGAGGCAGTATCACTTGACTGGTTGGACCAGCATAATAGGCTTTGGAGACCCAAACCCAGACAGAACTGGCCCAATGGTTTTTGGTAAGGGTTGGAATTAGTTTATTTATTTCTGTCTTATATTTGTTTGAGTTGCATACATAGGATTAGTTTCAGTTTCATAGTCTAACTAGGAGTCTTTGTTATTTCCCCCTTTAAATACTTGCAAGTAACCCAAGATTGGAGACAGTGAATTTTTTTTTTATGAGTAAAAAAATATATTACCAAAGCCTGAGAAGGGTAGAGGAGAAGGGGGGAGGGGGAATATACAAAGGGAAGAGAGAGAGGGGGGAGAAAACAAGCCCAGACCAACTAAGTGGGGGGCCGTAAAATAGAAACATCTAATCCCCGGGAGATAACAATATGCTTATTCCTTAGGGAGTAAAAAATGGGCTTGTGAGGAAAAAAGCTGAGCTTCGTGGAGACATCAAAGGAGATGGCCTTCCAAATCAAGTCGAAAGACCTAGAGTTGGAAGTCCATCTCCTTAGGTTCCTCTTCATTCAAATATGATAAAGAACAACGCCAAACACTAACTTTCCAATTCTATTATAGATAGAGCTGCCAGGGTAAGTCATGTGCATCCAAAGCCACTCTCTAGCAAAGGGGAGGGGTCTCCTGCTACGAGACCAGATAAAAGAAAGGGCTTTTTTTCCAGATTGTAGAGGAAAAGGGACAAGCAAAGAAGAGGTGTTCAGTGTCTTCAGAACCGTTCCAACAGAATGTACAGGACGGGGAGACAGGGAGACAACGGTGGAGGAGAAAAGTTTGGGTGGGAAGGCAATGGTTAAGGGTTCTCCAGGTTGTGAAGCTATGGCGGGGGATATGACCTTTGAACCAAACAAGATTGTGCTAAAGGATCGTAGGGGCTTGGGATCTAACAAAGTTCCAGGCAGAACTGAAACTAAAAAGGCCATTGTGGGATGGGAGTCAAACAACCTTATCTGCATGGGAAGGGGGGGGGGGGAAGAAAGGGAGAGAGGGAAGGGAGGACCAGCTCTGGGAGAGGATGGGGATAGGAGGGGGGGGGACCAGGAACCATGAGATATTATGGAGGATAGGGGGCAGACTTAGGGATGCCAGAGGAGTAGATCAATCGGCGCCAAGCAGTTATAGAGGACCCCGAGGGTGCCAAGGATCAAGCCGAGAGGAGATGGAGGAACCATCGACAATAGAGGAGGAGGTGGCTCGGAGGGTAAGGGGACGACCTAGGAGGAATCAACGAGGAATGGGATGGTCCAAATGGAATCATTCTTGAGGAGATGGGAGTAGATCAATGAACCCACATGGAATCATGCTTAGAGGAGATTTTCCGGATAAGCTTGAGAATACATGATATTGGAGTCGCGGATACGACAAATGCCCAAGCCTCCTTCAGATTTTGGGAGACAGATGGACTTCCAGCTAATGGGATGGAGGAATTTGGAGGTTTCCTTCCCTTTCCATAGGAAAGCACAAAAGAGGTTTTCCATGGCTTTAATGGTTGCTTTAGGAAGACCATAGATCCCACACCAATAAATGTAAGAAGATTGAAGGACCGACTTGATGCATTCGAGCCTACCAACATAGGAGAGAAGCTTACCTTTCCAAAGCTGGAGACGCTTGCTGATGTTGTCAAGCATAGGGGTACAATGGTGACTCGAGAGCTAGCAGGAATGAGGGGAAGACCCAGGTATTTTACTAGGAAGGAGCCAAAGGTGAAGCTAGTTAGGCGCAGGAGGGTATCTCTATCAGAATCAGAGATCCCAGAGAGAAAGAGCTTAGATTTAAGAAGGTTGATGCGAAGACCAGAGAGTTTCTCGAATAGGTGGAGGGAGGACATGATGGCGGAGATAGAGGAGGGGGAAGCTTTGGAGAAGATCATCAGATCATCAGCAAAGGCAAGATGGGTTAGGTTGAGGCGCTTACATTTGGGAATAGGGGAGATTAGATGGAGGTCAGTTTTTGCTTGGATGCTCCTCAAGAGGACCTCCAGAGCAAGGGAGAAGAGGAAAGGAGAGAGGGGACAGCCTTGGCGAATGCCAGCTTTAGATCTGAAAAAGTCAGCAGGGGAGCCATTGATGACAACAGAGAAGGAGGGGGAGGAGATACAAGCATGGATCCAGCGGATGAAAGCGAGGTGGGGGGGGAAGCCCATTGGGGAAAGCAAACCGCAGATGAAATCCCAGCGAAGGGAATCAAAGGCTTTGTGAAGGTCAATCTTCATAAGGGCAGCAGGCAAGTGTGTGATTGGGTTTGTAACTCTGAAATCTTATCTCAGAGTTTTTCCTTTTCCTATCCGGTCCCCCACCAGGAGGTAAACAATGGATATGTTTTCCCCACTCTTCCCAAGGTTCAATATTGGCTACTATATCTAAAACCCAAGCTCTTATTGTGGACCCTTGAAATAAAGTAGGTGAAAGCAATGAAATTAATTTGCAAGTCTAGTCACCTGAGATGGTGTCCCACCAGTACCACTCATTTACATATAGCCTGCTTTAACCTACAGAATGGAAGTTAAAATAGGTCATAATGCACTTCTTATGGGATCTCCATACCATGCATGTTTTAAGAATTTACGTTACAAGACTTGGAATTTGGGGTTTTGTACAATGTCAGATACTGTACTGTAGTGCCATAATGTTCTCTTTTAGCTCTTGTCATCTTTCTTTATTGCCCACTTCGTTTTTGCTAGCATTAGAACTTATAGTTCTCCTCTATAGTTTTGTTCAAGTCCGTGAGTAAATTATCAATGAATTTGGGTGACAACTTATTCAGGACCTCTCCTCCTTAATTTACTAGAAGTTGTATTTCACATACAGGCATCAAGGGCAAGGCTTTTTAAGGAATACAAGGAGGTTCAGCGAGAGAAAGCAGTTGATTCTGATATTCAGCTAGTGTGTGATGATACTAACATATTCAAATGGACAGCTCTAATCAAGGTAAGCCCTGTTTTTTATTGGGTGAGTATGATATATATGTTGTTGATGTAATTAGTTTGTAATCTGCTTCAGGGCCCATCAGAAACACCCTACGAAGGTGGTGTTTTTCAGCTTGCGTTTGCTGTTCCTGAGCAGTACCCATTGCAACCTCCCCAAGTGCGATTCCTGACAAAAATATTTCATCCAAATGTTCATTTTAAGGTACATGCTTTTCCTTTTGTTTCTCCTTTTTAACTTGAAAGCACATAGCTTTTGCCATCTTTACTCGATATATATTTGCATGAAAGTATTCATTGCCTGTGTACTTTCTTAGTGTGTGTTTTTATTATAGTACTTTCTTAATGTTTGTTTTTATTGCAACTAAATGGAAAGCATGAAGCCCTGTCATATTTCACACTTGATTACATATTGTTGAGCATAGTAAGTTTTAGCTTGAACTTCTGAAGTTCATCAATAGAAAGAACAAATGTGAACAAGATCACATAGTTGTTGGATGAATTCTCCTATGATACAAACAACAATAATCAAAACGTTCAGCTAAAAAGGTGTCTTTAATTTCTTCAAATATTGGATTTTATCAAACTTAAGTCACTGCCAGTTATAGTCATCAGTGTTTCATTCCTGGGCAAAAGCTAGTCCTAAAAAAAAGGGTGTACCAAGTGCACAAGGCTCCCACAACTGCGGGGTCTGGGGAGGGTCATAATGTACCAAACCTTACCCCTGCTTCATGGAAAGGCTGTTTCGCGCCCGCAACCACTAGGTCGCAATGAAGCAACCTTACTGTTGCGCTGAGGCCTGCCCCCAAAAGCTAGTCCTAAACCTACCTAACAAATTATGTAGGACAATCACTGCAAAAGGACAAACAGAATAGCCATTCTTAAAAGAGGTTAAACTGTCTAATTGAACTGTTCTAGTCTTAACATTTCTGAAATTGGGTAATGAAAGTCAAAAACAAAAGGAAGAACAACAACAGCAGCAACAAAGTTGAAATTCTGATAAACTAAAATGGTTGGTGAGCAAGCTCAGTTCATCCTCTGATTAGGTGGTAGTCTTGTGGACCACAACATCTTAACTTCGAGTTGACTTAATTAGCTGGTGAATCAACAACAACAACAATAATGTCTGAACTTCGAATTGACTCAATTGATATGTGGAAGAAGCTTAGTTCATCTTCCATAGTGGTGTACGATATTTTGCCTGTAAGACAAAAGTAATCTTGTGGGCCCAATAATTATGCTAATGCCCTGTTATTCCTAATTTATCTTCTCATATTCAGACTGGAGAGATCTGCTTAGATATTTTGAAGAATGCATGGAGCCCTGCTTGGACACTCCAATCTGTTTGTCGGGCTATAATTGCTCTAATGGCGCATCCAGAACCTGATAGCCCACTCAATTGTGATTCAGGTAATTTTCTGACATTTACATTTTCTATCTTATTTTAAGAGTCTACAAAGACAAATCATGCAGCTGTAGTTGCTCATAGGCTATGCTTTGAATCTTCAGAGTTGGATTTTCCAGTACTTAAAAAGTAACATCCACTATTGCTTAATTCATTTATTAGACTTGAAATTGGTTTCATTTTAATTAAGTTCCCAGAATAAATTCATTTGTTAGACTTGGATTTGGTTTCATTTTAATTAAGTTCTCCAGAATAAATAATAAAATCAGCTATACTTCTCCGTTGACCAGTGAAAAATCAGTCAATTGATAATGTAGTTTGGAAGATAATTGTACTATGCAATCTAGAAAATAACTTCCTGGTCCTTCACCTACAATTAACATGTTAGTCCCTACACATCCTAAAAAATTTCAGCTTTGGAGTTTGATTTCATATTTATCTACTTCTAATGTTGGTTATTTAGATGTCAAGGGAAGTGATTAAACATAGAGCTTACATTGCATTGCAATCAACATGTCAGTCCCAACACATCCAAAAAAATTTCAGCTTTGGAGTTTTTTAATGTCAGTCCCTCTTTTTTTTCTGTTTTTTCTTGTGGAGAGTTGGAGGTGGGGAGGTGGGAGAGGGAAGATGGGAATGAGCCAACCCAAATTCTATTGACCACAATTGCAAAACCTACCTCCATCTAGCAAGACTTCTAACAGTGCCAGGTGGTGTGGGACAAGATCGCTAGAGAAAGACCAGATTGGGTGGGGGCAGGATATAATGGGGAGGAACTCCTTGAGAAAGTAGAAATAGTTGGAAAGATTGAAGTCTATGCTTGCGTTTCTTTGTGGAGGTGATGGTGGTTGGACTTAGGAAAGGATAAATTTTAAGGCTGTAAATAACGATGTTATGATTTGAGTAACTTGAACCCATTATGAACCTGCCAAATGAAACTCGAAACTGACCAAAACCTCAATTAGCCCTTCATGAGTTCTACTCTATTAGGGACAGGCAGTGCCAGTCACCCATTATCTGTGCTCTATTGCCATCCGTAGTTTTGGACATTCTAGTTTAAGTAAGAAACAGTTATCTCAGTCATCTATTCAAAAAGAAAAAGGGTCCATCTGATTAAAGAAAAGGCGTTTTTCTGCTGTAGACATGGAATCCATGCTAGCATACATCTTGAGGTCCTAGTTGTAGGGGTGTCAACCGGTCAGCTTCGGTCAGTCTCAGTTGAGACTTAATTGGTCCTGCACATCTGAGTCTCAAGACCGAAACCAACCAGTTAATAATCAGTCGGTCGGTTATCAATCCTTAATCTATTTTCACTAATTGGTCTTAACCAGTCGGTATCACCCGGTCAGTTCGATTTTGAACCGGCAAACCAATAAAATTATGGTGGCACCCATGGTTTAAAGTATCTCACCGAGTCACCGTATTGTATCGGCCAGTACGTATTGGTATTGCAAGGTATTCATATGATACAATGCGATATATATATATATTTTAAAAAAAAAATTATTATGTATCGATAAGTTTCACACCATATCGGCCGATACGGTAGGATACTATTGTTACATACTGATACTCACCGATACATCGATTTAAAGGGTTTGGGGAAAAATAAAGTATCAGTACGTATCGGCTGATACAATGCGATACGGTCAATACTTTGTGATATGGTTTGATACAGCCATTAAAACCCTCATGTGCACATTCCAGAACTCAAAAACGAATCCTGAAAGCGGAAATACACACCCGAGACTCCAAATCCTTGCTCTCAACCTCTTTTATTTTCAAATTTTTTGACTTGGGGTTCGCATTCAAGCATCAAATACGACTCAGATTTAACTAACATACACTTTATCAATCATTCAAGTGGCTGAAATCAGAGATTGAAGCATAAGTTCTCAGAAAAGGTAGGTTTTCATAAAATTTGATTTTTTTTTTGGTTAAATCATGGTTTGTAGACCTTTTTCTTTCTATAAATCCAAAGATTTAGCATTTAGGTAAAAATTAGTAAATCATAGCATCAAAATACATCTATTGCAAGGATTTGTACACAGATTCATGAAATTTCACTCAAAAATGAAAATTGTTCATCATGACGCACAACATCATTCTAGTCGCTCCTATTGTTGAAGACCCTTCCAAATATGAGTTTAAACCACCTTGACACTCTTCATGGCAATGGACTATTACTACATGTAAGCAACCTCATCTTTTATAACAATTTCAATTGAATGCACTTGTCTTGTTATACGTTCTCCATTTTAATGTTTGTGCATGATACATGATATATAATGCTTATTTATATATTTTTTTGCTCCAAAAGTGAATTTCCATGCATATCTTTAGCATATCTTATGTATCTCTGATACGGTGTATCTTAAAATCACCCCGCCAATACGATGCACGATACCAATACTTTAATCCTCGGTGGCACCCCCTATTGATAGCCATTTCCCTCCCTTCTCCCCTTTACTATGGTTGATGTGGGACTAAACTCTAAAGCTTTTTCAGTCGTCTTCATCCCGTCTTCCTCCTCTGGCTCTGCCCTCATCATTCTCTTCTCTTCCAAAGTCAACGCCCCTCTGTTCTCTTACTCTTGTGCTTCTCTCCACCACCTGAAATCAACTCCATCCATCAGACATTGAATCAATTTTAGTGGGAACTAACGAACAACCTCCATCCCCCAAACACAAACAACAGAGACTGATATCAACTGCATCCAACTACTAAATAAACCAATGCCCTCCCATTCTTGAATTCCAGAAGAAAAAAGAAAAAAAGAAAACCTAATTTTTCGAGTTCAACACAACAACTAATTTCAGATTTGGAAATGAAACTCTTATTTATGATCTATCGAGAAAATGAATTCAGTAAACATTTGATAGAACCAGAGCAAGATGAATTTAGTTCTCATCACGAATTTGATAAAATCTGCTAATGTTCCATGAGGAAATGGACCTGAGATCAGCAGAACCGAATTGGGCAGCTGATTCTATCCCAAATACCTCATGCACTTCTGCTTTGAACTTATTGGGATCGGCAAGAGTGTGTATTGCTGGACTGAAATTTATAACAGCGGCTGCCAATGCGGTTGAAAGCAGTGCTTTCCACTTCTTCGGTTCTGTATGGTGAATTGTGTGTTATAATTGAACTCTCAATCGTTTCAGAACAAACACAAAGCCAACAAGAGCTAGAAGGACAGCACTCACACTAGAACTAACATGACAGTGGCTTTCTGGCAACACATGACATGCAACAAGAACAAGACAGGGCCTTGACGAAGGTTGTTGAGGGTTTGAGCCCCAGAAGAAGAAGATGATGATGATGATGATGATGATGGCGATGAGGCTTTTAGGATGTTAGAAGAGAGTGGAGAGACAGAAGCGAGTCCCATTGGGAAGCGATACAAGGTAAAGAGAATAGAAGTGTACAATAGAAATAGATTAACCATTAGTCTAAGTCCCATGTCGAATGGAAAGAGAAAAGTTTAAATAGAGGTAGGTTATAACAGGGAGACGGTCTTTAGACGACTGTAGGATTATAAATAACTGCAATTATATAATAACTATATGTATGTTTTACATTTTTGGTTTCTGTTGGTATAAGCCAGTTTTCGTCAACACCAAGACTGACCGAATATAAAATTTTATGTATTATCTGAAACTGAGACCGGACCGTTTATTTAACTATCAGCCCGGTTCGTCAGGTTAATCAGTGCGGGCCTGGTGTTACACCCCCTACTAGTGGATCAAACTCACGTGGTAAAAAAGAAACTCAAGCTGAGATTTTGTGAGGAATGGGTGGCATTATCAGGCTCCACTAGATGTGAACTTCAGGTCTCCATAATAGGGCTGGCTTGGCCTCCTGTAATCTCATCCAACCTGAATTAGAGTTCCTGTAGTACACACATACATGTTATGTCAAGAGTGTATTTAATTTTTATACCCTTAGTTTTATAAGTGGACTTTTTAATTCAATAGATTTAAGTTATTATAAGAGTACCTTCACACTATGATACACACGTAAATGAACATAAACCGGAAAATTGCCAAACATGCCTTAGCTTACAAGCTACAAGATAATGATGTCTTATTTTCATAGTATGCTGATGTAATTCTTTAATTGTTAGCATGCTTATGGGAAATTCTCTCTTTTGCAGGTAATCTTCTGCGTTCTGGTGATCTCAGGGGATTCCAGTCTATGGCAAGGATGTATACCAGGCTTGCAGCCATGCCAAAGAAAGGGTAATCAGTGTTCTATTTTTATGAGTTCTTTCGCTGTAGGTTTGAGATGAGTGTTTGTGATTTAATTAACAGATTTGGATACCGACTGTTGGGAATGCTAAAACTAAATCTAGTTGAATGTTCATCTGTAGTTAAAAGAATAAAAGGTACATAACTAACCCAATGTTTAAGGTGGGCTAAATTTATATTCCTTTAGAATTTCCTCTGGCAATCACTGCCTAAGAATTCAAATGGATACCATATGTTTAGATAACCTATATATCTCCAGAGCAGATTTTATGCTCTGAATCTGTTTGAAGAGCAAAGTTTGTAAAACAATCGCAACAGTTTCATTTTTTATAGACTGTGATACTCCTGAACAAGAGTAAGAAACTTAGAATTTGAAACTTCATTCGTTGTATTGGTCCAATTCATGTCCTAATCCATTCACATTGTTGTCTTTATCCAAACCACAGATTTGAATCCTGTGACCTGGATTGGCCGATCCAGATCCCCCAATCCCGTCAATCCAGTATGAAACCCCACAAACATGATTCTTCTTCTGCCTGTAAACTTGGAATGCCGATTTTCCCAAGTATTTCAATTCAAAAGCAAGAAATTTCAGGATTCCTCGAGGTTTTAAGTATCTTAATGTATCTGTTGATACTGATTTGCAATTAATTTTACAACATGCATGGGAATGATTTAGATGAATTCCATTCTTCGTTAATAATCAATTAATGATTTGGTCCATTATATAAGCTTAAGAGGACAGGAACTGAAAAGAGTTCACATAGATTTTTCAGCTTAATGACATGTTAGTGATAATTAAGCTGATTAGAACCATTCATTTGATGGGGGATTCTCTAAATTGGTTGACTGTCAAGTTTTTGTTTTCGGCCTTTGGACACTCTTTGGAAGGGTCACTGGACTGTCCTAGAGGTTTGCCGTTGCTCATCATGGCGTGAGACTGGTGTTGTGGAATAATAATAACCGGTCGTGTGGTTCTTGTGCTCAGACATGAGTGCGCAAAAAGACTGTTCAATCCCTATTGAAATCGAAAATCCCATCCAAACCAATGTGTCTATGCGCACTCTCATTGGCCCCCGTGCTAGGTAGGGATTATACGATCGGTTAGTGTTCTCTTGCCCTAATAATAATAATAATAAATAAATAAGCTTACCTAAAGATAATTAAAGGGTACATGGATGGATTATTAGGTTGGTGATATATATAATAACAATAAAGGTGGCGTTGTCACTTGAATGATTTCCTGGCTTCATGTTTGTTTTTGAGTGAAAGGTGACCTTAGGCAGTTGGAATGGTACGTTCCATTATTTATATGATGGTTCTCATGTCTTACGTGGCCGAGGTGGGGCTCAGTCCCACGGGCCAATGATTTTATGGTCGGCTTTTGAATCCCAACAACTTTTCACTTTGGTGAAAAGGCATGTTTGTGGCTCCAATCCCATGGAAAGGGTATTTTGGAAAAAATTAATAAACTCACTTCTTATATCTATTTCTAGGAATTTTCAATTCACAATCAAATATTTCAAGAAGGTCTCACTCAAATCTTAGAATTTTGAGATAAAAAGTCATAAAACTTGGTTAATCATGCCACATCAGCAAGTATTCTCTTCAATAGATATGTTGAAGGAGAAATTTAAAGTGGGTGGTAGGATTTTTATTCATCTGCTACAATTGTCATGTGATAATTAGGTCAGTACCCAGATTCAGTGGATATGTTATTCACATCATTGTGTTATCATGTATCAGATTTCACACCGATATAATTTTTAATTTTTTTTATCTTTATATAAAAAGATGAAATTGTTTTTTTCCCATAAAAAAATGAAATTATTTGAATAACAAAAAAGATTGTACCCAATGCACGAGGCTGTCGTCATTATGGGGTCTGGAGAGGATCATAATGTACGCAGTCTTACCCCTGTTTTGATAAAAAATCTATTTTCAGACTCAAACTTATGAGCATTGATCACAGTTGAAACAACCTTACCGTTGCACCAAGGCACCACTAAAAAAATCAAAAGAAAGAACTCCATACATGATGGATATGTATTTAAGATGAGCCAACAAATTTTGTAATATATATATGATCTTATTTCTAAGTAGTTAGGCTTGGTGACATGACAAGATGGCTGACTTTGCATTGTTGATCAATTTAGTGTTTAGAATTTTTGGTCTATAAAATTTTTGAAAAGGGGTCAGATTTTGTTGAGACATTTAGATGTGGACTTAAAAATTTTGTAAGTATGAGAAGTAGACTTATTAGTACATTTTCAAAGAATTTTTTAATGTTCCACCAAAGCACGGTAAGCACCTCTGGTCTTAAGGTCATTATCCCACCAATCCATCCTTTGCAATCATTCAAATCTTTAAAGACAACATTTGTAAGTAGTTACTGATACATCATACATAATTTTTATCCTATGCATGCACGGTGCAGTACTGCATCGTGCAGCAGCTGCAGAGGCCATGTGCATCATGTGGGGCTCTCTGTGCCATATGGCCTCTGTTGCGTCGCACGATGCAGTACTACACCGTGCAGTTACAGGAGAGGATAACGATTCCATCATACATGGGTTGGTACGTCGGGTCATCAGTTAGATGTTCGTATTTGTAATTTCCGAATGGAATATTAGAGCATGTGTCGAGTTGGTTCATTTTATGTGCATAATGGGGCTTGATCTAGTGTATAGGCATTAGATTTGACCAGCCTAGTATGGGATAGGTTAAAAGGCTTGATTAACACGTTCCATCAACTCTTGAGCTTTTGGTATATCGGTTAAGTACCTAATATTTGGTATTAGAGTCAGACACCACATCATGAGAATTCAAGTCACATAAAAAGACTATCTAGGAGAGGACTACCTGGAGCAGAGTGAAAGCCATCAAGAAAGGGTTATCTGTTGCTAGGTAGAAACCATGGGGGCATAGTAGAGTTGCTTGGAAAGGGTTACCTACAGCTAGAGTGAGAACCGTCGAGGACGACGGCTACGGAAGCGTGGTGATTTGTTATGTGTTTAATGGGACTCGATGTAGTGTACAGACGCTAGATTTGGCTGGCCTAGTACGTGATAGGTTAAAGTGCTTGATTTAACGCGTTCCACCAGTTTTGGAGCTTTTGGCATATCAGTCAAGTAGCTAACAGTTCATGACTCATGGTACTAAGGTTCTACATCTTGGTTTTGAGGCCGGTTTTGGTCAATACTGAAACCGAAATGTGCTAGATCTCATTTCGAGGTTTCGATCTTGGGCTTTCTTGGATTGAAACCCAAGGTTGAAACCAAGACAATTTGAAGATTTTGGTATCTTTTGATTTAGATTTATAAGACAATTTGAATTTAGATGCACTAGTAGTGGGAAAAAAATGGGTCTCCAAGGTACAATCTTTAGCAATGAAACAAAAAAATGAAGAACGTATTTAGTGAACGAGGCTTTCGCCTCCAAGGTCAAAGGAGGGTCATAAATAGTAGAAAAGGAAAACACAAATAGCTTATTATTATTATTATTATTATTATTTATTATTATTATTTTGGTAAAGAACTGCTTATTAATATAACACAAATATTTGCAGAAGAATCATTTTTTCCCCTTTATTTATGAAGATAAGAAGGTGTAAAAATCAATTGACTACTACCCAAAAAACAAAAAAAAACAAAATTCAATTCACATTTCAACTTTGTAACTTCTTTTTGACCCTCTAGATATAAGGGGGGGGGGGAAGAGGAATCCTACTAATATGCCATGGTGGCCTATATAGGATATTGAAACAAAAAAGCTAGTAGTTGGCATGTAGCTAATCGAAGGAGGATCTTTCCAGTCAATTAATAAATATAAAAAGGGAGAGGGATGGGTATGCTAGTGGTATATCGTATGCTAGCACCCTATGTGTCTATCTCTCTTTCTCCTTTTGAAATGATTCCTTTACCCTTCAAAGAGGGGATGAGAGAGATAGACACATAAGGTGCTGCTAACATATGGTATACCGCTAGCATACTCAACCTTTTCCCATATAAAATAAATCTTACTTTATCTTATTTCCTTATATTTTTTACATGGAAACAAATAAAATTCTTTAAATCAGCAATGGTTGGTAAACCTATACCATAACGCTATGATATACATGTATACTATGGTTCTTGATTCGAATAATAAGGGTAGGGGTATTTTTTTATGACGAAAAGTTCATCATCGCAATGACCGTTTGTCTTATACGTAAAATTCTCTTGTCTTTTTAGTGTCATAGAGAATGTGTAACTATGCTATGCATGATGACCCATAGATTGTTAAACTAAATCAAAGAAAATACGATACTTCGAGTTCGACGTACTGATTTAAATCATGGTATTGGGTATTGTATATCAATCACCACTGATCATGGTTTTAGGAATTGGTATTGAATTGGCCAATAATAAATTGGTCAATTCGTATCGGTATTGACACTCGATACTGTGACCAATACCATTAAAAGACAATTTTTGGATCTACAAAATAAAAACAAAAATTAAGGGAAAAGGTCCCACACTATTGGTGTGCAGAACCCTTTCACACTTGCACAGACATATCATTGTACACTATCCACTCACTCACTCTCCTATCCCTCTATTGTAAGATTTGAATCCTCCTTCGTCAGAATTAGTACTCTCGCATTGTTGGGAACTTTCTTTCAAAAATTAATTACAAAATAAGTAATTTTACAAGACAAATGGATGTAAGAAAAAAAATCAAATTTACTTGTTTTATAATTAATTTTTTTACCTATAAATCTATGCAATATTCCATTAATACCATCACTCCTATAGTGAATTAAATCCATGCAGCCAATACTTATACCGGTAAGGTTTGACCATATAAATCCAATTCTAGATCAAATGTTTATTTTTTAAATAAAATAAATCACATCCATACATATAGGACGATATATGCTAACAGGGAGAAGGATGCATATGCTAGCGGTATACCGTAAGCTGGCACCCTATGTGTCTAACTCTCTCTTCTCCCATTTGAAATGATTTTCTTATCCCTCAAAGAGAGGAATAGAAAGATACACACAAGGTGCTAGCTTATGGTATATTGCTAACATACCCGGCCTTTTTTCCTACTAATATTATAACATATTTTTAAGTTCTCAACCACCGAAAATGATTCCAAGTGACATTGATTCTGATTGCAAATTGCGGTCCGAACCACCGTGAAGTCAATGAACTGACCAGCGGATTTTCGTTTTTTTTTTTTTCCCCCCCTTTATACAGTCCTTATAGAAGGAGGGAACCTCCCCACGTGAAACTGTTAATTGCAATTTTTTTTAATTTATTGTTGTTTGTTTTTAATTCTTCTTAGGTTTCTCAAGTTAGGTGAGACTGAGAACAGGACAAAAAAACGATATTAGTTTTTGGCTAAGCATGGGAATATGGCAAGGAAAATGTTGGTGGAATTCATTTGAATGGAATGAGAATCTAATTTCTCACACAAGTCTAAGTAGTTTAGACAATTACCTATATTTAATTTGATGTTGGCCCGTTTTCCTTTTAAGACAGTTTGGTAAATCTCTCTCTCTCTCTACCAAATTTTGACTTGTAGGTTTTGTCTTTCATCGGATCAGATTGTGCATTTAATATACGAAATTAATTTTAGGTATCCAAATATAATTACATTGAAATATCACCTTCTTACGTGAAATATACATGGCATTATCATCTATGCCTAAATTTCTGTAGGACAAAATAGACCCCTAGCCCCCGAAACAACTACGGAGAAGTTACTGACTCTAGTTCCTCGGTCCAGTTTTTTTGTTTTTTTTTTTTTTAAAAGTCAAAAGTGTGATTTGAACCAATTTAACTAAGAGGAGAGAGACAGAAGATACCAACATGATTAAGGTGATAGTATCTGTTAAAAATGTGATAGATTACGTGTAATGTCATATGTAAAAGAGTTGAAGAAATCCCCATTCACACATGGAAGCAATCAAACCGAAAAACATGAACAAGGTAAAATCATCAATACAATATTTTCAGTATAACCAACACTAATTATACCAAGCAAGATCCATTAATTAATAAGGAATAGAAAATATTTTCTTTTGGGGAAAGTATTCGTATACGGGAGATTCTCCCATTGACTCCGTTAAATAGGGGGAGCAGGAGATGTTTATGTCATTCTGTATTGATATTTATGTCAATCTAATTGCATTTAATGTCGATTGATCTTACATGTATGAAAACTTTTGCTTTTTCTCTTTGTAGTCTCTATCTTCTCCTTATTTTTTCTTTGGGAAAGAAAATGCTACTTGGTCTTTTACTACGCTCAGCCCCTATGCCCAAACACAGGGCTACGCGAAATGATCTTCGTGCTCTTAAGAATTTTCACCTTTTCATGAGGATGTGGTAATCATTCCGTGTGGGCCTCTGTCTAAGCATAGGGACCACGCCGCACACGACCAGGTAACGTTCTTTCTCCCTTTTTTTTTTAATCTAAATGGTAAAAAAATTTATGCATGGTCGTGCATATGCACGACTTGCATTAAATGCAATTAGATTGGCATAAATACCAATTTGAAATGACATAAAAGTCTTTGCACTCCTTGTTTGATGGAGTTGCTGGGTGAATCTCTGGTGTACAAATTAAGGATGTCAATTCGGTACAGAAACCGTTTACCGAACCGGTTCTATACTGTATCGAATACAATTTGGTACGGTAACGATATGGAAAATGATATTGTACTTGGTACGGTACGGTATTGGTATGAAGGTTGATATCGACGATACTCACCGATACTATACCAAATTATTGAATACCGGTACCATACCATATTATCATAATATATACTTTATATATATACTAATTTATATATAATAAATAATATATATAAGTATATGTGTATTACATATATATATATATATATATATATATATATATATATATATATATATATATACTGAATATAATATATTTCATAGTATATATATATATATATATATATATAATATAATATAATAAACTATATAAACATACCATATCGTATACATATATATTAATTTATATATGTAATATAAGAAACCATACAACAAATACCATATATCATATCGTATACATACCAAATAAAATCATATACCATACGATATTGGTATGGTAAAATGTTACCATACTCAATATAGTATACCGGGTATAGTATTGATATGGGGCATTTGGCTGGGGTACCCTATCGATACCGGATACCGTACCTTGGCACCCTTTTATTAGGGATGCTGTTCTCTGTGCCGCAGCACAGCCTGGGCCCAGGCACATGGGGTTGGGTGCAATGACCACCCTGCCCCCTGAACAGGCTGCCTATGTGCGTTGTGCTGCGACACAGAGAATATTCTCCCCTTCTATTATTATTATTTTTTTTGGGTAGGATTGACTTAACTCTTCTCAGATTCCCTGTCCGGCCAGGTTCGTAGGTTCCTCCCATAGGGGATCGGAAATGACGACCTCACCCCCTGCCTGAACACACTATCCGAATGGGGTGAGGTCGTCATTTTTGCCCTCCCTATGAGAGAAACCTACAAACCTGATCGGGCAGGAACCTGAGAAGAATAAAATTCAACTAGAGTAGGTCCTTCTCTGTGTAGTAAAAATAACATGACTTGTTTTTTGTGGTAACGAAAATAACATGACTTGATTCACGTGGAATTGCTATGGAAAACGTTGGGCCATTGCACAGAAGTCAGAAGTGCCAACTAAACTACACGAGGGGTCTAAAGTTTAAACAACTTTAAAAAGGCTTCCCGACAATCATTTCGCTCAAAAGAGACCTTCACTCCTCTTCAATTCCATCGGTGATCGGCCTCTCTATTGTCTCTTTTTCTTTTTCTTTATTGCGATTCAGCTTCGGAATTTCTACTGCAAGAACCCTATCTGTGAATTTGATTCTACAGAGTCGAAACCATGGCGAATAAGCAACTCAAGATGGAGGTCGGGAGCGATGGAGTCGCTGTCATCAGGATTTCTAATCCACCCGTTAATGCGTTAGCTCCAGCAAGTGAGTCTCACAGCCCTCTTTTCTGCTCTCCAATGCCGCATTGTTTTGGAATGGTTGTGCGATCTACTGTGTTTTCAATTACGCATTAGCTTTGGCTACTCTTACGGAATTGCTCCTGGTTCTTCTTGCCTTTTTGCGTTCAATTGTCAATCATTTTGGAAGATTTTTACGTCCTTCTTATTTCTGTATTTCAGTCTATATTTTTGAACGGTTTGCTAATACTTGGAAGTCTTTTTTTATTTTAAATGCAGTTCTCCTTGGTTTGATGGATATATATTCAGAAGCGATGAAAAGAGATGATGTTAAAGCTATTGTTATAATAGGTAAGCTTCAATCACCGTTGCTTTGATTGAATCGCCTCCAGTTAAGATTTTAGAATGATGTGTGTGTTTATGGTGAGTTTTTTACATGGTTTTTATCATTGATACTCCCTGTGACCCTATGGTAGAGTGACAGAGTGCGACTACAACCAAGTGGTTTTTTGTAGTAGTCCTGTCTGATCAATTTTGCGCCCTCAGAGAGAGAAAGAGAGGGATTTTTGGATCAAACTGAGCATACCTTGATGAAGAGAAGGCCTTTTGTTTACGGGACATCTGGCCTGGAATATGTGTTCAATTGCTTAATTTTGCTTATCTAATTTCTCCTTTTTCATGGTCTCATGGTATTTTGATAAATTCATATTTTTAGCCTTGTTTTTATTCCGTTTTAATTTGGGGCCTTCTTTTTTCAATTCCTTGTACGTGGACAAAAATTTCTGTCCACATAAGTTTCAATACTGCTACCTTGTACCAACAACATGACAGAAAACTTTCGTTATCTCTTCTTCCCTCTTCTTTTTTACTAACGAAATTTAAGGAAGCAAGATAATGGAGAAAAGTTCTATGCCAGTGGTGGGGCACATGGTAGCAAGACTATTTTTTTGGGGTCAGTTCAACATCATAAATAAGTGAACAAACATTGGTTATTTGAGTCTTTATTCATAGTTTAAGTAGACTCTGGAGCTGAATGAGCTTTGCAGCAATATGATCACCTGCATTGAGTCACCTTCAGTTAAGGAAACTTCCAAACCCTTATTAATCACCTTAACCTGGAAATAATGGAATCAGATCTTCCAATAAGACCTGTAAATACCAAGAAGATAAAACTCGTGATTGGTGAAGACACTTCTAATACTTAGCTGGACCAGGATTACCAAAGAACTGCCATCAACATTAAGCTTAGTGACATGGGGGGGGGGGGGAGAAGGGTGCAAACATGATGAATCTGAGTGGATGCTACATAAGAGGAGGCCACTAAATCCCTCAGAAAATAGTTGATTGAGATGCAGTCAAAGGTCTCCAATGTGGTGGCCTGTTTAGCATCCTGAACATAATAATCTCAATCACTTCATAACTAGATCCCCCAAATTGGTCCAAGTATGACAAAGAACAAAAGTCATCACATAAGCTTTCACTCTTTTCAAGAGTGATTGAATAACAAAACTCTATGATCTTTTATTTGCCATTAAGCTGAGAAATTCTGTTTACTTTTCTCATTGGAAGCCCATTCTATTTCTTAAGATCTTATATTACCAATTTGCCAAAAAAAAAAAAGAGAACTAATAGCTCAGTTGACTGAGGAAAATGTACCTCTTTTTAATCACTTTCTGGATATCACCATTGAAACCAGTGTTTCTTCTAAAAGTAATCACCCTTCCAATCCATTTCCTTAGGTTCTGCGTAATACATATAAATAGCTAGCTAATCACCATTAAATAACAAACAGTACCTCGTCTTGTGAAACTGAGTATTACACAACTTCCAAACACCATATTTGACAATACTTCCTCTTATACACTTATGCTTCTCATTTGAGTATTTATTACATTTCACCTATAGTGGGTCATGCTAGGATCACGTTTTCAGGCCTTAACATTTATTTGTACATCTGATTGTGGTTTATTCTTCTTCCAAAGGTGAAGGCGGGAGATTTTCTGGTGGTTTTGACATTAGTGTTTTCGAGGAAATCCACAAAGATGGTACAACTCATTTACTGTAATCTATGCAATTAAACGAGTAGTGACTTGAATGGGTTTTTGATGCCTAGAGATTTTGGAAAGTGATCAAATGTGTTGTTTGCTTTGGCAGGGGATATTTCACGGTTGCCTGATGTTACAGTGGATCTTTCGATCAATACAATTGAAGGTTGTTACCTGACTCACATTTTTGGGGTTTTCTAGTGGTGTTATGATGTTTATCTGACGAGGAATTCATTCACCTTTAATGGGAACTCCTAAAATGATCTAGAGATGTTTCTTCTAATGAATGGCTTTGTCTCCCTTGCTCTAACTTCAGACGCAAAAAAGCCTTCTGTTGCTGCTATTGAAGGGCTTGCACTTGGAGGTGGCTTAGAGTTGGCACTGGTTCGGATTTTTTGTTCTTTCCCCCCCCCCCCCCAATCCCCTACTAAATGACCAGCTCATTTCATTTTCTTTTATAATTATGGCTCTTAAGATGTTAATTTAGTTCAGCTGTCAATCCCTTCTGATTAACCATATACAGGGATGCCATGCACGTATTGCTGCTCCAAAAGTACTACTTGGCTTGCCAGAGTTAACGCTTGGAGTTATTCCTGGTTTTGGAGGTAGTGGATTCTTTCTTTTGTATGTTTACTTTTATTTTGAGGTTATGGTTGTGCTATTTCTAATGCATCATTGACTTAAGCAATTGCTGTTTACATTTAGGTACTCAACGTCTTCCAAGGCTTGTAGGGTTATCAAAGGCTGTTGAAATGATGCTGGTAAGTCTTCTCCCTGTCTTTATAATATAGGAAGGCCTTAGGGATATAGATGCTGAAAAGATCTACATGTGAGCTCCAAGCACCCACCCACCCAAAGAAAGAACCTTCAACTACTTTGAAGCTTTATGGTGTACTTCCGCTACTTCGGTCACATCAACAGTGAAGATAATGTTTAGCCCGACAAAGCGTCCTAACTGTGGATCGTTAATGTCTATATTGCCATTACTTGATCTAGCATCTTTTTATTCCTAGAGTGCATTGGGCATCAGAACTTCCATGAATTTGGCTTTGAAAGTGCACCTGAAAGTCTTTCAATGACTCGCTCGATTTCCTCTTTGAGAAGTTCTGATGACATGAGTCTCAGGTTTCCAGTATAACGTATCATGGTCCAAGTGCATTGGAGTTCTGATGACGTGAGTCTCAGGTTTCCAGTATAACGTATCATGGTCCAAGTGCATTGGAGCAAAATAAAAAAAAGAGATGATCCACATTTTCACTTGTCACCAAATGTAAAACATAGTTGAAGACTTGGGGAACCTCAACCCATGTTGGATTCTGATTGTCAGCCATGAAGGAGCTCTGCTTTTAAATATTTCTAGATAGCCAGATGCCACCATAAAAATGGGTTGAGGGGGGGGGGGGAGTTAAACCAACATTCGGGTGGGCATTAGGTCTTGATCATAATCTAATTAGGTCCCCACCCGAAAAAAAAGAGTTCCATTCGTGTGGATGTTGAATATATAGATTAAGTTTCAGTGTGGAACTGATCATATTGTGCTTATAATCCTTTACAGAAGTCCAAATCAATAACATCTGAAGAGGGGAACAAGCTAGGTCTTATTGATGCTGTCGTATCTTCCGAAGAGTTGCTAACTGCATCTCGACGCTGGGCTTTAGACATTGCTGAAAAGCGCAGACCCTGGGTATCTTCTCTTCGCAGGACTGATAGACTTGGTTCGCTATCTGAGGCACGTGAGGTGTTAAAAAGAGCTCGACAGGAGGCAAGGCAGACTGCTCCCCATATGCCCCAGCATCAAGCATGCCTTGATGTTATTGAGGAAGGCATTGTTTTTGGAGGATATTCTGGTATTTTGAAGGTATATCTGCTTTTTACGGGACCTATAAAATTTTGGTGTATTTGGAGTTTGCTTACATTAATAAGAATTATCTTAGTCCATTTGTCCCCAGTGATGAGTTTATCCAAAGTTGTAGTGTTTTAAATTCTGATAATCTTTTAAAACTCCTCCTTTTAGCCTGAGTAAGGTGAAGGGAACAAGGAATAAAATAGGGGGAGAGCTAGTGAAAAAGTGGAGGTAGAGAATGTAAATACACAGGAAAAAGCATGCCTGAGATCTAGAAAAGGGACAATTACTTGTTTGCCTCGTCTTTATTTCTAGGATGCTTGAATCATGTTTGAGTTGCTCTTGCTTCCAATACATGTTTAATCATTGACTAATCTGAATTATGGTGATTGCAGGAGTCAAAAGTATTCAAAGAGTTGGTGCTATCAAGCACTTCACAAGGTCTTGTTCATGCCTTCTTTTCCCAACGTGCAACATCTAAGGTGAACCTCTCAGTATACATGGACGTGTAATTTCTATTCTCTTTTCCCTCTCTGTGTTTTCTATTCTTGTTTTCCATTTTATTCTTAGTTGTGAAATTCCTGAGTTGTGAGGTTATATTTACATTCTCTTAGATTCTAGATCAAACAAGACTCGGAACTGATGTAATAGATGTGGTCTGGGTATGGATATGGTTGGATACTTGGATCCAACCTGTTGACATGCCTGATCATGAATAACTGGGCAACTATTTTTTATCCATGTTCAAGATAATAAGAAGTGTTTTCTTTTTCTTGTTTTTCAAAGAAATTGTATGCTTTTCTGTAACAATTGAAATTTGTATGTTTTGGTATCAGACTGCCCAATAGCAACCACAAACTCTCTGGTATGCCCATATAGTTATTTTCCAATGCTGGGATTCAATGTTAGTAATTGGAAATCAATGTTTCTGTTTGAACATTTCAGATTATAACCTACTGCATTGCTGTCATATTGGTAGATATACTTTAGAGATAATACAAGAATGATGAATTGAAGTGCTATTTTGGTAGCCACATTGATGAGTATCTGATAGGTTTGTCAGTGATGGATTTAGTTAAGTACCCTTGGTATAGCTGATCTTCTTTATTATCCATTCAATAGTTTTTGTGTTCAATGTTGGAATAGAATGGTACCATATACAACTACTTGAGATCCCATGGTCACAGCATATGGGGAATTGTGACCAAGGCATGGTGTATTAGTGTTGATTTAATACTTCAATCTGATGTGATAAAATGAATCAACTGATGCTGCTTTATTTGACAAAATGACTCAGCTGGTATGCCTTCTGAATGGATTTTTCTTGCTTGTACTTTGTGCAGGTACCTAATGTTACTAATGTTGGGCTCAAACCAAGGGCTATTAAGAAAGTTGCTGTTATTGGTGGAGGTCTGATGGGTTCTGGAATAGCGACAGCTTTTATCATTAGCAATACACCAGTCATTCTCAAGGAAATCAATGCAGAGTACCTGCAGAAGGGGATGAAAGTTATAGAAGGTTTCCCCCCCCCCCCCCTCTTTTTTCCTCACAGAAGCTCCTTACAATTAATGGTTTGTCCATTAAGTGAGCCCTAACTTCTTAGGAGAGGCATTGTCCGTACAGAACATGTAGAAACACCAAAGAGATCACATAGTCAATGTCATTTGCATAGTTGCTTGCATGTGATTAATAATTTCAAATATTATACTGCTGTTGAATTTTGTACTTTTAAGTTGAAACCATGACATTTGTTCCAGCAAATCTCCAAGGGCTGGTAGCAAAAAGAAAAATGACACGGGATAAGGCAGAGAAAGCTCTTTCGATTCTGAAGGGAGTACTGGATTACTCAGAATTTAAAAATGTGGATATGGTTATAGAGGTGGGCCATCTACTCATTCATGATCCTTCGTCCTGTTATCTCTTAATGATCCAACCACTAACTTTATGTTTAATAATTCAACTGAACCTCAAAATGGATGCTTTGGTTCTTTCCTCAAGATGGATAGATTCTCAGGATGTTTTATTCATCTTAAACAAATCTTGTTTATTGGTTAATTAAACGTGTTACAATATTTTTAAGATTTCAATGATCCTGGAATCTGTTTTGTATTTAGTGGGAGAAGTGCCATCCATTTTACAATATATTTGAGGTGGAGTCCCAAAGTAGATAACATATGGTATTAGCTGAGTTCCTGAGTGCATAGCTGCTACTCTTTTTTCTCTTGTTCTTAAAGCCTAATACATGATATTTTGAAAGACCTACATTATGCATGTGAAGTGCTTTTATTTTCTTTTGGTCTCTGGAATTGTTGGAAAGTTGTCTTATGAAGTTTGTTCTCATTCTGCAGGCTGTTATTGAAAGCATTCCTCTGAAACAATCGATATTTAGTGAAATTGAGAAGATCTGTCCTCCTCACTGTATTTTAGCCACAAATACTTCTACTATTGATCTCAACATAATTGGGGAAAAGACCAGTTCTCAAGATCGTATTATTGGGGCACATTTTTTCAGGTCATTTACTATTCTCTTCTCACCACCCCCCCCCCCCCCAAAAAAAAAAACAAAAAAAAACTGTAAGAATACATAGATGCATTAACGTGTTCACTTGTAGAGAGATGGCACATGATACTGATTTTACCTGGCTGTACTAGTGTACTGCTAATGTCAACATATTTATGATCAAAGGTTCCCAATTGAAGAAGTGATATTATCGTGAAGTAAACAGTGATTTATTGGTCGTACCCCATCAAAGGAAAATATACTTCATTCCGGGCCTCCAGCAAGCATTTAAGTAATTGAATATATCAGTCTGAGAGTTCAAATTTCACTTGATGAGGTGCTCATCTTTTTTTGCACAAATCGATGAAGCATTTAGTTGATTCTTTCTAGATACTCTCATATTGTTTCATCTTCCAAAGCAAATTTCAGCTGAAAGCGTGAAAATATTAAATACCGTAGGTGCTTTCATGTTTCTATATCACATATACCACCAAGTCTTTAAGTATCATTTCTTCTCTTATTTGGGGGTGTTTGCTCTTGAAACGAGCTGGGGATCTGGAGTTCTGATTGTTATTGAGCTGTGGGTGGTCAATTTTTTTAAGGGGCTCATTCGTTTTGTGAAGTGATTTGCTTTTGGTTTGGTATCAAGTGTATGTTGCTGCCAGAAGTGAGCCACAGCCTTGCAGAAATTTCTAGTAGCTCAGATGCCAGGAGGGTTTTTCATGCACTAATATATATGTTGATGCCCAACCTACAATTATTGCTGTCAAATTGGAGAATTCTAGTCACCTACCTTAGGCACAATCGAGAAGGGTGCTTATCATTGAATTGGTAAATGAGCAACCTAGGTGGAAGAGTAAAGTAACCTAAATGAAAACTACTTAATTAGTTGGGTGAGAAGCATGTTCTTTGTCTTCTATTGAATAGACACTCAGATACCAAGTTCCAACTTCATAAGCTACTTCAGGCTGTTTGCCCCTCAGAGACCACAGGTTTGCCTCTCGTGATTTCAGAAAGCAGAATGAATGAGGATGTTAGAAGTTCTTAACCATCCTCTTAGACATATACTTTGGTAGCTATAGTTATGCATCTTTGTGTTTGATGTGCTTATGCATATGTCATCCTTTGACATCTTCCTGGACAAATATTTGAATACATACAAGATAGCAGCATCATGGCATATATTTTGAATTTGGCATAGTTGTGCTCTTTAAGCTATATGCATGCCATGAAATGGTTTGCTTCTGGTGCACAAGAGCAAGGTGCAGTATGGGAAGAATACAATCTCAATATGCTGATTTCCATTGACTAATATATTAGGAATCTCATTATTGTCTCCTGGGGCCTCTCCTCTTCTGTATTGCAGCCGGCTCCCCCCCCCCCCCCCTTTTTTTCCTTCCTTTCCTTGCTGGCCCTAGGGCTTGTTTATTCTTTCTTTTTTCCTTGCAATATAATTTTTTAATCATCCAAAAAAAAGTATATTAGGAATCTCATTCTTCTCACTATGCAGATTTATTATTTAATTCAAATGCTTTTGTTCTTCAATTTTCATGTGCTTTAGTTCTAATTTGCTCTATGATTAACAGTCCTGCTCATGTTATGCCACTCTTGGAAATTGTTCGGACGGAGAAGACTTCTGCACAAGCAATCCTTGATCTGATGGCAGTTGGAAAGTTCATAAAGAAAGTTCCTGTGGTGGTAGGAAACTGCATCGGCTTTGCAGTTAACCGGACCTTCTTCCCATATTCTCAAGGAGCACATCTCTTGGCAAACTTGGGCGTGGATGTATTTAGAATTGACAGAGTAATCAGCAATTTTGGGATGCCAATGGGCCCTTTCCAGTAACATTCGTACTCTTTTAACACCATTCATTGCATGTTCATTGTAGATATACATGTTTGTACATGACACATCCATGGAATTTGGTATTCCAGCAAAAAACATGAGTTAAATAAGCATCGAAGTACAGGACATAGGGGCCGACATAACTTAGTGTGCTACAGTAAAGCAGCAGAGCTAAATGTATGATCTTAACTTGATCTGTGTTCTTTTTTCTTTGTTGCTTGGGCTCACATAGTCCAAAATTGACCACATATTTAAGTTAAGGGCCAAAAGCTCTTTATGCAATTCAAGTAATACCAGTGGCAAGAGCATTTCCTTGGTGCAAGGAAATTGCTGGTTGAGTAACACATACAGACAATTTGTAGCTCTTGTGGTTGGATACCACACATCAATTTCTTTAATCTGAATTTGTTCTGGTCCCGTACATTCATTTATATTCTTATTTGTATCGTACCTTGCATGTTCATGCATGTTGGAGTTCTGCTTGGATATATGCATGCATATCTATGTAGGTGGTTTTCCATATGGATGACAAGGTATCACTGCTGGTTGTGGTTATATAACAGGCTTCAAGATGTGGCTGGATATGGAGTCGCCTTGGCAGCTGGGAATGTACTTATAACTGCCTTCTCAGATCGTTCATTCAAATCTCCATTAGTTGAACTTCTGCTGAAAAATGGAAGAAATGGTACTGGGGGAGTTCCACCTAGTAGATAACCCTAGTATTACTCATTGCGCAGCCCATTTCATGCCTATATTATCTTATGAATTTTTTTTTTCTGTTGCAGGTAAAAACAATGGTAAAGGATATTACATATATGAAAAGGGAAGCAAGCCAAAGCCTGACCCTTCTGTGCTCCCAATTATTGAAGAGTCTAGAAGACTTTCTAACATTATGCCTGTTGGAAAGGTTCCTCACTTTTTCTCTTTATTGATAATTGTTGTTACCCACCAAAAAAGAAAGTTCATCATATTCTCTGTATTGATTGGCAAACATCTATTTGCATGAATTATTATACATAAGCTGTATCGCTTGCTGTCCAGCCTCATGTCATGTACTAACAAATATGTACATCTGATTGGTGACATTCTGACATACTTAACGGACAAATCTTTTGTAGCCTATATCCGTGAGTGACCAAGAAATCCTGGAGATGATACTCTTTCCAGTGGTAAATGAGGCTTGCCGTGTTATGGATGAAGGAGTAGTTATTCGAGCATCAGACCTTGATGTTGCATCTGTTCTCGGGATGGGTTTTCCTGCTTACCGGTGAGTGCTTTTGAGATATAAATATCAGTTTCCTGTTTAAGTGGATAGATGGAACCCCATCTTTTACCCAGATTGCTTCCTTCTCTTTCAAGCAAATGCCCAAAACGATTAATTCAATATTGAATTTGACACTGTAACATTCTTTTCTTCTCCATTGGAAGCTCCTCCTTCATTTTGTGAGGATATATAATTAGATAAAGATCTCAAGAAACAAGTTCTCATTTTTTGGAACATATGGCTTACAGTTTTTTCTTCTCCCAACTCTCTTTTATGGCAGTGGTGGTATTGTATTTTGGGCCGATTCAATTGGCTCCAAATATATATTCACAAGTCTCAAGAAATGGTCCGAAGTATATGGCAGCTTCTTCAAACCATCAAAGTTTCTGGAAGAAAGAGCAAGAAAGGGCATGACCCTGGTAACAATTCTTCCTCTAAATTCTTGTTCATGGATGAGCACAATTAAGGGTTGCGCCTTACCCACCAATACAACCATTGAAAAACAGAGGCTTGCACTTCTACATACATAATATTACACAAACATTACACTAATGGAGAATTTTTCCTGTAAAATAGGATTTTCCACTATTTGTTTTAATGGCCAGTACAAAAAATTCTTTGAAAAGAGGGGGAAAATTTAGGATGAAACAAACATAACTCAAAATTTTGAAATTTCCTTTTGGGAGAAAGAACGCTACCTGAGCGTGTGCAGTGCGCTGCCCTGCCCCTGCGCCCAGATACAGGGGCAGGCGAAATGAACGCCATGCTCCCAAGGAAACGTGGAATTTCCTAGGGGTGCGATAGTCATTTTGCCCACCCCTATGTCTGGGCGCAGGGGCAGCAAACTGCAGACACCCAGGTTGGGTTCTCTTTCCCTTTCTTTTACTGTTTGGTTATTTAGTTTATACTATAAATTGATTTTAGTTTTCGTATAGAAGGGTTTTTGAGTTCCGCAAAGAAACTCATATTCAGTTTCTTCGATATGAGTTTGAAAGTGTAATGGTTTTGGAGAATACTGTGCCAACACTTTTTCCTCTTTATTTCAGAGTGCACCGGCTGGGTCATCTCAAGCTTCAAAGTCACGCATGTAGATAACCCTTTATGACTTTACCTGTCTTGCCATTTTTTTTTCTTCCCTGCAAGCATTCCAACTAGTTGTAGGTAATAAATTGTGGTAGTCATTCTGTTGTTACACTTTGAGAAGCTAATGAGAATCCAGTTGCTCCAAATGTGTTTATTGTTCTGGCTCCTCTATTTTTTTGTACCTGTTATAACCAATTGCCGCTGTGTGTTTCAGTCTCTTCCCCCAATATGTTCAAATATAAGCTACTGATATTCAATCAGCAATGGTGCATGGTGAAGTTTGCCCATTTCTATGTTTTCTCCAAAGGCACACCAACGACCTACATAAAATGTTATTCCTATTTCTCCTGTTTAATGCCATCACAAATGATTTGCCCAATGCCAACATAAAGCTTCTTAGTATATGATTCTACACCAAGTATCATTGAGCTACAAAAAACCTACAAACCAACCACCACCACCACCCCCCCCCCCCCCCCGCTAAAAAAAAAATAGTGCAAGAGAAGTAATGGGACAATCTTAATTGAGGAACTTCAAAAATTTCAAACCTTGAATACTTCAAATTCAAATTTCTGAAACTAATGTGTAGAGATTTAACAGGAAATCTTGAACCTCTCTCACACACAAAATATGTGTCTTTGTTTTTTTTTTTGTGACAAATGGGACAATCTTAATTGAGGAACTTGTCGAACCAATCACTAGCTTCTTTCACCATCAGAGGTGTCATTTGATGGCCAATCCCTGGTTGTGCTATCATCTGGAATTAAAGGAAAGAGAACAGGTTAGCTAAACCCCGGGGGGGGGGGGGGGGGGAGGGGGGGAGGTGGAATGTGATAGTATAATGGAAATCAAGTATAAACAGTACAATGTAGAGAGAACAATAAGGTATATAGCCTTGACATTGGCTAACACATCAAATATGGAAGTTTCTTCCATGGAGTATTTTCAAGGGAAAATGATGTGTACGCTGTCGGTAGTGCATGCCCTCTCACAATCTGACACTCTCTTTACTAACACTCTCTCCCTTAACCATGTGGGTCCCCCTGTATACAAACCATAATGCACTCCCTCCTCTGCACCCATTAGCTTGGCCAGTGAGATGCCAATATACTCCAGCAGCGTGTCGATCCCTCCCCCTATTCTCAATCATGCAAAGATCAAATAATTATTTAGTTCCCGAAGACAAACTCCCATTAGATTAGGCAAAACTAAAAGAGCAGATGGTCTTTGCCATTGGACAAATCATGAATTTTAAGAAATTCCAATTGATGGTTTTCAACTGAAGTCTCCATATGAATGATTCCTTGCTCATATTTGGAATCTTTGAACACTGACACATTGGGTCTTGCAAGCACATGGAAATGGACCAACTGAATTTACAGTGAGTAGATCCCATACCTTGAAATTTTCAGAACAGCTAGCCTCTCTATAGACCTCATTTGCTCGTGATATTGGAATTTCCAAACCTTCAAGTGGGCAACGAGGATCTTCTGCACCTGTACTCAAATGATGCATTTAAGCACCCAGGTTGATTTTATGTTGTAATAAAATTCTATTTTGAATACTCAGAAGGAGAGCACCATTCTCAAAAGCAATAACATAAAGCCATCAACCAGGCAATGCTTTTTAAGGTGCTCATTGCCATTAATTTGGTTTAGATATGCCTCAAGAATACAGTGTGGTCTATGATTTGCCATCCCAAAATAATCATCAAAGAGTGATGGTATTACATATTCCGCACAGTGCAACTAAGTGAATTTGCATGCAAATATAACCATAGCAACTCCAAGGACGCCAATGAGAAGATTAAGTGGGTTAGCTACCCATTCCAGTTAGGCATGGGTCTTAAGGTAGATATATGGTAGGCTGCATTCACTTATGACCTTTGCTGGAAGTTCTTGAAATGTTTACGAGCCCACTGCCTAGGCTTCATTGGAAGTCCTTGAAGTGGCACTGTGCCAAGTTTGGTGCATGCATGGAGCTTGATGTTAAACATGGTCCACCCCATGAAAATAGGAAATGTTTTGATGAATAATGAGAGAAAGAGAGGTGCATGTGTGTGTGTGTGTGTGTGTGTGAGAGAGAGAGAGAGAGAGAGTTTCAGCCTGTCAAGTTCCAGTTTTCAGCGCTTGTTTGCTCTTAAAAACGTGACATACAGTTTCAATTTGAAAAAATTACTATGCAGAAAGTTTGAAATAAGTGTAAGATCTCCATCACTCCATTTTCATTCAACAAAACTTTAATGTTGTTTTCTTTAAGCTGTTGCTTTATTTATTCAAGGTCTGCAATCTCCTGCTCAAAACACAAAGGAGTAGGAAGAAGAAGAAGAAGCATCTGTCTGAGGGATCTGTTGCCAGAGTTGGGTTTTTGTTCAGGATACACCAAGGTTACACACAGGAGCCTTGACCAAGGTAGAGATAAAGGGATATGGAACAGGAGAAGATGTGTAAGAGATCCTTCCAACAACATATTATGTCCATCTATCCATCCATGATAAAACCTTCAGGATTAAATTCTTCAACCCTTTCTTAAACCATCCAAAATACTAAACCGGGTCAGGTATGCATTGTCATCCTAGGCTCATCCTACACTAGTGCCAATTCAAACCCTAACCAAGTTGGCTGAGGCAAGTCATCGTTCAACCAGCAAAACTGAACTGTTTCTATCCCTGTACTTCTCATCGATTGTTTTTCAAACTCGCATCCCATCTCCCCAAAAGGAGATTCTCACCTTGATCTCTGCCCTGCCCATGCTCTGTATTTATCTCCTCCATCAGATTCAAACCCAGTTTATTGTCAATCAGTTACTTCAAGACAGGTTGAATTCAAAAACCAGTACCAAACCCAATCTCTTGCATTCTCTATGCAACTAGACGATGTTCTGATCCATGTGTTCTTGTTCACAAAACTAAGACTACTATTTCGTCATTAGAAAGGAAAGGTAATGTAGATAAGTCACATAAAGGGTTTGTTTTACCGAAAATAAGCTTTGGGTTGGGTTATGTAGGTGTTGGGCTTTTGATCTTGACCAATTTAATGAGTCAAAAATATGGGTAGAAAGTAGGAAACGGGATTTGCTTCATTACTTTAGTTAGAGTCCTATTTTGATTTTGCTTTCTTTATTATTTCACTTTCTTAGTCAGTATATGTTACCTTATTAGTGAAGGATAGGGTTAGACCTTTCCTTTTTAGTATCCAAGATTCCAAGTCTATTTTTGAGTCCTCTATATAAGTTTGTAAGGGAGGCCAGCTGATGAAGATCCTAGCCTCCTCGAATTGAAGAAGCCACCCTAAGCCTAGGGTTTTAGTAGGAGCCTTAGCTTAGTTTATTTAGTTTTTATTTTGTGTTTTTAATTGAACCGGTTTAAATTGGTTGCATCCAATTGGTTCAATTGGTCTAATTTAAGTGAAGTGATCCTATTGGCTAAGAGGTTCTTATATCCTATTGGCTAGTAGGGAATCTTCTTTTATTTTAAGTAGTTTAAGCTGTTTTTAACTCATTAGGACTCTATTTTGAGTCTATTTCAGTTTCCTAGTCAGTTTAAGTTAGCTAATAGGTTAAGGATTGGGTTAGGCCATTCCTTTTTAGTGTCTAAGTCTAATTTTGAATCTTTTATATAAGGTTCTAAGGGGGTCATATGTTAAACACGAATTTTAATTAATGAAAAGCTTTTGTTTGCTGCCATAGCTGCTGCTTGCTCTTTGAGAGTGTTCCTTGTGGGTAATATCAAGGAGCCCTTGTGAGTCATATCAAGGGTTAGGGCTGGTGGACTCCGGCGACTCCTTGCATCTTGTAAATCGGGAGGTCCTTCTTCTTCTTTAATCAAGTTTCTCCAAGCTGCCATTGAAGAACCTGCAATTCAGTAAGTTATACTGTTTTAGTATTTCCCCTCCTTCTTCTAACCTTCCAACCTAATCCTAATCGATCCCCCTTCACCCAACAACCCTAATTCTCCATTAAACCTGCATTCCTACCTCCACTAGGACTCCCTCATAACTTTAGATCTGTCCATCAATTCCAAACCCTACTTCCAGCCTACATTCCCCACATCACTCCCCACACTAGACCTTAACCCTAGCCTTTAGTTGCCACCATAACCCCTCCATTCCTCCACTCCATTAAACCCAAAACTTGCAACTCAATTCTGTCCAAAATTGCAGAATTCCGTAACTCATCCAAACCCTAACTTCTTTATACCAAAATAACCCCCTAGACCTGCCCATTAATACCCTATAAACCCCTTTCCCAAAATCCACCCCTAAACCCTAGATCCTGAAACACTGCATCTTTAAGGCCTCTAACCCGAAACCCTAGATTTCCAACTTCATCCAAATCAATCCAAACCTACACCAATAGACTCATAAAAATCTGCACATCATTACCAAATAAAACCCTAGCTCGAAACCCTAACCCTAACCGTAATTTCTACCCTACTTAGCCTAAGCTGCCCACTTGGCCAGCCTTGTTAGGTGAACCTATTACCCTGGCTCCTAGTGGGATTACTCCTACCTAGGACTACATTACCAGCATTGTACACGAATTTAATTAATGAAATATTGGCCAGCATTGATGGGTGAGAATATGAGATGCCCAGGCTGAGATAGCCAACCCCACCTTTCCCCATCCCCTTCCATCGACTCTGGATTCTAAACCCTAGTTTCAGTCAAATCAAGTTCAAGAGTGCTACAAGCTTTTGGGATTTCTTTTCAACAGATTGTTACATTGATTTCTTGAAGATTATTACATCAAGATCATTGCTGCTTCAATAGGTTACAAATTTGTGGGTTTTTATTTATTACTTCAACCAAGAAAGTTGTTCCCTCATATCATTTGAGTTCCCATTGTTCTCTTGGTTCCCTCATATGATTTTAGTTCCCATTGTTCTCTTGGTTCCCTCATATGATTTCTTATTTATTGGAGGGTTTTATATTTGATCCTGCCTGGGATTAGGCCTATTCAGGTTCTAGTCTTACGATAAAAGATATGATAAAAGCTTCATTAAGCACCACTCAACAGGCATAAGCAGAAACAGAAAATCTGATTAATAACCATATGTCACTTTGTTTGCCTAAACATACGCATCAAAATTGTACAGGTCTTTCCACTAGTCTGGACAGCAGATGAACCAACATTGAAAATGCAGGAAAGTTTCCCAGTAGTCAGGTCAGTTTCCCAACTGAGTTGTCCCAGGCCATTTTGACAATCTTGGCAAACGTTTTGACTGAAATTTTACCTTAGCATTGACTGTTCAATAAGAAAAATCTTAAGCTCTTGCAAGGATATTCCTATATATTAGAGTATGCTAGCTAATTCTTGAATAACTCGATAGTTGATGGTTGAAATGAGACAATATACCATTTATAATCAGCAGAGGCCGCGGTGCAATAATTGGAACTGTGTGAGGTGAATCAAATTGGGAAGCTAGACCAGGAGCAATTCTATCCCAAACCTGCTCCAGAAAGGAACATCACAAGACAATAAAAATTAAAGGGAGCTTAAACTTGGTTGCTAAAGAATGAAAATCTAGATTAATATAGGAAAAACCACAAGATGAACAAACAGAGAAAGTAACAAAACATCATATCTGAAATCTCAACAAATTAAAGATATAAAAAAACCAGCAAATTCAAAAGCCAAAAATATAGGTATAACAAGTGAACTGGAGAAGCAAAATTCCTTTGTAGCATATTGAAGCACATATCAGAGGAAACACCAAAGAACCAAGGTGTGAGAAGAAATGATACAAACAACTAAAGCAAAACTATGACCTTTTCCACCACTTCTTTATCAATTGCCTCCTTGCCCAAATCGACCCGTGCTTCTGCAGCCAGAAAATTAAGTACAGATTTTTAATTAGATATATATAGCTTCAGCTAAATCATAGTGCATCGTACACATGGCTGGAGACCCTGTATTCATATGTATTTCCAATAAACTGGAAAGTATAGCAGCAATAAGCTGGCAAAATTTCCGCAGTTGTATATGCATTCATTGCACATGCAAACCAATCCTTTAGAGTCACAGCACTACACTTATTTCCAGTCACTGAGTAATTCTCACTGTTCAAGTTTCCTTTCACACAACACAATTACTAGTGTTAATTTACCCTCTCCATCTGTAAAGTTTGATCAGAATTTTGACAATGAATATTCCACCTTTTTCTTGACACCAAGTACCATTGGTTAAACTTCTTTGGACTGTTTTTGGTCAAAGTGAAGTGAAATAAAATTTCCACTAGTAAAGTAAACTAAAGCAACACGGAAATAAAATACAAAAGAAACTTTGCAACTGAATGTTTGGTTGGAAGTAAAGTTGATGTAAAGCGATATTAAATATATGTGGGGCCAAGACTCTTGCCTTGGTAACTGGTAAGCGTATTAAAAAGAGGATGGACCATAAAAAACATATGTAAGTTATGTGATGAAGTGCAAGAAGAGGCAGATCATTTTTTTTTGGGTTGCAGCTGTACTTTCTCAGTTGGAGGGAGGGTGTCTTATGATTATGAAGATCTGTTTGAGCTACCCTATTTTTTTTCTTGGGGGGGGGGGGGGGGGACTATCTGGTAGGATGGACATATTTGGAGACTGATACTGTTAATGGTTCTGAAGTTGGATATGGAAAGAAAGAAATAGCAGAACTTTTGCCGCAAAAGAAAAATGGCTGATCAAAGAGGTAAGCAGAGGAAAGAGACATGTATCAAGCTGGTGTTTGGTCGTTCCAGACTTTAGAGGATACTTTTTGTACACTGAATAAATGGATTGATTTGAAAATGAGTAGATAGATTTTTAGTAGGAATAGGTAATGTTTCTTTTGTAGAGAGTCCGGGGTGGGTAAATGCATTTAACAGCATACTGGGTGTGCAACTTAATAATTTTCATCAATGCAATTATCCTTCATATTTCCAAAAAGAAAACAGTGGGACCACAACATAGAAAAAGGTACAAGGCAAAAAAGAATGTGTAGTTTCCAAAGGTTTTTTTTTTTTTTTTAAAAAAAAAAGACGACTTTGGGCAAAATATTACCCAACTAGGACAAAAAATTGCATTGCTTCCAAATGAATAGAAAGCTGTTTCGATGTAGAATTTGTTGATTCTACTTTATTTGCCTATTTTCCTTCAATCACCTTTGTTCATTCTACTTTATCAAGAAAATATTATTTCACTTCACTTCAATTTACCTCAAACCAGACGGAGTCTTAGCAAGAGAGTCAGAAGTAATGTACCTGCAAAATTAGAGAAAAGGGCTAGGTTTTGGTTCTAGAATGATAAAAGGTAAGAGAGCCATGAAGGTGGAGAAAGGTAAAGAAAAAGCACTGCTGCATTACCATACTTAAACCTCTTTGGATTTTCAGGACTTTTCCTTTAGACACATCCTTCATTTGATGTGTTCTGGAACTCAGTCTCCCTCAGAATATGGGGGAACTCTTAGTGTGATTCAGTTTGACGGCAATACTATGCACAATTTGAGAGGAAAGGTATAATAGGATGTTTAGGGATGAGAGAAGATTGAGTAGGAGGGTTTTTGAGACCATTATGGTTCATGTAGCTCACTGGGCTTCACTGATCACAACTTTCATTCACCCCTTTTACAACAACATCATGAGGGAGTGGGGCCTGGAAGCATGATCACAGCCTCACAAGGGGAGTTTTCAGGTTGAGTCGCACCTACCTGTTCCTTCTCACATTAAACTTAATTTTGATGGAAGTAGTAGAGGAAAACCCAGGGCAGTAGGCATTGACGGAGTTTTTTTGACCATGACAGTAACATCTTTCCCCTCCCCTGGCAGCAGGCATTGACGGAGTCTTTTTGACCATGACAGTAACATCATTCCCCTCCCCTCTCCCCCCCCCCCCCCACTCCCTGCCTTTAATGATTGATGACCATGAGAGTAACATCTTAATAGTGTTTTCTGGCCTGATTGGCAAATCGGACCCATGATAAGCAGAGATTAAATATTTAATACAAAGGTTTTTCATCCATGTTTCACAAGCTTGGCCTCAATTGAGGAGAGTCATCAGACAGATGTCATGAACATATGCATCAAGACTCTCACATTTAGTTAAAACAGAACCCAAACAGTACAAAAAACATAAATAAATATAAGACATACCCAGTGCATGAGGCTCCCGCCAAAATCGCATCGAATTCAAAATTCAAAAACATAAAAAGAACCAGAACCCACATCCAGTAAGAACTTTAGAAAAAATACTCCTTATAGAAACAAAATAAAATCCCAACAGCAGCTAATATCCCTAAACAAACTCAACCAATAAGAAAGCCAAAAAGACTCCTTCAGGGTTTGGAATTACTTTTAGCCCGCACATGCAACCAAGCTCATAAGTGGACCCAACTATAAATAATAATTATCATAATTGTTAATGTCTCAATGCCATATTTTATGTCTGGAGGGAGCCTGGAGTTAATCAACCAGAACCTCTGGTCATACCAAACCTTCCTCTCATGGACCCTAATTTCATGCTGTTGCCCATTGAAAAACCTAATTCCCTCCCTTGAATACCTACAGACAGAAAAATAAACCCACTTCTTTCAATTGACCATCATTTTTAAACCTGTTGTCTCATTTGAATTTCATCTTTCTAGTTCTCCAGCCACCCCTTAAATCCTATCTCTATTTTCTCACAACCCTAAGCCTCTAGCCCTAGAAACTATTTCCATTTAAATTCCACACCAGAGAACTTCATACATCTAGTCATGAATCTGTGTAAAAGAAAAATCTAAAGGTAGAATATGATAATGCAGTTAAGAATGATAGAGAGTGAGTGCATATTGATTTGGTCAACCCAAACAAGCAAACCAGGTAAAATGACCTTTTCTCTGAGTTGTCTGTTAGCTCACCTTCAAAGACAGACTTTATACTGTCAACTCGTGCCTGCCATTTATCATTGTCTATGGCCCATCGAAAACCCTGCAAGAATTTTACAGACAGTACCGAATTCTGTCAGATACACTTTCCAAGCAATATACTAAAATCTTCCGTTGCACTCAATGAAAGAAACTAATAACATTTAATTCAACATACCTGAACACCTATTATTGGGACAACCACAGCATAACGAGTGTCCACAGATGCGGCGAACCATGCATGCATTCCTACATCAATAAACTATGTTTTCATACCATCCCAATTATGAAACTTCTAAATTTTATTCCACATAACTTGCATACCCAACCTCCAAGTGATTCACCAGTAATTCCTATTCTAGAAGGGTCAATATCCTCCCTCTCTGAAAGATAATCTGCCAGTTTTATCAAGTCCCACACCTGCCACAAATAGTACTTTGATTGGCCAACTTCTTGTGAACCATACCAATTGGCCACCAACAAAAAATAAGTCAAGTAGTAAAATGTGACCTCAATTAAAGATCAAAATTAAAAAGTGAAAATTGTATGGACTAGAAAGGAATTTCCAATTGAAATAAAAGCAATAATGCTACCAAAAGAACTATAGTGATGAAAAAACCTAAATGAACAAAGGGCAAAGGAGCTACCGTATCAAATATGAAAGGCATTGTAACACCTTTTTTCCATGATAATACAAGAGCCTGCAATTGAATCAAAACCAGATAAGGAAACCAACTTATAAATATTATTTTAAAAAAAACCTTACAACAAAAGAGAATTAAGATGGCATACTCAACCTTGAATTGGTCAATACCCCCATTGGAGAAAGCATTTGCACTAATAGATGTTTAAGTATAAGCTTACCAATATAAGTTTTAGTATAACCTCATATGATTGAGGAAAACACTGTGTCAAAAAGGAATCACACTTGATCAATTAGTTATTTTATGGAACCCTACCTTGAGCTCGCATCTGAGTTCCATAACAATTGACCACCAAGCATTTAAAGGGAAGGAGGGGGTAAAAACAACTTGTACAATTACTGTCGTTATGCAAACATATATATATATATTCTTAAACAACTAGGACATATTTTTGGAGGATAACTACATACATCTTGATATGTACTTATATTGCTGGCACGTTCACCATGGTAGCGAGAATCAATGGCGACAGCTATGTATCCCCGTGAAGCATATGCCTAAGAAAAGAAGAAAACCAAGAAGATAGGAAAACCTAGCTGTTTCAAAGTTGGTTAGCCACTGAAAACTAAAAGGTAGGAAACCCATATACCTCAAGCAATGGCCGTAACCATTCCTTGCTTCTGTGTGTACTATGCAAAAATACAATAGCTGGCTTTCTTTGATTCTTGCATTCTTTCATGCTCAAGATCAGCACAGGTAAGCGCCCTTGCTCACTGGCCTATTGATAAAGATGAACAAAACTAGATCCAGTAAGCATTACAGAAACTTAAAATCAGCACATCTGCAGGTATCCATATATATATACACAACATCCAGACCAAGCTTTATAATAAATTTGATAACTAATTTAGGAGACGATTTCCTGTAATTAAATTGAAGTTACGCATTCAACTTACTTTGCTAAACTCAGAGTTTCACGTCCAAATTTTCAGTTTTGTGTACCAAGTTCAGTACACATACCTGGAAGATGACTTAAGCACCTTTGTTCATATTCTACAGGTGTTACACATTTAGGAATCAAGAATTATTTCTACAGAAATCACTCCATGCTTTATCATAATGAAAGTTACCTCAGTAATCAAATAAAGGTTTTCTTCTCTCAGTAGATCCTTGAAATTCTCAATGTTCTCTTTTGGGCAAGATTCCATGGCCTGAAAAAACACTCAGAGAAAGCAAAGTAAAATTGTAGAGTTTAAGGGGAAAAAAAACAAATTGGAACTGATAAAAATATGATCTATGGTCTTAAAGCATTTAAACCTCACTGAACAGAGGACGGGGAGAAGATCCTTGATACATAGGATCCACAACAGGCTTTGCAAGCTCCACAGAAAGCGGAACTGAAAATAATTTCATAGAAGAAATAAATCAACCCCAAAAAGAAAACTCATCATTGGTTCCAAATCAGTAAGTGAAACAGGAGGTAACTACTTCATCCAAATAAAAGTGTACCCTATCCAAATTTTTTTTCCCTGGGTGGTGGTGGTGGAGGGTAACAACAGAAAGACTAAACTAAAAGTATTACAGTAAACCTGAAAATGCATGCATTTTAATGTAAAGAAATTAAGAGCTTAGGCAAGCATCCAACTTCCATAGAATGTCCCTATATTAACCTCTTAAGAAGACACACCTCACACTCTACTGAAATCTAGTAAATTGTTTCATTCTCTTTAACTTCACACAAGGATTGTTAGGATTCTCTTTCCCCTGAGCCCACAAAAGTTAGTTTCTTCTACAACAGCAGAAAACAAACAGAAAGTGAGAAGTAGTGCGGATGAATCAGGGTAAGTACTGGTCGAGTTATTCTTCCTTAATGATGTCATGCTCCAATGGTACTTGCAAAAGCCAACACTAGATAACTGCTCTACCTAGACAGTCTATCTGCAGTGGAGACTCTCTCTCTCTCTCTCTCTCTCCAAAGATGGTTGACAAGAGAAGTTTTCAACACCATTTAGGGTTGGAAGTCGGAAAAACCACAAATTCATCTTATCATACTTCACCCATGCTTCAAATGAATCCCAGTCGATTCTTCTGCCCAACTCTGTTCCTCTGGTTCTAAACATACTTTCTCAGACATTGGAATCCATGCTGTATCCATGGGAAACTGTTATACTAGGCATATACTGTAAGACAAAGCAGATATACAGAAATAGAGAAATACCTGTTATCGCACACCAGTTGCAGAGTGAAACGAACCAGAAAGGAAGAAGCACGGACAATCGAGTTGAGTCGTATCTGAAAGATACTTTCCTTAAGGATTTAGATGCCCCCTCTTCTGCAACGGGGTTGACCTTGCACCTTACCCTCCAAGATAAATACAACTCCTAAACGTATAGGTTGCAGAACCTAATACAAGTACCAAGGATACCAAACGGCTATACAACCTTCTTATTACTTAAACGAAAATACAGTATCTGTCTCTGGAACGGACTGTTGCAGGGACAATACGTTTCTGTTGTCTATATCAAATGCAGGCATGACATGGTGTATATATATAATACTGGAGTACCCTTTCATGAAGGGATACATCCGTATGAATACAGGTGATATACGTACAGGGGTGTAACCCTTACATGGGAGGTGTGACCGAATGTATACCTCCACGTACAGGGAGGGGGTGTAACTATTCATATATATGTACGAATAGACAAGTGTGGTTCAACCGTATAGATGAACCACGGGTGAACCAAATCGAGTTTTAAACAAAACATTAAAACTCCTATAAGGTTTTGTCCACACCCACACCCCGACCCCGACCTCGGCCACGGCCATGGCCACGGCCCGGCTCGGCTCGTGGCGCGATTCAAAAGCACCCCAAGGACCCCCCACACACTAGAGAGTAGGGTGTCTTCCTCTCCAAAAGGCTCACACCTTAAGGAAACAATCCTATATATATATCCCTCAAGTAACTCTCCCACAACCAATGTGGGACTATTCTTGAGCTCAATTCTAGCCTCTTGCACACAAGAGAGTACAACCAATTTCAAACAAAATAGAGGAGGGAATGAAACAAAACACAATTTTGAAACTTTGACACACACTTGAAAAAGTGCTTTTTGAAACAAGTGCTTTGACCCAAAGTGCTTCTATAAAATAATAATACAACAGAAACTACAAAGTCTTCTAATTATTCCACTGGCAAGTGGCAACCACCACCTCTTAAGCTGTAATCGATTACTGCACTCACTTCTCTGACTCTACCCAAAATAAAACACCAGTAATCAACCTTCAATGCCAAGCTTTATTTCCTAACCGGTATTGTTTCTACTTAGCAACATTCTAACAAGGCGTAAAAAACACGCAGGTCGTGAAACATTTTCAGTATTCGTAACTTATATTTTCTTTGATTACTTCAACAAGGAGTTTGTAAGTCCCCAATCAGATCCTTCATTTCCATCCTTCAATAAATAATATAATGCGCATCTACAGGATTCAAACACGAGTAAGATCAAATCTACTCTAAGGTCGAGTGAGTGAAAGAGACAAGGAAACTCAATGTTCAACGAACTAAAATGAAACCGAGCTACACATTCAAATTACCGAGACCAGCGAAGACTTAAGAGAGAGAGAGAGAGAGTTATGAACACAAGCAAACCTACATTTCAGATAACAGTGAATGAAAAGATTTGTTAGGATTTCAACACAATCAAACCTACTTTTCAGATAACAGTGCATGAAAAGATTTGTTAGGGTTTCAATCGACGCTTACCTTCATTGGATCGTCTACTACGCAAGACTTTCATGAACTCAGCTCGAAGTTTCGGAGCGTCGACGAAGGTTTCCATTTTTGAACAGTTGCAGTGGAGCTTGCAGTGGTTGACTCGAGAACGATACCGGTACTTATGAGGAGACCTTTTTGACATGACTGGTCCGGCAGACACGTGGCGTTGTGGTGCAATCCGTACTCGCAAAAAGTGCAGCTCGTAGACCGTGGCTTCCTCGAAGGTGCGAACCGCAAGGTCCGCAACATCCAAAGGCGCAAAGTTTCTTACTCTCGCCATTAATGTCACCAATGTCAAATTGCTCATTCTGTCATTTCTTTGCTTTCTCAATTTCTGAGCGCTCCATTCCTCATTCCTATTAGTAGGGTATCGTCCTCCCTGATGGAGTCGGTGACATTTGCATATCATGGTCTTTCATCAATCTTTAGATAATGGATGCGATTGACATATGGTGGTTGGCGTCTTGACTCGATTGAGAATGGATGTATTCTTATTTTAGATTCCATATCAACCATGGATGTTAAAGTTGCTAGTGTATCGCGTGAATCGATTGTTCTCTCTTGGTAAATAAGAGAAGAAGATCTTTTCGATCTCCAAAGACAATGTTTCAACATGTTCTTAATATCCTTAGTTTTCCACTTTTCTTGCATTTGACATACAATCATACAATCAAGGAAGAGTTTCCATAGACTTCTAGTCTCTTGAGATCTATTGATAAAGCGGCCTTAAATCCTATGACACAAATCTCGTGTTCGGTCACGTTGTTAGTGCATTCAAAGTTTAGCTTAAATGCCCAGGGCATATGGGTCCTGTCAGAAGTGATCATTAATAGTATGTCGGTTCCACAACCCTTATGATTGACTGCTCCATCGAATAGTAATTGTCAGACCGTGTTGGTATCTTCTAGTTCCAATTGTGCAATGTCTTCGTCCGAAAATACGTTTTTCAACTGTCTACTTTTTAAGGGTTGGATATGCCAATAAGTGATCGACGATTGTTCATCCTTTGATTGATTTTGTGTCATATGTTTAACATCAAACTCTAATAATAAGAGCAATCATCGTGCTAATCTCCCAGTCAAGACAGGTTTCTCAAATATGTATTTGATTGGATTCATCATCGAGATCAAAAGCACTAGGTGAGTTTCCCATATTTTATTTTATTATTGCCTTTTTCTTTTTATGCATTGTTCTTCTTTCTTTGTAGACATGGAGCTAGGTTCTTCGGTTTCATGTCCCTCTTTAGGGGGCCAATGAGAACCCTGGTCCCATCTTTCCCCGAGCACATAGATGGGTGTAAGGATCGTCATCGAAGAGTGGCGCCCACGGGTCCCTGGGCTCGATGCGTTCTTTATTGGACATACTGAAACCTGACAATGTATGTATTCTTGATAAACTACAATGCCTATGTTCATTTGATTTCTTTTTAATTATTTCTTCAATTCTACAAGTCACCTACCAGCCGTACTCGATGGAGGATTTTCCCGAGCCTGATTGGTTTGCCAGGGCTTTGGCACTCTGCTCGAGGCAGATCCTCTTTCAGGGGTCTAGAGGATGCGCTTTCTGTCTGGGGGAGCGTGTAAGCCCTTAGTGGTCTCAGATGCGGGCCGTTCCTTGTCTGCCTCCACCTCTGATGCACACTCCTAATCATCTACGTCTGGAAGAGATCCTTCACTGGAAAGAAGGTGCGGAGGCGGTGGACTACATAATTGCAGAGGAGACTTATGATCAGAGGTGGCCCCCTGTCTACCATGGGCCCTCGGGTACATTTCTTTCTTCACAAGGTTAGTTATTTAAGCTTTGAATCGTTAGTGAAGGCTCTTGGATCGAAGCGGGATCAAAAGGATTCAAAGAAAAGTTCTCCAGTTAGGGTTTTGATCTTGAAAGGGTAAACCTTAAGCCCCTTTTGATTCCTTTGAGTGTTTTGTTATGATTTGATCAATTAGAAAGGTCCCTAACAGCATTGTAAAGATTTTAAAGTGGATTAGATGGAAATGGTATGAAATCTCATAAAATTATTGGAATTGAGGCCAGGATAGATTGGATGAGAGAACTTTCGCTATACAAAAGAAAGTTGATTAGTTTCCTACAATGACAATCGATTCTTCATTCTTTTGGCAATCTTTCCCAAATCCTTAACTCTAGAACAGGGTTGGAAAGGCCTAGTGCCCAGATATATGGATTGTTACCATCTCTTTAATTCCTAACAAACAGCAAAGAGAACAAAAACTAACTTACAGGATTGTTTGTCCTCAAAAAGCCTAGTGCCCAGATATATTTTATTTTTCTCATAAAAAAAATAAAACAACAAAGAGCAAAGAGAAGTGCTTTCCGATCTTGGAACATTCTTACTAACACACAGTTCACTTTTACTCAAATTGATTCCCTATCAAGACAAGTCAAAAATTAAGTCAAGAACGGCTTTTATTGTGAGAATATCCTCAACTGAGATTCAACAAAAAATGAATGTGTCATTAACAAAAAAGAGACTAGGGATTTCCAGTGTTGACCAATCCACCTTAATGCCTCTAAAAAGGTCAAGGTCCCTATAAATGGATAACAAACGAGGTAACACTTCCATAGCTGAACTAAATAGGTAGAGACCAAGGGGACAACCTTGTCTAATGCACCTAGAAGCCTCAAAGAAAGCAAAAGGGCAACCATCCATTTTTATGGAGAAGGTTGTAGAGGAAAAAAGTTTGTGAATCATATTACTCCGATCCTCCCTAAAGCCCAAAAAATAAAACACTGACCGAATGAGGACCCACTACCCTATCATATGATTTAGACATATCTACTTTAATCGAAACATACCCTCATTTTCTTTTCTTATGATTGAGATAATGAAAAATCTTCTGAGCAAGAAGAATATTATCAGTACTTAGGCAACATGGGATAAAAGCTACTTGAAAGAGAAAGATGAAAGAGGGTAAAAATCTTTTACGACAACTGGTCATAAGCTTAGCCAAAAATTTTTAAGACACATTACACATACTAATGGGCCTGAAATCGGATACCTGAGACGCTTCCTCTTTCTTAGGAATCAAACAAGTAAATGGTTCACTCCGAAAGGAAGAGGAAACCCTGACAATAACCTAGACACAAAAGAAAAGACATCATCTTAATATGGTCCCAAAACTTTTGATAAAAACAAACCTGGAATCCATCCACACCGGGTGCATTGATAAGACCCAAGGAGAAGTTCTACTTTCCTCTAGAGTGGGAGGCGAACAATGAGAAGTCCCGGATGCACCTTGCACAATAGGGTCAAATAGGAATTCCACAAATGAACGGATATAAGAGGTTGAAGGATACAAAAATACAAAGATGCAAAAGCATGAGCAATATCCTTAAGACTGAAACTGAAATAAGTTATACCCCCTTTGCACCCACAAGTCTGGATCCTCTACTTTCGCCTGCCCCCGCTCAGGCAGGGGTAAGTTGGTCTTTTCACTGCCTTGCTGTGTCTCAGACGCACAAGGCGGTACCAGGGAAGCGGAAGTAGAGGATCCTGATTATTGCACCCAATTGACATAAATAGGCATACACATATATAACCACTACAATTTCTCTTCTGAATCACTGCCTATCCGTGTGATTCGGGTTCTCTTCTTTTCACCCATGGTGAAGAGTCTGGAATCCGGCTTAAATAGCCATTATCCTTGGTATTCATTGAGAATGGAACCATGGAAGGACAACTGATTCATGAGACAAGTTTTTCTTGCCAAAACCACTCAAGAAGGCGATAACGGCAGTAAAATAAAAAAATTCTGTTAATATAAATCAGATTTATGCAGCGCTAGACCAATTCCCCAAACAAGATTCCAACTAAAACAACAGAAAAGAAAGACGAACTAAAGCAGCAGCCGCAGCAGCATCATGGAGGACTCTAGAAGTGTGGATAGCTCATACACATTAAATCACTGTTTCAAGAGAAAAGAGAGGAAAATCATTTGGGTGTCATCGTCACCTCCATGAACTTTCTTGATCTGAAAGCCTAATTTATCAACTTTAAGGAAAGACAAAGGAACAGCGGGATGTGGAGGTGCCCATGATCTGATCACTGGGATTTTGTGATGCGAAGATGTTGGCGATCTTAACCCCTCATTCCCCTCATCCGCTTCCAATTCTCCTCCAAGCGTTATTGCTGCTGTTGCTGCAACTCGCATCCCAATGACATCTTCACCAGAAAAAGAAGAAGAAACACCACCATTGCATTTTCTGGAGAAAGTTTTCAAGCCTGCGACATAAAAGGAATAGGCTAAATGTTAATTTAGAAAGATTTTGAAGTGTGCCCCTACGTATTCTCTACCTACCCACCTGTATCAGAAGCTTTTCTTTTGGAGGAGTTGGCAGGTGCAAACAGTTGGGTCACTGGGATATTTAGATGCAAAGATGTTGCCTCCAATTCTCCATCAAAAATTAATGCACTTCTGATCTTTTTAACAACCTCTTCATCAGAAACAGAAGAAGAAACACCACCTTTGCATTTCCTGTCTTTCTTTTTTTGTGCTTTTTCATCATCTCCTTCAACTTCTTGTTGACGAAGCAGATGATTATAATCTTCTGTTGATGAAGAGGCAATTAGGTACCTGTCTGATGGGAACTCAGAAGTAGATTCTAACAAACTGTTTGAATTCAACCACTTTTGGATCTTTCTCAACTTGAAACAGCTCTGAATTCAACATGCCCATCACTTTCGGATCTTTCTCAACTTGAAACAGCTGTGACTTCGACATGCCCAATAAAGGTATCTCTGCAAGGAAGAGATTATTTACAAATATGAACATAACAAATAACAAACGCAAATTTAATTAAATTTTAGTTCTAATTTCCGAAATTGTTTCCTACATACTAGGAATAACTCTAAGTGGTTTCATATTCTTATGTACCATCATATTAGAGAGAGAGAGAGAGAGAGAGAGACAGAGATGGGGAATTTACCGGACAAGAAGACAGAAGACCAAAAGTACCAAAATTGTTAAAGAATTTTAACAACCCGTACAAAATAGCTGAAACTGAAATAAGTTATAACCCCCTTTACACCCACTTGACATAAACAAGCATAAACATGTATAACCACTACAATTTCTCTTCTAGATCACACCCTATCCATGCGATCCGGGTTCTCTTCTTTTCACCCATGGTGATGCAGGTCCAAGCACAAGAAAGAAGAAGAAACAGCCCTAGGGGCTGACCGTAGGAGCCTTAGTTTTAATTTTCAGTTTTTCAGCTTCTATGCTTAGTTTTTTTTAATATATACTTAATTTGAACCATGGTCTGGCCTGTTCAATTTAAGTGACTCTTTCCTATTGGCTACAATTTGTTTTATTTCTATTGGTCCTTAGAGGATCTTTTAAATTATTTATTTTTTAAGCTAAGTTGTCCACCTCCACAATTTCTAAAGAGGGCAGACTTTTATTTGTAATAGAATTCAGGCTCTAGGACTTCTATTCCCGAGCTGATCAGGTGTAAGGCCATTGGCCATGGATTATAAATAAGACAAATCGTGGGCAGGCTCCCCCACTATTTGGAATTCAAAAAAAAACTTTCAGCTTTCTTCTACTGCTGCTATTGCTGTGCTCTGCTCCTTTTGCGAGTGTACCTTGTGGATCTCAGGGTGAAGGGCTGGTGGATCTCCAGTGACTCTTTGCATCTGTTCAGATCGGGAGGATCTCTTCAAGTTATCAAGCTGCTGTCATTGAAGGGTTACATTCCAGTAAGTTGTTACAATTTTCTGCAATTACCCTTCTTTTTCCTAATCCTCCAACCTAAACCATCATTACCCTCCCATCGATCCATCAAACCCTAGGATAATCTAACCACTGTTCAGCTTCATTCCATCATCAAACCCACTCCATATTTACACTATAGTCCCAACAGATCATCCCCTCCACTCGATCTCCATTCCAGCCCTATTCTGACACCTAAACCTTAATCCCCTTCATCCCCATTAAGACCCAAAACCACTAGAACCTGTCCAAACCAAACCAACCATCCACACCAAACTACAGCCGAACCACCCTCTCCCTACCATTGACACTCAACCAAAACCCCTTGCCTAAATTCCTTGTTAAAACCCTAAATCTCATCATCCCCTTCATTCCTGAAACCCGAAACCCTAACCCTCAATTTTCAGAAATTTAAAATCTAACTCAAACTTAACCAAACCTAGCTCATTAAACTCCTTAAAACCTGCCTAACTTTATCATATAAATTACATTCACATTAGCCTACCCCAACCATAGAATTTGACCTAAAACCCAACTTCTGCCCCAATCGGCCAGTTGGTCTGATTTTACCTGGCTCCTAGTGGACTCTTATCTATCTAGGACTACATTACATGATGAAGAGTACAGAGTCTGGATTAAATAACTATTATCCTTGGTATTCATTGAGAATGGAACCATGGAAGGACCACTGATTCCTGAGACAAGTTTTTCTTGCAAAACCACTCAAGAATGCGTCAACGGCAGTAAAATAATAAAATTTGGTTAATATAAGACAGATTGATGCATATATGAGCTGGAACAATTCCTCAAACAAGATTCCTACTAAAACAAAAGAAAAGAGAGACGAACTAAAGCAGCGGCAGCATCATGGAGTAAGACTCTAGAAGTGAGGATAGCTCAAACACACAATAAATCAGAGTTTCAAGAGAGAAGAGAGAAAAATCATTTGGTGTCATCGTCACCTCCATGAACTTTCTTGATCTGAAAGCCTAATTATCAACTTTAAGAAAAGACGAAGGAACAGCAGGATGTGGAGGTGCCCATGGTCTGATTACTGGGATTTTGTGATGCAAAGATGTTGGCAATCTTAACCCCAAATTCCCCTCGCCCGCTTCCAATTCTCCTGCAAGCGTTATTGCGGTTGTTCCTGCAACTCGCATCCCAATGACCTCTTCACCAGAAAAAGAAGAAGAAGAAACACCACCATTGCATTTCCTGGAAAAAGGTTTCAAGCCTGCGACATAAAAGGAATATGCTAAATGTTAATTTAGAAAGATTTTAAAGTGTGCCCCTACGTATTCTCTACCTACCCACCAGTATCAGAAGAAGCTTTTCTTTTGGAGGAGGAGTTGGCAGGTGCAGACGGTTGGATACTTGGATCACTGGGATATTTAGATACAAAGATGTTGCCTCCAATTCTCCATAAAAAATTAATGTACTTCTGATCTTTTTAACAACCTCTTCATCAGAAACAGAACAAGAAACACCACCTTTGGATTTCCCGTCTTTCTTCTTTTCTTGTGCTTTTTCATCATCTCCTTCTTCAACTTCTTGTTAATGAATCAGATGATTATAATCTTCTGTTGATGAAGAGGCAATTAGGGACCTGTCTGATGGGAACTCATAAGTAGATTCTAACAAACTGTTGAATTCAACCACTTTTGGATCTTTCTCAACTTGAAATAGCTCTGAATTAGACATGCCCATCACTTTTGGATTTTTCTCAACTTGAAACAGCTCTAATTTCGACATGCCCATCACTTTTGGATCTTTCTCAACTTGAAACAGCTCTAATTTATCTCTGCAAGGAAGAAGAGATCATTTACAAATATGAACATAACAAACAACAAACGCAAATTTAATTTAATTTTAGTTCTAATTTCCGAAATAGTTTCCTACATCCTAGGAATAACTCTTAAGTGGTTTCATATTCTTATGACCTTCACATTAGAGAGAGAGGGAGAGACAGAGATGGGGAATTCACTGGACAAGAAGACAAGACCAGAAGTACCAAAATTGTTAAAGAATTTTAACAACCCGTACAAAAGTAGCTGAAACTGAAATAAGTTATAACCCCCTTTGCACCCACTTGACATAAACAGGCATAAACATATATAACCACTACAATTTCTCTTCTGAATCACCACCTATCCATGTGCTCCAGGTTCTCTTCTTCTCCCCCATGGTGAAGACTCTGGAGTCTGGATTAAATAGCTATTATCCTTCATATTCATTGAGAATGGAACCATGGAAGGACCACTGATTCATGAGATAAGTTTTTCTTGCCAAAACCACTCAAGGCGGCACGAACGGCAGTAAAATAATAAAATTCTGTTAATATAAGACACAGATTGATGCATATATGAGCTGGAACAATTCCCCAAACAAGATTCCTACTAAACAAAAGAAAAGAGACACGAACTAAAGCAGCAGCAGCATCACGGAGTTACACGCAGTAAATCACAGTTTCAAGAGAGAAGAGAGGATAATCATTTGGTGTCATCGTCACCTCCATGAACTTTCTTGATCTTAAAGCCTAATTTATCAACTTTAAGGAAAGACGAAGGAACAGCGGGATGTGGAGGTGCCCATGGCCTGATCACTGGGATTTTGTGATGCGAAGATATTGGCGATCTTAACCCCTCATTGCCCTCGTCCGCTACCAATTCTCCTCCAAGTGTTAATGCTCTAGTTGCTGCAACTCGCAGCTCAATGACCTCTTCACCAGAAAAAGAAGAAGAAGAAACACCACCTTTGCGTTTCATGGAGAAAGGTTTCAAGCATGCGACATAGAAGGAATAGGCTAAATGTTAGTTTAGAAAGATTTTAAAGTGTGCCCCTACATATTCTCTACCTACCCACTTAACAACCTCGTCATCAGAAACAGAAGAAGAAACACCACCTTTGCATTTCCCGTCTTTCTTCTTTTCTTGTGCATTTTCATCATCTCCTTCTTCAACTTCTTGTCGCAGTTGTCCTGGTCCCTGTTGATGACAAAGCAGATGCTTATAATCTTCTGTTAATGAAGAGGCAATTAGACACCTATCTGATGGGAACTCAGAAGTAGATTCTAACAAACTGTTGAATTAAACCACTTTCGGATCTTTCTCAACTTGAAACAGCTCTGACTTCGACATGCCCATCACTTTCGGATCTTTCTCAACTTGAAACTGCTCTGATTTCGACATGCCCAATAAGGGTATCTCTGTAAGGAAGAGGAGATCATTTACAAATATGAACATAAGAAATAACAAATGCAAATTTAATTTCATTTTAATTCTAATTTCCGAAATAGTTTCCTACAAACTAGGAATATCTCTAAGTGGTTTCAAATTCCAATGTACCTTCATATTAGAGAGAGAGATGGGGAATTCACTGAACAAGAAGACAGAAGACCAGAAGTACCAAAATTTTTAAAAGACTTTTAACAACCCATACAAAAGTAGCTGAAACTGAAATAAGTTATAACCCCCTTCGCACCCACTTGACATAAACAGGCATAAACATATATAACCACCACAATTTCTCTCCTAGATCACCGCCTATCCATGTGATCCGGGTTCTCTTCTTTTCACCCATGGTGAAGAGTCTGGAGTCTGGATTAAACAGCTATTATCCTTGGTATTCATTGAGAATGGAACCATGGAAGGACCACTGAATCATAAGACAAGTTTTTCTTGCCAAAACCACTCAAGAAGGCACCAACGGGTAAATCCACAACAGAAGCTATCGACTTGTTGAGGAGACTTATGGAAAGATATAGAGATAGCAAGAAGGATCTCCATATGTTCTTTATTTAATCCGGGATGTTCTAGTGAAGAGAGGGGTGTCGAGTAAATATGTGGATGTAATTAAAGGTATGTATGAGGGCATGCTGACTAGCGTGAGATCTATGGAAGGTTAGGGAAAGGAATTCCCAATTACGATTGTGTTACATCAGGGATCAGCTCTAAGCCTTTATCTATTTGCGTTTATCATGGATGACCTAACCAAGAGCATTCAAGACGAGCTCCCGTAGTGTATGCTCTTCGCCGATGATATCGTTCTAATGGATGAGACAAAAGCAGGGATTAACGCTTAGTTAGAGCTATGGAGATTAACCGAGGAAACAAGAGGCATTAAGATTAGCAGAACGAAGACGAAGTTTATGACGTGCTATTTTAGTCAGACAAATGGATACTGACATGTTACGAATTGGGGAAAGAGAGATTCCGCGCAGTGACTATTTTAGATATTTGGGGTCAATCATAAATAAGGAAGGTAACATTGAGGATGATGTTGCACACAGAATTAAAGTGGGATGGTTGAAGTGGAGAGGTGCATCTGAAGTGTTGTGTGACCGTCGTATTCCTTTAAAGCTTAAAGGAAAGTTCTACAGGACTGTTGTACAACCGGCTATGATGTTTGGGAAAGAATGTTCGGCAATTAAGAAGTGTCATATTTAGAAGCTGTGTAGCAAACATGAGGATGTTAAGACGGATGTGTGGAAAAACTAAGAAGGATAAAGTAACAAATGAGCGGATTAGAACTGACTTGGGAGTTGCCCCAATCAATAACAATCTCCAAGAGAGTCATTTGAGGTGGCATGGTCATGTCCAACGAAGGCCTAGGGATGCCCAAGTAAGGAGGCGTGATATAATCCCAATTGAAGGAGTTAAAAGAGCTAGGGGCAGACCTAAAATGACCATAGGACAAGATGTGAGGAAGGACATGCATAGTTTAGGTCTTGTACCCATAGTTGTCAAGGCGCTCCAACGGAAATCTTAGGGGCAAGGCGCTTGGCACTTTATTGTCAAGGCGCTATTTTACTTTTTTAGTATGTTTTTATGTTTTATTATATTTGTTATGTTTCTATTGGGTTGTGTACGTTATTTCTGTACACTACTTGATGTAGCCTAGGTGAAATAACTTCCACTTAGGACCAGTTCTGTCTAAGGGTTGGGCCGAATGGGCAGACTAGGGTTATTAGGGCAAAATTTAGGGTTAGGGCTAAGTAATAACAAAGGGGTTTATAGGGTTTTAAAAGGCAGGTTTCAGAGGTCTTAATGGTATAAAGATATTAGGGTTTGGAGATGTTTTGAATTTCTGCAATTTTGGGCAGAATCGGGTCACAGGCTTTAGGGTTTAATGGAGTGAAGAGATGAAGGGGCTAGAGGGGGAATTATAGGCTAGGGCTGAGGTCGAGTGTGGGGAATGATAGAGGGAAGGTGGGCTGAGAATAGGGTTTGAAGGTGATGGCTAGATCTGGAATTAAAATGGAATCCTAGTTGAAGTAGGAGTTGCAGGTTTAATGGGGTTGAGGGTTGAATGGATAAGTTGCAGGGTTAATGTGCAGGAGCAGTGACAGCTTGAAGATAGAAGAAGACCTCCTGACCTTCACAGTGCAAGGAGTCGTAGGAGAACCCACCCTTTAACCACCTTGAGTCCACAAGGATGCAGCTCGCAGGGGAGCAGAAGCAGCAGCTCGAAGGCAGCAACTCAGATCTGAAATCAGAAGTTTTTTTTAATGCAATCAGAAGTGGGGGAGCCTGCCCACAATTTCTTCTATTTATAATAAAAGGGGGGGCCAAAAGGCCTTACAAAGATATGTAGATTTGAACTAGGAGTCCTAGTTCTAAATCCTAAAACCAACCCTAATCAGATTAGGAGTAGTGACTTCCCTTAACCTGAATCCTAATAAAACAATATAAAAACAGTAGACTCATACTCTAACTAGGAGTACAAGTGTAACAAACAAATAAACAAAAAACATCATCCCTCTAAAATCGTGGAGGGGAATAAAAGACTGTTTTAACCCTAATAAAAACTAAATATATAAAATAAGGCTCCAACGAAAATCAAAGGCTGCTCTTCTTCTTCCTGCGTGAACTTGGATCTGCATCAGCTCTCCCCGGCTTAGAAACATTCATCTCCGATGAATGGGAGAATGCCATGTCGCGATCATACAACTCCGGATCGAGCCTCTTGAAATCATCAGCATGTATCCACGTGCTGTCGTGGCGTGGGCGACCTTTCCACTTGACAAGGAAAGAGTGAGAACCGGCGCCTTAACGAGTCGTCTTGTGCATATCATCCAGAACTTCTTCAATCACATCTTCCAGAGGCGGCTTCAGTTGGCGCAGCCGCAACATGTGCTCTGAGTCGCCATCATCGGAATGATGCCCCGTGTACAGATATAGATCAGCCACATTGAAAATATTGCTTATGCCCATATCATCAGGCAACTCTAGAACATAAGCATTAGGGCCAATACGTTTCAACACCTTGTATGGACCCATCTTCTTTGGATGGAGCTTACTGTTGACACCCGATTGGTGTCTCTCTGGATTCACCCGTACCATGACCATGTCGCCTGGCTTGAACTCAACGAACCGGCGATGCTTGTCGACAGTGGACTTGTAGTGATCATAACTGAGTGCAATTTTGCGCCAAACATCTGCATACACTTCGGTGATATGACGAATAAACTCATCGGCTTCAACACTTACCCGAGCTTGAGGGGGCAAGGGAATGAGATCAATCGGGCGGCGGGGTTGTATCCCAAGAAGAATCTCGAAGGGAGTACGACCGGTGGTCCTGTTCACGGAGTTGTTGTATGCAAACTCAGCAATGTCAAGGATAGAGGGCCATGTCTTCTCGTAATCTCGGACCAAACACCGCAGCAAATTACCAAGGCTTCTGTTGACTACCTCTGTCTGTCCGTCAGTCTGGGGGTGGAATGCAGTAGAGAACAAGAGCTTGGTGTTTGTCTTCAGCCAATGAGTCTTCAAGAAATAACTCAAACTTCACATCACGATCGGATACAATGGTATTGGGTAACCCATGGATGCGAACAATCTCCTTGAAGAATAGCTTGGCAATGTGGGATGCATCAAATGTTCTTCGACAAGGAATGAAGTGAGCCATCTTGGTGAATCTGTCAACAACCACCATGATGGAGTCAACTCTCTCTCTGGTAGGGGGTAGATCAAGTACGAAATCCATACTGAGATCAACCCATGGCTTGTGAGGAATCGACAGTGGTGAGTAGAGGCCTTTGTTTTGCTTGGTACCTTTAGCTAGCTGGCAAACTCGGCACTGCTTGATTACATGCTCTACATCCTTGGCCAAGTAAGGCCAATAGTACCGATCAGTTACCTGTAAGATGGTTTTATCTGTCCCGAAGTGTCCTCCTAAACCTCCTCCATGTAACTCCCTGATAATGTAGTGTCGTAAGGACGAATCGGGAATGCACAGCCGGGTTCCAAAGAACAAGTAACCATCATGCATGGAGTACTTAGGGTGCTGTCCACCCTGCTTCAAATCAGCATATAGGGCTTGAAAGTCCTTGTCACTAGCATACTCGTCTCTGATCTGCTCGATGCTAAGTGCATGGGCTGAGAAAGTGTTCAAGGTCAAGACTTTTCTACTAAGTGCATCAGCCACTGTATTTTCCTTTCCTGACTTGTATTTGAGGGCAAAGTTGAAATCCTGTAAATATGCAACCCATTTAGCATGCCTGGTGCTAATGGACTTTTGTGAGTGGAGGTGCTTGAGTGCCTCATGATCAGTGTACAGGACAAACTCTTTGCCAATAAGGTAGTGTCTCCAATGCCGCAAGACCTGAACAACAGCATAAAGCTCTATATCATAAGTAGTGTACCGAGTCTTGGCATCATTAAGTTTCTCACTGTAGAATGCAATAGGATGCCCACTCTGCATAAGAACTCCGCCTAAACCAACATGGGAAGCATCTGTAGCAACTTCGAAAATATGGTCAAAGTTGGGCAAGCGTAGTACTGGAGCTTCAGTCATCTTCTTCTTGATCATCTGGAAGGCCTTTTGAGCGGCTGCTGTCCATGCAAACGGACCCTTGTTTCGTTTGGTGCATTCGGTTATAGGTGCCATGATGGCACTGAAATTGCGAATGAATCACCTGTAAAAAGAAGCCAAACCGTGAAAGCTTCGTACTTCAGTAAATGTCTTCGGAGTAGGCCATTCAACCACGCTTCGAACCTTTTCCGGATCAGCTTCAACACCCTTTGAAGAAATTATAAAACCAAGGAAAACAACCTTGGGCAGCATGAAGGAACATTTCTTTAAATTGATAAACAACTTCTCTTGCCGGAGTACTCTGAGAACTTGTTTCAGGTGGTCTATGTGCTCATCGGGGTCTTTACTATACACCAAAATATCATCAAAATAAACAAGAAATTTACCGATGAAAGGACGAAGTACCTGGGTCATGACTCTCATGAAGGTGCTAGGTGCATTCGTCAGGCCAAAGGGCATGACCTTCCATTCGAATAATCCATCTTTGGTCTTGAAGGCTGTCTTCCATTCGTCTCCAGGCCGTATGCGGATCTGATGGTATCCACTGCGGAGGTCAATCTTGGAGAAGATCTTAGAACCGGACAGCATGTCTAGCATGTCATCAAGCCTAGGAATTGGGAACCTATACTTGATGGTGATCTTGTTGATAGCTCGGCTGTCCACACACATGCGCCATGAACCATCCTTCTTCGGTGTCAACAAGGCTGGAACAGTACAAGGGCTTATGCTTTCTTCAATAAATCCCTTCTTGAGAAGCTCTCCAACTTGTTTATTAAGCTCTTTATGCTCCGAGGGGCTCATCCTGTAGGCGGGCAGATTTGGTAACATAGCACCAGGTACCAAATCGATGGCATGTTGAATATCTCTGAGTGGTGGCAACTCATTGGGCAGTTCTTCGGGTACTACATCTGAAAAGTCCTGCAATAGATCCTTGATGGGTTGTGCAAACTTCTGTTCGGTTGGGGCAGCAACCTCTTGAGTCACCAAGGCAAGAACCAGTCCCGTATCATGGCTGATTTGTTCAAATTCCCTTTGTGGAACAACTAGCAATTTATTTTCAGATTCTGTCCCCTTTTGATTAGTGCGCATGACACGACATTTCCGTATTTCTGCAGGCAAATTAAGTGGGTACCACTTGATCTCTTCTCCTTTATGTTGAAACACACAGAGGTTTTTTCTTCCTAGGAGAGCAACATCATTGTCATAAAGCCACGGTCTCCCTAGTAGGACATCAGTCATTCTCATCAGAATGATATCACACCAAATTTCCTCTGAATATTTTTGGGCTTGTAAGGGAACATAGCATCGCTTGTTCACATCAAGCTTATTCCCATTCAATAAGGAGACTTTGTAGGGCATCGGGTGCTTCTCAAATTTCAGATTCGCCTTCTTCACAAGATCTTCAGACACAACATTAACGCAGCTACCACTATCAACAATTATCTGGGCAGTGCGCTCATCTGCTCGCAAGCGGGTATAGAAGATGCAACTATGTCTCACCTTTGGATTCAGCACTCAATATACGTGCTACTACGTGAACACCTCGGGTATCTTCAAATTCATCACCCAAGTCGTCAAAATAAGCAGTCCCATCATCACCATCTTCGGGGGGTAATGCATAAATACCCTGCTCATCAAATTCATCAGGGCTTTCTTCCTCCTTTTCAGCTACATGAATCTGCCGTTGTCGTTGTGGGCAGTCCTTAGCATAGTGTCCCTTCTCATTGCAGCGATAACAAGTGTTGGACTCACTGGTAGTCATTGGGGCTTTACCCTTGTCCACATGTGAAGAGCTGCCAGTGTAAGGGGCTGTCCGTGTAGAACCAGCAGTGGTGTTATTACCTCTATTGTAACCATTAGTTGATTTGGATGCTGGAAAAGATTTTCTGGTGTCGACAGCAGTGGAACCAAACCTTCTAGTAGTGTTCAATAGGCCTTCTGCCTTCAATGCCTTCTCAAAGCAATCCTTGACGTCCAGAACATCCACAACGCCAATAGCTCTACGGATGTTAGATCTCAATCCCAATCGGAATCGAGACAACATTTGAGTAGCACTTTCTATTGTGTCGGTGCGAGATGAGAGAGAATCAAACTTCTGCATGTACTCAGATACAGTCATATTCCCTTGAAGGGAGTTGAATTGGTCTTGCATCTGAGCTGTATAGTGTCTTGGTAAATACTTCTCTTTCAAATCATACTTCATATCCTCCCAGTTGGTAGGTGCTTACCTTCACGTTCCATATCCCTCTCTGTCTTGCGCCACGGTCTCAGCGACCAATTAATTTAGTGCGTGCAGTCTCATCTTTCGATCTTCAGGCAAATCATACCAATCAAAGTAGTCATCTAGGGCAGCAAGCCAGTCGTAGAATTTCTGTAGATCACCAATCCCATCATATTCTTTCAGTTCAAGCTTGACCTTCTGTGTATCAAATCTTCTGTTCTGGGCTTCATCTCCAGTGAAGTAGGATCTCAAATATTCCTCAAAATTAGGTCTTCGAGGTGCTTCAGTAGTTCTGTCCCTATCTTCTCTGTAGTCATCCCTGTCATATCTTCTTCGATCCCTGTAGCCTCGGTCATGTCTAGACTGATCTCTGTGGTCCCTGTGACGCCTGGAATGATCTCTGTAGTGCTCATTCCTTGCCAAAGTGCCATGAACTTCAGAATGGACTTGTAGCCGATCTTCCTCTACGTATAGAGGGTTGTTTATAATAGGCGCAGCTTGCTTTTGTTCCATGGCTGTCATTCGATCACCAAGAACTTGCTGGTCTGTTGAGATCTTCTGCAGCATAGCCATGATTGCAGCAAGGGAATCAGGTTGGGGTGGTAGTGTTGGATCAACAATAGGGTTGCCATGTTTGTCCATGTCTCTGATACCAATTTGATGTAGCCTAGGTGAAATAACTTCCACTTAGGACCAGTTCTGTCTAAGGGTTGGCCGAATGGGCAGACTAGGGTTATTAGGGCAAAATTTAGGGTTAGGGCTAAGTAATGACAAGGGGGTTTATAGGGTTTTAAAAGGCAGGTTTCAGAGGTCTTAATGGTATAAAGATATTAGGGTTTGGAGATGTTTTGAATTTCTGCAATTTTGGGCAGAATCGGGTCACAGGCTTTAGGGTTTAATGGAGTGAAGAGATGAAGGGGTTAGAGGGGGAATTATAGGCTAGGGCTGAGGTCGAGTGTGGGGAATGATATAGGGAAGGTGGGCTGAGAATAGGGTTTGAAGGTGATGGCTAGATCTGGAATTATAATGGAATCCTAGTTGAAGTAGGAGTTGCAGGTTTAATGGGGTTGAGGGTTGAATGGATAAGTTGCAGGGTTAATGTGCAGGAGCAGCGACAGCTTGAAGATAGAAGACCACCTGACCTTCACAGTGCAAGGAGTCGTAGGAGAACCCACCCTTTAACCACCTTGAGTCCACAAGGATGCAGCTCGCAGGGGAGCAGAAGCAGCAGCTCGAAGGCAGCAACTCATATCTGAAATCAGAAGTTTTTTTTAATGCAATCAGAAGTGGGGGAGCCTGCCCACGATTTCTTCTATTTATAATAAAAGGGGGGGCCAAAAGGCCTTACAAAGATATGTAGATTTGAACTAGGAGTCCTAGTTCTAAATCCTAAAACCAATCCTAATCAGATTAGGAGTAGTGACTTCCCTTAACCTGAATCCTAATAAAACAATATAAAAACAGTAGACTCATACTCTAACTAGGAGTACAAGTGTAACAAACAAATAAACAAAAAACATCATCCCTCTAAAATCGTGGAGGGGAATAAAAGACTGTTTTAACCCTAATAAAAACTAAATATATAAAATAAGGCTCCAACGAAAATCAAAGGCTGCTCTTCTTCTTCCTGCGTGAACTTGGATCTGCATCACTACTTTACACCAAATCACCTAAAGGCAAAAATATATCAAATGAAACCCTCAACTCTGCCTACTCTTGGTCTCACGCCTTCGCACAAGGGAAGAAATGAAATCCTCGATTCTTGCCCCAGCTCTCGCGCCAAGCAACTCCGGCATCCACGAACTAGGCTCCGATGATCCGAAAAGTTCTATTCTCCTTCTTTTCCTTCTTCATCTTCTTCTCTGGTAGTGGTTTTTTTTTGTTCTTCTTCTTCCCCTCCTCCACCCTCGACTATTGTCTTTTTTTTTCTTTTTCTTTATTCGAAGTGTTTTAGTTATTTTTCTGCTTAAACTCCATCTCCAGCGACTACAAACCTAGCTCCAGTGACGACTGCAACCTCAGATTATCTCTAGCAAGTTCTGTTCTTCTCTTTTGTGATTTTTTTCTCTGTTCTTCCTCTTCGTATTGTTATCCAATTTTTTTCGTTGGTCTTCTTTTCCTCCTCCAACCTCGATTCCTCTGTTGAGTTTTTTTTTTCTTCCTTTTTCTCAATTCTGCTTGTTTTTCTTGACCAGCAGCACCTTGATAACAGTACATTCTTCTTCCCGTTCATCTTCTTCTCCTCCTGCACCATTTTTTTTCCCTTTGTGCTTCTACTGTATTTTGTCCCTCTTTTTTCTTCTCATCTTCCTTCTTCTTCCTCTATATCAGTGGCTGCTGGTGGTGAGGTTGGTGGCTGTAATTCTTTTTTATGTGCTGTTATTCAAATCAAATTGTGCAAGTGTTTAGTATAAATCATGTAATTTTGTCATTTTGTGGTTATATGTTATGTAATCTGAAATTATTTGATCGTGTTTCACAATTGATTTTGCAATTCAATTGTGCAATATAACCTTAACAGCAGCATCTAGGCTCAACAACTCATACACGCCCAGGGTACTGATGCTGTAAAGTGTAATGGACAGTTAAATTAGCATATATTGATTGAGTTTGCTATTGCTGTAAAGTGTAATAGACTATTAATTTATTCCTGTATGTGTAGCTTACTCATTTTAGCATCAATAAAAAAAATTACGCCAAGGCGCCGCCTAAGAGCTTAGGAATGACCTCGAACGCCTTGGATCACCTAGCGCCTTGACAACTATGCTTGTACCAAGTTTGACCTCTGATAGAGCCTATTGGAGGGTAAGGATCCACGTAGCAGACCCGATTTAGCTGAGATTCTCCTGACTTACTGGGCTGTGCCTTGTTACTCTTTACTTACGTATTTCATTTCTCTTTCTTTTATTTTCGATTTATGCATTTCTCATCTCATTCCCCAGCACTTCATCCCCCCCCCCCCAACATTTTTTGTTGTTTAGACCTCAGTTTTCCCTACTTTGTTTTGTTTGGATCCCATTAAATTGGGATAAGGTTGTGTTTGTTGTTGTAAATAGGAGATAGCTACTAGGATTTATTTTCCTAATTAAATTGAGATTCCAAATTAGAGTAGGTTTCTTTTCCATGTTGGATTTCTTTTTATTTATTTATGTACATGTAACCATGTAATTGGAACTCAGTTTGAAAAGATGATTGAGTTGATTGTGTTTGAGAGCCTGCGTGGTTGTGAGCGTGTGTGAGTTTCTTCTCCCCCCCCCCCCCACCCTTCCCTTTTCTAATGCGATTGCCTCTCCTTCCCTGAAACTCAGAGACCCCTCTCAGGTTTCCTCTTCTTCCCTAACTGGCCCTCCACCAGTTTCACAAGATAGTAATGTGTTTATAAAACGTATTTGTGCAATATAAAATGGATAACATGTGATATTATAATATTCTTCACATTCACTAAGAAGGTTTTAATTGTAAACTATCTACATCTTTTTTTCCTTCGAAGAAATTATGGTATCATTCTGTGAATCCACACCTTTATGACTCATCTCACAGGGAAGAAAGAGAAGAAGCATCAACACTAATATCCATCCCTCTCTCCCCAATACTCTCTTCAAATTGGATACCCAGAGAAAACATGCTTAATATGTAAATTATGAATCCCAAGGTATTTGGAGCAAAATGAAGAAGTGCATGGCCCTTCAAGCAGCATAAGTGGAGGTAGTGGAGGTTAGCCAGAAGAACAAATTGTGAACAGCATCATAACAAACTGAACTTGGGTTTGAACACCTCCAAAAAAGTCCCTCTAAACATACAATAGAAACTTATACACAGCACCCAAATTTAATAGCATGTCCCTGATGAAGCCTCTAAGATATTCAAATAACTAAAACTAAACACAACTCAACTCAACCTTATCCCAGCTGCAGTCGGCTACATGGATCTTCTTTCTCCAATCAACTCTATTCCAAGTCATACTTATTACTAGTTCTAAGCTAAGCATTTCTTTCCTCACAATTTCACCTAGAGTCATTTTAGGCCTACCCCCGACTCTTTTAGTTCCTCTAATCTTAATTATATCACCCCTCTTTATTGGAGCATCCAAAGGCTTTCATTGCACAGGTCGGTACCACCTCACATGACTTTCTCTCAACTTATCATGTATCGGAGTTACTCCTAAATTAGCTCTAAATTGAACAATTTATTTTATCTTTTCAATTTTACCACTCAACATCTATGGTTTTCATGGTGTCTAGGCAACTCAAGGCGTTGGAGAGGTCTGGACGTCTAGGCGCACCTAGGAGCCACCTTGATAACTATGTCAACATCCTCATTTCAACTACACTATGTTTATATGTTGATTCCTTAGTGTCCAACATTCAGCTTCATACATCATTATCACATAACTACAAATTTTATGTTCCTAATTTAGAGACCAATGCATAAGATTATGTGATATTATTGCATATTGTTTTGTTGTTATTTTTATTCTGTATGTATTTGTTTTATTTTTCAGCAATAAAATTTCCCTGTTACTTACCAGAATATAAATTGTAACATATTATCATTCAGTTTATAACAAGCTCTTCAGAGAATCATTTCATAAGAAGGCATTCCCAGCCAACTCAACGTGATGTAGTCCTAGGTAGGAATAATCCCACTAGGAGCCAGGGTAATGGGTTCACCTAACAAGGCTGGCCGATTGGGACAGCTTAGGCTAAATAGGGCAGACATTAGGGTTAGGGTTAACTAATGATAAAGGGGTTTATAGAGTTTTAATATGCAGGTTTTAAGGGTCTTAATAAACTAGGTTTGATTAGGTTTGAATAAATTTTTAAAATTTCAGAAATTTAGGTTTAGGGTTTCGGGTTTTAGGAAAAGTAGAGGATTTAAGGTTTAGGATGACAATTTGGAGAGGGGCTTTAGATCGAGTGTTCTAGGCTGTGAGAGGATGGTTCGACTGAAGTTTGATTGGGTTTTGATGGCTGGTTAGGTCTAGACTGGTTTAAGGGCTGTAGGGCTTTATTAGGGTTTAAAGGGGATTATGGTTGCAATAGTGGAATGGGGCAGGGGCTGCTGTCGAGTGTAGGGATGATGGTAATGGAGCTGTGGATGAAACTAGGTTGAAGTTAATGGAGGGAATTAGGTTTAACGGACATTAGATGAAGCTAGGGTGTAGGGGATCGATTGGGGAATGTAGGTCTAGGTTAGAGGATAAGAAGAAGGGTTATTAGCAGCATTCTGCAATTACTTACTTGTAATGGAAGAACTTCAATGGCAGCAACCTTGAAGAAACTTGATTGAAGAAGAAGAAGGACCTCCCGATCTACAAGATGCAAGGAGTCGCCGGAGTCCACCAGCCCTAACCCTTGATATGACTCACAAGGGGTCTTTATATGACTCACAAGACATGTCTCTGAAGAGAGAAGCAGCAGCAGCAAAGGCCAACAGCAAGAAATGATTTTTTTTTTTTTAACATAATAGGTGGGGGAGCCTCTCCCACGATTCTTATTAAATAAGAGGCCAAAGGCCTTATTTCTAAATCTATTAGAAATCAAATCTCTCATTTAAATCATGGAGAGGTGGACCAATTTAAAAATAACTTAAAGACTAAAAAGAAAAAAGACTTATCTATCCCTGATGACTTAAGACAACTTAAATAAAATAAGATTCCCTACTAGCCAATATGATATAAGAACCTCTTAGCCAATAGGATCACTTCACTTGAATTATACCAATTGAACCAATTGGATGCAACCAATTTAAGCCGGTTCAATTAAAAACACAAAATCAAAACTAAGTATAGAGCTGAAATAAACTAAACTAAGTCTCCTACTAAAACCCTAGGCTTAGGGTGGCTACTTCAATTCGAGGAGGCTAGGATCTGCATCACAACATCCACACTTCATCCAGTTTCCTGAAATACATTCAGCATAAGCAAAAAGGGTATTTTAAAGTTCTTTTTGTGATCAATTGGCATTGATAATAGTATTGTTTGAAGACACCTCCTCCAGAGCCTCCCATCCTAGATGATTCAATAATAAGCATTTGTTGAGTTAAATATAGACCAGACCAATGGCCAAAACAAGCAGTCGAAATCTGGAACTTTCTTTCATGTCCTTCATACTTTGACCTCTCTAACAGCCTTGTCGAAGATACGTAACATTTAAAATTGATGTCATCATACAAACCATCTCTGTCTCTAATAAAATCTACAACAATTTTTATAATCTTATGTAATGATAATCAATTCATTTCCACACTAAATGTCATCTAAACAATGTGTCATTTTAAACCACCCTCACGGGGGAAAAAAAAACTACTGATCAAAGAGAATGGAGCCAGATATATTTTATGCCACATTATATAGGAAATAACTAAAGCACTCTATTACCCAGAAGTATTCAATAACCAAGCCACCACCACAACCCCCCCCCAACCCACAAAAAAAATGAGGATTCGATCCCGGGTCTCTGCTATCTAGAACTGGAGATCTAACCACCTAGCCTATGGTGGCAGCTCAAGTATTCAATAATTCAATACACCCATCCTTCCGTCATTCATGGAATGGGGAAAATCACTAAAACCCAACTCAACTCAGCCTTTCCCCAACTAAATAGGGTTGGCTACATGGATCTACTTTCTCCAATCAATTCTATTCAAAGTCATATTTGTTACTAGTCCTAAGCTATGAATGTCTTTCCTCGTCACTTCTCTTATAATCATTTTAGGCCTACACTGGCTCTTTTGGTTCCTCCAATTTGAATCAGTCGTCTTCACTTAAAGCATTCAAAACCTGGAATGACTTTCTCTTAACTTATCAGGTATTAGAACTCCCAAATTAGCTCTAATTTGCTCATTTCCTTACATTATATTTCTAGTTTTACCACTCATCCATCTCAAAATCACTGAAACCCAGAAAACCAAAAAATAAATACATGGAAAACATCAAGTCGCACAATGTAAAGGGCTTTGGAAATTAGGGAAGCAGTGAAAAACCTTTAGGTAAAGAGAAGATTGCATTAAACATGTACTTGATCAGGCAAAGCCAGTTCTAATAACATCATAAACTAAGCATCAAGATTCAATAACAGATAACTGTTCAAACAATCAGGATTAAACATCTCTACCTGGATGATTATCCTCCGTTTTTTGGGATGGGGATGGGTGCCGCAGTACTACTTTTGTTCCTTGGAGAAAAAGGGGAAAGAGAAAGAAGAAAGCATATCTAAGGATTGGATTCTATTATATTATCAAGGTAGTGACCGGGTTTAATTATCTCAGAGAACGCATTAATTCAATAACAAGGTGCGGGAGAAAGGCCTATCTGATCTTCGTTTAGGAAAAATGGAATTTTAAGGGATCACAGACATACCAAAGTCTATGTTGGAGGAAACTGCGGGGATATGAACCATCAACCGCAAAGAACACCGAACTCGGAAATCGGAGCCTGCGTTGAAAAAAAAAAAGAAGGAAGATTACCAATTATCAATATAATTTCTACAAGAAATCGTTCCAAGCAGAGATGTAAACAGATCGAATTCGCTATGGATATGCCACTATCCGCATTCGAATTCGATAATCATAGTAGAAACCTGAAACCTCTTTCCCGGCCTGCGAGAGATTCCTCTCTTGCTCGCTCTTCCTCCTTTCCTTCTCCGTCTCGATTTGACGATCTTAGCTTGCCTATATCTCAAATCTGCGTCGGAGAAGACTAAGGAAGTAGTAAACAACACCTATGAGGCAAAGTGTCTACCGAACAGAGAACACCGAAACCAGAATAAAAAACACAAAACCGAAGGAATGATTTTAAAACCCTAGTACCGTCCCCCACTATTTTTATTTTAAGGTTTTTTTTTCAAATGACCCCCTCAAATTACCCATACATACAAATGCACCCCTAAAAAATTACTAATTGCAGATGCAGTCCTACTTTCAAAACTTTGTATCAATCTAGTCCAATCCTTTAGTCTGGGACGTTATGTTAAAACGTCAGGCCTTTAATGTACATGATTAGATAATTTTGCCCTTTTTTTTTGCTAAAGGTCAGCAATGTATTGAAATAATGAAGTGTAAAATAATTAAAAAATACAAATGTAACGAAAGATCCAGGTGAGAGCTAAATTCCCTCAGCCTGGCTATCTCAATCAATCCACTTCTGCAAGTAGGAACAAAAGAAGGCTCTAGGTGAATCTGTAAAAAGGCTGTCTAGAAGCTTCCCACGAAATTACATGAGCAAGGAAGCTTGGAGGGGTAGTCCAGTAGCTGTTTGTTTGTTCTGCTGCTGCATAGTTCGCTAGCTTATCTGTCACTACATTCGCTTCTCTGTAGCAGTGAGTTATGCGCTAGTGGATAGTGTCTAGGAAAGAGGACACTGACCACCAATTTTGCAGCAAACTCCAAGGGATGCTTCTTGAGATAATACATGTAACCATCGTTGAGTCACTCTCAATCCAAATTCTATCAATATTCATTTTGCCCTTGATCAATGTGTAAAATGATAAAAATGCCCTTATTTGGAAAGAGAAAACCTGCAACACATTGTCCCCAGATTGTTTGGATCCTACTCCTCTACATCCACTAATGGTACTTCCATCTTACTTCTGTGAAACACGAGCGTGACATGTGTCTTACTGACTATCCAACGGTTCCTGTTGAATAAATTCAATTTTTAAAAAAAATCATCCCATGGCCCCTTTGAACTAGGGTTGTCAATAATGCCCGGTTGGCCCGCACCGGCCCTGAGCTCATCCCGGACCAGACCCTGATCTACCAGCCCGAAGGGCAGGTTAGGGTTGAGTTTTTGGCTGACCCTAGCAGGGTTAGGTCGGGTCCGGGATAAGACCTCGGACTTAGCCCAGCCCGGCCCGACCCGACCCAGAATTAGTTATAAACATTTAAATATGAACAAATACCAAAATGCCCATAAGAGAATTAAACCATAATCCCATACCGTTTTCGTTTTCACTTTCTTTCTTCATCCTTCATCCACGAGAAGGAGAAACTGAGAAAGCCGCCGCTCGAGTGCTCGACTAGCAAAAGCAGTCTGCCCTCTGCCTTCTTCTTCCTCGATTCCTCCTTCCCAAATTTGCATTAAGGATTTAAGGTAAGTTCACGGTTCATACCTTTGCTCAATTTCATCCCATTCTATTTAGAAATTGTTCATACTTCATACCTTTGCTCAATTTCATGGGGATTTTTTGGATTTTAAAGGGAATTCATGTGGATTGTTTTCATGTTTTGTGGATTTGGATTTTAAAGGGTTTGAAGAGGTCCGGCATAGCTGGCCTAGAGAGATCCCACCTAATGGATGGTTGATTTAAAGGGTTTTGTCTTCCCACCTAATGGATGGTTGATTTGAAGATCGTCTTCCCAGTGTTTTTAACTGCTTGAGCTATTTTATATTTAGTAGTGTTGGATATGACTACTCCATCTCTACCCAAGAGACTGACCGCAAACACCCACGGATGATGAATTGCAACAATGCCCATTTCTTTCTCTCTTTGTGTGTTTAGGGTTTGCTTCCCTGTTTGTTTGTGCATCTAAGGAAGATGTGTGTGGTGAAGGAAAGGATTTCTGAGTTGTGTATTAAGTTGAGGGTGCGAAGGAATGGAAGGGAGATGAAGGCTTAAATAAGAGGAGGGTGAGGTGAGTGGCAGGGCTACTGCTACTTTCCGTGGATTGTTTGTATCGATCCTTGTTGAAGAGTATCTTTTTTTCCCCTTTACCTGCTTCTATCAATTTTGTTTTAACCTGTTAAAGCAGCGGTAGAAGAAGGAAAGGGTGGTGTTTGTTTGTACATAAAGATTGATATTTCTTGAATATTTTCCTCATTTTTATAAACCCACTGGATTTCAAGGTATTACTTGAAATCTGCTTATTATATTCCTCCATCGCTTATCTTTTTTCCCTGTGGGGGGCTTTTCTATATATTTTATCCCTTGGAAGGTACGTTCTGGATACTGCAATGTATTTGTTTGTATCGATCCTTGTTGAAGAGTATCTTTTTTTCTCCTTTATCTGCTTCTACACTGCTACTTTCCGTGGACTGTCCCCCTATCAGGGTCGGGTCGGGCCGGGCCAGGCCGGGTTAGGGGAAACCCTGGCAGGGTCGGGTCAGGGTTGAGGGTTTCTTGGCCCTGCCAGGGTTGGGTCAGGGTCAGGGTTTAGGTTAAGGCCTATAGGGTCAGGGTCAGGGTTTAGGCAGGCTCGGCCCAACCCGACCCATTGACACCCCTACTTTGAACCACCTTAAACCCCAACACTCACTCAAACCGAGCCGGTTCATAATGGATCAAAACAACCCAATCGTCCCTTAAACCAACCTAGGTTTTGAAACCTTTAGGAACGAAGAGATGCCCAAATCGATGGAGACCTTCTCCTCTGTTTCCATGGTGATCTAACGACCTCTTCGCCGCTCCGTCGTCTTCTTCTTAGAGCAAACATGAAGCACATCTCGGAGTTCATTGGGACCTATGACCCCAATTTCTGAACTTTGAATAGCTTTGGATCTTCGCTTATCCACCAATTCACACTTGACAATCCCAAATTCCTAAAACTAGTTACACTTTTGGATTTTCTTTTTCCAGAAAGCTCATTTTTCTATTGGCATTTCAAGGCAAATTTTGCACTGCAAAGCTTAATGGGTTTACCAATCTCCAAGGGAAACCGCTTGGGAAGAGGCCTGAGAAGTCTTTTCTTAAAGTTTTATTTGTGTTTGATTCCTCTGGTTCAAAATTATGTACTGTTGAAACTTGAAAATCCCCAACCTAATCTAGACTCTGAGAAGAGTTGGAGCTGGATCAATGGGGATATATGTCATTTGCTGCCTTTTCTAACTGGTCTTCAATCATCAAGCATGGGCTATCGAGATAGAGAAATTAAAAAGCCATAACCATCTGGACTTGCAGAAGTGAAAAAAAAAACGAATCTTTAAAAACAAGAGTGTAGTTGACTGTGCGAACTATAAAGGAAGTATCTTATTCTAGAATTCTAAGGTATAGTTAAGAACTCAATCAAAAGCTACCATGAATCTCAAATCCCAATCGGAAGCCCTAATGTCAGTATTTACAACATCGCCGCAACACAGACTGTTTTTTTTTTCCTTCAGAAAGAATGAAAGAATTTAAAGGGAATAAAATGAGCAAAAACTTGAAACATGCAAAAACATAATCTGTCCTCCTTCTTCTTCGTCATCCTCTAATAGTTCTTCCCGGCACGAGACAACTGCAAAGCTCCTCCGTCCATCGTCTCCAGAATCACAATCGTTGAAATAATCTTCCTCTTCTTTACTACTGAGCAAGAAACTCTTTCTACCATCGCCGTATTGGTTGGTGGTGTGCTTCCTGTTTGCTCTGAGAAGAAGACAGATGGAGCAGCAAAGAGGTCGTTAGATCGGTCTCCATCGGTTTGGGCATCTCTTCGTTTCCTATAGGTTTCAAAACCTAGGTTGGTTTAAGGGACAATTGGGTTGTTTTGATCCATTATGAACCGGTTCGGTTTGAGTGAGTGTTGGGGTTTAAGGTGGTTCAAAGGGGTCATAGGGTGATTTTAAAAAAATTTGAATTTATTCAACAGGAACCGTTGGATAGTCAGTAAGACACGTGTCACGCTCTTGTTTCACGGAAGTAAGATGGAAGTACCATTAGTGGAAGTAGAGGAGTCGGATCCCTCCTACTTCTCCAAGTAGCACCCAAACATCAGGCATATTTTTGAAATTGCACTTTATTGGTACTTTTTCGATCTGGTCTAAGATAGACCGCAGGAGAATCTAACAGTTGCTCCTAAATCAAAATGAAGTCGGCACAGGCCACTTCATATGAACCATACCATCAGACATAGCGTACTAGGGTGGCGTTGGCAACTTCTTAGTATGCCGGCTTACCTTTTTTTTTTTTTTGGTGAATATAATATCTACAATAGTATGCATGCAGTCAGTTGAGTACTTATTGACCCTAACATATTTGGCTAGTATATCCACAGGTTGTAAGTAAGATCTTGGTTTCTTTGTAATTATGACAGACCGGAGGGAAGAAAGGGTGTGGGAGATATCAAACAGAGTAGCAAATAATTCCCATGGCCAAGGAAAGCCTTCGAGGTCAGCCAGCCAGTCTCTGATCTGCTAAGAATCAGTCCAAAGGATTATTTGTTGACAGTCCAATGAAAGTGACCTTTCGAGCCTTGCCTGGAATCCTCGAAGCTCCGCTTCTTGGGCTGACCCTACAAAGCCACAATCCATAGCCGAAGCAAAAATTTTATGGTTATGAAAAATTAAGTAACCCCACCCGCCAAAGGAGGAAGATTTATAGTAGCTGCCATCGAACCGGATAACATAGGTATTTGTTGGTCCTAGGTCCAGATAAAATGATAAGGGTAACAAGTCGTTAGAGGTGGGGGAAGCAGGGTTAGCTATTAGTTGGTGTGGTGTTGACTCAGCCGAAGCCGTGAGGTTCAGGTCATGTATCCATCGATTAACATTTAGCATAAGTTAATAGGTTGGTTTTGAAAGATAACCTGATTCCGGTGTATCCAAATGAAATATAAGGTGACACTTGCAATGCTCAGGACCCGGTCGTGCTCTCTCTTATAGCCGCCGATCTGATTTAGTAAATTGGAAGAGGCTTCAATTGGAGAGTTCCCTGAAAATTTTTTAGTACGAAGTCCCAACGGCCCCGCCGCCCAAATTCTTTTTGAAAAGTTGCAGGAGAAGAAAAAGGTGCCAAGGAGATTCAGGTCCTTCATAACAGAGTGGGCAGCAATTGAAGGTGGGATCTTTCCATCCGAACTTGGATTTAGTCGGAATTCCGGAATGGAAGAATCTCCACCGAAATAACTTGAATTTGGGAGGGATGTTAAGTTTCCAGATTTTACCCCACATAGATGAAGTGGGAGAACCCATGGATTGTTGGTGAGAAGTGTGGGTTAAAGCAATTTTTTTGGTTGTGAGTTGTCCAGATTTAGAAAGTGGGGAAAAGATGTGGTCCTCATGTGGGTTCTTGGATATTGGAATGGGTAGAATTGCGTTACTGATTTCTTGTGGAAAAAGAAAGTTTATTAAGGGTAAGTTCCAAGACCTATTGATGATAAGATCCGACACAGAGTGGTAAAAGGGATTTTGTTGGATTACTTGATTGAGGGATGTAAATGATGTGGTAGGGATCCAGGGATCGTTCCAAATGTTGATACGTGAACTATCCCCAACATGCCACCATACCATTTTTCTAAAACATGGAAGAGCAGCACGGATGCAATTCCAAGTCCCGGAAATGTGCCTTAATCTAGAATGGGGATTTAGGATGGATGAGTGTGGAAAGTATTTACTCTTAAGCAGAGATGCCCAAAGGGAGTTAGGTTCCTTAACTAATCGCCAGGTTAACTTAAGAATGAGAGCTCGATTGTGGTCCCAATGCGATCGAACCCCCAGCCCCCCGCTTCTTGTATGTTGACAAATGGAACTCCAGGAAATCATAGGAAGTGCCTTTTTATTACCATTCCAGAAGGCCGAACTAAGTGAATCTAGCTTTGTGCAAACACATTTGGGAAAAAGGAAACAAGACATAGGGTAAGTGGGAATGGAATGGAGAACAAATTTGATGAGTGTAAGTCTACCGGCCTGGGATAGTAAATTACATTTCCAGTCTGATAACTTTGCCTTGACACTATTGAGGATAGGTAGTAGACATCTTGATTTGGATCGGCAAGGGAAGAGAGGGGTGCCCAAATATTTGGAATTAGAACTCATGTTACCAATTCCAAGATGTTTGCGGATATCATGTTGCAGTTGGGTGGGTGTATTTGAGCTGAAAAAAGTTCTACTTTTGGAGAAGTTCAATTGTTGCCCCGAAATGGATTCAAAAAGGTTGAGGATAGCTTTAATTGTGTCAACGTCTTCGAGGGTTGCTCTACAGAATAACAGGGTGTCATTTGCAAAGAAAAGATGAGTAATCTCTGGTGAAAGTCTAGAGACTTTAATGCCTTTGAACGCATTCAGATCCCTATAGGTGATTAGTGAACGAGATAGACACTCCATGGTAAGGAGAAAAAGATAAGGACTGAGTGGACATCCTTGACGGAGACCACGGGTGGGTTGAAAGAAATCAAAACAGCTGCCCTGAAGTTTGATGGAGAATGAACACCTTAGCAAAGTAGAGATGAGTTGGATCCATGGGGATGGAAACCCAAGAAGGCGAAAAATTGAAAGGAGGAAACTCCATTCAACTCTGTCATATGCCTTAGAGATATCCAGTTTCAGTGCCAGGAAGCCGGCTTAGCTTATTGACTAATTAACAAAGGCCAAGTAAAAAAGCACATGTTAATCAAGAAAGAAGGTGAGTGAGAGAATTCCTTTTTGACTGAAAAAAAATATTCTTCCCTTTTCGACAGGTGGGACGAAGTCATATCGACTTGATCGGCTCTTAGGGATATCATTCAGGGCAAACTGCCAGGTAATGTCGTATAGAAACTGTAATTGGAGGATGCTTCTCAATTCATCAGAAATTTGGGGGATAAATTTTCCTTTCAGATATATACAATGGTAGAAATTAGTAAAAATCCTGGTCATTTTTCAAAAATTTGTTAGTTACGACAATGTGTGATTCTAATAACTATGCATCTTTCACTCAATCTCTATAACACTACCAACTGACCCCAAGTTTTAATATCTAGTTTTTCTTTACATGCTCAAGCAATGAGAAAGATTATAGTTCCTGTTACATGTGATTTGAACTAGGAACAAAAAGAGAAGCAATGGACAAAAGCACACATTATCATACAATTAAATGCCATGAGTTGCTAATACTATCAACATAGTCACCAAGAGACAGGAAGGTCAAGGTACACCACCACCACCAAGATCCTTAAAATATGCATGCTCGAGGGCACCCCGTGCTGTAATTCTTTGAGTTGGGTCATAGAGAAGCATCTTCTGAAAAATTATAAGGGCATGCATAAGTAATGGCCACAAGTATTCAACTACCTTAGTCCTTAGCCTAAAAGATAACTACATTTCGGTTACCAGGAAGCTTCGAACTATTATTGCTCCCAAAAAGACTCAGGGTCTTAAGGAGTATGTTCAAGCTCCCCCGTTTTCCCAAAACCAGGTTAACGCCAGTGGCAAAGAACAATATTTTCCGGTGGATATCAGTCCAGACTTGATCCGCCAGTGGATCCATCTTGGCTACACTCATCTTCATTTGGGTGCGGTTAAGATAGCTACTACTTTCCATGGTCGTAAAGGTCTCCCAGTGGCGATGCGTCTCAACTTTCTGGACACTCGATTCCGGAACTTTCCTCATGCCACTATTACAGATGTTCAGACCACCCTGAACGACGGCACCGTTTTCTACACTGTATACCCCAACTACAATATTTCTCTTCAGGATCCAAATCTTACGGATGCCTGGAAATTCTTGGTACAGCTCACCGGTGCTCCTCGGAAGGAATCGGCAATTGCGGCCACCCTCCATTATCGGATGCGCTGAGGTTGCAAAATCATGCTATGAATCTCAATCTTTGGATTCTCCGGTAATGATGCGGCTCTCTTCGTCCGGATCGGCGAAGATAGGATCCCAACAATCGCTCATGTCCCCAGGCCAGTTGATCGAGAAACTCTCATCAGCTCATCTCGAGTCCTGGATCACGGCTTACGAATCTACCCACAACATACCTGCTTGCAACACCTCCGTTGTGACAAGCAAACCCCGTCTACAAATCACTCGGGACGGACGTACCATGGTCGCTATCCACGACCAGCGATATGGGTATGATTCTCCCGATTCCATCCTCGGATGACTGGTTTGATCAGGTTGATGATCTTGATGACTCTGGATTCCCTCCGTCGCCGCCTCTTGAACCTTTTAAACCCAAAAAGAAGAAGCGCGGCCCGGACTCTTTCTGGCTCCGTTATCAAGCAGGCTGCCCTAACGTTGGCCCTCTTGGCGAAGATCGTGGACGATACCAGTTCATCGTCGAGTATGGCACCAGCAAACCCTGTTCTGTGGGTTGCTGTTCGCCTCTTGACTCTCCGGTGATTTCCCCGCCATCCACTCCTTATTGTAAACCGGATCTACCACCTGCTCCTCCATCTCCACCAGCGGAACCTCCGCTCGTGCTATAAGCGTGACAGCCATTCCGGTTTTCATGGCTACCATTCTCAGGGTATCGGTGAGAAATTTCCCTCATCGATTGATTATGAGGATGCTGATCGTCGTCGTCACAAATGGAAGATTACTCCCCCTAATGTTCTTGACAACAATGGCCAGATGGCTCACAATTCCCCTGTCGAAGCTCAACTCAATTGGCAAGCCGAGAATGCTCTGGTTCAGAATCAGTACCTTACCAAGCTCCTCTCATACCAAGAACATCACACACTTGCTCTCCGGCAGAATGAAGGCGACATCCGTTACTTGAAATCACGGATTGAATCCCTCCACCAGGAGCTAATGTTTATAGCTATGACGGTGAAGGATTCGGCTCAGGCCTCTTTTCTTATTTCCGGCCGGGAAAAGGAAAAGCGTCTTCTGGAAGAACAGTTTCGCCTAGCCCAAACTCAAAATTATCCGGCTAGTCCAACTCGTTCACCGACTCGATCGCATGCCCCTATTTATCATGACTATATGGCTCCGCATAGTTTTCCTACAAACTATGTTCAAGGAGCTCCAGGATCGAGAGACACTGGTTGCACACCAGGCACGATCCGCTAAACCTAAGCGATCTCATGCCTCATGTTCACCTCGGCCGGTTTTTCAGCCTTCCCATTAAATCTTGCTAAGCCTATGGTGCAACCCACTTTCCAACCTTTACCAGATCAACCTTCAGGACCCCCTGGATTTGTTCCCTGGATTCCTTCCCGTTCTAAACCATCACCTCCCGCCTCAGCTTATACTGTCATCCCTGCACCTACCCATCCAAATACCCTTAGCCATTATTTGACCCAGTTAACCTTAGCCCCTCCAGCCATACCTGCTTTATCCCTCTCTAAGGTTTCCTCTGTCACTACTTTTACGGACTCAGACTCTCAGTCTTCTTCAAGTCCTTTGCCCATTTACCACAGGCCCCTTTTTCCATCCTTCCTACTACATGGGATCGTCCTATCAAGGTTATAGGCTATTTTGATACCGGATGCTCTACAACCATCCTAGCACCCCATGTTCTTCCCTCAGACTATTGGAAGCCTCATCGTCAGCTTTTTACTGCGGCTGATGTTCAAACCTTCTCGGTTGACCTCATTTCCAAACATCCCATTAAGCTAAGATTATTTCCCTCTCTTACCATCACCCACACAGTGTTAGGTTCCTCCCTTCCTGGTCGTGATGCCCTTATTGGCTTCGACGTCTTATGCCAATTACCCCACCTTCGATGGAGTATCCATGGCCTCAGCTACAAGAAGCATTTTACCCCTTGGACCACAATTCCCAAATTATTACTAATGGCTCCTATTGCAGGTATCAAGGATCAATTAATCCTCCGTTGCAGTGCTGACAATCATAATGAGTTCCTCACAAAGTGTTTGAGCCCCCTATGGCAAAATGCTAAGTTCTTCATCCGTCTTCCTTTCAAGAAGAATGAGGATATCAATCCTACCAAGGCCAGCCATTCGGGCATGAACCCTGAACATCTTCTCAGTGCTCGTCAGGAGATCGCCCTCTTGGAAGCCCAAGGTCTCATCGAGAAGACATTTTCCCCTTGGGCCTGCGAAGCTTTCTATGTCAATAAAAGAGCAGAACAACGGCGTGGCAAGCTCAGACTAGTGATCAATTATCAACCTCTGAATGCTTTTCTGCTTGATGACAAGTTTCCATTACCAACCAGGCCAGCTCTTCTCCTCCAGCTATCTAAGGCCAAGTTCTTCAGCAAGTTTGATCTCAAAGCAGGTTTCTGGCAACTGGGCATCCATCCGGAAGATCGGCCCAAGACAGGTTTCTGTTTTCCTGGAGGTCATTACCAATGGACTGTACTCCCTTTTGGACTCAAAGTGGCTCCATCATTGTTTCAGCAAGCCATGTTACAAATCTATGCTCCCATTCAAGAGCATGCTCTCATCTACATTGACGACATCCTCCTGTTCTCTACCACAGAGGATGAACATGCCCTTCTTCTTCAACAATTCTTGGACATTACTGTGACCCAAGGTATCATGCTCTCTCCCACAAAAATGGTCGTAGCGGTCAACACAATTGACTTTCTGGGAGTCACCATCTCCAATGGACAATTTCAACTACAGCCCCATATTGGTCATTCTCTGCTAGAATTCTCAGACGGCCCTCTTACTCGTCAGGAATTACAACAGTTCCTCGGCATCATCAACTATATGGCCGAATTCCTTCCTCATCAGATCCGCATGACCAGTCATCTTCACCGCCTTTTGAAGAAAGATGCACCACCATGGTCCACTATTCATACTACGGCAATCAAGGAATTGAAAGCTCTGGCTCAAGATCTTCCCACTCTGCAGATTCCTTCTACTGGTCTCCGCATCCTCCAGACAGATGCTAGTGATACTCAATGGGGTGCTGTTCTCCTTGAAGAACTCCCAAACAAGACACGTCGTATCTGTGGATACCGCAGTGGCGAATTCAAGCCCTCTGAACAACATTATCATTCCACGTTCAAGGAAATTCTTGCAGTTCGTCGCGGTATTGAGAAGTTCCAGTTCTTCCTCATCGGACATTCCTTCCTGATAGAAATGGACATGGCAGCTTTTCCAAAGATGTTACGATTCAGTGACGACTTCCCGAATCTCAGCTCCTTCGATGGGCTCGGTGGTTTTCCCAATGGTCATTCAAGGTTCACCATATCAAAGGCAAAGACAATGTGCTTGCAGACTTCCTCTCTCGCACTAAGAAGAAATTACCATTATCTTCTTCCATCCCTGTCCTTTGCATGCCTCTCGCTCAAGGTCCTTCATCCTCTTCTTCTCAAAGCGCTTCCTCCACTTTGACCCCTTGTTTGGCTCCTGCCTACCCTTCCAAACATCTCTTTTGTGATCTCTCTCTACGCACCCTGAAAGCTACAGTATCTCTACATACCAGTCTACCCTCTATCCATTGTTCACACCAGTGGACTCCAGTTCGACTGGGTTGCTTGTCACCCAGATTATCCTTTCCTTACCCCATTTGCCATCAATCCTGCCCTGTTTGATAGTGAATGTGTGGTCTTCTTCTGGCATCTTCTTGCAGTCCACAAGGTGGCTCTCACCTTCAATCGCCATACCCTCTGGCATTACCTCAGTACCGTTTCCACCATCTTCTCAAACCCAACAGGCTCAGCCTATTTTCGTCTTCAACGACCCCAGTGCTTAGCCCGTTTTCTCCGTCTCTTTGCTCTTATTCGCACTTGGCTCAATATCCTCTCTGCCCTAGATGAGCTTCCCTTCGTCACTTACATCTTCCATCGGCCACCTGATTTCATTCATCATCATTTGGTTACTCCCCCCATTTTGGATCATAACCTCATTGCTTATGACCCTATTTTCACCTTCCACGAATCCAGCTCCCAGGATCTCTTCGTTCATCGTGATCAGTCCGATGAGCATAAGGCTCGATGGTTCTCTTTCATGACAACTATGTGCACCCATAACCATGTTGATCCAGCCACTTTACCCTCTTGTCTTCTACAAAGCACCAACACGGCTTGGGAAGTCAACAACGTCTTGCAGCATCCCTTCATCCATCGCATACTGAGCGAGCACATGGAGTTCGAGATTGATCATGCCCTCGACCTCTTCATTCCCTACACCAGCGATACCGACTTTGATACGGACTAGTTTGTATTTTTGAATGTATGTCTGTATTAAGTCTGTACTGAGTATTGTATGTCTGTATATCGAGTATCGAGTATGTTTGTGTATTGAGTATGTATTGGGACACCACTCCATGTCAGGTTGGTGTCTTTGTCCCCCAACTATAGTTAGGTAAGTTGTACCAACTATGGTTAGGTAAGTTGACGACTTTGTACCAACCATAGTTAGGTGAAGACTTTGTACCAACTATGGTTAGGTTAGTTGAAGACTTTTTTACCTTGTGTAACCGTGGTTGATTAACACGGGTTAGTTTGTTTTCTCTATTTAAGCAGCTCGTCTGCTCTGTTGTAATTATCGAAGTAAATCAATGAAACACTCTGAATATGGTATCAGAGCCTTGTGAGTAAACTTTTTGGCTCCTGTTTGTCGGAGCTCTGCTCCCTGCTCTTCTGTCTCTTCTTCTGGTTTATTATGGTTCCTCTTTTGTTGCCTAAGTATGCTCTGCAGTTGCCGTCCCAGACGGATCCTCTGCATCAGAAATGGGTGTGAATGATATGTACTGGTCTTCCCAAGCTCAGGTTGGTAACGTCCCTTGAGGTAGGTGTGGGTATGCAGGCATGGCCGCTATAAAATCCCGGCACAATCGGGTTACCTCCGACCTGGGTCTAAGAAGCCTATTATTTATCATTCTCTGCTATAATTAACCATCTCTTCCCGGACTAAGACAGAAGGTTGGTGCATCTCTTGCAAACGTAGTCCTTTTTTCCTTCCAATTTCATGGCTTTACAACCTCCTGCTACTCCTCCGGCTCCGGTTACACTTAAGCAATCCCGTGCGTCTAAGGTGGATTACTTGTACGAACTCAGCTACACTCCGGCTGAGCAACAGATCCATCCGACAAATTTCCCGGTCCTCAATCCCTATGATGTCTTCCCACAGACGTCATCTTCGGTTACCAGGAAGCTTCGAACTATTATTGCTCCCAAGAAGACTCAGGGTCTTAAGGAGTATGTTCAAGCTCCCCCGTTTTCCCAAAACCAGGTTAACGCCAGTGGCAAAGAACAATATTTTCCGGTGGATATCAGTCCAGACTTGATCCGCCAGTGGATCCATCTTGGCTACACTCATCTTCATTTGGGTGCGGTTAAGATAGCTACTACTTTCCATGGTCGTAAAGGTCTCCCAGTGGCGATGCGTCTCAACTTTCTGGACACTCGATTCCGGAACTTTCCTCATGCCACTATTACAGATGTTCAGACCACCCTGAACGACGGCACCGTTTTCTACACTGTATACCCCAACTACAATATTTCTCTTCAGGATCCAAATCTTACGGATGCCTGGAAATTCTTGGTACAGCTCACCGGTGCTCCTCAGAAGGAATCAGCAATTGCAGCCACCCTCCATTATCAGATCTGCTACAGGTTGCAAAATCATGCTATGAATCTCAATACTGGATTCTCCAGTAATGATGCGGCTCTCTTCGTCCAGATCGGCGAAGATAGGATCCCAACAATCACTCATGTCCCCCGACAGATTGATCGAGAAACTCTCATCAAGCTCATCCCTGAGTCCTGGATCACGGCTTACGAATCTACCCACAACATACTGCTGCAACACCTCCGTTGACAAAGAACAAACCCCGTCTACAAATCACTCGAGGACGGACGTACCATGGTCACCTATCCACGACCAACTGATATGGGTATGATTCTCCCGATTCCATCCTCGGATGACTGGTTTGATCAGGTTGATGATCTTGATGACTCTGGATTCCCTCCGTCGCCGCCTCTTGAACCTTTTAAACCCAAAAAGAAGAAGCGCGGCCCGGACTCCTTTCGGCTCCGTTATCAGCGAGTGCTGCCCTAACGTTGGCCCTCTTGGCGAAGATCGTGGGCGATACCGGTTCATCGTCGAGTATGGCACCAGCACACCCTGTTCTGTGGGTTGCTGTTCGCCTCTTGACTCTCCGGTGATTTCCCCGCCATCCACTCCTTATTGCAAACCGGATATACCACCTGCTCCTCCATCTCCACCAGCGGAACCTCCGCTCATGCTATGGCAGCAGCAGCCCATTCCAGTTTTCATGGCTACCAGCTCCGAGGGTATCAGCAGAAATTTCCCTCCTACAGTTGATTATGAGGATGCTGATCGTCGTCGTCACAAATGGAAGATTATTCCCGTAATGTTCTTGACAACAATGGCCGGATGGCTCACAATTCCCCTGTCGGCTCAACTCGATTGTAAGCCGAGAATGCTCACGGTTCGTAATCGAGACCTTACCAAGCTCCTCTCATACCAAGAACATCACACACTTGCTCTCCGGCAGAATGAAGGCGACATCCGTTACTTGAAATCACGGATTGAATCCCTCCACCAGGAGCTTATGTCTATAGCTATGACGGTGAAGGATTCGGCTCAGGCCTCTTTTCTTATTTCCGGCCGGGAAAAGGAAAAGCATCTTCTGGAAGAACAGCTTCGCCTAGCCCAAACTCAAAATTATCCGGCTAGTCCAACTCTGTTCCCTGACTCAGTCATGACCCCTGTTTATCATGACTATATGGCTCCGCATAGTTTTCCTACAGCTATGTTCAAGGAGCTCCAGGATCAGCAGAGACACCTGGCTGCACACCAGGCACGATCCGCTAAACCTAAGCGATCTCATGCCTCATGTTCACCTCAGCCAGTTTTTCAGCCTTCCCCATTAAATCTTGCTAAGCCTATGGTGCAACCCACTTTCCAACCTTTACCAGAACAACCTTCAGGACCCCCTGGATTTGTTCCCTGGATTCCTTCCCGTTCTAAACCATCACCTCCCGCCTCAGCTTATACTGTCATCCCTGCACCTACCCATCCAAATACCCTTAGCCATTATTTGACCCAGTTAACCTTAGCCCCTCCAGCCATACCTGCTTTATCCCTCTCTAAGGTTTCCTCTGTCACTACTTTTACGGACTCAGACTCTCAGTCTTCTTCAAGTCCTTTGCCCATTTACCAGACCAATCCCCCTCGGGCGGAAGCGGCTGAACCTATCATCCATAGCGGTGATAGTGAAGTGAATCTTACTCCACGAACCAGCAATGACCTCGGGCTCGGCATCCCACGATGCCTCCTCGAGATCCGCGTCGACCCCTTTTGGCAATCAAGACCCCAAGCAGCATTGTTTACCTTTGACGGTCTTCCTTTCCATAAATGGCCTGAACGCATCTCTGAGTTTCATGCCTGGCTCACTGCAGAAATGTTGATCGATGGTGCTACTGACAATACTGTCCTCACCAAGTTTTTGGCCCGTTCCCATGGCACTCTCAGAGAATGGTTTATGGCCCTTGGTGGTTAGCGACAGCTCCAATGGACTCAGATCCCCATCGATGTTTTCATCGCCTAATTATATAATGAAATGATTGGCCCCATTGAGAACAATCGCATCAAAGCTCGTGAAGAATACTTCCAGATGAAGTGCTGCTCTTTCCAAAAGGCTGATCTTGCCAAGCATTACACCCGCATGCTGGACCGTTTCTACATCCTCGGTGGACTGGATGATCCTAATATGAAACAGGTCTTCCTCAACTCTTTCCCTGAACCTTTGGGAAAGGAAGCTGCAAAGGCTTTGCAGCAGTATGGCCTTCGTATTGATCAAGCCCCTATTGGACGTCTCTACCAAGAGATCCTAAGTGCCCTGCAAAAGCTTTGTGACCAACAGCTCTTCTTCAAGCAATGGGAGAAAACTACCCATAAGCTCACAGATGCGTGTGACACCTCTTATCTCAAGATCAAATGTAAGGATAAGGACTGCTCATGTCCTTCCAGGAAGAAGTCTCACTTCTCCAAGGTCCATCCAAGCAAATTCCGTTCTACACACGACCGGCCTCATCGGTTCAAACGGAAACCTCTACAGCAGCGGCCTTACAAATTCTTCAAGCGTAAGAAGTTCAGGCAAAAGACTTCCACCAAATGCTATGCCTGCGGCAAGATTGGACATTTTGCTCGGAACTGCCCTGACAAGGCTAAGCAAGCCAAGCTCATGCATATGCTTGCCCCTTTTTCCATCACAGATGATCCTGATGCAGACGTTGAATCTCTCTACTCTGTGGACGACGATTTTACGCCAGATCTACTGTTCGTTCTTGAAAATTGGAACGAAGATCCGGACACTTTTTCCCCCGAATCCGAACCCGAGTCCGATGGATTTGACCCCATCTACCCGATTACTTCATCTTTGTCCTCTCCTAGCCCTCCTAAGTCACCAGCTTTGGCTATCACCAAAACCCCTTTACCACAGGCCCCTTTTTCCATCCTTCCTACTACATGGGATCGTCCTATCAAGGTTATAGGCTATTTTGATACCGGATGCTCTACAACCATCCTAGCACCCCATGTTCTTCCCTCAGACTATTGGAAGCCTCATCGTCAGCTTTTTACTGCGGCTGATGGTCAAACCTTCTCGGTTGACCTCATTTCCAAACATTCCATTAAGCTGAGATTATTTCCCTCTCTTACCATCACCCACACAGTGTTAGGTTCCTCCCTTCCTGGTCGTGATGCCCTTATTGGCTTCGACGTCTTATGCCAATTACCCCACCTTCGATGGAGTATCCATGGCCTCAGCTACAAGAAGCATTTTACCCCCTGGACCACAATTCCCAAATTATTACTAATGGCTCCTATTGCAGGTATCAAGGATCAATTAATCCTCCGTTGCAGTGCTGACAATCATAATGAGTTCCTCACAAAGTGTTCCAGCCCCCTATGGTAAAATGCTAAGTTCTTCATCCGTCTTCCTTTCAAGAAGAATGAGGATATCAATCCTACCAAGGCCAGCCATTCGGGCATGAACCCTGAACATCTTCTCAGTGCTCGTCAGGAGATCGCCCTCTTGGAAGCCCAAGGTCTCATCGAGAAGACATCTTCCCCTTGGGCCTGCGAAGCTTTCTATGTCAATAAAAGAGCAGAACAACGGCGTGGCAAGCTCAGACTAGTGATCAATTATCAACCTCTGAATGCTTTTCTGCTTGATGACAAGTTTCCATTACCAACCAGGCCAGCTCTTCTCCTCCAGCTATCTAAGGCCAAGTTCTTCAGCAAGTTTGATCTCAAAGCAGGTTTCTAGCAACTGGGCATCCATCCGGAAGATCGGCCCAAGACAGGTTTCTGTTTTCCTGGAGGTCATTACCAATGGACTGTACTCCCTTTTGGACTCAAAGTGGCTCCATCATTGTTTCAGCAAGCCATGTTACAAATCTATGCTCCCATTCAAGAGCATGCTCTCATCTACATTGACGACATCCTCCTGTTCTCTACCACAGAGGATGAACATGCCCTTCTTCTTCAACAATTCTTGGACATTACTGTGACCCAAGGTATCATGCTCTCTCCCACAAAAATGGTCGTAGCGGTCAACACAATTGACTTTCTGGGAGTCACCATCTCCAATGGACAATTCCAACTACAGCCCCATATTGGTCATTCTCTGCTAGAATTCTCAGACGGCCCTCTTACTCGTCAGGAATTACAACAGTTCCTCGGCATCATCAACTATATGGCCGAATTCCTTCCTCATCAGATCCGCATGACCAGTCATCTTCACCGCCTTTTGAAGAAAGATGCACCACCATGGTCCACTATTCATACTACGGCAATCAAGGAATTGAAAGCTCTGGCTCAAGATCTTCCCACTCTTCAGATTCCTTCTACTGGTCTCCGCATCCTCCAGACAGATGCTAGTGATACTCAATGGGGTGCTGTTCTCCTTGAAGAACTCCCAAACAAGACACGTCGTATCTGTGGATACCGCAGTGGCGAATTCAAGCCCTCTGAACAACATTATCATTCCACGTTCAAGGAAATTCTTGCAGTTCGTCGCGGTATTGAGAAGTTCCAGTTCTTCCTCATCGGACATTCCTTCCTGATAGAAATGGACATGACAGCTTTTCCAAAGATGTTACAGTTCACGCAGAAGCAGCTTCCTGAATCTCAGCTCCTTCGATGGGCTCAGTGGTTTTCCCAATGGTCATTCAAGGTTCACCATATCAAAGGCAAAGACAATGTGCTTGCAGACTTCCTCTCTCGCACTAAGAAGAAATTACCATTATCTTCTTCCATCCCTGTCCTTTGCATGCCTCTCACTCCAGGTGCTTCATCCTCTTCTTCTCCAGCACTTCCTCCACCTGACCCCTTGTTTCGGCTCCTGCCTACCCTTCCAGCATCTCTTTTCAGCAGTCTCTCTCTACGCACCCTGAAAGCTTACAGTATCTCTACATACCAGTCTACCCTCCTATCCATTGTTCACACCAGTGGACTCCAGTTCGACTGGGTTGCTTGTCACCTAGATTATCCTTTCCTTACCCCATTTGCCATCAATCCTGCCCTGTTTGATAGTGAATGTGTGGTCTTCTTCTGGCATCTTCTTGCAGTCCACAAGGTGGCTCTCACCTTCAATCGCCATACCCTCTGGCATTACCTCAGTACCGTTTCCACCATCTTCTCAAACCCAACAGGCTCAGCCTATTTTCGTCTTCAACGACCCCAGTGCTTAGCCCGTTTTCTCCGTCTCTTTGCTCCTATTCCCACTTGGCTCAATATCCTCTCTGCCCTTGATGAGCTTCCCTTCGTCACTTACATCTTCCATCGGCCACCTGATTTCATTCATCATCATTTGGTTACTCCCCCCATTTTGGATCATAACCTCATTGCTTATGACCCTATTTTCACCTTCCACGAATCCAGCTCCCAGGATCTCTTCGTTCATCGTGATCAGTCCGATGAGCATAAGGCTCGATGGTTCTCTTTCATGACAACTATGTGCACCCATAACCATGTTGATCCAGCCACTTTACCCTCTTGTCTTCTACAAAGCACCAACACGGCTTGGGAAGTCAACAACGTCTTGCAGCATCCCTTCATCCATCGCATGGAGTTCGAGATTGATCATGCCCTCGACCTCTTCATTCCCTACACCAACGATACCGACTTTGATACGGACTAGTTTGTATTTTTGAATGTATGTCTGTATTAAGTCTGTACTGAGTATTGTATGTCTGTATATCGAGTATCGAGTATGTATGTGTATTGAGTATGTATTGGGTATCCTCTACTTGCATTTGTACCGACACCACTCCATGTCAGGTTGGTGTCTTTGTCCCCCAACTATAGTTAGGTAAGTTGTACCAACTATGGTTAGGTAAGTTGACGACTTTGTACCAACCATAGTTAGGTGAAGACTTTGTACCAACTATGGTTAGGTTAGTTGAAGACTTTTTTACCTTGTGTAACCGTGGTTGATTAACACGGGTTAGTTTGTTTTCTCTATTTAAGCAGCTCGTCTGCTCTGTTGTAATCATCGAAGTAAATCAATGAAACAATCATCGAAGTAAATCATCGAGCCATCTTGTTGCTGCCCAGTTTTCTTCCACATCTGGTGCTAGGATTTGTGAAGTTCATATCTCTGCAAACAACCACCAGTTTTAGTTGATCTTTGGAGCATACAACCTTTCATCATCACCTCCATTCGATCCTCACTTCCACCCCCACTCTAGGCCTGAAACTTCCATAATCTCCACACTTTCTATTTTCATCCCCAGCCTTCCATCTTCATATTCCACCATTAGAACTGACACAAATCTGCAGATCAAACTCCTCATACCAAGTCTCACACTCGATTCTGCAAAGAGCACCAACAACCTGTTGTGGAAGGTTTTCTCCTAACCTTCTATTTTGGCGAATCTTTGATGACTTCACACCAAGCCATCGAAGTGAACAGAATCTTGAAGGAAGCCTCTTCCTATCATTCTCTACCTTCGATCCAAAAGGGGTATCCATCAGTTGGCCTCCCATCCTAGATGATTCAATAAAAGCATCTGTTAAGTTAAATACGAGACGAACAATGGCCAAAACAAGCGGTTGAAATCTGGAACTTTCTTTCGTGTCCTTCAAACTTTGAACAGCCTTGTCAAAGATACGTAACATTTAAAATTGATGCCATCACACAAACCATCTGTCTCTAATAAAACCTACAACAATTTTTATAATCTTATGTCGATAATCAATTCATTTCCACACTAAATGTTATCTAAACAATGTGTCATTTTAAACCACCCTCCCAAGAAAAGAAAAGGAAAAAACTATTGATCAAAGAGAACAAAGCCGGATATATTTTATGCCACATTATACGAGGAAATAACTAGAGCTCTCTATTACGGTAGAAGTATTCAATAACCAAACCAACAGACCCCCCCCCCACGGGATTCGATCTGGGTCTCGCAATCAAGAACGGAGACCTAACCACCACGCCCTACGATTGCAGCTCAAGTATTGATAGTTCAACACACCCATCCTTCCTTCCTTCATGGAATATGGAAAATCACTAAAACCCAACTCAACTCGGCCTTACCCCGTCTTTCCTCACCACTTCTCTTAGAATCATTTTTAGGCCTACCCTGGCTCTTTTGGTTCCTCCAATCTGAATCACTCATCTTCAGTTAAAGCATTCAAAATCCTCAATGCACATGTCCAATCACCTGGAATGACTTTCTCTTAACTTGCCAGGTATTAGAACTCCTAAATTAGCTCTAATTTGTTCATTTCCTTACATTATACTTTCTAGTTTTACCACTCATCCATCTCAACATCACTGAAACCCAGAAAACTAAAAAATAAATACATGGAAAACATCAAGTCGCACAATGCAAAGGGCTTTGGAAATTAGGTAGGCAGTGGAAAACGTTTAGGTAAAGAGAATATTGCATTAAAAATGTAGTTGATCAGGCAAAGCCAGTTCTAATAACATCATAAACTAAGCATCAAGATTCTATAACAGTTAACTGTTCAAACAATCAGGATGGTAGAAAGAGTCCATATCTTCTAACTTCTATGCAGCAGATTGTTTTGCGTAAGTTTTTAACCATGGGCCAACACATCCCCAAACACAATAAAGGAATACTGGCAAATATGGTGAAAATTTGATTATATATATTTTTAATGTTTTGCAAATGAAATTCTATTGAGGTAATTTTCAGAAAATACGATATTCTTGAAGTAGATATGTTATTAGACATATACAAGAGCGAGTAGAATGCGAGTTGCTCTATTTACATTCGATTGCTTTGTTCTATGTCTCTTATATCTTCATAATCTTCCTTCCGGGTAGTATCACTCTATTACAGAGCACTGAAATCCTCCTCGGCTCAGGACAATGCATCTGCGGTTGACATGTGGTGGGGCGTATATTTCTTGATATGGTGAATCGTAAGATTTTGTTTCATGGGAAGTCGAGACGGATCTAATTTCCAAGATTTTCAGGTTTTATTGTGCATTTAGTATTACACTATATTTGGTGCATATATCTTTCATAGCTTGTGCATTTATTATTATCATTGCTAGCATTTGACATTCATTTGTGGTTTCGTCTCTGCAAAGATGTATGGGTACTCCAAATGAAGACACTGCCTGGATTGAATTCATTGATAGCATCGAAAGACCTTGAATTTACCTTGCCCTACCACTGCCCTATGGTGATTGGTGTTCTTTTGCAGTTGCTATTTTGTTGGATATTTTTAATCAAATCTTTAAAATTGGTCACTTTTTTTAGCAAAATATACTCATACTATATAATATTAAGAGATTTAAACAATGCCTCATGATGCGAGGAACGCGTGGTCCCGGATCTTGAACCGAATGGAGTTGATCTCCTTTTACGTAAGTTAAGCTTTTTTGATATATTATGCGAAGCTAAAGAAAGTATGAAACTGCTTTGATTAGGTCAACTGGGGCACACACCCCTTTAGAATGAATAAGAATGGTAAAGCTTATAGTGAGAAAATATTGGATGCACGTTAATATTTTGTCCAGAAGCTTTCAAATATGGAGAAGGGGGTTTTCTGGCCAAGCGGCCTTTGGTCTCTTCTTTTTTAATGGTATAAGATCCATTAACAGCTTGGCAAGCGTGCTGCAGTTGCATCTGTGAATAAGATTTGCATGGGCATAGTGTTATTGAATTATTATATTGGGTCTTTCATAGTTGTCATGGCGTCTAAGTGAACCTAGACGTTGGAGGGGCCTGGACGCAATGTGACACCTACAAGACGCCCACCTAAGCAGGCCCTAGGCGACCAAGGCACCCACCTAGGTAAACACGGCTTGGGAAGTCAACAACGTCTTGCAGCATCCCTTCATCCATCGCATACTGAGCGAGCACATGGAGTTCGAGATTGATCATGCCCTCGACCTCTTCATTCCCTACACCAGCGATACCGACTTTGATACGGACTAGTTTGTATTTTTGAATGTATGTCTGTATTAAGTCTGTACTGAGTATTGTATGTCTGTATATCGAGTATCGAGTATGTATGTGTATTGAGTATGTATTGGGTATCCTCTACTTGCATTTGTACCGACACCACTCCATGTCAGGTTGGTGTCTTTGTCCCCCAACTATAGTTAGGTAAGTTGTACCAACTATGGTTAGGTAAGTTGACGACTTTGTACCAACCATAGTTAGGTGAAGACTTTGTACCAACTATGGTTAGGTTAGTTGAAGACTTTTTTACCTCGTGTAACCGTGGTTGATTAACACGGGTTAGTTTGGTTTTCTCTATTTAAGCAGCTCGTCTGCTCTGTTGTAATCATCGAAGTAAATCAATGAAACACTCTGAATATGGTATCAGAGCCTTGTGAGTAAACTTTTTGGCTCCTGTTTGTCGGAGCTCTGCTCCCTGCTCTTCTGTCTCTTCTTCTGGTTTATTATGGTTCCTCTTTTGTTGCCTAAGTATGCTCTGCAGTTGCCGTCCCAGACGGATCCTCTGCATCAGAAATGGGTGTGAATGATATGTACTGGTCTTCCCAAGCTCAGGTTGGTAACGTCCCTTGAGGTAGGTGTGGGTATGCAGGCATGGCCGCTATAAAATCCCGGCACAATCGGGTTACCTCCGACCTGGGTCTAAGAAGCCTATTATTTATCATTCTCTGCTATAATTAACCATCTCTTCCCAGACCTAAGACAGAAGGTTCAGGTGCATCTCTTGCAAACAGTAGTCCTTTTTTCCTTCCAATTTCATGGCTTTACAACCTCCTGCTACTCCTCCGGCTCCGGTTACACTTAAGCAATCCCATGCGTCTAAGGTGGATTACTTGTACGAACTCAGCTACACTCCGGCTGAGCAACAGATCCATCCGACAAATTTCCCGGTCCTCAATCCCTATGATGTCTTCCCACAGACGTCATCTTCGGTTACCAGGAAGCTTCGAACTAGTATTGCTCCCAAGAAGACTCAGGGTCTTAAGGAGTATGTTCAAGCTCCCCCGTTTTCCCAAAACCAGGTTAACGCCAGTGGCAAAGAACAATATTTTCCGGTGGATATCAGTCCAGACTTGATCCGCCAGTGGATCCATCTTGGCTACACTCATCTTCATTTGGGTGCGGTTAAGATAGCTACTACTTTCCATGGTCGTAAAGGTCTCCCAGTGGCGATGCGTCTCAACTTTCTGGACACTCGATTCCGGAACTTTCCTCATGCCACTATTACAGATGTTCAGACCACCCTGAACGACGGCACCGTTTTCTACACTGTATACCCCAACTACAATATTTCTCTTCAGGATCCAAATCTTACGGATGCCTGGAAATTCTTGATACGACTCCGGTGCTCCTCGGAAGGAATCGGCAATTGCGCCACCCTCCATTATCGGATCGCTACAGGTTGCAAAATCATGCTATGAATCTCAATCTTGGATTCTCCAGAACGATGCGGCTCTCTTCGTCCGGATCGGCGAAGATAGGATCCCAACAATCGCTCATGTCCCCGACAGTTGATCGAGAAACTCTCATCAAGCTCATCTCGAGTCCTGGATCACGGCTTACGAATCTACCCACAACATACCTGCTGCAACACCTCCGTTGTGACAAGAACAAACCCCGTCTACAAATCACTCGGGGACGGACGCCGTGAGGTCACGCTATCCACGACCAACGATATGGGTATGATTCTCCCGATTCCATCCTCGGATGACTGGTTTGATCAGGTTGATGATCTTGATGACTCTGGATTCCCTCCGTCGCCGCCTCTTGAACCTATTAAACCCAAAAAGAAGAAGCGCGGCCCGGACTCTTTCTGGCTCCGTTATCAAGCAGGCTGCCCTAACGTTGGCCCTCTTGGTGAAGATCGTGGACGATACCAGTCATCGTCGAGTATGGCACCAGCAAACCCTGTTCTGTGGGTTGCTGTTCGCCTCTCGACTCTCCGGTGATTTCCCCGCCATCCACTCCTTATTGCAAACCGGATCTACCACCTGTTCCTCCATCTCCACCGGCCGAACCTCCGCTCGTCTTATAGCGGCAGCCGAGCAGCCATTCCGATTTTCATGGCTACCAGCTCCGAGGGTATCGCCGAAATTTCCCTCCTACGAGTTGATTATGAGGATGCTGATCGTCGTCGTCGTCACAAATGGAAGATTACTCCCCCTAATGTTCTTGACAACAATGGCCAGATGGCTCACAATTCCCCTGTCGAAGCTCAACTCAATTGGCAAGCCGAGAATGCTCTGGTTCAGAATCAGTACCTTACCAAGCTCCTCTCATACCAAGAACATCACACACTTGCTCTCCGGCAGAATGAAGGCGACATCCGTTACTTGAAATCACGGATTGAATCCCTCCACCAGGAGCTTATGTCTATAGCTATGACGGTGAAGGATTCGGCTCAGGCCTCTTTTCTTATTTCCGGCCGGGAAAAGGAAAAGCGTCTTCTGGAAGAACAGCTTCGCCTAGCCCAAACTCAAAATTATCCGGCTAGTCCAACTCTGTTCCCTGACTCAGTCATGACCCCTGTTTATCATGACTATATGGCTCCGCATAGTTTTCCTACAGCTATGTTCAAGGAGCTCCAGGATCAGCAGAGACACCTGGCTGCACACCAGGCACGATCCGCTAAACCTAAGCGATCTCATGCCTCATGTTCACCTCAGCCAGTTTTTCAGCCTTCCCCATTAAATCTTGCTAAGCCTATGGTGCAACCCACTTTCCAACCTTTACCAGAACAACCTTCAGGACCCCCTGGATTCCTTCCCGTTCTAAACCATCACCTCCCGCCTCAGCTTATACTGTCATCCCTGCACCTACCCATCCAAATACCCTTAGCCATTATTTGACCCAGTTAACCTTAGCCCCTCCAGCCATACCTGCTTTATCCCTCTCTAAGGTTTCCTCTGTCACTACTTTTACGGACTCAGACTCTCAGTCTTCTTCAAGTCCTTTGCCCATTTACCAGACCAATCCCCCTCAGGCACCAGAAGCAACTGAACCTATCATCCATAGCAGTGATAGTGAAGTGGATACTGCTCCACAGACCCAGCAACAGCCTCAGGCTCAGCATCCCACGATGCCTCCTCAGATCCGCGTCCCAGCCCCTTTTGGCAATCAAGACCCCAAGCAGCTGTTTACCTTTGACGGTCTTCCTTTCCATAAATGGCCTGAACGCATCTCTGAGTTTCATGCCTGGCTCACTGCAGAAATGTTGATCGATGGGGCTCACTGCAGAAATGTTGGCTTGGGAAGTCAACAACGTCTTGCAGCATCCCTTCATCCATCGCATACTGAGCGAGCACATGGAGTTCGAGATTGATCATGCCCTCGACCTCTTCATTCCCTACACCAGCGATACCGACTTTGATACGGACTAGTTTGTATTTTTGAATGTATGTCTGTATTAAGTCTGTACTGAGTATTGTATGTCTGTATATCGAGTATTGTATGTCTGTATATCGAGTATCGAGTATGTATGTGTATTGAGTATGTATTGGGTATCCTCTACTTGCATTTGTACCGACACCACTCCATGTCAGGTTGGTGTCTTTGTCCCCCAACTATAGTTAGGTAAGTTGTACCAACTATGGTTAGGTAAGTTGACGACTTTGTACCAACCATAGTTAGGTGAAGACTTTGTACCAACTATGGTTAGGTTAGTTGAAGACTTTTTTACCTTGTGTAACCGTGGTTGACTAACACGGGTTAGTTTGTTTTCTCTATTTAAGCAGCTCGTCTGCTCTGTTGTAATCATCGAAGTAAATCAATGAAACACTCTGAATATGGTATCAATGATGGAGCCACTTTGAGTCCAAAAGGGAGTACAGTCCATTGGTAATGACCTCCAGGAAAACAGAAACCTGTCTTGGGCCGATCTTCCGGATGGATGCCCAGTTGCTAGAAACCTGCTTTGAGATCAAACTTGCTGAAGAACTTGGCCTTAGATAGCTGGAGGAGAAGAGCTGGCCTGGTTGGTAATGGAAACTTGTCATCAAGCAGAAAAGCATTCAGAGGTTGATAATTGATCACTAGTCTGAGCTTGCCACGCCGTTGTTCTGCTCTTTTATTGACATAGAAAGCTTCGCAGGCCCAAGGGGAAGATGTCTTCTCGATGAGACTTTGGGCTTCCAAGAGGGCGATCTCCTGACGAGCACTGAGAAGATGTTCAGGGTTCATGCCCGAATGGCTGGCCTTGGTAGGATTGATATCCTCATTCTTCTTGAAAGGAAGACGGATGAAGAACTTAGCATTTTGCCATAGGGGGCTGGAACACTTTGTGAGGAACTCATTATGATTGTCAGCACTGCAACGGAGGATTAATTGATCCTTGATACCTGCAATAGGAGCCAGGAACTCATTATGATTGTCAGCACTGCAACGGAGGATTAATTGATCCTTGATACCTGCAATAGGAGCCATTAGTAATAATTTGGGAATTGTGGTCCAGGGGGTAAAATGCTTCTTGTAGCTGAGGCCATGGATACTCCATTGAAGGTGGGGTAATTGGCATAAGACGTCGAAGCCAATAAGGGCATCACGACCAGGAAGGGAGGAACCTAACACTGTGTGGGTGATGGTAAGAGAGGGAAATAATCTCAGCTTAATGGGATGTTTGGAAATGAGGTCAACCGAGAAGGTTTGACCATCAGCCGCAGTAAAAAGCTGACGATGAGGCTTCCAATAGTCTGAGGGAAGAACATGGGGTGCTAGGATGGTTGTAGAGCATCCGGTATCAAAATAGCCTATAACCTTGATAGGACGATCCCATGTAGTAGGAAGGATGGAAAAAGGGGCCTGTGGTAAAGGGGTTTTGGTGATAGCCAAAGCTGGTGACTTAGGAGGGCTAGGAGAGAACAAAGATGAAGTAATCGGGTAGATGGGGTCAAATCCATCGGACTCGGGTTCGGATTCGGGGGAAAAAGTGTCCGGATCTTCGTTCCAATTTTCAAGAACGAACAGTAGATCTGGCGTAAAATCGTCGTCCACAGAGTAGAGAGATTCAACGTCTGCATCAGGATCATCTGTGATGGAAAAAGGGGCAAGCATATGCATGAGCTTGGCTTGCTTAGCCTTGTCAGGGCAGTTCCGAGCAAAATGTCCAATCTTGCCGCAGGCATAGCATTTGGTGGAAGTCTTTTGCCTGAACTTCTTACGCTTGAAGAATTTGTAAGGTCGCTGCTGTAGAGGTTTCCGTTTGAACCGATGAGGCCGGTCGTGTGTAGAACGGAATTTGCTTGGATGGACCTTGGAGAAGTGAGACTTCTTCCTGGAAGGACATGAGCAGTCCTTATCCTTACATTTGATCTTGAGATAAGAGGTGTCACACGCATCTGTGAGCTTATGGGTAGTTTTCTCCCATTGCTTGAAGAAGAGCTGTTGGTCACAAAGCTTTTGCAGGGCACTTAGGATCTCTTGGTAGAGACGTCCAATAGGGGCTTGATCAATACGAAGGCCATACTGCTGCAAAGCCTTTGTAGCTTCCTTTCCCAAAGGTTCAGGGAAAGAGTTGAGGAAGACCTGTTTCATATTAGGATCATCCAGTCCACCGAGGATGTAGAAACGGTCCAGCATGCGGGTGTAATGCTTGGCAAGATCAGCCTTTTGGAAAGAGCAGCACTTCATCTGGAAGTATTCTTCACGAGCTTTGATGCGATTGTTCTCAATGGGGCCAATCATTTCATTGTATAATTGGGCGATGAAAACATCGATGGGGATCTGAGTCCATTGGAGCTGTCGATAACCACCAAGGGCCATAAACCATTCTCTGAGAGTGCCATGGGAACGGGCCAAAAACTTGGTGAGGACAGTATTGTCAGTAGCACCATCGATCAACATTTCTGCAGTGAGCCAGGCATGAAACTCAGAGATGCGTTCAGGCCATTTATGGAAAGGAAGACCGTCAAAGGTAAACAGCTGCTTGGGGTCTTGATTGCCAAAAGGGGCTGGGACGCGGATCCGAGGAGGCATCGTGGGATGCCGAAGCTGAGGTCGTTGGGGTTCGTGGAGCGATTCACTTCACTATCATCGCTTATGGATGATAGATTCAGTTGCTTTTGGTGCCTGAGGGGGATTGGTCTGGTAAATGGGCAAAGGACTTGAAGAAGACTGAGAGTCTGAGTCCGTAAAAGTAGTGACAGAGGAAACCTTAGAGAGGGATAAAGCAGGTATGGCTGGAGGGGCTAAGGTTAACTGGGTCAAATAATGGCTAAGGGTATTTGGATGGGTAGGTGCAGGGATGACAGTATAAGCTGAGGCGGGAGGTGATGGTTTAGAACGGGAAGGAATCCAGGGGGTCCTGAAGGTTGTTCTGGTAAAGGTTGGAAAGTGGGTTGCACCATAGGCTTAGCAAGATTTAATGGGGAAGGCTGAAAAACTGGCTGAGGTGAACATGAGGCATGAGATCGCTTAGGTTTAGCGGATCGTGCCTGGTGTGCAGCCAGGTGTCTCTGCGATCCTGGAGCTCCTTGAACATAGGCGTAGGAAAGCTATGCGGAGCCATATAGTCATGATAAGCAGGGGTCATGGACGAGTCAGGAAAGAGTTGGACTAGCCAGGATAATTTTGAGTTTGGGCTAGCGGTTGTTCTTCCAGAAGACGCTTTTCCTTTTCCCGGCCGGAAATAAGAAAAGAGGCCTGAGCCGAATCCTTCACCGTCATAGCTATAGACATAAGCTCCTGGTGGAGGGATTCAATCCGTGATTTCAAGTAACGGATGTCGCCTTCATTCTGCCGGAGAGCAAGTGTGTGATGTTCTTGGTATGAGAGGAGCTTGGTAAGGTACTGATTCTGAACCAGAGCATTCTCGGCTTGCCAATTGAGTTGAGCTTCGACAGGGGAATTGTGAGCCATCTGGCCATTGTTGTCAAGAACATTAGGGGGAGTAATCTTCCATTTGTGACGACGACGATCAGCATCCTCATAATCAACTGTAGGAGGGAAATTTCTGCTGATACCCTCGGAGCTGGTAGCCATGAAAACTGGAATGGGCTGCTGCTGCCATAGCATGAGCGGAGGTTCCGCTGGTGGAGATGGAGGAGCAGGTGGTAGATCCGGTTTGCAATAAGGAGTGGATGGCGGGGAAATCACCGGAGAGTCAAGAGGCGAACAGCAACCCACAGAACAGGGTTTGCTGGTGCCATACTCGACGATGAACTGGTATCGTCCACGATCTTCGCCAAGAGGGCCAACGTTAGGGCAGCCTGCTTGATAACGGAGCCAGAAAGAGTCCGGGCCGCGCTTCTTCTTTTTGGGTTTAAAAGGTTCAAGAGGCGGCGACGGAGGGAATCCAGAGTCATCAAGATCATCAACCTGATCAAACCAGTCATCCGAGGATGGAATCGGGAGAATCATACCCATATCAGTTGGTCGTGGATAGGTGACCATGGTACGTCCGTCCTCGAGTGATTTGTAGACGGGGTTTGTTGCTGTCAACGGAGGTGTTGCAGCAGGTATGTTGTGGGTAGATTCGTAAGCCGTGATCCAGGACTCTGGGATGAGCTTGATGAGAGTTTCTCGATCAATCTGTCGGGGGACATGAGTGATTGTTGGGATCCTATCTTCGCCGATCTGGACGAAGAGAGCCGCATCATTACTGGAGAATCCAGTATTGAGATTCATAGCATGATTTTGCAACCTGTAGCAGATCTGATAATGGAGGGTGGCTGCAATTGCTGATTCCTTCTGAGGAGCACCGGTGAGCTGTACCAAGAATTTCCAGGCATCCGTAAGATTTGGATCCTGAAGAGAAATATTGTAGTTGGGGTATACAGTGTAGAAAACGGTGCCGTCGTTCAGGGTGGTCTGAACATCTGTAATAGTGGCATGAGGAAAGTTCCGGAATCGACCTGTCCAGAAAGTTGAGACGCATCGCCACTGGGAGACCTTTACGACCATGGAAAGTAGTAGCTATCTTAACCGCACCCAAATGAAGATGAGTGGAGCCAAGATGGATCCACTGGCGGATCAAGTCTGGACTGATATCCACCGGAAAATATTGTTCTTTGCCACTGGCGTTAACCTGGTTTTGGGAAAACGGGGGAGCTTGAACATACTCCTTAAGACCCTGAGTCTTCTTGGGAGCAATAATAGTTCGAAGCTTCCTGGTAACCGAAGATGACGTCTGTGGGAAGACATCATAGGGATTGAGGACCGGAAAATTTGTCGGATGGATCTGTTGCTCAGCCGGAGTGTAGCTGAGTTCGTACAAGTAATCCACCTTAGACGCATGGGATTGCTTAAGTGTAACCGGAGCCGGAGGAGTAGCAGGAGGTTGTAAAGCCATGAAATTGGAACGAAAAAAGGACTACTGTTTGCAAGAGATGCACCTGAACCTTCTGTCTTAGGTCTGGGAAGAGATGGTTAATTATAGCAGAGAATGATAAATAATAGGCTTCTTAGACCCAGGTCGGAGGTAACCCGATTGTGCCTTGGGATTTTATAGCGGCCATGCCCGCATACCCACACCTACCTCAAGGGACGTTACCAACCTCGAGCTTGGGAAGACCAGTACATATCATTCACACCCATTTCTGATGCAGAGGATCCGTCTGGGACGGCAACTGCAGAGCATACTTAGGCAACAAAAGAGGAACCATAATAAACCAGAAGAAGAGACAGAAGAGCAGGGAGCAGAGCTCCGACAAACAGGAGCCAAAAAGTTTACTCACAAGGCTCTGATACCATATTCAGAGTTTTTCATTGATTTTCTTCGATGATTACAACAGAGCAGACGAGCTGCTTAAATAGAGAAAACCAAACTAACCCGTGTTAATCAACCACGGTAACACTAGGTAAAAAAGTCTTCAACTAACCTAACCATAGTTGGTACAAAGTCTTCACCTAACTATGGTTGGTACCATAGTTGTCATGGCGTCGCCATGGCGTCGCCATGGCGCCGCCATGGCGTCCTGGCGTTGGGAGAGGGGGCATATCGAGCTACGCCATGGTGGATGTCAATATATCGTTCGATATGGCTTCCATGGCGACGCCATGGCGTCGCCATGGACGCCATACCACGATATGTTGGCATATCGGTCGATATTTGTACATATAAAAGTTAGATTAAAATTTTTTTTTTTTAAACCATTTAATAGCTTAGATGCTTTGCTCCAAATCACATACACTAAAGAAAGACTATTGCTATCAAGCTTCAGTAAATAGGTTAGCCTATCATTTGATTTTTACTATTGCTTTCAATTATTTGATAGGTTAATCTATATTTTCAATTTTTCATACTTTCATATACACTAATGGATATTAGTTACACTTTCATGAATTAAACCATAGTGGCATAGTATATTAGTAGTAGTGTAGTACACTTTCATGTTGATTTTTGATGTTATAGGACATATATTATAGCATACTAAATGACATTAAAAATACAGAAAATAAAAAATTAAACATGGTCGACATGCTCGCCATGGCAACGCCATGGCGGGCGACATGTCGATATATCGACGTGACACCCTTCCACCGACTTGGATCGCCGTGACGCCGTGACAACTATGGTTGGTACAAAGTCGTCAACTTACCTAACCATAGTTGGTACAACTTACCTAACTATAGTTGGGGGACAAAGACACCAACCTGACATGGAGTGGTGTCGGTACAAATGCAAGTAGAGGATACCCAATACATACTCAATACACATACATACTCGATACTCGATATACAGACATACAATACTCAGTACAGACTTAATACAGACATACATTCAAAAATACAAACTAGTCCGTATCAAAGTCGGTATCGCTGGTGTAGGGAATGAAGAGGTCGAGGGCATGATCAATCTCGAACTCCATGTGCTTGCTCAGTATGTGATGGATGAAGGGATGCTGCAAGACGTTGTTGACTTCCCAAGCCGTGTTTACCTAGGTGGGTGCCTTGGTCGCCTAGGGCCTGCTTAGGTGGGCGTCTTGTAGGTGTCACATTGCGTCCAGGCCCCTCCAACGTCTAGGTTCACTTAGACGCCATGACAACTATGAAAGACCCAATATAATAATTCAATAACACTATGCCCATGCAAATCTTATTCACAGATGCAACTGCAGCACGCTTGCCAAGCTGTTAATGGATCTTATACCATTAAAAAAGAAGAGACCAAAGGCCGCTTGGCCAGAAAACCCCCTTCTCCATATGTGAAAGCTTCTGGACAAAATATTAACGTGCATCCAATATTTTCTCACTATAAGCTTTACCATTCTTATTCATTCTAAAGGGGTGTGTGCCCCAGTTGACCTAATCAAAGCAGTTTCATACTTTCTTTAGCTTCGCATAATATATCAAAAAAGCTTAACTTACAGAAAGGAGATCAACTCCATTCGGTTCAAGATCTGGGACCACAGTTTTCAGTTCCTGCATCATAGAGGCATTGTTTAAATCTCTTAATATTATATAGTATGAGTATATTTTGCTAAAAAAAGTGACCAATTTTAAAGATTTGATTAAAAATATCCAACAAAATAGCAACTGCAAAAGAACACCAATCACCATAGGGCAGTGGCAGGGCAAGGTAAATTCAAGGTCTTGCGATGCTAACAATGAATTCAATCCAGGCCAGGTGTCTTCATTTGGAGTACCCATACATCTTTGCAGACGAAACCACAAATGAATGTCAAATGCTAGCAATGATAATAATAAATGCACAAGCTATGAAAGATATATGCACCAAATATAGTGTAATACTAAATGCACAATAAAACCTGAAAATCTTGGAAATTAGATCCGTCTCAGACTTCCCATGAAACAAAATCTTACGATTCACCATATCAGCAAATATACAGCCCACTGACCACATGTCAACCGCAGTACAGTATTGTCTGGAGCCGAGGAGGATTTCAGGTGCTCTGTAATAGAGTGATACTACCTGGAAGGAAGATTATGAAGATATAAGAGACATAGAACAAAGCAATCAGAATGTAAATAGAGCAACTCTGCATTCTACTCGCTCTTGTATATGTCTAATAACATATCTACTTCAGTAATATCAGTATTTTCTGAAAATTACCTCAATAGAATTTCATTTGCAAAACATTAAAAATATATATAATCAAATTTTCACCATATTTGCCAGTATTCCTTTATTGTGTTTGGGGATGTGTTGGCCCATGGTTAAAAACTTACGCAAAACAATCTGCTGCATAGATGTTAGAAGATATGGACTCTTTCTACCATCCTGATTGTTTGAACAGTTAACTGTTATAGAATCTTGATGCTTAGTTTATGATGTTATTAGAACTGGCTTTGCCTGATCAACTACATTTTTAATGCAATATTCTCTTTACCTAAAGGTTTTCCACTGCCTACCTAATTTCCAAAGCCCTTTGCATTGTGCGACTTGATGTTTTCCATGTATTTATTTTTTAGTTTTCTGGGTTTCAGTGATGTTGAGATGGATGAGTGGTAAAACTAGAAAGTATAATGTAAGGAAATGAACAAATTAGAGCTAATTTAGGAGTTCTAATACCTGGCAAGTTAAGAGAAAGTCATTCCAGGTGATTGGACATGTGCATTGAGGATTTTGAATGCTTTAACTGAAGATGAGTGATTCAGATTGGAGGAACCAAAAGAGCCAGGGTAGGCCTAAAAATGATTCTAAGAGAAGTGGTGAGGAAAGACGGGGTAAGGCTGAGTTGAGTTGGGTTTTAGTGATTTTCCATATTCCATGAAGGAAGGAAGGATGGGTGTGTTGGAACTACTGAATACTTGAGCTGCAACTGTAGGCGTGGTGGTTAGGTCTCCAGTTCTTGATTGCAGAGACCCAGGATCGAATCCCCCGGTGGGGGTGGGGGGGGGTTGCTGTTGGTTTGGTTACTGAATACTTCTACTGTAATAGAGAGCTCTAGTTATTTCCTGTATAATGTGGCATAAAATATATCTGGCTTTGTTCTCTTTGATCAATAGTTTTTTCCTTTTCTTTTCTGGGAGGGTGGTTTAAAATGACACATTGTTTAGATAACATTTAGTGTGGAAATGAATTGATTATCAGTACATAAGATTATAAAAATTGTTGTAGGTTTTATTAGAGACAGATGGTTTGTGTGATGGCATCAATTTTAAATGTTACGTATCTTTGACAAGGCTGTTCAAAGTTTGAAGGACACGAAAGAAAGTTCCAGATTTCAACTGCTTGTTTTGGCCATTGTTCTGGTCTGTATTTAACTTAACAGATGCTTTTATTGAATCATCTAGGATGGGAGGCCAACTGATGGATACCCCTTTTGGATCGAAGGTAGAGAATGATAGGAAGAGGCTTCCTTCAAGATTCTGTTCACTTCTGATGGCTTGGTGTGAAGTCATCAAAGATTCGCCAAAATAGAAGGTTAGGAGAAAACCTTCCACAACAGGTTGTTGGTGCTCTTTGCAGTAACTGAGTGTGAGACTTGGTATGAGGAGTTTGATCTGCAGATTTGTGTCAGTTCTAATGGTGGAATATGAAGATGGAAGGCTGGGGATGAAAATAGAAAGTGTGGAGATTATGGAAGTTTCAGGCCTAGAGTGGGGGTGGAAGTGAGGATCGAATGGAGGTGATGATGGAAGGTTGTATGCTCCAAAGATCAACTAAAACTGGTGGTTGTTTGCAGAGATATGAACTTCACAAATCCTAGCACCAGATGTGGAAGAAAACTGGGCAGCAACAAGATGGCTCGATCCTTAATTGAATAATAGCAGCAACAGCAGATCTGGAGTAGCAGCAGTAGCACTCGGATGGTCTTCTCAATGGTTGTAGTAGTCACAATAAAACAGCAGTCAGGGATCGATGGAGAGGACGAGAAGATGGAGAAATCGAAAATAGAAGGTTGGGGAATAGATGGATTAGGCTCACTCAGCTAGGCTCCTTCAGCCCTTCAAGTCAACCACTCAACTTGAGAAGAAACCACACTTGCAGTAAAGCAAAGCAATATTTTCATTCATCATAATCAAATCGTGGGGGGCTTCTAAAAGCCATTATAAATATATGGAGGGCAAAGTTTGCTCCTCAAGAAAGAAGGAAATAGAAACTTAACTAATTAACTCCAATCTAAAAAAATAGAAACTTTCCTAATTAACTTGACTGAAATAAAATAGTAATAGGTTTGACATGAAAATAGAAACCTGCTAAATACTAATTGATTCTAAAGCCTTCAAATCTCTTCAACTGAATCATGTGGACCCCACTTTAGATGGTTTAATAGGTGCAGCCGAACTCCATAGTCTGTTGTCCCCACCCTTTGAGTTGTCTCCATCGGTTCAGTTTAAAAGACTTTAAGACATTGACAAAACTGCCCCCACAGTTTCTTTTAGTAATTATCTCACCAAGCCAAATTAAGGGGCTGTGAAACTCTTCACGTGAACAGTGCTTTGACCTCTTCTTCAGGTTTTGATCTACATCAGGTGATATGATTAAGATTAGAGGAACTAAAAGACCCAGGGGTAGGCCTAAAATGACTCTGGGAAATTGTGAGGACAGAAATGCTTAGCTTAGAACTAGTAATAAGTGTGGCTTGAAATAGAGTTGATTGGAGAAAGAAGATCCATGTAGCCGACTCCAGTTGGGATAAGGCTGAGTTGAGTTGTTCATACCCATACTCTGTTTGTTATGATCCTGTTCACATTTTGTTCTTCTGGCTAACCTCCACTACCTCCACTTCTGCTGCTTGAAGGGCCGTGCTCTTCTTCATATCGCTCCAATTACCTTGGGATATATAATCTACATATTAAGCATGTTTTCTCTGGGTATCCAATTTGAAGAGACTATTGGGGAGAGAGTGCTGGATATTTGTATTCCTTGTTCTTCTCTTTCTTCCCATTGTGATGAGTCGTAAAGGTGCAGATTCACTGAATGATACCGTAATTTCTTAGAAGGAAAAATAGATTTAGATAGTTTACAGCTAAAACCTTCTTAGTGAATGTGAAGAATAATTACCAAAAAAAAATATGAAGAATGTTATAATATCACATGTTATCCATTTCATATTGCACAAATACGTTCTATAAACACATTGGTATCTTGTGAAACTTGTGGAGGGCCGGTTAGGGAAGAAGAAGAAACCTGAGAGGGGTTTTAGAGTTTCAGCGGAGGAGAGGAAATTGCATACAAAAGAGGGGGGGGGGGGGGCACGTTGGCCCTCAAACACAATCAACTCAAATCATCTTTTCAATATGAGTTCCAATTGCACGGTTACATATACTTGAATAAAAAAATGGAAATCCAACATGAAAAGGACACCTACTCTAATTTGGAATCTCATTTTACTTAGGAAAATAAATCTTAGTAGTTATCTCCTACTTACAACAACAAATACAGCCTTATCCCAACTTAATGGGGTCAGCTACATGGATCTAAAAAAAAACCAAATAGGGACAACTGAGGTCTAAACAATAAAAAAAGGTGGGGGTGGGGGTGGGGGTGGGGGTGATGAGATGAGGAATAAGATGAGAAATGGAAAAATGGAAAATGACAAATGAAAGATGGAAAATAAAAGAAAAAAAATTGAAATATGTAAGTAAGACGAACAAGGCACAGACTTGTAAGTCGGGAGAATCTCAGGTAATGGGGTCTGCTACATGAATCCTTGCCCTTCGATAGGCTCAGGTGACCTGACCATCTCCTCCTTAATCATCTCTATGTTGTATCATGACTCATGAGGCAGAGCAAAAGTAATGCAGATCCGGGGTTCAGAAACCCTATTCGGATCACTTTGGAGCCCCGTCCAAGCTGTTTGAGACGGTTCCAGAGGCTGCAACTTGATTTCCCCTCTTGTGCCTTTCGGTTTCGATCGCCTATGGAAGCCCCACCTTCGACCAAGGTATTGGACCACACTGAGTTCTGCCGCAGGAGTTTTGACAAACCCTTTGTTAATTACTCTTTTGCTAGATCAGAACCTGAGATTGGAAGATGATAAGAAGAATGGAAGGAGAAGGAGAGAGAGAAGAAATCGCAGGGGTGCTTATGGCCTCTTTTGTGTTGAAACAGCAGCAGCTGCTCTTATCTCAATTTGTGGATCGAATCTGATCTTCAAGGTGATCTCCAGTACTTGTAGTAGACACAGGCAGCAGCAGCACAAGGGGAGATCGAGTAGGATAGGAGAAGAAGATAAGGGGGATAGGGGGATTCGGGCTCTTTATCCTCACAATAGGATAATGAAACTTTGCACAAAAGCAATTCTCAACTTTATTCACTAAATTGTTCCGGAGCCTGTATAGGCTGTTACATATAAATAGACTCAAGGGGATGAACCAAAAAATAGAAGAAAATAAAACAGCAGTCTTTTATATGGCTGAGATTTGTTAAATTACTAAAACAGAAAATAGAAACAAAATAACTATTAAAATATAAACTAAACCAACTCCTAAATCCCCACGATCTGCTCTTGGGCCCCACAGGATCTTCTAGTAGCATTCAAAACTAGGCAATATAGGTGACTGTGACACACTGCTCATGTGAACAGTAACATGAGCACTTCTTCATGTTTTGATCTACATCAATCTTGGTCTCTATGGTGTAAATTTTTTTTGCACCTTGGTACTACACTTCTTTGTTCATGAATTGTTTAGAAATTGGAACGAGTGAGCTCCTCAGATCAGGTATGTTGCCTTTTCAATGCTTAGCTGGCTGATCAGTTTTCTGGACATGGATTCTAACCATAAACCATTTTGAACTAAGCTAAGTTAATGCCCAAGTACATAATGTCTAGAGGCCAAAGAGCAGGGCCCCTCTCTTATCCATATTATCCCTCTTAAAATTGGACTTTGATATTCCCCTACGATGCCCGTCAAGATTACCATCCTCTTTTCCTTTTGTACTTTGTTCCTTCTTTTGCTCTGTCTCAAGATACAACATAGAGATGGTTAAGGAAGAGATGGTCAGGTGACCATTATAATTACCACATTTTTGGAGATGGGGCACACTTTATTGGTTTTGAAGGCTTTGTTCTTTTCTTTACGGATATCAGGAAAAGTGAATGTAACTAATTATCTGGTAGATGGTTTGGTAGCTAATGTTTAGATGTTCAAAATGACACTTGAGTTCTATTTCTTGTCCTAAATGGATTGCCTTTAGGTGAAGTGGGTAAAAATCATGTAGGCTTCTTTTGCTTGCTAGTGGGATTAATGGGAAGGGAAATTTTCATATTTAAAAAAGAAATTTTTGTAATTATTACTCCATGTGACTATATCACTAACTCCAAATTATACCATATTTGGTTATAAAATTCCACTTTGCAGAGAAAAAAATTCAAGTAGTTTATACAATCACATGGGGTAATGATTACAAAAGTTTCTGTTTTAGGGTTTAAACTTTTCACTTCCCTTCCCTTCCCTTCAATTTCCCTTGCAACCAAACATAGCTGTAAAGTAAGAATTTCAAGAAAAATCTGTAACCCCCTCCCCCGCCCAGAAGAAAAAGAAACCATTTTTCTTGTGTTTTGCTGGGTAACAAACAAAGCCTTTATGTAATTTGTTCTTGTTTGGTCCTAATTATAGTTGCTCTAATTACAATTATCATTAGCAGTTGTCTGAAAAATAGTGTGTTCTAGTATTCTCCGTCATTCACCTTGCTGTGATTAATTCTTAGCATTCTGCAACTACATCCATTTGCCTTGCTGTGATTAATTCTGAACACTTTGCACCTACATCCATTCACCTATTTGTTTACCTGTTTACCAACAAACATTTACCAAACCATACTGTGGCCATCAATCCATATCCTTTCCAACGTATACCATGCTCTTGTGCGGCATAAGAAGTGGAAATTTCCATTGATTATAGCAGGAGGTTTCAATAATCTCTCTCAGAACCTGCATTTTTAATCTACCTGACTCTGCTATATATCAGCGTACGACCCTATATGACACCATAGGTAATGTGGTTGGATTTAGATATTAATACCATCGATGGCTATTGTGTTAAAATCTATGAGCTTATATATATACATGTGTGAGTGAAGAAACATATGATAATGTTCTGTCAGTTGTGAATACCAACAACCCAACAAATGCAGCTTATTAGAATAGAATCATGGAGACTGTCTATACCAAAAAAGAACTATGTGAGCTTGAGAGTTTGGTTGAAGGCAAAGATCATTGAGAAATGATGGGTTCGGGCAGGGGTATTAGGTCATGGGTTGGGGGATTGGGTGGGAACGCATAACAGAGCAGAACATCAAAATAAATGCCAATAAAGCAGATACTTTTCCCCAGCTTAAATAACGGAAGGGTCTTGGAAGTTACCTGAATATTAACGATGGGCTTTGTGAGTAACGGTTTTATAGAAATACCTTGTCTGCATTCCTCTCTTTTTTTTTTTGGGGTTGACCCTGTCTACAACTGACGAGGTAACAACTGGAAAAAAAAAGAAAAAAAAAAAGGTAATGCATGAAGGCCATCAAATGGAGTTGACACCGCACCCAGGGTGAATGTTATAAACCATGAATCCTGATAGTGTGAGAATGCATACAGGATAGACTCCTTGATGAATCCTGATAGTGTGAGAATGCATACAGGATAGACTCCTTGAAATAGTTGGTAGAGTACAGAAGAACCTTATACAAACTTCCTAATATATTTGTAAGGTACTTAAGAGTTATTCCTAGTATGTTGGAAACTATTTCGGAAATTAGAGTTAACATTAATTAAATTTGCGTTTGTTGTTTGTTATGTTCATATTTGGAACTGATCTCCTCTTCCTCTGCAGAGATACCCTTATTGGGCATGTCGAAATCAGAGCTGTTGCAAGTTGAGAATGATCTGAATGTGGATGAGTTCAACAGTTTGTTAGAATCTACTTCTGATTTCCCATCAGATGGGTGCCTAAATCATCCGCTTCATCTTCGACAGGGACCACGACAACTGCAACAAGAAGTTGAAGATGATGAAAAAGCACAAGAAACGAAGAAAGACGGGAAATGCAAAGGTGGTGTTTCTTCTTCTGTTTCTGATGAAGAGGTTGTTAAGAAGATCGGAAGAGCATTAATGTTTGATGGAGAATTGGAGCCAACATCTTTGTATCTAGAAATCCCAGTGACCCAACCAAGTGCACCAGCCAACTCTTCCTCCAAAAGAAAAGCTTCTTCTGACACAGGTGTGGGTAGGTAAAGAATGTAGAGGCACACTTTAAAATCTTTCTAAATTAACATTTAGCCTATTCCTTCCATGTACTTGTGAGTTATTCCTAGTATAGTAGTTTGTAGGAAACTATTTTGGGAATTAGAATTAAAGTTAAATTAAATTTGTGGCTGTTGTTTGTTATGTTCATATTTGTAAATGATCTCTTCTTCCTTGCAGAGATACCCTTACTGGGCATGTCGAAATCAAAGCTGTTTCAAGTTGAGAAATATCCTACAGTGATGGGCATGTCGAATTCAGAGCTGTTTCTAGTTGAGAAAGATCTGAAAGTGGTTGCCTCTTCTTCTGTTTCTGATGGGGTTTTTTACAATTATCACCTCAAAAACTTTGATATCTACTATTATCCCCCTAAAAACTTTTAAACAACTATTACCCTCCCCTGTTGCATACTAATAACTAACTGGCCCCTACCGTTACATTTCCGTAATGGAGAGGGTTAGTCGTGACAGTGTGCCGTTGTCACGGATTTTTTAGGACCAAAATGTCCTTTTGGGGTGGTAATTGTAAAAAAAAAAAACCACCCCATCACCCTCCCTTCTCCTTCTTCTTCTTCCTCCTCTTCAACCCCAAACCTTGTTTTCTCCACTTGAGGTCCGAACCCCATCACCGTCCCTTCTCCTCCTCCTCCTCCTTCAAACTCAAAGGTGCAAAAGGTTTGGGGTTATGGTGAAGCAAATACTTAGCTTGGAACCAGAAGACCCACGAACCTCAATGATATTAGAAGAATTCCTTACCTTCATGAAGGGTTGGTGTCTCTCCCATTATATGTTCCAGGAACCTCATATGCCAAAGCTGTAAAGGTAACAACTATGGATTTTATATGTAATTAAAGCCTCTTCTTCTTCTTAATGGAATGGGTATTAATGGGGTTGTGAAGACAAGAGCAAGGATTTCGTCCACTGTAAGAGCCATTATGGAAGAGCGCAGAGAGGAAGGGGGTGTGGGGCTTGGAAAAGGAGACTTTTTGGATTTGCTTTTGACAAGTACAAACTTAATTGATAAAGAGAAAGTGAGTATTGTAGCAGACCTCCTTGCAGGCTATGAAACCACCTCCACTCTCCTGGCCATGACCGTCTACTTTCTTGGACACTCACCAAATGCTCTTAATCAATTAAAGGTACCACCAATCTCTCTCTCTCTCTCTCTGAAAATTTTATAAAAAAAATACTAAAAGGGGTCTATTGACTTGACTATTGTTGATATAAAAAAAAAATACAGGAGGAACACCATGGAATAAGGAAAGAGAAACGGAAGAGAGAACCCTTGAACTGGGAAGATTACAAGAAAATGGAGTCCGTCGATCGGATGTCCACCGTCATGGCAATGGACATGGCCTCTTCTGGTTCCGATGACGACGAGGACGAAGTCTACGACCCCAAAAGGGCATTTTGGTCACAGCAACACCAGCATTTCCGATGAGGACCCGAAACTTCCGGCGATGAACGAAATCAGAGAGGAGCAACAACCGTGCTCGTACTCGAGACCTGCAACTTTCGACGAGATATTCAAAACCTGCAACTCATCTCTCTCCTATTTCCACCATCTAGGTTAGGTTATTCTCTCTCCATTCCAATACTCCGACTGAACCAATTCTACCCTTTTCCTTTCTCTTCACTTCTCTTCCATCTGAAATCCAGAACCGAACCCCATAAACCTGCAACCAATCTTCTTTCTCTATTCTGAACCCACTGTTTTCTCCTTCTCGTTTTCATTTTTTCCTCCATTAACCGAAAATCCTCTCGCTATCGATCATCTGAAATTCTATTTCAAGTGGGAGATACCCCTGTAGATTTCTTTGGCATTGAACCTTATTCTTGGGATGGTTTTTCGAGCTGAGAATCCTTAGGCAGATGATGGAGAGAGGAAAATAAAATAAGAGAAAATGGGAACAGGGGTGGTTGTTTCAGTGTGTATAAATAAATGAAAATAGAGAATAGAGAATAGGGTCGATGGATTTGGGATTTGTTCAGAAATTCCACACAGAGAACAGAAGAACAAGATATTACAAGTAGAAACAATCCAAAATGGGGAATTGCATTCGACATGAATCTTCAGATTCAGACATGACATGGGGAGGCAATGATTGGGGTTCTCCACAGTCGGAGAAGCTGATCTTCATGAAGCACAGTGATCGAAAGAGACAAGAAGAAGAAGCAATTAGGGTTAGGAGAGAACAAGAAGAAGCAGTTCAAGAAGAAAAAGATGATGAACAGAGGAGGAGGAATGGCTTTTGCTGGTGTTGCTGTGACGGAAGTAAATAACAGAAGGATCCAGTCAACACCTTAGAGAGACAACGGGCATTTTGGTGCTAGAAATGCCGTTGAGGTTTGGGGTCCTAGATATGCCGATAAGGTCCTAACCCCAAACCTTTTGCACCTTTGAGTTTGAAGGAGGAGGAGGAGGAGGAGAAGGGACGGTGATGGGGTTAGGACCTCAAGTGGAGAAAACAAGGTTTGGGGTTGCAGAGGAGGAAGAAGGAGAAGGAGGAGGAGGAGAAGGGACGGTGATGGGGTGGTTTTTTTTTTTAACAATTACCACCCGAAAAGGGTATTTTGGTCTTAAAAAATCCGTGACAACGGCACACTGTCACGACTAACCCTCTCCGTTATGGAAATGTAACGGTGGGGGCCAGTTAGTTATTAGTATGCAACAGGGGAGGGTAATAGTTGTTTGAAAATTTTTAGGGAGGTAATAGTAAATATCAAAGTTTTTGGGATGGTAATTATAAAAACCCCGTTTCTGATGAGGTTGTTAAGAAAAAGGGACTTAGAGGTAGAGCAATAAATAAAATATTAATGCCAACATCTTTCTATCTGAAAATCCCAGCGACCCGACCATGTGTACTTGCCAACTCCTCTCCTGCATAATAAAAGCTTCTTCTGACACAGGTGGGTAGGTAGAGAATACGTAGGGGCACACTTTAAAGTCTTTCTAAATTAACATTTAGCGTACTCTTTCCATGTACTTAGAGGTATTCCTAGTATGTAGGAAACCATTTCCGAAATTAGAATTAAAATTATATTAAATTTGCGTTTGTTGTTTGTTATATTCATACTTGTAAATGATCTCTTTTTCCTTGCAGAGATACCCTTATTGGACATGTTGAAATCAGAGCTGTTTCAAGTTGGGAAAGATCCTAAAGTGATGGGCATGTCGAATTCAAAGCTGTTTCTAGTTGAGAAAAATCCGAAAGTGGTTGCCTCTTCTGTTTCTGATGAACAGGTTGTTAAGGAAAAGGGACTTGGAGGTAGAGCAATAAATAAAATATTAAGGTTTGATGGAGAATTGGAGCCAACATCTTTGTATCCAGAAATCCCAGTGACCCAACCATGTGCACCTGCCAACTCCTCATGCATAATAAAAGCTTCTTCCAACACAGGTGGGTAGGTAGAGAATACGTAGGGGCACACTTTAAAATCTTTCTAAATTAACATTTAGCCTATTCCTTCCATGTACGTAAAGAGTTATTCCTAGTATGTAGGAAACTATTTCAGAAATTAGAATTAAAATTATATTAAATTTGCGTTTGTTGTTTCTTATGTTCATATTTGTAAATAATCTCTTCTCCCTTGCAGAGATACCCTTATTGGGCATGCCGAAATCAGAGCTGTTTCAAGATGAGAAAGATCCTAAGGTGATGGGCATGTCGAATTCAGAGCTGTTTCTAGTTGAGAAAGATCTGAAAGTGGTTGCCTCCTCTTCTGTTTCTGATGAAGAGGTTGTTAAGAAAAAGGGTCTTGGAGGTAGAGCAATAAATAAAATATTAAGGTTTGATGGAGAATTGGATCCAACATCTTTGTATCTAAAAATCCCAGTGACCCAACCATGTGCACCTGCAAAGTCCTCCTGCATAATAAAAGCTTCTTCTGACACAGGTGGGTAGGTAGAGAATACGTAGGGGCGCACTTTAAAATCTTTCTAAATTAACATTGAGCCTATTCCTTCCGAGTACTTAGAGCTATTCCTAGTATGTAGGAAACTATTTCAGAAATTAGAATTAAAATTATATTAAATTTGTGTTTGTTGTTTGTTATGTTCATATTTGTAAATGATCTCTTTTTCCTTGCAGAGGTACCCTTATTGGGCATGTCGAAATCAGAGCTGTTTCAAGATGAGAAAGATCCTAAAGTGATGGGCATGTCGAATTCAGAGCTGTTTCTAGTTGAGAAAGATCTGAAAGTGGTTGCCTCTTCTTCTGTTTCTGATGAAAAGGTTGTTAAGAAAAAGTTACTTGGAGGTAGAGCAATAAATAAAATATTAAGGTTTGATGGAGAAATGGATCGAACATCTTTGTATCTAAAAATCCCAGCACCTGCCAACTCCTCCTGCATAATAAAAGCTTCTTCTGACACAGGTGGGTAGGTAAAGAATACGTAGGTGCACACTTTAAAATCTTTCTAAATTAACATTGAGCCTGTTCCTTCCGAGTACTTAGAGCTATTCCTAGTATGTAGGAAAGTATTTCAGAAATTAGAATTAGAAGTATATTAAATTTGCCTTTGTTGTTTGTTATGTTCATATTTGTAAATGATCTCTTCTTCCTTGCAGAGATACCCTTATTGGGCATGTCGAAATCAGAGCTGTTTCAAGATGAGAAAGATCCTAAAGTGATGGGCATGTCGAATTCAGAACTGTTTCTAGTTAAAAAAGATCCAAAAGTGGTTGCCTCTTCTTCCGTTTCTGATGAAAAGGTTGTTAAGAAAAAGTTACTTGGAGGTAGAGCAATAAATAAAATATTAAGGTTTGATGGAGAAATGGATCGAACATCTTTGCATCTAAAAATCCCAGCACCTGCCAACTCCTCCTGCATAATAAAAGCTTGGAGGGGAATTGGAAGCAGACAAGGGCAATGACGGGTTAAGATTGCTAACATCTTCGCATCACAAAATCCTAGTGATCAGACCATGGGCACCTCCACACTTCCAGAGTCTTACTCCATGCTGCTGCTGCTGGTGCTTTAGTTCGTCTCTCTTTTCTGTTGTTTTAGTAGGAATCTTGTTTGGGGAATTGTTCCAGCGCATATAGGCATAAATCTGTCTTATATTAACAGAATTACTGCCGTTGGCACCTTCTTGAGTGGTTTTGGCTAGAAAAACTTCTTATGAATCAGTGGTCCTTCCATGGTTAAATTCTCAATGAATACCAAGGATAATAGCTGTTTAATCTAGACTCCATACTCTTCCCCATGGGTGAAAAGAAGAGAACCCGGATCACCTACCTGTGCATATGGATAGACGGTGATTAGGTGGGAAATTGGAGTGGTTATATATGTTAATGTATGTTTACTCTGAATTTTTGTATCCTCGATTCCCTTATGTCCTTCATTTGAGGAATTCCTATTTGACCCTATTGTGCAAGCTGCATCCAGGACTTTTCATTGTTTGCCTCCCACTCTTGAGGAACGTAGAAATGTCGTCTTCTCCTTGGGTCTTCTTATTGCATAAGGTGTGGATGGGTTGCAGGCTTGTTTTTATCAAAAATTTTGCTATCATATTTCAGATGTTCTCTCTTTTGTCTAGGTATTTTTTGGGTTTTTTTTGTTTTGTTTTGTTTGCTATCGGGGATATTTTCACTGTTGACTTACTTTTTGACATGTTTGAACAGAAAATCAATTTGAGTAAAAGTGGACTGTGTTTTAGTAAGAATGTTCCAAGATGGGAAAGGACTTCTGTTTGCTCTTTGTTAGGAATTAAAGAGATGTCAACAGATTCCATATATCCGGGTACTACGCTTTTTCATTTCTGATTTAGAGTTCAGGATTTGGGAATGATTACCAAAAGAATGAAGAATCGGTTGTCATCCTGGATAATTAATCAAACTCTCTTTTGAGGTGTGGGGAGGAAGAAGGATGAGCTTAGACATGCCCATGAGAAACCCACTGCCTTCCCAAGCCCATCAGGTGGAAAAGCAATTCAAGGAAAAGAAATACAAGCAACCTAGCTGCTGGTGGAAGACTTGCTAAGCTTTTTAATTCTATCTCTAGTCATGCAGCTTATAAAAAGAAGCAATCAAAATCTTCTACTTAATCTATGAAAGATTAAGAAAATCCAGGAGGAAGAAGAAAAAGGATCAGTGTCAGCACTCCAGACTGCAAGTCTATGTATTTATCTTCAGACTCTGGTTTCAGAACACCTCCTCCTTATGCAGGCACTCCCACAGAGTCCTACAAGAATATGCTAAGCTATTCCGATCACTAGCAAGTGGTGCCTTTGTCAAAGCATATTGGGCAGGTAAGGTCATCTATGGGCGTACAACATGAGTTATTGGATGAGAAGCGAAACATGGATTTGGCTTGGTTAGATGAAAATTCAAAATCTATAATGGGTTTTCAGAGAAAAGCAAGAATTATGCGTGTGATTCTTTAGAAAAAGATAAGATATCAGAGAAGAACTTGAGGAAATTTGATGAAGTTGAGGGAGGAGAGACTGACTCGAGCTCTGATCTATTTGAGCTTCAAAATTGTGACTTGGGTTTCTACTCCAGTGGTCTACCAGTTTATGAGACCACACACATGGAGAGCATCAAAAGGGGAGCACCAATTGCCAATGGTACCCAAAGGCAAAACAAGGAATCATCACCCATATGCACTATAATAGCACTGCATGCATACCTAGTGCACGAGGCTCCCGCCACTACGGTATCTTGGGAGGGTCACAATGTACACAGCTTTATCCCTGCTTTCACAAAGAGGCTATTTCCAGACTCGAACCCATAACCACTTGGTCATAATGGAGCAGCAACCTTACCCTTACACCAAGGCCTGCCCTCTTATGTGGAAGAACACACACACATGTATGTATATATATATATACATACATGTGTGTGTGTGTGTGTGTGTGTGTGTGTCTATATATATATAGGAAAACAGTTTTCTGTCCGGGAGTGTGGCCTACGCTAGCACTCCCATGTGTCTATCTCTCTCCTTCTTAAAATAAGGGGGTAGATGTGTCTTTTTATATGGAAAGAAAAGAGATAGACTCATGGGAGTGCTGGTGTAGGCTACACTCCCGAACAGAGATCTTTTTCCCATATATATATATAACTTTCGTTAATATCAACCCAATACCCAAGTTTTGAAAAATGATAATGCCCTCCCCTATTTTTAAATATTCTATCAACCGTACCCTAATCGTTAGAAAACGCCATTAAATGATGACATGGCATGAACAAAATTTTTAAAACCCCAAAATACCCTTAATATAATTTTATTCCAATTTTACTCCCTACTTTCCCTTTTCCGTCTCCTTCTCCCATTTCCTCTTATTCTTCTTCTTCCGCCAACACCACCATCCCTGTCTCCAGAACCCCCTCTGCAACCCCTTTCCTCACCATTCCTCCACAACGCCCCAGAGCAGGTTGCAGTAGCTGCAACACCCATCTTCCCACAGACAATACACAAGGAACAGGATCGTTTGAGAGCATCTTCTCCGGCAAGACAGTGAAGAAAAAGAAGAGCGAGAAAGAGGTTCAAATAGAAAGTTGGTTTGGAATTGACATTGTTTCTTATATCTTCCCAAATTTTCTCATTTGGACCAAATCACAGGCTACAGTTTCTTCGTAATCGTGTTCTTCGGCCATGGATTCCTTATGGAGCAGCTTGGCACTTGTAATTCCCTACCTCATCTCCTTCATTGCTTTTTTGATTGTACTGGAGCAAGTCAGCTACTTGAGAAAAAAGCGAACCCTGCCAGGTCCTCTGCTTGTGTTTCCTTTTCCGGGTAACCCAATCTCTCTGGTTTGTAACCCCACAAAGTTATGGGACCTCCAAGCATTCTTCGCTAAATCAAGCCCTTTGGGTGTCTCAGCAAACTACATCATTGGTAAGTTTCTCATTGTAGAAATACAAAATGATACGTAGTGTAGAATCCTAGTACATTATAAGCACATATGTAAATTGAAATAATAACAATGCTTATACTGTTCAAATTTTAAATAATAACAATGCTTATACAGTTATAAATATTTAGTGTTTGTAACTTATTACAACTATTGAATAAAATCTAAAAAATTTAAATAGAAGTACATTATTCAGATGGTTGCATTTTTACAAAGAATAGAAATATGATTTCCTCATTTTTGGTCTTTCATTTGATTCAAATGCTTCCAATCATGTAAAAATAGAATTTTTTTTTCAATTTTTTTTTTTCTTTTTGCTCTTTGATTTGATTTAGACGCTTCTAAGTTTATATCGCACTCTACTTTTTTGATACTTTCAGCAACAATTCTTTTCATTGTTCGACTTTCTGCATTGCTTTTTTTATCTTGAAGAAGAAACGATACATTCTTGTACACACAAGAATGTAGATTTTCTTGATGCTACATAGTTTTAATGAAAAATATTAAATTTTTTTGTTAGCATAATTTCTGTTACTGTTGTTTAATAGTGATTTGCTTAGCATCTTTGTACTTTAGATACTTAGATTAAGGAAAAAAACTCGGGTTTTGACCAGGTTTCGAATTGGCCAAAACCGAGTTTTGGTAGGTTTCGGTTGAAACCAGAGATTTTTTTCCCATTGATGGGAAAACCAAGGTTTTGATCCCAAAACAAGGTTTTTTACATCTGATTTTTTGCAGGTTGCATATTTTTCACATTTTAAACACAATCTATGAATTACATTCACCAAAAAATCACTAAAAATGGTACTTGTGGTTATTGACTCAAGTTTACTAACGTACACGCTGATACGATACAGACACTAAAGTGGTATTATAATTAGTTCACATAATTATAAAGTACTTGAACCCTGAATAATACATTTAATCTAAATAAAACATTAAGATGCCCCTCTTCAATTCCATGCGGAGTTTCTTGGTGGGTCTAATCCACGAACAGCGTATCACTAAAGATTGCGAAGCCGTTCCTCTGAATGCACAACATACGTATCTCAAGACATGTTATGGGATCAATTGGTCTGATAGTCCATTACTGCCCAATGATAAGCCCCATCATTAACTTGTCCAAGATATCCCAATCTAGGGAAGGGCTCACCGAGATTGTGAGAAGGTGGAGCCGACACTGATGGCTCAAATGGATATCCGAAGATACTGTCGACAAGAGATGATCCAGCACCTGACCCATCCCCATATCCATATGTAGCAGTGTTCTCAAAGGATGGTCCACCAGTATATCCACCCCCATATGGTCCATACCCACCATGTGATGCTGATCTGACGCTCTTAAAGCCATTTCCATGATGTTCTACTTCTTATTTTTTCCTCCATTAAACCTCTTTCAAATCTTCTTTTTTTTTTTTCTCTGCAAAAACCCCTTTCTTAATACCCTAGATTTCTTCCCATTTAAACCCTAGAATCCTTGATGTTTCCACCATCTCAAATTAAAACCCAAAACAAACCCAAAACAGAGGAATACACACATACATCAGCATTATTTGGTGAGAAACCATTACCCCTTAAAAGACTACACTCATTTTGCTTGATCTCTTCTACCCATAGCTCCAATTCCTCAACCCCTTTGTTGAATCGGCTTGACACCTTCAAGATCCTATCCCTTTCTTCAAGAGATGAGTTGAATGGAGAAGAAGATGCAAAAATAAAGAATGCCAAAGAAGATAGGAGAAGAAGGCTTCTGTCGTTGGTTTGAATGGGAAAAAGAAGATAGGAAAATGAAATAAGGTTCTGCCAAGGAAAAAGCAATTCATAAGGTCATGGTTTCGATCGGTTTGATCAGGTTTTGATTAAAATCGTCGGTTTCGGTCGAAACCTGACCGAAATGGCCAAAACCATGGCGAGTTTAGGGATTTTTTAAAGTTACAGTGTAACTTGTCTCGAAATCTGTCGAAACCGAGACAACTCGACGGTTTCGACAGGTGTTGGTCGAGTTTTCGATCCATGACTTAGATGCAGTTGGAATTGTTGTCTTCATTCCTGCTGTTGATTTAGACCTGCAAAATATTGATAAATTATGTTTGAAATTAAAATTATTATATATTAATAAATTAATACTTCTTAATTTATAATTATTTACTATTTCTTTAAATTGCTTCTTGAATTGCTGGGTCTATCTGGATTGTTGTTGCTCGAGTTCAATAGTGATAGACTTAATAGATAGTAGTATAATAGTAAATTTATATTAAGATTTTAACTTATTTTTACTGTAATATGTAAAAATGATATTTATTATATTTAATTTACCTTGAAATGTTGATATGGTAGTTGATGTAATAGCAACCACTGGGTTATCTAACACCATATCCATTATTTTTTACCCTCATCTTTACATAGTCACCCCATAGAGTTAACATTATAGTATTCGAACTATTAGTTTGAAAATTTTAATTATTATAATTAATAATTAATTAATAAAAAATCAAATAAAAAATAACAATTTGACATGTATATAATAAATTTTGTTTATGCTTACTCAATGCTTATAAGTTAAATTTCTTTTTTTTGTACTTTATCTCTGTGCTTTTACCCGTTTTTATTGGGGCTAAATTCTAAACCCCTATAAGTAATCCAATAATATCTGCAAAATATAACATTTGTTTAAATTAATATTTAATAAAAATTATTAATAATTTTTTTTTCTTAATGTAGAATAAAAATTCTTACCAAATACTTTTTCCTGCTTATTGTAATTGTGAATATCCCTTAACTCAATGAATTTATATTTGACGTTATCTACCAGATTTTTTCATGTCTTCGTGAATTGTTTGACATTGTTTAGAATTAATTCATATTTTTCATGAATATTTCTGAAGTTTTTGTTCACATTTTTCACCATTCCATTTGATAGTACATAAGTCTTCCCTTCTTCCATGGTGTTTGTAAACTTGTCAACAATCTCATTAAATAAAACTACTTGAATTTTTTATCCCTGCAAAATATAATATTCAGATTTGTTAGATAACTTTAGATATTTTATATATTGATTACTTTTTTTATAAAATATTTTTTGAACATACTTCATCATCCATTAGTATAATTTATTGTAATTTTCATGTTCCTTTTGCAGTATTATAATTTGTAATGCTACCTTTTTGTAGGAACTACAACTTCTATTTTCCAATCGCTTTGGTAGGCGTTCAAATCATTGATCTTGACAAAAGCAGACATATTTCATGTAATATGGCATTTTAATGTAGTCAAGTGTTCAATACATTAATATAGTTAGATAGAGAAAACAAAAAGAAAGAAAAAAAAAAAAAGATAACGAGTTTCTTATGTTGTAAAAGTACATTCTAAAAAGCTTATATCAACACCCCCCAACCCCACCCCCACCCCAAAAAAAAGAAAGTGCAAGAGATGTAATATTTAGGCATAGGAATAATAATGTTGGCTGATTTCAACAGGTCCAACATATTGAGCTCTCAAAGAATTAAGGTTTAAGAACATTTAGGACACTTCACAATTGGTGTTATGCTTAGAGTAGTGGTTTATCATCATACACGTCTATTTAATTTGACCAATATTAGAACAAGTGAAACAACCACATAAATATGAATATATGACACTTTTACTTCCTTCAGTTGATGTCAAACATCTGGAAAAAGGCTTCAGAATATGACAGTAGAAAAACAGAGATGAGGCTGAAAACAATCTTAGAGGAACTTGTCGAACCAATCACTAGTTTCTTTCACCATCAGAGGTGTCATTTCATGGCCAATCCCGGGCTGTGCTATCATCTGGAATTAAAGAAAAGAGCATGGGTTAGCTAAAACAAGAGGGGGGGGGGGGGGACAAATCATATATCTAACATGTCAGTTGTTGTACTTGACATATAATGGAAAATAATATGTATGCATGTGCATCAAAAGCAAGTATCATCAGTAGAGTGTAGAGAAGAATAAGGGATAGCCTTGACAGATGGTGCTTGAGACATGGCTAACACATCAACTATGGAAGCTTCTTCAATGGGATATTCTCAAGGGAAAATGATGTGCACACTGCTGGTAATGCATGCCCTCTCACTTTGACACTCACTCCTCCCTGACCATGTGGGTCCCCCTATATACAAGCCATAATGCACTCCCTCCCATGCACCCATTGGCTTGGCTTGCGAAATGCCAATATACTCCAGCAGTATGTCGATCCCTCCCCTCATTCTCAATTATGCAGAGATCAAACAGTCGTAGGAAGAAGATAAAATGAAAGAACAAATATTACAACTCAAATAATTTTCTAGTTCCTGAAGATAAACTCCCATTACAACAACTACTCAGCCTTATCCCAACTTAATGGAGTCGGCTAAAGCCAAACTCCCATTACATAAGGCAAAACTGAAAGAGCAGATGGTCTTTGCAGTTGGAAAAATCTTGAGTTTCAAGAAATTCCAATTGATGGTTTCAACTGAATTCTCTGTATGAATGATTCCTTGTTCTTATGTGGAATCTCTGAACACTGAAACACTGGGTCTTGCAAGCACACAGTAATGAACCAAGTGAATTTACAGTGAGTAGGTCCCATACCTTGAAATTTTCAGAACAGTTAGCCTCTTTATAAACCTCATTTGCTCGTGATATTGGAAATTGCAAACCTTCAATTGGGCAACGAGGATCTTCTGCACCTGTACTCAAATGATGCATTTAAGCAGAACTTAATTAAGCACCCCGGTAGATTTCATGTTGTAATAAAATTCTATTTTGAATACTCAGAAGAAAAGCCCCATTCTCAAAAGCAATAAAATAAAGCTACAAACCAGGAAATGCTTTTTAAGGTACTCCTTTCCATTAAGATGGTTTAGATATGCCTCAAGAATACAGAGTGGTCTATGATTTGCCATCACAAAATAACACCATCAAAGAGTGATGGTATTACATATTCCGCACTGTGCAACTGAATGAATTTGCATGCAAATATAACAATAACAACTCCAGGGACGCCAATGAGAAGATTAAATGGGTTAGCCACTCATTGAAGTTAGGACATGGGTCTTAAGGTCCACCCCGTGGAAATAGGAATTGTTTTAATTAATAATGAGAGAAAGAGAGAGGTGTGTGTGTGTGCGAGAGAGAGAGAGAGAGAGAGTTTCAGCCTGTCCTGTCATGTTCCAGCTTTCAGCACTTGTTTGCTCTTTAGATCATGATACATATAGTTTCAACTTGATAAAATAACTATGCAGAGAGTCTGAAATAAGCATTTGTCCGAGAGATCTGCTGCAGCAGCTGCTGCCAGAGATGGGTTTTCTGTTCAGGATAGACCAAGAGCAGATACAGGATCCTTGACCAAGGTGGAGATGGAGCAACCCTTTCTTAAACCATCCAATCCTAAACTAGGTAAGGTCAGTATTCTCAACCTAAGCTCATCCTACACTTGTGCCAATTCAAATCCTAACCATGTGGGCCGGGGCAAGCATTGTTCAACCAGCGAAACTATTGCTATCCCTTTACCTCTCATCGATTGTTCTTTCAAACTCACATCCCCTCTCCTCCAAAGGAGCTTCTCACCTTGATCTCTGCCCTGCCCGTGCTCTGCCTTTATCACCTCCATCAGATTCAAACCCAGTTTATGGTCAACCAGTTACTTCAGGTCAGGATAAATTCAAACAAAATCAGTACCAAACCCAATTTCTTGCATTCCCTGTGCAACTGGATGAAGTTCTTAAGAAAATACAAGCATCTGAATGCTAAACGAGCTTACTATTTCAAGAACTCAGATAATTACTGATCCATGTGTTCTTGTTTACTAAACTAAGACTACTATTTCATCATTAGAAAGGAAAGATATGATAAAAGCTTCATTAAGCACCACTCAACAGGCATAAGCAGACACATAAAATCTGAATAATAACCGTACAGCATTTTGTTTGCCTAAACATACACGTCAAAATTGTACAGGTCTTCCCACTAGTCTGGAGTCTGGACAGCAGATGAACCGACATAAAAAATGCGGGAAAGTTTCCCAGTAGCCAGGTCAGTTTCCCAACTGAGTTATCCCAGGCCATTTTGACAATCTTGGCAAACATTTTGTCTGAAAATTTACCTTAGCATTGGATGTTTAAGCTCTTGCAAAGATATTCCTATATATTAGAGTATGCTAGCTAATTCTTGAATAACTCGATAGTTATACAGTTTGATGGTTGGAATGAGGCAATATACCATTTAAAATCAGCAGAGGTCGTGGTGCAATAACTGAAACTGTGTGAGGTGAATCAAATTGGGAAGCTAGACCAGGAGCAATTCTATCCCAAACCTGCTCCAGAAAGCAACATCATTAGACAAAAAAAAAATTAAACGAAGCTTAAACTTGGTTGCTAAAGAATGAAAATCTAGATTAATATAGGAAAAACCACAAGATGAACAAACAGAGAAAGTAACAAAACATCCTATCTGAAATCTCAACAAATTAAAGATATAAAAAAACCAGCAAATTCAAAAGCCAAAAATATAGGTATAACAAGTGAACTGGAGAAGCAAAATTCCTTTGTAGCATATTGAAGGACATATCAGAGGAAAACACCAAATAACCAAGGTGTGAGAAGACATGATACAAACAACTAAAGCAAAACTATGACCTTTTCCACCACTTCTTTATCAATTGCCTCCTTGCCCAAATCGACCCGTGCTTCTGCAGCCAGAAAATTAAGTACAGATTTTTAATTAGATATATACATATATATATAGCTTCAGCTAAATCATAGTGCATTGTACACATGGCTGGAGACCCTGTATTCACATGTATTTCCGATAAACTGGAAGGTATAAGCAGCAATAAGATGGCAAAGTTTCAACAGTTGTATAAGCATTCAGTGCACACGCAAACCAATCCTTTAAAGCCACGTCACTAAAATTTCCCCCCAAAAATAAAGGTGAACATAGTTCGAGAACTCGCGAGATCTCGGTTTTTCGAAATCCCGAGATGAGACTGCCTACGAGTCTCAAAATGTCAATATCTCGCCGAGATCTCAGTTTGACATAGGAAAAATATGCCCATCTAGGTCCTTTATATGAGTGCCAAATCTCGAGATCTTGCTGGAAAATCTTGGTATACAGACACCTATCTATGCCAGGAACCAAGACAGACACTTATTTATGCTTAATATCATTTAAGTAACTTAAGATATTATTTATAAATAAGCAAATACCCCCTTATTTGAATCCAATAAAAATAGTTAAAAAATCAAATTCCAAAAGGAAAAAAAGTCAACCTCCCAGTTCAAGAACAAAAACTGGATTTTCGGCGGCAGGTGCAATTTTCAACTTTCTAATGCTGGAGTTTTTCTCAAATCTAAAAATTCCATAAATCTTTATCATAAGATTTATGGAATTTTTAGATTTGAGAAAAAACCCAGCATTAGAAAGTTGAAAATTGCACCTACCGCCGAAAATCCAGTTTTTATTCTTGAACTGAGGGGTTGACTTTTTTTCCTTTTGGAATTTGAACTTTTAACTATTTTTATTGGATTCAAATAGGGGGGTATTTTCTTATTTATGAATAATATCTTAAGTAAATGAAATCATTTACTTAAATGATATATTTCATTTACTTAAATGATATTAGGCATAAATAAGTGTGTTTGTCCTGTGTCTGTCCTGGTTCTAGCATAAGTAAGTGTCTGTCCTGCTTTCCCACTAAGTGAAACTCTTATTCGGACTTTGTTTTTGCAAAATCTGATAGTGCCATTGTGTTTAAATGGCCTAAATAGGCTGAATACCAAGTTTCATACCCAAACTAGGTCTAAAACCCATCGAGATGAGGCTTTGAGTCGAGAAAAAAAAAAGTGCACCAACTTGGCGAGATCTCGGCTCGACTCGGTTTTTCAAGGGTCTGAGTTGGCACCAAGACCTTTCGAACCTTGAAGGTGATATTCAAAGCTGCAATAACTATAGAAGCATAAAGCTAATGAGTCACACTATGAAACTTTGGGAGAGGGTTATTGAAGTCTGTTTGAGAAGAGATACTCATATCTTAGTGAACCAATTTGGCTTTATGCCAGATTGATCCACAACTGATGCTATCTACCTATTGAGGAGGCTTATGGAAAGATATAGAGATAGCAAGAAGAACGTCCATATGGTCTTTATTGACCTGGAAAAAGTCTATGATCGAGTCCTTAGAGACTTAATCCGGCATGTTCTAGTGAAGAGAGGGGTGTCAAGTAAATATGTGGATGTAATTAAAGATATGTATGAGGGCATGGTAACTAGTGTGAGATCTGTAGGAGGTCAGGGCCAGGAATTCCCAATTACGATTGGGTTACATCAAGGATCAGCCTTAAACCCTTATCTTTTGGCGCTTGTCATGGACGATCTAACCAAGAGCATTCAAGATGAGGTCCCATGGTGTATGCTCTTCACCGATGATATCATTTTGGTGGATGAAACAAAAACAGGAATTAATGCTAAGTTAAACCTTTGGAGAACAAAAACAGAATATTTGATGTGTAATTTTAGTCATACCTTAATGGATACCGATAGGGTGCGAATTGAGGAAAGAGAAATACCACAAAGTGACTATTTTAGATATTTGGGGTCAATCATAAATAAAGAAGGTGACATAGAGGATGATGTGTCGCAGAGACTTAAAGTGGATGGACGAAGTGGAGAGGTGCGTCTGGAGTGCCATGTGACTGACGTATTTTGTTAAAGCTTAAAGGAAAGTTCTATAGGACTGTTGAAGCATATTGAGAAGCTTTGTGTAGCAGAGACGAGGATTTTAAGATGGATGTGCGGAAAAACTAGGAAAGATAAAATAAGGACTGATCGTATTAGAGTTGACTTAAGAGTTGCCCCGATCAATGAAAAGCTCCGAGAGAGTCGTTTAAGGTGGTATGGTCATGTTCAACAAAGGCCTAGGGATGCTCCAGTAAGGAGGAGTGATATGATCCCGATTGAAGGAACTAGAAGAGCTAGAGGCAGGCTAAAATGGCCATAGGATAAGTGGTGAGGAAGGACATGCATAGTCTAGGTCTTGTACCAAGTATGACCTTGGATAGAGTGTATTGGAGAGCAATGATCCATATACCAGACCCCATTTAGCTGAGATCCAACGGACTTGCTGGGCTGTGCCTTTTTCCTCTTACTTTCATCTTTCGTATGTCATTTTCCATTTTTCATTTCTCATCTCATTTTCCATCTCTCTTTTCCCATCTTGTTATTCCCCTTTTTTGTTTAGACCTCAGTTTTCCCTACCTTATTCTGTTTGGATCCATGTAGCTGACCCCATTAAGTTGGGATAAGGCTGAGTTTGTTGTTGTAGTAATTCTCATTGTTCAAGTTTCTTTCCATACAATGCAGTTACTAGTGCAAATTTACGCTCTCCATCTGTAAAGTTTGATGAGAATTTTGACTCTGAACATTCCACCTTTGTCATGACACCAAGTACCATTGGTTAAAATTCTTTGGGCTGCTTTTGGTCGAAGTGAAGTGAAATAAATTTTCCATTGGTAAAGTGGAGTAAAGCAACACGGAAAGAAAATAATAAAAGAAATTTTACAACAAGATGTTTGGTTGGAAGTAAAATTGATGTAAAGTGATATTAAATACATGTGGGGCCAAGACTCTTACCTTGGTGTTAAGGAGGGATGGGCCATAACAAACATATGTAAGTTATGTGATGAAGTGGAAGAAGAGGCAGATCATTGTTCTTAGGTTGCAGTTATACTTTCTCAGTTGGAGGGAGGGTCTCTTATGACTGAAGATCTGTTGGAGCTACCCTAAATCTATAATAGAGATGTTGGTGGAGATTTCTTTTTTTTTTTGGGGAGGGGGGCACTATCTGGTAGGATGGAGACATTTGGAGTCTGAGAAATAGCAGAACTTTTTATAATAAAGAAAAATGGCTAATCAAGGCGGTAAGCAAGGGAAAGAGACATGTATCAAGCTGGTGTTTGGTCGTTCCAGACTTTAGAGGATTCTTTTTGTAAATGGAATAATTGGAAGGATTTGGGAATGAGTAAATAGATTTTTGGTAGGAATATGTAGGGTTTCTTTTTGTAGAGGGTCTGGTGTGGGCCAATGCAATTAACAGCATAATGGGTGTGCAACTTACTAATTTTCGTCAATAGAATTATCCTTGGTGTTTCCGAAAAGAAAAAACAGTGGACACAACATAGAGAAAGGTACAAGGAAAAAAATAATTTCAGTGTAGTTAACAGAGAAAATTTGAAAGAAAAAAAAAAAAAGATTTTGGGTAAAATATTATCCAACCAGAAAAATCGAAAATATGGGACTTATAAAATTTTCAGGACATCCTAATGAATAGAAAGCTATTTTGATGTAGATTTGTTGATTCTACTTTATTTGGCTATTTTCATTCATTCTACTTTACCTACAAAATATTATTTCACTTTACTTCGTTTTACTTCAAACCAGACGGAGTCTTAGCAAGAGAGTCAGAAGAAAGGTACCTGCAAAATCAGAGAAAAGGGCTAGGCTTTGGTTCTAGGATTATAAAAGGTAGGAGAGTCATGAAGGTGGAGGAGAGAGGTAAAGAAGAAGCACTGCTGCATTACCACTACTTAAACCTCTTCGGATTTTGCAGGACTTTTCCTTTAGACATATCCTTCGTCTGATGTGTTCTGGAATTCTGTCTCCATCAGCAAATGGGGGAACGCTTAGTGTGATTCAGTTTGATGGCAATCCTATGCACAATTTGAGAGGAAAGGTATAATAGGATGTCTAGGGATGAGAGAAGATTGACTAAGAGGTTTTTTGAGACTATTATGTTTCATGTAGCCCACTGGGCTTCACTGATGGCATCTTTCATTCATCCCTTTTGATTACATCACAAGGGAGTGGGCCTGGATGCATGATCACAACCTTACAAGGAGAATTTTCAGTTTGAGTCGTACCTACCTGTTCCTTCTCACATTAAAATTAATTTTGATGGAAGTAGTGGAGGAAACCCAGGGCACCAGGCATTGAAGGAGTTTTCTTGACCATGACAATAGCATATTCCCCTCCCCTCCCCCCCTCCCTTTTTAATGATTGATGACCATGAGAGTAACATCTTAATAATATGTTTTCCAGCCTGATTGGTACAACAGATCCATCATAGTTGTCAAGGTGACCCTAGGCGTTGGAGGGGTGCCTAGGCGCTTAGGGGACAAGACGCCTGCCTATGCGACTAAGGCTCCCAAGTATTATAGTTTATTTTCCCTCTTTTCTGACATTATTAGTATGCTACTATATATATCTTTATATCATCAAAAACTAACATTAATCCACATCGTCATAAAAAATCAACATTACGCCGCATTAAGTCATCAAAATCAACATAGAACTAGAAGACAACAGAACTGAAGAAGCAAGCTATTGAAAGTTTGAAACAATCGAAACATTCATTTGGTTTATACTGTTCTTGGAAATGATCATTTTCCTAGTATACCTTGTCTCACATTTGGTTTATACTGTTCTTGGAAAATATGGTCTTAGCTATAAGTAGTTAAACTGCTCTCAAATCTAAGACTGTTTCCTTTTTTGAGAAGCTCTTCTCTCCCCCTTTCCTATTCCAAAGTCATCCCCCCTCCCTTCTCCCTTCCCTCCAGTCCATAGTTGTCACGGCGTCACGGCGATCCAAGTCGGTGGAGGGGTGTCACATCGATATATCGACATGTCGCCTGCCATGGCGTTGCCATTGCGAGCATGTCGACCATGTTTTATTTTTTATTTTCTCTATTTTTAATGCCATTTAGTATGCTATAATATATGTCCTATAACATAAAAAATCAACATGAAAGTGTCCTACTAATATATCAAAAATCCATTAGTTGAGTGAAAGAGACTACAAAAGTCACAAAACAAAAATAACAAATTAACAATTAAACTGGTTTTTAGTAGATTAACATTAAGCTGAACTAGCCAACTAGGATGGAAAACACAAAATCAAACTATCAAAGCACTGGATTTTCTGCTATAACATTAAGTTGAAGGGAAAAAAAAAAAACTGAAATTATGGACTAATGGAGTTGAATATGTGCTGCTGTTGTGTGTGGCTGTGTGCAGGGCAAGAAGAAGAAAAAAATAAAACACCTTCTCTGTCTATGTGGAAGCCCGCAACTGCAAGGCAAGAAGAAGAAAAAAGAAAAAAAAAACAGAGAGTACTATGGCTGTAACTGGAATAAATCCCTCCTCCCCCCCCCTGTCTCTCGACTATCTCCCTGTCTCTGTGACTGTACAAGCAGTTGCGAAGAAGAAAAAAAAAGAGAAAAAAAAAACCGAGAGGCCCCCCTGTCTCTCGACTATCTCCCTCTCTGTGACTGTACAAGCAGTTGCGAAGAAGAAAAGAGAAAAAAAAAAAAAACCGAGAGGACTACTAAGTTACTAACTGAAATAAATCCCCCCCCCCCTTCTGTCTCTCGACTCTCTCCCTGTCTCTGTGTGTGTAACTGGGTATGTGTGGCAGTGCAAGACGAGAAAAAAAAACAAAAAACGATACTACTAGTACTGGCTGTAATCACTAATCATTACCGGAGGCTGGGAGGAGAAGAACAGAAGAACTGAACTGAAATTCTGAAAGATCGAGTTGCAGGAGGACTGGGAGGAGGAAGAAGAACCAAATTAAACAAAAATACAAAATAATAAAAACTTACCGGAATGGAGTCCTGGAGGTTGCCGGAGATGTTCGCAACTTCGAAGGAGTGAAGAACTCTCTCTGCCGAGAGTTGCAGGAAGCCAGGAACTAAAGCCAAAGTCGCCGCTTGCCGGAATCTCATCTCACGAACTGTTCCTCTGTCACGACTCTCTCCTCTCGACTCTCGAACTGTTTTTGCTTTTGCGATTTCTATTTCCCCCCAATTAGGGATTTAGGGTAATATGTTTATTGTTTTTAATTTTTATGATAAATTGATAATGTGTATTGCAGGTGTATATTTTCAAGTTACACCTCCAATAGACATTAACAAAAAAGCATCTAAGCTATTAAATGGTTTAAAAAAAAAATAAAATTAAATCTAACTTTTATATATTCAAATGTACAAATATCGACAGATATGCCAACATATCGTGGTATGGCGTCCATGGCGACGCCATGGAAGCCATATCGAACGATATATTTACATCCACCATGGCGATGCCCGATTGAATCCGAAATCCACTCAGACTTTCTCATAAAGCAAACTGTGCTCCTGGTCCTGATGGTTTCAGTATGGGATTCTTTACTTCTTGTTGGGACATCTTAAAAAATGATCTCACAAAAGCCATTCAAAGCTTTTTTTCTCAACCCTTCCCAGGTCCATGGCATCAATAATACTTTCCTTTGTCTCATCCCAAGCGTGAAGGAGCATCCTCTATGTTTGACTTTCGCCCCATCTCCCTCTGCAATCTCCTATACAAGTTCATTGCCAAAATCTTGACAAATCGCCTCAAATTGGTTGTCGATTCCCTTGTTAGTGACAACCAGTTAGCTTTTGTCCCCGGCCGTTGCATTTCAGATAACATTCTCCTTTGCCACGAGATTGTTAGAGGCCTTGACAGGAAAAAGCACTCCCCTTCTGCCCTTTTGAAAGTGGACATCCACAAGGCTTTTGACTTTTATGATGGGATTTTATTATTGATGTCCTAAACAAAATGTTGTTCCCCCCATCTTCATTAATTGGATCTACCACTGCATATCCTCTCCTCACTTCTCAGTTCTGGTTATTGGTAGCCCAGCAGGCTATTTTTCTTCCTCTTCGGGTATCCGCCAAGGTTGCCCCCTTTCTCCTTATCTCTTCACCCTCGCCCTTGAAGTCCTCTCCAGATGCATTCAATCTATCACTGACCAGAAGCTCATCACCTCCATCCCAAAATGCAAAGCCCTTAACCTCACTCACCTTGCTTTCACTGATGACCTCATGCTCTTCTTCAAAGCTGATCCTATTTCTGTCCAATCTGCTATATCTTGTTTGGATCTCTTTGAGTCTATGTCGGGTCTCCATGTCAACCTCTCAAAGTCCCTCCTCTTCATTTCGGGTATCTTAGAGGATCTCAAAGCCACCCTTCTCCTGTTCTCTGGCTTCTCCCTTAACTCCCTCCTAGTCAAATACTTGGGTCTCCCATAGTTGTCACGACGGCATGACGGTCCAAGGCGGTGGAGGCCTGTCTAAGTGCTTAGGCGGTAAAGCAGCCGCCTAAGCGGTAAAGGCGGTCTAGTGTTAGTTCCCCCCCCCCCCCCAAAACACTCAATACATGATGGCATGATGCATCATAGTATCATACCTTATATCATTAAAAATTAAATTTAAGAACAGAGAAGAAGCAGCAATTTAAAAAAAAAAAAAAACAGAGAAGAAGCAGGCAGCAGTAAATCAAGCATGCAAGCAAAAAAAACAGAGAAGCTGCAGCAGGTTAATGCGTTAAAGAGAAGAAGAAGCAGAGCAGCTATCCAAGCAAAAAAGAAAAAGAGAAGTAGCAGGCAGCAGCAGCATGCGTGACAAACTACAGAGAAGAAGAAGAGCAGTTAACCAAGCATTCTAAAAAAAAAAAAAGAAAAACCAGAGAAGCAGCAGCAGGTTAGTGCGTTAAAGAGAAGAAGAAGCAGAAGAAGCAGAGCAGCTATCCAAGCAAAAAAGAAAAAAAAGAAGCAGCAGCAGGCGATACCAAAAAAAAGAAAAAAAAAACAGAGTAGAAGAAGAAGACGACTATGGAGTAGGGGCTACTAACTACTTACCTTGCCGGAGACGGAAAGATAGGAACTAGGATGAAGCTTTGCGGCCTTCGTGACTTCGTCTGAGTCTAGTTGCCAGAATAGCAGTGCCAGAAAAGAGGAACTAGGAAGAAGCTTTGCCGCCTTCGTTTGCTCAGAGTCGCAGAGTCTTAGACTCCGCAGAGAGAAAAATTGGTCGAGGGTTTTTTACTTTTTGAGAAGTTTTAGGTTTTTAGCTCTTAGGGATTTCAGTTTTGTATGATCCCATATAGCAGCATTACACGAAATACTTGTACATCAACAAATAAAAAATAAAGAAACAGAATAAAGGACTAATGCATGAAAAAAAAAAACCACACAAGAGAGGCGGCCGACTTGACCACTTGGCGCACCAAGGCGTCGCTTTAACAGCCTTGGCGACGCCTAGTTGGTCAAGGCTCTCGTCTTTCGTGACTCTCATAAAGCGTACCATCGATTATCACATGGATTCCCGCTGGACGCCAAGGCGACGCCTTGGCAACTATGGGGTCTCCCCTTGATCCCTTCCTGGCTGACTGTTCATCACTGTACCCCGATGCTTGATCTCATTCGTAAGAGACTCCAACTGTGGAAAGGCAGACTTCTCTCCTTTGCAGGGTGCCTAGAGCTGATCAAATCAGTCCTACAGGCCTCCTATCTGTACTGGTCAGGTATATTTGGCATTCCCAAGTCGATCATTGCAAAATTAGAAAGTCTTATGTGCTCCTTTCTTTGGAAAGGATCGGATTCTGCCAAATTTCTTCATCCAATCTCTTGGGCCTTGGTTTGCCTCCCAAAAAAAGAAGGGGGATTGGGTCTTAGGCGCTTCAAGGACTCAAACACAGCAGATATTTTAAAATTGATTTGGAAGATTGCCTCTATGCAGAAAAGTATATGGGTCGATTGGATCTATCCCAAATACCTTAGAAAAGATTCTATTTGGAGTGTCCAAATACCCTCAGATGCTTCCTGGGTTTAGAGGAAGATTATGACCCTTAGACCCTTTGCTCAACGCTCCATTACTACTATGATTGATGATGGGTCCTCTACAAAGTTATGGTTGGATAACTGGCATCCGACTGGTGTGCTTCTTCTTGAGGTGGGAGACAGAACCATCTACAGCCTTGGCTCTGACAGATCTGCCTTGGTATCGCATATCATTAGACATTCTGATTGGGATCCCCCCTCCTCTCCTTAGATTCTGGATCCTATTTGGGCTGCTCTTCCTCTCCTTCGCAGGGCCCCCCTTGGAGGGGGAGACATCACTTCATGGACAGCTTCCCAGTCAGGCTTATTTAGTTTGAAATCTGCTTGGAGCCTCATCAGAGCTCATGGAGTTTCAGTCATTAGGAGCAATGTTGTTTGGTTTAAAAGTCACATCCCCCGTTACAGCTTCACCCTTTGGCGCGCCCTTCGAAACTGCCTTTCTACGCAGGCCTTCCTCATCAGTAGACACATCCCAGTGTCCCCTTGTTGCATTCTTTGTTGGACTGACCAGGAGGATATTGATCACCTTTTCTTCAAATGCCAATTCTCCTCGAAGATATGGACTTGGCTTCTTGCTCGCTGCTGGCCAACTCGGAGGCGGATTCTTCCTTTCCATAGAGAGTGGATTTGGGTGGATATGACTTTTGGTGGTTCTTCCTTCTGTGATCGAGTGGGCAAATTGGCTTTTAGTGCTGCAATTCATCACATTTGGTATGAGAGAAACCTCAGAAGATGGACTACCAAATCTAGATCCTTAAATCAGATTTGGGATTCCATCTCCTTTGACAACAAATCCAAACTTTCAGCTATTCCTATTCGTTTCTCTGATTCCCAAAGTAATAGGCATATTGTATCCTCTTGGAATTTTGCCCTTTGAGGGTTGTATTTGGCTGTCTCTTTGTGCTTTTGGGGTTCTTTAACCCCTTTGTTTTATCCCCTCCGGCACTTTCTCTCTTTTTTAACGAAATTTTAATTCATCCAAAAAAAAATATAAATTAAAATGCTCTCGATTTAGAGAAATGTTCTTGATCTCTAATCAGTTTGACTGGTCAAATGATTTTATTTTTACATGTGACTTGTTGTATTAGGTAGACCACAAAACCAGCTTTCCAACAAATCCAAGATTGCCTAAATCTGATTTCTGTCAAAACTTATTTGGTGTGCGCGAATGCTATGTAAAATCACCCTGAATGGAAATAAATTCTTAAACATCAAAACAAATCCAAAATTATTTTACCAGTCTTTTGGTTTTTAGTGATGTTTTGGTATAATAAGATTTGTAGAATTTTTAGATTTGAGAAAAACCCTAGGCATTTGAAAGTTGAAAATTTCACTTATCGCCGAAAACCAGTTTTTGTTCTTGAATTGGGGGGTTGACTTTTTATCTTTTTGGAATTTGATTTTTTAACTATTTTTATTGGATTCAAATAGGGGGTATTTGCTTATTTATGAATAATATCTTAAGTAATTGAATCATTTACTTAAATGATATTTGGCACAAATAAATGCCAAACTTGGTTTGATACCAATAAAACCAGCACCTTGCACTAAGGCGACAGTCACCTACACCCCCAAAAACTGCCTGGATGCCAAGGCGGCGCGACAGTCACCTAGACCCCAAAAAAATCGCTTGGATGCCAAGGTGGTGCAACAATCACCTAGATCCTAAAAAAAACGCCTGGACACCAAGGCAGTGCGACATTCGCCTAGACCCCAAAACAATGCCTAGGAGATGCCTTGACAACTATGGGACCCATGATAAGCAGAGATTAAATATTTGATATAAAGCTTCTCATTCATTTTTCACAAGCTTGGCCTTGATAGAGGAGAGTCTTCAGACGGATGTCATGAACATATGCATCTAGACTCTCGCATTTGGTTAAAACAGAACCCAAACAGTAAGTACAACCAAAACCGAACCGAACCGAACTCAAAAACATAAAAAGAACCAGAATCTACGTCCAGTAAATACTTTAGAAAAAATACTCCTCATAGAAATAAAATAAAATCTCGACAGCAGCTAATATCCCTAAATAAACTCAACCAATAGGAAAGCCATAAAGACTCCTTTAGAGTTTGGATTTACTTTTAGTCCGCACATGTAACCAAGCTCCAAAGTGGACCCAACTCTACATAAGAAATCAAATCAGCACATTACCATTATTATAAATGTCTGGATGCCCTATATAATATATCTGGAGGAGCTTTAGTTAATCAACCAGAACCTCTAGTCATACCAAACCTTCCTCTCATGGACCCTAATTTTTTGCTGTTGCCCATTGAAAAACCTAATTCACTTCCTAGAATACCTATAGACAGAAAAATAAACCCCCTTCTTTCTATTGACAATCATATTTAAACCTGTTTTCTCATTCGAATTTCATCATTCTAGTTCTCTAGCCAACCCCATTAATTCCTATCTCTATTTTCTAACAACCCTAAGCCTCCAGCCCTAGAAACTATTTCCATTTAAATTCCACACCAGTGATCTTCATATATCTAGTCATAAATCTGTGTAAAGAAAAATCTAAAGGTAGAAAATAATGCAGTTAAGAATGATAGAGTGAGAGCATATTGATTTAGTCAACCCAAACAAGCAAACCAGGTAAAATGACCTCCTTTTTCTTGGAGTTGTCTATCAGCTAACCTTCAAAGACAGAATTTATACTGTCAACTCTTGCCTGCCATTTATCATTGTCTATGGCCCATCGAAAACCCTGCAAGAATTTTACAAAAGTACCAAATTCTGTCAGATACACTTTCCAAGCAATGAATACTAAAATCTTCTGTTGAACTTAATAGAAGAAACCAATAATATTTAATTCAACATACCTGAACACCTATTATTGGGACAACCACAGCATAACGAGAGTCCACGAACGCGGCAAACCATGCATGCATTCCTACATCAATAAACTATGTTTTCATACTATCCCAATAATGAAACTTCCAGATTTTCTTCCACATAACCTGCATACCCAACCTCCAAGTGATTGACCAGTAATTCCTATTCTATAAGGGTCAATATCCTCCCTCTCTGAAAGATAGTCTGCCAGCTTTATCAAGTCCCACACCTGCCACAAATAGTACTTGAATTGGCCAAATTCTTGTGTCATACCAATTGGAAACTAACAAAAAATAAGCCAAGTAGTAAAAAGGAACCTCAATTAAAGTTCAAAATAAGCAACTGAAGATTGTGTAGACTAGAAAGGAATTTCCAATTAAAGAAAAACAGCAATAATGCTACCGAAAAAGCTATAGTGATGAAAACTAAATAAACAAAGGGCAAAGGCGCTACCGTATCAAATATGAAAGGCATTGTATCACCATTTTTCCATGACAATACAAGAGCCTGCAATTGAATCAAAACCAGATAAAGAAACCAAACTTACAAAGAGCATTTATTCTAAAAAAAAACTTACAAGAAAAGAGAATTGAGATGGCATGCTCAACCTTGAATTGATCAATGCCCCCATTGGAGAAAGCATTTGCACCAATAGAAGTTTAAGTATAACCTCACCGATATAAGCTTAAGTATAACCTCATATGATTGAGGAAATCAGTGTGTCAAAAGGAATTACACTTGATCAATCAATTGTTTTATGGAACCCTGCCTTGAGCTAGCATCTGAGTTCCATAACAATTGATCACCAAGCATTTAAAGGGAGGGGATAAAAATATCTTGTACAATTACTATGGTCATGCAATATATATATATATATATCACACATATAAACAACTAGGTCATATTGTTGAGGATAACTACATACATCTTGATATGTACTTGTATTGCTGGCACGTTCACCATGGTAGCGAGAATCAATGGCGACAGCTATGTATCCCCGTGAAGCATATGCCTAAGAAAAGAAGAAGACCAAGAAGATAGGTAAACCTAGATGTTTCAAAGTTGGTTAACCACTGAAAAATAAAAGGTAGGAAACCCATATACCTCAAGCAATGGCCGTAACCATTCCTTGCAACTGTTTGTATGATGCAAAAATACAATAGCCGGTTTTCTTTGATTCTTGCCCTCTTTCATGCTCAAGATCAGCACAGGTACGCGTCCTTGCTCACTGGCCTATTGATAAAGATGAACAAAACTAGCTCCAGTAAGCATTACTGATACTCAAAATCAGCACATCAGCGGTATCCAGATTATATACCGAAACATCTTTATCATGTATTCAAAAGAAAATTTCACCCCAAAACCTACTTATTTGAAATAGTTTACCGCTTACCTACACTTCCAACACCACATCCAGACCAAGCTTTATTATAAATTTGATAACTAATTTAGGAGATGATTTCCTGTAACTAAAGTGAAGTTACACATTCGAATTACTTTGCTAAACTCAGAGCTTCAAGTCCAAATTCCAGTTTTGTGTACCAAGTTCAGTACACATACCAGGAAGATGACTTGAGCACCTTTTTTCATATTCCAAGTGTTACACAATTTAGGAACCAAGAATTATTCCTATCGAAATCACTGCATACTTTATCATAATGAAAGTTACCTCAGTGATCAAGTAAAGGTTTTCTTCTCTCAGTAGATCCTTGAAATTCTCAATGTTTTCTTTTGGACAAGATTCCATTTCCTGAAAAAACACTCAGAGAAAGCAAAGTAAAATTGTAGAATTTAAGGGGGAAAAAATTGGAACTGATAAAAATATGATCTATGGTCTTAAAGCAATTAAACCTCACGGGAATTTCCTTGAAACATAGGAACCACAACAGGCTTTGCATGCTCCACAGAAAGCGGAACTGAAAATTAAACAATTTCATAGAGGAAATGAATCAACCTCAAAAGAAAATTCATCATGGTTCCAAATCAGTAAAGTGAAACAGGAGGTAACTAGTTCATCCAAATAAAAGTGTAACCTATCCAGATTTTTTTCTGGGTGGTGGTGGTGGAGGGTAAAAACAAAAAAACTAAAACTAAAAGTATTAAAGTAAACCTGAAAATGCATGCATTTTAATGTAAAGAAATGAAGAGCTTAGGCAAGTATCCAACTTCCATAGAATGTCCCTATCTTAACCTCTTAAGAAGACACACTTCACACTCTACCAAAATCTGGTAAATGTTTTCATTCTCTTTTCCATCCACACAAGGATTGTTAGGATTCTCTTTTCCCTGAGCCCACAAAAGTTGGTTTCTTCTGCAACAGCAGAAAGAAACAAAAAGTGGGAAGTAATGCGGATGAATCAGGATAAGTATTGGTCGAGTTGTTCTTATGTTGTCATGCTCCAATGGGACTTACAAAAGCCAACACTAGATAAATGCTCTACTAGACAGCCTATCTGCGGTGGACAATATGCCTTTTACTTTCATTTTAGGAAAGAAATTGGGACAACCACAAATTCATCTTATCATACTTAACCCATGCTTCGAATGAATCCAAGTCAATTCTCCTGCCCATCTCTGTTCCATTGGTTCTAAATGTACTTTCCTAGACATGGAATCCATGCTGTATCCATGCCAAACTAAGGTTCAGTCTTCGAAATTTTTTTTTTTTTTGGGGTGAATAAAAATTCATTACTAAAGGAGAAGAAATCAGGAAACCCCCAAAATTAGGGGGAGAAAATACAAGATAATACAAAGAAACAAGGGGGGGGGGGGGGAAGCCCAGGAGACAACAATATGGCTGTTCCTTGGGGAGTTCACACATCTAGAAGTATTCTCAACACTTTGCTTTTAACTTCAAACACTATGTAGTCCCAAATCTGAAGGAAGGTTCTTGAATTAGAAGAGCATTCCCGGAGGTTACGCTCCATCCAAATATGGGAGACGGTAGCTCCAAAGGCAAGCTTTTCCACCACATCACAAATAGGCTTACCGGCAAAAGTCATATCCACCCAAATTCATTCTCTCTGAAAAGGGAGGATTCTTCTTCGCCTTGGCTAGAACCCATGCCAAATCGAGGAGGAGAAGGGACACACGAAGAAGAGGTGATCAACATCTTTAGAGGAATTCCAACAAAGACAACAGGCTGAGGAGTCTGAAATCTGCCAATGGATGAGAAAAGACTGCCTTGGGAGGCAATAAGAGAGGGCCCACCAAACAGAGAAGCTGTGGTGATGGATGTGGCCTTGACCAGACCAACCTGCACCAAGGAGAGATAGGGGCACGGGCTCTAATGAGGTCCCAAGTACACTTAAAACTGAATAAGCTGCTAGAAGGAGGAGACCAAGTGACTAAATTGCCCGAACCCAGAGGTCTTCTTGGGATGGAAGGCAAGGCACTCCAAATATCGGTTAAGTGAGGAGAGGGGAGAGGGGCCCAACCAATTGGAAAATAATGTTTGCAACCATAGACTGTTTGTGGACCCCCGAACTGTAGATGGCTCTGGCATTAACCAAAGGAAGGAGAATGCCCATGGGGTGCCAGTGGTTGAGCCAGATACAAGTAGAGGCACCATCCTCAATCTTTAGAGATGACAGCCCCTAGGGCGAGAGGCCAGAGATTGAGGTTCTTCCTCTAAATTCAAGAAGCATCAGAGCAAGGAGAAGTAGACCAAATAGAGTCATTACGGAGCAGACCAGCATATATCCAGTTAACCCATATACTTTTTTTTTTAGCCACAAGCTTCTAGATCAATTTGAGGATGCCAGCCAAGTTGACCTCTTTATTCTTCTCAGACCAAGACCCCCCTCGTCTTTGGGGAGACAGACAGAAGCCCAGTTGATAGGGTAGAGAAATCTAGAAGCTTTAGATCCTTTCCAGAGTAAGGCACACATAAGGGATTCAAGATCCTTAATGATGGATTGAGGCAGCCCAAAGACACCAAACCAATAGATGTAAGAGGATTGAAGGACAGATTTGATCAATTCTAAACGACCGGCATAAGAGAGAAGCTTGCCCTTCCATAGTTGGAAACTTTTGCGCATGAGATCTAAAATAGTAGTGGTGAGCAATCAATCTAGTAAGGATAAGAGGTAACCCCAAGTATTTGACAAGAAGATGACCCAAAGAGAAGCCAGTCTTCTCCTATAAAATAGCCTTGTCAGCATCAGAGATTCCCGCCAAGAAGAGGAAGGATTTTAAGAGATTGATCCAAAGGCCCGACAACCCTTCTAAATTCCTTAAGCACAACACGATAGATACAATAGAGAGGAGTTTTGCCTTGGAGAAGATAATGAGATCATCAACGAATGCCTGGTGGGTGATCTTGAGATTTTTATACTTGGGCATAAGGGAGATGAGCTGTTGGTCCGTGCTAGTCTGAATGCTTCTTGATAGGACCTCAAGGGCCAGGGTGAAGACAAAGGAGGATAGGGGGCAGCCTTAGCAAATCCCAACCAAAGAGGAGAAGAAACCTGCAGGGCTACCACTGACGAGCACCAAGAACTGAGGATAGGAGATGCAGTGATAAACCCAAATCACAAAGACCTGGGAGAAGCCCATCTTGTTCATGACATTGACAATGTAGTCCCATACTCCCATCGCAAGGAATCAAAGCTTTGTGAATATCTATCTTCATGAGGGCACCAGGGGAGTGACTTTTTTCTATCAAAACCTCGGACCAGCTCATTGCAAAGGAGAATGTTATCTGAGATACTTCTTCCAGCGATGAAGGTCGATTGGTTGTCACTAACAAGTGAATCTACTGCCATCTTGAGACGATTGGCAAGTATTTTGGCAATGAATTTATATAAAAGATTGCAAAGGGATATAGGCATGAAGTCCGACATGGAAGAAGCACCTTCTTGCTTAAGGATGTGACAGATGAATGTTTGGCTGATCCCTTTAATCTGGCTGGGATTGTATAAGAAACTCTGAAGGACCTTGATGAGGTCAGCCTTGATGATATTCCAACAAGAGGAGAAAAAACACATACTATAACCATCCGAGCCAGGGGATCTGTTAGCCTTGTGGGAATGGACTGCAACAAGAATCTCTTCCTCAGAAGGGATAGCCTGGAGAGAGATGAAGAGGGAGCTAGGGATGAATTTATTGAGCAGGCCCTCAGGGATGGCATCCATAGTAGCAGAGATAGAATGGTGGAATAACTGCTTAAAATAGCCAAGTACCTCTGCCTTGATGCCCGCAACAGAGGAGATGGAGGATCCATCACTAGCCAAAAGCATGGTGATGGAGTTAATGTCGGTTCTAGCTTTCAAGGATCTGTGGTAGTAAGCAGTGTTGGAGTCTCCAAGCTCCAACCATTTGACCTTGGATTTTTTACGTAAGAAGCTCTCTTCTTAGGAACAGTTAAGTTGCACTATTGCAACTTATTGGTTGCGGATTCAAGTCTTGGAAATAGCCTCTCCAGTGAAGCAGAAGGTAAGGCTGCATACATTTGCCCCTCCCAGACCTTGCAATAGCGAGAGCCTTGTGCATTGGGACGCTTTTTTAAGCTCTCCTCTTGGGCAACTGGGCAACTGGGCAACTAGGGAAATAAGATCCAAGAAGACTGCTTTCTCTTCTTCAGCCAGCGAGCAGTTAAGCATGTCCAATTGCAGCCTCAATTGGATGTCGGAAAGCTTGGCCTGCAGTTGGAAACCATGAAGGGAAACATTCCCAAAGGGAGTAGTGTTCCAATCTTTAAGGGCAACTTTGACATTATGAAGCTTCCTGGCAAAGGAAATGAGAGGGATGGAGGGAGCATGGACAGGTTTGGCCCAGGCAGTTTGAGCAATATTGGGAAACTCAGAGTGGGATGACCAGATATCAAAAAATTTGAAAGTTTTTGGGCTAAAGGAAATGTAGGGATGGATAAGAAGAGAGATGTGACTGTGGTCAGAGATGCCAGAGGCTTCAAAGGTGGCATGGGAGGAAGGGAAGGTGGATAACTAGGCTTCATTGACTAGAACTCTATCCAATTTATAGGCAATGCTAGAGTCTCCATATCTCTTGTTGTGCCAAGTGAATTTCAGACCGGACCATCTTAGATCATTCATACTGATATCATCCAAACAGTCATTGAAGGCTTCCACCAAAGGAACATCTAGGGGATCTCCACCCTTCTTCTCATGCCCAAAACGGACAACGTTAAAGTCACCACCTAGACCCCATGGAAGGGACCCAACCAGCAAAGCAATGTGGCAGAGGTCACTCCAAAGAGTAGCTCTCTTAGAGGAGCAGTTATAGGCATAGACAGAAGTAAAGAAGAAACTGTTATTGCCATGAGCATCAGCAGCATTGAGGTGAAGAAATTGGGAGGAGGATAACATAGAAAACTGAATTTTAGAGGGGTCCCAAAGAAGCCAAAGACGGCCATTTGAGTGGTGGAGATAGTGGGAGCAAAAGGACCAAGAAGGGGCGATAGAGGAGGCAGTGCAAGCTGCATTAGATTCCTTCACCCTGGTTTCAATAATGCAACAGAAGACTGCACGGTGGAGGTTGATAAGAGCCCTCACTTCAGCTTGTTTAGAAGAGGAATTAAGGCCTCTAGTGTTATACCCGCACCCCGGATCATAATTAATTTTTATTTTTCCCCGTGATGTGTGGTTATCACTGCCACGTATGCTGGTGAGCTGTTCTCACTGGTGGTCAAACCCAGCTACAAAATTATTGACCACAGTGCGGATTTACCTGTGGAGGAAACTATTCGGGGTCACGGGGGACAAACCATGACAAGAAAATAGTAAGTTCTAGCCCTTAAGTTTATTTATTTACCCTTTCTCTCGATGCCCTTGAAGTGCGGGTCAAGATTGGGACCGCCCGGGCTATTTTAGTTGAGTTGGGAATATTCCATTTGTGGGTCCCACTTATTTAAGGGAGCGTGTGATGGGCTTATAATCCCATGGTGGATGGACCCATCCCCAAGTGGGTTCTTTTCTATTTGAAACCTGTGGGCATGCCCATTTAGTTAAGAGGCCCATTCAACTTGAGGGCCCATTTGACTCTATTTGACCCAAAGATGGGTTAACCCATTCCTTTACCCTAAATAAGACCATGGGTCAACCCATTATGCCATCTTGGATCCACCCATTTAACTCTTAACCCATTTGACATGTGGGATCAAAAAAATGGGTTTTATTCTATTTCTTACCCAACCAATTGGACCCATCCCCAAGTGGGTTCTTTTTTTTAAAAAACCAATGGGTCAACCCATTTAGCTATTGACCCATTTAACTTAAAGGACCCAAGGCCCATTTCTATAAATAAGACAAAGGGGGGGGAGAAGGATTCATTTTCATTTCTTCTCCCATCTAGCCTAAATCGTGGAAGAGAGAAAGAGGAGAGAAAGGAGAAAGAAGAAAGAAGAAAGAAGGAAAGAAGAAAGAAGGAAGGAGAAAAGGAGGAAGAAGGGTGGAGAATCTTGGTTGGAGGTTGAAGATCACTTCTTGGAGCCTCAACATGGAGCCTTCTACCTTGGGGTGGGTAAGCCATTCAATCCCATCTCTTTTCTTCTATTTTGGGTTTTGGGGTTTGGGAAATGGGAGAAATTCGACCTAGGGTTCTCTTGGAACCCAAGGAATCGATGGAACCTCTAAACCTAGACTATGGTGGAGTTATTTCACTCCATTACAAGCCCTAAGCCTAAGTAATCTCTTTCCATTTAAGAAATTTAAGGTTTCTACCATATTATGTCCTAATTTAGGTTCTCTTTGTTTTCTCTTAAATCCATGGGATTACATGGACCTAATGAGGTCTTAGAACCCTAATGGACCTAGGAGGAAGCTTTCTTGAAGCCTCCCTACCTTTAAACCCCTTGGAAAATGAATCCCTAGTGAGAAACCCTTCAATTTTCGGTTCTGCAGGTATGTGATTTTACACTCGGATTCAGTTTTCTGAAACCACACCTGCAACCGACCTTGACTAAAACTATCCTAAGCCCCTGGTTAGCTAGGATTTACATGTGGTTTCAGACCTGCAAGAAACCACCCTGAAATTACCTTTCCGAGAAGGCCCCTGTGAAGCTCGGATTTACACTCGGATTCAGTTTTCTGAAACCACATCTGCATCCGACCTTGACTAAAACTGTCCTGGGCCCCTGGTTTCCTAGGATTTACACTCGGATTCAGTTTTCGAAACCACATCCGCATCCGACCTTGACTAAAACGTCCGGGCCCCGGGTTTCCTAGGATTTACATGTGGTTGCGAGATTTGGGACGAAACCACACCGCAACCACTTCACCGAAACCTTATACTTAAATGATTAATGGGAGACCTTTTGGGGATCCGTCCCTTTACTTAATTAATCCTGTTTGCACTCTTTATTTAGGTTTAAAGTTTTCATCTTGTGACGTGTTACTTGATTGCGGCGACAACTCATAACATCGGGACATAACACAAATAGTGAGTGGGTTTGGTTGTTTGGGCTTGATATTATTATTGCATTGTATATTATGTCATCATTATAAATTATTAAGCATGCTTGCGCATATTGCATACTTTTATATATGAATGTTATGATGTTAATTGGAGATGCTTTACTTTGATGGGTCTCGTGCGGTGGGTGCGGTGCGAAACCCGGATAATATATATATTTATGAAGAAATTATGTTGAATGTCATGTTGAACTGTATCCGCCGTGCCGTCTTGTGTACCGGCACTAAACCAGATGAAAAGTTGATGCGCCGGATTACCTCTCGGGACGATAGGACTTGCGTGTAGCGTGGCTAGGATTTTACACCCTTATGCTACGACCCTTACCAACGGGGTTTAGGTGTTGGGTAATCGAACCGGATTCTGTGGAGGTGGGAGAGGCCATCGTGGTAGTATTGGTTATCGTGGGTGCGCGGCTGAGTGGTCTTGGAGGCTTCGATCGGCGTAGGTCCCAGGTGACAATTGAGGTTTCATTGTGGCGATAAGTTAAGTGACCCACAGTGTCTCCCGAGTTGTCACGATGAGCATATGCCATTGACTTAGTTGTGATGTTAGGTGGAAAAATTACTTAACATATGCATGCATCGTTGGACTATGTGCATTGTGTGTTTGTGCGCCCCCATCCCCTCGTTGGCTCGGTGGAGAGCTAACCCCCTCGTGTACACAATTTTTAGATTATGATGCAGGAACGGAGGAGCCGGAAGCTGTGTTAGAGGAACATGGCAACGGGTGTCTCTGTGACAATTGTGCCTACGGGCCGTGAGAATTCTGGGGACTTGTTCCCCTTTTGTTTATTTTAGGGCGTAGGCCCATGTAAAAACATTTACTGCTATACCCTTGTTGATCATTATTAGATGGTAATGAAAAATGGATTAACTACAGTATTTATCATCTAGGCTTTGATCATCTTGTAACTATTGATTTTATACGCTTCCGCAAAACTATTGATCTTTTGGAATGTAATATTTTCCTTTCCGCACTCTGATATTATATTGTTTTAATATTAGTTATGACTGTGCGTTGGGACACTGTGTCAGTGATCCTGGCAGCTTAGTAGGATGACACGCGTCGTCCTAGTCACCCCTTATAATGTATTGTATCCCTTGTTGGGATGGGGGCGTGACATCTAGTGTTCCAGAAGAGCCCCTGGTTCATTGGGCAATGCAAGGGTAAAAAGCCTCACAAGGGTGAGGCGGGGAGAGAATGGGTGGCTCTTATGCCACCAATGGTAGGCACGAATAAAGGCAGAGGGGACGACAATGAGAGGGAGAAGTAGGGATGGTAGCAGGGTTAAGGTGGAGAGGGAGGTTCGACGAAAGAGGAGAGATGTAGGAGGGAGAAGGCTTCTAAAAAGGAGTGGGAAAGGAGGTGTGAGGACATATGCTGGGTGGAGAAGATGGGTCCATCGGGGTCGAAGATTGTTCATGATCTGCGCCCATGACCATATCGAAGGGGAAATAGAGTGGGTGGGGTGGCCCGAACACGGAATATGAGGAATTTGCCTATCAAGGGTTAAGGGATAGACCCGATAGGGGAGAAATGGGTTGGGGTTGGGGTTGGTGGGTGACAGGATGGCCTGGATTAGGGAGATGGGCTTGATAATGGAACAAAGGTTGGGAATGCCCAACTGGGATATAGGGGCATAATGGATTTAAGCGGGGAGTGGACCCACCAGGGGTGAGAGAGAGCGCGACAGGTTACCATGTGAACCGAGGGAAAAAGGGGTGGACCCCACTCGAGAGGAAGTCACTAGAAGTGGTAAAAGGGGGAGAAGGGTGGTTAACCACATATTCAATGACGATGCAACCAAGGTAGATGAGGAGATAAACGGGAGGGAGATCAAAGGGATCAAGGTTGTTACAGAGATTGGTGGAACATCAAACGCAAGGCCGGAGGATGGGTCAGATATCTACCTTACAGCGGGGACAGACTGGAGATGGCGACTTCTTGTGTGATAGTGGACAGGGACTGGCAAACCCTCAACATCAGCTCGCAGAGGAGAGCTCCTACTATTTGGTCCTTGGTGGATGGAGGACCAGCCATGGTTTAATGTATTGCACTGTATTGTATTGTATCGGCTGATACGTACCGGTATCGCAGGGTATCGATCCGATACAATGAGATATGTATCTTTTTTTTTAATATCATGTATTGATAAGTATCACATTATATCGGCCGATATACGATACGATAGTACCAATACATATCAATACGTCAAGTTAAGGGGTTGAAAAAAAATTATAGTATTGGTATGTATCGCTAACGTATCGGCCGATACTGCACAATACGATGCAATACATCGCGATATGTGGCGATACGCGATACAGGCCATTAAAAGCTCGTGTTCACATTCCAAAACTCATAAACGAGTTCTAAAGGAGGAAATGACCACCAGAGTGTCTCATTCCTTGCTCTCAACCTCTTTTTTCCACTTTTTTGACTTAGGGTTTACATTGAAGCATAAAAAACGAAACAAATTCAACCAACAAACCTTTCTTTTGATCATTCAAGTGGCTAAAAACAGAGATTGAAGGAGAAGTTCTCAGAAAAGGTAGGTTTTTAAAGAACTTGATTTTTTTTGGTTAAATCACTAAGAGAACTTGTCTCATTATACAATAAATTATTACTACATGTAAGAAACCCCATCCTTTATAAAAATTTCAATTGAATGCACTTGTCTTATTATACGTTGTTCTCCATTTTAATGTTTATGCATGATACATGTTAATATTGCTTATTTATACTATTTTTTGCTCTAAAAATGTATTTCCATGCACATCCTGACCATTTTCATGCATATCTTATGTATCTTCGATGTGATACGATATGATACATCTCTTAAAATCACCCCACTGATATGGTACGCAATACCGATACTTTAATCCTTGGGACCAGGGGACGTTGCAGGTGAGTTTCCTCATGTCCAATCAGAGAGCCGGAAGCTGGCATCTCATGGAGACAAGTTCAAAGGTGCCGGCTCCTACGACGCCCACAGCTTGGGGGACAGAGCCCATCAGAAGGTGAGGGCTCTTGGTAGAGAATGGAAGGAAGGGGAGGAGGTAGATGGTGTGAGGGTGGTTGTTGGTGGCATTGGAGATGGCAACTGGCTGGTCAAGGGTAGAAGCAGGGAGCAGGGAAGGAGGTTTAGTATCAGAGGCGGTCTTAGAGAAATCAAGAGTGGCCTTGTAAGCATATGCTTGGAAGTTGAGGCGCCAGGGATGCACTTGTTTGAAGGGTATCCAAATGTTTTACAGAAATGGCAGTGAGGAGGGAGCCATTCGAAACTGACCTCTTGCTCGAAGGAGAAACCTTCATCGTCAAGAACGGTGATGGAGGTTGGGGGAGGCTCATCCACTGAGACCTCAATACAGATTCTTGCGTAGGCTAATCGATCCATCCTCTTAATTCTACCATCAAAGTATAATGGTTTTCCCAAAGCTGATCCAATGATACAAAGACCTTCAGCACACCAATAGTGGAGAGGCAGGCCAGGCAGAATAATCCACAGAGGGAATGAATTCAAATCAATGCGGTTGAGTTGGAGATATCGGTCTCAATGACGAAGGAAGATGGGTTTCCAGCCTACATTCCATGGACCACCCTCAAGGACACGCACTTTGTCAGATTCGTCCAAGAACTTGAATATGAAAAATACATTATTCATCAGGCATGTATCCATAACTCCACTTAACTTCCATTGTTACTAAGGGAGAGCTTGAAAATATTGAATGGGGGTTTACTGCCAATGAGGTGACTTATCACAGAATTTTACCATTTCAGAGCTTTAGAATTCAGTAAACCAACCAAGCATAAGGCGACCATAGAAGTTCCTACTACAGAGGGGTTTACAAAGTGGAGAGGAAGGCCCTCCTCAGTGCAGGACTTGACAGGCTAAACAGAGAACTCCAATCCATACCCGTTGGGAGGGAGGGGAGGGGAGGGGAGGGGAAGGGGGGGGGGGGGGCGGTCCTGGGTGGTGGTGGCACCATTCCAGGAAGGTCTGCCATGAAGTCTTCGAATTATTCCACTGGCAGGTGGCAACCACCTCCTCCTAAGCTGTAATCGATTACTACACTCACTTCTCTGAACTCTATCCAAAACAAAACACCAGTAATCAACCTTCGATGCCAAGCTTTAAGTCCTAACCGTTATTATTACTATTTCAGCAACATTCTAACAAGGCGTCAAAATTACAATGTTCGTGAAACATTCTCAGTATTCGTAACTTGAAATTTTCTTTGATTACTTCCAACAAGGAGTTTGTAAGTCCCCAATCTGATCCTTCACTTCCATCCTTTAATAAAGAATATAATGCGCATCTACAGGATTCAATCACAAGCAATATCAACTCTACTCTAAGGTCGAATGAGAGAAAGAGACAAGGAAACTCAATGTTCACCGAACTAAAATAAAACCGAGCTATATATTCAGATTACCGAGAACAGCGACAACTTGAGAGAGAGAGAGAGAATCAGATAATTATGAACTCAATCAAGCCTACATTTCAGATATCAGCAAATATGAAAAGATTTGTTAGGGTTTCAATCGACGCCTACCTTCGGATCGTCTACTACGCAAGACTTTCATAAACTCAGCTCGAAGTTTCGGAGCATCGACGATGGTTTCCATTTTGCGACAGTTACAGTGGAGCTTGCGGTGGTTGATCCGCGAACGAGACCGGTACATTTAAAGGGATAATTTTGGCGGAACTTGTTCGGCAGACACGTGGCTTTGTGATGGGATCCATACGGTCGAAAACCGCAGCACGTGAACCGTGCCTTCCTCGAAGGCGCGAATCGTAACATACTAACTACCAAGCCGCAACGTTTGTCACTCTCGCCAATACTGTCAGTCCAAATCGCTCTTTGCCTCTTTGTCTTCTCGTCTTATTTTTCAAAGGCCATTTAAAGTTTTAAAAAACAAACAAAAAAATAAGGCCATTTAATGTGAAAAAAAATCCTATAAAATGCTTTGCAGTTCGGGTTTAGGAGTTCGATAAGTGGAAGGTACCACATTCAATGATGCTCAGTTTGAAAAGAAAGAGGAAAAAAAAAATTGGATCAATCAAGCTCACACTATTGAATAAAGCATCTTCCACATGTCAAGCTCTCAGGCCCGACCTGGAAGGTACCGCAAGATCAATGAATTGCTAAGGATTTTAATCCATTTAATGTTAGCATCTTTTTTTTTTTGCTAGAATTTAACCCACCAGGACAGACGCACGAAGGGGCAGGAGGAGGCCCACGAAAATAAAAAAGTGAATTGGAACCTGCCTACCAAGATCTAAGAGCCAGATTAAAAATGGATCTGTCACATGCATCTTCCCATCTGAATCATATAAACTTCTTTACCTTCTGCATTATAACACTATCATATGATCTTACTATCTTCAATTCTTCATTCCTGAATCATGATTGAGGTGGCATGTATTTTAGCCATTTGTTCTAGTTATTCCTCAATTTACCTTTGCAGCAAACCACAGAGGCCCTTAAATTGATGCAGTTTTTTAATTATTTTCCATTTGAGATAGTAAGAGTTTTGAGCTCTGCCATTTGGGATCAATGAAACCCATCCCATCAAGTGAAATCAAAGATTTTAACTTAGATCCCCCCCCCCCCAACTTTTCAAAAAAAAAAAAAATTCCATCTTACAACTCATCTTAAAAAAAGGAGAAAGAACGTGTGCAGCGTGTGACCCCTATGCCCAGACCCGTGCAAAATGATCGCCACACCCCATGGAAAGGCGGAGATCTTTGGGCACGGTGATCATGTCGTGCGGTTCTATGTCTAGGCGCAGGAACCATATACCGCACGCAACCAAGTAGTGTTCTCTTTTCCCTAAAAAATATTGTAAACATAGAATCTACAATCCCACCTTAAACCCGATAAACATCAATACAAACACCCTGTATAATAGTAAATAAAGCTTGAATCAATAGGCAGCAACACCTAACAAACTGGGCTAACTTGTCCTAATCAACAAAATAAATAGACAAAGCAGATTTGTTTCTTTGCATAATCCAGTAATTATAAGTTTAGTTAATCCATCGATATATATTAGGTCCATAAGTTGTACTCTACGAAAGCAAGGGTAAGGCTGCATACATTATTATGACCTTTCCCAAACCCCGCAATGGCGGGAGCCTCATGCACTGGATACGCCCATAAGTTGATAGTGCCTAAAAAGGAAGATGACCCAGTTTAAGTAGAATTTAAGGGCTGAAGACTGTACTTTCCCAGTCCTGTGACAACAGATGAGGGAGTCCATGTGAATAGATCCTACAGTAATTGCACTTAGTAAAATCTCATCCCAAAATGAGCAAAAATAAAAAAAAAAAAGGGCTTCAAGATTAATATAAGTATGTAGTAGACCACAAAACCCTATATATTTATTGAATTTCACAAGTGGAGTGAATATAAGAAATAGAGTTTTTTTTTTTTTATGAGAAAAAATATTATATTAGATATGAGGGAAAATATAAGATAGATTACATTTGTTCATCATAGCCTTATTGGCCATAAGTTGGGTTAAAACAAGAGAACTGTCATTGTTACACCAACGAAAATTACTAGCTGTAAAACTACTGGAAAGATCTGCTAGTTTAAAAAAACTATCTACTAGCTTCCAGGGAACTATAGTCTGATTAGTAGGATGTAAGATGTCTGTGAGTTCGCTGCTGCAGCACCAGATTTCTTTAGGGATTTTTGTTCACTGCTGTGCCATTGTGCGGCGTAGCAGTGGACATGTGTGCACAGCAGCGCCTCCAGTACTGGAGCAGATAAAAATCCTTTCTTTAGGGGTGATTTTTTTATGCTAAGGCATGCTTCCATCCTCCTACAACACTGTGGAGCTCAGCTTCCATATTGTCTTTTGTATGTAAGAAACCCGCATTGATTAGTGCATCCTGTCCAACTATCAAAAAGCAAAAAGCTCACCCAGTTAATTTTAAAGCATGGTTAGAAATTCCTGCGCAAATTAAGACAGGGTAATTGAAGCATTGAGTAGTTGCATTAAGATTCAGAAGGTGGGGGGAAGATGATATAAGGGCGGTGGATTATAATTGGATGATTGAGGGATATGGTGTGATCAGATGAGGATGGGGAAATGTTCAAATCCAAAAACCATTTATTTACAGACCGAATGATAAAAAGCGGAAAAGCTTTCGCTAATTTGTGCACCACTTTGTTTCGAACATATCAAACATAATAACAAGTGATAATGAAAACCGAAATAAAATCAGATAGAAGATTGTTTATCCAAACTTTGGGAGGTGAATAAAACGACACACAACTGTGTGAGAGAAGGGTTGGAGAAAAGCTTTGTTCTCAATCCAAGGGGGCCAAATGTCCAACTGCGCTTAGTCCAGTCATATAAAAGAAGAAGATGTCAAATGGATTCATCACAACCACCACAAAAATGATATGTAGGGTCGATCACCATCCAATTTGAAAGAGATGCTTTGATAGACAGTCCTGCATGTAAGACACACCAAAAGAACATTTCAAATTTGGGCAGGATATTATGGTTCCAGAAAAATTGCCACCATTTTGAATGTAAAGGTGGATGGTGTACGATCGAAGAAAAGAAGCTGGCTGCCTTTTGAGTAGAAAGTTTTCTAGTAGTAATTAAAGAGCATCTCCAAAGATCATCAGATTCTTTAAGATTGATTTTAGTGATTGTATCCACAACATAAGATGGAAAGTTCGTATTGAGCAAATTAGAATTCCAATGAAACCTATTAAGAGTAAGATCAGAAACCCTATAAAGATTTTGTAAAGGGGGGATAAGGGAGGGCATGGACTTTCCTTGTAAAGAAGGAATCCAAGGGTTGAACCAACAGTGGGCGTTGATTCCTGACTCAATTTGTAATCAGACTAGGTTTTTCTAGAAAGGTATAAGTGAAGCAATGCTATTCCATGTCCAAGATCTCTTTTAAAAATAGAGTTACATCATCATTTTTGAGCCACGTCCTTTGCCCGTGTATTGTGCTGGAATTGGACTTAGTGATTAATGCAATATACCCTATCAAATGAATCCAACCATGACAGGTCATGAAGCACCTATTTATAGTTTTTTTTTTAATCCACCCTACAGCCCCAGTGAAGAGAACTTTATTCTTTTTACTTTTTTATCCTTTTAGTATTATAAACTTTTCAAAGAACGTAAATCCTATCATTCACATGTATATTTGAAAAATGTGCTAAACAATGACAGGATTTGATAATGACATAATGATAAATCATTTTCAAATTATTTTGAAAATTCTATTTTAGCCTTATCCTTAATCTATAAGTGTGTTTATAATTTGACACCTTCTTCTAATTGTCCTTTGTCTTACTCTTAAAAGCTTTTTTTTCTTTTAAAGTCTGGGATAAAAATAAATTTTCAAAAATAATTTGACTATGATAATGTGAACTAACAAGATTCACACTCCTTGAAAATAACAAATATTATACTAAAAGGGCAAAAATATAAAGTTATAGATTGTTTGACACCTTAAGATTGTGATTAAAAAAATCCTATATATATATACCTCAGGGAAGAGTTTTCTATTCTGGAGCATGGCCCCTACACCAGCACGGGGGTCAATGGGAACATGTACAAAAGCATCAACAGGAATGAGATTTTCACCTCTCATTGGGGATGGGGCAGTCAATTTGCCCCATCCTGTGTCTAGGCACAAGTGCCAAACTCCCGGATAGAGACTTTTTTCCCATATTTCTCTTTTACAATGAAACAATCATAATGATGTTTGTTGTGCTCTAATCCTTCATACATATTTACAACAACCCAGTGGAAGCCAGAGGCACAACAATAGATTTCCAGCACCATTGGCATAGCTTTTATATCAAACACAATTCAGTCCAAAGGATTTTCTCCCTCTTCCCTTTTTTTTTTTTAATTGGGGTGTGTGAGTGTGGGAGACAATGTAGGATCATCCAACTACTAACTAGTACAGATGCTCATGCAAAGATTAAATTTCCCCAAACACTGAAAAAGTACCTAATTTTTGCAATAAGATTACTATCTCCAACAATACTTGTAGGACACACTTCTATAATTCCATTGGTAAGTTAAAAACATGGGAGATTGATCTATCAAAACAAAATCTAAAATACAAAATAAAAAACCAACCAATCAATGCACCTCCCACCCGTTTCCATGAGATAAGGGATCTACAGAGGTTTTCCAGCCTTTAAATCTGAAAAGGGACATAAAAAAATCCATTGCTTTCCCTACCTGCAATGTCCCAAACAACGAGACACCAGCCACAATGATACAACTATTGGGGTGTGATGTCTTGTATTCCATCATTTGCATCAGGCCCACCCTGCGTAGTATCTTCGTTAATGAGGGCCTCAACGAATTGGCAGGTCCATGAGAGAGGTTCAGGGGTGGCACTGTGGCAGCTCCCAAGAATGCTTTTTTTAGGGCTATATAGGTATTTTGATAAATTACTGGTATGGTTTCTCTATATATTTGTAACAAAAGGTTCTTTATCTGTAATTGATCTGAGAGGTGCTACGGCAAGCGATTATAACCATTTTCCCCATTGATAGTGAAGTAAATCTCATCTCAATGTAAACGTAGATAATCTTGTCAAACCACAAAAATCCTTGTGTGCATTGTGTGATTCTTGATTGTGATTTTCATTCTTCTTTACATCATTTTAGGTTCTCAAAACAACTAGCAAATATGAAGGACACAGAAAGAGAAGGATACCTTAAACATTTTGGAAGGATTTGTATTTTGTACAAATAATTAATGGCTTTCTCGAGAACAGAAATTGAAAGTCCTAAACCGTGTATTCACGCACCCACACTATGGAAATAGGATAAAGAGAACACAAAATTAATATATTAATGAGGACCAAAAAATGGATCTAACCATGATTTTTTCTTCAATCATGATCGGTTCTAACAAAGGGACCAACATCTTCATATAATTAAAGGCACAGCCGGATTGGACAAAATGCCAAGTATTACAGGGACGATGTGATGTGGCATTGGGCCAACCCTATTGGTCCCCTCTCTATCTCTCTCAAATCACTTTTACATCTCTTTCTCAATCTTTGGTTTTATATCCCCATTCCCAAATGATCCTCCAGCCTTGGGAATCTGACTGTTATTCGTAGCAGCAGCAGCAGCACCTGCACTTGATGTCTTAGATATTTCAGGACTGACTGGAAAAGGAGCCCTTACAGTACCATTTGCAACAGGTTCATGTTGACTCCCAGTCTCGGTCGATCTGGCCAACGAAGAACAGTTTGTTTCTGTAATATGAAAGAGAGATTAAAAAAAACCATTTTTCAGATAACTGAAATAAAATAGTGGTAGAATACAAGTTAAAAGTCGCAAACAAGAGAGAACACATCATCAGGTTATCTGGAGATTTTAACATCCTCTTCACTTTCTATGCCGGACATCATTGAAAATTCTTGGGAGGGATGGAGTGGAGTTTCCATCCCTTCTAACAAAATCCACTCTAAGAAGTTAAGCTCATCGAATGGATTTGGAACACCATTCCCTCTTAGGAAGACTAGTTTCAAAAATTGGTAAAATCAGTTCAGGCTGTCTAATATCTGGCATTTAGCGCTGCATATATATATAGACATGCATACATAAATGGGAAATCTTTATTAGTAGTTATGGGATGCCCTACATAAAGATCCTTCCTGAGACTACTTTGGCATTTTGTATTTGGTAGCCCCTTTGGTTTTCACTGTTCCAAGGGACAGCTAAGTCGGATCAGAAAACTCAGTAGACTTTTGATGTCCACAAACCAATACTGAACTGTGCAAGATTTAGAATAAAGAAATAAAAGAAAGTTAGAAAGCAAATAATAAGGTAGAGAACAACACCTTTAATTTGTGCACTAGTGGTGATCTTCCGAAGATAATCCCGAAATGCAGTCAAAACAAGTCTTTCTTGTTCAGCATACATCTCAGACATGCCCTGCCCATTAGGCCATCGTGGGGATGTTTTGCGTCCATGGCACATTGTCCCATTAGGGGAAGGAGCTGCCATGAACATTGTATCTTGCTCATCACACATCAGTGCAAGTGTCCCAGGGGACATAGGCCTTCCGTTCTGAGTATCTGCACCATCTGATCCAGAATTGTCCGTGCCCATTTTATCAGCTTGGTTCCCACTTGAACGGTCATCAACCACAACCTTCTCAATGTCAGGTTCTTTCTGACTATCCTCCTTTCCTTGAGCCGAAGAAGCTAGGGAACTCTCCATCTGATCATCTCTATCTGCTTGCCTCTCTGTTTCATCTCTCTTGTCTGAAATGTCAAGGTACAGGTTCCAAAAATTCTCAGGTATCATATTTGAAATGAACAATCAAGCATGTCTACAAATGAACAAACCATCATAGAGACACTTCTCAACTACTTTTAGTGTTCAACGCAATGCAATGCCCTGAGCTCTGAATTGGTTTCGATCAACTGATCCAGAGTGCAGAAAACAGATACTGCACTTGGATTCCAGATCTGCTGTGCATTACCAATTAGATCAGGATCAGCCAATCCTTACATTGTTATTAGCATCTAAATTAAAAGTAATAACTACATAATAGACCCACTCAAACATTAAGTGCAATTAGCATCTAAACCCGCTGTGCATTACCAATTAGATCAGGATGTAGAAACAGTGAACAGGTTGACGAGTATGTGAGAACCAGAGAAAGAAAACCTGGAGAAGTATTGTTATCTAATAAGGAGAAACCTAGGCCTAAATGACCAGGAAGACTACTCAAACATTAAGTGCAAAAGAAAAACTACAGATATTGTGCACATACAGTACAGGTACTAAGAATTTAAGACTTAAGTCATGAAATTCGTTTCGTTTTGGCCGAAATATCATGAAAATTCTGCATTATTCCACAAATTTTTTCATTTTCTTATTTGGAACTTTTGGTCTGTCTCCACCGTTTCAGGCCAGTTTCCGTGTTCTCTGGCTGAAACACATGACGAACATCCATTTGAAATCTTCACATAAAAATTTCGATCTCAAGAGTGTAAAAAGTGCTGGAACAAGTCCAGGTCCAAGCTATAATTTAGAATTCCTATCACTCTGTTTCCCTAATCATTCTTTTTTAATAATGAGAACAGGAAATTTACTTGAGTTCGCTTGAACTGGTTGAAGGAGAACCAGGAGGAGAAGAACATCTCTCTTCGATGAGCTCAGAAGAGGATAACCATACAAGCTCTCCATCTCTTGAATCCCTTTTCAATTGAAATTTTGGCATTTCGGCCGAAATTTAGGTATAGTTTCGGTTTCTGTATCGTTTCGTCGAAAATGATGCAAAAAAGTGCTTATAAAAGCAATACTTCGAAGGAAATGTCAAACCATTTCATGCATTTTGAAAGGTTTCTACAGTAAGAGGGGAAAATGTTATAAAAGAAAAAACCAGATTTGGTGATTTTTGGCCAAATCATCAATATTTCTTGGTGGAACAAGGTGTTGTGGACGACTACAATGCATACGAAGTTGAATTACCTAGAGTATGTTGACGATAACAATATCAGGTTGTTATGCTGGACTTCGAGTGTTTCTTCAGGCATACCATGGCATGGACTGCATGGCCTCTTTTGTGATCATGGTTCGAAAACTCGGTGAAATTTTGCCAAAATTTCAGAAAACTCGGTAATTTTGAATGGCTCGAGACAGAACCATATACGAAACTAGAAACTTACATTATTTCGTACCCAAATTTTGGTAATATTTATACCATTTCGCCGAAATGATACAAACAAGGGTATAAATATACCCCATTTCACGAGCTTAGTCGAAACTTTGACAGAAACTTGCGGGTTTCGACTTGGAGAAGCACCAAAGACCTGGAAACTTGGATTTTTTGCCACATCACTCCAAAGAGATCAATTGTTGATTACTGAGGAAGATTTGGCTACATCAAACTGTTTCAGGTAAACTACCTTCTCCCACAAAAAGAAATTTGAAAAAAAAAAGGGCAATACTTGTTGTATGGGACTGTGGGGTGAATTTTTTTTATATGTTAGACGCCGGAGGCCGATCTATGACCTCACAGTATCTAATTTGTTTCTGGTCAAAATAAGCGATTTTCGTACAACAAAAATGTGAAAAAACTAGGGTTAATATAAACTGGATGGGGCTCAATTATATATATGTTAATCATTGTTGGCCGATCTACGACTTCACGGTATCGGAAATTATTTTCTATCACTAAATAATTATTTTTAATTTCCAAATTATGAATAATATTTAAAAATAAAATAAAAAAAGAAATATCAGGAAATATTCTATTTTGTTTAGAAAAATAATACTGCTGATTTCAGTGTGTTTTGAAGTGCATATGAGGGCTTCAAATGTGGTACCATATTTGGTTTTCTTGTATTAGGCCAATATTTTATTGAAAGAAAATTTTGAAAATTATTTTTAATTATGACAATATAAGGGCTAGGGGAAAAATATTAAGTGCCTACATAGTTGTTTTAGTTGGCTCAGTTTGATGTTTCTCAGTTAATAAAGACTTCATTCTTTATGCAACATTAGGGAGGTGAGATAATGGCTAACATAGAAGACGATCGGGGATGTGATAGAGGAAGAGGCAGGGAGGAGGCAGGGGAGGTGACAGCATAGTACTATATCTCGCGATATATCGGTATCTCGGGCCTACCGAGATATCCGAAATATCCGAGATATCGCGAAATATGACCGAAATATTGCATTTTTTCTGCAATATTTCGGGGGTCCATCTCGGGGGGTATTTGGCCATATCTAGGCCTGGACAGCCTTATTTAAGCTTAATAAACACATTTAAACCATAAAATTGTAAAAATGTGAATTCAAATTGGTGTTTTGGGCTTGCACCCTTGATTGACATACAGTCGCCGACCCTAATGTATAAATAGTTAAATACACATAGATTAGGCAGTTAATATTTAATAATAGTATTTAACTTCATCACATATCAAGTTAAAGCCAATACACATTGATGAGTGCCATGATTCTCATAAACTCCATAATATTCAATAACTCGCTTAAAGCCTTAAAGGCAATACACTAAGTGTCAAAGTTAGTAAGTCACAAGACTTGCAACTTGCAAGTCACAACTCACAAGTTCATAGATCAATGAAATCACAACTTAAGTTACAAATTACAAGTGCTAAACTGCTAATAGTAGTTGCTGTGCCTCCCTGGATCAATCCCACTCATGCCTCGCTGGAGTCGACGTCCATTGCTCTCTGTTTGAAGGACATATGTGGACCACGGTATAGAATCGGAGAAGAAACGAGTGTAGTCATCCACAAGTGTCACGTAAATGGAATCATCAACATACTGTAGGTAACCTATCCTAGGATATAAACTAGGGTTACCAATCGATCCAGTCCGTGAAGAAGATGATCCACTGTGATATGATGTTGGCGCCGGCGCAAGAGGCGATGGCATTGGCTGCATGTATGGCTAGTGAGGTTGGTAGTTAGGTCCGCTAGGGTATGCAAAGATGTTATTTACAAAAGATGATCCAGTATGTCCCTGGGACTAGGACTGGTAGTCATAGTCCCCTACCCCACTAAACTGCCCATATGATGATGATCCATATCTATATCCACCGTAAGGTTGTGATGCACCATAATCCGATGCCAATGGAGTGGTATGTGCGAAAATTAAAATAATTATTTAAGAGCAGAAAAATAAATCCGACACCGTGAAGCCGTAGATCGGCCATTGGTGTCTAACATATATTTAATTCATTACCATCTAAGTCATATTACCCCTAATTATTTCCTATTTTAATTGTAGGAAAATGAATTTTTAAGACCAGGAAAAAAAAAAAAAAAAAATTTCGACGCCGTGAGGCTATAATAGATCGGCCTCCGGTGTCTAACATATATTAATATCATCACCATCCAACAAAATTTGTACATAGTCTTTTCAAAAAAATAGTTTTAGAGGAATAGAATTTACCTTAAATAGTGGAAAAAAGCTTGGATGATGAGCTTAGATGACCCTCCGATGAGTTTACCGGCGAAAATCCGACAACAATGTGCTTGAACAATGGCTAGAGTATTGGATGAGAGCTTGGAAGAGTGGAAGAATAGGCAAAAGACTGAAATTCCTTAGCAAATGCAGCTCTTGGTCGAAATATGGACCGAAATCTGCGAAATATTGTATTAAAGCCCCCCTTCACGTGACACTTTAAGCCAAAATACCATATTTCGTCGATATCTCACGAGATATCGACGAAATATGGTATTTTTTCATTTCGACCTGATTTCGCATCTCGGTAAGCTCGAGATATACGAAATTAAGCGATATTTCGGCGAAATATCGCGAGATTTTGAACCATGGGTGACAGGGGGGATATAGGGAGGCCGAAACAACATTTGGCTGGGAACGCCACAGATGTGGCTGCATGCTACATGGTACCTGTGGAGATTGCTAGGTCCATAGTTGAAAGCATTAGGGGAGGGCATAGGAGGAAGGTAGAAAAGGAGAAGGTGAAGATAGCATTTGAGGAGGCAGTTTATGCAACCCACCCAGTACAAGGGGATTATGATAGTGATGATGACAGTGATGACCCTATGTATTTGCTTGATGATGAGGAGATAGAGATTGAGTCTAGAGATTTTCAGTGAGCACAAGCGAGGAGCAAAGCCACCTTCCAGGAGGAGCAGGGTAGACATAGAGGAGTTGATCCATCTACGGCAAGTGGTAGTGGAAGTGGAGGAACAGGTCCATCTAGTAGGCAGCCTATATTTCCCTTCAGGAGATCACAGAGTACTAGGGCAGTTCCACCTCCTCCAGTGGTCAAACCACGACGGGATCCCGTACTCGAGCAGGATCCCAGCATCTACATGAAAAAAGGCAACAAGCAACATAAAAGTGAGGGGGATGTGGGGTAATATGAAGGGGATGATTGGGGAGGCTATGTCTAAGTATTGGTTATTCCATAGCATCCCAACAAACGTCACTATGGGACCTTATTATCAAACAATGCTAGATGTGGTTCTTGAGGCTGGCACAAGGGTCAAGGGGCCAACCACATATGAAATAATAAAGTGTATTTGCCTCAGTAGAAAATAGAGCTACAGGACTATATAGATGAGCTAAAGATGACGTGGGAATGCTACAGGGTCACGATTATATGTGATGGTTGAACTGGGCCCACAAGAAAGTCCATCATCAACTTTGTGGTTTACTGTGACGGGAGGACAATATTCCTCAAATCTATGGATGCATTTAATGAGAGAAAGTATAGTATGCAAAATATATTTTTAAGTTGTTGGCTGAGGTGGTTGAGGATGTGAGAGTGGAGAACGTTATCCAGATTGTGACAGACAACGAAAGCAACTTCAAGAAGCCCAGTCAAAACGATAAGTACCAGCTCTTTTGGACCCCTTGTGCAGCCCATTACATTGACTTGATGCTATAGGACATGGGGAAGGTAAAATTGGTGCAGAGTGTTGTTGAGAGAGCCAGACATGTGAGCACCTTTATCTACAACCATGGGTTTGCATTGAACCTTCTGAAAGAGAAGTGTGTTAGGGACTTGGTCAGCCCAAAATCACTATATTCGCCACAAACTATATTGCATTAAAGAGCTTAGAGACAAAGAAAGCCAGACTCTGAGCTATGTTTACATCTAAAGAATGGTTTGGGTGGAGGGAGTCGAGTTCCCCTGGTGGTAGGGCAGCACAAGCAACCATTGCATCTGAGGAGTTTTGTGTCTTGTTAAGGTGGTGAAAGTGTTAGGCCTAGTTGTCTTGGTCATGAGGATGGTGGACTCTACTTTCAAGCCCACCATGCCACAATTGTATGTTGTTGTGGACATGATGAAAGACGAGTCTACAATGCGATGCAACGTGGCAGTCAGTCCTTTTTGAAGATTATCAAGGACCGCTGGGAGCGCCAACTTATGCATCCACTACATAAAGCTGGTGAATATTTTACTTATGTCGTTTGAGGTGGTATGGCCATGTTCAACAGAGGCCTGAGAATGTCCCAGTACGAAGGAGTGATCTGATCCTGATTGAAGGAGCTAAAAGAGCAAGGGGCAGGCCTAAAATGACCATAGGAGAGGTAGTGAAGAATGACATGTGTATTATGGGTCTTGTACCAAGTATGACCTCGGATAGAGCCTATTGGAGGGCAAAGATCATGTTGCTGACCCCATATAGCTGAGATTTCCCTAACTTCCTGGGCTGAGCTTCTTTCCTCTTACTTTAACTTCTCTTTTTCACACTTCTCATCTCTTGTGTCTTCATTTCTTCTTCTATTACTTTGATTTGCAAGGATCTATGTAGCCGACCCCATTTAGATGGGATAAGGCTTAGTTTGTTGTTGTTGTGTCTAATTCAAATTACATTTTATTATTTATAGAACATGTAATACATTGATAATATCTATATGTCAATTTTCAGCATACTACCGAAATCCCAAGTATCATAAGCCATAGACTTAGGATGAATCCGGACCTTATAGAAGCAGTGAAGACAGTGGTCACAAAGCTGGAGCCAAATAAAAACCAACAAGTTGTTTGTAACAATGAGGTGAGTTGTGTAGTTCTTTATGATATAATAAGCAAAAACTCTGAATGGGTTCCTAACATATACAATTTTCCAAATGGATATAGATTAAAAGTTTTACGGATGAAACAGTGAGTTTTGGAACCCCCACCTCAGAGGCTAGCCGAAATGGTGGTGATGTTGGTAATCAATTAAGTAGTATATTCTCTTACTTACATATGTATTTAAACTTATGAAATGCAAATAACACGTGTTCTTGCTGTAATCATAGTTCTAAATCTCGCCGAGATCTCAACTATCTCAAGAATCTCGAGCTCCTTGAGACAAGATTACATTAAAAACTTAAACCTGCAGTGTTTCAAAAATTTCGGTCAAAAATTCGGCGAAATCTCGAAAACCTTGGTGAAATCTCGACCTGCCTGAGAAGAAACTACTCTTGTTTCTATTTGAGCACAATGATGTGGCATTCATATGTCATGCAGACAGAAGATAATGCATGTAGGTTCCATCGGACCATGAGTGGACTTGATCCAACACGTCATAGTTCATATCAATAGACAATCATAGACTCACAATATTGTATTGTTGGGACATGGAAGACTATGGTGTCTATGACATATGTATTGTTTATTGTACTTGGGTGTCTATTTAATATGCATTGTTCACTGTACTTTGTAGTTTTTACTTTAAGTCTCAACTATTTCCTAAATAATTATTAAATATTATGTGTCTTCATCCATTATTGCATAATTTACTTGTTTTATTTGCCCATTATGTCTCATAGCACTCAAACAATGTGTGTATAGGTAAATATTACCTAAGGATTAGACATTTACTGCCAACCAAAGGTGCAAATCCAAAGCACAAAATTGGGTGTTTTTTTTTACAATTTGAAGATTTGAATATGTTTATTAAGCCTAAAACAAGCTTCTCTTAAAGTTTCGGAGCCAACTATGGCCATTTGCCCACCGAAACATCAAACCGAAACAAAAAAAATGCGCTGTCTCGCCAAGATCTCGAGAATCTCGACCAGGTCGAGACACCTCTTCAAGATGAGTTTTTGAACTTTGGTTGTAATGCAGCTGAATGGTGGATCACCAATATAACGCGACTGAGTCAACAACAACCTTTGGGGATGGGGTAGGGCCTCAATACCTAGAAAGAAATGGAGAGGGCCCAAATCCTTAATGGAAAATTCCTTAGCCAAGGAGGAGGACAGCAATCTGGTTACCTGTGTAGAATTATTGCCAGTGAGCAAAATATCGTCAACATAGATGAGGACGTATATCAAGCTGGTGCCCACATTGTAGAAAAAAAGGACGGATCGGTCTTGGAAGCATGAAACCCATAAGTAAGGAGAAACTGGGTCAATCGGTGAAACCAGGCGCGAGCGCTTGTTTAAGACCATACAAGGATCGGTGGAGCCGACAAACATGTTGGGGAAGGTTTGGATCAACAAACCCCGAGGTTGAGTCATATAGAACTCTTTAGTCAGATGGCCATGCAAGAAAGCATTGTGAACAGCGAGTTGGCGAACAGTCCAATTGTGAGCAACAGCAAATTAGCAAGGGATAGAATCGTCTGAATCATGGTCAGTTTGACACCGGACTGAAAGTGTCAGTACAATCGATTCCATGTTGTTAGTGGAAGCCCTTAGCCACCAAATGGGCTTTGTAACGTTCAAGTGTTCTGTCGGCCTTGCGCTTGATGCGGTAAACCCACTTGCAGCCTACTAAATTAATGCTAGGGCAGTGGGGTACTAAAGACCATGTACCATTGCGAACCAAGGCGTTGAACTCCTCAGTCATTGTAGTTCGCCATTCAGGGATTTTATTGGCCTGGGAGAAGGAGGTGGGTTCAGGAGCAAATGTGGAGGGTAAGGTGGGACCAAGGGCCTGGGGTGGTTTAGATTGGGAGCGAAGTTGCATAGGGTAAACTCGGGCTAAGGTAGGTGGGGCTGGGGGTGGCGCTGGAATTAAATCTAAGCCAGCAGGGGTGGGGGAAGGAATAGCCTAGGAAGGAGATTCATATAGCTCATGTAGGGGGGGGCGGGTACGATAGGGAGGTGAGGGAGGGGGAGATAATGTAGGCAACGTAGGAGAGGATATAGTGGGGGTAAGAGGCGCTAGAGAAGGAGGATGCGTGGACACAGATGGAGGAGATGGAGAACCACATGGCAGTAGCATCGGATTGGGACAAGGGGGAACTAGAGTGGTATTTATTGTACCAAGAGGAGTAGCAGTCCACGGGGTGGGCATTGATGGAGAGACAAATGATGGTGGTGGATCCAAAAAATAGGAGTGCTAAAGGGAAACACTATTTCATCAAAACGAACATGGCGTGCAATGTAAAAGCGACCAGAGTGACGGTCAAGGCAACGGTAACTGTGGTGATGAGGACTGTATCCTAGGAAAACACAGGGAACAGACCGGTAATCCATTTTATGACGGTTGTATGGCCTAAGTAACGGAGAGCACAAACAGCCAAAAAATTTGTAGAAAATTATAGTCCGGAGCCTTGTTGTAAACCAGTTGGAACAAAGATAAATTATTAAAAACTTTAGAGGGCATACGGTTGATGAGATAAACGGCAATTTCGAAAGCGAAGTGCCAGTATTGCCGCGGTACCGAAGCATGGACAAGAAGAGACAAACCCGTCTCAACTATATGTCGATGATGCCACTCCACAGAACCTTGTTGCTCATGGGTATGAGGGCAAGAGACTCGGTGGGCAATGCCAAGATTGCCAAAAAAGGTGGGGAGGGAACGATATTCGCCCCAATCAGTCTGTACAGATTCAATAGAGTGAGAGAAGTAACACTCCACAAGTAACCGGAATTGGCCAAAAACCGTAAAAACTTCAGATTTATTCTTTAAAGGGTAGTACCAAATGAACTTGGAAAAATCATCAACAAAAATGAACAAATAATGATAACCATCAAAGGAAAGTTCAGGGGAGGGTACCCAGACATCACTAAAAAATTAAATCTAGAGGATATTAACTACGAGAACTAGTCTCATGTAATGTAAGATGGATGGCCTTGCCCAGTTGATAGGCAGGGCAGACATGACAAAGATGAGAAGAACAGCAAGGAAAATTATTGGCACGTAACACAGTTCGAAGGATGCGCTCATGAGGATGACCAAGAAGGGAATGCCATCCATCCATACTTGTACGCTCGGCAATACTGGCAGACGGGGAAGACGATTGGGAGGAAGACAAGGTGCACAATCCACCCTTACTCGGACCGGTAAGAAGAGTCGCCTTGGTGACCTGATCCTTGACACAAAAATAGAATGGGTGAAATTCAAAAAATACACCGTTATCATGAGCAAAACGTTGAACAAAAAGAAGAGGTTTGGTGATAGAGGGAACATGAAGAATATTAGACAATTTAAAGGAAAGAGAGGGGGAAGAGAGAGTACCGTTACCAACATGAGATATAGGATTTCCTTACCATTTCCAACGTGGAGGCTATCCGAACCTGAGTAAGTATCAAAAGAGGACATGGAGTGAAGGTCAGGGGTAACATGGTGAGGGCAGAGGAGGGCGAAGTAGAAGGGTAGGGTAATAGTGGGGGTTGGGAATAATGGACCTGTGGTGCATATGCTGAGTGGGGATAAGGAGTTGGGTAGGTAGAAGCAAGTCTGTGCTAGGTGGTTGGTGCGATGACATATTGTGCAAAAGAGATGACCATCCTGTGGAGAACCGCGACCGCCGCCACCATGACCAAACCTACCACACCCCCCGCGACCTCGAAAGGATCCCCGACTAGAAGAAGAGGAGCTGGGATCAGTTGAGGAGGAAGGGGACCATTGAACGGTGTTGGCGGCTGGAGTGGGTGTTGGTGTCGGAGCATCAGTGATGGAGAACTTTCAAAATGCCTGCATACTTTCATGGCTTAAGAGAAGAACATGAAGTTCTGTGTAGGAGGGCGGCTGTGGGCGATTCAAGATTCCAAAGACTACATCTTGAAGATCGTCACGGAGAGAACAAAGATTATGCATGTTGAACTTAGTGGGTTTGAGCACATTGCCAGACGCAGCAAGCTCATCAGAGATGGATTTGGCGCTGTGTAATAGAAGCGTAAATGACTCGTTGGGCTTTTGACAAAGGTTTTGAAGATCCAGGTGCAGTGACATAGCCGGGTAGTGGATGCAGAGCCATAGGTCTCATGCAAAGTTGACCAGCATCCATGGCTGGTTTCTTTGTCCAGAAGAAGGGGAACAAGATTCTCAGAGAGAGAAGCCACAATAAGGCTTACAAGCTGTGCATCTTGCTTCATCCAAGCCGCTGCTGCAACAGGGTCAGTAGGACAGGTATGACTTCCATCAAGGAATCCGTAGGGTCCTTGACCATTTAAAAAGGGAACAATCTCTTTTCTCCATATTAGAAAATTAGAAGGAATGAGTTTAATGGATAAAAAATGGTTTGCAGACGGAAAGGTGAGAGGAGAAGATGTGAAGACAGTGGAAGTGAGGGGGATGTGGAGGATGAAAGAGAAGATTCAGTGCTCATAGTGTTAAAGATAGCCGACTAGGAAAAAAGAGAATATTAAAGAAGGATCTTTGTGCTCGTTGGAGCAGAGAAAATCGGGCTCTATGATACCATATTAAATCTATTCAATTGAATGCTTTACATCAAGACAATCCTACAAGGTAGAATTGTATACATACAAGATGAGTCCTAGCCGGTCACTCCAAGATTACAAAGCAATAAAGATCTGTTAAAAATGGTAACCAAGATTGGCTGAGATTGGTCCATATCACATGTTTGTAACATGTGATAATATGAGTATTGAGTCCATCACATTGCAATTCGGTTTCCATTGAGGGAGAGATCTGTCCCTGAATATCCATAATAAGGTGGATTCTCAAGGACGGTTGATAGGTAGGTAGAGGCAGAAGCTCTATAATGTCTGAATCTCAGACAATCTAGTGTAACGAAAGATAATACTAACCAGAATCTGAAGAAGAGAAGAGATGAGATGGGAGAAAAAGGAGCACTGACTAGAGAACAATAGTCGATACTAGGCAGCCCCCCCCCCCCCAAAGCTTTATTCATACTCAACAGACTACATAACAATAGATTTCTATTTGTAATAGGAATCAGAGATAAAACCTAGTTACAACTCAAAGATTAAATTGGAAACCAAATTAGAGACTGACTCTTAAGAAACATAAATAAACTAGGACTCCAAGACCCAAATCTCAATAGAGGAAGACTCCCCTATTGAGTTACACAACCATGTACCCCACAGTACATATACTTAACAGTAAGGAAGTCAGCCATATTGACAAAGATAAGATGCCTCTCATCTGGACCTGTTGAGGATTTGACATCGCAGAGATTTGAGGAGATAGGAAGAACCTGCCTGACCATGGGGATTTGATGAGTTCGTTGATGTTTCTATTGAAGGTTTTAGTGCAGCATTAATCGAAGTGAAAGGAATAGAAAGAGAGAGACAGTGCAGGAGGGATTTTCTACAGTAAATTAACAAGTTTACCTTTCATCCTAACTCAACGAAATATGACTCGTAAGGGCAAATTGAAAATAGTGATGCGAATTGCTTCACTCTTCATAGTGATGAATAGAAGGACCATATATATATATATATATATATATATATATATATATATATAAATAGGTGTAGAGGTAAAAGGAGGTTTACAAAAAGTTGAAAGTCATTTAATGCAAGTCCTATTTGAAACCCCTATTTACCCCTGCATTAATGCAACATTAAATGACTTTTGGGAATAAGACAAGGGGTAAAAAAGAATAAGGTTACAATCTCGTTGTAACCAAGGTAAGATTTTCCCTATATATATATATTAACTGAAATTTCGCTGAAAATTTTCGCCAATAGCCAAAGTTTTATTTTGGGAATAACTGAAACAGCCATGGAAAACAAATTTACAACTAAGATTTAAGCACAATTAAGCACACCAAAGTGTTTTTGAACCCTACCCACCAGTGTTTCAGGATTGCCAGGTATATCCTGAAGGATTAAGTTTAAAGACAAAGCAAACACAAGAAGATAAGTTTTCAGTTTCAGCCATTCACATGCAGTCAACCTTACGAAAAGGACAGGGACAGGCAGGTGTGCAGATCTACAGGCAGTTGATAATTCTGAACCTGAATGTTGAATAATATCATTCATTTCTTGCTATTTTCCTTTTATCCTATATATACTAACATATACCTGCAAGCTTTTTGGCAGCTTCTGCTGAAACTACCACCAAAAGGGAGCAGAGTTCCTTGACGTCCTGGGGTTGGATAATATCCGCTAGCAGAGACCTTCAGCATGACCATTAATACTAGTTAGTCTTAGCGGACAAAAGAAAGAAGGGGGACAAAATAACAAAGCTTTCATTAACTATGAACAAGAACAATACCTGTACGTAAATTTTGAAGAGCCCATTACTGCAGGATTAGAAGTTCGAGGAACAAGGACAGATGGGAAGGAAGAAGAGGGTACAGAAGCTTTAAGATTATTCCCCTGATAAACAAAGGAAAGATAACACTTAAACAATGCTCCCATGAGCTCTAAACATACCATCAAAACTCAACCATTCGGCATTGTGGAAAGATATGCAACAGAAAATGAGAATAACTGGTAAACGCAAAGAATTCGCATTCATCTAAAATTCAGAGTAAGGAGAATACAGTTGTGCCTACTAATTTGCAAGCAGACATTACTTCTATTCCTGATACAGATGGCAAAGGTAGGGCCCATCTATTTAACAGAAATGTGTTGTTGCAGTAGTACAATCAATACCTAACACAACATAGCAATCAAGCTCTCTTCAAGCTCTCTTCAAGGATGCAACATTGAAAGTACCTGAGGGAATGGTGCAAGCCTGTGAATAGGTGGATCTTTGGCAGTTGTCCCAAAGTAGTGCTCCTGATTTTTTCTCTTCTTCGATGCTGGAGGGGACCCATAGCCCGAGGACCCTATAGCCCCAGTAATGGCTGCATTTGCTGCCTGCTGCTGGATGTAGGCCATAGCATTACCATGGTCCCCATGAAAAAGAGCCCGTCTCTCTTCGCTGCCTTCAAAGTTCTTGCAGTCCATGCATTTACAATTTTCTGAGCAGAGGATGTTGGCTTGGAAACACTCACAATACTTCTTGAGGCATCCTGATTTCTTACAGTGACATCCCTTGTTGTGCTTTGCCACCATTGGGGCCTCCCCTGCCTCCTCCTATATTGCTTAAATAGAAATGCATGAAAAAGAAGCTATATTAGAACAAAAACGGTTCGGAAATTCAAATGTTGGTGAATTAGCTGAAAAGGAAACATATATATTCAATCTCATTCCTTTGAAAATATTACTACTTCACTCAAACCTAATTTTCCGTTGGAGGAAATTGAAAATTCTAAGCAAATTTTGATGGAATAAAGCTCTAGCAAGAATTTCTTCACAGGTGAAGAAAAAAAAACAGGTCAGTAAAGATGGGCACATCTGGAGAGGTTAACCATTTATCAAGTTCCACCTCTAATTCAATCATATACCCACCATGTAGTGGCAGACCCTCCCATGTATGGTCATGCACCGCTTCGTAGTCCCCGATTCTTTTTATGCTTTATTTTGCCATGTGGCCAACTCAATTTGGGCGGACACTTGACATGTGACTATGTGAGCAAGGGGACCTTGGGGTCTACCTGTCCAGAATATTTCAGCCCCATTGAACATGCCACATGGCCGAAGTAGGTGCCCATACATGGACTTCTTCCCAAACTATCCTTGTAGGAACCGCACTATGTTATCTTTGCAATTGGAAATTCTGTTATCTGGTTTCATTATATGGCTTTTTACAAGTACCTGTTCTGCACTAGTGTTGTTTCAGCATTGACTGAGGTTCAAGCTTTTAATCCATCAAAGCTAGAAATTCCCAAAGAAATGGTGTGTGACAGGCTTTTGCACAGTATGTGTGGCATTTATGTATGGGAGAGTAGTAAAAAGCCTATTTTGCATAGTATAGTTATTTGGCATTTCCAATCAAGAAATTGTTATTTATTAGTTATCTCATTATTTCATGGGGACAAAAAAAGGACAGCTTCTTAGTATGAACAAAGACTTTGTTGTTTTTTATTATCATGACATTTGTTCTTTGTATTGTCTTCTGAAACTGGAACTATGTATAAGTTATCAGGACATGGTTTCATTGGAACCTAAACATATGTTCAGTATTGATATTAAGTATCTGTGGTTGGCCTTGGTTATTTGCATTGGAATCCCTTCCTCCCTCCCTTGTATGATTGCAAGTAATAGAGTCTCTAGCCACCCATAAGATCAGCCAGCTTTTATGTGAGATCTAAAATTCAGTGGTTAATCAGGAATCCAAAGAGGTTAAGTATGGTTTTGGGCAATATGAAATTCTCAAAGACATGGATAATAGCACACACAAGGAATCCAGAGAGAGAGTTTAGCAAGAGAATGAGGACCGAGAATGGTTGATTATATACTTCACAAGATCATTTATCTCTAACATACAACACCAATATAGATAAATTCCAAGACATATTAATAACAGAATGCAATAGCACAATACCTACTATAAAAGTACAATATTCTTGAGCTTTCCAGAATATATTCCCTATATAACGTGAGTGAAATTCTCAAGAACAGCATATAAGTTGATGCATGAAGATGAAAATTTCATGAATAAATCAATCATCATTGCAAATAGATTCAAGCAAATGTTTATTTCATGTATGAACATTTCCTAAATATGGAAAAAAAAAAAAAAAAAAGGCACTTTCTGAATACTTTTTAGTATGAAACAAATAGGTACAATCTCTTTGGATCAGTTATTAATTTTCTTTGGGAGGCATGCATGAAGAGCTTACCTCAAAGGGAGCCATATCTATTGTGTCAACTTCACTGAGCAGATAATGTTAAATATTAGAGAAATTAGAGAAAGATTGGGCAGTAGAATCAAGCTAGTAAGCATCCCAAATTCTCAATTACATGGTAATTTATTATCACTTAGTCATTCAATAGCCCTTGTATAATACAAAGTAGAGTTAAAGGAATTAGAGAAGTATTCAACAAGTGAAACGGCCTTTAAACATCTGTCGGTATACTGATGTGAAAATGGAAGATAACATGTGGTATGAATAGAAATGAAACAGTTGTGACTAGAGTTCTTATGCCAACAAGTATGCTCTCTGCTCAAGTGGTTAACAAATAAGAAAGTTTAGAAGCAACTCAAGTATGTAAAATTGTAAATCGTTAAACCATAACTGTGTTAAATTTCAGCATTCACCTCTAAGACCCTTGCTATGGAGAAGTAGACGTGTGATCCAATACTTAAGCGGATAAATGAAAGTGGTCAACATTGTTGTAATGAACTGAACTTCTCGATAGCAACAGAAAAGGAAAAAAGAAGAAAAACATGGATCTACAAGCAACAATGAAATGAAAGTAAAAACTTAACAATAAGCTTTCCATCAGTGCCATTCCTACAAACGGTAGCCCCCTCCCGCCCATCCACCCCATAAAAAAAGACTCATTAAACATAAAAGAGATATTTATTTTATGAAAACAGTGAATTTCTGTTATCATGAACCTGCAGATTAAGCATTAGATATTAAAGTCAATGTTTACATGGTAACATAATACATAAATTAAAAATGATGATAGAGCTTACAAATTGCAGAGTAAACAGAATATATGCATGTTTTTTAGGGAAGCCAACGAAGTGGGCCACGCCCAAGATCTGGTTTGCCCGTCCCTAACAGTTGGGGTCTGGAATCACCATAAATAGGTCTGGTCAGGTCCGGTACGTTAAAGAAGGCAAGGGAAATCTCAGAGCCCTGTCCAGGTAACATTGGAGAATTAGTAGATTCTTTACATGCTGCATGAGTAGAGACAGGTTAGGGTTGACCAATATGCCCTTTCCCAAACCCAACCCATGCCAGCACAAGCCTGTGTGATTCTCCCAAATAGTTGAGTGGAATAGTACCAAAGTAGGAATTGAGGGACATCACCACAAAGACAAGGATAGAAATAGGTAATCAACACTTGGTGTATGCAAAAATTAGTAACCATGTTGTCAGCAACAACTGGATTTTCATATGTTTGATGTCCATACACAACTGAGAAATCAATAGCTTATCAAATTGTAAATTTTCATGAAAATAAACAGGATGAAAAGTATGCAATGGTGCATCTCTAAACAGAGAATACGTAAAACAATATATAGATTTCCATCCATCAGGAAAATCTAATAGATTAAAAAAAAAACTAATAAATGTATTCTAAAAACACCTATTACCTTTTCAAAACTGCTCATGACCCAGAAAGATTTAAAATATCAAGGGAAGAATGAGAGCTCAAGGCAACAAAAAAAAAAAAAGATGAATAACTAGTGAACAGAAATAGAAAAGGAATGAAGTGAATAAATAAAAAAAAGCCAATTGATCGGAACACAGAAAACAACTGGCATTGCATTTTAAGCCATTAAGAAAGCCAGAGGTTTGCAGAATATATTAAAAATCGGCCAACACCACAGGTGTAATTTCAAGCTTATTATCTTTCGCCACCATGATTTCACAGCCACATAAAGAGGGACCAAACACTTCCAATGCAACTGTATAGAGAATACAAGCAAAAAGAAAGCACAAAAATAATTTCCTTAAGAAAACAAGCAAACAAAGGTTTTGGTAATAGTGAGATGTAAAAAAAATTCCAAAAGCACATTTCATTTTGCAGGAGCCAGAGTCTATGACACAATTCCAAAAGGTCAAAAACCCAAGAGCATGCAAATTTATCATAAAGGTCAATAATACTAACAGTAAATAGTAAATTAGGAAATTTAACATTAGATCTGGCATGTAAAGGACGGACTTTTTAACAGCCTCTAAGGTAACCAAATATAAGAAGGAAGATTGAGAACCAAGAACAACTAGGGATATAAGGAAAAAATTTCTTTGCACGGCTCATATAGGAAGTCCTTCCAATGTCAACCACATAATTGTGCCACAAGGAAGGGTGATGCTGCGACTCCTGAGTTTTATTAGATAATGCATGGTCTGGACTCTGGATTGCCCATGTGTCAAATTTCTAAGTCAAATTCAATCATATAATCCTCCATAGAATGGCATTTACCCCTGCACTTTCAGCCATCCATTTGTTTTCAATCATTTCCAAAAAGTTCCTTTTCCTTTTTGATCATTAAAGTTTTATTTTGCCAAGAGGCAACTCCACTTGCACCGAAAATTAACATGTGAGAAAGGGACCCAAAACCCTACTTGCACATAATATTTGGGCCCACCCGATCTGCCACATTGTGAATAACAGGCCATGCAGGAAACCAGAGCCCTTGGTCAAATATATAGATCCTACCCAGCTTTGTATTAGGATATCTGTCCAGATAATCAGATATCAGACATGAACTAAAATATTTTTTATTACCTAAATAAATAATTGGATATGAATTCAAATCTCGATACATCCCCTCCAAATATAAATTATATTACATATAAGCCTATTTACTATGCATAATATATTTTGTGAGACAAAATAATCATTGTTATTTTATCAATTAGTTTTACATATGCTAAAAATTAATTGATACTATCCAGTTAAAATTCAAATATTCAAATCCTTAGCAGATTCCAAAGTTTAGCTAGTTAAATGGAATAGCCATTGGATACTGGATACAAGTTCCAATAATGAATATTGAAATCACATTTGAATTTTGAAATTACTCTATCCACTCTAGATTCATCATTTAATCCATTGCATCCCTATTCAGTTCTTTGGAGTTGATATCTTAACAAATTTTCATCAACACCAAGATATAAATCATTTATTTAAACCATGCAAGAAAATTAACAATTAACATATCAAGCAAGATAGATTGCATCAAATTTTGAAGGAGTTCAACTACGTACCCTACTATCTCGAATTCCATGTGGGCTGCTAGCAATCTTTGGCCGGAATGCATTTGGGTTACGCTCCAATGTAACTTCAACAGCTTCTTGCCTAGCAGCTTCATTCTCAACATTATTACAACAGTTTGCACAGTTACACCCATCACAGTAAATCCCTGAAGCAAAGCATTCACAGTACCTAACCAGGCATTGACAGAGTTAGCTTCTTGTTGGTAAATGGTAACATCATAAACGAAAGCAAAGAGAATGGATACTATGTTTCAACTGAACACTACAACAGAACTAAACACGTCACATGATATAACCACGTCTTTTATATAGTCATCACTCATTATTGTCATTGGCATTATGTAGTTTTCAGTCAACAGAAGGTGAACTTGATCAAATGATACAGAATGAGTTCAGCATCCATTCAGAGATATCTCATGACAAGAAATACCAACTGTGAGGAGATGAGGCTGTAGAGGCATTACATTCATATGGGAATTGTTTTTGGTGATTCCTCACTTGTCTTCAAAGGTGAAAAAGATTATTCTTTATTATATCTACCTCACCTGTTAGCTTCATAGTATGCAGGATGGATTGTGTGTAATGGCTTCATGGTTGGTAAAGGTTACTGACCTTCCATCTTATGGCAGCAAGTGGCAATTCAATGCTGATCATGTGCCTTGTCTAAGACCAAATTTTGCTGGAGATGTTCCATTATATACAGTGGGTCAAGAACTTCAAAGGATGCATTCATCAAACATATTCGAAGGCATCTCTAGGCTTAGGATTTTCTATGTATTTTGTATATCTCTTGTAAAATCCTATGTAAAGTGATTCTCATACCATGGACACATAGGATATAACCAAAAGAACTAAATTAATCTACAATGGTATACCTTGCCTTAGGACCTTTTGATAGACAACCTCAAGATTTTTTTTCTTTTGGGTGAATGATTGATACATCAATGAAGCCTAGGAATTTTTCCCCACCCCAAAAAAAAATATGAGGAAAGAAGAAGAAAAAATAAGAAAGAGATGTAGAGGACTCCACAACAAAAATAATGGCCTATCCCTGCAGCTGAATCAAGCTATAAGGGATCCGAAGAGGATACAAAGGATAGAGAGAACTCATAACCTAAATTGAATGATTTTGACTTAAAACGTACTGGAATAATGTTGAAATCTAAGTTAGTTAAAACCAGAATCAGAATTAAATCTAGAAGGCATCTGGTCGCTTCACCGGTTCGCCAGTTGCAATCAGTAACTACTACATGAGTGCTCTGAGGATCATCTGGTCGCTCCACTGATAGCAACCAGCTGCAAACCTCCAGTGAGCTGACTATTTTCGGCTCTTGTACCGGTAGCAGCCAAAGGTCATCCGGTCACTTGGGCGGTCCGCCGGTGTCGATCCAGTTACCGTTCAAACAGCTATATACAATAACAGTCACTAACATTCAGACAAACCAGCTGAAATTACCGGTCGACAGGTTAGGAAGTTTTTTGCCTGTTAGACCTTGTATTGACAAGGGTTTTTTAACCCCCCTTGAAACATTATTTAAGAACTTTGTAGGGGCCATTTGGCATGAGTCAGAACCTTAATTGAATATCTTTAAGTCTTCTTAGTGTCATTCTTGTGAGAATCACTTTGTGCTTTCATTTTGAATATCGACCTTCTAGAGATTTTTTCTTTGTGCTTTCATTGTGCTATTTGGCTAAGGAGCCCTAGTTGTTTTCCTCATTAGTTGAGTTGAGTTATTATTGGGTTGTTGGTAGTGACGCTTAGTAAAATCACTAGGTGAGACTGTGCCGTAATCACTTGGGTTACTGTTGATCCCAAGAAAACTTTATATGAGTGTTTGGAGATAGTGAAAGCCAAGTGTGATCTTGGGAATGGACATAGGCAGGTTGCCGAACCACTATAAATCCTGGTGTGTAAATTGTCTCTCCTCTCCTTAAATTTCTTTTGGGTATCATCTTCGCACATCTCAACCCTTTGGGACTCATTGTGTTTTGGGTATTTGAGTGATCATTTTGACAGAATTTTTTATCCCAATTCACACCCCCTCTCTTGGGTTGCCTCAATCCCAACAAAGGCATAGCTTATCCCATTGTCCTTAGCTCCACAAGTGTTCTGTCTCTTGAGGAGTTCAGAGAAAGAAAGAAAAAAAATTTAAATTTTGCACCGTACTTGCATGTTTCTTCTAGTAAAATACATAGCTGCTTCAGACCATCAACAGATAAGACTGGTGTTTTTTTCCAAATTTTACAGATTTATGGATATCTTGGCAAGTTTTGCTGAACAGAGAGATAACGAAATCAAAGATAAGATGGAAAAAGGGAACCTCATTTGAACAATAACAACCAGAAGGCCATGAAGCTTTTAGTGAATTCTCCCATATTTCACACACTGGCTTATTCCCAGTCATAACACAACCAACTCAGTGACTAATAAATTGTTTTATGTCTCACACGGAGCATCCAAAATTTTGCATTCCAGTTCATCAAATGAGTGCATTTCTAATTACTTCAATTGGAAATAGGAAAAGATGAAGTACAAAAATATTCCAGTTTGATCTATAAGATAAAGGGGGAATAAATAGTGCACACATGAAAACAATATATCATGACTATCCTCAAGATTAAAACTTGATTTACAATAAACTACATATCATTTCCACCAACTCCAAATTTTAAAGCAAATTCAGATCCTTTTTACTGTCTTAGTCTGACATACTAAAAATGGGTACAAGAAGGTATTTTACTTACAACTTCAAGCATCTGGAGTGTTTGCAATTGCATTGTTTTTGTTTTTTTGGTGTGCCATCTTTTACCTCAATGTTAGGTCGCGGTCGTGATCTTGGAGACTCCGGCTTCCTGAAGAAAGACATGCAGGAGTTAGAGGTAGATAGTAGTAAAAGAAAGTTTCAATACAGAGATTTTTATCCTTGCCTACAGGTTAAGAAAAGTTCATAAACATCACTTCCCTAAAAGTTAAATACATTCACTGCAATGACCAAATACGTCAAAATTTCCAAATATAAACAGGATGTTATATGAAAGATTGATGGCACAATATAAGGGAAAACAAATTCAAATGAAAAGAAAAATCACCAGTTATTGTGTATTGCATACATCAAGGTCCACAATATTCTACAGAAACAGAAAACATTTACACAAATTGTAGTTTTTTAATGCTTGTAAACAATGGACAATTTTAGTAAACTTTATTGTTCCTTGATAGATTATAGATTTTTTATTATTGAGAATATTTCAGAAAAAGTTGAAATTCTTCAAGTTCTCCAATATAGCTTTATTTGGAAATACCTGACACCTCAATGACACAAGGTGAAATAAAAAATTTAAGCATGACCACTAACATTCATGAAGTAGATTGTGTTTACAAAGAAAATAAAGCAAGTACATTTGATGGTTTTGCAAAGAGAATGATGCAATATGAATTCCTCATAGAAACTGTAATTAAGCATGATATATTTCTCATAGTTGAATCTCAATTCCAATTGCACCTGATTGAAATTGCTCGGATATGAAGCACAATTCCAAAATAGGATACAAACTCAAAATGCACCACTAATTTGACGATCAGAGGCATCAAGTATGACCAAAACATCGTATGGAAGAAACTGATAGTCTAGGAACAAAGAAAAGCAATACTCATTTATATCTTTGAAGTTCACAAATGTACAATAGTGCTCTCGTCAAGAAGTTCAACCAAGGGAGGGGAAAAAATATTTTAAATATTTAATCACCAGATCAATAGAATTTCAAGTGTGAACAGTTTATCACCCGCGATAGAGCATTTTGAACTTTGAATCAAACAACATGAATTTTTTGTCAACCGATTTACACTGTGATTTAAAAAAAAGGAACAGCAAGCTAGCTCTTTGTTTTAAAAATAGAATACGATTCATCTGAAAATAGTCTCTGCTCTAGCTACAAGACTATAACAAGTATGAACTGAAAATCGAACTTGTAAGTCTTTGTGTGTGAGTGTGTATGAGGGTGTGTGAGAGAGAATTCAAACATTCTTTTCCTAATCAATAAAACTAAAACAGAATTATATTCGATCTACATAAATAATTTAAAAGAAAAAAACTAGAAATAAATTTAAAGCAAAAGAACAAATCGAAAAAACTCGAGACAGTAACGCTGGTTAAAGCACATGGACTTGAAAGATTTCAACTTCTAAACTAACTAACCAATTAAATTAAACAAGAAGGAAACCTTTCAAAGTAAGCCGAAGACAACACGAAACAATTGAAAAAACTTACACGAGTGGTAACGAAGGCCGAGGAGGAGGAGGAGGCGGCGGAGGCGGATGCGTATGCGCAGGCGAAGGCGGAAGGTTGTTATGTTGCAGCGGCGACAGCGCTTGCGGGGATGGTGGGGCTGTTGGATTTGAAGGTGGAAGCGTTGTTGTCGGCTGCTGAGGCTGCAGGTTCTCCGGTAAGATTACACCTGCCGAGGCACTAGAAATCGTCGTGAAATCCAGCTGCCTCGCGAGCTTCTTCGGTGGTTCAGAGACGGGCGTCACTGTCGCCGTTGTTGTAACCGATTGAAGCTTTTTCAGCAGGAAATCCCCGCCGTCACCTTGCTCCATCGGCTTCTAATTTAAAACGTATAGAGATTCAAACAAACACGGCGAATCCAATCCAAAGGATTACTCTTCAATCATCACAAAACCCCTCAAAAATACCTCAAATTTTCGAACTTTTGGATCTCACAACCGCTCGAATATCGATGAACAATAGATTACAAGGAATAAGGAACCGTGCCGTCACGGAGCTGCTCCTTAAAGCTCTGCAATCCGGCAAATGTCGACCTGAAATCGTCGCAGAATACAGATGCCAGCAACCTCGATCGGTACGGACAGATTGACGACGACTGATGATGCCAACGATAGAGGATTTTGCAGCAAAAATATGTTTCGACAGAGAAAATTGTAAGAAAGGAATGGGAGAGGAGAAGCTAATGGCCTTTCTCTCCTCCCTCTCGAGCTTTTGAAATTGAATTTGTAAATATTGGACGGTCAGATGTGGGAAGTGGTCCCATCAAACGGTGGATGCTTTGTGGATTGATCTAACGGTTGAAATTCATAGGGAAATGAATGGTGCATTGGTAGACGTTGGATAAAGGAAGATATATACCTTCTCAGGGAAAGTGGTGTGAGTGGAAAGTGCGGGGAGGAATTTTGTACGTTTCTTGACTCTGATTTGTAGGTTTTAATTATTAGAAAGAAAAATAAAATTGGCGCTAAAGAAAAAATCTCTTCAGCCTTTAGTTTATAGTTTAGCCTTTAGAGACATAGGACTATAGGAGTGGCGAGGTCCGAAACATGGAAATATCAGTGTCATCGTTTCGTATCGGATAATCCGCATCATTATTGGCTGCCAAAATCTTGGCCGATCCCGCATCCAAATAATTAATTTTTCATTGAAATTAAGTATCAAACCATCCGATATGACTTGATACGGTTGATAATATCACCTAAGGGTGTCAATTGTTGGTTCGGTCTGGTTTTGAATGTTTTAAATCAGTTTCAATTTATTACTAGACTAACTTAAAACCAAACCGTTACAGTTTGATTTGATCCAGTTCTTATCAAATTTGTATTATCAGCTTTTGTGATCAGACTACTATCAGGTTTGTTCTAGTCCGGTCTAGATTTTACATGTATTTTTTTCGTTGCTACTGGTCTGAGCTCGATTTTCATTTGGTCGTTTGTCAATTTCAATCAACACATTAAGTTCCTCCGGTTTGGTTTCGGTTACTAATGGTTCCATAAAACCCAACTCGAACGTTCAACTCAATTTGATTCAGATTAAATCAATTGGTTTCAAAACCAATTCGGGGTGAACTTTGACACCCTTACATATGATTATCAGTTTTGGTATCGGTCAAGTCCTATACTGATCCCGGTACCAATTTTAATAACATGGGCCCCAAGGAGAAAGGCAGAGAAAGAGAGAGGAGCTACCTACCACTGATGTACGTTTTTTTTCCTGCTTCCGTATTTAAGCAATAAAAATAGTTACATGAATTATTAATGAACCGTTCTTATGTCTAGGGCTAGACGAATGTACATGTGTCAGCAATTCTAAGGATCAAGTCTTCAAAATTGGGTCCCACTTAGATTTTCAACCACGTGATTCAAATATTAATTTAAACCTTTTGAAACCTTAAAAGTGAATCTAGGTGGTTTATTTACCAAAAAAAAAAAAAATCTAGGTGGTTCACATAAATAAGAAAATAGTGTTTCTGTAAGCTCCAAGGTTTTAGGAATTTGAATCGGAGTTCAAATCGGCCTCATTTAATTTCGATTCCGATTTACATCTGGATCGGTTGGATCGGTTTTGCAAACAATTCCTAGGATCAGCAACAAAATCAGTGTTTTAAATAATAATAAAAAATGTTAATTTGTATTAGGGTAAAAGTGTCAATTTAGAATCAAAACAAATAATCGAAACAGACCGTTTAAAATTGAACCAAAGAAGAATCGGATCGATTTTTTTTTTAAATAAAGACTCTTTTCTTGGTTTCACTCGTTTGGGCTTCAAGGGTGACATCGTTGGACTAGAACCAAACCAAATTTACTATATGCATTCGCTACCTGTGTCCTTTATAACTCTATATATCACAGGCTGATCAACACGGAAACTCAATATGCCCAAAGCTTTCTTGAACATTTTGTACTTGTACACTACAGTAGTACTCCCCAATACCCATGGAACAAATTCTAGAATACCAAAAACTTCTCTCAATATGTTTGATAAACTGAATATGAAACCGAACAACGAATCGAATCCCTTATGGGACCGATGTGGAACTATTGCACATAACATTACCCCATCCTTTAATGGCCGATGTCTTTGTCGGCCCACTCCGGATCAGGTAGCTCTTTCTAGGCGGCTCCACTCTGCTCCAGGACCCTTTCCTAACGGCAGGTAGCCCTTTCCTAGCGGCTCGCACTCTGACACCAGGTCGCCCCTCCCAAGTAGCCAACCGCAAAGGACAGGTCAATGAAAGCACCAATGTTACGATTGGAAGAACTCACCCTCATAAACCGGTCTACAAGGGGAGGAAACCCAATATCAACAAAAGATCAACAAGCTGACCACGAACAACCTGATCACGAATAAGATGAGAATCAATTTCCATGTGATGGGTACGAGGGTGGAAAACAATATTTGCAGCAAGATAGGTGGAAGACAAGTTATCACATAACAGTGTAGGTGAAGATTGAATAAAGAAAACCAAAATCTAATAGAAGAGATTGCACCCACTCCAAATCAGCAGTGGTGAAAGAAAGACTTCGATACTCAGCTTTAGTGCAGCTCTTGAATGTCATAGTTTGCTTCGTAGAGAACATAGACGAAAAAATTATTGACAAGAAAAATATACATACCAGAAGTAGAGCGGCAATCATCAGGTTCACCATCCCAATCCGCATCCAAGAAAGCTCAGCTGGAAGGATGAAACTGTTAGTAAAACAATGCAGCAAAATGGCGATTTTGCAGAAGAAATGCAAAAGGAAAGAGAAATCACACGCACAAAACAAGATTTTACGTGGTTTACCCCCAAGAAGGACGGCTACATCCATGGCCGAGCAACAGATCGAATCCACTATTTCTATGAAGCAAATACAAACCCTCTCTTACATCTCTCAAAAAGAGATAGCAACAATATATAAGAAAACCCTAACCCCAAAACCCACCCAATCCGTTCCGAACAAAATAGGGCGAAATACATATCAAATCGAAGCTCTCGACAAACTCTAAAGGGGACAACGCCCATGGCGTTGATGTATGCCTTTTTTGGCCCTTCTGGGGCGTTTCGAAGGTGAAACAATCCACCGAAGAATCATCACAGTACTTTCTGGATTAGAACTGAGATCAGGTTTCACTAATAATAGAAACTGAATGCCCAAAGTAAGAGTACCTTTCAAGTAACGTAAAATATGCTTCACAGTTGCAAAATGAGTAAAAGTAGAGGCATGCATGTATTGACATACTTGGTTAACAACAAATGATATTTCAGGTTGTGTCATCGTTGCATAATGGAGAGCACCAAACACACTATGAAAAAGTAAGAGTTGTAAGAGGTTCACCAATATGTAAAGAGAAACAAGAACCAAGAGCCAATGGAGTGGGGAATAGGCTTGTTACTCTACATATTCACCTGTTTTAGTAAGTCCATAATATATCTTGTCTATGTTAGAACAATGGAGTCAGAAGTCTGACGCGCCTTCATTCCCAAAAAAAAAAGTGTACAAGGCATGTTTCAGTAAGTCCATAATATATCTTGTCTGGGTTTATCATTTCTCGTCCGATTCACCATTAAAATATCTTTTTGCAAATGATACGCAATGATTTATAAGTTGACCAAGGCATCTACTAGAAAAACCCTTTGTTTGCTAGGTTGTCCAGGGCTTCAAAGCCTGGGCGCAATTTTTTATTTTTGAATTTTGAATTTAGTCGTATTTTTTTAATTTTGAATTTTACTTTGACCTATTATATATAAGGTCTCTTTAGGGTTTGTAATATTGATCTTGAAATATATTCAAATTTGCCAGTTTCGCCCTTATCTTCTACCTTGTGGATTCGAGGGTCGTTTGTGTTAGAACGAGATCTAACCCATCTATGCTTCTATTATATCAAACAACTAAAAATTACCATTTACTAGTTCATAACTATACACAGAATTGGGCTTACTAATAAATTATAAACCAAATTGGGTAGTCTGTTTTAAGACTATCACATTGTATGTTTTCCCTAATGGAGATTGTATAAAAATAGAGATGTGGACATATTTGTGTGTTGATGTTGATTTGTTGAGACTTCTGAATGGTTCACCATTAGTTGTGTTTGGGAACAAAAATCTCTGGTATTGATTAATGCTTATCAACATGAATAGCTATATATCGGTTTGTTCGGTGTTCATAGTATGAATGTGAATGGGGTGACGCTCAACATGCTTACCACTACCCTTTTAGGGGCTTTTAGGGGGATTATCCAATGAGCATAAGTCATTTGGTAGTGATTAGTTAAAATCCAGGGCTTTATACATGTATTGTAAAGAGTTTGCAAAAAGATTTATATTTTATTAAATAATACTTCTTGAAAAATATTTTCGAACTTTGGGTCCAATCACTGGTCATGATACTCATTTATTAATGTGTAATAGATTATGGTTTATGGCAGTGATGCAATTTCATTCCTACGAGGTTCATTGTGAATGTTAGTTGTGTGGAGGAAAAAACGTAATGAAAGTTTTCTTCCATTGGGGCTTTTCAAGTTATGTCATTGTAGCATTATCATTTTGTGTAATTAAAGATAATTTAATTACTACCTTTAGAATCGCACCACTTAAGGTGATCGTATCTATTAGATTGTAATATCCATTATTGTTTTTTGTTTAAAAAACTAAGACTGATACCCAAATTGCGTAACAACACAATAGAATTTTGTATTTAAAGTGTAGTCTCTTCACCATCAAGCTTGGGTTACAGTCATTGGAGAAGGAGTTTAACAGGGATTTTCTCAAAATGTTGCATTCCTTTAGAGAAACTCACAATCAATTAGTTTTAGGTAATCTCCTCTCTCAGTTATTAGATTACATTTTGTATACGCCAAGGTCTGCTTGCTTGAAAAAAATTTACCCTACATCATTAGTGTCTTACTTGCGCTGCCATCAATTGGTATCAGAACCTAGACTTGTCAACAGCACAATGATTTAATAACATTCTTTTGCCGAAGTTTATGGGTGATGGCCATTGTGGCTTCTTTTTGTAGGTTTTCCTCCTTCTCTTCTTATTCATGCTCATTGTTTTTGAGATAAGCATTGCAGCCTTTTTATGGGCTACAACTTCTGACATGGAGAGGTAACACCAGTTTGGCTAGGTGTGTGTGTGTCATCAAGCCTATGCGTACTGGATATGGTTAGGGCCTGTTCATCTTGGGCAGCAACTCAAGTGGCTCGCTGCTATGCTTTCGAGTGATAAATGTAAAAGCAGTGATTGTTGCTCAGTGATAATTGCATTGTTTTAGTTGTAGATAATGCTCTCTACTAGCAGACATTTGGCCTATTGGCCTATTATGATTTTAGAACTTTAGATTGATAATAGATTCGTTTATCTCTTGTTCTCAGTTCAATTTTGGGTGGATAGCTGGGGAAAATGCTCTCTGCTTACATTTCTCCTATTATACTTTTCTCAATTTTTTTTCACAATTTTGGCTTTTACAGTGCACATGTAACCAGACTTCTTCCCTTCCATTCCGAGTCCAGTTCACGACCATTCCTACTACTGCTGATGTTTTCAGGAAAGGAGAAAAGGGAGGGGAGAGGTTGCGAATAGCAGACCATGGTGGCATGTTGTTACTAGCCATGGGCAAAGTTGCAACCCCTCTTAGGGCTGCCATGTTGAATATTGGCCACCCCCTTTACAAGGGGTTTCTTCGCATCCATTTTGTGGTTGTAAAGCCCACAAATTCTTAAAAGAGCAATTCTAGAAGGAACTTAGGCCAACTATTTAAAGGGCTTTCCTCCCCCAACCTAGATGGGAGATATTGTTGTGGAAGTTGGGTGGGCAAGGCCCAAGTTTTCCCCAGCCCAAGGTCATATCTGTGTTGACTAACCCAACCTCAGTCCAATCTGTCAAATTCAGGTCAACCTAAAGTCTGAGATAAAAATCAGTTGGGAAAAAGACTCTGTCCGGGAGCATGGCTTCTGCGCCCAAACACAGCATGGGGAGAAAATGACCAACCCACCCCTATGAAAGGTAGAATTTCCGCCCCTTGTTGATGCTTGCCCACACTCTCTTATTCTCCCCGTGCTGGCGCAGGGGGCACGCTCCCAGACAGAGAATACATCCCCAAATCACATTTACCTCCCTCCCTACTCTAAAATATGAATCAGGGTTTCTGGAAGGATCTAGTAGAAAATTTTCAGGAACCAGGGTTAGCTAGCCATAGAACCCTCATATTGGATTGCATTTCATGGAATCAAAAGTTTATTAAAAAAAAGTAATGAAATAGGTAAAAATCATGTGATGCAAGTGCTTTTATTTAATTATTTATTATGGAACCCAAAAAAATTAATAAGAAAAAGAAAGTTACCATCTTCAATTAATTTTTTGAATTTACATATACCATCCCTGTGTTTTCAAATAATTATGTCTACCACCCTTGGAGTTTTAAAATTACATATGTACCCCTGAATGCTAGCTTTGTTAGTTTTATTTTGAAAAGACAATTTTGCCCTTTCTTATTAAACTCACCCCATACAACCTTGTTACCGTTGCATACCCTATTATCTGGAGCGACAAGGGTTTGGGAGCCGACGACCTTCCATTTTGCGATCACCTACTACTCTAGCGGAAGTGCTACGCTTGATTTTGCAGAAGATGTGTGGGTGACGACTTTCCCTTTTGAGTCGATGGTGTTTCAAACAAATGGGGATAAATATGTAAAAGCACCTTTTTTTGTGAATTTTTTAAAAAAAAATTCAGAGGTGATAGACGTAATTGTTTGAAACCACAAGGATGGTAAACATAAATTTCCTTAATAACAAATAAGAAAGGGTAAAATTATCTTTTCAAAATAGTACTAACAGAGTTGGCATTCAGGAATACAGACATAATTTTTAACATTCTAGGGGTGGTAAACGTAATTGTTTGGAAATACAAGGGTGATAGACATAATTTCCCATTTTTTAAAGATGGCACCAATGAGGTGCGACAAAATAGTAACGTACATGATTGCAACGAAATCATTTCATGTGAGGAGATATGGACACAAATGGTATAGGCAATGCATCAATGAGGTGCGACAAAATAGTAATGTATATGAGAGTGCAGCAAAGTATTTTATGTGAGAGAGATCGACACAAAACCCTGCCCTGGCAGCCAATAGAACCTCTTTCATTTTTTAAAGGGAAAAAGCACACTAACCGTTTGCACTCTAGGCGTGGCTCCAACGCCTAGACACATAACCGCCTTGCCCTATGGGATTTTCCGTGGGGGCAAAACGGACATTTCCAAGGAGATTACTATGTCTAGGCGTTGGAGCCATCCCCGAGAGCAACCAGTTAGCGTTCTTAAACCCTTTTTTTAAATGAGGGCAGAACTTGCACACGCCTCTTAGATTAGAATAGACCACAAAAAAAACTGTCAAATGTTCAGGAGCATAACGGCGTTAAAACTCCTTACATCCTTTTCACTTCGAGGGAGAAATAAATGAGATGGCATATCGTGTCATGGAAGAGTCCATTTATTTTACTCACACAATTCCGACACTTCATGCACCTTCTCCTGTGAATTGATCACTTGCGGCTACTCATGGTTGTCACAACTGACAACCATTGCCCTCCACATGCTTTGATCGCTTAGTCTTCTTAAGGGTTGCGATAAGCATCTCCTGAATTCTTGAGTAAGCATCCCCAGATTCTTAAAACACAAATCTAAAGATCCCCATGGCATCCTCATAACATGACTAGAAACAAGCTCACGTAAAATCTCAAAACATATAAAATGAATCACTGAGCAGAAGAATAAAAAACGTACCAATCGAATAAGTCTCCAAAAAAAAGTAACTGTGCACATTGGAATCCCACCATTGGAAAACCAGATTGCTACAAAACAAGAAATCTATACTTCCCCAACTTCTAATTTATCAAGCTTCGATCTATATCCTCTCTCAGTCCAGAATAACTTCTTCAAAGGAAAAACACCAGCAATTTGAACTTTGAACTTTGAACTAGAACCTTTCCTTGCTACCAGTGGCTAAACCAAGCTAGTATGGTTCACCTATTCAGTCTTCAATCATATCCTGTCGACCTTCCAGTCTTCTGTCCATATATGGATCCCTCCTAAAATCCCTTGGTGGAGGTCCAACCCTAATCGGTGATCGGCTTCTCTCTCTCAAATCATGACCCCACCGGCCACGATGAGATGGAGGCGGTGGTGGAGACAGTGGATGTCGATCATTCCTCCCATCATACCCTCTCCTTTCATGGAAAAAGTTCTCCCTTCCACGGTCTCTAGGGCCCCATTCAAGAGGCAGAGGCCCATCAAACTTGTCCCTTGCCCTGTAGTCTTCTTCCTCCTCAGGGTAATCTAGCCTCTCTCTCCGCATCTGATTCTCTGGAAACCTTCCTCCATGCCTGAGGTGAGGTGGATCAGCATCAAACATCCTAGGACGATCTCTGCCCCAATCATGTGGTGGGGACCTATAGCCATTCATGCCTCTAGCAGGAGAGCGATTCGTTGGTGGACCAAAGAAGCGTGGTGGAGGAGCATGTGGAACTGGACCCTGATAATTCCTTCTAGGACTACTACCAGGTCCAAAACGAAGTCTATTGCATTTGTTGCAGTATTCCCGTCGTGCAAAGTTCAGGTTCCCACAACTGAAAATGGATATAAAAGATGAGAGACAGCAAGTCTAATGGAGAAAATAACACAAACACTAACAGATACGATGATTAAGAAAAACGCAACGAAAATTATGTCCATAAAAGATACTGACAGGCAGACAAGCTTAAATCCAACTTAAGAGCAGGTGGGCTTTGGCAGGCATATGTTACAATGAGCAAGAGCACAAAGGCATTTGCACAACCGAGATTGGACATTGTATTCAAAGAGCATTTCTCTGTAACTTGGGTAGGATTGCTGATGCAGGTGCACTACCTTGGAACAACCCAAACCCATTTGGGAACCCAGACAGCGATGAACCGGGTCCAGTTTGAGTTTTAGTTCAGTAGGATATTTTACTTAATGGACTATCTTGTAACTGGGTCCATTAGGAGTTTTTTGATTTATTTTATAATTTCGTTGAAGGAGTCATGGTAGAGTTAGAGTTGGAATTTTATTTCTGTAGTCCAAGATAGAGTGAAGTTCTATTTCAATCTTAGAGTTACGTTAGGAGTCTTTCGAGTCTTCTATTTTCGTCTTGAAAATACCAGCTTGTAACCGAGAAAGACAGATTTGAGAATAAATTGAGTTTGTGTTTGGGAAGAGCTTGCGTGGCTAGGTGTGTTTGTGAACTTCTTTCCCCCCCCCACCCCCCCCCCCCTCCACTCTCTTCCTATGTCATTTAGTCCCCTCCCTGCAACTCTGAGACCCCTCTCAGGTTACCTACCCCCTTCTTCCCTACAGGCCTCCACCAATTGCAGAACAGGGAAACCACAAAGGTAACCCACCCACACAGATAAATCCACCCATAATCCAAACCATTACCACCTCTATCCCAGGGATTTAAAACATGAATGTTTGGAATCCATATTATGCAAGAAGACGAAAACGAAGTTATTCCCACCCTGGGAAAAAAAAAAAACCATATCATACAAATCTGGAGGTCTTGGGTTCTAGAGGACCATTCTTGCCATAATGCCATTTGTCAAGGACATCCTTAAGCAATACCAACAATGAAGATCCACAAGCCTCCTATTAAATTAATACTATAAATAAACAATAATGGTGGTGATGATGATAATAGCAACTAGAAAATGCAGTCACAGTGGATAAGAAACTCATATGATTAGGTAAGCTAATAAAGAATATTTAAAAAAGATCAATGTGAATCAGACTTACGAGGGATCTGGGCATATCCAATCTCCTTCTCTTGGAGACACATTTGGGTTATTTCTGTTGATGCCTTCACCTCTGAAGGGGGGAGTACCAAATCCAGGTTCTTCAAAACCTCTTGCATAGGACCTGCCACTGCTCCTTCCTCGGCCATAAGGAGGTGAATAATCTTGAAATCTGCCATGACCCCTTCCCCCCCTAAATCCACGACCTCGTTGCGACCCAGCTGGACGATCAAAATCAGAACCATAATAACGATCAAATTTTCTATGGCGCAAAGGAGAACCAGAACCTGCACGCAACCCATATCCTGAAAAGGAGACGAGTGAGGTCCAAAGGTAAGCAATTATGAGCCCAGTGAAAATTAGAGAGGAACTACATTGTAAGCCCAAGATTGTTGATCCACAAAATGCCAACAACCAAGTAACTTTGAACGACGGCTTCCTGCATCCGTGGCCTCCCTCCATATAGATTTATGAGTAGAACAAACACAAGATTTAGTGCAGAAGATTGTAACATTCTCACAAGATACCTGCCAGTCGTTCACTCTGGAGGCAACTAACTGATGTATAAGTAATGACCGTAGTTACAAGCAATACCCACCATGGTAATGGAAGGCCACAATCCCCAACTATAGAACAAGTTCAACATACTATGTGCATGATCTGTATCTTCTATTGATGTACCAGTATATGGTTAAGAAGTTTTAGAGCCTATTATCTGCAAATATTAAGCCAAAATCATGAATCTGAAGCAACCAATACTTAATCAGACCCCTTGTGTTCAAGTAGAAGACCACATTTCATCCAAATCTGCCAAATGCAGATAATTGAGGAAAAATAGATACCAATACCTAAAATTCTGTGAGGACCTATGCCCAATAAAATGACCCCAGAAATAATGTCTGGAGTATCTCATTCAGGAAAAGTAAGTGCCGGTCAAACCAGGAAACCAACAAGAGAACCCATACGGAAATCAATCACCAAATGGAAAGTAGCAACCAGAGATAGCCACCTGATTCAACAACTCACTGACAACAATCAGCCTGTTTTTTCAGAAACCATCTCAACATCTTGTGAGAAGAAGTCATTTGGGTAGGCAAAATATAGACTACCTAGTAACAACTTCAAAGACATTTCCATCCAAAATTTGTTGTACACCATGATCCAAGAGACTAGTAGGTGAGGTCCATGTAAGCATACATCCCAAATATAACTCCTTACTACCTCCTGTCACTAGAGATAAACCAGGAAGAAACGAAAAACCAAGCCATCAGAAGAATGCCTTCAACCAACATCTTCCCAAACACTGCTCTATTTATCATTCAGCAACCTCCAAATTACTTCGTATATAATAGGTGCCAAAGTGTTGATAATAACTCAACAACCCGTATAACTGGAAACAGTAACAAAAATCATGCACTGAATGCTGAAACCATCTAACCATTCAAATAACTCCAAGAAAGTAGTACTCCACGTTAAGTTCCAGTTAACCATCCAAAAATGATAGTAAATCCTATAGATCTCAAGCAAATCACTGGGCATCACAAAAACATTTACCAACTCCACAAATTTTAAACAGGGATTCACTAAAAGGATTCCAACTACATGAAATTCTAAAATTTGAAGCAATCATAGGATTCAGAAAATCCAACTCCCAAAATCCAATGCCAACCACAATCTCATCTAGCAACAACCAATACCAGCCTCCAAAGAAAACAATTTGGGTGTACCCTCTATAACACTCCTATAACGTCATTCGTATTGTGATAAACTTGAAATATGTCAATACTACTGGCAGTTAAAAACACAAGAAAGTTATGACCAAAGTCCCATCTCCCCCTTGGTAACCATTTAATGAAAGCATGAAGTTCTCCCACATTCACAAAATTGAACTGGGTATTAGTAGCTAAGCTTTGATTGAAACCCATGCCAAAGACAATTCTTTCATCACTCCAACCAAAACATCCTGTCCATGACTTCTGGACACCAAATTTACTGACATGTAGATGTGATTTAACTTACCACCCACAAGCTCAACCAAAATTCATATCCCAACAATATATGCATTCTCCAAAATCCAAAAATTTTCCCCAAACCAAATTTCCAGCCCTGCACTCATACAAATATGCTTTACCCAATATCCAAGTTCTTGACCAAGCAACTTTGAAAGCTGTAAACACAACACCAAAGTTCTTTCTCAATTTGAAATCCTCCACAGTAAGAGGTATAGTAGACCCACATACTCAACATGCAACAAATGGCATGGAAAACACATTTTATGCACAAGCACCATATAATGTAACAACATAGATTCATCAGAAGATATTTTGGAACAAACACGTGATCTTGTAGAAGTATAAGCATGATTTTGAAGAAATATTTTCTAATTATGACCCTACGTAACAGATGTATGACAGGGACAGACAGAGTAAGGTGGTGAGGAACAAATACTGGGAACCATTTTACAGCTACAAATGGGCAGAAACCATAAACCAGGCTAGAAAGCTCTGGGTAGCAGCAGCATGTGGAAAACCCAAACACCATCAACTGATCTGCACAAACCTTCTTGGAGTAGGTGCACCAAACAAGCAGATTTGGGTGCATTCTTGGAGCCCAGCAGCCATTACAATTTCATAGATGATTTACCTTCAAGCTTGGTCAAGGTCCATCTTTCTTGTGACAGAAGCATATCAATGGTTGTTTTACCTTCAGATAAAAAAGACTACCATGTTGCATTATAATTAAAAACCTACAAAGCTCTTTTTCTGGTTTTTAAATTATATTTTATTCTCTATTAGCAAAAATGGACTGTGAAGCACCAAGACCAACAGATCTGGATTGGGAAAAACTCCAGTCTGGCACTTTTCCCTGAAAGTAAAATATTTTAACATTCTGTATTCAAAGCAAGAAAATTTAAACTGCTTTGACGGTTACAAACTCGAGATGATATGGAGCATAAGAATATGGAATTATCATCTTTCCACAAGCAATGGTATAGAGAAAAAATGGGAAACTAACAACCTTGGCTGAAGTTTTTTGAGAGTCTGTGGGAGTGTGATCACCACCATTGGATGTGGCTTGATATTTTATTTTGGGCCTTTGGTTTGTATTTTGTATCTTAATTGTATTGTAATAATGTAAAATTAGGTATGTAGGATAGTTCTAAATTGTTTTCGAGTCTCCTCTTTTTGTCTACAGGAATAGTAGTGGGGCACATTAGCTATTAGAAGGTTTTATAAAAAAAAATTGGTGTGGAGATTTTGTGGGGCCCTCTTCATGGCTATTAGCTAAGTATTGTTAAGCAAGCATGTCTCTAGAGGAGTCTTAATACTAGTTTCTAAATTAGTTTAGTTATTTTAGAAAGATATCAGGAGGATTCTGTTTTGGACTTTAAACATCCTTGCACACATGTATTGATCAGTTGAAGAAGAAATTAAGAATTTTAGTGAAAGAATGTTACAGAGGAGGCTCTCTAATGTAGGACTATTGGTTCGATTTTAATACCTCTGGGATATGGGCTTTTAATGCTTTTACTTTCATTTGTAATGAACTGCATTATAAGGTGGAGCAGAATGTTGGGCAGTTAAGAAGTGTCATATTGAGAAGCTATGTGTAGCAGAGATGAGGATGTTACGATGGCTGTGTAAAAAAACTAGGAAGGATAAAGTACAAAATGAACGTATTAGAGCTGGCTTGGGAGTAGCCCCGATCAATGACAAGCTCCAAGAGAGTCATTTGAGGTGGTATGGTCATGTTCAACGGAAGCCTAGGGACGCCCCAGTAAGGAGGAGTGATATGATTTCGATTGAAGGAGCTAAAAGAGCTAGGGGCAAACCTAAAATGGCCATAGGAGAAGTTGTGAGGAAGGAAATGCATACTCTAGGTCTTGTACCAAGTATGACCTTGGATAGAGCCTATTGACGGGCCAGGATCCATGTAGCAGACCATATTTAGCTGAGATTCTCCTGACTTGCTGGGCTGTGCCTCTCTCATCTTACTTTCTTCTTTCATTTGTCATTTTCCATTTTCCATTTCTCATCTCATTCCCCATCCCTCTTTTCCCATCTCTTCATTCCCCTTTTTTGTTTAGACCTCAGTTTTCCCTACTTTGTTTTGTTTGGATCCATCATCCATGTAGCCGACCCCATAAAGTTGGGATCAGGCTGAGTTTGTTGTTGTTGTTGTTGAACTGCATTATAAGGCCCAGAAGCAGGAATCCAAAGGGTGCACAAAAATAAGCATTTTAATTAAGAGTATATTAATAACACCTCCCTTGAAGTTTGCCCTAATTACAATCACTTCCCCTGTATTTTCAACAATTACAACCCCCTTCCCCTAATTCTCAGAAGTTGTTACAGTCAGCCCCCACCCCGTTTGATCTTTTTACTGTTAGTTGATGACATCATATTGACCTAAATATTTAATTGACAAAGCTACCCTTAATGGAGGGGTAAACATACCTTTTTGCCCTTATCTTACATTATCCTAATTGCATTGGCCTCCCTTGCTCGACATTGCGGAGAACTTCATCGCGGAATCCCTTGAGGAGCTGCAACTCATCCCCGATGACTTGTAACTCCTCCCGTAGGTAAGTTAATCCCTTCACTCCATTATCCTCTCCTCTCCCTTTGATTGTGCAAATTCGTTCCCTCGCTTCTCTCTCTTCTCCCTCATTACGCAACCTTATTCTAAATGATTTGAAATTATCATTTTGGTTCTCCTAAACTAATTTTTTGCTGCATTGTAAGGTACGTAGTTATTTTTAGGGGTTGTAATTTCTAGGGTTTAGTCACTTCTAGGGTTTCAGTGAGGAATTGGAACCAAAATGCCTACGAAGAAAGAGGGAGATGACTTGAAATCTTAGGTTTTATTTCCTAACAAAAATTAACAGAGTAAATTAACATTGTAAACCATTGCAGGGCAGCCCCCCTTCAAGACTTGTATAAACAATGGACATACACAATTGTATACAATTTCTATGGGTGTACGGTCCAGAAATTGGTAGACCCAGACAAGTACAGCTACCTGAACAAGGTTTATGATGTCTCCAACTCAGTCCTAAACCATATCCCGGAAGGAAGAACCCTGGGATTCTCGGTTAAATGTGTATTCCCTGGTAGAATTGAGGAGAGGGAGAAGAAGTCTGATGATGTTGTGATGAAGTTGTTTTCTATGCATGATCAAGTGAATGCCATTAAACTACCGTGTGTATAATGTTGAAGTATGTGATCATCCAACAACTGTTTATACCATCAACGGCTTCCCTAACTCAGTGGTTGGTAGAGATAATAAAAGGGGTAGGCAAGAAATTTGAATTTGGTTCTGTTGGTGAGAGTGTTGTTGATGTTAAAACGGTGTTGCTACTGGTAGCATTGCAAAAGCCACTGTTAGGAGGAGTGCTGCTACTGGTATGGCTTCTGGTAAGAGCAATTCTACTGTTAGGGGTACTACTAATGTAAGGGCTGCTAGTAGGAGTGCTGCCACTGTTGGGGTAAGTACTAGGGGTTCAGATCATGTAAGAGCTGTTAGTAGGAGTGCTGCCACTGTTGGTGGAAGTGGTAGGGGTTCAGATGATCTAGGGACTGCTAGTAGGAGTACTGCCACTGTTGGTGGAAGTGGTTTGCATTGTGATGATGCAAGGGCTGCTACTAAGAGTGCTGCAACTGTTGGGGGAAATGTTAGGGGTTCAGATGATGTAGGGCTGCTAGTAGGATTGCTGCCACTGTTGGTGGAAGTGGTTTGCATTCTGATGATGCAATGGCTGCTAGTAAGAGTGCTGCCACTATTGGGGGAAGTGGTAGGAGTTCAGGTGTTGTAAGGGCTACTAGCAGGAGTGCTGCCACTGTTGATGAAACTTTCCAATTTGATGACTCATCAAATGACGATGAATGGAAAGATGAAGGGGATGATGGAAGTGAAAACTCTGGTGATTGTGATGAGGATTGAGATAATAATAATGAAGTGGAGGAAAATGGGGAGTAATGATAATTTGTCAGATTACAATTCTGATGAGTATCACGAAATGTATTCCAAAAAATATGACATTGATGATGATAAGAAAGTAAAGTTGGAGATGAGATTAGCATTTGGGGATGTGAATGAATTCAAGGCTAACCTTCAAGATTTTTTCATTCAGGAGGGTTTTGATAATTTAAGAATAAAAAATGAGAAGGCTAGGGTCACTGTTGTTTGTGTTGTTGATGGTTGTACATGGAGAATCCATTCTCTACCTATTGAGGATGGAGTCACTTATGTGATCAAGTCATATAACCTTGTGTACACATGTGTCAAAGTTTCAAGAAACCCTAATGCAACGTCCACATAGATAGCAAGGAAACTTGCTGATAGGCTTAGGGCAGACCCTGAAATGAAATTGAGAGCATGTACGTTGTTTTGAATGAGAAGTATGGTACTAAGCCACACCCGATGCAATTGTACAGGGCCCGTACGATTGCAAAGGAAGAGAATGAGGGTAGCCATGCAAAGTCTTATGCACAGTTGCCTAAATATGGTGAGTTGGTTAGGGAGAAAAACCATGGCAGTATGCTTAAGTTACAGTATTATGAGAGAAATGATTTGGCAGTGAATCCTGTGGTTAAAAGACTGTTTGTTTGTTTTGAAGCTTGTAAGAATGGATTCTTGAAGGGGTGTTGGCCATTTATATGACTAGATGGTTGCCACCTTAAGGGCAAGTATGGACATGCGTTGTTGGCTGCCATATCACTTGATAGGAACAATGGGTTGTTTCCTGTAGTCTTTGGTGTAGTTGAGGTTGAATGCAAGGATAGTTGGATGTTTTTTCTATTACCATTGATATGCTTTTATTCGAACCATAGTTGTCACGGCGTCACGGCGATCCAAGTCGGTGGAGGGGTGTCACGTCGATATATCGACATGTCGCCTGCCATGGCGAGCATGTCGACCATGTTTTATTTTTTATTTTCTCTATTTTTAATGTTTTAATAGATGTATACTCAAGCCATGTTTTATTTTTTCTCTATTGTTTCTCAAGTTTTAAGAAGAAAATTCAGAAATCGAAGAGGGAAAGAAGAAATCGAAAGAAATTGAAGAGGGAAAGAAGAAATCGAAGAAGAAATCGAAGAGGGAAGAAGAAATCGAAGAGGGAAAGAGAGACAGGAAGAAGAAATCAAAGAGGGACGCCATGGCGTAGGTCGCCATGCAACCTTCTCCATCGCCAGGACACCATGGCGGCGCCATGGCGACGCCATGACAACTATGATTCGAATGGCCACAGATGATTGGCCCCTGACTTTAATGTCATACAAACAAAAGGTATAGTGAATATTATGCTATATCCATTTTTTTTTTGTAAATTATATGCAACTATATGACTAATTTTTTGTTTGCATGTGTTTGGTAGGGTCTTTCAGAGGCCATTGTAAAAATCTACCCAGATGCTTACCACAAGTCCACAAGCATTGCAATAGGCACCTTTACAACAATTTCAAGGCAGGACTCATTTTTTGGTCTGCAAAATCTGCCCCATCGAGTTAGCCATTCAGCAGGTCTTGGATATTTGGCTCCTAGTGGATCTATCCTCCATCTCGGACTACATTAAGTGGTATCAGAGCCATGGATGAGCATGGCAATCAAGTGTTGAATGCAAATCTGCCACCCAATCCCATGGCTGCAATCATGGAGATGCTTAGAAAGCTATCGGCAGATTAGCAAGCTATGCAAGCTAAACAGGACCTTATTACCGATAAGGTGTTGTGTTTAGAAGAACAGAGGAATACCCCTCACAGGGACAGCAACATTCCTCAAGAAGAAGATAGGTATCAAGTCAATCCAGTGGTACAAAGACTACCTAACAGAGATGAAGATTACAGAGATGGTCACAGAGATCACAGAGATCACAGAAATGGACTCAGAGATGACAAAGATGACAAACATGACAAATATCATTACAGAGATCATCAGGCAGAAGCAGAGGTACCTGTGAGCCTTCCCGGGAATACAGAGATCGAAACAGAGGTTACAAAGACAAAGATAGAGAAGACCGGGACAAAAATAGAGGTCGCCAACCTACTTTTGAGGAGTACATGAGATCCTACTTCACTGGAGATCAAGGTCCTAATCGATGCCACAGTGACAATCAGAAGGTGAAGCTTGAACTGAAAGAATTCGATGGAGATCATGACCCTCTGGTATTTTATGACTGGCTTGCTTCCCTAGATGATTATTTTGACTAAATGACTGGTAGGATCTATCTGAAGAGAGGAAGATGAAGTTAGTCCATACAAAACTTGTTGGACCAGCACGTGAGTGGTGGAGGACCACTAAAAGGGAGATGGACTTTAATGGAACAGCATCACGCACTTGGGAAGACATGAAGTACGACCTGAGTAAGAAGTACTTGACAAGGCACTTCAGGTCTTAGCTACAGGATCCATTCAACTCCCTATGCAAAGGGACCATGACTATATCTGAGTACAAGAAGAAATTCGATGCACTCTCTTCTCGCACTGGTATTAGAGAGGAGGGCATCCAGATGCTTTCCCGGTTCAGGTTGGGTTTGACAACTAAGATCAACAGGGCCATTGGGGTGGTCAAAGTTACAGACATTCGAGATTGCTTTGACAAGGCCTTGAAAGCACAGGAGCTACTAGCTTCAAGCAAACAGTCGGGTTTTACTTCCAAGCCGGCCTACATCAACACTAGCACCTCATGACAGGGTCCCTCTATAGGCAGCACCTCTCGCCCTGCTGCTCCCCCACGTGTTGATGATAAGGGCAAAGCTCCTATGGGACGTAATGAACCCTTCACTTGTTTCTACTGTCAAGACAAGGGACATATTGCTAAGGACTGCCAAACAAGAGGAAGAACATCAATGTGGCTGCCAAGGAAGAAACCCACGATGATGATGAAGAAAAGGGCTTCGACGCTTATCCTGCCGATGATGATGATGATGTGGCTGCTTACTTTGAAGATGAGGGTAATGATACAAGAGGTATTCATATGCTGCTTCAAGAGGCTGCTACCCAGACAGAATTCCAGCCTTCCCCACCCATTAAAGAGCTGCTGTCCGCCTACAAGTTCGAGCCATCTGCCAAGGATGATTTGAAGAAGCTTGACCTTGATTTGGATGATCATTCCATGACCTTTAACCATTTATCGGAGATGAATGCTTTTAAGTCGGGGAGAGCTGATGCAGCACCAAGTGCCCACATCCGTAGGAAGAAGAAGAAAAAAAAAAAGTCCAGAAATTAGGGCTTAGTTTGGGAGCCATAGCTTAGGTTTGCATTCTAGTCTTTTTCCATTCCATTCTTAGTTTACTTTTCTGTTTTTTAATTGAACCGGTTCAAATTGGTTGCATCCAATTGGTTCAATTGGTTCAATTTAAGTGTCTTTTAGTTCAAGTTAGTAGGGTCAATTAGGTCTTTTACTTTAAGTTTTAAGTTATTTTATGTTTAGCAACACCTTTCCACGATTTTTGAAGGATGTGTTTAAATTGTACTAGGTTTTGGCCTTTGGCCTATTATTATAAATAAAGTTAAATCATGGGAGGCTCCCACACAGTTGAATATTTGAAAGAAAAAAAAAAAACAGATTTGTTGGCTGCCATTGTTGCTGCTCCTTTGCTCTATGTGAGTGTGCATCCTTGTGGTTCTATCAAGATGGAAAGGGATCAGTGGAATCCGGTTGACTCCTTATGTCGTGACGGCTGGGAGGATCCTCTACAGCTGAAAGGTGGTTCTATCCTTCTATCACAGAGCTGCTGCCTCCATTGAAGACTCAATCCAGTCCAGCCGATCTGCCATACCATTCCCTCCATTAGCTTCAATCAATCCACAAAACCCTAAGTGTTCTAGTTTCTGCCCAGACCTATCCCACCAACCAAATCCTTCTAAATTTCAAACATAACTCTTTCACAGCCTCCCTTCCACTCGATCCAACTTGCAGCCCCATTCTCCCACTCCAACCCCAGTTTACCTCGTCTCTGTGAAACCCTAAGAAACCCTAAAACCTGTCCAGCATTATTTAGCCATCCAAATCACCTCAAACTTCAACCGAATACCCTTCTCATCATTCCTAACACTCGACCAAAGCCCCAGCCTTAAAATCCCACCCTAGTTTCAGCCTAAGTTCTAAAACCCAAAACCCGAATCCCTAACCCCAAAATTCTGAAATTTCAAATCTTTATCTAAACCTAACCAAACCTAGTTTATTAAACTCCCTAAACCCTGCCCATTATTATCATATAAGAGTTACCCCATTCCCTAACCATAACCCTAGAATTGCCCTACTTTACATCAAATCTGCTCCATTGAGTTAGCCATTCAGCAGGTCTTGGATATTTGGCTCCTAGTGGATCTATCCTCCATCTAGGACTACATTAGTAAGTGCTTGTAATTAGGGTAAAGTTCAAGGGAGCTCTCAGTAATTTACTCCTTAAATAATAATGAGACCCATTAAAAGATTAGTTTAGTATCATATGGAACCCATTCCTTAGCTGTCATAGATAAAACTAGAAGAGTCCCATAAGATTTACTTTCTATTTTGAAAGTTTTAGTAGTTTAGCTAGTTAAGCCAACCCAATTTTGTTGGGATAACTGGATAAGGCAGAGGAGTTGAGTTGAGAGTAGTTTAGGTAGTTAAGAGTCATAATAGTATTTTTCGAAGTTAGTTTACTTATTTTAGGAAATTAGATATATGGAGGAATCTTTTTATTAGTTTTTGTTCTTTAAATTAATGTAGCACCCCCCCCCCCAATCGGTAGTTAATGAAAAAGATATTTTTCTTCAAAATTGGGCGTTGAGAGAACTCTTCTCTCCTGTCCCCCTCTTCTTCTCTCTCCTCTTTTCTTCTAAAGTCACCATTCATGTTACTATTCCAGGCACTATTCACAATACCAGGAAAACCCCTCTCTCTTCTCTTTCTCCCTCCCTTATTCTTTCTTTTTCCCATTGCAGGCTGCTGAAATCAACAAACTAGCAAGCCTGTTCAACCTTGTTTTAGCAGGAAAATAATTCAGATCTGAGCCTGTGGAGTAATTAATCTGATCTTTATTTTCTAATCTGAAATCTAGGTTGGCCGGCTGCGTCAATTTTGGTATCAATCTATCAAAGCCTACCCTAGCTGACCTAAATCCAGCTGTACATACCATGGATCCCGAGAGATTTGCTTTCTTTCAAGAACTTCAGGTACTGTAAAAGAACTAGCAAAAGGTTAATGAAAATCTTAATGAGTCTCAATGACAACTTGAGCAACTACAAACTCAAGCCTGCCCTCATTCAATTGTTCGGAAGCTCCTCTTGACAAGCTGATATCATGCGTTGAATAGCGGGTGGAAGAGCAAAAACACAAGCTGCCAATGGAGGACAAAATCACACCGGTTGTCATTGAAATGCAACCCATAGAGGACCATAAATTGGTTGAATTTTTTTATTGAACTAGTCGAAATTCGTGTTTCCAAGTTGTCTTCAACAAAGGACTTCTTGTCGCTGATTTTGTACCATTGAATCGTGGTCTGATCATCAACTTCATTGGGCCAGGGCAGATGGTTGTTGAGTATTCGTTGAAGATGCTCCTCTACTTCAAAACTGGAGAACGAGTTTTTTTTAATTGAAGGGGAATAATACTGGACCTGTCCAAAATTGGCCTTATGTTAATATCTATGGGTTTTATTTGTAATGGGCTGCATCATAATGCCCAAAAGTAGGGGTCTAAGGGGTGCACAAAAATAAGTAATTAATGGTGGGGCCCATTAAAGATTAGTTTGGTATTTATGAAATAGTAGTTGATATACAAAACTAACAGTGCCCATTCCTCATAGATAAGTATAGAAGAGTCCTATTAGATTTAGTTTTTGTTTTGGGAGTTTTACTAGTTTAGCTAGTTAAGAGTCCTAATAGTATTATCTTAGTTAGTTTACTTATTTTAGGAAAACTATATATTAGAAGGATTCTATTCTTTAGGGTTTTATAACTATATGTAACGCCACATAATCAATAGTTAATAAAGAAAATATTTTCAAGTGAAATTTGAGGGATGTAGGAACCCTTCTCTCCTATCCCTCTCTTCTCCTCTCTCCTCCCTTCTTGTAAATCAACTATTCAAAACTTCACATTACTATTCCCAGGTACTGTTCACATGCCCAGAATAGCCCCCTATCTCTTCTCTTTCTTCTTCTATTATTCTTTCTTTCGCCTCCTCTCTGCATTGATCTGGATCCTTCTCTCCCAATTTGTCTCCCTCTTCTCCTCTCTCCCTCCTACCCATGTGTCTCTCTCTTGGATGGCCTAGTGTCTATCTCCTGTCCCTTCATTCCCTCCCCCATCAATCTCCCTTCCTTACACGCTTCTGGAAATTCATAACCATCAAAGCTTCTCAGCCACTGGTTTGTCAGGAAAAGCCCTTGGATCATCTGATAAACACCTGAGGCCCTAAACCTGAGCCTGTGTTATCCATTCACAGCCCTAATTTCTAAATAGAAATCTGGTTCATTTTTTTTTTTTTGGTACTCAACTTCTGGCTGAATCATGAAAAAACTGGTAGAATACCTGTCAGCATCTGAAAACTGGAAGTTTCCACTGGGTCGTTGCACAGTATTCATTGTTTTTTGTAGAACGAAGGGGGCTGTATGAAAATGAGTCATCTTGGCTACCTTTTTTTCGGTACAGAGGTTGCCTTTGGATGTCTTCAATGTACAGTCTCATGATTTAAAGAGAGCATGGGAGGGGGGAGGCCGGGAGGGGAAGAGCTAACTTAATATATCCACCCTGAAATTGCACTCTTGTTACAGACGTTTACTCTTACTATACTCCCGTAGAGAGCCACATATTAATTTTCCATTTTTTGGACAAATATGCTATTACTATTGTTTAGCTTTCTACAACCATGTTCTTACATCCCTCCATAATCCTTTTAAATTTCAAGTTTCAATTTAGGCATTGTGAAACTTTACAACCCAGCAACTTCATTTTGTGCAGGCATTGTTTTTTTGACTACCATCATTTCACCAAATGCCTAAACATATAGACATCAACCAAGAAGATAGAATGAAAGGTAGGGAGGCATCTATAAAACCAAACATAAACTTAATCTATGACAAAGCACTCAGTGTGTTTACAAATATAAATCCCACAACATAAATGAGAAATACAAAATGTTATAACCCTGGGAACCGTAGAAAATTTTCTGAATGCCACAAGTATCTAGAAATTGCACCTATCTGCAGATATTACAGCAATCTGCACGAATGGATATAAATGGACGACCAAAAGAGAACATGTAAATGCATCTGCCACCAATATAGACAACAAAAGCCCACCAGGTAACTACACAGAATGATATATATCCATGACATGTTCGAAGTGCAATCTCCAACTGGATCCATATATACGTTTCAACTTTCGAGACAAGTCAATTAACTGCATCAAACATCAAAGACTGAAACTGGGCGCTCATAATTTGTTTCCATTTTTTTCTTTTTTACAAATTATGTAGTCATTAATATGAATAGAATAGTTCAAAATGGTTATGGTCTTACAGACGCTTGTTTTTTCTAGGGTTTGGGAGGAAGACCAACATGTCAGCACGGGCTCCTATCAAGGATTTTGATTTGCACGATGGAAAAACTGGGCTGTTTCAATGATTCAGATAATTAACTGCATTTATTTGAAGACGAGGAATACTAGAATCTGAAATGAAACCTGATTCCGGGAATCGATCGGAACGAGGATCATGGCGAACTTCTCCAGACTCGTAGTCGCTACCTCCTCCACCTCCACCGCTGCTCTCAGTGGGCCGCACAACCAGGCTGCTCAAGTAAGGTTGCTGTTTCGTCGTCGTCGTCGTCGCCGCCACCGGCGGTTCCCTCTCCCGTGAATCCATCCTCTCTTTTTTTGGTGTCAGTGAATGTGGATCCATTCTCTCTCTCTCTCACACCTGCTGTTTAACCGCCGGTTCGATGTAATGCGATGACAATGAATTGGTGAATTAATAAATAGGGCTCATGTTCTCTGTGCCGGAGTGCAGGTTGCGCCTAGACATATGGGTCTGTCACTCAGGAGTAGGGTGATCATTGCGCCCACCCCCATGTGTCTGGGGCAACCTGTGACATTCTCCCTAATAAATATGGGGATTAAGGTGGCGTAGAGGAGCAAACCAATAAGGTGCGATAAAATGGCATGGATTGAAGGGCAGCAATGTCATTTTACTTAAGAAGGAGATAGATTGACACCGACGTTGGCTTAAGAAACTTTTTCCTCTTAAATACAATAGAAAAAAGAAAGATGCCTGGTCACGTGGCCTGCACTAGCCATGGTTCTAAATCTCAATTTTCCAAGAAATCCAAACAAAACTTGGTATAACTCTGAATTCTACTGGTTTTGACCATATTCACACATTTGAAAAGTTCCAATTGAAAAATACTAAAGTTTCGATCAATTTTGATTCCCTAATTTCAATCAACTTTGATAGCTTTCTACAAGTTTTGACGAATTGGGATCCCATTCTCGTACGAGAATGGATTTTAGCCTTCCAGATGGCATCCACTATGTGTCAATCCCACCATGAAGATGTCATATGGATGGCTGGAACCCATTCTCACACGTTCACGTGTGAGAATGGAAACCTGCTTCAGTTTGACAACACATAATATGTCGAGTTTTGCCTAGAAAAGTACTAGATTTCAATCTAGTTTCAATTGAAACCTAGGAATCTCTGATTTCCGGTTGGTCGAAACCTACCTCGAAATCGATATTTAAAACCTTGGCACCACACAAGGTCAATGAGGGATGCGCAATGGGCATTGACAAGGGAATTTTTCATTTTGTAGGGGATGGGGCAATCATTTGGGGGGCGGATGTTTGGTGCAGGCTACACGTGACCAATCATTGTTTTTTTTTTTTTTTTTTTCCATAGGGAAAAAAAGAAAAAGAAAAAGAAAAAGGCTCTATGAGACGCTCTATGAGCTAAGGCATACACTACACCTCCTCATATACTATTTTGTTCAAGAAAAAAGAATGCTACTTGGTACCCTGTAGGAGCACATGAAAGTACCGCCATATCCCCTATAAAATAAAATAAAATAAAAATCTCAATTATGTTGAATGCCCATGCGTATACTCTCATTGGCCCTTGCGTTGGTCCAGGCACTACATGGTCAGACAATGATCTCTTACCTTGTTTTAAGTGAGAAAAAATGATTACAAAAATATATGCGAGAGGATGTAGAGTCCACTCCTTGCTCAGAGAACCCTCTCCCGAAAAAAATTAAGAAATATTTCCCTTCAATGGTGATGAAGGAAAGTTCTCTCAACCCAAACCATTTGGAACGCTGGTTGCTCATCTAGACCATTGCCTGATTACCTAGAAATAGTCAAACTAAAATAAAGTTGGATGTTCACATTGTCTTTATTTGCTATAATGTACAAGGGTCAACGTTCTCTGTGGGGAGTGTGGTCCCTGTGCACACAGGGTACAATGAGAGCACATGAGTTGACATATTGAGGGTGGGATTTCTGCCTTTCGTGGGGACAAGCGGTCAATTCACCCCCTCTGTGTTTGGGCGTGGGTGGTACATCCCCCACAAAGAACTTTTCTCCAAGTACAATTTGGGGAATCTAAATTCTCGAGGTGGGGGGGGGGAGGAGGGGGAAAGTTTATTGAGTAGATAGTTTTTACATTTATGTCATTCAATATGTTGTTGTAATTCCATCATCTTCTACTGCGGATGCTCCTTGTCTCTCCCATACTTTGTGGTTGCAACCAATGTGGTTTCATCTCCCTCCCTGCTTGATAAGTAGTGAAGGGGAGATAGAAAGCAGATTTAGGAATCGGGAATCAAAGCGGTGAATTGGCCGATTTGGATCAGAATCGGCTCTGATTGATCCCAATTTCCACCAATCTGATACAGCCAATTAACACCCAAAAAATCCTAGAAATTCCTTGTTTTTAGATATGAGGATCAATTCTAGGTGCAAGAACCATGCAACCGGAACGACCAAAAAATAAGTATACAAAAGTCTACAATGCCGTTGACGTTTTTCAAAGTAGAAGGGTCAAAAGTTGTCCTGCACCTATAGCTCAACTTAAACTTACCTGATCGATTACTAAATGTGTTAGGCTCAAATGTTGACGGATTAATAATTGGATGTTTCTAGTGCAAGGTAGTGACTTGATGATTGCTTGACCGGGATTGACCAAATAATATGATTGGCCATTGATAATTGATCATTTATAGCCTAACTAGCCCATTTAAGCCAGATTATATCCGCTTATGATATGCTTAAAGGCTGTTTTACCTTGAGCCTGACTGTAAACCAATAATCGACCAAATAGAAACATGCCCATACCCTCACATACAAGGTCCGATTACCTAATTGACCAGACCGAAATGGCATGACCAGGCTTGGTGATTCAATTCGTCAGATTTGATTCCTATTTTTAAAGTCGAAGGATGAAATTTTACATGGGAGGAGACCTTGGGTCTTAATAAGTTTAGGAACGACAATTAAACAGGTACGGATACATGCGACAATTAAACAGAAGCTTGGGTTTGACATCGCATCGCAGCGCAGCATGAGAAGTGGACGTACATCTTAGAACCAATCACATTTTAATTTTGTTTCATAAAAATCCCTCATCCCCTTGTAAATGACAAAAATATGACAGGTGATTGACTCTCATATTTACGTTCACGTGTTGGTACGTGCTGAGGAATCGAACTCGCGGAGCGCTGCTTTCTCTCCGAGTTTTACTTTCACATTTGGATTCTGGACGTGTCCATGTCGTCCTTCGAAAAAAAAAATTCGATATTTTTAAATATTATTTTATTTATGTATTATAACAATATAACCATAAACAAAGCATGGGAGTCGAGTTTGGACAAATCTCAGGCTCGAACTCCTGTCAATTCGTTAATTTTGTTCTTCAATTTTATCAAGGGAGATTGGCGACGGCTCAATTGATATGTACTGCGGTTTCGAGCCCTAAATTAATTTTTTGGGACGATAAGTTTAAGAGGGGAAACAGTACATTTTAACTGCAATTATAAAGAGCATAAATTGATGCTCGAATCCTAGTTTCCGACGAGCTTGCCGGATTCCACCGTTGTTGACTCGATCCATGTAAAGGTATCTCTTTAATTCTACAGAGTCGTTTGTCTTGAATTGTAGTTCGACTTCAACTATTAGTTGGCTTGATAGATCTGTTGCCGACGTTTGAGATTTTAATTTTGATTCAAACTTGTCATATTCAGATCGATATAGTAGTTTGGTAACACCATCCTTCCCTGAGTTACTCGATTAAGTGGAAGTTGACGTTGTATGTTTATCTGCATATTTTGGGGCGGGGGGGGGGGTTGGTGGTGGTGTTAATAAAGCTAAAATGTATGTCACGGATATTTACTTGTTTGTTTTATGATTTGCAGGGTTGCAATGCATCTGATCCGAAGATTTTGAGTTCTTGTTCGAGTGAATTCAGGTTCATAGGTAGACAATGGCGTGGTTGGGAAAAGTGTCTTTGGGGGGCTTCCCGGATCTGGCCGGGGCAGTGAATAAGCTAAGTGAGAGCGTGAAGAATATAGAGAAGAATTTCGATAGTGCTCTTGGTTTTGAGGAGAAGACTGATGTTGGGGAAGGTGCCATTTACAATCTCTCATTGTGCTCGTTATTTATTTATTTTTTTAAAATCATAATTTGCTTTTTGTAAAGTCTGCCATCAATGTTAGGAGATACGGGAACGGTGGAAAAACAGATAATCCATTTCGGGTTATAGACTAATTATTTGAGAAACGATCGAAAAATGGGAATTTTTTTTTGGGTATCTTTCTTCTCATAATTCGCTTGTGTAAAGTCTGCCAATTGACTTTACTTTGTTACCACTGTTGTTTACTCTCAACTCAACTCAGCCTTGTCCCAAATAAATGGTGTTGGCTACCTGTTTCCTCACCACTTCATTTAGGTCTGCCTGACTCTTTTAGCTTCTTCAATCTGAATCTAATCACTCCTCTATGATGGAACATCTAAAGGCTTCCTGATGCAGGGGGGTACCTAGAAACTAGGGCTCCTACATGGGTTGCTACTTAGGACAACTGATGGGTTAAAACTCATAGGACAGCAGGTGGCAGAAATGGGTAGCAACAACATATATAGACTCGTATGTATGAATAGAACATTGAAAAGTTTATGTAATAATGAACAATATAATCAGAACTCATAGAATCATTTTCACAAACAGTTGATAGGCAAGATGGGGGTGGGGGAAACAACACAAAGATGCCAAATCAAATGCAGAGATCTTTTAATATTCTAAAAAGAACTCATGCTATAACTAGTCCTAGGCATGCTTTCCAATAGAAAATAAGACATAAGCAAGTATGAAGAAGATGCATAAAGTTTAACAGCAGTATAGGTGAAAACAGATTAGATAATAACAATGGTTCAAGGCTCCAAATTAGGAATTACGATAGGGAGGGGAGGGGGGATGATGAGCATGCATTCGGGTAGGGGGGGATGGGGTAGGGCAGATAATGTAACAAACAGAAAAAGAAAGAAGAACAAGCCAGGTTCGACTGGGGGTAAAGAAAGAAGAAGTGGGGGAGAAGGGGAACAAATAACTTAACCACTTACCTGCTGTGCTGCTGAAACAGAGAAGGAGAGAAGAAGAAGAAGATAATCCATTTGGGGGGGGGGGGTTAAGGGGAGAAGATGCTCCACGCAAGAGAGGAGGAGAAGACCCAAGAGCCAATAGCTTGTTTCATTTCATTTCTTAACTTCCTCTGGCCGAATGGCATAGTACATCTTAAATAGAGAACAAAATAATAAAAAAAACTAACTAGGCTGTTGATGGGGTACAAAGTCCAATAGCCTAGGGGGAAGTGCCAAAAAAACATAAAATCCAATCAGCTTATGACTTAACAACTTAAAGAGCTGGTCCCAAGTGGGCTTGGGCCTCGACTATAATTTAAATAACTTAAAGAACTGGTCCCAAGTGGGCCTGGACTATAAATTACATAAGAATCAAAACTGAACCAAAGACTAAACCAAATACTGAACCAAAATTACATTTAAACCAAATTACAAATAAAAGACTAAAGACAAATTTCGGCCAGCAAAAGTACTCCAGCTCAGTACCACAATCCATTACGGAAAAAATCTCCATCTAACCAAAGTGAACCTGATCCAAGCTGAAGATGTCTGTGCAGTTGACAGTAGCAGCATAAGGTTATTTGGTCCCCAACAACCTTATGCTTTGTTATTTGGTCCCCAACAACCTTATGCTGCTACTTGTGGTTCGTAGTTGCTACTTGGTTCGGAGTAACCTATACTGCATTTTTACCATTGGTTTGCAACGACCTATGCTGCAATTTTATCTATTACTATTGATCTTTATTAATCAGATCTCTAATCATGATCTTTACTAATCACATCATTGCTACCCTGTTTTTGGTGTTCTTTTGAATACCTTGATATTTGCAATTTTATCTGTCTTTTTTGTGAAGATTGCTGCTTACTACTTCCCTTCCTTGAGAAGAGATTATGATGTTACTGTTGCTGCTATGATATTTTGGATTGTGGTTGGTGTTTTCTACCGTTTATTTTGTTCATTGTTGGCTAAATTTATTTGACACAAAATTCAATCTGTTGTTGTAACTCCGCTTATATATATGTATGTGTGGGTGTGTGTGTGTGAGGGGGAGTGTTAAGATATGTACTGTGTTTAGTACGATAGAGGGTGTGTCCCTATCGTGTTGTGAGTTAAGTGTTAGAGTTGTTTTTTGGTTTTATTTCTTTCCTCCATTGTAATTACACAATATACTCTTAGTAGGTTTCCTACTAAGAGTCCGTAACTGATATTATAAATTAAGGGGGAGGACCACGATAGCAATACAGATTGGATCTATAGTGGTTCAGCATATCATCTCTTCCATCTCCATCATCTCACTATTTTCTTTCCTCTCCCTTCTACTTCGTAGGTACTGTTTTTAGGTTTCGCTACAAGTTTCATCTTTTATTTTTCTTTATCTTTATAAATGTGGTATGTTGGCATTTTATCTGACTCGATGTAAAGGGATGCTGATAAATGTTTTTTATATATCTGCCTATAGTAGTCACCCCTTGGTGCCTTTTGTTAATGCTACACAAAGCCAACAAAGACATGGTAGTCCATGACAAAAGTTAAAAAAAAGGGGCGTACCCAGTGCATGAGACTCCCGCCACTGTGGGGTTTGGGTAGGTTCATAATGTGCCCAACCTTAGCCCTGCTTTCGCAGAGAGGCTGTTTCCAGACTCGATGGCAAAAGTCATCACACTTAATTGTAACTCTTTGCTCAAGGCTGTTCATGGAATTCAATGATGCGGGGAAACAATTCCAGCAAACTAATTCCTTCATTCTTTGTTTACATAGCTTGTAGCCTGGAAAGACATTTTGAAAATTTAGATCACATGTTCTTTACCCCTATCTCCTATAGTCTCAACTCTCAACACAATATTCTGAAATTCTCTATGTTAAGCCTTCAATAAAAATTTGATGCAGAGATTTATGACTATTTTACTGTAAAAGCTTTAAAGCTGAAAGTAAGGAGTTAGTGGTACTGTTGGCATGTGCACTGATTTTATGTTTTTGTTCAATTGCTTTATGGACTATTAGCTTCAGGATTATGGCCTTCAGCGACAGATAGGAAAGCATTGTTTGAACCAGTTATGGCCTTCATGGGACATAAAGGTGGAGAAGATGATGTTGAATCCTCAGACAAAATTGACTCTTCAGAGCATTCATCTCCAGTTCAAGAACAAGGAGGGATAAAGACTGACATGGTTCCGGCGTCTGTCATTGAGAAAATTACTCCCACTGAAAAAGAGATTGACATGGAACTGCCATCTGTCACTGAGAAAATTTCTGCCAATGAAAAGTCAAGTGAAAATTTAAAGGGGAAGGTGGAAGATGGGCACCTTCCGAGTGAAGAAGGGGTATCAAATGTAGTTGCTGTTTTTGGGGAAGGTGAAGCTGATTCACAGCCATTACCAATCAAAATGGATGAAACTGCCATTGAGAATGTTAATAAAATGAATGTTGAGGTAAAGGATTCGTTTAACTCTATTCAACAGAAAGAGAGCTCAGAAGCGGGGTATGGTGAAGAGACATTGCCAGTGGAAACCAGCTTAAGCACAGAAGAAGTAAAACAGGTTGAGAATGACGTTGCCTCTGTGCCGGATGAGTTTTATTCCATCAGTAATTCACATGATAACAAGGATGAACAAAAAATGGCAGAAGACAGTGTTGAGGAAGGTTCTTTTGCCCAAGTTGAGACTTCAGAAGATAGACTGGATATGGTGGAGGCTCCAACCCAAGTTCCAAGTTCTACTAGTACTGAGAAGGCTGAAAGTTCCAGTGAAATCTTTAACTCTCCTGATGCAGTTCATTCATATCAAGCTGAAAATCTTGTGGCTGAAGCTGTCTCTCATGATAGTGATTTGCCTATTAACGCATTTGAAGCATACCAGCGAACCAGTGATTTTGAGTCTGACACAAAAGAGCAACGCTTAAGCTCAGGAACTAATCTGACAGACTCTGCAGATTCCATGGTTGAAATGGAGAAAGTGAAGATGGAAATGAAAATGATGGAAGCAGCATTACAAGGAGCTGCTAGGCAAGCTCAGGTATTTTTCCTTTTACATTTTCAGCATTTCTCGCATTTAAAGAAACAGGAAAATTTCAGATTTAGATACTCTGTGTACTGCATCATTGTCGTCACCCTGCTTGCCAAGCCTAATTTTTCGAATGAGTAGACATATTCCACTTAATATTTTAATGATTGTATCTCTTTACTGCATTTTATGCTTTTCATTTTAGAAGTTCTGATCATATATTTTCTTTAGTCTACATGGTTTTATCTCTTGCCTTCCATTTTTCTTTGCAGTTCGGTTAGAGATTCCATAATTGATACCCAACAACCCCCTTGCAGTTAAGAGGGGGGGGGGGTTAAGGAAATAATTTGTACATACCGGAAGCTATTAAGGAATACGAACTGTTGAAAACACCTTAATCTTAATCGGGGGAATCTATACATTTTTAGATTCATAGAGTTACCACCTTCCATTAGTTCATGTATCTGGAATAGTAAAGCATTGCAGCCGATTAAGAATTGAACTTGAGCATACTAGGCAACACAAAGTCAGAATATGATAGCACAGGAGTGATTTTTAACAGATCCATTAATTTTGTTAATCAATTTTTTAAAGAAAAATTATAATTTTAAGAAGGCTGTTGTTAAACTTTAGTCGATGGGGAGGCCAATGCCTTGTATGCTTATTTGCATATTACCATGAAAATATCAAATTTGTGCATGGCAAATCCCAGCATTGTGTTTGACCTACATGTTGCTGTGAGGTGCTGCATCCACCTGTTGGATTATGTTCAAATTTTCTAAGGAATCCCATTCCTAATGTTTCACTAAATGGAAAGGGGGAGGTGATTATCCAGCTTGAGGACAATGTGAAGAGGGCTGGTACATGCCCCTAATCTCCAATGTTTGGAGTCATGGTCCTGTCCAATGCAAACAACCTTGGATTTGTTTTTGAAACCTTTGATCCCTAAAAGTAGTTTGTTAAATTCTAAGCTCTTAAGACAGTAAGACCAAAAGATTAAAAAAAACAGATGCAGGCTTTGTGCTAGGAGGTTTCGATCACCATAAATAGTTTTTTTTTTTTTTCTGTTTAATGAGCTCTGCCACAGGCTTCCTCTGCTGACAGTGTATCTTCCTCCAGAGTTTTATGCTATCTGAGGTGTCGATCACCATACAGGGTTTGTGTTTACCTATCCGGCAATATCTCTGAACTAACTGTACCATCAAAGAGTTAACAGGCTTGTTAAATATAGTTTAAGTGTTGAATATAAAGTTATAAACGCCGAAGACACTTCTTAATGGTGGGTTCTGTCACTTCTGCATATACGCATGATGGAATGGCTTACAGAGTATACTCAGAAAAGGATTGATTTTGCTAATGATGCTTTACCGAGTACTTGAAAAAGCCTTCCATGAAACCTGCATGCCCTTTAATATTTTGTATAATTTCGGTTTGAGCAGCATAGCAGCTCCTCAGACTAAGCCTTTATTTCTATTTGAAGACACATGGTTAGTCCTTGAACCTATGACAAGACCAATTTAACCTGGTTCAACTGTCATTGTGATCCACCTGGGAATTGAAAGAATCCCCAAATTTTCCAGAAGATCTTCAGTGTCATATGAAAGGCTACCCAAACGCAGCTTGGATCTTTGACCTCTAAGAAGAATTACCTGTAAACTATTGGAACTCAACTGAATCCAACCTAAAAATTATTGGATACATCCTCTCCATCCCGTTGTCCCCCCTCCACACACACACATACACAAAAAAAAAAAAAAAGAAAAGAAGAAAAGAAAAAGAAAAAGAAAAGGTAGGAAGAACCGAAGAACATAGACATTTGGAAGGGGATATTTCAATTTTATCTCTGTAGGGCCAATGGTTGGGCAGGAATAAAAAGCTCAGGCAACCAGCAGTGGAGATGTATGTTTGAGCCTGGGACGGCCACTTCTTGGAAAAATGGCAAAGATTAGGAGGGACTCCAGTCCACCTAGATTTGCACCGGGTTACTGCACCTTTTCAAATTCAGTTTCTCTTTATGATCTGTGAACATGGATGCAAGTTTCCTGTGTGGACATGGAATGGAGTGTCAGAGACGGCAATCCTCAAAATCGAGAAATTGGATTAATGCAACCCAGGCCTACCCAATCAACAATGACAATTTGTAAATCACCAGAATTTTAAAGGGGTTATTTGGTAAACTAAGAAGGTGGGGACACAGGAGGGATTTGTATTTAAAGACTAAGGTTAGACTAGGCAATAAAGTAAAATAACGGTACGAACAAAATTTAAGATGGGGGGGTATTCTGGGAAAGAGAAGGTTTGTGGTGACTGTTAGAATAATGTACTCCAGAATACCGTGTGGGTATTCTGGTCCTTTTGGGGTTAATTTTATGTTATTAAGTCTTATTAGTTTATGTCGGCTATGTGGGTTTAGTCCCACATCGCCTAGCTTATATTATTTGTAACTTCCCCTCTATTATAAATAGAGGGATCTTTCTCTCATTAATACAAGCAATTATTCACTCATTCTCTCTTTTCTAGCCCACGATTCAACCAACATGGTATCAAAGCTGGTCTGATCTAGGTGAGAGAGAAAAACCCTATTTTCTCCCTTCTTTTCTTCCAATCGATCTCTCCTCCTCTTCTCCCTTTTTCTCGTTTTTTCGTGCTCCTGTTCTTCTCCCTTTCAGCCCAAAAACAGGGGCAGCACTACTGAGGTAAACATAATATCAATGATTTAGTGCTGCCCCCCTTTCTCTTCTATCGTTTTTTATTAAAAAACCCTGCTGGAAGCCTCATCTGCGATTTGGAGTTCCCCTTCTTTGAGATCAGATCTCTCTAAACCTGATCGTCTAATTTAGGAACTCCCTGTGCAGTCTTTTTCCACCCATATTCTACCCTATTCCTAAACCTAACTTCCCTATTTCTTGATCTCCATCTTTTATTATTTCTTTTCCAGCCTAAATCCCCAAATCGACTTCCCCTTGTCAGGGTTTTAAAAAAAACCCTGACTTCAATCAATTTTGGGGTTTCCTTTGTCAGATGCAACCAATATTTCATGGATATTTCCCACCTAATCCCCTACTCGACCTCAGTTTGAACACAATCTGATGGCTGGATCTGTCCCTACAGCAAAATCTTCTCACCCTACTTTTTATGGTTTCCTGTTAAAACCCTAATTGAAATCGACCTTAGGGGTACAGGTTTGAATTCTTGCTGCCTTTTTTGAGGGATGATTACTCCACCTACAGAAACCACTCGACCTCAGTTTTTTGCCTCTTTCCAAGAATTTGAAGACCCCTAACCCCAATTGATCCTTCTTTTCAGGGTTTTTTTCAAAACCCTGCCCATATCGATTTTGGGTTAGGGTTGTTTGCTGCTATTGGAATTTTTTGTTGGTGTTTCTACCATCACGAAAGACATTCTACTTCAACTATTTATGGCTTGAAGAAGGTCTACTGCCCAAGATAGCTGTTGCCCTCATTATCTGCGATTTTTTGGTATTTCTCCGACATGAAGATCATGTCTCAATTACCAAGGAGATTGGTCATTCGAACTGGAGATCCATTCTAGCAGTTTTTTGGTCAGCAAGTATTACCATAAGCAAGCACCTTTGACAAGTCAGCCTCACCTTTTGTTGAAGCCCCCTTCCCTACAATCGATATTCACTTTTAGAGTTTTTTACAAAACCCTGGCTATAATCGATCTAAGGGTTAGGGCAGTCCACTATTGCTGATTTTTTGAGGAGAGTTTTATAACATCAGAGGAGTATTCAGCCCATTATTCAGCATCTTACATCAGGTTTTTTGGGAAAAAATTATGGTTCATTCTGTTGGTTTGGTTTCTTCAATTTACCACCTATTTCACTTCCTTATTTCTCTATGGCTGGCTGCTTCAACTGCCTATGGATTTGCCTGGTTATATATCTTCTATTTGCTGGTTATTTTGAGCTTCACTACCTACCTGGCTGGTGTTATTGATTGGCTTCTGTAAGCATGACTGGTTGATGTGTTACTGTTGCCTTCATGTGGCATACTGCTGCCCTATGATTATGACTGAGTTTCCTCTTATTGGAGATCAAATTTCTTTCATTATGGAAGACTCGAATCTGCTACCCTGGAGATCAGCTTCTTTGGGATTACAACAGTGTGTTCTACGGTTATTGGCTGCACCTACGAACCTATTCAGTTATGTGGAGCTTTTCTGGTTCAAATCCAGCATACTTTGGAGCTTGAGTCCTAGCATTTTTACTAATTCAGTTCTGATCCAGTGTTTGTTGAGGCTTCTTCATTCAACTGCTGTCCGGATATCTTCGTTAGTACTTTTTAGCATGTGGGATTTTATACATTGGTATTTTTGTCATTTTATATGTTGCATAATTTCCTCCTAGTACATTATCCCACTGCTGTTTTTCTTTCACCACCTCCCGAAACATACCTTTGGCATTCCCATAAACACCTTGGAAGATCATGGTATTCTCTTGTTTGCCATTTCTTCTGTTTCTGTTACACTTGGCAGCCATTGAAACATTCTGGAATGTTATGTTTTGCCCTATCTCTACCATTCTCTCTCTTATGTCCACGTGCACTACACGTGAGGGGGGGATTATATACAGTATACCTGCAGCCATTGCAGAGAGCAGAACATGCAGGGACACTTGGTGCAAAACATAGAAGGTCAGAGGTTTACCATCCATTGCCAATGGATATTTACTTTGTTATTGGGGTAAAGTTTGTCATAAGGGGGAGGATGGCCTTAAAGTTTTTGAAGATGTTTGGTTATTGCCTGCCCATATGAGATCCTACAGTCTGGTTGGTTTTCTCCGCTGCGTGGTCCTTACTGCTGCTTGACTCATTTGACGGCTACCCTAAGTATTTATCTTCAAAATTATAATTCAGAGATTCAGTATTGGACAAAGATTGGTGAGAGATGTTTTTTTTTGCTGATCAAGTTTGTCCAAGTTTGAAGGTCTATTTTTTACAAGATCTTGAAGGTCTATTTGGGAGCTGTATTCATTTTGGAGCTGGATTCTGCTACAACTTATTTTTCCCATTCAAGTTGACATTAGTGCCTTGTATGCGCCAACTTGAGGGGGAGTGTTAGCATTGTTATGGAGAGAGTTTTTTTCTTTTAGAGTTTTTGTTTCTTTTAGTCCAAGCTGGATCTTCCTTCTACAATCCAGCTTGAGGGGGAGTGTTAGAATAATGTACTCCAGAATACCGTGGGGGTATTCTGGTCCTTTTGGGGTTAATTTTATGTTATTAAGTCTTTTTAGCTTATGTCGGCTATGTGGGTTTAGTCCCACATCGCCTAGCTTATATTATTTGTAACTTATCTTTCTCTCATTAATACAAGCAATTATTCACTCATTCTCTCTTTTCTAGCCCACGATTCAACCAACAGTGACTTTTCGAAAACATTGTCACCAGATCATCTCCTACCTTCTAATGAAACCAGAAAAACAGCGGTAGAACCACTTCATTCAAAGTGAGAAATCCCAGTCGACTGAGAATCAATCAACCTGAGATTTCAGGTAATGAATCGCCATAGTCCACCCTATTGAATCCGGCAAACTGCAGCCCTAACCACCATATATTAATGTGAAGATAAGTTGCTGAAACAAGAAGATAGGGCTTTTCTAAGTCTGGTTCTTTAGGATTCTGATCGTCCAAGTGAAAGTGACAGAAACTCAAGATTTCAGTGTAAGATGGACAGGGATGGAAGAGTTTGTTGCCTGCTTTTGGGCTGCTGATTTTGCCCAGAAATAGAGTAATGGACAGAAAGGGAAATAGTAGAAGGAAGAAGAAATAAGGATGGTGGAGCACTAATATAGAGTACCTGATGAGGGAGGTTCAGAAGTTGCAGGGAAGGAGAGGAAGGCCACATGGCCAGCAGTCGCACTATACGAGCAGTGATAAACAAACTCAGTAGTTTACTCAATTGGTAGGATTACATGCATATAAATAAGATAAAACTCCTTACTACTTTCTAAAACAAAGATAGAACTCAACTAGGAAACGAACACTAAAGCAAGAAAACAGATCTCCTACGTTACCAATCCTATCTAAGGTCTGATTTGGTATGATTTCTATTTCAATTTCATGGGGTGATTTCTATTTCGGAAATTGTTTGGTTTGATTTTTGCACCTTATTTCAGTGAAATAGAAATCAGATGGAATAAAAATTCTGAAATAGCTGAGTTGTTTCAATTTTAAAATTGAAATTGTTTTCACTCTTGCTCTTTAATGAGCACATGGTTAATTTGATGGGCAAAGTAGTAATTTCGTACAGCAACATGGATCCTTGCTCTCCAATCAGCTCTATTCAAAGTCATACATGATACAAGTGTGATGTATACATTGATGCTGCCCTTTCCTAACAGTTCGAGCTTTTAGGTGAAACAGTAGCGAACATGGTATCAGAGCAGAGAGGTCAAGTGTTTGACTCCTGGGAAGTGCATTGGAAGAATTTTTCCTGACATTTCTTCTCCCTTGGTGCCGCGTGAGGGAAATACCGTGTGAGCTCCATGTGCAAGAACCATGGGATCTTGGCCTGCATCTGCGGGGAAGTGTTGATGCATACATTGATGCCTGCCCTTCCCTAACAGTTTGAGCTTTTAGGCGAAACGGTTGCTAACAACAAGGCCCAAGCTATGCATGCCTTTCCCACCATGAAAGTAGTAATTTCATTTTAAAAATAAAACACCACCTTCTTCTTCTCCTAGTGGTCTCACCACCACCATGCTATCACCACAAACCCCCGACCACCACCACTGCCACCACCTCCTCGCTGCCACCACCACCGCCACCACCGCCGCCACCGCTGCCATTACCACCCCACCACCATGCCAGCGCCACCACCCATTTTCAGCCCTGCCCCCGCCCTCACCTCCGCCACCTGTCGCCACCACCACCCTCTCCCAAAGAAATATAGAGAATTTATTTTAAAAATTTGAACTACCAAACATATTTCTTATTCTTGAAATATTTCAGATTGATACAACCAAAACAATTTCAATTTCTTGACCAAAAATCTATTTGTTGACTATTTCATGAAATCAATCCGAAGTTGAAATAGAAATCATACCAAATCTGGCCTAAAACTCCCATATAAAAGTTGCAAAATAACCTCAGTCGCATGGCCTGGTTTGGGTAAAAAATTGGTTCAATGATGAACCAGACCATTTCCTCATCCTTTTCTGTCTATGATCTGTATCGTGGGGACACAGTTGTGTTAATTTAATAAAGTGGTTATGCATGAATATATTTGAATTTGCCCATAATAGGTTATACGGAGTTCCTTACCAAAAGCTAAAGGAGCCCCAACTTTGGGACTGTTTTGATGTTTCAGTCATGCAACAGTTCTTTCTGTTTCTTGCTGCTTGTATTGGTTACAATTGCATTATATAAGTGAAAAGCAATGTGAAGGTAAGTTAGAATAAGGGCTGCGGGAGACGTATTTAAGTGTATTATAATACTTGTTCGTGAAAAGAAGTCAACAGAAACAATCTACAATAGAAGGGAAAAAGAAGGGTTATAAGGGAAACATCAAAATTGGACCATGTCGAGCCAACTTTATAATAACTTGCAGTAGTGTCTAAACGAGTGCCTAGCTGTGTCGACACAAGCGTTTGAAACAACATGTGTGGACACAATGATCTGCAAGGAAGGGGGGAATCATTGCGTTCCCTTCAACTCAACTTGGGTGGAAATAAATAATACCCTAAATTGAACATATAATAATAAAAAAAAGAACACCTCATTCTAGGTTTGGTCTCTTGAGATAGGTTTTGGTTGAGTTATTGAAATAAGCAAATAGTGGATTACCAGCGGAGAACAGAAAAAGGTCTACAGTGGCCCTTATGGAAAATCCTTCAATTCTCAACTCAAAAAAAAAAAAAAAAAAAAAAAAAAAAAAAACAGTTGAAATTAATCCCACATTCCCACAACCTGTATTTATAAGCATTATCCATACCTTATTTGATCAAGAAAAGAAAGAATAAAAGATATGCGATTGGTAGTTCATTACAATTTTAGTCCTTAATCGACCTTAATTAAGGTTTCAAGGGCCAGACCCCTAATTCTAATGGACTTCCTTAAAATAAATGCATCTGAACTATCTAAACAACTAAAACTTCCAAACATCCAGAACTAATTAACAAATAAATTAATAAAAAATTAATCCTGAAATTAATCATTACTCCTAAATAATACGGCAGTTATTCAGTGTATTGCAGAGTACACCAATTCCAGTGCTCCTTTGTAGTTCGAGCCTTAATTTCTTCTGGTCTTTGATTTCAGAGATGTCCAAGGACTAATCATCAAATAAGGAATGATATTTTGGACGCTTTTGAGGAGGAACGTATAGTTTAATCCCTGATAGGTTTAATCATAGAGTTCTCTTTACTAGGAGCGACAATTCTAGGTCTGTTTAGCCTATTTAGGTGTAGGGAAATGTTTACCATGGATGTTCTAGCAGCACTGCAAGATGGTCCTTACCAAAGGGTAACTTCTTTTTCATAGAACAAACTTCCTTAAGTTAGTTTATAGAATCTGCAGACCTTTGTCTTGGTACTTCTTTGTGGTCAATCTGAAACAGCATGCACTGATGCCAGTTGTAGCACTGGAATACTTCATATACACATCAGGATCACGATGATTTTCATATAGTACTCTCACCCCCCCAAATTATTGATAATGTTTTTATTTCTTATTTAAATCATGAAGGGATAATCTCAGGTTTCCATGTGGATAATACGTGTGGCCTTTCCCTTTTTCTTGATTAATTAATTGATATATCTTTTTTACCAGCCCTCTTGCAATGCTTTGCTTTTTAAATCGAATCATCCACATGTAATGAATACACTAACGATCTTAATGTCTTGTGGCCTTTTCTTGTGCGTTGTAAAATGAGAAAATAATAATCATGAAAGAAGAGAATCAGGGGATAGTATGGAGATCTAGATGGGGCTTTTTAGCTAGTGGATTTGCTTCATATCGGCACAACCAACACAATCCACAATTTCTCTGTTGTGGTCAGCTTGGTGCTATTGTTTGCTTGTCTCTGAATGTGACATTTCTTCCTAATGCTGAACATTAATTTTCTGAAGGAGTTCTCTTCTTTGTTCTTTGTCCATGATCTTGCTTAACCTGTTCCTCAGAAACCCCTCTCAAATTTAAGGAAAATAAAAATAAATACTGTCCTTGAGTAATTTTATCAGCGCTTGTCAGGTTGATGGAAATGATGGCCTGGAGAATTTGCACGATGCTTGACAGGATGGGTTATTCATTGTCTTCACTTTAGACAATTTACACTCTTAGTGCTTCTATAAGAGTTAAACGTCTATTATTAGCTGGAAGACATTTATGACTACAGGCTTTTCTGCTCCAGTAAGACGACCATTCCCGAACCTATGATGCTTGACAGCGCCTGTAGAAATTTGTAAAATGAATTTTGATATAGTTTTATTAAACAACCAATGACCTCTATATCTTTGTTTTATTCCATCGTTATTTTTGCTTGTTGCCCTTGTGATGCATCACGATATATACTTGTCTGCCCTCTTTTTCTTTTTTTTTTTATGTCCTCTGATACTATACTTGTCTGCCTGTAGTATTTTATACTTTTTGACATTTCAAAGCATTTATTATTTCAGGCCAAAGCTGATGAGATTTCAAAGCTGATGACTGAAAATGAGGATCTGAAGGCTGTAATTGAGGATCTGAAGGTAGGTATGATTCTAACATGTTATTTCAATCCTTTGGTATTTTTTCATTTACCCCGTGTGTCTTTTGGTGCTCATGCATGATTTTTCTCATTTAACTTGTATCTGTTATTTTGATTTGTATTTGAGGTTGGTGCCTCTTCACTAAAGTTTGGTGCTCCGAATTAAATATTTAAAATTTCTTAGTAACTTTTCCTGAGGATCTCTCTGCTTGCTGGATGTATTGTTCGGCTCATTGATTGCATCATCAATGAAAGATGGTTGTTATGTGCTTAACACTTAATGATGCAGAGTCATCACCAAAATAAGCTTGTTTTATGAGGAATAAGTCTAGGGTTGGGTTATATACATGTTGGGCCTTTGATCCCATGCGTTTTCAATGTAATAGGTCACTTTTATGGACCTAAAGTATGGGTGATAGGGTTGCATACGGGATTAGCTGTTTTAGTTTCATACTTAGTTTTATTTTCATGTTTTTGTGTTTTAAATTGAACCGGTCCAAAGCTGGTTGAACCAGTGGTTCAATTGAAGGTTGTACTTGGCATGTTGGTCAAGTGCTCACTTGCTGAACGCTGGGTCACAGGTTCAAGTCCTGGAAACAGGGGTAAGGCTGCGTACATCTGACCCTCCCCAGACCTTGCTAAACATGGGAACCTTGTGCACCGGGTACGACCTTTTTTAAGTAGATTCCTTTTTAAATTGTTTAGAAGTCGTGTGACAACTTAAGTGTCCCCCTCCTCTCCACGGTTTTGAGAGAGGAGGTAGTCTTGTAATAGAGTCGGCTAGGGGGCTTCTTAGTCTCCTTGGCTGAATAGGAGTATGGTCTTTAGGCCCTTTAGATGAAGAGAAATCGTGGGGCTCCTCTTTACCTCACAATTTTTGACAAAAAAACTTATTCAAAGCTGCTGCTCTGCAACTTGTTTTTTATTGCTGAAGATTTGGTCTTGTGTTTGATCAAGGGTGATGGAATCGGTGTTTGATCCGATTGACACCTTGTGGTGGGAAGCCTGGGTGGGTCGTGGTTACTTTTATCTTCTTCATTCACTGTTCTACATTCAAATTCTGGTTTCAAGCATCATTCCACATCAACAAAATTCTGTTCAAGTTATTCTTCATTAAACAAGTAAGTTTGAACGTGAACCAAACCCTAACCATCTCTTCTTCTCCTCTAGACCACCCACATCCAGCATAGCCTAAACCAACCATCATAACCCTACCAAAGTTTGACCGAGTGCTCCTTTGACCCCTTAGAGAACTCGATCCATCCCTGGTCCTATTCTGCCCAGCTGAACCCTAATATTCTCACTCTTTTCTCTTCTTAACCCTAACCCTAGTTCCACCATTCCTTGCTGCCGATTCTGTACAGCAGCCTCTGACTTGTTTTTTATTAACAAGACCTTCACTGGAAGACTTCTACCTAGCATCTAACCTTAACTCTAACCTCCAACCCTAAACCCTACTAAACCCTAACTCTAAATTTAATATTTTTTACATTAGTTAAACCCTAGCCGAGTCACCCTTTGAAGAACAGATTCTGGTTAGTCTTCTAGGTTGATTACTTTCAATCTAGAACTACATTACTTAATGATTCATATGGTGGAATACATTGAACAGGTTAGATGCTATATGTACCTCTCTTAGTTGTGGTTGATGGGTATTAATCTTATATCATTTTACATTGTGCCAATGTATAGTTCCTGTTCTCATCCATTTGATGCTACATTTCTGCAATATAGAGTGTCTTAATTTTTTTTGGGTGGGAATAGGGAATCTTAAACACATAGCTCAGAAGTGAAGGCTCACACTGATTTTATTTGATTGTTTGACTCATTGGATAGTGTTTTAAGTTTGTTTTATTCAACTGAACTCAACTTGACTAAGCCTTATCCCAACTAAATGGTGTCGGCTACATTAATCATGTTTTCCATTGAACTCTTAAACATATATTCACACTACTAATACTACCCCCAGGTTTTCTTTGGTCTACCCCTAATACTTCTAACTCCTCTACGCTGCAACATTGCTCCTCCTACTGTTGGTTTCAATGGCCTTTCTTGTACGTGCCGAACCGTATCAAATGACTCACACTTACCTGATTAGAGCCATTTCTAAGTCACCTCTACTGTATTCATTTCTTACCTCACATGTATTCCTTTTTTACTTTATCTTTCCTGGTTTTGCCAGGACTCCTTTTCTCTTTGAATAAAAGAAATGGATGAGTGTTGTAATGTGTTGATCACTCAATGCTACGTAGTACCTCTCCATTTTGTTGATCCCACTCTAATTCTTTATGCTACATTTTCTTCAATTTTTCCTTTATTCATGATTGAATTTAGGTGTCGAAAAATATCATTTGGATATATCGCTATCATCAATTCTGAACACTCCATTTTTTGACTCCTATTTTTACTAAATTGTGCTCCATTTATTTCGTTTCATTCTGTCTAATCTTAAAACATTCCAGTTCTGAAGCATGCCTCATTTATCTCCATAGTCTGAGATTTTGATGTTGAAACCAAAATATTTCGGATTTCGGTTGAAATTCGACCTAAACGTGGTACATTTCGGCTGGCCATTTTGGTGGTCAAATGGTCATATTTGGCTCGAAATTCCAAGGAAACCGTAAGTAAGCATCCCTAAAGATATTTGAACCTTTAGATTGTGAAAAAAAAAATACCCAAATGGTATTTTGGCTTCAGATCCTAGGTTGGTACTGTACGTTGTATGTTTTGGTATCTTTTCCCTTATATAACCTATTCTACATGTTAGGAATTGATTTATGTAAGGGGGAGGGAGTCGTGAGTTAGCGTCAGCTCTAACTCACGACTCCCCATGTAGGGGTGTTTATGTCTTTTAGGCCTATTATGCCTAATTATATTTAATAGAAGTATTTGGGAGCAGTCTCTCTACAGCTGTGACTCCCACCTTGCGCAGCACTTCTTCCCTCTCTTCCTTCTTCCCCCTTTCTTCTTATAATTATTACACTACACATAATTTAGTATTAGAAAATGCTACATTCAGATTCAATAAAAGCAATTGAAATATGTATTAAGAATGAAGAAAAACCATTTAATAGGACACCAATGTTAAAAAGTGTCGTCATGGACGATTAATACGGACTACCTATTTTAGCATGTTTGCATATGTTTGATGTATTAGATTAGAAAAAAGAACACCCAAAGTGGTAGTTTGGCTCGGATTCAATGACATATGGCAGCCATTTCATCCTCAGCCTGAAGATTCTCTCAAAGTCCATCACAAGTCACAACAGCCCTATAGGTGCAAAATTTGAAATTTGAGGAAATTTGGCCAAATGGTGCTTCTTCAAATCTGCCCAAGTGTTGAAGTGGATGCTCCACAAGTGACCACCAAGTCTTGATTCAGTAGCAAAATGAAGGACTTGACAAAAAAATTGAGGTTTTCTAGCAGCTCTAGAGTTCTCAGACAAAGGTGGTGAAAAAACGAAATTTTATAGGCTTCTTAATGTCGGACAGGATTGAAGGCTCAACCAGTCCCAAAACAGGATCTGAAATCAGGGGGGGGGGGGTGTGACTTAGATTAATGGAAATAGGGCTGGAATGCTTGGATGGGTTTAAGGGGTTGGTCTAGGGTTAGGGAAAGGTGATTGAATGAGACTGAAACACAATAGGGGACTAAAAGGTTTAAACAAAATTCAGTAAAACAGCAGGTTTCCCTCTGCCGATTTCACTAAAAGGCCAGGAATACTGAGTTTGGGCAGAATTGGAGAGAAATCCAATAGCAGCCAATCTGCTGGGCAGATGAGGCTGAAACTTGGATCGAGTGGGGGTCTTGGAGGGGAGAAGGTGTGCTCAAAAGATTGGAGAAAGGTGATGGTTGGATTGAGCAGGGGAAGGGTGTTATGGAATTAGAAGGTTAGGCTGAAAATAGAAAGTAACCCGAGAATGAAGGTCTGAGCAGTAGCAGGGAGTCTCGGTTGATGGGAAAAGCCTTCTAATGGCTTAACAGCTTGTAGAAGACGAAGAACAGCAACTGGAAGAGACCTCCTGGGCTTCCCACCGCAAGGAGTCAGCTAGATCATACACTAGCTCCTTGTCCAAGGATCAAACACCAAGGGAAAATTTCAGTAGAAGCAAACTTGCATAGTAGCAGTAGTTGAATATCAAAATCGTGGGCTGGTTGCCCTCTCCTGGGTTGCTTTTATAAACTGAAATAAAGAGAGCAAGGATTCAAAATTAGAAACTTCCAATTTTGGACCTTACTTGAGTTACAAGACACTACCAACCCAATTAAATAGAGGCTGATGTGAGACTGACTATTCTAATGACAACTTAAAAATAAAAGACTCAACTAAATTATGGGACCACCACTTAAATTAGACCAGCTGAACCAACCGGTTCACTGGTTCATTACAAGACTCAACAAATAAAACATAAAACAACCCAGTGGAATCGTGGGCTACTGTTGGACAGTAGCCTACTCAAAATCGTGGCTGGCTGCCAAGGTAGGCAGCAGCCGCCTTCTTTTTCTCCCCTGTCTTCTTCTTTCCTAACAGATCGAGCTCCTCTTCTCTCCCCTTGATCTGAGTTTTCCTCCCTTGGTAGCAACCCAGTTGCTTACTTTGCTGGATTGCCGCAGGACTGAAAAGCTGTGTGGTCTTCTCTGTAATCTAGTCAGTCATATTATTTTGTGTCTTGCTAATAAAATCAAGTCAGTCATATTAATTTATGTTCTGCAAATAAGACATCAAGCATCTGATCTGTTTTGGACCTATCAGTGTATTATTCTGCTCCTGGTACTAATCCTTCTCTGATTTCACATCTGAGAATTATATCAATCCTATATTCTAATACATAAACGAGATCTGTGTCTCTCTGTTAATCTTGTAGTCTGGTTGCTTAACCTGAAACTGTTTCTATCACCATTAAATCCATTCTTATAGCCATCACATATATGTGTATTCTTGGGCCTGTGAGCAGTTGAGATCCATATCTTCTCTAACAGAGGTTTATTGGATATCAGACTGCATCAGTGGTGAAGAATCATAGTTTAGCAAAAATCGAAAGTACTTTCTGCCAATTGGCAACGAACCTGAGGTACTCAAGGATTACTGGTAAGAACCATTTCATCACAGTCAGTGGAGGAAGATATTCCTTTCAAAATTCTAGCTTGAATAATGCTTATGTTTTGTTATGTTAACTTTAGCATTGTTCATCCATTTGTTGTCCTAGCATCTACTCTGAAGACATTGTATAAGCTTTTGTGTCTGAAGTTTGATGGGAACTTTTTAAGATAATAGTTTCAAATATTGAATGTTCAGAAGTATATGTTAAGATGTTTTATCTGCAATATTTTTTTTTCCTTTCTTTGATAAGTCCAGAAATTGAACCTACCATGGAATCTTATGTTACAGGGAAAATCCAATGAATCAGAGATTGAGTCACTCAGAGCGGAATATCATCAAAGGGTGGCAGCTCTGGAAAGAAAGGTACAATTTTGTTTTCTATACCTTTTTCCCTTGTATATTGAAGAACACCTTGTTCTTCTGCCACTTGAGGTAAAGCAAACTAGTTTTTCTTTTTATGACCTTATCAGAGACTCACTGGTCTTGTACTGAATTACTGATAACCCGCCACCCCGCGTCCAGAAAGAACAGAAGATTTCATTAATATATCAGAAATATTAAATATATACAAATTAATAATTCTAAACGCTGTCATTCAGTTTCCAAACAAAAAAGAAAAAGGACAGTAATTAAAAAACAGTATTGATGAATAGGGTCGACCCAGGTTCCCCAAAGGTGGGTTTATCCTACTGCATAACATATTGATTTATCAGTTTCTTATGTTTAAAATCAAAAGAAAATATAACTTCTTTTTTTCTATAACAATCTTTCTACTATGGTATTGCAAATTAATAGTTAATCTGATTTTTTTGGCATTCTGCACATATATAAGGAAACTTAAAATATAAAACATGTATGTTAATTAAGGATCTGACTGCTAATATGTGCACTGATCACCAAGGATCAGGTTGCAGTGTTTTTGACCCTGATGATGTCCAGGTTTCTGGGTTTCTTGATTTTCCCTTAATTACATTTTAGCATTGAAGAGGCTGTATTCATGTGCTTTTTTTTTGTTACTTTTTAATTCTCCTTAGTTGTAATTTGTAATAGGATTCTTTTGGGTCCATTTTGGTCCATTCACTATTGGTGACTGTCTTTGCAGGTGATGATTTCTGATTTCTTGATTTTCTCTTGACCTTTTGGTTTTCAGGTTTATACTCTTACAAAGGAAAGGGATACCCTGAGGAGAGAGCAGAATAAGAGAAGTGATGCTTCCGCCCTTTTGAAAGAAAAAGATGAAATAATCGCTCAAGTTATGGCTGAAGGTAGAGCTGGAAAGAATCTTTACATGTAAACACAGTTTGCTGTGAATATCTGTTCTTGCCATCTGTTGCGCTCCCTTATAGCTAGTGCACATCCTTTTATTTGTCCATCTGAGGCACCTAAGCATAAGGTCTTCAGTCTCCATAGGTTTCTCAAATAGTCACCCATTGCTAATGCATGGATTGCTTAAAGTAGTATTTCTACTAATGCAGCGGTCGCTGGAAGTAGTATTTCCACTAATTCAGGGATTGCTCAAAGAAAAGTAATTCATTTCTACTAATGAGGTGCATATGTCTTGAAGAATCATCAAATGCTTCTTATGTTGGACAGAAACACCATTAGAGAAATTTGGCCTTCCTTTCTACCTTTTTATTAGATGCAGGAAGTGGATGGTAATTTAAGGGGAATTTGGGTGGATCATACTGGCAGGTTCATATATGATGCATGACCAAGAAATGGCAGCATATGGTTGTCATTAGACGGTGGACTGTGTCTTCAAGCATAATGCATGTCAAGAACTAGGATGTAGTGAAATAAACTGATTATAACTTGGCTTTCTTTTACTGCTTAGTGCTTTGGTGAACAATGATAAAAAGTGGAATAGAGAACAATGAATAGAAAATACCTGACAAAGCATGAGTCTTTCAATCATCTCTGCTAAGGTTATGAAGTCAATCTCTTTTCCAAGTCATCAACCATAAGAGAGAATAGCTTTTCCCCCCTTTCCTCAACAGGGGAAAAAAGCTTAGTCATTGGTACCATATAACTTATATTCTTCTATATGGTGTCTTTAGACTTTGTAATTCTTTTAATTCATTTGAAACCTACGATATTCATATTTTAATTAAAAATGACCATTATAGCACAGTTATGCAATTTAAAAATAAATTGAATAACAACATATTTGGAAATTGTAAAATAGAATAAAAATGCTACATTTGATCACAGTTAGGAAAATTTTGAAGCTGTGTTTGCAACCAACTTAAAAGTGTCAACTGAGATACTAGTATGATATATATCAGGATGATGCTGATTGGGAATTGCGCTATGCCTCCTAGCTCCTCCCCCCACCCCCCCAAAAAAAAAAAAAAAAAAAAGGAACAAAAAAATTTCTTAAATCCTTTCTGAATTCAAAGCCTTGGATATGAGTATGGACACGAGTATAGTATACCATCTGATATGCTGATATATGCTTTTGCTTTTAACTTTTTAAGTGAAGTATGTCTTTTAGTGTTTACATCCTGCCAAACACAATGAGACTTCTCATGTTCAATTTGTATTATATTATGTTGCATTTGAGTACCACTTAAGTTTTGTGGGCAAAGCGAAAAGTTAATTCTTTGGTGTTGTGAGAAAGATAGATAGTTTTGTAGGGAAGGGAAAACTTCTATTCTACAATCCAAGTGTAGTTTCGGCATTTTGGTATGCTGAAGTCCTTGAATATTATGATTAATATCTCAGCACTAGAAATTCGCATGTCTCCTGTTGATGTCCTCTACATGCTTAAGTTAAAGTGAGATCTTGTGACTGCCTTACTGGACCTTGTATTGGCCGCTGTTTCCCTGTTTGACATTTGTAAACCTACAGAGCGAATTATTCTGGTGTTGAGTTTACATGGCCATGCCAATCAATTATGTCAGCCCTAATATATTAGGGAGGAACTTGTTGTATTAACATTGAAATGGAATTTTCGACTGTTTGATCAATTGAGCACCTCTTGGATTGTCTACATGTAAAATTCTGTATCCCGTCTCAACCATATGGCCAACTATTTTAGTGGATTGCTCTCCTATTTTTTAGGCGTCAAACTACTGGAGTGTTGATGTGGTCATTCTGTGCATTTAGTAGACAGAGGACTATGTCAATTCATCATTTGTGAAATTTCAAAGCCAATTCATTCATATGGTCCAGTGTGTTTTGAACATTTTCCCTTACCATCCTAATCTTAATTCTTAATCAAAATTGATTTGTTGATTGTGCTATGTGGTGCTTTTGGTATGAAATGTACTACTTCACTTAAGGTGATGTGGCTAAGCTGTCTGCAAAGTTTGAGCACCAACCACACTGCTGTGTGGCAAATAAAAGCACTTTAGGGTGCCCACCTAGAGAAACAAAAGTATATAAATACTATTTGAATTTAATAATCTAAAGATCCTGTGAGTATCAGATTTAGTGGGTTTTGGTTCGAATATCAGTACTGTAATGTAATATCAATGTTTGGTTTGAAAATAATACCATTTATAACATCATTGTAAATATTTGAATACCCAATGCATTGAATAGATGGCTTTTCAAACATAGTTCAAAATTTTGCCGAAATCTCGGTGAAATCTTGCTAGTTTTGACATGCCCAAGACGAAACAAGAGGCGAAACCCAGAAGCAGCATAATTTTGGTCACAAAAATGCACTATTTCTTCGAAATTTCGGTGATTTCGACTGTTTGTCCCCCAAAATAGCCAACAGTACAATTAGGAGACTTGGACTTGGATGTCTATGTCAACTGTACTTTGTAGTTTGTACTTGTTATAGTGTGCACCACGACAGGGGTAGTGTCCTTGACGTGGTTAGTTGGGTTATGTCTTTTGTGTTACTTTATTTCTTTCCTAATTAGCCTAGATTATGTTTCCTAGTTAGGCTAGGCTTCTTTTAGTTGTTTTCTATCTTTTGACTACTGCAAGGACTTCTATTCCTTGCGTGATTGTAATTTTTTGGTAATATAAATAGTATGGTATGGAGGACTTCTAAGAGTATCGACTGCTTCTCTCTTAGGCAGCCTCCTCTCTCCTCTGTCCTCTGTCCTCTCTCCTCTATTCCAGTTACTGGTTACAGGTCCTGGATTGTTACAGTACTATTTCATAAGTAATTAATCAATGTTATGTTTCTTCATTCGTGGTGCATAATTTACTTGTTTTACTTGCCTATTCTGTTTCCTAGTACTAAAACAATGCGTAGAATAGGCAAATATTACATAAGGTATTTAATAGGGTTCGACATTTACTACCAACCAAGGGTGCAAATCCAAAACAGCACTTTGTGTGACTTTTCTTGCAATATGAAAGTTAACATATCCAAAACACCACTTTGTGTGACTTTTCTTGCAATATGAAAGTTAACATATGTTTATATAAGCTAAAACAAGGTTTCCCTGAAGTATCGGAGCCTAATATGGCCATTTGCCCACCGAAACAGTCTGCCAAAAATTAAACTGTTTCAGCGAAATTTAGCCGAAATTTCGGTATTTCGCTCATCTCGGTCTGGGACCGAAATGGCCTCCCAAAACGAGATTTTGAACTATGTTTTCAAATTTCTATGGATTGTACAGTCTAATTTTGTAATTCTATCATTTGAATGCATATGATGAAGTAAAGAAATCTACATTTTCTTTCACAATTGTTACTAATTGTAGTTTTTCCCTCACTCACTTCTGCATTCTTTGCTTATTACACAAGCCAGTAAGATATAACATCATTTATTTTTGAAAAATGTTAACATCCATGCTCTCATTCCAGTTGTCTTCCTGCTCCTCGTTTAGATTTTACAATGCAATTCTGAAGAAATTCAACTGTAAGACAAGTTTAATGGGATTCTTACTTTACATTAATATTTGAGTATAATCTTTATTGTGCCAGGTGAAGAGCTTTCTAAAAAGCAAGCGGCTCAAGAATCACAAATCAGGAAATTAAGGGCACAGGTATGCTTTCAAATATTTCTTATTAATATTTGTTCTGAAGTTAATCCGGTATCAATTGATCTTTTTCTGTCTATATAAATTTTAACAATATTTTCATTCCTTTTTCCCGTGAAAGCTAGATCAGAGAGTTTGAAGAAGAAAAGAAAGGTTTGATTACCAAACTTCAGGTACTTAAATCTACAAGTATTATTTGCAGGTTCTCATTGCTTTTCCTCTCTAGTGCACTATTATTTGACCATAAAGAGATTTCTTCTATTTTCATATTGGGATGAACATTTGTGAGATAGAAACATGCAGTACTTGGTTGCATCTTTCTTAGAGATAGATGTTAACCATGAAGATTGAGTTGTAAAAAAGAATAGTAATGGAAGATTTACTCAAATCTGATCAAGCTATGCAAAGGGTTAAGTTGCACTATTGCAACCTGTTGGTTGCGGGTTCAAAACTTGGAAACAGACTCTCCTGCAAGGCAGGGGGTAAGGCTGCGTACATTTTCCCCTCCCAGACCCTGCTGTAGTGGGAGCCTCATGCATTAGGATGCTCTTTTTTTTTTTTGAGTTGTATCATATATAATTCCATGAAAATTTAGTTATGTTCTTGGTGATGAGTTATGTCCCTGTTGATTTTTTGCTCTCTTGTTAAGTAGTTGCAGTTCTTGGTTTGATCAGCCTCATATTTGGGCATGGCTTGGGATGGATGTCAGCTTGAATTTTCATGGGGTTGGGCTCGAGCGTGCCTTCCTGGACCCAGCGACCATTATATGCCCTCAAGCTTGCCCTAATAGCAGCCCGAGCTGTATGTGTCCCTGAACGAACTAAACTGTCCTGTGATTGCCCATATGCCTGGCTACACACCTCGAATAAAGTTTTTCTAGTTGTTATTCATCTGTATGTCTGTCTGCTTGAATCTGCCTATAATTGGGCTGTGTATGTCCATGGTTGTTCTTTGCACATTTAATTGCTTGGTGGGTTCTCGCTGGTGATATGAGCCTAAATCCTGGTGGGAGGTAAGTAACATGAACCCTAGGTTCAGGCTAAACACCTCCCTTGCAAGATCCCAAGAGTCACCCAAACCCAAACAGTCAACAGAAAAGTCAATCTTCTCAGTTAGGTCAAACTTCGATAGTCAATCACAAATAAATAGTAGAAATGGTCTTCAGAACATGATAATGGTTGAATGGTCAGATTAAAAGTAATTGAAGATTTAATCAAATCTGAAATTGAAATTCAGAAAACAGGAAATCTCTAAGTATTCAAAATCTGTAAGTCGGATCAGTCTGAAATTTAAATCCAAGTCCCTTCTTGGCTGTCTAAATCAAATCCCAAAGTATGATTCTGATCTAAAGGCTACATTAGAAGTAATAGAACATAAAACAGAAAAACAGGAGATTTCTAAAATCAGCAGAGATAAGCCTCAGATCAGGGAAATAGCCTGGTCGAAGGTCAGTAATGGGATACCCTTTAATCTCTCCAAGTCTCAATCCTAATAGAGGACTGAATCTTTTTCAAGTGCTAAAACAAATCTGGCAGAAACAGGGGGATATCGCAGGTTGTACTCTCAGGCGTGAATGATGTTAAACAGTAAAACAGACTATGAAGATTACTAGGTTAATGTGATGACTTATGTTCTAGTTCAAACTGAGAATAAAACTTAGGAATAATTAGATCAATCGATGGGGAAAACCAGAACAGTACCTCGCTAGCAGCCTAGCAGAAAACAGAGTATAAAGAGAGATAACAATGGTTTCCCTCCAATGGATCAGAGTCCCACTATCCAATAAGGCTTCACAACATGACTGAATCACACAGCTCAATTGCAGAAAACAAACTTCAATATTCTTCAAATCGTATTGAGCTCTTGGCTCTACAAGCTTATATATGAAAACAATCTGTTAGCTATATGGCCAGAATACCGTGGGGGTATTCTGGTCCTCTTTCTTTTGTTATTTTATTTATTTCGTACATGTGGTTTAGTCCCACATTGCTAGTGTACAATTGTTTCATTCTTCATTATGATTATAAATAAAGATGTGCTTGGGATGACTAAATCATCCAAGCCTTTCCCTAATTTAAGTCTCTCTACATGATATCAAAACCAACTTCGAATTAGGGACCACCCCCCCCCCCCCTTCGATTTCTTTTCCCTTTTTTCCCTTCCATCGTTTTTTTTCTCTTTGTTTCTGCTTTTTCCTCCTTGGTTCTCCCTCTTCCATAAGGGCAGCACTACAAGAGGTGATCGTATGATCTAGTGGCTGCCCCTCCCTACCTCTTTTTCCTTTTTTTTCCTCATGAATTAATACCTGCGCGATAGCTGTTGGACATCACTTGCGTATTGAAGCCTTCAAGTTTTTTGGAGATCAGCCCCTGCCATTATTGCTGGCTGTTTCTCACCTATTGGAGCTTCTTCAGCACCCTTTCCAGCATTTGTCCAGCCTTTTTTTCTCATTGATTGAAGACCCCCACTCCCAATCGATCTCCATCTTCAGGGTTTTTTTCAAAACCCTGATAATTGTCGACTTTGGGTGTGGGGCTGCTTGTTGCTGCCGTTTGGTTCTGATTTTTTGCAGGGTGTTTCTTCTATCATAGAGGGTCCCTCGACCTCAGTTGCAGCCACTTCTCTGCAGATTTTTGACACCTTATTCCCTTCATCGATTTCAGCATTACAGGGTTTTTTTCAAAACCCTGACAATATCGATATAGGGTTTCTATCATATAGGGTTTTGGACTTGAATTTCTGCAGAATATTTTCTACATTATACAGTGTTATTCAACTACAGTTACAGCCAATCATCTGCAAGTTCTGTCCCTCACTTGTCCCTTTATCAATTTCCACAATTCAGGTTTTTTCAAAACCCTGACACTATCGATATAGGGGTCTTCTTGTGCTGCTGGTTTTGATTTTTTGTGAGGTGATTCAGCCTTTCCTTTGAAGTTATTATTGGCCATATTTGCTGTCAGTATGGGTGATTCGACCAATTCTTCAGCTACTTCAAATCAGGGACTTAATGATGGTCACAGCAAGACAGAGTACCATAGCTTCCCACCAAATCCTATTAAACTAGATGGCTCAAATTATCTTCTCTGGTCCAGATCTGCCTCTTTTGCCATTGCAGGCCGTGGTCTCACCAGTCATATTAATGGCACTTGTGTTATGCCTACTGAACCAAGACCTGCTCAGGACAAGTGGCTTGCCAATAATGGTGTTCTGATGTCTTATCTAATAGGCTCTATGACTTCAGATTTACAGCAGAACTTTCTTCTTCTGGACACTGCCTCTCAGATTTGGGCTGCATGCAAGGAAACATATGGGCAGCTTGGCAATGATGCCCAAGTATATGAAATCCGGAAGAAGGTCCTTTACACCACTCAGGGAGAACTTTCAGTGTCCAAATATTATGCTACTTTGCGCAGCCTTTGGCAGCAACTGGACCACTTTCACCCAAGTATAGCTGCTGATATTACTTCTTACAAACAACATATGGACAAGATCAGAGTCTATGACTTTTTGGCAGGTTTGAATGTCGAGTATGATCAGATTCAGGTTCAGGTGTTGGGTCATAAGCCATTTCCCACACTTGAACAGTCCTATGCCCTGGTCTCCTCTGAAGAAAATCGTAGGGCTGCCATGTTGCACTCTCCTATTACTGACAGATCAGCACTCCAGGCTGCTGCCCCTGCCACTCCTGCACCTAGTGGCATTGCTTCTCTTGGTGATTCTACTGCTGGGTTTGTTGTTTGTGAGTACTGTCACAAATTTTACCACACCAAGGAGAAGTGTTGGAAACTTCATGGGAAACCGGTTGACTTTGAAGCTAAAAGGGCTGCCCAGACCAAGACAAAGACTAAGACCAAGGCCCATCAAACTTAGACTGTTACTGCGGCCCTTGCTACTGACCCTGGTCTATCCCAGGATGATCTACAGGCACTCCTTCGTATGCTGAGGTCTTCCGCTGCTGCTGCCTCTACTACATCAGCTACTGCTAATTCTTCTGCTACTTCAGGTTCCCACTTTGTGCGGTCAGGTATTCCATTTGGGGGTCATTGTGCTTCTGTAGCTCACATCCTTGGATCATAGATTCTGGGGCTACAGATTATATGACCGGTTCCTCTGGTTTGTTTCATAGATATTCTCCCACTTCTGGGAAAGACAAGGTCAAGGTAGCTGATGGTTCCCTTTCTTCTATATTTGGAAAAGGAATCATCAACTGCACTTCCTCTCTTCCATTAACTTCTGTTTTGCATATTCCTAATTTTACTACTAACCTTCTTTCCATTAGTAGTATTAATCGTGATCTTAATTGCAAAGTCACTTTCTTTCCTTCTCATTGTGTGTTTCAGGATCTGGACTCTGGGAGGACGATTGGATTGGGTAAAGTGCATGGTGGGCTGTACCTGCTTGATGATGGTCGCTTCTCTCCATCACCATTGCCTTCTCCACTACACCATAACTCGATGGTCTCTTCTGAACTCTACCAGTGGCACTCTAGGTTAGGTCACCCCCCTTTAGGAATTTTAGCACATTTATTTCCTAGTTTGGTCACCCTTCGTACTAAGGATGACTTTTTTTGTGAGGCGTGTGTTCTGGCCAAACAGACACGTTCAAATTATCCTATTTTAAATAAAAAGAGTTCTTCTTGCTTTCAATTAGTGCGCTCTGATGTTTGGGGCCCTAATCGTAAACCCTCTATTTCTGGTCATCGGTGGTTTGTCTCTTTCATTGATTGTCATTCTAGGCACACTTGGGTGTATCTTTTGCACACAAAAAATCAGGTTTTTTCGTGTTTTCGGTACTTTCATAAAATGGTCCAAACTCAGTTCCAGGCTACTTTCAAAATATTGAGAAGTGATAATAGGACAGAGTATAAAGAATCACAATTTCAAAAATATTTGGCTGACCATGGAATCATTTATCAAACTAGTTGTGTTGATACCCCTGCCCAGAATGGTGTGGCAGAAAGGAAAAACCGGCACTTGTTAGAAATGGCCAGAGCTTTGATGTTTGAGAAAAATGTCCCGTATCCATATTGGGGGATGCGGTTTTTATGGCGGCCTATCTCATCAATAGGCTGCCCTCTAGGGTACTCAACTCCCGTAGCCCCTCTGATATTTTGATTGGTAATTCCTTCTTTATTGTGCCTCCCAAGGTGTTTGGTTGTGTGTGTTATGCTAGAGATACCAAATCTCCAGGCAAACTTAAACCTCGGGGGCTCCGTTGTATTTTCTTGGGTTATTCTCCGACCCAGAAAGGCTATAAATGCTACCATCCCCCTTCCCGCCATACCGTGGTTAGTATGGATGTTATTTTCCATGAGTCCATTTCTTATTATTCTTCGCCACCTCTTCAGGGGGAGAGTGCTGGTGAAGATGTGGCTTTCGAAATTCCTTTACCTGAGGTGCCTCTGGCTGTTGCCCGGCCATCTTTACCACCCTCGGCTGCTGTCCAACCCCCTTTACCACCCACGGCTGCTGCCCAGCCCTTTTTGGATGCTTCCCATCCAACTTTGGATGCTGCCCATCCTACTTTGGAGACTGCCCAACAACTTCTGGCTGTTCCTCCCTCACCTAATGGGAATCCTTTACAAGGGGAGACCATAGAAAATAGTGTTGTTAATATTCCTATTCAGGGGGAGCTGACTCCAGTCCAGAGAACTATTGGTGAATTTCAGAAGAGAATTGACAACTCCAACATGATCACCTATACAAGGGGCAGATCCACCAGAGGGCAGTTGCATCCCACTGTTGCACCAGTACCCATCTAATTGCCAGCTCCAGACACAAATCCCACATCTCCTGGTAATCCATCTCCTTCCGACCTACCTATTGTACTTCGCAAAGGTATTAGGACTTGCACTTTACATCCTATATCTCATTTTGTTTCTTATAACTCTCTTTCTCCCTCTTTTCGTGCATTTGTATCTTCTCTTTCCTCTATCTCGATTCCTAGAAATTGGCAGGAAGCATCTACAGATGGAAAGTAGAAGGCAGCAATGTTGGAAGAAATGAGAGCACTACACAAAAATAATACGTGGGATCTTGTGGCTCTTCTTCCAGGGAAAAAACCAGTGGGATGTAGATGGGTCTTCGTGGTTAAACAAAAAAGCTGATGGCTCGGTGGATAGGTATAAGGCACGTCTGGTTGCAAAGGGGTTCACTCAGACTTATGGAGTTGACTATCAGGAGACCTTTGCACCAGTGGCAAAGCTCAACACTGTCAGGGTGTTATTATCTTGTGCTGCGAATCTTGGGTGGGATCTTCAGCAGTTAGATGTCAAAAAGGCCTTCCTCCATGGAGAGCTTGAGGAGAAGGTATATATGGACATTCCAACAGGTTTTTCTGATGACAGGACTAAGGGTAGGGTTTGTAAATTGAAGCGTGCCCTTTATGGTTTGAAGCAGTCACCTAGGGCCTAGTTTGGTAGATTTCATAAGGCTATGATTTCAGCAGGTTACAAGCAGAGCAATGCTGATCACACTTTGTTTATCAGACGACTTGGTAACAAGGTTACTCTTCTCATAGTCTATGTGGATGATATTGTGGTCACGGGTAATGATGATGCTGCAATCAGGGATTTGAAAATTATTCTTGGCCGTGAGTTTGAGGTCAAAGATCTTGGTCCCCTAAAATATTTTCTAGGGATAGAAGTTGCTCGATCTTCAAAGGGCATCTTTCTTTCTCAAAGAAAATATGTCCTTGATCTATTGACTGAGACAGGGCTACTTGGCTGTCATCCTTCAGATACTCCTATGGAAGCTACTACAAAACTTAGGGAGAAAGAGGGTGAGCCTGTTGACAAGGGTGCTTATCAGCGGTTAGTGGGCAAACTAATCTACCTTTCTCACACACGCCCTGACATTGCAGTTGCTGTAAGTTTGGTGAGTCAATTCATGCATGATCCCTATTCCTCTCATATGGATGCAGTTCGTCGTATTTTGGGGTATTTGAAGTTTGCTCCGGGAAAGGGAATCCTTCTATCTCCCAATGGTCACTTGAAGATTGAAGCCTATACTGATGTTGATTGGGCTGGTTCTCCTGACAGGAAATCTATCTCTGGCTACTGTTCCTTTGTGGTGGGAACCTTGTCACATGGCGTAGCAAAAAGCAGAATGTTGTGGCAAGGTCTAGTGCTGAAGCCGAGTTCCGCTCAATGGCACAAGGAATTTGTGAACTTCTGTGGCTTAGAGGATTATTGCAGGATATTGGTGTTGTTGTCCATCTTCCTATGATGCTTTATTGTGACAATAAAGCCGCCATTAGCATTGCTCATAACCCTGTCCAGCATGATCGTACTAAACACGTGGAGGTTGACCGTCATTTCATCAAGGAGAAGCTTGAAGCCGGCCTCATTTGTGTTCCCTTTGTGAAGTCCACTGATCAACTGGCTGATGTGTTCACTAAGGGGCTGAGTAGCAAGCTGTTTCATCCTATCTTAGTCAAGTTGGGCATGCATGATATATATGCACCAACTTGAGGGGGAGTATTAGCTATAATTGTTTCATTCTTCATTATGATTATGATTATAAATAAAGATGTGCTTGGGATGACTAAATCATCCAAGCCTTTCCCTAATTTAAGTCTCTCTACACAATCCTATTGCTAATTACAAGTCATAACTGAGAAAGGAAAAGGGAAAATAGTCCAAATAGGAAAACTTAACTACTGAAATTAAATCTCAATAGCTAACTAACTAAGCCCACAGGCCACAGATGGGCTGGAATAAAGCCCCATCAAGCTGGGCCTGAGCCTGGCCCTTCTTCTTCTTGCGGGAGTAAGTGATGTACTCCTGCCCTGCATCAAACCCTCTAGGTTGTCCTGGCATGAGCTGTCCTGATTTGAATGGGGACAATCCAGATTGGGATCAGATGGGCTGATCTAATGTACAATGCATGGGATGGGCATGGGCTGATTCACTGGCAAGGGCAGTATTTTTGCATTGTTGATCGGCTCCACCTGATTCAAATAGGAATCCATCTGGACTGATCCATGATGTGATCCTGATATGATGATCCTTACAGTTGCAGCTGACTGTGCCCCTGTTTTGGTGGCACCATTTTCTTTTCTCCTTTTGTGCCTTTTCTTTTTTCCTTAATATTCTTTTCCTGGTAAATTCTATGTGCAGAGTTTCTACATGAATGTATTATGTTGAAGGTTCCATTTTCTTGGCTATTGGAGCATTTGAACAGCTGGTTGGTGAAACTTTAGATGAATATACAGGATCCACAAGTGGGTTGGGTGTGCAATCTGGTGGGCTACTGGGTCTAACTGGCAATGTTTCCTGGTGTCTTAAAAATAAGATAAAAATGTTGGAGAAAAAAAATGTAAGCATTTATTTCAAGACAAATCTAGCTAGGGGGATGTTTATCTAGTATTTTAGTATCCTATGGGTCTCTTCCAAAATCCAAACAGGGAGAAAAACTACATAAATGTGTCTGAATATAAGCATTTGTAAGAATGTATTTGTTCAACTTTTGAGAGACATAAGTCTATAATTGAATGTCTTGTTTGGGGTGATATTCCGCTCCCAGGTTTTAAAATTATAAGGAAATTAATTATAGAAAGAAATGGTTCCCCAGCTAAAAGACATTTGAGTAGCAAGTATCATCTAACTTTTCCTTTTATAATGAATCATCTATAGTAGAACTGATGCAGATTCATCACCAAATAGGGCTTGTTTCATTGGGAATAAGTCTAGGGTTGGGTTATATACATGTTGGGCCTTTGATCCCATGGGTTTCTAATGTAATAGGCCACTTTTATGGGCCTAAAATATGGGTATATAGGTTACATACGGGATTAGCCCAATACTTAGTTTATTTTTATGTTTTTTAATTGAACCGGTTCAAATTGCTTGCATCCAATTGGTTCAATTTAAGTGATCATGTGACTTGGTTAAGTGGTCATGTGATGCAAGTTGGGCTGGGTTAGGACTCCATAAGTCCAGTCATGTTTTGAGTCTATTTCCTTTAGTATTCTAGTTTCCTAGTTAGTTTAAGTTACCTAATAGGTTAGGGATAGGGTTAGGCCATTCCTTTTTAGTGTCTAAGTCTATTTTTGAGTCTTCTATATAAGTTTGTAAGGGAGGCCAGCATTACATACGAATTTTGATTAATAAAAATTAGCTTTATGCTTGCTGCCATTGCTGCTGCTCTTTGTGAGTGTATATCCTTGTGGATCTCAAGGTGGATAGGGTGGGTGGACTCCTGCGACTCCCTGCATCGTGAAGATCGGGAGGTTTCTTCAAGTTATCAAGCTGCTGCCATTGTTCCTGCAATACAGTGAGTTTGAACCTGTTTTTTTATTTTAAACCTTCTTCTATCAGCCTTTATCTTCCCTTAGACCTAATCCCCATTTCCCTCTATCCATCAAGCCCTAATCACCATTAAACCTGCAACTCCTACCTCAACTAGGACTCCCTCATAACTCCAAATTTAGCCTTCGCTTTCAAACCCTACTTCCAGTCTACATTCCCCACATCATTCCCCACACTCGACCTTAACCTTAGCCTATAGTATCCACTCTAACCCTTCCATCCCCTCACTCCATTAAACCCTAAAACCTGCAACCCGATTCTGCCCAACTGCAGAATTTTAAAACCCCTCCAAGCCCTAACATCTTTATATCATTAAGACCTCCTAAACCTGCATATTAAAACCCTATAAACCCCAATACCATTATTTAACCCTAACCCTAATTTCTGGCCTAATTAGCTTAAGCTGTCCCAATCGGCCAGCCTTGTTAGGTGATCCTATTCTCCTGGCTCCTAGTGGGACTTCTCCTACCTAGGACTACATTAAGAACCCTCTATAAGTAGAAACCTACAACATCATCATGGAGGACAACCTAATCATACTAAATAAGGATGAGGTGATGGGAAGATGTTGCAACTCAAAAATAAACTTGAAAATATAGTGGAGTTTTTTTTTTTTTTTTTTCCAAAATAAGAATCAAATACAAGATAACTAGGGTCAAAGAGGACCATTTAACTCTGGGATTACTTGGGGACTCACTCAACCCAAGTGTCGCTCACTCAACCACAAGAGGACTGCAAACTCAAATGGGGACTCACTCACCACTAGAGATTACATTGGACTCAAATTGTTCTTCTTTTTCCCTCCTCTTCTATACTTCACAATACAAATATATATAGGGAAGGGAGAACTAGCCGTTGGAAAAGAGCTGTTGAAATAGAGCCGTTTGGCTTCATCAGAAGAGGGTTAAATTTTTTTCTATGGGATAAGTAACCAAAATTTATTGCAAAAGAACAGCCATGGTACAAAGCATATAGACATATAGTACTGATTATAGGATGTAACAATAACAATAAGTAGAAGAGTTTTTCAGTTGCATCAACTTAAATCCCACATCAAGCCAATGGCCCCTGAACTTGCTCTCTCCCTTCTCCGGCTCCGGCCAGTCCTGCTGTCTTGACTTGTCACTCCCCAATGCCGTCCTCTTCTTCCTTGCCTTCCCCCCTCCCCCTGCTACTCCCTTGTCCCCTCTGCCTGCTACTTGGAGTTCTCTGGTTACTCCGGTAGCTGGCACTCAGCCTGAGGGACTCCCTTTGCATTTCGTGACTCCTGCCTCTGTTGGCTCCTCCAAAGTTGCCCTCTGCTCGCTTGACCTTCTTGACATTGAAGCAAAGCTATGGGAGAACTGCTTAGTTGGTCACTTCCTTGGTTCCAGACCCCCTTTTCACACTGTGAAACTGTCCCTCTCTAAGCAATGGAGGCCGCAGGGCACCATGGATGCCTTTCTTCTGGATAACGGATTTTTCATCTTCAAATTCTCTGCTGAATCCGATAAGACTCGTGCCCTGGAGGGTGGACCCTGGCTTGTTGGTAAGAAACCTCTCTTCTTGAGGCAATCGACCCTACCTCCATCCCCCTCTGGGTTACCCTTCCGGGGCTATCCCTTCACTATTGGTGCACCAATGGTCTCAGTTTGGTTGGATCAGTGTTTGGCACCCCTCTCTTCTCTGATGTGAGAACCAGAAGAAAAGACAGACTTGCTTATGCTCGTATTTGCGTCGAGGTCTCGGCTGATGAACCCCTCCCTTCCTTTATCACGGTCAAGGAGGGTGAAGATTTTTCCTTTGAACAGGAACTCCACTATGAATGGAAGCCCCCCCATTGTGAGGTTTGCAAGACCTATGGACACGGTTCCCAACTCTGCAAACCAACTTCTGGTGCTGGTGAAGGCGAGAAGATTGCCCCTGCTGCTGCTGTTGACGCGACAAGCTCCCCTGTCGAAGGATTGATGGCAGGACCTCTTCCCTCTGTCGATGCTGGAAGCACTCCGGCGTCTGAATCTCTTCACTTTGCCACCAGAGTGGTGAAAATTTCCCATCCGACCATTAGCATTTTACGATCACCTTCCCGGGGAAGAACTAGAAGCAGACTTCGACATCGGAACTCTCGTCGGAAAGGGAAAGGACAGTTGCTTCAACCAAGCCTGCAGGCTTTTCCATCTGACGAGAACAGGTTCAGTGTCCTTGCCACTGAAGACGACGAAGCAGATGATGCTGGTCCTATCTCGTGCCCCGATAAAATCCCTTTCGATGTTTTGCCCAGGAGTAGGTCGAGGATGTCGCAGGTTTCAAGCACTGAACCTTCCTTCCTTGGCTCCCCTGGTTCTCCAGGCTCTGCAACTGTTCTGCTGTCTTCAGGCTTAGCGAATCATCCTTCTTCTTCGCCTGGCACTTTGATTCCGTCTTTGTCTCTTGGTTTTGGTGAGACTCCTTTGCCTCTGTCTTCGACGACTTCTTTTTGTCCTCCCTTTGTGGGCCCCCTTCATCCTGGCTTCTCTGATCCCATTGTGGCCCCCCTGGTTCTTTATCCTCTTTCGGCTCGAACCACTTGGACCCCTGGCTGCGCCCCCCCAACTTAAGTGATCCCCCTCCTATCTCGGGTTCGCGGGTCTCTTTGCAACCCGCAAACCCCAACCCACCTGTTTCTTTGTCTCCTTCACCCAACAACGACTGCATACCACCAAGCCCCCCTGCGCTGTTGCACTCCCCTGCCTCCCACCTTCGCCACTCCTATCTGAGACGACATAGAAGTGAAACTCGATCGAGATCAGTCCTGTCCAGGCTCTGTAAGCCATTGTTGCCTTTCCCCCCCCTTTCCAAATGATCCAAGGTTTCATCTGGAACACTAGGGGCTTGAACTCCCCTTCCAAGCAAGCTTCTGTTCGCTCCAAGCTGCACCTGTCTCGGGCCAACTTCTGCTGCCTCCTTGAAACCCATATCAAAGAGCCCAACCATGCCAAAATCCTTCGTTCTCTAGCTCCTGGCTGGTCTTTCCTCTCTAATTATGCTCATCACCCAAATGGTAGAATCTGGATTCTTTGGGACTCTTCAAAAATCTCTCTTTCTCTCCTATATTCTTCCTCCCAATTTGTCCATCTCTCCTTCTCTGACTGCCTGGGTCACTTTTCCTTTTTCTTCACCATGGATTATGCTCTCAATTGTCATGCTTCGAGACTTCCCCTGTGGTCTGATCTTGTTTGCCTTGCTAGGCAGATTGGCAACCTTCCTTGGGGCTTGGGGGGTGATTTTAATGTGATTAGATTCAGTTATGAAAAGATGGGAGGTGATCACTTGGATTTGGAAGCAATCAGCTCCTTCAATGAGTGTATTGAAGATATGGGGGTTAATGACCTAAGATGGACTGGGTTTCCTCTAACTTGGTGCAACAAAAGAACAGGTGCAAACAGAATCTCCTGTAAGCTTGACAGGGTTTTGGTCTATGAGGAATGGCTTTCAGCCTTTCCCTCTTCTCATGTCAACTTTGACAGCCCAGATATTTCAGACCACTCTCCCATCTCTCTTTCCATACAACCCTTTCCTTCCTTTGGCCCAAAACCCTTTAAATTCTTTGACATGTGGGCCTCTCACCCCTCTTTCCTATCCACAGTTCTTCAAGCTTGGGAAAAACCTGTTAATTCTTTCTCCCCCCCCCCCCCCTCATTGCTTTTTCCAAAAAACTAAAAAATGTCAAGGCAGCTCTTAAGGACTGGAATTCCAACACCTTTGGCAACATATCCCAGCAGGTTTTGGACTGTAAAGACAGGCTTGGATCTATTCAGGTGCGGCTGCAAGCAGATCATTGTAATAGTGCTCTAGTAGAAGAAGAAAAAGCTATCTCTCTTGAGCTCTCCTCCTTATTAGCTCAAGAAGAAAGCTTTTTGAAACAGAAATCCAGAATCAAGTGGCTTGATCTAGGGGACTCCAATACTGCTTATTTTCACTGATCTCTGAAGGCCAAAGTCAATGCAAACTCCATTGTTCATCTTACAGCCCAAGATGGTTCTATTTTCTCCACTATTCAAGATATCAAAGACTTGGCAGTTCAGCACTTCAAGGGTCTCTTCAGCACCCCTCAGTTGGCCTCTTCTCCAATCCCGAATGATCTGCTCAACAAATTCATCCCCTCGGCTCTCCTTGGCTCGTTGAGCTCCATTCCTTATGAAGATGAGATTGTGGCAGCCATTCACTCTCTCAAAGTGTCGGTTGCTCCTGGCCCGGATGGCTTCAGTATGGGGTTCTTTTTAGCAGCCTGGGATATCATCAAGCAGGATCTTATTGCTGCCATTGTCAGCTTCTTCTTCAACCCTTATCAGGTCAAAGGTATTAACCACACTTTTCTTTGCCTCATCCCTAAGAAGGATGATGCTTCCGCTATGAATGATTTCAGGCCTATTGCCCTTTGCAATCTTCTGTACAAATTCATTGCCAAGATCCTTGCTCGGCGGCTCAAAAGTGTGGTGGATATCCTTGTCAGTGACAACCAATCGGCTTTCATCCCTGGAAGACACATCTCGGACAACATCCTAATTTGTCATGACATTATCAGAGGATTTGAGAGGAAGAACCACTCCCCTGCTATTCTCTTGAAGATTGACATTCACAAAGCCTTTGACTCTCTAAGGTGGCACTTCATTAGTCAGGTGATGACCAAGATGGGGTTCCCCTGCATTTTTGTCAACTGGATTCAAGCTTGCATCTCTTCCCCAAAGTTTTCTGTGCTTGTTAATGGCAGTCCGGCTGGTTACTTTGATGCCTCTATGGGAATTAGACAAGGCTGCCCTCTGTCTCCCTATCTGTTCACTTTAGCTTTGGAAGCTCTCTCCAGGGATATCCAGCTTTGCACTAATCAACAATTGATTGCTCCTATGCCTACGTGTAGAGCTCTCAACCTATCTCACTTGGCTTTCGTGGATGACCTAATGATCTTCTCTAAGGCTTCCATTGTCTCTCTGGAGACTATTATGATATGCATGCAGCGCTTCCATGAGATATCGGGTCTTCTCATCAATCCTTCGAAGTCTCATTTTCTTTGCAGGGGTTTCGGCATCGGATAAAGCCCCTTTCCTTGGCAGATCTGGATTCCAAGAAGGTCTCTTGCCCGTTAAGTATCTGGGGCTTCCTTTGATCCCTGCCAGACTTTCAGCTCACCACTGCACCCCTATGTTGGATCTCATTCGCAAAAGACTTCAGCTATGGAAAGGCAAGCTCCTCTCTTATGCAGGCAGGTTGGTCCTTATCAGATCAATTCTGGAGTCCTCCTACATCTACTGGTCTGGAATCTGCTGGTTGCCTCAAGCTACTATTAAGTCCTTGGAATCTCTTTTGGCTTCATTTCTCTGGAAGGGTAATGATACTTCTAGATTCCTTCACCCTCTTCCCTGGTCTGTGGTGTGTCTGCCAAAGAATGAAGGTGGTTTGGGCATAAGAAAATCAAAGAAGTGAACTTGGCTAGTTACCTGGCATCTGCAAGCTAATCTGGAAGATTTCTTCAAAGCAAAAGAGCATCTGGGTGGATTGGATTTACTCAGGGTATCTTCAGCACGATTCTATTTGGACGGCTTCTCCGTCGGATGACTCTTCTTGGATTTGGCGCAAAATCCTAGATTCTCGCCACTTGGTCAGCCATGTCATCAAATCTTAGATTGGAGATGGTCTCTCTTCCTATCTTTGGCTGGATCACTGGCACCCGAAGGGAGTCCTTCTCCCCCTGATTACTCCTCGGACCATTTACGCTTCTGGCCTTCACAGACTCTCTCTGGTGGCTGATATTCTAGATCAATCTGGCTGGCCCCCCCTCCCACTACCTCTTCGGACCTTGCCACCATCTGGAATGATCTCCCTTCCATCTCCAGAAGGACTCCTGGCAGCCAGGACTGCGTTCTTTGGTTGGCTAGCAACCCTTCCCTCTTCTCCTCCAAATCGGCCTGGGACATCATTCGGCACAAGGGTCCTCTCGTCTCTTGGAGAAAGCTGCTCTGGTTCAAGCATCACATTCCTAGACACTGCTTTATTGTTTGGAGGTTCTTCAACAATTGTCTCCCTACTCAAGCATTTCTCCGGTATCGGCACATCCCGGTTTCCCCTTCGTGTTGCCTTTGTTGGAACAATGAGGAAGACACAGATCACCTCTTCTTCGAGTGCCCTACTGCAGCAGCAATCTGGAAAAGCATCTTAGCTAAATATTGGCCTTCCCCTAGAAGAATTCTCCCTTTCTCCAGGGAATGGATTTGGATCGACATGACCTTTGCTGGCCAGTCTCTATGTGATACTGTTGGGAAGCTTGCTTTTTGTGCTACTTTGAACCACATTTGGATGGAGCGCAATATTAGGAAATGGACCTCCAATTCTAGATCTTACCAGCAGATTTGGGATTCCATTTCCTTTGATATTAAGGCGAAGCTATCGTCAGCCCTTCTTCTTTTTGTTCTGACACCCCAAGGAACAGGCTTATTGTTGTCTCCTGGGGCCTCTCTGCTGTCTCCCTTGTTTCCCCTGGCCCGCCAAGTTGAGGCTAGGGGCCTTTCTTATTTTTTGTCTTGTTGCTCCCCTTTGAGGGCACTGTAATTCTTTTTTCCTTCTTGGTAATGAATTTCTTATTCACCCAAAAAAAAACAATAACAATAAGAGGCCAAATTCAAGGACCCTCATAGAGGAACAGAAAATAGGGTTAGGGACTTTATACAATGACTATTTAATAACCCTGCCTCTAGCTAACTCTTTTGCTAGGGAACTAACAGTCCTCATTCTCCAAGCGAACGTAAACTCCCTTTGAGAGCACGAGAATCTAGCTCCCCTGATTAGATGGTATGATGCCATGGTACAACTAATTGAGCTTGGATCCAGCTACCCACTGGCATTGTGTCACCTACAACTGATTGAGCCAAATTTCTTTTTTCAAAGTTGAAGAATCTATTGAATTTGAAAACCCCAGAGAAATTTATTACTGTTAGCTGCGCCTCACTAACCCTTGTTGAGAAACACTCAATACCAACCAGTCACCTTTCTTACCATCTTAAAGTCTAAAGCTACTTTTTTGCATGGTAAGTGAAGTCACAAAAAGGGGGTTGGAACCCTGACAAAATTTCCCATGAATTGTAGTCCTAGGCATGTTTTGTTGCCATCGCAGGGAAATTATTTTGAATTACGATTTCCTGTCCCTTAGTTTTCTATTTTTGTCAATTACAAGATCTTACCAAATCGGGTGGATTTGGCAGATAAGAAAAGGAAAATCTCTGTTTGACCATTAGTTTCTCTGCCAACCAAATCGCCATGAGGGGGAAAGTATCCTTTTCCTTTACTTCGCTTACACATCTGGGACCAGTTTCACGTTTCCTTTCGCTCACTTCCTTGGCAACTATGCATAGGCTAGAGACATTTTCCTAGGAAACCATTCACTGTTCCCCTGCCATCTCTCTCTCTCTCCCTCTCTCCCCCCGCCACCTGATAGAGCCACTGATATTTTAAAGCTATGTGAAAGAAAATAACCCTAGACATCAAGACATTTTTTGCACTTTCCCTGTAACTTTTCCCGCCAGTTTTTGCATTTATTTTCTTCAAAGCATATGCTGCAACCTTCCATACTTTATAATCATTAAGGAACAGGTAATCTGTAGGTAAACAAGATGGGATGGCTTTAATCAGGATCAATTCTCTCACTTTCAGATAGATATTCTCCCTTACAAGTGGCTAATTATCTTCTAAATCTTTCTTTCTCTGGCTGCAAACATATCTCTTCATAGAGGTGGCACCTGGAATCTCTATAATGCTGGTTATGGCATATGTAAAACGTGCAATAGCTTCTTTCTTTGTTGTGAAATAATCTTAATACATGATTCTTTTTAATGGTATTAGATGACATGGTATTCCTGATTATAAGCATGTAGCAATATTTGTAAATTTTCCAGGTAGAGGAGAGCAAAGTAGAGAGTATAAAGAGAGATAAAGCTGCAACTGAGAAGTTACTACAAGAAACAATTGAAAAAAACCAAGCAGAACTTGCAGCTCAAAAGGAATATTTCACTAATGCACTGAATGCAGCCAAGGAGGCTGAAGCACTAGCAGAAGCACGAGTCAATAATGAAGCTCGGACAGAACTAGAGTCTCGTCTGAGAGAAGCTGAAGAACGTGAAGTTACTCTAGTTCAAACACTCGAAGAATTAAGACAAACTCTTAGTCGGAAGGAGCAGCAGGTACTTGTTTGAAGCATGAAGATTGGAAGCTTACTACCTGCTTATGCACCACAAAATGATTTGATTTTTCTTCTTTGTTCTATGCTGTAGGCAGTTTTCAGAGAAGAAATGCTTCGGAGAGACATTGAGGATCTTCAAAAGCGATATCAAGTGTGCTGACCTTTCTATGACCATATCACTCACTTAAAAATGTTTTTTTTTGTGCTTCTAACATTTTATTCTGTTGTAATAAGTTATTTATGGGCTTCCATGTTATATTGGTCTATACGGTTCCCAGGAAAGTGAGCGTCGTTGTGAGGAGTTGATTACACAAGTTCCTGAGTCGACTAGGCCCCTTTTGAGACAAATTGAAGCTATGCAGGTTTTGATCTTCCTCTTTTTATTCGACTTTATTTTTTGAACTTTTTTAATGGTTTATAAACTTTTTCTCAGTTTGATATATACTTTTGAAGTGCTGGGGAAAGTTTTTAGTGATAACCCTTTTCCTTTTTTGTTTCTTTTATGTCTTCTTCTCCTTCTTTGTTTGCTTTGGATTATTGGGCTTTGAATTTGGTGCTTGTTTGATTGTAACAGGAGACAAATGCCAGAAGGGCTGAAGCCTGGGCTGCTGTTGAGAGATCCCTGAATTCTCGGCTGCAGGTTATTGACATTTAGAAGAAGACTTGCATTCTCTTATTTCTTCATGTGGGATTTCCTCCATGTGCTTTATTATTCAGAGTTCTTTCACTAATGGATTTTCAGGAGGCGGAAGCCAAAGCTGCAGCTGCTGAGGAAAATGAGCGGTCCATGAATGAACGGCTATCACAAACTTTATCTCGCATAAATGTCCTTGAAGCTCAGGTTCTTCTATTTTCTCTGACAATCTTTTTTTTTAATATTTAAGGTCAATCCTGGACATCAGCTTACTTTATTTAGGTTTCAGATCTCATGTCTTAGGACAGAGCAAACACAGCTAAGTCGCTCCCTTGAAAAGGAGAGGCAGAGAGCTTCTGAGAATAGGCAGGAGTACCTTGCAGCAAAGGAGGATGCTGATACTCATGAAGGCCGTGCCAGCCAACTTGAAGAAGAGCTCAGGGATCTCAGAAAGAAACATAAGCAAGAGTTGCAGGATGCAATAGCACACAGAGAACTCTTACACCGGGTAGTTCTGCCATTAATTTAAGTTTGGCACTGATATGCATGCCAGTATATGCTATGTTTATGAACTCTCCTGAACAGTTAATTATTTGTATCATGTTGGATCCCAGCAGTCCAATGGATGGGATGTGACAGTTCTGGACTCCTTTCCTTTTCTTTCCCTACTTGCGTATGACAACCGCTTTTTTTGGTCATCTACTAGTTCTTACTTCTTTGGAATGACTCTTAATACTGTTATACACCTTGCTGGTCACCTTTATTCATCCTCTCCTCTGGTAGTATGCTGTGAGAACTCTAAAATTCTGAAGTAGGAGGATTCTTTGAATTCCCATAACATCTACCTACCTGGATTTTTATCATCAAGGAATGAAGTTTCTGATACAAGTCTTTTGAGTCCTTGCCCAAGAACTATATATACCATTGTTGGCATGGCTTAATGCTTTAAGGCTCCAAACAAGTTTCTATTCCTAGATATTATTTGTATCTTTTGTTGGTATTTTGAACATCATTTGGAACAAGAATGCTAGCATCTTGATTTTAGCACCTGACAATTTGCAGGAGCTAGAACGGGAGAAGAATGCTAGGTTGGAGTTGGAAAGAACTACTCGTCGTGAAACTTCTTCCATATCTGATCAAGCTGCAACACCAAAGCAGTTGAATCTTTATGCTGAAAATGGTAAGCCATCGGGTGCTTTACATCATTTTCTTTGTCTATGATTTTTTTTCTTTTTAAACATTTTTGGGTTATATTTTTTCTTCTTTTGCAGGAAATGTGTCCATCAGGAAACTTTCTAGTGCTGGAAGCCTAAGCAGCATGGAGGAAAGCTTTTTCTTGCAAACATCTTTGGACTCATCTGGCAGTTTATCTGAGAGGAGGCATCCTTTTGAGACAACCATGACTCGGTACTATTTGAAGAGCATGACTCCAAGTACCTTTGAAGCCGCACTACGTCAGAAGGATGGGGAACTTGCATCATACATGTCCCGTTTGGTATGGGACAAATTATATAATTTTTTTTCTTGTCATGTTTTTTAATTTCTTTTCTTCGTCATGTCTTATGATTATCTGCAAATATGAATGTTGGAATTCTTTATATTTGTCTTCTGGAATATCTCTTTGTATTTTTAATTATTCTTGGAGTACCTTATTTCTGTGTTTGAGTGCAGTGTTATGTTATCTAAATGACTGGGTTAGATATATGTTATCTAGCCTCATTATAAGTTTCAAACGTTTTCATTTAATAATGTTGTCACTTGTCAATGTTTATTTTCATTCTTATCTTTATATGGCCCTAGTTATTTCTTTGACATGTTGACTTCAGGCGTCCTTGGAATCCATCCGTGATTCTCTTGCCGAAGAATTAGTTAAAATGACTGCCCAGGTCGGCTTCCAACATTATCATTCTATTTTTTCCCCCTCTCTCTCTCTCTCTCTCTCTCTCTCTAATACATTGAACCTAATTATTTCTGTGTTTGCAGTGTGAACAACTGCGGACAGAAGCAGCTGCATTGCCTGGTTTACAGGCAGAGCTAGAAGCACTAAAACTGAGGCACTATTCAGCACTGGAGCTAATGGGTGAACGTGATGAAGAGGTACGCAATTTGTTCTTAGCTATAAAAGTGATTGTGCCATGGTGACTAATGCAGTGAACTTTGAGCAACATGGAAGTAAAAGCAGCTTTGGGCCCATAGCTGTGGATTAGAATAAGAATGTTCATGCTTTGGAACTGCAGACTAATGCATTTACCACTGTTAGTAATGTCTCCAGGTTCTTTTTATTTTTTGTCTTGGACCTGTTCAATTTGTGAGCATTGGATCCCAAAATCCATCGATAGTAATGAGGCCAGACTTGTTGAGCTTTCACACGCTACACCATTCTTGTTTCTCATAATGACCCCTCCTCAGTGATGATTAATGTGCTGAATTTTTGTTGAAGCTGCTTTTTCTTAACCATGTGTTTTGACTTTTGGGGCTTTGAATAGTAACTTGTGTTATGGTTCGGGACGGTAAACTTAATAGATATGTGGTTGAGGGATTCAATTGTTTGTGATGAAGCAGAGACACTTGATTTATCTGGGAGAAAGACAGGGACGGTGAAATATATTCCCTGTAATATTATGGGGAGGCTTTTAAGCTTAGAAAAGTTGAAAAAAATTCTTGGAAAGCTTCTTAAGATCAAAGAATGATAAAAGAAAAGCAAACAAAATAAATTTACCACATAAGCAAAGATTTGGAACTTGGTATTGTAGTCCGGAGCAGTTCTGGGCAGATCCAGATCATTCGGGATTGGAGGATTCAGACCAAGCCACCAAGGATCAATCCAGACGGGAAATTGATAAAATAATAAAGATCATCGGTCCTGCTCTTCCCTAGACCGGGTGTCCTCATGATGTGGGATCCTGCGGTAGAAAGAGGAAAAAATGGTCTAGTTTCTTTGGTTCAACTGAGAACCAGTTTCTGGTTCAAACCAGTCTACTCCTGGGAATCAGTTTGGAAGTCTCCTACAGCTTGCGGTTCCAGAATTCCTGATTTTCAGGAATCTTATCTCCAAGACAAGTTGTGGGGTTTATCTTTATTTATTTTGTAATAGTAGATGGCCAAATTAGGGACTCTACGAGTCCAGCCATATTTAAGTAGTCTTAATTCAGTTTCATGGTCAGATTAGGACACCCACATTGGCACGATTGGGTGTAGTTCCGTTTAGTTCAGGACTATTATTCCTTTTCTTATTTAGTGTTCAAGTTAATCAAGGAGTCTCTTTTTTAGACTCTGCAATAGAGGAGGTTGCCTTATCTGAGTAGGTTGTTATTAGATGGTTGAGTGAAGATAGAACACCTCCCAAAGCAGCTGGCCAATGGGAAGGAATTAAAGGTCAGTTTTTGAGCAAGTAAAGGCTGCCAAGCAGCCCATCGATCGGTAGTTTTTGAGTCAAGTTTTATTTCTGTTTTCTTTCTATTTTGCAGCATTATAAAATAATTGTAAAGACTAGACAGTCCCAACGATTTTGAGTAATGGAATTCTTGCTTTCGTGCCTTTGGTTTTGTGGTAATTCATAATGCTCCCCTGCTGTGGTGATTTAGTAGGACCTCTGGTGGTGATTCTAGGAAGCCTTGGTGGTGATTCCAAGGTTGGGTTACTGGTGGGATGCCACCCAGCTGATCAGGTAGTGATTCCTGATCATATATTTTCTATCTTTTCTTTTAATTCTTTTATTTCCCACAATTGCATTTTAGTTTTAAACCTGTTTAAGAGGCCTAAAATTTCTTCTATCGAGTTATCTGGTTTCTTCTCAAACCTGGTTCTATCCTTGTACTTGCAATTTTGTCGCAAGTTGATTTCCCTTTGTATCTCACTGGTTCGAGAACATATCGCCTAATCTGATACCAACTGGGTTGGGCAATCTAGATGATCCAATACTGAGTTCTAAAACACTGCATGTAAGGCTTCAAACTCTTCCTGGCCATTATCATGGCCTCGCTATATTTCTAAATTTCATCTATTGCTGAAGTAACTTCACTTTTAGTACATGGAATATTAGAGGCATTCTTTTCTGTTCTTTTGATCTTATACCTGATTCAATAGTCAGTAGTACCATAATTTTGGGCATCGGCTTCTATTCTGAGTACAATTGGTGTGAATTGAACTTGACACTTTTGTGCAGCTGGAAGAACTCCGAGCCGATATTGTAGACTTGAAAGAGATGTATAGAGAGCAAGTAAACTTGCTTGTGAACAAGGTACTAATCCCTGGCAGCAGCATCTTTTTTGGCATTTCATCATTGTTCTTTTTTATTGTGTTTTTCATAATTTTTATTTGTTTGCTAAATGTTTTAACAGATTGAGATTTTGGGTTCCAGTGGTGCCTCTTGATCATCTGGTTTGGTTTTGGCTCTTCAGTCTGGTCCTATTTGCAATGTCGTGTTAGGGATATTTGACTGATCTGTTTAGTTGCTTGAATATTCCTTCTATGTGCATCCTTCTCGATGTTGGTTTGTAATGTTTCAGCTGGAGATGCATACACAGGCTCATGTCCTTGGGAATACTGCCAAGTTTCCATCCTAAACTGTGGCTTATTGAGTAATTGGTGTATATCATTTCGGGTAATTGATGATATTGAAATTAACATGTTATAATGAAAACTATAGCTGGCTGGCAAAGTCAAGTTTCTGAAGAGTAATTTAACTCCTCAGCTGAGGAGGCAATTTGTATTCTTTACAAGGCAGTTTTTATCAAGTTTCTGAAGAGTAATTTAACTCTTCAGTTGCTCTGTTCCATGTAGGCCTGATTTAATAAAGCTAAAGTTCTTGAATTGCTGCTTCAGCTACCTGGACTTATAGTGTTATGGGGTTATTGCAGTATGGATGGCAGCAGCTTTGGATGGACAGAAAGTCCTTGTCCTTGAATTAGGACCTCGTCAGTTTTATTTATTTTGGTTGGGGGATTTTGGTTGGGGGGGGGGGGGGGGGGAGATTATTTTGTGCATCTTTTCTGCTATGATAAATGCCAAAGAGACGTTTCATTTTGGAGAAAATATTCGCATTTCCAAAGTTGGAGAAGAAAAATCTATAGTACATACCATGTTAGACACATGGCAGAAAGTACTCTGTATTTGAGAAGAAAAATTCTCTATGGAAAAGTGGATGGCCCTCTCCTTCCCTGCCAAGGATTTTAAACTCGGAATTGGGGTTCAAATCAGTCCTCGTCGATCCAAATTGAAATGGTCCCCAAAACCCTGGAATCCTAGAATCGCCCCCTCGGATTTGAAACCCAGCAATCAGATCCCAAAAACTCTAGAATTGGCTGCTCTGGAATGTTTGGAATTGGGATTGGTCATGGCTGATTCCGATCTGATTCGATCAAGATCCAATTTGAATTTGTGAAACCCTGTTTGCTGCTAACCTCGAATTGATTATCCCTCAGGGCTGGTTCAAGAGCCACTGATACCAGTCTTTAGTACTACATTGAAAAGTGATCGTGCTGGATACACCAAAAACAGTTCATGTTTTTTCTGTACAGATTGATCAACTTTTAAGGTGATTGGGTTAACTACATTAAATGGTAGTTGCCCCCACCACTCTTATATCCTAAACCCTAAACCAGAAAGAGACTTGAATTGGAAGGGTAAAAAAAATGGAGGGTTTTTAATTGAGGGATTTTGGTGATCTAGGAATAAGTGCTCTTTGATTGAAGCGGTAGAAACCGACTCATTGAAAAAAAAGTTTATATTGTATTTTACGTGGATATTTTTGTTTTGGAGAGGGATAGGTATGCTAGCACCTTAGTGTCTATTTCTCTCTTCCACCTTGAAATGAATTCTTTACCCCTCAAATGGAGAAAAAAAGAGAGAGACACATAGGGTGCTAGCAGACCTAACCTTTTCCTTTTTTGTGTTTTTTTTGTTTTGTTTTTTTTCTTTCTAATGCAATCATTTAATGGCATTTTCGGAGTATCGTGGGAAGGCACCTATGCATTTGCTTGTGCAAAGCGTGGCTCACATTTTGATAGGAAGTCAAAATTTGAGGGTCTGAGTTACCAAAAAGAAAATAAAATTTGAGGGTCTGGCTAGTAGTTGAAAAAGAAATAAAAAAATCCCATAAAATTTAAGAATGCCATTTCAAATTACTTAGGGCAGCAATAGAGTTGGGCTAGGCAGGGTTTTTTTAAATTCTCAATCCAACCCTGAGTCACCTTAGTTTGTCCAAAGCCCAATTCGGTTCGGTTTTGACTAAGGGCCTAAAGGCTCTTAAAGGTTCGGAGAACCATATAAGAATGTTGATAGACGTTCTTGAAGTTGTTAGCAAACTAGACTTGAACAAAAGTGAAGATTTATACCATCTCTTGAAGTTTCAATCTATATTTTCTCTATTTTATTGAACTCGTTATTTTGCCTGTATAATAATTGTAATAGTATCTTTTAGTATAAATGCCTACATTTTCATAATTATTTTAAGGAAGAGAATTTTAATGGTATTTTTGTAAAATTTTATTATTATGTCTTGCATGACAATAATGGCGTTAGGACATTATTGGGTTAATTAATAATGAAAATGACATTTTTGTAAATGTTGACAACAGTGTACATAATCTATTCGGGAACAAGATTTACCAAACGTGCTAGTTGTTCTTTTTCTGTTCCAAAAACAATTCTAGAACATGTTTGTCAAATGTCCAACATTGACAACAGTGTACATAATCTATTCGGGAACAAGATTTACCAAACACGCTAGTTGTTCTTTTTCTGTTTCGAAAACAATTCTAGAACATGTTTGTCAAATGTCCATAGGACACAGTTTCAGAACAAAAATGGAAAAAGATGATTCTACTAAAGAACAACATTTCCAAAACAGAAACATTACCAAACACAGCCTTAGATTCTTAATGGATATAGGTTTCATAATGTCAAATGCTGGAATTGGAACGATTATTATAAGGTTTTTATCGTAAATAAATTAGCTACTAAAACCCAAGTAGATAAGTTATTTATAACTATAGAGGATTTTCACCAAAAAAAAAATAAAAAAATCTATAACTATTGAGGATGATGTAATTACTATTAAGAAAAAAAAAACCCTTTATAGGGAGCGTAGCACTCGTCCAGGTGATGCTTACCTCGCCACCCATTTCCTATGCCTTTTTTTACTTTGTGTTTGCATAAAAAAAAGGGCTTATGTTTTCAATGCTGCAGCGCAACCTACGCCTAAACACATGGGCTTGTGATTCAGGGGGTAGGATGGTCATTTCTTCCACCCCATTTGTATGGGTGCAGCCTCCACCAACAAAGAGAACGTTTGGCTTAAAAAAAAAAAAAGAAAAAAAAAAGAAAAATGAAACATAATCAACATATAAAAACAAAATTATTTTTCTGATATGTGATTCGATGTCAGTCTCACAAAGACAAAGAGCGTCGGGCTCTTCTCCAATGAGGATCCACCCTGGTTAATAAATTCTCATTATCAAAAAAAAAAAAAAAAAAAAATCCACAGAATTCGCCAGAACTCAGGAATGTCGGCTATCCGCCGGTGTAGATCCACATCCTCTACTTCCAAACTTGTACTTCCATCTTACTTCCATCCAACGGTTGTTAATCCAAAATTTCAAATGGGTTTTGAACCTCATTAAACCCAAAAACAACCCCGACCGACCCAGACGACCCAAAACCAAACCTAACCCATTACACGCAAGTGATAAGGTTTAAAAACGATTTGAAATCCCAAATTTCCCAAAATCTCGACCTGCTTCTTCCCTCGCTCTCTTCTTCTCCAAATCTGCATGAACCACACCGGAAATGGGTGACATTGCAGCGACCATCTAAGCTGCGGCAACCATCGTGGAGAAAAAGTGAAACCTTACTTCGCAATCCACCCTTCTCCCTTCAAAACCCTTCTCGAACGAAATGCCCTAAAACTCTGTGTTGCAGAAGAACTCGATCGCTCCAATTGTGTTTTTTCATTTTACTCCCTTTCTGTGGATGAATAATCTCTTCTTCTTCTTATTTTTTTTTTTTTGAAAGGTTAAACTGAACACCCAAAAAACCCCATCTTCTTCTGCAAACACGAACATGCCCTTGTGGCAAAACTCTGGTTTGCCCCTTTCTCCATCCGCTCCGCCATCTTCCAATTGTATTCTTCTAGCTTTTTTTGATAGGTTAAACTGAACACCCAAAAACATGCCCTTGTGGCCTTGCCCTCATCTTCTTTTGCAACCTAGCCCCACCCCTGTTCTTAGCCTTGAAATTATATTATGGTAAAGTATTAAATCATTAATAAATATGATTATCTTCAATGCTATAGTCTAAAACTTGTTCTAGGCTGAGTAAAGGACGGGCAAATTTCCAGTGTTAGGATGGTTATGGTTTATTTATTTGTTCCCTGTGAAATGGACAATGGTTGTGATATAGTTCTTCTCACACCTACAAATGCAATTTATGTGAAGGTCTTGGGTTGAGGACAAAGCGAGGAAAAACCAAGCATGCGCAAAGGTTCTTGAGGGAGGTCAGATGGAGGTGGAAATGGGATGACTAAGTGTGATTTTACTGGTTCATGCTATCAAGAAATTGGATTTATGGTTGCAATAAACAAGGTTGATGAGGGTGTCGAGAAGGGTCCATACTTGATCCTTTTGGTTGTTGGGATCAAATCTGTTCAGTTTACTTAGAATAGAAGATGTGATAAGAGATTGCAGCAAAGAGATCAGAATTTACAGATTAAAAAACATGAAATTCCAGCTAACAGAAACAGAGGGTAAATGGAGATGATGCTTTATTATAAGTAGCAACAGCAGAAATAGAACATAAGAGATGAGAGAACTGCAGGGGAGAAGAATAAGAGAGTGCATTCCAGCCTCTATGGTTGATGACCCTCTGCAATCTTTGTGAACTAAACTATTTCTACAACTATGGTTTACAACTATTTTTCCTCATCCTGCACTTGAGTGGAGCGATGGAGTTCTTCTGCAACTCAGAGTTTTAGGGCATTTCGTTCGAATAGAAATGGGGATGTGTGGGGGTTTAGTTTGAGTGAAAATGGTTGGGTTAAAAGTGGGTTTAGTTTGAGTGAGATGAACCGGTTGGGTTGGGTTGGGTTGTTTTTTGGGTTTATGGTGGTTCAGATAGGTCTCATCAGATTTTCCAAAAAGTTTGAATTAATTCAAGTACAGCCGTTGGATGGTCATAAAGACAGGTAGTGTGCTGAGAAATCGTGGAAGTAAGATGAGAGTACAACACATGGAACTAGTGGATGTGGATCCTTCCTTATATGGATTGGTAGGATCTAGGTATCACGTGAGAGGAGACACGTGTCGACTCCAACTACCTTTTGAAAATTTCATCTTTACACAACGCAACAACTACCAACATGGATTCTGAGCTCAGAGGAATACTGAAGTAATAATTCATCTGGTGCTTCTTGGGTTCCTTCTGCACCTTCAGGCGCTTCTTCGCTCCAACTCCAAGTTTGCTTTCTCTCTCTTAAAACCCTCGTATTGCTCATTCGTTTCTTTCCCAGTTTTCTCGTGAACGGTTTCGAAAATCTCGGGTGGAGTTCCACTTCTTACGTTTGTTCTGGTGAATCACTTTGAAGACTCTCCAGATTGAGTCATTTTTCACATACGTTAGCACTGGACATCTTTCGTTTTCCTAATTACTTCCGATACTCGAATTAGGTGGGGGACTCACGGACTGATGCATTTCTATTCCTATCGAGATGCTGTGGAAAAATTCATCCTTCTCTCTACATTTTGGTTCCGGTTCCGGAACTCTGGATCACTTTCTCTTAACCTTTTTTTTTTTTCCAGGATTTTTACTAAAAAAAACTGAATTTTCTGTTTTTGGTTCCTTTTATCGAGTGGAGATCTATAATAAAATTTAATGGTTGACCTCCCTCCTCTTTCCATTTTATTGTCCTGATTTCTTTTCCCTGTGGCCGGAAAGCTTTGATTTCAGGTAGTGGTCCTGTTTTGATATGCGATTTCTTTCCTTTCCTGGTTTGGAATGTTGATTGGAAATGTGTATTGAACGCTGAAATGAGCTCCCAATTTGAGTTATGAATGTTGCGTTCGCTTTTATATCGGGAATAGAATTTGTTCGTTAGGATTGTTTCTAGACTTCTCGATCCAGTTGTTTAGCTTCTTACGTTGAGATTTATTGAAGTATTGCGTTACATTTCCACACTACTAGTGTGGGTAGAAGTAAACATCTGACTGATTCAAATTCTGGTAGCTACGTTGGGAAAGAATTTGTAATTTGAAGATTACTGTAATGAGATGAGTATTTAGGTGTCGTGGAATGACGTGAAGCTGCTTTGTTGTTGCAGTTTGATCCTGAAGTTCTTCAAGCAGGCCCTTTGGCCGAAAGGCTGTGTTATTCCGGCATGCGGGGTCGTCCAACAACGCGGGAGCTATCCTCGACATACAAGCGTATGAATGTGCCCGATAGGGAAGAAAATTCAGGTACTTGTAGCTCCAGATTGCTCTTATTCATTATTGCAGGTCTCCCTCACTCCCCCTTCGCGCCACAACCCCCCCCCCCCAACCCAAAAAAAAAAAAAAAAAACTTGTATCTCTGATGCTCTTCCAAAATTGGAATTGAGAACCCCGATATTGGATCTAACTTGAAAAAAGATAATTAAGATCTGATGCCTTGTTCTATGCATGGTGTTTTTTTAGCTACCTGGGACTTCAAAAAAAAAGGTCTTGGGAATGCTTGAGCTAACGACCTGGAAAGTCTTGATCTTGATTGTTATTCCTCTGTGGTTTGGCTCTAGGTGCCTCTCTTGAAGTTTTTCCTTGGCCTCCTGTCATTCTTTTAATGTAATAAAGTATTAGCAATTCTTTGAAACAATGGTCCCATATGTGTATTGAGTTTACACCTTACATTCATTTGCATCATATTTGGTTAAATTCTTCGATTCTTTTAGCTCTTTTGCAGAATGGTGTGGGCGTCCAAACAACAAACCCTTCCTGGCAGCGTTCTCTTCCCCATGTACTTGTATCAACCATTACGTCATTCTTATACGGTTACCATCTTGGGTGCGTTCAACATCTTTGTGAGGAATTTCTTATGTGCTATATTTTCTCATCCGCTTCAATTACGTGTTTTTAGAAGCCTTCTAATTTGGAATGTGATTTGTGGTGTTTGATTTTTTTTCATACAGAGTGGTTAATGAACCACTTGAAAGCATTTCTTTAGATCTTGGTTTTAGTGGGAATACCTTGGCTGAAGGTACTCTTTCTTGCTATGCTATTTATTTTCTTTTACCTTCGAGTCTTGATTGCCATTTTAATAGTTGTCTCTTATGTCTAGTGAAGGTTTAGTGGTGAGCACATGCTTAGCTGGTGCGTTTGTTGGATCTTTATTCAGTGGTTGGATTGCAGATGGGGTTGGTCGCTGCAGGGCTTTCCAATTAAGTACTTTACCAATGATTATTGGTGCTTCCATAAGGTATTTGAGGGCAATATAGATCAAAATGCTATTTTCCTGTCGTCCAATGATCTTAAGTAGCTCAAATATTTAGTACATGTGTGTTTGGAGCTAGCTCTCGAAATTCTATTGCAAATTGAATCCATTCAGAGTTTTGTGCCTCTTCTGGGAAAATATTGGGTCTCCTGAGTTTTTCTAGTTCAGAATTTTCTGCTTGTCTTGCTTGTTTATTTTGAGGATCTGCTTTATTTTGATCTTTGCTTGTAACTGGCTTTCATTGGTGCCTCTGGTCAATGTTGCCCTTGGAGTCCTGTCTATCTAAGAGACTTTGACTTGTCTTACAATCATTCTTGGGTTTCAATTGCTATCTCATTCTAGGATTTAAAACTTCAGACGTAGGATTGGATCTAAATTCGTGCATCTGGAGCCTATCCTGAGTTGATTCACCCTAGTTTGATGAATCCTGGCCAAGTTTGGGCCGAAGCTTTTCAGGGGGAATTAGTATTGTATCGGTGGTTCAGCGGTGCAGCCTACTTACCCAGTTCGGTCCTGATACTTGCAACCATGAATGTCATTGTTTTGTAGTCATTTTCTGGAATAAAGGTCACAGAAATTTTTATTCTTGTGTTAAACATGTGCTAACATACAATCCTGTCCCTGCAAAAAATGGACTTCCATTGGTTATGACCATTTTTAGTTAAACCTATACTAACACGGAAACTGATTCTAAATGAACTATCTGCATAAATTTAACTATTCAAGCTATTTGCTTAATCATAATTCTTGTACCTTTTCTTTCCAATAGCCAATCCAAATGTTTCTACTCATTTGCAGTGCCACAACAAAAAATTTGGAGGGTATGCTTCTTGGGAGGTTTTTAGTTGGAACAGGAATGGGTCTGGGCCCGGCTGTTGCATCTCTCTATGTGGCAGAGGTATGGGAGATGGTTTTATTGTTCCCTTAATGTTTAGTGGAGACACTTATTTCTCTTTTTACTGCTACTTATACCTGATCTGATTTTTCCTCATGTAAATAAGCAGGTTTCACCTTCTTTTGTGAGGGGTACATATGGAAGCTTCATCCAGATTGCAACATGTTTTGGGCTTATGGGTGCTCTGTTCATTGGAATCCCTGCCAAAGAAATTGTTGGTTGGTAGGAGCATATAATAAACAAAAGATTTGGAATTTGGACTCTTATTGTGTACTCACTTCCTTTCTGCTTGGAAAATAAGGATTATATTTGATACTGACTCAAATTCTTAGGTGGCGGGTGTGTTTCTGGGTATCTGCTGTTCCTGCTGCAATACTTGCGCTTGCCATGGTGTTCTGTGCAGAGAGCCCCCATTGGCTTTACAAGGTCAATTGGTTTCAGTTTATTTGTTCCTTGCCTTTGGAATGATTTGTTTCTTTCTTATATTTAACCTTTCTTCACTATGGATTCACTGAGCCTGGACAGTTATCTCATCTCTCTCTGTCTCTCTCTATATATATCTAGCAGTGTCCTTAATTTGTAATATTTCATATTCCTTAGTTTTAATATTTCATAGGCTTAGAAAAATGGTCAGAATCAACTCTCTTTTGCTTTAAATGAATAAACTTTTGTCAGACAGATATATGATCAGGCTAATGAACTGTGCAAATTGTGTTTTTTTTTTGGTGCTCTTTCCTAAGTACTGTGAGAGAATCTTTAATGGGAACTTCCGTATAAACATAGCTGGTTTTGGGAAAAAAAAAAACTGAAGGAAAAGTTTATCAAACAAGCAGCTTGATTTCAGGTTCAGCATTACTTACATCTTATTTTATATGGAGTTCCAGATGATTCTATATATAAGCCACTGGGTCATTATGGTTGAATCATTAGACTATCCTTGCAACTTATACTGTACTGTATCTTGCACAAACTTGTAAAAACTAATGTTTGAAAAGTAAATAAATGACTCCTTTGTACAATATTATCACATGTATGGTACTTAGTCTGGAATTCCAGACCATCCAGGGCAATTCCCATTGTGTCCATGATGGCTGGTACAAAGACCATGTATTTCTTAGTATATTATCATAATGGTTGAATAAGTACAGTTGATAAGTACAGTTGATTTATATGCTTAGGAATTTCTTCATCCTTTTATGCCTGAACTGTAAATGCTATTGCTGTGGTAGAAGACAAAATTAGAAAAGATAAATCAATTACTAGTGTTGTAGAATCAATGATCTAATAAGCCTATCTCATGTGATTAGATTATAAAGGCTGATATTGAAACATCTATTAAAGCAGATCAATCCAGCACTCTAGTAAGGTAATATTGTTAGCAATGGTTTTAATGTAGGCCACTGAGCTATATGCTTAGAAATTTTTAGACTGCCCTACACAATCAAACGAGTAATGAGTTTTGGCATGAAAACCAAAACAATAAAATACTCCTAAGTGTTCATATTATGAAGAAGTTCTTGTGCAGACTGATTTCATGGGGACCATGTGAGCATTTAATCATGTGCTTTAAAGTTGCAAGAAGGGTCATGCCTAAAAGGTCTGGGTGAAGGACAAAAGATGAAGGAAAATAGTTGATTACTAAAGGAGAACACCAAAGGCACCTAGTTTTATGAGGACGAGCTCATCTGAATATATGAAACTTTGAAGGAGATAAAAGAGAGGAAAAGTTAAAGACCTTATGGTATTGGAAGTGGATAGGAGAGATTAATTTTTCCTGGTTGACTAAAAACAAGATCATTAGACCCAAAAAAAAAAAAAAAAAGAGAAAACCAGCTGACAGTCTGACACAATATTCCTTTATGTGAGCTTGGTATTTTTCTTAGATGGCAGTTTTCGTTCATGAGCTCTGAGGGTGGTAAGCTTCTGAATAAAAATTTTAAATCAAGTTGGAGTAAAGCAGAAATGAGAGATTAGTATTCAGCAAACATGTGAGCAGGAATGAGAAATAGCTAGAATGATGTCCAAAGAGAAACCCCAAAGCAAGTATACTTATTGTTAGTGTTTAATTATCCACAAGGTAGGACTAGGGACTCCGAAAGGATGCTGAACATATAACAAAAGTAAAATAGATTTGTGCTTTTGGAGTTTGTGTGATTAGTGTACTTGTTGCACTAATATCAAAATTTAGGAAAAAACTGGCTAAGATGGGTACATGTCCAGCAATGATTTATGGATGCTAAGCAATCAAGAAATTGCATGGCACCATAGAATGAGTGAATTGAGATGAGGGTATTGAGTAGGACAAGTGAATCACTAGTAAGAAGTGATTTGGTGCAGGTACAACTGTACAAGGCTCTAAAGGAAAATACAAGAATGGTAATAGTTAGGAAAAATTTGACCACTTGTACTTGAATAGAAGAATGTCCTCTGAGTGAAAACATGGAAATCCTTCAGGCCACTGGTGCATTCTGGTCTGTTTTATTATTTGATTGCAATATTTTTATTTTTGTTATTCCTTCATGTTGGAACCGCTTCCTCTAAAAGGCCGACCTTATAGGAAAGGGAGGAAACAATATGTATATCATAACAGGAGCTCTAACATGGCGGACTATCCAAAGGGGGACACGGGTGGATAAATAATTTCAACACCTGCCCGCTCTCAGGGGGACTCGATACCGTGACCCATGCTTGCTCTGATACCATGTTGGAACCGCTTCCTCTAAAAGGCCGACCTTGTAGGAAAAGGAGGAAACAATATGTATATCATAGAGGAGCTCTAACACGACGGACTATCCAAAGGGGGACATGGGTGGATAAATAATTTCAACACTTCACCATTGTATCAAGGGCGTAGCATTGTTTAGTGTTTTCCTAGCAAAACAGGCCTAACACATAGCTCTGTATGTCATTCGTTGTGAATGCTATAAACCAGTGAATTAGTTATTAGTATATACTTGAAGGGAAGTAACTTCTTACAGTTGTATATTTGCATGGTACAGCGAGGAAGATATGCGGAAGCTGAAGCTGAATTTGAGAAGCTCTTAGGTGAATCATATGTCAAAAGTGCAATTGGTGAACTGTCAAAGTTGGACAGAAGTGATGATGTAGAAGCGGTAAAGTACTCAGAGTTATTCCGTGGTCGCCATTTCAAAGGTATCTGCATATTGTTGAATTTATTTGTTCCATGGTGTCATATAAATACTTGCTTATTTCCCACTATATGCTTTGTCATTCACTTTTCCTTTTATGCAGTTGTTTTTATTGGATCAACCTTATATGCTTTCCAACAATTGTCTGGTATTAATGCCGTATTCTATTTCTCTTCAACCGTCTTTAAAAGAGTGGGGATGCCATCAGACCTGGCAAACATCTGTGTAGGAGTTGCAAATTTGTCTGGTAAGGACTAACCCCTCAAGTATCTTACTTTTTATATTGAAATTTTGGAGAACTCTCTTTTATCTGCCTATCTTCAGGGTCGATTGTTGCGATGATTTTGATGGATAAAATGGGAAGGAAGGGGCTTCTTTTGGCAAGCTTCACGGGCATGGTAATTATTCATATCATAAACATTTGCCAAAGATTTCTCTCATACACTTGCAATTTTAGTTGGAAATTTATTTACTGGAATTATAGAACATAAATGACAGTCATTTCTTTGGCTCAGGTTGGACACCGTGTAGTGGTTCAACCTAGGAAATCTTCTAGGGCAGCAACCAACCTGATTGGATATGATATACAGACTAGGTTTTTTCTTTTTATTTTTACTTCCCTCTTCAAATTCTCTGTTAGATGTTTGGCCTCATTCTTAGGTTTCTACTTATTGAATTTCAAGAGTTGGAAGTTTATGCGTATTCACTTAATAATTTTGGATAAATAGTTCCTTCTGGTGCTATGCGCTGGAAGGTGGATCCATATCCATTTACATTTACCAACAGATAATGTATACTACCACCAGACTTTCCCCCTTAGACTTAGCCTGCTGTCTGATGCATTGTCTGGATCTGATATATCTGACATGAAATTTTGCATTTGATTGATTCAGGCAGGAGCAATGGGAATCCAGGTCACTGCAGCAGGTTCTTTCTTACCAGGCTCTGCAGCTATGTGTCTATCTGTCAGTGGGATGTTACTGTGAGTAATGATCATCTAAAGATGATGTTATTAGAAGGTTCTATATAGGACCAGCTTTTGGATTCTTAGATGTTTTTTTCACCTGATGAATGAGGTTGAGGAAAAATTCAACTCATGCAGATGCTTTGTTTAGCTTTTATTCCCTAGCTATCATACAATAAGGGTTTCTAAATTTTGGCCAAAAGTTTTGGTTTCAGTTCTCTGAGTGAAAGTAACTTCACCAAAATATTTCAGTTGAATATTGTTAAAATTAAATTGTTGCAATTGATAGGGGATTAAACTTTTGCCAGGGTTTGTTTTGCATGATATAATGCATATTCTTCTCCTCGTGCTGAGTTTCAAAAGGGTTACAAGGTTACTACCAGTAACCTTAGAATTCAGTGGGGTTCCTTTTCTGTATAGCTAATCTTCATTTTAAATGTATTGTCAGGGTCCTATGAATTTCTTGCTTTTGTGTCCATAGTATTAAGCCCTTTGCCAATTAATATTGCATGTTCTCTACAAGGGAAAATGTTATTTGCACTCCCTGTCAAGGAATCTTTTCCTTGATGGTACACTTATTTTGAATCACGTGTTGGTCTCCTCTGGTCAAACCAATCATTGAATGGGAAGAACTTGCCTTGGATTAGCCGTGTATCATGTTTCAAGTCCCATCTACGTCTTGGCCACTATGTTGACTTTTACCTTTATAATTTGCGAAGTAGAATTTTCAACCAATTTTTAAGGCATTATATCTCCACATGGGGAAATTTATGGGCTGAAATTTAGTTGATGGATTGTTGATGTGTACAACACGTGCACAAAATTAAAGTGCCAACAAAGATGCCATATGGAAGATATTTGGACCATCAGACAGGCTGTAAGGGAAACCTTTACCCTTTTTAAAATAACTTTCCTATTTTTTCTATCTAAAATATAGTATAATATTGCATTCAACCTAGGTTGTTATAGTAGGGCTTCATGACATTTCACCAAAAGGTTCAACCAAGTTTAGTATAGAATCACAGAAATGCCAAGTTTCATTACAGAAGCCAAACAACAGTGAAATTTACTACTCAGCCAGTCATGCGGTTGTCGGTCTAATCATCTGATGTAGAACTTGAAAGGAATTGGTTCTAGGATTTTGTAAGATTGGACTATGGGGCTGTCAAGGGTAGGCTGTAACGATGCCAGTAGGTTGAGTCAAACCAGGGCTCTGCCTTGCTGGGCTGGGTCTGGCGGGTCACTGGTGTGCAAAATACCTTTAGACCTTGCACTGATTACCTTAGAAAACCATTGAGTTTGTTGTGTACATGATGGCGTGTGTCTGGCTAGCATTGACCAATATTTAATAGGCTCAGGTTTGCAATCGGTGAAACTTGCCTCAAATCCTACCCATAGCTGTCCTTGGTATAGGAAATAGAATCTCTCCCCCTCCCCCAAGTTATACTAGTAATAGGGTTCAGATGTAGAGAAAGAAAAGAAAATGGAGAAATAAACGAGAAATATGCAATGGTTTAGGGTTTTGAACATAAGAACTAAAGAGAATTAAAAGCTAAAATAAATCTACCAGACTTCAGATTAGTGCTTAATAGGGCGTGTGGTTTGGAGGATGGTTTTAAATATTGTTACTGGATCAGCTGGATCATCCAATCCATATTGGTACCAGATGAGACCAGTCCAGTGTATCATACCTAGTGGACTGGCCTATCTAGGTTATTATCAAGCTTTTGTCTCACTGGATTGGCGATTCTTTCTTTGGATTAGTTGGGAATGATCGATCTCCCCAAACGGATCCTTAAATCTTTGGTTAAGCGAGAAATGATATTTCTCTATTTTTAGGGTGGTTTGGATGATAGGAATTGGCAGTAGATAAGCACAGAATCTTCTTGAAGAAAGAGATCTTTCAATTGGTATGCTGATGGGGGGGGGTTTGATTGGAGTGAAATATGTATAGAATGATGGAAGAAAATAATATGCAGAACAAGTATTTGCAGGTTTATTTAATTTACTTGAAATGTATGTCCGGGGAAAAGTAATGAAACTCCTATTCAATAAGTGGAACACATTATCTGTCCGTTCTTAGGTTGGGCAGTAAGGGTCGGCGATGGGCAATCACCCATTCTTAAAACCAGCATTCTTAAGACCAAAGAGTCGGGCGAAAAAGGGGGGAAAGCTCTTCGTTCCTGGTTCTCCTGTAGCTGGATTCTCCAGAACCACAAGAATCCTTAGAATGGGATTAAAACTCAGCACCTTTTGAGATTTTGAGAAGAGTTGCTCTTTGGAGAGCACAGTACGATGAAGGTTGTAAGCTGTGTTCGGGCTGGGATCAGCTTCTCCCCCCTCAGCCTTGGAATGCATTCGAGAACTCAAAGTGCAAGTCCTATTGGAATAGTATTGCTACAATTAAAAGAAAAGGAAAAAAATAACAAGTCAACTGGACTTATAACTCAACTAGGACTGAGAGCGTCCCAGTGCACGAGGCTTCTGCTACTTCAGGGTCTGGCAGGGAAAATGTACGCAGCCTTACCCCTTGCTTTGCAGGAGAGGCTGTTTTGAAGTTTTGACCCCGCAAACAACAGGTTGCATTAGCACAACTTAACCGTTGTGCCAAGGCTCGCCCACTAGGACTGACCATAATAATAAAATGAAGAAAAACAAAGGAGTGTCTCACAAGTAGGGCCTACTAGCTTTGGGGCTAGGATAGAAAAGTATCACCAGCAGTTCTGTGGATAGATTATCATTTGTTTGTTGCGTATGCATAGATTAGGGTTTTTTCTTATTTTTCTTTTCCCCACCTGATGAATATGCATAGGGTTTTAGGAGTTTCAAAAGAGTCCCCTAACCTGGTAGTTAGTTTGAGCTTTCTGGTGGATCACTCAGAGATTAATAAAATAAGAAAAAGATGATCTTTAGTACCAGCATAAATTAGGGATTAGGAATTTGAACAAGTCCTCTGTAGTTATTGTTATGTTGAGCATTCTAGCCGAAAACAGCAGAGAAAATAAATAAACAGAAATAAAATGATGAGAGGCAAATTGAGTTTCACGTATGAAAAAAATTTAGTACTCCTAGTGTCACAGTTAGCACAGGAAATCATTACCCTTCACTCTTGGTTGAACTGGCTCTGAACTAGCTGCAGCAAACAATTGTATCCCATCATCTAAAAATATATGTGCAGTTCCTGGGACATCCAGCTCTTTTCCCCCAATAGTTCTATTTGCATTAGGACTTTAGTTAATAAAGTGAAACCATACTAATAGCTAAATACTTGTAAAGTGAACTAACATGACAGAAGAAACTTATAAAAAAAATTGAGCAAAAAGAAAAAACAACCCCACCCCAATTAAGGAAAAAAAAAAAAAAGAAAAAGAAAAGAAGAAGAAAGGACTTGACTATACCTTACTAGTTAACATGGAACCAAATACTGTACCCTGAAGTATGAACCTGAATACTCCATCCGACCTAGCTATGCCCTATTATTTTGATGCTCTTCAATTCCGTGAGCCACATGCCTTAGGTGGGTAATATTATAAGTGGACCCCACAGCATAATTGCCTTGAATGAAGACTTGGGCCTTGGAATCCTGCAACTTAGGCCTCCTTTTATATATGGTGAGGAGCTGTGAAGTCTCAGCCAATATCTTTTTCACTTCTTGAAATGTGTGGTCTCAACCATATAAGAAACTGAACATGTCAGGGAGAACATGAACATCTTTATCTTGAAAATTAGAGTAAAGCTGAAAATCAATTTCTTGTCTTTGACATGTTTGTGGAACTGAACATAGGAGGAAGAACGTCAAAGGCTTCATCTCAAATAACAAAACCAAGTTGGAAATCAATCTGTGAATTTCTTTGTTTTGACTGACCAAATCTAACAATACGATCAGTACCTCCATATGACTAAAAGTTTTGGAGAACGAACCAGGCATAGATGAAAAGAATCCATGTGTCTGGCAAAACCATTGGAATGTGTGCAGCAGACAACTCTGGTTAAGATAGTTGCAAAGTAGAGTGAAAGCAGTTTATATAAGAGTTATTTGGTAATTTTCTTTCAAAATTTCTTTGTAGAACTGTTTGTGAGTGGTAATGTGTATGGTAACTAGTTAAGAACTCATTTTTGCAGGTTTGTCTTAACTTTTGCAGTGGGTGCTGGTCCAGTCCCTGGTCTTCTCCTTCCTGAAATTTTCCCCAGCAGAATTCGGGCAAAGGCTATGGCAGTCTGTCTATCTGTACATTGGGTACTGCTTTCTTTTTGCTCAAAAAATCTCCTCTCACGTGGCAAGTCTGAGAATTGAATTCAAAATGAGGGAAAACCGAGAGACTCTAAAAAATCCTTCTGATCTTGGAATTTGGCTCCCAAGTTTGTTCTTTTGCTCTCCCAAATTGATGAACTTAATAAGATTGGTTTTGAGATTTTATAAAAAGTTTAGGCATAGTACAGTTGCCCTCTCTGGGTGAATGGTGTGTTTCAATGTCAATTGACCAGTGCAGGCAAACATATTGAGAAGGAAGAGATTCAATTTTTTCAGTGTGTTTCCCTTGAAATGAAAGGTTTAAAATATCGTTTGGGAAGTTCTTGCCATTTCATTGATTTCAGTGTTACTAGTGCTCTTATGGTCTATGTCATTACATTAGATGTGAGTTCTTGTTCTTACAATTGATGACTTTAATATTTCTATGCATTCAAAGTTGAGGAGTATCTTTGTGTTTGCGTTTGGGACTGAACCAAATTTACATTGGGGGTTATTTTTCAGTTACAATGCTTTTTCTGTTGCTGCATCCTGTAATTCCAGTTGCTTCAATTCATGAACTTAAGATGCCTTATTTCTAATTGAATTTTTGTGCTTCCATTTTCAGGCTATAAATTTCTTTGTGGGATTGTTGTTCTTGCGTCTCCTGGAAGTACTTGGGCCACAAGTCTTGTACTCAATATTTGCTACTTTTTGTTTGATGGCTGTGGTTTTTGTGAAGAGGAATGTCATTGAAACCAAAGGAAAATCACTCCAAGAAATTGAGATAACACTTCTTCCACAGGACGTCAACTAAGGTATTTTTCTGTTCTTGTAAATACTGTATCTTCTCTCTCTTCATTCTTGGAAACAGGATTTTATTGACCAGAGTCATGGAGTCAAGTTTCTACTGAAATTGCCTCAATTATTATACAAGGAAACATGAAAACATAGTGCTAGAAATATATGAAGATTACATACAACTTGCACTTCATCCATCCAGTCTTAACTTTTTTTGCCTAGTCATGTTATGAGAAAGTTCATATGATGACTAAACCTTACCTTTCTTTTTTTTTTTTAATCTGCAGGGAGATGGATGGACAATTTGGAGATGTAATTCTCACGTCGGTGATGGCCTGGTCTGTTTGCTTTGCTATTTTTGTCGAAAGTCGTCCATGTGGATTTATATTCACACAGTTTGATGGTGACAAATAGTCAAGCTTCATCGGGCGATAGTTAGGCTGGTGTAATGTTCTTGAGAGAATTCTGTGTGAATATATTGAGAGCAACATGATATCAATGTAGCCTTCCATCTTAACATACTTATAATTGATTCCTTCTTTCTGTGAGGATGTTAAGTTCATCAATGGTACTATGAAGAATAAGATGGATCTGTCATTAACGACTCATATAACGATGACTTGCACATGCAGTTTGCATTCTTATGCATCCGTCCGTCCATCTCTCCATTCATTCTCTCTATGAAGAGGAATCCAATTCTGCAACCTCCATTTGTTAAAAAAAAAAAAAAAAGTGATGCCGCTCAAATTTAAATTAGAAAACACAGAAGAATTTTATTATAAAAATAATGAACTAAGTACAAGATAACAAGGGTCAAAGATGACCACGTAACTCAAGGGTCAGAAATGACTAATTAACCATCCTAACTTTGGGGTCTCTTGGAGAATTATTCACTAAACTGTGGGACTCATTCACTACTGGAGACCTCACCACTAGAGGCTACATTGGAAAAACTAAGTCATTGAAATAGAGTTGTAGGAAAAGTGCCATTGGAATAGAATTGTAGGAAAAAAATCATTGAAATAGAGCCGTTGGAGACGGAGAGAAAAGTGGAGCCATGAACTATAAATGCTCTTGACATCATCAACTGGACATTTCAATGCGGCAGTAAGCACCATGTTTGTCATTAATAATACATCCATGTACTTTTACCGAGAAAAAAAAAAAATACATCCATGTACGTACGGTGGACGAAATATTGCTAGTGTATGTTCCTGTTACAAGACTGGCAATCAAGGAAATGGAATCTTAAAAGATATTTTTGAAAATACTAAAACTTAGGAGGGTATTTATGTATCCAAAGGGGAAAGTGAATTTTTCCATTTCCTTGGCTGCTAGCCTTGTAGCAGGAACATTCCTGTTATAGGTGGCAAATTTTTTTTCATATAGGATCACCTAAAATAGGGACCCATGTGTCACATGTACTGCCATCCAAAAGAGGGAAGGGTTTATCTAGGCACCTTGTTTGGAAAGGTTTTTCAAGGTAGCCCAGTATCTACCATATGCCAGCTTAGATGGAGTTCAAATTTCGTGACAAGTAGATCCCAAGGTCCCATACTCACATATCAAGTGTTTGCCCAAATTGAATTTGTCAAATAGAAAAATAAAATATTAAAAAATATAGCCTATGACACGGATGCATGGACATAAATGGAAGGGTAATTCTAATACAAAAGAGTATATTAGATTGAATTTGATTCGATGCAATGGTCAACCTAGACCCTTCGTCCAATATCCAGCTATTGAAATTCTCACATCATTCTTCCATTTGGCATTAAACTAGGTGTGCCATCTAAGAGATCTCTTTTTCCTAAACGGGCCGTCTATAAAAAAATTCCAAGTGTAGGAAAAGTCAAGGATGCTCAAGTGTATTTTGGTATCCAAAGGCCAGGGTTGTAAAGTGGGTGATCCAATTTCTCACATTATCGGTACAAAGGGAGAGGATAGTGAATTTTAGGATCTTATCCTCTACAATTCCCTACCCGGTACAGGTCCTACGGTTCTCTAACAACGGGGCAATGACCATTTCACCCCTAACCAAACACTCTACCTGAATGGGATCCACCCCTTCTTATTAGAAGGATTGTACCAGTCAGGGAATCGCAAGAGATATTTTTCCGAGAATTTTATGACAAACATTAAAAGCAATATCTGACTAGATTTGATGGTACGTCCTGGATGAGGACGTCCATTGTCTCTTGTTACGCTCCCACCAAATGTGGTAAACCACTATGCACAAATCTAAATGATTAATAACGATAGGTTAACCATACATTTCCTTTTTTGAATTGTTGGCTCTTTCCTGCTGGAAAGCCAAAGCTAGTGCACCTCTGGATCGTGAAACACAACTTGAGACCCGAAGCATAATCTCAATTTTATTTTTAATCATTAAAGTCTCATCAAAAGGGCACGTGTTGTAAAAATCCTAGAAACTATATATTTGATGCAATTAAAAAATAAGCTTAAAAATATAGAAATGTTCTATTGCCAAAATAAGGAATCAAGTACAAGATTACAACAATCAGAGAGGAGCTCTTAACTCAAGGATCAAAGAAAACCACTTGAATCTGGGGTTGCTTTGGGACTCACTCAACCACAAGAGGACTTCAAAATCTAATAAAGAATCACTCACCACAAGAGATTACATAGGGGAAGGGAGAACTAGCCGTTGGAAAAGAGTTGTTGAAATATAGCTGTTGGAATAGAACCGTGAGAAAATAACGGCTGGAAAAGAGCTGTTGGAAATATAACAGTATTAGGATATAGCTATTGAAAATTAAAGACTAGTGATGCTATGACTTCATCATTCTTCCCCGCTTTGAAAGAACTTGTCATCGAGTTTGATGTGGCCATCTTCATCGTCCAAGTGTCATTATCATGCTTCTTCAATTCATGCTTTTGTTGGAGGTTTTTCCACATAATGGCATTGGGAATAGTCCCACATCGAAAACGTAAAGTTGTTTCTTTGAGTATTTTTAATAAAGCACTACTTGTTGTTTAAATTAATAAATACAGTGAATGCTATGGTGCATGTGCGGGGACTTTCATTCAAGCGTGCACGTGCACGCACAGCATGCGCAGTGGGTTATAGAGGCGTTAGTGGCGCACATGCGTGCATCGCTTCGAGCGAGATCTAATTTGGACTGTTCCTTTTGATCCAGTGGTCAAATTTGAATCTGGAAAAGATCAATGTATACAGTTGATCAACAGTTATGACTGTAATATTTTTGGACGGTTTAGATCGTACAGTTATGATCTAACAGACCAGATTCAAAGATGGAAGGATCCATCTGTTGGGAACAGATGTCAAGTGGCTTATTAATACCCAAAGGTATTTCAAATTTGAACAGATATCCAAAACGTTCTTCTCCTCCCTCATTCTCAAAGGTAATCTTGTAGAGAATCTGTTTTACTGCAGGAAACAAATCTCTCTGCTATTGGCTTTTCTGTTTCTCAAAAGGCTTTCAGGCCTCAATCTTGGCTTTGTTTGTGCAATACGCAGCCAAGATAATCAACAAGTTTGGGCTTCATTGTATCCTGGGAGACAATTCGTCTGCAACCTATTTGCATCTGGAAGTAGGGATCGACGAATTTCGTCTTAAGGAAAGCAACTCTGTAACACGCCTTGAAGATTCAAACCAACTCCTGTTCTAACAGTTCTATCTCTGGCATGGTTCTCAATATCGAGTCTTCCTCTGTGATGCAAGTAAAAAATATATATAATATTTTATTACCAAAATGAAAAACAAAGTAAAAGATAACAAGGGTCAAAAAGGACATTTAACTCTGGAATTGTTTGGGGACTCACTCAACCCAAGTATGAGATTCATTCAACCACAAAATGACCTCAAATTCAAATGGAGACACATTCAATCCAAGATTGGGACTCACTCACCATAAGAGGTCACATTGGACTCCAATTCTTCCCCCCCCCCCCTTTCTTTTCTATACTTCACAATAAAAATTTATATAGGGGAAGAGAAAGTTAGTTTTCGAAACATAGTCATTGGAATAGAGCCGTTAAAATATAACCATTGGAACAGAATCGTTGAAATATTATTGTTGAAAATATAGCCGTTGGAAATTAATGACTAGTGACATTATGAGTTCATTACTTGCATCCACAAACAAATAACTTGGAAGTAGGATGAGGGATTTGTAGAGTTCATAGTCCTACATTTTAATAGTAGGGGAGCGAAAGGTGAGGTGTGATTTAACCATTCCTTCTAAGCAGGGGTTGAAAAATCATATTGGTTCGGCCTGATCTTATATTGAAACTAGGGTTTATGGGTTTTTTTTTTTTTGCCGATTTCTTTCGATTTTGGATCAATTCTGGCCTATTCGAGGATCTGATTCCTTGTTAAAAATAAAGTGAGGGAAGGGGAGGGTTTTTTTTTTCCCCCTTAGGATGGCAAGTGAATATTTTTTAAAACATTTGGGATGTTCTTATCAAAAGAAAATTTCCAGATGTCCTTTGTTTCTTAATCTTCTGGAAAAGCAATTAAAGACAAGTTATTAAGAATTCTTAGAATGGATGCTGAGTGGTGTTAGAGCCAGCATTACGAGTGATTAGGGATTGCAGATTCCTAGCCCATTTCACTCTAAGAGGTTTGAAGTCTCAAAAATCTCAAACCTTGTATTCCATTTGTCCTTATTTTATTTGGCTCCTAAGTCAGATTTTAAATGGATCAGAATGAATCTTAAACCAAAAGATATACATATATAAGAAAGGAAAAAAGAATCGTTATGGAAAAGAGCCATTTGAAAGGATCGAGTTTCCCTCCACCCACGGTGAATGGGATCTCATTCACCAAGGGGTGGGAGGGGGCGCGAATGGGTATCAGGAGGATATTTTGGAACATACTAAAACCTTAGGAGGGGTTTATGAACCTTAGGATGGTGGGTGGACCGTCCTCTATGGGTGGAAGAAAACTTTGTCCCATTTGAAATATCTTGGAAAGAGTGTATTGGAGAAAAGACCATTGTTTAAGAAAGATGTTGGAAGAAGGGGAGAAAGTGAGTGAACATTAATATCTCATCATCATTACTACATCATTCCCCCCATTTTGAAAGAACTTGACTTCGAGTTTGATACAATGACCAAAGTGGTGATTAGATCATCAATCATGTTCTCCATTGTTGAGTGTGCTTCTTGATTTCGTGTCGACTTTATAGACTTGCTAACCACAAGAATCGAAACTCACTCTATCATCAAATTGATGTCGCTCAAGTGAAATTGCAAAAATAAGGTAGAAAATGAAGGATATTTTAGTACAAAGTACAAAATAACAAGGTACAAAATAACAAGGGTGAGAAGGGACCACTTAACTCCTGGGTTACTTAGGGACTCGCTCTGTTATGTTCACTCAGCATTAGGGGACCTCAAACGCACAATGGGGCTTACCATGACACACCTATAAGTTTCAAAACACAAATAATAGATTCTACATTCTACAAGACAAATATAGACATATATATAAAAGGAGAAAATCACATTAGAAAAGAAATACTGTTGGAAAGTTTCGAAAAGACTGAATTAGAGAAAAGAATCGATGCTTAAGAAAGATATTGGAAGAAAGGGAGAAAGTGAAATGATCAATAAATGTTCATCAACATGATTACATCATACTTGAGATAAACCAACAAATTTGACTATTAATTAATAGAGAGGTTCCCCAAAAAATCCAATTTTCAAGTTGCCTAATTATATCGGTGGAGAGCTTCCCCAAAATTATCGAATGATCAGGTTGCCTAATTACATCGGTCCGTATGACTGAAAGTGAGAAGGTAAAATGAAATCAAATCTCATGAGACAATCGCCAACTTATTGCCTATTCCATAATAGAGGTTGCAAATATGAGAATCAAAATCATATCTAATATGGTGTCTCCCTTATTAGGATGAAAGCCTAATAGTTATTTATAGGATTCTGGTCCTCTTTTTATCGCACCATCATTTGTGAGCCCCATTGAGTGAAGTGCATTAGAGGTGATGAAATGGGAGCGTTATGTGTGTGTTGAATTCTTGTATCCGTTTCAAAGATTGTACCGCACTGACATATTTTGGCATCGACATACGAGATATTGTGGTGGCGACCCGAATGGAATTTTTTTTTCTAAGATCTGTGGTGGTAGCAGAGGGTTATGGTACAACCCGACCCAATGACCTTTGGAGGAGTATTTATATTCTATTGATTTTGGGGTTTTCATGTTAGGGTTTTGAGAAGAGAGAAGCAACGCCGCTTTGAGTGTTTTTGAGAAGAGAGAAGCAGTGATGTTTTGAGTGTTTTTTAGAGATATCCATTGTAACTTTCTTCCATTACGGAGTGTGAAACATCTTCAGTTTCGCATATAAACATCCTAAAACATCGTATTGGTGTGTAATTCACGTTAAATCTTTGTGTCATCTTGCTCTGTTTTTGTTTTCTGTTCGTGGGTTTTTTGGTGTTTGTTTTAATAGGGAGATACCATGATTCTGTTGGTTGCTGCAGAGAGAAAGTCATGACCACTTCAAGTCAAAGTAATCGATTTTATCTCATGCGATGATGAATGGTATGTAATGTTTAACTTCTTGTAAGAGATCCTTGAAGTTTACAAGAGAGGACTGAAGAAGAAGAAGAAGCACCATTAATAGATCACCAAGCTTGTTTTGCTGCCGGATACTCATTGTGTAAATTTACAACGAGGGTAAATTTCCTTACATTTCATATTCCTCCTTATTTTTAACGTTTATCAGACGATCCAAACTTAGAAAGATCTGAACATGCATAAAAGTTCCCTTTTATATTTTTGTTATAGGTTCGCTGTCTTTGTTGATATCTCTCTCTCTCTTTCTCTCTGTTATAGAACTGCTTCCTATACTCTCTCTCTCTCTCTTTTGTTATAGATCCGTGGAAAATAATCTTGCCCAATTCCCTAAAAGTGTGCAGTGTGACAATTCCGAGTAGAGGTGTCGACTCTTGACTTTCATTTTTTTTTTCCTTTCTATTCGAGCTCGACACCATTGAATGTGCGAGCTACCACGTGTCAATATCTCTATCCCGAACTCAAGTGCACACTTTTAGGGAATTGAACAATCCATAGATCCTATCTCTCTCACTCTCTCACTCTCTCACGTAAACTTTTGTAACGTACGTACACCTGCTATTCTGTAAAGCTCTCTCTCTATATACGTTTCTTTCTTACATGTAGGGTTTTGGCCTCATTGGTGCTTGTGGGGGCACCAGGCCCCAGGGTAGTAGGTGATAGGATTTATACGTTATAAGATATGGAGCATTAATGTGTTTAATTAACGTTAATTAAGATTAACTTAGAACTTTGTATGGTACAAAGTGCATTACTAGCTAATTTTTTAAAAACTTTTTTCTGTATGGTACGAAGCATAACTAGTTCAGATCTTTCTAATCTTTTTTTTTTAAAATTAGAAGTAGCAGATGGATTCAGGCCTTCTTTTCTCTTTGTTGAACTGATAGAGAGACCTGGAAAAGCCTTTTATTATCTTGAAATGATATTGAATGGTGCTTCTGAGAACTTACTAAACAAACTTTGTCTCAGTCAAAGGGATTCTCATCCTATCTATCATGCACTTTTTTTGTTTTAGTTTTAATCTTTGAATTGTCATATACCCATACAGTATTCTTTTACTACCATATATAGAATATTTTTTCTGGGCAATGAAACGAGTCATCTAAAATTTCTTCGGTCATAGTTTCAATCTGTTGTCAAATTATTCCATAACGAGGATAAAGGAGGATAATCTCCTATGATTTTGGGGAAAAGAAACACTATTGGAATTTCTTCTTCTTCCATTTTTTTTTTTATTTTTTATTTTAATGCTTGGGCTTTGCTAACATCACTAAACCTAGGGGTGCAAGTTTGGCTTGGGTTGAGATACCCTGGCCCTGGAGCAGGTTAGGGTTGAGAATTTTTTACCCTGAGTCAAGGCCGAGATGGGTCAGGGTTGAGGTCTTAAGTTGAGCCCAGCCCGATCCAATCCGACCCTACCTTCTTCTTCTTCTTCCTCTTTCTCTTCTTTCTTATTTCTTTCTTCTTCTTCTTCCTCTAGAACCACCTCGATTCGGGATGTCACAACACCAACCGGACCAGAAATTTCTTCATTCTTTGTTTCTTTCTTCTTTTTCTTCTTCCCAGCCTTGCCAGCCCATGCATCTCCCTTCCAACCCCCTTGGTCAGGGCCAATCAGGGTCAGCCCGACTCAAACCTGACGACGGGTCAGGATTGAATTTTTCTAGCCCTGAATCAGGGTCGAGCCAAGCCTGGGCCCAACTAAGGGGACTTAGGGTTGGGCTAAGGTGTATAGGGGGGCAGAAATGACTACCTTATCCCCCTCCCAAACACACTGCCGGGGTGGGCTCCACCCCCCCCCCCCCCCCCTTCTCTTATTAGAGGCACTAGGGAACTGTACCGGGCAGGGCACCTGAGAGGATAATTTTCTGTGTTTTCAAGGCATGTGGATGACACTTTTAATTAAGTTCACAGTTTGATGGAAAGCCTCCCTCGACCAGACACGTGTTAAGTTTTAGGTTCTATCTACTCAACTAACTGCGTTGAGACTGGATGATAAAAATTAGTTTTTTTAGGACTATGTGATCAGGATGTAAAGCGTGTGAGGTTACTGATTTTTGAGGTTGACATCATTTTTGCTTAGATTAATATTAATTTTAAAACCAAGTTCTCTACATCAAGAAATGTATTTTCGAATTCGTCAATAAGGATGAGAGTTTATTGATGAGACGACAATCCTTGACACCCAACCAGTGAAGGAAACCTTTTACCCAAATTTGCACTGTTTTTCCATGTTTTCATACAAGGTAAAGTTATTTGGAGGTGAAATGGAATGCCAACATCCTTGCCCTTATGGAAATAATGATTTAACAAGAGTCAATGCTTTGTGAGTTGCAACTAATTGGGTTCAAGTATTGCTATTTTCTTACATTTTTTTTTCCGACCGAGTTTCCTTCCAACGGTGATCCCAAATATCCAATGAGCAGGAGAGGGTGGGAATCGGTATCGGGAGGATATTTTGGACCATACAAAAACTCTAGGTGGGATTTGTGAACCCTAGGATGGTGGGTGAACAGTCCTATATGGGTGGAGGAAAACTTTTGTCTTTTTTTTTTTTCTTCCTCAGTGAAAAACGTTAAAACCCAAAGGGGAAAAAAGTAATTAATACAAGAAAAGAAAAATACCAAACAGAACCAAAGGAAGGATAACGGATTCTAGCCAAACCAAAACAAAACATAGCATCAAAGCTTATGGAATTCCAAATCCGCTGATAGGAATGGGAAGAATTGAACCTTCTTTCTTATATTCCTCTCCCATCAAATGTGGTAGATCACAACACAGAAAGCAATCCTTCTGCCAACAACATCATAGACCGAAATTAATCCATCCAAAAATGGGAAAGCATCCAAGCCCATCATATTCTTAAGCATGTTTAAGGCTTTAAGCTTGGTGTTAATTGAACTATTAATTAAAATTGTCCCCAAAAGCTTCCCCTCCTCCACCCCTCCCCCTTGTGGTATTAGGGTACATGTTAGAATTTTTAAGAGAGCCGAATGGAACTACGTAGTATGCAATATTTTACGTACAATTTTGACATTTTTTAGGCTCAATTATTAAGCAAAAAGATTTGTGGCCGGCAAGTGAATTCTACATGAGTTGAAGAGATTAAAGAATTCTAGGGAGTGTTTAATAGAGTTTTAAGTGTATTTTTACAATTAAGTAAATTGAGTTTCAGAACGCGCTCTAGACCCAGGATGTATTCATACCAAACACAGCTACGGTTTTAGGAAACTCTCTTATTTCAGTGTTAAGAGGGTGGACTTTGGTTCTACCAAAAAAAAAAAAAGAGGATTGTCACGGGTTCGATTCTTTGGAAACAGGCTCTCTACGAAATAGCGGTGAGGTTGCATACATTAGAATTTAGCTCGTCTTCAGGGAGGCGTGTGCCCTGGGTGCTGCCAGGGGGTATCCAGCGGTTGAGCTGTGTCGCACACATCTTGGCGTACGCCTAGGAATGTGTGCAGCACAGCCAAACGGCTAGCAGCACCCTGGGCATTCCCTGCTCCCTGGAGACGATCCTAACTCCGTACATTATGACTCTCCCTAGACCCCGCATACAGTGGCGGGAGCCTCGTACACTGGGTACGTCATTTTCTCTTATTTCAATGTTCAATCCTATAAGGTTTAGCTGCAGCTAATTTTGCCATGGCATCTTCAGGTGCTTTTATGAATGTTTTGTTCCCTTTTGAATTTTTTCCCAATTAAACCCAATAATTCGATCTATATGGTGAATGACTTAGTCTTGGAGTTGCTTTCATCGTAATGGCAAACAGATTGTTAATTAATCTCATCCCTCATCTTAAGCAATTACTTAAGCATATTTTATATTACTAATCCTCATAATACCCAATATTAATGTCTTCAAAAGTGGTTTGACATGTGTGGTTGGAACCACATGGCCAGTGAGTTTCACTCTCACTAGTCACTAATCACTACTGATACTTCCAAGTCTCACCATTAGTACAGTAACATTTACAGTGGTTGTTGTAAATGGTTTTTTTTTTTTTTCTTCCCTTATAAGCCCCTCAAAAAACAACTAAGTAATGGGGTGGTTGGAGTAGTTTATAAACAAACAAACAACAGTAAAAAAGAAAAACTCAGCTAATTCACCTATACTAAAATAAGGCTACCAAAAAATAACTAAGTAATGGGGAATTAATATCTTTTATACATAGAGTCACTGTGGGTACGATTTGGCGGAAATGAATTGAAATCGATGTAATTGATGGGATAAATCATTCAAATCTCATAACGAAACTTAGGGTTTCGATCGTTACCACAAACACAAAACCTCCACGCAATTTTTTTCACCAACTCATCTACAAGAATTTCTAGAAGACATTAGCAATAATGGAATTTTAAGACTTCCTTAATTCCATTACATCAACTTCTTAATGACTGGTACATTCTTTGTCATTGAAGAGGGATTCTACTGCTGTACTGTAGGCATCACTATCTGTACATGCATCCAAGAAAAATTTGATGGAGCATTCAGAATGAGAAGACTTAGACTTGTGGCCGGGATGCAACCAGCCAATACCCTTTTGACTGTGAAGTGTTGGTTCAGCTTTTTTATGCACTAGTGGGGTTTTTTCATATTTGTGTGGTTGTATCACCAGATTGTGGCCAAGCAACACCACCTAACCAACAATTCATCTAAGTACTCCTGGGACAGCTTTAGCATGACTAGTGGGGTTTAATGTGTGGTTCATCTCATCTCTCTTTCTCTCTCTCTCTCTCTTTTTCTCTTGATTTAATATGGTTTCTTGTTTTAGGGTTCTCATTCCCATCTTCTATTCTGTCTTTTCTCTTCTTTAACCTAGATGATGATTTTATCTGGCCATAGTGGAGTTGCAATATTAATTTGCTATAGCTTCTGACTTCTCTTCGTCAAAAGCTAAAGCTTAAATGATATGATGCACAAAGGGGCAAGCACGGTCTCTATACTTCAGGATCTACTTCCTCCATACGTAGGAATAGTTCTGGAGAAGCTCCAATGTCCAAATGGATTCTGATGAAAATCTGTATCTTATAGCTGAGAAGATTGAAGCCCATCGTAACCACCCCCAAAAGAATTACGGAGATCAGCCCACACCAAGGCCAATAGAGATAAGCATGGAGCTGGTCCAGTTAGCTCATTCATAGATAGGGATGTAAATGGATAATCAAAACTTTGTTAAATTTTTATATTTCTTTCTATTTATTTCAAGGGAGAAAGAACACTAACTGGGTATCTACAGAGTCATATAGCATTCCAATCCCTTCTTGCGCCAACCCCATGCTGATTCAACCTTCACCATCATTGCCCCTAGAAGACCAAAGAGTCCTGACCAATAAATGTATCCACCCCGCAAGATTCCTGAAAAAATAAGTTTGGATTCTACCAGCATAGGAAAGGAATATAGATTTCCACCCTTCAAACCTCTTACGAACCAAATCAAACATGGGAACACAATCAACAAACCTCAACTTTTTTTTTTTTTTTTTTTTTGATGAGAACAAACCTCAACTTGTTAGAAATCAAAGGGACACCCAAATATTTAATGGGAATTGAGTTCGACCTCTGTGATTCCCTGTCAATAATTTTAGTAAATTAAAACAGCTATATATTTGAAAGACAAGCATCAATTTGATGATTTACATAAAATAAATAAAAAAAAATTCTGGTTTTGAAGAGGAGCGGCATAGGATACTACTTACATTAAAGTACTCATCAAACTGACTTTATAGAAAAGCACTCAAAGAAACATTTGGATAAATAAAGTAAAAAAAAAGACGAAATGGGACCTCATCAGCTTATTAACAGTTACGTACTGTTATTGCTATATTCTTATTACTACAAAAACAAATGATGCTTTCTTCTCATAACCCATCAATGCCCACTTCACCGGCCTTGAGGGTCCCCTTCTAAGGAGAGGATTATAGTTCCCAAATATATAAGCTTTGGTGGGGTCTCTTAAGTGTCTAGGTTTACACGAAAAGGAACTATAATGTAATAATTTCTTAAGAAGAATTCATTTAAATAACCTGAAAAAGTCAAGAAAGAACATGAATTACTTAGGTTTCTAGCTCATCTTTCTACTTTTTTTTTTAAAAAAAAGAGGAGAATCTCTGATAATCATATGACCCAGTAAACCCACTTCGACCCACTCATTAAAAGACTCTTCCCTTTCTCCTATGCTCAGTATTAATGTTAATTAAAAAAATTAAAAAAAAAACCCTAACTTCCAGATTCAAGTACAGACTAGAGATCTATGGAGATACCAAAAAAAAAAAAACCCAAAAGTTAAAAGACAAAACTTGGCTTCCCCACTATCTAAATTTTGCGGAAATGTGTACTTCCAGTCTCTTCTGATTGAATTAAACGAGTAAAGCACTACATGGTTTACTGCAAAAGCTTAAGCTTTCAAATCCACTTTACTGAGAGGAGTTATCATAGAACAAAAAATGGAAAATAACCCAACCATCTAAAAGCCAGTTCATGCTCTCTACTGCAAAAGCTTAAGCTTTCAAATCCACTTTACTGAGAGGAGTTATCATAGAACAAAAAATGGAAAATAACCCAACCATCAAAAAGCCAGTTCATGCTCTCTCTCTCTCTCTCTCAAATCCACTTTACTGAGAGGAGTTATCATAGAATAAAAAATGGAAAATAACCCAACCATCAAAAAGCCAGTTCTCTCTCTCTCTCTCTCTCATAGAACAAAAAATGGAAAATAACCCAACCATCAAAAAGCCAGTTTACTCTCTCTCTCTCTCTCTCTCTCTCTCTCTCTCTCTTTTCTAGAAAAGAAGGTAGACTTGGTGAACTTGTGGTCTAGGTAGGTTAAAACGGTTAAACCTACCTTGTACAATAATGTTCTTCATTAATAAATTAAAGGGAGAATGTTTTCTGTAAGTACCAGATACATGGATCTACCATTCAGGGGGCAGGATGGTCATTATGCCCACCCCATGTGTCTGGGTATAACCTATGCTGCGACACAAAGAACAGTGCCACTTAGTTATACCCATTAAATTCCCACAAGAATATAATTGATGTTCTGTGGCATTTCAATGCGGCTGACATAGTGAACCAAAAAGCTCCCTTGCCATGCGTCATCAATGGGGTCATCATTGGCTCACCAGCAAAATGAGATATGTGGTCAGTACGTAAACCCTCAAGTCAAGTATTATTGCAAATGGCAATGTCAAAATCCACATTAATGTACGTCTATATATTGCACAAAAAAGAAAAGGGCAATTACTATCATTTTGGTCTATTCGAATAAGAACGATGAGGATGAAATGTTGAATAAAAAAATTAATTGAATAAAAAATTTGAAGAAAATACAAAAAAAAGAAGAAAAAGAAAAAAGAATGGAGTAAAAATTAAGAGAGAAGAAGTAGGTGGGTGTTTTCATTTTTTACTATTTTAATGACAAAAAATAATAAAAACATAATATAAGAATGGCAGGTTAAATAGATTAAAAGGATTGTTAGGTGAAAAGGAAGGGCAATTTGGGTATTTAAAAACATGAGGGTAGAAGAAGATGTAATAGTTTAAAAGCAGGGTAGTTTCAGAAAAGAAGTTTAAGGTAGGATAGTTTTAGTAACTATAGGCTAAGTGTAAGGTGGTGATAGTAATTGCAACGTCAATTAATATATAATGTGTGGGAAAGAGACCGCTGCCTAGGATTCTACATGCTGACTAATGGGAGTATGCGTGCAAGCATCATCATGGGTGAGATTTTTGCCTTTTCATGGAAGCAGCACAATACTTTCGTGCATTTCTCTGTCTATGCGCAGGAGTAACGCGGTTTACGCAACCTTTTTCCCATAATGTATGTAATGTATGGGAGAGAGTTGGACATACTACCGGTTTTTTTGGTAAGTCAACCGCATATACTGATCATAAGGCTGGACACATGAGAGCAACGGGTCTTAATCTCAATATTGGAAATAGGTTTTTTGGAAAGTATCCATCCTATGACCAATATCTTTGTATTTTGATTTTTTTACCTTATGACTTTCTATTTACAGAAGATCTCGAATCAGTTTTGGAGCATTCCCTTTTGAAAAGTTGACTTACACTTTTGGAAGATTTGGATGATTTGGCTGGTTACAAATTTTGAAGGTGTCTTGAAGGTTCCCAATAACACATAAGGAAGGATATCTTGCCTCCTGATTTAGTTTTTAGGAGATTTTATTTTCACCAAGTAAAATAGAGATGTATTATGACAAAGAATTTACCTAAAAAATAGGTTACCTTGATTTTCTACGCAATTTCAGCCGTAAGATAAGTTTAGAGCTTAATTTTAGGATTTTATCATGCCATAAATATGTAGGACCTATACTCATTGTTGTAGAGAAGAATTTGAATGAATGAATTGACTCAGTTGAGTTTGAACCTAGAAGAGTTCAACTCTTGGAATTTAAAAGAGTTTCATTGCAACCTAAAAGAGTTGTAGCTTTTTCCATCCTCTATCATTACTTGAAGAGTATGATATATACTTGGTGTTTCCGTTGTTGCATTCATTTTCAGTCTTTCGTGTTTGAATCAATACTTCCATACACCTTGAAGAATGTGTGTTCAATTCTTTCGATCCGTACACTGAGGCTACGTTAAATAAAAAGTGAGCTTTCTCTTGAATCATAATCCTTCTAATGGTAATGTTATTCTCCATTCACTCATGCATGATGGAGCAAGTGACGGGTTTGATACCTCCACCAAAAAATGAAGGGTTTGATACCAATAATACATAAAAAAAAATGTTAAGTTTAAGTTCTGATCAAATAGTCAATTGCTTCAATCGAAAATATGATTAACTACGAATTCGAGCCATTTTTAGCACATGATTTCATAAAATCCGTACGATTTTCATAATGTTAAGAAGTGAGATAGCTCTCAAAATTTTTTTTTTGGGGGGTGGGGAGGGTAGAGAACTCTTACTTGAATCACAATCATTCTAAATGGTTAAATGGTATTCTTTCTTATTTTCCATTCAACAATGACCAAACCCAAATAAACTGATGGTAATAGTGTAATAGTTAGGTCAGGAACTTCAATCTAAGTATAGCAATCATGCTCCACAGGCTTGTTTAGTTGCAATTGGAAACATCAAACTTGACAGCTACTACCTTTGGTTCATCTTGATGGGACCACTCTCTCTCCCTCTCTTTCATCTGAAAAAGTGCAGTGCAGACCATGTTCCCAGTAGGTCCAATATCAGAGATGAAACCAACCAAAGTTTTACTTAGAAGTAAGATCTGATCTTTCAAGTTACTACTTACTACCACCCTCATTAAGAAAAGTGTTTTTTTTTTTTTTTCAAAGAAAAGAAAGGTGTCATAATACTATTTACGGTGACTGGTAAAACAGTTAAAAATGGTGTTGTAAAAACAGTTAAAATGACCGTATTAACCAATTACTACTCTATCTATCATTTACACGTTTCTCTTACAAAAAAAAATAAAAAATCATTTACACGTTTCCACATCATATTTCAGTACTGGTGCTGGGCCGGTGCTTTACTGTATATATATATATATATAGGACGATATCTCATTCAAAGATATCGTGATGACCCCACTTTATATTTTCTCTCTCTACTTTCTATTTCTATTTCTCTTTCTCTCTCTCTACCGTACCTGGGAATTTAAAGGCAGTAAAAATCGCAGAAGGTCAAAAGAAAGAATCTCTCTCCAGTTGGAAGCATTGGACATCTTTATGACTTATTAGGGTTAGGGTTTAGGACAAGACGGAGACATGACGACAGACTAGGGCTAGGGTTTCTCATTCTCTTTCTCTCTCTCTCGTTTTTTACCACAAATTTTAGGGTTTTTTTATATGTAAAGAAAGGTGATGAGGCATCACCAGAAACATGGGACATATTGAGGCCTCCCAATTGTCTCCCACGCACACACACACACACACACACACACTCTCTCTCTCTCTCATACACACACTGACACACACACGCGCTTCTTACGTTACATTACATACGATGACGATGAAATGGATAAGCGGAATTTTAAAACCTTCCTTTCGCGGATAAAGAAATTTGGAAAAAGAATATATATATAAAGAAGAAAGATAGAAGAGCTCCTCTCTCTCTCTCTCTCTCTCTCTCTCGTGCTAGCATCGAGAAGCCTTTCACTTCCAACCCATAAAAAACCCTAGAAGAGCTACTAGGGTTTCTACCGATTTGCGCACTGGGATTCTACTCAAGAAGTTCCGAATTTTCTATCCAAATGGGTCTTATTAGCTTCGCATCGTGAAGTTCTCTCTTTTGTTATATTTTCGTGAGCAAGCCAAAGCCGTTTCTGAGTCGTCGAGCTTATGTGAGTGATCGTTTTCGCTTTATAATTTAAACTTCCGTAACTTCTGATTCTTCTCTCTAATCCCTTTTTGATTTTCTTGTTGAGTAGCTAATACGATCCGTAATATGATGATCGATCCAAGCTGTGGTTGAGCTCACTTCCATTTCTCCTCCATTTTTGGGTTTTCTTGGATATCATCTGCGTCTCTATCGCTTCCGTTACTTCAGGTTTCTTTGCTTTTTAAATCTCATCTTATTATTGGTTAGGGTTCCAAGTGTTTCTAATACCATCTGCAGTACTGCTTGCTTTACTGTTCACTTTCATGATTTTATGTTTGCGATCGGACTTTACAGAAGTTCACTTTGAGTTAGTTCCACCTTAGAAATTTTTTAGGTGTTTAGAGTGAACAATTGATGCTTATTGGACCATATCGCTTTCGATATCTTATGTGGAGACATTGAGATTCACTTTTGATTAGGTTTCTTGTATGGTATGGACTGTGGTTTCCTATCTTCGATGTATATATTTTCCTTGTTTTGGATTCTTCGCTATCAAGGCATTATACTCTACATATATTCACAAGCTCTTCCTCGGTTTCGTCCAGAGAAAATATAATTCTTTTTCTCTTTAGAGTTTTACAGTTGTGAAATGATATTAAGCTTCTCCATTATTTTTTTTAATCGAAAAAAAAAAACCGTGGAGGAGCTTTGGTGATCCATGGTTTTGGTTGAGAGCAAATATAATTCTTCTTCTCTTTAGGGTTTTACAGTTCTGAGAATGCTATCGCTGTCTAATTCCTCTTTATTCTTTGATTTTTTTTCTTCAATCTTTGTGAATCTAAGAGGGAATGAATTGTGGGCTTGCAGTATTATTCGTTTGGTTTTGCAAGATGGAGGAGAATGTTGTGGGGGAGGGTGAGGGCGACTGTATAAGAGATGATTTAACTCCTGTTGCAAAGAAGTCTGGTGTCGAATTAATTGAATCCGGCCCTAGTCGGCTAGACAACACTGCTGAAAATTACAAGGCAGATGAATGTGAGCATTTTTCGATCCGGTAAGCCTTAAAATTAACTGTATTATTTCATTGCCTTTGCAGGTACATACATTTTCTTGGCTGTTGAATATTTTTCTTTTCCTGATAAAACAAACCTCTAGTGTATTGCATGTAATGTGTATGTTAAAATTCCAAGAGTTTTTATAATTAGGGTGCTATCATCATCATCATCATGAAATATTGGATACTTCAATCTTGTTGCTTCTACTAGTTTTATTTTCATTTTCGAAATTGGGATTGATGAAGTAGTATGCCGAGCGATATCTTATGTCTCTCTTAATTTTTGTTTTTTTAATTTCATGATTCTTTTCATTCTTAATGTATGAGGGAAGAAACCATTGTATATGGCATTTGTTTGATACAGTTGGAGTTAAATTATTCTTACTTCTGATTAAATATTCAATATTTTTTCATTTTGAAGGTAGTATATATACATGTTTTGGGAAAGGTGTATGGACTCATTCTAACCAATTACAGACAAGAACTTCATGATAAAGGACTCAAAGTTCACTCATTTAGATCGATAATCTAACAGAAATCCTCCATACATGCACTTAGGTTGATGAGAGAACATTTTCAGTGTCACATATTTGTTCTTGAAGATCTTATTTATGTTGGTGCTTTATAGTCTCTCATGCATTCTTGTCCTTTGATACTGAAACATCAACCAGTGAATCTAAATCCTTACCTTTTGGCTTAAGCACCCTTCATCCTTTACTGTTGTCTTTCTTTTGTAAGATTGAAGATGACTCTTCCACTGTTCTAACTTGGTTATCTTGAGTTACTGAGCAATAGAGATTGTGTCATATCATTTGGAGGGTTGATCTCTTTGGTCCTCTTTGAACATCTATTTTTATTGGATATATAGCTTGATGTAGCATTACCTTGGCTAATTAGTTGGAAAAAGTTGGTGTCGCTAGGGATTCTAAACATGTTGGGTGTTGTCCTAGTGTAGTTCCACTGTTGGGACTTTTGGCCTTTGTTCCTGGTACGCTGCTCCTGTGAGCTGTTTTATTCTATCTTTCTAACAAGTCTATTGGTATATACAGTGGATACGTTGCTGAGGTTCGTAGAAAAGACATGAAGATTTGTTGGCCATTTCCTACTGTTGGTGACCATAACAAATTGGAGGAACAAATGCTTCCTCCTCTACATGTTCCTCAATTCAGATGGTGGCAATGCCAAAATTGTCTGAGAAAGACTGATGCCAAAGATACTCCAATTGAAACTGGAGTGGTTAAAAGTTGTTGCAATAGAGTGTATGAAACTAAAACTAGTACTTCACCTGGGATCCTTTCTACTTTGTCTTGTGGTGATGCACAAAAGTTGAATTCTAGCTTTCAAGAATCATCTGAAGTCAACATAGTTGATGCAAGGAAATCCAGCTCGGATGTTTCTCTTCCTGTGAATAATGATAAACACTGGCCGGCATTATTTGGGAACAAGAAAGAGAAGGGAGCTGAAGTGGTGGACCCAATCATGGAAGGTCTGTTTTACCCAACCTCACCATGATGTTAAAGGAAGTTTAATTGTATGGTTCATCCTTTTTCTTTTCCTGCAAATATTCATAGATTGTCTGATACTGTTGCAGGAGAGAACATGAACTTGGCAGTTTGTAGGTCAGCCAGTCTAAAGAAAGTTGATACCTGCCTTGCAGGAGTAAACTTTACAAAAGGAGGCACGTTTAACACCTATTTTCCAATTGGCAAGAAGGGAGGTGATTTATCTTCCAGTGGAACTGCCATTGCTACTCCATTTAAATCAAAGGGTAATGAATTGGTTACGAGTCCCAATGAAATCTTTCAAAAGGAAGCTGAAACTCTCAAATCGAAAGGTGATGAATATGTCAACCGTTCAAAGGAAATCTTTCAAACAGAAAAGCCTGAGTTTAGCAGGACCAATTTATCACAGACCAATGTAGGAGACAGAGATGGTGTTACATCTTCTGTGATATCTGAGGTAGATGAGGCTTCAAATGCTGTCATGTGTCAAACAAGAAAACTTCATTCCCTGGTATCAATTGATAGTTCTTCAGAAGATGAGAATTTAGCTGGAGAAGATTTTCAAGATCAACATCATGTAAGTCGGCGGGGTAATTCAGGTGGCACGTCCCGTGGGAGCAAACCAAGAAAGGTGTGTTCACTGACTGATATAATAAGAAGAGAGATGCTAGCAACATCCAGTGAGCTTCATTACACTGAAAGAGATACAAAAACTGATCACAAGAAGACAGAAGTTTCTCAATCAAAGGCAACACCAGAAGCATCCCCTGGGATGAGTGTATATCCCATTACCAACAATCAAGTGGCTTTCCAAGGAACTGATAAAAAAGTTATGCTCGGTAAGAAAAAGAAATGCAAGCTGTCACGAGATAAAGATGAGGGATCTTCCAGAATGAGTTGGCAAAGAGGAGCAACTGAAAACATTAACATCCTTAAGGAAGATTCCGAGACCATAAGCATGGATGCTATAAATGCTAATGGTGAACTAACAGGAGATGCGTCTTTCCTGCCAGATTTATATTTAGGTTCCAAAATTTCCTTGGGCAAACATGGAAATGATAAAAAATTGATCCTGGATAGGGAGAAAAAGGAGATGTCTCAGGTTGAAGGTAGTTTGTCTTCCTTGGCACATCATCAGGATGGTATTTCTAGTAAAGTTGAGATTAGGAAAGATGCAGAAATCAAGTGTGCGGGGTCTGAACTTATTCCCATTAAATGTTTTGATGAAGCAGTTGCAGGAACAGATCTAAATCCGGGTGCCCAAATTTATGTGGCTGCGCAACAAAAAACAAAAAATCTTGCCCTTGATGAGAAGAAAAATAAGGTACCTCAGGTTGAAGGTGAGAAGTCCTCCGTAATGCTTGGGCGAGAAGGCATGTCACGCAAAGATCTGATTCTAAAGAGATACCTGGACAGGAAGCACAAGGTTGCTCCATCTGATAGTTTGAATTCTGTTCGAGATCCATTTACTGGAAGAGGAGTACATCGTGGTCTGAAACGTCATATGCAGACCCATAGAAAGGCTACTCTGTATAAGAGGCAAAAGAACTTGCCTCAAGTAATTGAATGTAGGGCCACCGTCCCAGGATCTGAAAGTGTTAGTTCTCCTCTCATTTGCCAGCCTAAGGTACAATCTTTATGCCTCTATATGCCCTAGAAATATGTGACATTTATATTACTTCAAATTGAAGTATCCCCATTCTCATTTTCAGTGTTGTCATTGAACAATTGACAATTAACCTTCTTGATGATAAATAACCATTTGGTGGCAGCTCGACCTTTATTAATTAATTTTTTTTTTGATAACTCAACCACCTTGAAAATTTTAATTGGTCATGCGAATTATTTCTTCTTATTCCTGACTTAAAATTATGATAACACGCATCCCTGATATGTAGTTTTTGTTAGTTTGGAAAACATTATTGTTCTTTTCTTGTAAACTTTCTTTTTAATATCAAGTGTAATTTTCTGTGCATGCATTGGGTTTCTTTGGTAAAAGATCATACGAAAGGATTCCACAGTTAATCTGTTTGATTTATTTGAATACCACCCACCTCTAATTCCACTGATGTCAATCCCAAGTCCAGCCTCTTGTTCAAGGAAATTGAGTTGATTCTTCTTGCTTTAGAATTATGATGATTGGGGGCTTCACTTAAGACTTGAGTAGAGTATGTACTTGTCAACCCTCATAAATGTGGTGCTTGATATTTTATGATATATTTTATTTTATTTGAGCATAATGCTAGAGAAATATACAATCCACAGTAACTCCCAATTTAGACAAACACTCTTAAAGTTTCAGGTTTACTTCATAGCATTTACCCTTTTTTTTTTATAATTTCTCAGGTTATACTTTGTTACTGTATTCTTGTTTAGTTTCCTTTTTTCCCCTTTTTTTTTGGGGGGGGGGGGGGGGGGGCAGAGGGAGTCTAAAGTATTTTCTTTATACAAAAAAGTACAATTAAGAGTACAGTGCTGTTCATCCTCCTATACAAGCTCCAGAAGAGTAGCAGGAATATTAGATGGAGAGAAATGATCTTTCTCCTACATGTCTCATAGATTCCAGGAAGCTAGCCGATTTTGGTTGGTTAACTTCCCCTGATGTATGAATGACTTAATTGAATTCAAAGCTAGATAAAACCCATATATGTTGACTAAGGATAGATTTTGCGCTCCATGGCTATGTATCTTTCATATTGATAACCAAAACGTTGGTCTATTGAGAACCCTGCCCTTGTAGGAAAAAAAAAGGTTTATGCCTCCATTTAATTATCTGCATATGCTGTAAATTAGAGCAAGAATTTCATTGCTCTGATCTCAGCCAGCAAATTTGGTGACTCCGTTTAATTATCTGCACATGCAGTAATCAGATCATTATACTTCGTGCTATATTAATTGAGTTATGAACTTTGTGAGGTGAAATCACAAGTAAAATTTATGCCTAGTTTTCTACATATGGACAGTTTATATTCATCTATTGGTACCCGTTGATGAGAATTTATATTTAAGTAGTAATGCAAACATATAAATGTGGTTCATTCTGTATGCATATTTATGTGACTTATTGTATAACTTTGATTTCTTCTTTCTCCTCTTTCTCCCTCTTTTGCTCAGTGTTTTTGGTTTTTTTTTTTTTTACTTGTATAATGGTTTCTTTTGAACAAACCTACTCAACTGGTATAGTATGTATCTACAGATTTTTTTTTTTTGTGGCATATTTCAGGATTCCTCTAATGCGTGCAATTATGAGAATGCTGCTGATGTTAAAGAGCCATCTAAACTTTCAATGGATCAATGTGAGAACATGGCCAATAAGATGTGTGAATGGGAAGCTTCAGATGATATACCCATGGAAATTGTAGAACTCATGGCCAGAAATCAGTATGAGAGGCATCATGATTATGCCAAAGAAGCTACAGAGAACAGGTCCTGCTTGCCAGAGACAACTGAGAAAGATAAGGATACTGAGCTAATGGATTGCACTGAAGCATTTGGGAATGAGATGTTGAGATTACCGCACAAGAAGTCTAACTTGCAAACATCCCTGTCCAGCAATGCAAAAAATGACATTGATTTAGGTCCAAGTGGGGGACTCACCAAACAAAACTCAGATGCTTGCCTTTCTACTGTTGATGGAGAATACTGCAGCATCAATTTCAGTAGAAGTCAACTGGAACAAGCTCAGGCCTCTAGTGGATTTAAAGAATTTCCAGAGCGCCAAGGAAAGATACCAAGTCAAGTCTCATATCCTGTCATTGGTTCAAGAAGAAGATGTGGTACTGAAAATTGTAGTTGGGATGGAGATATTGTGGGGCAAAGCTGCTTAAGTTCCTCTGTTCAGTCCTTGGGCGCATATCATAATTCTCAGGCAATTTTGCAACAACATTCCATTGTGGAATCCCAATCCGTTTGGTCCACAGTGCCGTCTCGAATGCCTTTTGAATCGAATAGCCCTCACAAATTCGTTACTGAAGTGAGCATTTCAAACAGGCTATCGCAATCTCCCGGTCCATTGCCTGAGGGAAATGTGAACTTGGATCATACACTGAAATCTTTGAATCTAAAAGCTAGCCATCTTCAAAAGAAAAAAGGAAGTTCTGAGATGGAGACATACAGGGAGGCGCATTCAGAACATCTGTTTGCTTGCACAGATGAGGGAAATGACTATCATCCAAAAATGAGAGGGTCATTAGATTTATATAATAATGAGACGTTACCAGCTATGCATTTGCTCAGACTCATGCATGCAGGGGTGTGCTCAAGTACTCCTGTAAATATGAATAAGAATCGAGAGAGCTTCCTTAAAGATCCTCCATATGCCCATGATCAGATTATCAATAAATTGCCAGGGCCAGAGGCTAGTGTATCAAAGAGCAATGGGGCCTTGGGGAACTTATCTTCATGTGATTACCATAGTAGAAGTCACCATCTGGGCAAATCCTGTGAACATTTTCCTCCAGTTTCTATTGCCAAAGCTGTTGATTCTCTTGCACAGAGGGATGTTAGTTTTGGAAGGGCCACTGTGTTTACACATGGTCTAGGCAAATCCTCTGAACATTTTCCTCCAGTTTCCATTGCCAAAGCTGTTGATTCTCTTGCACAGAATGATGTTAGTTTTGAAAGGGCCACTGTGTTTACAAATGGTTTATTGGGTAAAGCATTGCCTGGTGCCTTAAAATATCAAGACAGAGGAGACGAGAAAAGATCCTACTCAACTGCACGAACTCAAGGCCCCAAATTACACATGTCTGCCAGCAGAAATAGTCGTACAAATGAAAATCATGAATACATGATCCACAATCCACAGAAAGAGTGTCTGCTTCTCCCAGCTTCAGATTCTCGACAATTTCCTGAACGATCTCAGACAGCGGGAGGTTTAACCAAACATGTTGAATTGAAGGTTGATAGAAAACATGAAACAGTCTCTTCTGTGGAAAGAATAGGCGGGATTCTGAGCTGCACACTAAACAGGAATCCAGCCGACTTTACTGTACCAGAAAATGCAAATATTTACATGATTGGAGCTGGACACCTGAAAAGGAAGCTTATTAATATTGATTTGAACAAGCGACCGAAGAAAATGAAACATTTATAGAGCATGGACAGATTTAATCTCTTTAGAACACTCAGCAGGAAGTCAATAGAATTACCACCATGCGTTTTCCATTGACCAGGTGAGTAATTGCATCTATTTAACCAACTCCAATTGAGGCACAAGCATATGGACAGCAGAACATTTCTTGATTTTATTTTATTTTATTTTATTTTTGTGGATAGTTAGGCCCCAAGGAGAGTTAAAATCATGATTTTTTTTATTTAACCAACTCCAATTGAGGCAAAAGCATATGGACAGCAGAACATTTTTTTTTTGTTTTTTTTTTTTGTGGATAGTTAGGCCCCAAGGAGAGTTGGTTGAAATCATGACCTCTTATTTGTGAGGTGTTGGTCCTTGCCAACTGAGCAACTCCCTTGGGGTAACATTTCTTGAATTTGGTCCTTACTTGGCATGAAGAATGTAAATATTTTTTTAAATTCTATATGAATATGTTCTAGTGTGCATGATTGAACTGTAAATGGCAGTCTCACATGCACCAAGTCTACTGATCTTGGTTAATGGTCCACCAATTCAAAGCTGAGGATTTCAAGCTGTGGCGTGAAGCAGTTTAGATGGAACATAAAAATTCTCACAGACCTTGCAGAAAAATGCCTCCTAATTTCAGATTTGTATCTAGTGGTGATTTTCTTCTCTTTGCAGGTCTTGTTGAAATCTTTATGGTTCCCATTGCCTATCAAATGTTTTTCAGGTGATTATTCAGTGTTCACTTAATTGTGGGTCTGCATAGTACTTCTCTCTGTCTCTTCCTAAACTGGCCTAGAAATTGATATTTTTACCTTTATAATGACTTGTCTCTGTATAAGCCTTTCTCTCTTTAAGTACAGTTCCAGAAAGGTATTCCAGAATTTTTTTTTGAATCCTCACTTTAATGTGTTGAGTTTCACAAGATCTCGCTCAAAGAAGACTTGATATTCTCTGGAAGTATGAGAATCGGAAATATTTATACTCATCTGTTTGTTACTTTCAATTCCTTTGTGATACTTTGTTTTGAAGTGAAAATACTATTTGAATACTTCTTTCAAGTCTTATTTGAGTTTGACAATTTTAGGGAAAATTATCTCCTGCAATTCTCTGTCGGATCCATTTCCCCAAGTCCCTTTATTAGCGGGGGTGACCCTACCCAGGCAGTATGTTTGAGCAAGGGGTAGGCTGGTCATTTCCGCCCCGTATGGGAGGAATTGCAGGAAATGGACAGGCAGGGAATTGTAGGGGATAAAGATCCCATTTTAGTTGTAATGGTAGGTACCGATCATCATCACATAGTTAACTTTTTCCATGTAAATGGAAATCTCACTACAAGAAAAACGGTAAACAAGAGTGGTTTGGCTGAGGTCTATGACAGGGTTCTATAAACCCGCTGTGACAAGTAGGTATACTACGGCGGTTACCGGCCGTGGAAAATACTGTATGGAATTATTTAACTGTGGTTTTAATCAACTGCTGTTATAAAGCAAACATATTGCTGCTGTTAGCAAATAACCGTTGCCTTAGAAAATTACTAACTGCAGTAATAAACAAATGCTGTTGTATTTAGGTAGTAGCTACAACAGCCGTGAAATGTCATTTTAGTGTGAGACTAATGGCATCCAACTCAAAAGGCCGAGTTTAAGGGTGGATAGGCTCTTCCAAGGTCATAAGTCAAACTATCGCACACTACCTAATCGATGTGGGACTAAACTCTCATTCCATTCTTGTCCATGGAGCGTATTCATTGCATCAACTCCCCCAACTTTTGGCCATCAGTGGTGCATGGACAATCCGCTCTGATACCACTTAATGGCCTCTAACCCAAAAGCCCGAGCTTCAGAGTGGAGGGGCCCTATCGCACACTACCTGACCGATGTGGGACAACTCACCTCCCATTCCTGACCATGAAGTGCATTTACTGCATCAAAGACATACTGGTGGTTTCAAATACCTGCAGTTGATTGTCCACAAAACAATTCCCGACAATCTCCAGCCAAAAAATTCTCGTTGGTTGGTGGGAAGTGAGTGAGCTTATATAGTTACGGTTATAAGAAACCGTTGCTCTATTGAGATATTCTGCATGCTATAGAAATTATGCATACCCTTGTTTTTCCTATGCATAATGGGTTGTATAGCTGCAATACTTATAAAAAAACCATTGTCCTATGGAGATATTCTGAGGCGGTTGTTTATAACCGCAACTAGAAAAAAACAATAGATTCGGATTTTCAACTATCCGTTTAGAATATTTGTATCCGGTCAAAGGATATCCGGATCCAAATTTGGATAATCAGGAACATAATCTATCAGACACGAATAGATATCCAATTAATAATAAAAAAAAAACTGAGTATCTTATGAACTAGAGGGTTCTTGAATATTCAATAGGTTCTAGAGAATGAGGAAAAGAACTGAGAGATATGGATGGACACCGAATCGTATCCGCCAAGGGGAGGAAGGTCCAAGTTACACAAGTCATCTTTACGCCCCTCCACCATATTACTATCACCACTTGTTATCACTAATAATAAATGTTCTTTACTTGGTTTCTAGGGTTCCCCACACAATTTTCTTATCGTCCAATGAGAGCTCTCAAAATGGAATCTTTTTCCCATGGAACTCCGATTGACCTGAATTTAATGTCATCGGATTCCCCCCTTTCAAAATTAGGTGGTTGGATCTAGGATTTTTCAATCTTCTAGGGCCCCTCACAAATTTCTTGTCGGCCAATGATGCCCCTAGAAATAGAATTTTTCCGTGCTTGAACTCGGATTAACTTGATTTCAATGTCATTGGATCCCCCTTTCAAAATTAGTGGTCGAGACCTATGATTTCAGATTTCCAGGTAGTTGAATTGAGACCTTAGTTGAGGAACACCAGCATAGGGAAGGTTTAGGGCATTGTTTATTGTTTCTGAGGTTTAGGCTTATTTTGGGTGATTCTTGTCAATTCCAATTATTCAACATTTTTTAAAAATATATAGTATAAAAAAATTTACATTGTTTTCTCAATTTTAATTTTTAATATTGTATGGGTTTTTTTGGATTTTTATTGGATTTTTTTATATTTTTACAAACTTATTGTAATAAATATTGTGAGAATGTGAGCTTATTTGTCCTAGGATAAGGTGGTGAAGCTTAAAATGAGATACTTTGAAATCATTTATTGATGTAGTTCTCAAACAAAGAAAGTGAGACTTTGAGGGAGACACTAATACGATGTAAAATCAGATGACTACTTGTATTAAGAAGGTTGCGAAAGATGTTCTTGGCGAATCGAAAGGAAAAAACATCATTCCTCTAGATTGTGGGATGATAAGGTTTAAAGAGTCATTAAGACTAAACAATCTAGTTTTAAAATCAACATTTTCAAAAGTTCTTGACGGTTGAAAAAGTACAAGAGGAAAACTCATACATGGTGAGACATATGATTGAATTGAGCCACCAAATTGGATTATTATCCTCTCCAATTCCTAAAGCTCGACAGTGCGGCAGTGCTAGGTGGAGATGCTGATGTGGTAGCTCGGACATCCAACATAGTCAATGAGCTTGGACCGTTGGATATCCGAGCTACCACGTATCGGCATCTCCACCTAGCACTGTCGCACTACCAAGCTTTAGGGAATTGGAGAGGACAAATTTCTCTCCAAATTTAGCATGTGTCCGCTATAAAAGATCCCCTATATATCCAATAGTTAGAATTGTCACAATGCCTCAATATAACTCAAAATAAGGAACCATGTGGACAAGAATTTAAGTCACTTAATTTGGAGGCTTATAGTCCTCTAAATTATTGTTGAAAAGAGAAGCGGAGAATTATTGAAGCGTTTCTTTGTTTTTTTCCTCTAAAATTTGGAATAGCGAGTGAAAATTGCTCCACGTTAGAATAAAACCATTGAAAAATACTCATTGACTCACTCTTCACTAGAGATTACATTAGAAACATTTTGTACTGCTTACAAGTCAAAAGATATATATATATATACACACATCATCTCACCGCCTTCAGTGAAAATCGTTGATACTATACAGCATATAGCTAGCCTGACAGATCCAATTGATTTGTGTATTGAATTATAAATCGAGAGGAAGTGCGGATATCATATGAAAACACTAAATAACTCTCAAGATGTAAGTTATCCTATAAATGTTGTATTCATGTCTGTTAGAAATGCGAATTAGAGTATTCATTCTTATGGAAATGGAAACAAAAAACAAGAGACCCTATATATATATATATATATATGAAAAACAAAACAAACAAAACAACCAAAAACTTGAAAGAGGAAGAGAAAAATGGAGCCATGAACAAATGCTCGTGGTATATTAATGAAAATTTATCCTCTCAAGTACGGTTTCAGTTAGTCATGGTCTCCGCTCACAGTTGCACAGGACAGAGTGTGGCCTGGCCGAACTTGCCCTACGTTGACGACGACAAAATTGTCTCCTTGACGTTCAAAGCTGATGTAAACATCTACTTCCCGCAACTTTCTTGCAAACCCGAAAAGCTTCTCCTTTCCATACATATATTTTTCTGTAGTGTTACCCAGTTGCACATAGACAACTTCAACTTTTGCTGATAACGTACCCATCTAAGCTATGTGTGAAGTAACTGAAAATTAAGACTTGTTCTACTTTGGCAGCCATAGATTCAAAGCTGGTTAGAACTTGATTCTTCTCTCAGTTTCGACATCAATCTCAATTCTCATAGGATTCTTCATTCAAACTCCTGAAATGGGTAATCTCTTTCAGTCTGCTGAGATTACCCATTTCAGGAGTTTGAATGAAGAATCCTGTGAGAATTGAGATTGATGTCGAAACTGAGAGAAGAATCAAGTTCTAACCAGCTTGATGAGTCCATGGCTACCAAAATAGAACAAGTATTTTCAGTTACTTCACGAAGAGCTTAGATGGGTAATCAGCAAAAGTTGAAGTTGTCTATGAGAAACTGGGTAACACAACAGAAAAATATATGTATATATAAAGAAAGAGGAATTAGCTTGATCGAGGCTACGGGTTTGTAATGAAAGTTGCAGGAAACATAGAGGAAGTTCGTAGTCTTGTCTCATATCGATTGAAATTGTTGTTCAACTTTCAAGTTTTAAATTCCAGCCAGCCATCTCTCTCTCTCTCTCCTTCCTTCATTCTTTCCTTGGAAACTTAGATGGTTGGACCCATCCGACATTGATATGTACATAGGTTTTTCTTTCTTAGCCATCACGTTTCAAGCCTCCTTAACATGGTTTTAGTGCACGGTATTGGAATGGGTATCAGCGACCCGCAAAACTGATATGATACCGATATGGTATCGGCTTGGATCGGCTGTATCGGATACAAATGCCCCTGAATTTCCTAAAAAAATAAGTTTTCTGACCATTTTACCCCTTGTCTGTACTATGCTATCGATACGGTATCGGTATGGTATCGATATCGGTGACTAGCAAAACCAATACGTATCACCCAATACGATCGATACGATACTGACACTTAGAACCATGCTCCGTAATTACCTATTGTTGTCTTTATATAGGAACCCAAATAAAATTATTGACTTTATTTTTAATGGGAACTTCCCTCCATTTCCTATTATTTTCTATAGGAACTCATGAAATTATTGACTTTTTGGTTATGGCAACTTCCCTCTCACAGAGATAGGACCTCCCTTTGTTCTGTCATGGGGATTAAGGAAATGTCTAAAGACTCGACCTATTTGGGATCAAATCTTTTTTATAACCGATATAGAATCAAAGAGCTGGGTGGTGTGGTCCAAGAATTCAAAATAAACTTTCTTTGTGGAAAGTTGATTTCCTTTCCTATGTAGGGCGTAGTGTTCATTGCTTCTACTCCTACATATTTAATGAATTGTTTTGAATTCCCTCTCAAGACTTGTAGAAGCATTGACTCAATCTGCTTAAATTTCTGGCTTTGTAATTCTGATAAGAGGAAGAAATCAACTTTTATTGCTTGGGATAAAATGTGTGTTGCTAAATCTGTAGGGGGCCTTGGGTTTCGTAAAGCTGAAATCCATAACAGAGCTTTGCTGATGAAACTTAGATGGAGGTTAATTACTGATCATTCTTCTCTTTGGGCCAAAATTTTAAAAGCTAAATATTTTCGTAATTCCTCTTTATTTGATCCCAAAGTTGGTACTAAAAGAGGATCTTGGACCTGGAATAGTATTGTCCCATACTATTCCCTCTCTGAAAAAGGTTGTTATCAGGAGATTTGGGAATGGTGAATCTATATTCTTTTGGAATGATCCTTGGATCCCATCTCTCCCTCTTTTCTATTCCCAAGTAGTTTGGCAACCAGGGCCATTCTGAAAAGATTGGTAAGTATATCTTTAACTCTTGTTAGAATTCTAATCTTCTTAATGCTACTATTCCTATTAATGTTTCTCACCATATTCATAAAATAAATTTATCTGAATCCGATGATACTTGGTGGTGTGTTTTGGCCAAGAATGGCATTTTCAGCACTAAACTTGCAGCCAGAGCTTTGTCTTGTGTATCTCCTAATCATAATGTTTTTCTATGCACATGGTGGAAGTTTTTTTGGAAACTTAAATTACATCCCAAATTTAAATTGTTTTTCTGGCGAATGTTAAATGCAGGACTCCCGGTCAAGGCTACTCTTTCCAAATGGCTTCCGATCGACCCCTATTGTGCCCTCTGTGGGAACTGTATGGAATCATACGGGCACATATTTCTTTCATGTGATTGGATTAAACATATTTGGGTTGCTGGTCCGTTGGGGTTGAGAACTGAGTTTTTATCTCATTCTTCTCTAGAAAATCTCTGCACCTCCTTTTTGCTCACATACAAGTTGGATAAACTTACTTTGAGTTGGTTTTTTGAAATCTTCATTATTACCTGCTACTTTATATGGTCTATTAGGAACAAAGTTGTTTATGGTTTGGAGAAAGCAGATCCGATCTGGGTCATGAAGAATATAAGCTTATGGATATCAGATTTAGCTTTATCCCCACCCCCAATTGCCTCTCAGGATGTTTATCCTCCAGTACGTTGAGGAGATCCTTAGCTTAAATATCTATTCTCATCTGCCTATTTTTGACTTTTCTGTTTTGATCAATGCAAGAGATCAGATCACTGGAGTAGATTCTGCTGGATGGTCTTACCTTCTTCTACTGGATGGAAAGCTTATTTTGATTGCTGCAGATCCTCATGTATCGTTTTATGATATGGAACCAGAGCTATTTAGTATCTGTACAGGTCTTCAGCATGCTCGTCAGATAGGGTTGAAGGTGAAAGAAGTACGGTGTTCGAATCAGCGGATTGCCGATCTTCTTCCATCTCCATCTACTAATCCTTGGCCCTGGCTGTTACTTAAACTTCTTTTAGACATTAACTTTATAGGCCAAGATATGAACTTTAGATTTAAGAGGGATCCGTTTTGTTTGGTGGTCGCTTCTAACCTAGTCAAAATGGCTCAGCAATCAAACAATGCATTTGTATATTTCTATCTTAATTTGTAATTTATTTTGATTTTTTTATCATCAAAAAAAAAAAAAAAAACCTTCCCTCTCACAGTCTTTCTTCTCTCCTCTGTAAATATGTCTTTTCTTTCTACTCCTTGAATATATCATTTTGTTACATGCTATTGACTTAACATGTAACATGCCAATATAAGTGGGCAGCGTGTAGATCCCTCCTCGATTTGCTTGTTGTATACCTTTTGAATATCCATTCATCAATCTGATGTGGCGAATATAGGATTCATGTGAAGGTTTCATGGTTGATTGGGTATATTTGTGTATGGAGAAAAACTAATTTGAATAGTCCTGAGTTTGGTTAGCTTACCAAATAGGCCCATCTTCATTGTGTCATGCGGAATGATGATATAACAATTCTAGCAGGGAAGCAGTCTGGGCATAATTTCTCGAAGCAAAATACTTCCCTAACCTACAACTTTCGTCAAGTAGCTTCATCATCAAGGAGCTCTCAAACATGGGTGAATCCTCATGTGTGTTGGTACTGGTGCTTCTGTTAACGTTTGACAAGATTCATGGATCCCAAGTTTAACAAACTTTAGAATCCTTACATCCATATTTGGAGTGGTGGATCTTATCTTGAGTGATCATTCTTGGGAAATTTCTCTTTGTTTCTGAAAAAAGATCATCTCTAGCGCACCATCCCCTCCCATGTGGTACGTGCCTGGGTGCTCCCAGCCATCGGATGCGTTGGAGAGGACACGGGTCCTCTGTTTCTACCTGTGGTTTGTTACTTCGACCGCTATTGTGCACTCTTTTTGTGGAAAATTTTTGGAATCCTTTTCACAACCTAACCCCATAAAACAATTGGGTAGGTGAGTTAGACTCTTACTCTTCTTAATATGACCGATGGAGACGGAACTTCTTTTCGTTTTTTTTTCGGTAAAAGATGGAGACGGAACTTAAGGGAGTGATGATGGAATTAGAACTTATTCAACAGCATCGGAAGCAAGTGCTAGCGTATGTTCTAATTGCTTGGAAATGGCGAATTTACTCAATTTTGAAGATCTTTTATGGTACTCGGGATGTGTTTTAATTTATTATATGATTTTTTTCATTCGCTTAAACAACTTATTTGTAAAGGGATTATGTGAGGCTAACCCAAATCTTAGCTAGAGATGCTATACAGGATAACATTACTGTGTCGAATGTGATGATTGGTCTACTTTATATTTCAATATAGATGTCTTTTCATGAGGGAAAAAAGAAAAAGAGAAAACAAAAAAAAGGAAAGGGCTTTCTGAGCAAACGGCATCAGAGTGTCACAAAACGGTACCTTAAATAAAGAACAGCAAGATCATTTCATATGAAGAAGAGATAGATAGGTTCTTAAGTGTTAGCATATCTTAAATAAAGGGCAGCGAGATCATTTCATATGAAGAAGAGAGAGATAGATACAAAAATGCTAGCATACTTGCCCGGCAACTTAAAAAACCATTTTCCCTTTTAAAAAATCATATCTTTTCTCCGCATTTTTTTCTCAAAGTCTTTTATCATTTGGTAATTAGCTGATAGTTCAATCCCAATTGTTGAAACCTTGAAAAGGATTTTCTAGCTCAGTGATTAGATAAATTGCCCAATGGAGAAGTCTTTTATTATTTTTTATTTTTTTTATTTTTTTGGGTGGGGTGTGGTGGTTCATAAGTCTAGATTTGTTGGCACTTCAATAATCTGAAGATAATCACAAACTGAGATATTTTGTCCGCTTTACAATCCAGTAGTTTCAACAGAAGTAGAAGAATTGTTTCAGATACAAAAATACAGTTAATAGCACACAGACATAAATACCAATTGAAAATTTTGTATATTCAATTACTGATACAATAAGGACCAATCGTTGATGCAGACTGTATGTTTAACATCCGGAGGTTGAACTCTATGCTTAAGAGAATCGGAAGGAGAACCCAGTAACAGTGGTAGAAACATCCACCATGCTTTATTAATCAAAATCAGAATCTGAATCCATGTCCTTGTAGTCATGCCATACCCCAGGGGAGCTTTCATCTGGCCCACTATTTGTAGATGGAATCCTTAGCTCGTTTACAGGAACTGGTAGAGGTTCTTCATTGAAGTAACTGTCATTGAGCAATTCCATTGCGGTAGCTCTGCTCCCTGGGTCATAACAAACAAGTCTCTTCACAATGTAAATTTCATCAGAGGAACATTTTGGAAGGCATGTTTCCAAAGAAAGCGGATTTTCGATCTTACTGAAGGATATTTTTCCATAATCAGGAAGTCTTGAACAACCTTTCCAAGTTTCCTCATTTAAGTTTCCTAAAACATTCATGATCCTTCCAAGTTGATCAATGTCTGATGTTCCAGGGAAAAGAGGCTCTAAATTGAGAAGCTCGGCAAAAGTACAGCCCAATGACCACAGATCGATCTCTTGCCCATAGGCTGTAGATCCATAGAGTAGTTCAGGGGCCCTGAACCATCGAGTTCCAACACAAGATGTCAGGACACCTGATCCATCTTCTCCATCCTCATCGTCATGGGAATAAGAACCCTTGAGAAGATCCTCTTCCATGTCAATTGTGGTGCATGTAGCGAGACAAGACGTGTCATCATGAAAAATACTCTCTTTATCAGCTTCATCCTTAGCTGTGAGGTCATCTACTTCTCTTGATGATTCGGTTTTAATCGTAGTCATTTGCTCTTGGTTATGAGAACCTTCCATGTATGAATTCTCTGCTTCTCGAATAAATTCAGGTTGTTGAGGCGGCCATGTCTGATCAAGAATATTTTGCCCATCTGGATGATCTTCCACAGCAGCAAACCCAGGCTCCAGAAGTATCCTTGACTGGCAAACCAACAACAATCAAACTACAGTTTTTTGCTCCTAGGGAGAAGAAGTGTAGATTCATGTACAAAGACAGAATGGAAGTTCAATTTTAAGCGAAAACCAAAATAAAGTAAAACATAAACAATTACATCATAAGACAGAAGTGTGAAACCTATATTAGGGTTTTAAGAAGCCTTGGGGTTTCAAATAGAAGGTTGAACAAACATATTCACCATTGGATATACAATGGAATGCTTTCACCATTATAGATCCCCAAAATCTACAAGGAGACAACTCCAATTTTGTCTAAGCATCCAGGGCTTACTCTGCAAGCCCCTATATTAGTGACTCTTGGATCTGTTTATGATCAAGTTTTCCAGTTTCATGCTTCATTCATGTCCCTGACATCCAAAGTCTAATAACTGGCCAACAGGCCCTCAAATACCAGTAGAAAGCCCTTTTCATGTGTGTGGTTTCCATGTGCAATGGTTTATGAAGATTATGATTTGTGTGGAATCTGATTGGGAAAGGTTTCCAACTGTTAGTGCGGAACTATTCATCAAAAAACTGATTATGTTGAACTCTTATCTCTTTCTCCAAAATCTCAACGAGGCAATAATAATGAGGTGACTAGATAAAAGTGAAATAACATGTCCATGCAGAGAGAAGCAGAAACGCATCTAAATAAGTATCACAGACAGAATACAATTCTTTCATGTGCTGCTTTCTACCTTCTGGCATTAAAACAGAGAAGTAACAAAATATGATTCACAACATGAAGACGAAGGAAAATCCTATATCAGCAATAACCTAAAAAGGACGGAAGAAAGGGTCGAGGCAATCAGAACCGAGAAATGCATATAATTTACCTGTCCAAAATCCGCTAATTTGAGAACACCATCGGAAGAAATCAACAAATTCGAGGGCTTGAGATCTCGATGAACGATCGCATTCCTGTGGCAAGCATCGATGCCAAGCAACATCTGAATCATCCAGCGTTTTGTCTCACCGACGGATATTCCGTTTTCCCAGTTCCTTTTAGCTTCTCTCATCACCGACGTGAGATCAGTTCTAAGGTATTCAAGAACAAGAACCGCATCTTCGTCTTCCCGCCAAAAATACTCATGGAGGACGATAATGTTGGGTGAATTCTTGAGGATTTGAAGGGCTTCGATCTCTCTGAAAGCGCTCTGGTAATCATGAACTTCTTTCAGAGCAACGATTAGGTTGTCAGAGCGTCGACGAGCTCTGTACACATCAGAGTAAGCCCCAGAACCGATTTGTTCGAGGATTTCGTAACGTTGAGTAATCTCTGAGCGGCTATAGATGCTCCAACTTTTAGAGGAAGAATCCATGGCGGAGAATCAGCTGAGTTTTGTTGAAAGATTGACGCTTTGTCTGTGGTAGAGTAGATGATTTATTAGGGTTTGCGCTTCGAAGTTAGGGAAGAAGTCGTGCTTCTACAGAGAGAGAGGAGGGAGGGAACTCTTGGGGCCGGAGAGAGAAGGGAATTGCACCTGTGCTTACGTGAAATAACGAAAATGCCACTATAATAGCCAGAGTCAGACATGGATTCTGAGCGTTATTCGCTATTGTCCCAGTCCCAAGTCCCAAGTCCCCGGTCCCAAGTTCCAATAGTTTTGGTAGGGGTGCCAATTGGTTCAGTTTTGGGTTATCGGTCTGGATTTTTAGCGGTTTCGGCTCTAAGGTGTCAAGATCATAACTGGACCAATAAGTTTATCGGATCCAAATCTGAGACCTACGACTATTAATTAATGGGTGACCCTGGTTCCAATTTATAATCGTTTCTAAACACAAACGGGAGCTTCATCATACATAGATATAGTCTTGTAGAGCCTAAAATAAAGACATTGATTCATATACTAGCTTTAAGAGTTCATAATTTCCATTTCAAACTCAACTCATATATTTATGATTTAAAGAGCAACAAAAGAGCTCCACTTAAAAGTCCCAAACAATGTAATGTTATTAATAGATTAGGGTTTAAAGTCTTTTAGGGTTTTAGAGATCTAATTTTCCATTCAATTTGTTTATATATCATCCGGTTTCGGTGCTACCGAGTCCTTAATGGGCTATCGGTTCTAGATCCGTTGGAAGACCTGAACTAGAACCGACCCAGACCAATAATACATCACTAGGACCAGATCCGTCCCAATAAGCTACTAGGAGGTTCGGTTCCAATTTTTGTTGATCCATATTGGTTTCGGTTTTTGTCAGTCTAGATCGGTTCCGGTTACTGGTTCTGGTCCTAAATTGACACCCTTAAGTTTTGGTCCGTATGTTGCCTTATTTGCGACCGCTGCCAGGCGTGGCAGGGGCAAAGACCGTCACTGAAATCAACGGTTATATAAGCTCTGACTCTGAGCGGTGTTATTCTACAAAAAAAAAAACTCTGAGTGGTACTATTCTACCAAAAAAAACAAAAAACTCTGAGTGGTGTTTAAGTAATTAAAGACATATATAGGGGCCAATTGATTTCCAACTCCCCAAGTCCAAGTTATTTTTTTCTTCGTTTTTTGCCTTTTTCCGTGAAAGGGTTTTAGTAGAAAGGGTTTTAACATTCCCGAGTTGAGAAGCGAAGACCGAAAACGGAAGTCCCACCCCACAGGTTTTGTGGTTCTTCGTTCTTCCTCGTTTCTCTGCTCTAACGTGTCTCCTGCATTCCTTTCCTTCTCCATCGGCCCCTCCTTCTAATCGCCTGCGTCGAAGATTCTGCTACGGTAAGTTTTCCCTTCTCTCTGTTTCTCTGAGAGTCGCTTACCATCCAAGCGCTGAATTCGTTCCTTTTTTTGCCCTTTAACGCGCCCAACGGCCACCCAATTCCCTCTCCCTGCCGTTCTCGACAAGTAGAGATCTTTTATCTATTAAATATTACCGTTGCTCCCCCTCCCCAATTTTTTCTGTTCGGTTTCCTAACGAATTTGGTCCAGAACTTGGTCATTGTAAATGAGACTTAGAAAAGGGTCCCTTTGTAGAATGGATTCCAGGGCCTTCTATATTGCAGTATTTACCAAAATATACTTAATAAGCAGACTGTTGATCTGCTATTGATTTAACTTTGCGCTTGCAGATAAGGTGTTTGAAACTTGGTTTTTTCTCATCAATTCATTACTTTATTGCAGTTGTTAGCTTCGGCAGTCTATCTTACAATGGAGAATGAAGAAGATGCAGTCAAGAAGTCACAGGTGGTGGAAGCTCGGGCTAGGAACATTAGTCACAATGTCCGTTGCACCGAGTGTGGGAGCCAATCCATTGAAGACTCACAAGCAGATGTCGCTATCCTGCTCAGGAAGGTATGCTGTTTAGCTTTCCTTCTTTTGCTTCTGAATGAAAAACAATTAGATTCTTGAATGTGTTTCCATCTTGGTTGGAGGGTATTAGTCATTATATTTAGATGATCATCAGGTTCGAAGAATCTTATCATTTAGTACAATGAAATCTATAGGCGTAGTCATAGAAATATTTTTGTTTCAAACACTTGGGGGCTGAGTTAAGTTCATCAAGGACTCAAGGTTTAAGAACCTTTTGAGTTTTCTTTCAATTTCGTACTTCAATTTTCTTGAGTTTTTTGAGTTAGGTGACTTCGTAAAATATCATCTGATCAGGTTGAGTGCACTTTTTAAGTCTAGTTGATTCTTCTTAACAACGAAGCTTTAAGCTAGTATGCATTAACTCAATTCCTAACACTTTTTAAGGGACTAACCTTCTTGCACATCAGTTACCAGATTACATGATTCTTTTAACCTAGTATGCATTAACTGAATTCCTTATTTGCAGTAAAGTAAATCTATAAGTTGACTAAACTGAAACAGATTTAACAGGGGTGAAGAGGCGATGAGAAAATTTGAACTACTTAATTACATATCAGACATACTAAATTAATTCCCAAGGGTGGGAATATCTATCATGACCCTCAAAGTTTATCAGATTGCTAAAAGAGGTTGCTTGTTATGTTCATTACCTTCATGGTTTTCTTCTAATCAAGTATTCAAAAATCTTCATTAATGGGTTTTCCTCATGCCTGAACTGACACTGCTTTCACCATTATTGCAGTTGATTCGTGATGAAATTCGATCTGGCAAAACTGATAAAGATATCTATAAAAAGCTTGAGGAGGATTTTGGAGAGACTGTTCTCTATGCACCACGTTTTGATCTTCAAACTGCAGCTTTGTGGCTGTCACCGGTTAGTTTATGGGGCGCTTATTTGTATCTTCTTTTCTTTAATTAATAATTAAAATGTTTAGCCCTACTTGGTTGTAAATCTGTTGTTTTTTCTATTTATATTGCATCACTGGCATTGGAACAGTTTTTGGTTACAGGTACAGCTGCAGGAATATGGGCTTATCAAAAGCATAGACAAAGGACTAACACTCACATAATGGCATTGAACCTTGTGAGAGGTGTTCCATTGACCCCCAAAGAGAAGCAGACAATGCTAGAGGTTTTGACACCTCCTCCATCACGAGGAGTAAAGAAATGGTGGAGCCAATGAAGCCATGCCTTTGTATAGTTGCATTGGCTATATTATCCATTTTACAAGGCTTGGAATGTTAGAACTGTAAGCATGCTTTGGTCCGAGGAGAGCTCATTTCATTACGTATCTTTCCTCTTCTACTCAATCTTAGTGATAAAGAGAGCCAGTGTCACAGTCATGAGCTATTTGATTTTGTCTCTACTATTTCATAAGTCTTACTATGTTCTTGGCATTGAGAGATTGAGTTTGTAATTCTTTATAATCTCAACCATGTTTAACAGCTTAATGATTGATTATGATCTGTATTTTTTTCATTCAACTGCCCAAGTTGAAATCTTTTCTGGCAGGACATGAAGTCAGCTGGAAGAAATAAATGATTTGCTTGAATCTCCAAAGTGAAATCAAAGATACTCATGGTACTGCTATACTATCCTTTGCATAAAAAATGATGTAAATCCCACTCTCCACTATGTAGTAAGATACTGAATCAAAACCTGAACAATACTAATTTCAGCCACATTTCTGGACAATATCAACCAGGAATGTTGGAATGGTTCAGAAAAAGAGCCCTGAAAAACCACAAACCAGAGACATCGAGTCACAACAATTGTCAGGACTGTTGCTTCAAACTAATTCAGCCCGAATCCAATAATAAAATTGAAAACCCAACTTCAATGGGTGCTACCTGATCTACCCATACCACTTGCAGTAATTAGTGGACTCTCAATGATCTCAAGGCCTAATAGACTCCATCAGACATCCTCAACAGTACATAACTAACCCCAAAAAAAAATAAAGAAAGAGGGGGCGGGGGGAAGAACCATTTCGTTCAACTTAGAAGAAGATAGATCCAAATGTAGAGAGCTCAAGGCTTATTAACATTAGCAGAGAAACAGAACCACAACCACAAACACCCACAGACCAGATAGAGCAACTCAAAAAGATCAGAAAAGCACATGGACACATAATGACCATAACCATACATACAACTATTAATACAAAACAAACACACCACTAAACACCCTAAACTTAACAGTCTAAATCCCCTGTTTTAAAGTCTTCCTGCTTTAAACTTCAATCAGAGATCCCAATAACCTTCACCTGAGACATTTTAATCATACAACTATTAATTACAACACATACCCTTTAAACCCCACAACACTTGCAATATTCCTAAACTTCATTCGGAAAATTCAATGGCTTTCACTTCAGGCCTCTTAACATCCCCTTTGGGAATGGTAACTGTAAGGATACCATCTTCAATGGATGCCCTAACCTGATCCACCTTAGAATTCTCAGGCAACGGGAACCGCCGAACAAAACTGCCACTGCTACGCGCAGCACGGTACCATCCATCACCCGATTCTTCCATATCGTCGTTTCTCTGGCCACTGATCTTGAGAATTCTGTCATCTTCAACTTCAACCTTCATTTCTTCCCTTCTAAGCCCAGGAAGATCAGCTATGAAGATATGGGCTTCTGGGGTTTCGCTCCAATCACAAGGAGGGAAGGAAGATAAGGCATTGGTGAGGGGGAATTCAGAGAACGGAGAGTTCCAATTCCAGAGGTCGCGAGAGAAGTGATCGAAGAAGCTGCTTAGACGGCGATCGAAGAAGTTGCTTAGTCGGCGATCAAAGTCGTCGAAGGTGTTGCTCAGTTGGCCTTCGCCTGTGTAGGTGCGAGGGACGAGCGCCATTAGAGTGCTCTCTAGGATTCTGGGTTTGGTGAACAAGTCGGTGACTGGGAATTGGCTTGTCGTAGTGTAATTATAAGAGATGAAGAACAGAAGAAGAGGATTCCAGAACCGTCTCATCTCAAAAGGCGAGCTTCTTAATTCTGACACGTGTCAATATGAGGTGGCATCCTGGTACTGCTGGGTCCTTGTGGATGAGACCATTTTTTTTCCCTCTATCTGGAAGATGGGTTGGTGGACTGGTTGGGAATGCGGCTAGTCGGTCGGGTTTGAAATTGGTTCTGGACTCTGAATCTAACCGGTTAAACCAGAGTTTTAAGTATCAGTATCGGATCGATCTATTATCTGCTGACCGATACCTAACCGAGACGAATACTCCAATACAGTATAGATATCCATTTTTTTAATTGAAAGAAAGGCCTTTTGATCTAGTATCGATCCAAAACTACCGATACCGTTAGCTACATCCATGGGTGAAACACATTTTTTTTTATTTAATAAAAAAAGGTGTTGAGGTAGGGATATCAACGGATCAGGATCGTCTCTAGGGAGCCCAGTGCCCAGGGGGCATCCAGCGGTTGAGCTGTGCCGCACACATCTTGACGCATGCCTAGGGATGTGTGCAACATAGCTCAACAGCTGGCAGCAACCTGGGGGTGTTGGGCTCCCCAGAGACGAGCTAAATTCGATATCAACTGGTTGGTTTTGGTCAGGCCTTAATTGGTCCTGTACATCGGTATGGATTGATTGTATAAGTTCAGTTTCAGATCAAACGGCCACTTTTTGGTTTAAAAAAGGCATTTTTTTTATCATATCAACTCAATATCAATATCGATTTCAGCCAATACTGATGCGAAACAAGTTAGATACCAAAATTTAATTCCATGAAGGGAAATTTGAGCCTAGAGGCGAGAGACCCATGGAATGCCTCACGGTTTTGAAATACAAGATGAAAAATGGACCCATTAGAAGAGATAATTTTAAGATAACTCAAATAGTAGAAATTTCTTCTCTATCATGGTTTAAGCAAAATACACCCATTTAGGATCATAAGTGTTTTGCCTTTTATTGTACAAAATCGATAATACCCTCTCTACTATCTCTGATGCCCATCCTAGACACTCAAATCCATTAACTTCATTCGCCATGGGTGAAGAGAAACTGCCTCCTATTCTCTATATGAGAGGAAAAAATTCTCATTCTAATTCACAATGATCAATTTGTGTCTATTTAATTTTCATCATTGCTGATAAATACCAAGTGCTAGCAAGGGTGAGCACTTTCAAGTCTTGCACAGCAGAGAGTGAAGTTTGATACCTGCCTCCTTTTTTTTTTAATCTTTTGTCAATTCTTGAATATTATGAATATTTACAATGGAAACTCATTTTTTTTCTTCTTTTTTTTTATGATAAGCTCTGTTCTAACTTCTAAGAGCTAAAGTCTGAATTTCATCTCACTATTAGATAACTCTCCCATTTAATATTCTTTCTCTGAACTTATATTTTAGTGGAACTAAACTTGAAATAACAAATTATTTGAAGTAACCTCCTGTAACAGCTCACACCATACTGCTAATACTTGATCAATATGTTTTGATTTGTTTGATCTATTCGCTACCAGTCCATGGGTAGGAACATACCTTATAGTAATTTGGATCCTCTACTGCTGAGTTGTCCGGCAGGACCTTGCTGTCCAGACACGGTGTTGTGTGCAATGCCCGCCTTACCCCTGCCCAAACTCCTTGCCTAAGTGGGGGTAAGGCGATCATTATGCGCAGTACCGTGTCTGGGCAGCTCGGCAGTAGAGGATCTGGATCCACCTTATAGCCCTTGATATGATAAACTTAGATCAAAATACTGCTCAATTAGGGAAAATTTTTAATGGATGATAATAGGGCATAGTATATCTGCTCAGCCTAATTAGATGAGCTTATCCTACCAACCAAAAAAATTTGCCATGTGGCATTTCAGATAAGCCCAAATTTTGTGGAAAGGTAACCCCCGAGGTGCCTTGCTCATGTATCAAGTTTCAGTCCAAAAAGTTGCCAAGTGGCAAAATAGAGCTCTAAAAATCCAGGACAATGGGAGAGCGTAGACTACTGGTCGGAGTACCATAATTATGCATTTACATAGGGATACATGCTAATACACATGGTTGACTTTTAGTCTGAAAGTTGACAAGTGGCCTATTAGAACTATCAACTGCTTATCTAACAATCAGAATTGCCACATCATTTTTCCATGTGGTAGAATTAAGTTATACCAGAGCTTATCTTATGATTTCAATAACGCAACGTCACAACCAATAGAGAACTGGTAGGCAGGATACCTAGGCTTCAAGGATCTCTTGGCTTGTTCCTTTGTAAATGTTTTTTTTTTTCAATTAACCCCGAGTAACAGGTAATACATTCATAATATAAAACAAAAAGGCAAAATATTTAATTTATGAACTTGGGGGGGTTTTCCTTGCAGCATGTCCCTCTTGTCATTTTCATTTGCTTCTATGATGCTTTCAATGGATTATGGGTTCAAAGTACAGGACAAAATCTCAGGAAATACTATTTGGTGGAGGTCCCTATGAAGATAAAATCTCTCATATCTTTTGTTCATGTTGTTCACTTTGCCAAGAGTTTACGGAGCTTAAGAAGAGAGGTTTGGTCCTCTCTAAATACTCTTCCTCCAAAGCCTTCTCTCTGATTTGTATTGCATACCCAATGTCCTTAGTTTTTATTTTACTAATATGTTTTTGTATATTGCGATTATTGGAGAGGTTTGACTTGTAGTTAATTGGTCATTCTAAACTCATAACTTTAATTATTTTTGTTTTTGATAATAGCTATTTAGAGGTGAATAATTGTGTTTCAAATGCAATTCACAATCTTATCAGTCCATTGATCAATGTTCAAGGCATACTACGTTAACAAAGAAAATATATTATCACCGCTGGAATGCCAGGACAGAATGAATAAGGATTCTTATGCTGTGTTTGGTATGCATTCTAGGTTGATTTCGCATTCTCAGACGATAAAAACAACTATGTTTATCATCCGAGAATGCAAAATCGACTTAAAATGCATACCAAGCATTACCTTAATGATTTGGGAATAAAACACTGCTTAGTATAGCCAATTTTCTCTGATTATCTTACTTTTTCACAATTTCTGCATATTTGAATGTTCTGTTGACAGAAGAAATTGTAGAATGCACAAATTCATTTTGCAAGCAAGTCGTAATTTACAGCTACAACACATCAAAAGAGCTCCCAACAGATACCAATTCTTGAGAGAACGAAAAATTCCCTCTGTCCTTTAGTTGTTGGTAGTTACACAGACACACACAAATACATTTGAAAAAAAGGGATACCCATGTCCTAAGCAGCACAGTCTCCATAAGTGATGCAACTCCTGCACAAGATTTCCAACAAAAGAAGAATGTAGTTAATAGAAATGTCTATTACCCAGAGATCACAACAGGCAAATGGATAAACCATAATGAAACAGATCTTGCTATTTGAAAGTGTAAAAGAGTAACTTGAATCTCATCCAGACAGAACTACTGTTATATATTTAATACAGAACCCGTATACATAACCCTAATCAAAACAAACAAACCAGTATACTTCCTCTATATCCACACAAGTCTCTCTTGCATAAGGACTTTGTTCTTTAGCTCATTCAGTTCATTCTCAGTTCACAAACAGTAAATGTCCTGCTTTATCTCTATACGGCTTCACAGACATATTTGGTGCATATCCACAGGTACTACATTGATCAAGTACATCACATTGCCAATGCCAATCTCAAGTTGAAAACTAATTAAAAGAAGGGGGAAGGAACAATTGTAGTTCCTTATAATATTAGATGCTTTTCTTTTACTTAGGTCACAATTCAACAAAATTGACCACTTACACAATTGAGCAACCATAACTTCTACGCTTCCTCTTCTTTGGTGTCTCCTTCCTCCTTGGAGGCTGAATCACGACTTTGATTGCAGTATCAAAAACAGCTTTGACATTCTATCCAAACCAAAGCATAAGGGCATTTACAAGGAAATCCATTGACTAAAAGAATAACTTATAAATAAAAATGGGATAACAGAAGCAAAGTTTAAAAAATTAGGTCAGATAAGAAACATTCCTGATAATCTTGAGTCGTCTACCTGTTGAGTTTTAGAGCTACACTCGATATAAGCTGCTGCACCAATTTGTTTCCTAAGTTCCTCTCCCTAAACATCACACAATACAAATGATGTTCATTTCAGCTGACATAAAGATATATATGACAGAAAGTCCCACATAATGAAAGCAGTGAAGGTAATCCATATATACTTGAGCAGATGTTATTGCACCAGAACCCATATGATCAGCCAGATATCCTTTAGCATCACGAAGATCTAAAGAGAAAAAAGAAGTTAATAATCAAAATTCCAAATTAATTTCAAGGTAAACAAATTGATTACAAACAAAATTCTAAATTAATTGCAAGGTTACCAGATTGATGCATACCTAACTTTGTCCCTACAAGAACAATAGGTACATTTGGTGCAAATCGACGAAGTTCAGGCATCCACTGGTGCAAAGTTTACAGAGAAAACATCAGTCACTAAAACATTATATGAAGTCACAAAGTAATTCACAACTTTCCATTTGAGCTCCTCTTCTTACAAAAATTGATGCATGGAAATCTCATCATCTTAGTTCATAATTATAACCTTACCATCAAAGAAGATGAGAAGGGCAAGGATGAAGGACCCACTCACACAGACATAGAAATAATACCAAATTATCCTAATCTGAGAAAACAAAATCAATAGTTTGTAGACTTCATTTTGAGTTGAAGTTGCACATTTTTTTCAAACGAAATCCATATTCAAAGAGAACAAAAGAGAACAAAAGAAAAAGCAAAAAGAGAAAAGGAAAAAAGATGAAAAGGAGGAAAGTGAAAAGAGCTGAAGTCGGTACCTTCTTCAGAACATTTTCATAACTTGCCCTGCTAAGCAAGGAGAAAGCCAGAACAAAAATGTCTGCTCCTCTGTAACTTAGTGGCCTTAACCGGCTATAATCTTCCTGACCTATTAAGAAAAACACAGGAAATTGGTGAAATCAATGGCAAAAAAACATACGTATTGAGAAACAGTACAGGATTTAGCCTAGAAAATTGGAAAGAAACAGATAAAAGGCCAAATTTAATACCAGCAGTATCCCATAGCCCCAAATTGACAATGTTCCCTTCCACAGCCACATTAGCACTGAAGTTGTCAAAAACAGTAGGTACGTAATCCTGCCCACGAACACAGACATTAGAGAAAGCGAGACGAGAATAAATAGAATAGAATGAATCAAAAACAATTAAAGAGATTAGTAAATTTTGGGTCTTCCCCAGAGTGATTTGGATGATGAGATGAAATTTCAGTAAGAAAAATGGAAATAATTAAGAGCAAAGAAATAGCTTTCCTACAGAACCCATAGAGAGGAAAAGAAAACCCATGAACAGAAAATCAAAACCCAGAAAGAGGAAATGAGAACAAAAAAAAAATTAAGTCCCCCACCCCTCCCCCTCTGCTTCTTCAAAAAAGGGGAATAAAGGCCTCAATGCGTCAATTTTACACCATTAATAAGAAACTTACAGTAGGGAACTTGTTGCTGGTATAACAGATGAGCATACAGGTCTTTCCAACTGCTCCATCTCCCACAGTGACACACTTGATGAACTTGGGAGCAGTCATCGTCTCTTTCTCTTTCTCTCTCAACTCAGGACCAACACTTCAGAGAGCTTCTACAGTAGCTCTTTAGCTGTAGCAGAAGCAGATGAAACGGTAACCAGTAATGTATAGATAAAAAAAAAATAAGTTTAGCTTTCCAGATTCGATTAAAATATTGGAGAAGGAAGGAGGAGGAACAGTACTGAAAAATGCAGGCAGGTAGCTTATATAAAGAGGTTCTCGAACTCAGGCCTTCAATAAAATATTAAAAAGAAATTTTAGAAATATTTTTTTTTTTTTTTTTGGGTAAAACAATTTTAGAACTATTAACACACACAGAAAGAGAGAGAGTGGGGCAGTGGGGTGGTTGCTTGCCTATTGGTAGTCAAAAGGGTCTCTCCAAACTCTATTCCCTTCCCTCTCAAGTCTCAACAAATTTCAAATATCACAGTAATTTTTTTGAATTGCAGAAAGCTGGGGAGCAAGGCTGAAAGGGCCCACGCTGCAAACGGTATTCTACTATTCTGCTCTTCCTTTCCCCTTCTTCTCATTCTCCTGTCTTGATAGTGCGTAATGACTTATATGGCCATGTTCTAAGCTGAACCCTTTCTTCCTGGGACCTACTAGTGCCAATTGGGCATTACCATGACTCGGAGATGCACCAGAACTACCAAAAGATTGAACTTTCCAGTACAATGCAGAGCGAGTCTATCAATTTATGATCAATTTCTTTAGCTACAAACAGTGGAAATGGATTCCCAGCAAGAATCTATAGATTCTATACTCTTATGGTATCTAACTATATATGTATTCGATTTCTTTAAACCCAACCCTGATCATAAGGTATCTTAGAATTTTCATCGTCTGGAGTCCAATGGGAGAAAGGGTATTTTCAAAACAAGTAGGAGGCAAAGGCTTGATTGCTTGAAGAGTGATGATAACATGGTCTGGGAATCTGATAATGGTAAGGGCGGTGGCCGTCCAGTCCACCGTGCATTGCTCTTTCTGGGCTTTGGGTTTCTGCTTTCTATATGTTTGTATTTAGTGCCCAATAAAGGACGAAAGGAACCGAAGCTTGAAACTTGAAGCTTGGCCGCTTGGGCAATAAGCCAATAATATCCTTTGTCACTATTGTCAACTTGTCATAAGGGTGTTGAATTAGACCGGAATCGAAAACTCGAACCGAACCAAATAAAATGCGATTATGATTTGATTTTGGAATGTAGGAACCAGGAGCTGACTTCAGTTTCAATTCTAGTATAGGAACCATCAGATCGAACCGAATTAGGATACTAATATATTATAGTATAGGGCAAGAGATTACTACGTCATCACGTAGCCCATGTACTAATGTGGTGACAATAAGAGCACACATAGGAGCATCCCCGCACTCGTACCTATAATTGGTCGATCGATATCAATATTGGTGTCAACTGATACTAGATCGATGATACGGAATAGACAGAAGGTTAAATAGTCAAAATACAGTGGTATAAATATTTGAAGGCAAACGTTCAATTCAAAGTACAAACCGATATGTATCGATATGAGTATTGGTATATGTTTCAGAATTAGCCAATACCCAATCCGATACCGTGCACTAAAACTATGTTTTCATGTTTTCAATGAAGAAGCATCAAATGGACATTTTTCATGAATTTCAATTATTCTTACTCTTCCATGAGTAGGGCATTTTCACTCTTCAAAATCGTCCATATATAATATGGGATTGAGTTTCATTTATGCATGATGAAAGAGGAATCAACCGAAAAAACAAGAAGATGAAAGAGGAATCTCTCACCTTGGTCATCGATGCCATTGAATTGACACAAGGAGGATACTTCCCGTCTTATATAATAGGGGGTGAGAATTAATGATGACACATGAATCCAATCATATGGTCTCATCATTAGTAGAGAATTTCTTCTTTCCCTATGGTTGAAGAAAAACTTAGTTCAAATAAAAAACCAATCTAAACCCTAGAAATCAAATACGAATCAAAAATGAAATTGGCTTCCATTGATTCCAATTCAGCCAGAATCAACTTAATTAATCCTAGAAATCAAGTATGAAACAATCGATTCCAATCCAATTCAACGGACATTGATGATCTAATTTTGATTCCTCAAACTAGGGGTGCAATTTTGGCACTATTGGCTCAAATCCACCCTGGTCCGCCTTGAGCCCAAACAGGGCTTGGGTTGAGATACTTTGCCCTGAGGGTAGGTCAGGGCTAGACATTTCTGGTCCTAAGTCAGGGTCGGCTCGGGCCAGGGTTGAGGCCTTGAGCTGAGCCTGACCCAGCCTAGCCCGACCTTGTTTTAAGTTATATTATAAAAAATATATATATTGATATACTATATATATTATAAACTTTAAATGTCACACATATTTTGTTAGATAATATATTATATACGAAGATAATAAGTGATAATATATTTTATTATAGTGTTATTTTATATAAAATTGATAACCTTCTACCCAACCCAACCCAATTCAGTCTAGTCCATGCATCTCTCCGTTCCCCCACTCCATGATCAGGACCAATCAAGGTAAGCCCGACCCAACCTTGAGGGCGGATTAGGGTAGGGTCAGGCCTGAGCCCAGTTAAGGGGACTCAGGATTGGGCTAGGGTTTTAAAAAACCTAACACAACCTGACCCTGTTGCAGCCCTACCTCAACCATGCTTGAGGAAGTAAACTTGCAAGTACAAGGCTATATATCTATCAAATGGGATTATGGGAGAGGAACTATGTTCTAGTTGTCTGATGAAGAGTACTAGTAGTCAAGTAGGTCCTCCTCGCTCAAGCATATCACTAAGCGGCATGATTCATTCCACTTGGACTCTGGGGTCTGCTTCAAAAAAATAAAGGAGGTTTGCCGTTTGTGTGTCCCCATCTGATTGCAAAATTGGAGTTATGCCCGTCTCCCTGTCTTACATGGTAATCTCAATTTGGTGAAGTCTTCTCCATCTTCTTATTTAACTCTTCCAATGTGGCATATTTTTATTTTGGGTGTCTAATTGAATTTTCATTAAAAAATGGAAGAGATTTCTCTGTGGGTGAGTATGCGCCCAAACGCAGAGGTGGGGGGGGGGATGATCGTCCTGCCCACCATGAAAAGTGGTAAAGACTACCTGTGCCGCTGTGCATGCAAGGGCCATGGTCCCCCATAGAGAACTGTTGCCTTTCAAGTATTTATTAAAGATTATAGTTTTCACATCAATTTGTTTTTAGATTTTTGATGTATTAAGGAGCTCTTTCCATTTAATGTCTTAAGATTTTGAATTAGATTGAACGGTAAAAACTTGGAATTGAGATTCATGTCAATCAAAATAGGCCCAAAATTGATCTAACTCTAAATTTTGGAAAAGGGTGTGCCAGAATCAGCACTAGTTTCGATCGATCCAATCGATCCAATTCTGATTTCTAAAACCTTGGATTGGATTCTTCAATAATATTTACAACAGATTGAGCTTTAGAATTGAAATTCTAAAGAGAGTTCCAAACAACTCTATAACGGTATGAAATTATACATAGGAATGCATGCCAGTACACGAAGAAATAAATAATTGAATTGACATTTGATCTATCCATCTTCTAGGTATCTAATGATGTGATATGTCATTGGACTCTTCCATGCCGCGGAATTAGGTGAATTTTTTATTTTTTGTAAGAATTAGGTGAATAAGGTCTGCACGCTAGACACCAGTTTTTAAAATTGTGATCGAGATCGGCTGGATCGGCCGACATTGATCTGTAAATTGAAACAAGGTTTAGGAATTTTTAGGCTGATCTTAGGCCAATTTGGACCTCGAATTTGGGTTTTTGGCTAATCAATCCAGTTGCTTTGATCTCAGCTTTGAATGAAAATTAGGATTAGAGCATTTTGGACTGATCCTAACCGATTCGAATCTTGAGTTTTTGTCCGACCAACCCGGCTGATCCGATTCACCCCGATCCTTGTATGAAAATTAGGATTAAGGTATTTTTGGGCTGATTCTGACCGATTTTGTTGCGGTCTTGGCCCGATCCAGATCCAGATCCAGATCCCATTTCGGATTTTAAAACCCGGCCAGAGGCACACCGTGACCAGGGATGCTATTGCCATACGCAAAAAAATGATAGTCTTTATTCCGATTAAAATTCTCAAAAAACCACATTTTTTCCCGAAATTCTCTCCTCCAACGCAGAAACCGCAACGTCCACTGTACTCGCAGGTGTGCGGAGGTGCCACAACACTGTTTCATCTTTTCCTCTGCAAACAGTTTTTTCAAAATATCCGCCAAAGAGTTAAAACGCCACCAAATTTGAAGGTTGAAAATTTAAGAATCACGTGTCAGCTTGATAGAAGTGGCGGCCATTAATAGAATCCAATGATGACATTTAAAGCTTCCAACTACTTAAAACATTTTTGTCGTTCTCGATTATGTCGAGAACCAACGGCCTTTGGTTTCGGACGCTTATTAGGGTTTGTGGTTGTCAGCCATTGGAGTCACTCCAGCATTTCATCGTCTCAGTCTCGTTTGTTTTCAGGTACGTTTTCTTCATTGGACTACGGTAAATTACAGTCGGAGAATAAAAATTGTATTTCATACAAGTGATTGGATGAGTTTGTTAGTCTTGTATGGAGGATACTTCTTAATTGAATTTGGATTCTTCATTTTATTACTTTCCGATGAATTTTAGGTTTATTTAGACATGGTTTCGAGCTAGGAAATGCTAATGCCAGAAGTTTTATAAGTGGTTCTTGTTCCCTGATATACCATTACGGTTAAATTTTGTTGCTTGAGCTGGAAGTTAGATTCATATGTAACGGAATGTCCTTTCTCGAGTGACTGTTTGCAGTGATGTTTTGTACAGATTTTATTGATTGAATGTGGTTACTTCGAAATTCTGTAATCTGTAATAGGAATTCTTCAATTTTTTTTGTTGGTTATGGTTTGAATGAGTAATCTTTTGATAAATTATCCAGATAAAATAGCAAAAGTTTGATCATTTTCCGTGTTAACACTCGTACTCATTGAAATGGGAAAAAATGGAGTTTCTTTGAGGGAAAAAGAGAAGTAGCAACTGCACTAATAAAATGGAAACTCACTTAACTGAACAAAATGAATAAAATGCATAACCATTTATGTTAGAGGAGACCTATAAAATATGAACATGCTACTGACTGATATTATAAGAGTAGTGAAAACAATTCAATAATGCTTTTAACCTTGGCAAAATAATTATTAGAATTTTCATGGAACTTTGTGAGCCAACTTTATCTTGTACTTATAGAGGTTTCATCTTCTGCTATATACCCTTGATCGTAATGGGATATCAGATTGATGAACTGTTGCGGTGTTGGGAGGATTAGCACCGAGTGCCTCCTAGTTCTTTTGTTTTTTTTTTTTTGGTGGGGGGGGGGGGGGTGTGTGGAGGTGGGGGGTACTTCTGGGTGCCTCCTACTTATCTGTGTTATATTGTGTTGATTTTTTTAATTTGATTAATTAATTTCCTATTTCTCTCTGAACATATAGTTTCTTCATCCCATACATTAATGGAGGTTCTCCAAGCAGCCACGAAGCATGGATCCCCAATGGGTAAAAGTATTGCTGTAAGAGTTGAAGAAAAGAGTTACAGTTATGTTCAACTCATTTCTTCTGCGTGCAAGATATCCAACTTATTAAAATCTGTGGCCTCCAAAGAAGTAAGTCAAAAGCTGCTCTTTGCTAGTTCTATTGCTACCTGGTAGTAATTGGAAGACTAGTGAAACATATATATTCACACGATGCTTTCCTATCTCTTTCTTGATTTCCAATTAATGCAATTCTTTTTTCTCCCTCATCCAGACATTTGAAGTGGTTAAACATCAGACCTCTGTAAAAGGGGTTCAAGGAACAGAAGGGCTTGGTGGAGCTCGGATAGGAATTTTGGCTAAACCTTCTGCAGAATTTGTTGCTGGGGTGCTTGGGACTTGGCTTAGTGGAGGAGTTGCTGTTCCACTTGCGCTCAGCTACCCAGAAGCTGAGCTCTTCCATGTGATGAATGATTCGGTCCGTCCTGGGAAGATTCTCTCTTTTCTGGTTCCCTAATCTTAAATAAGAAGATCTGTTGTAGAAAGTGCCACATATAATTCTTTGCATTTGCTAGCATTACCTTGCTGTTGTATTATTTATAAGTTCTCTCTTCTTGTGGTGTCTCTTAATTCACCGTAAGGCTTCTTGATTACTGAGGACGTGCAGTTGGCGTCTTGTTTAGGAGGGAGGTGAATGAATGACTATGATTTATATTGAATTATATGATTTGCATGAAGCAAGTCATAAGTACATAAGGACTTCCTCAAGATTCAAAGTTTAAATTCCATGCATTACTCTTCTCTACAAATTTTTTATCCATTTATTCAAGACAATGTGATCATGAGCATAGTTTGAATTAATTCATGTGATGTTGATACTAGATTTTGTAAAAGTTATCTAATTCTTGAGTCACAGTTATGTTTGAGGTGGTCAGTTCTGCTTGACCCTGTGGTACAGGTTTAATTGCTGAAGTTCAATTATTCCATATGAAGACTGCATGAACAGTTCTATTTACATGTGATAGTTGTGTCCAATAAATCTTCTTTTTGAAATGTTGTAAAGGGAAACTTATACGAATGCTTCATTCCCAGGGTGTCTCCATGCTTCTAAGCACTGAAGATCATCAAGAACTTATGGGAAATGTTGCTGCAAAATGTGCTGCCAAATTTTCACTAATACCCCCAGTTTCACCAATTGGAGAAGTAGAAACAGAGAAAAATATATTGGACGAAATTGAAAACTCAAAATTGGCAGAAGGTTGTCTATATTGTGATGGTCCAAAATTTTGTATCTCATAGTATCCACTGTAAAATTTCATTGACAATGTTCTTTATGGTGTAGGAGAGGATCCAGCATTGATTGTGTACACTAGTGGAACAACGGGTAAACCCAAAGGTGTTGTTCACACGCACAAAAGCATCTATTCTCAGGTACTTGTCTGACCACTAAATACATTACGAGTTTCAGGTTCATGCCTTTACCATAGAGTTAGTCATTTGTGCTATTTTTTACATTCATATATCTCATATATTCGGAGAGTTAAAGCATATAAACAGACTGAAGATTTTCAAATGCATCAATCATTTGTGTTAAATGAAAGTGCTGTTACATGGGCTAGGACTTGGCTAGGGGTGTGGTGATCAGGGATATAATGTGCTCAGGTGATGACTCTTTGATGTAGCTTTGATGGGATGTTTTACTTTATAAGTTCCCTTGTGAACTTGCTATTTTTGTATTTTGCCCCCGCTAGCAAGCTCCTTTTTTTGGGGGGGGGGGGGGTGTGTGGTGTCAGTAAAATCAGTAACTTAGAAAAAATGTTTCTCAAGGTACTATACTTACATGCTACCAGTGGATATCAAAGAATTTCTGAGTCTTTTAACAATTCGGATTTTTATGTCGATACCATACATCAGAGTAGACATGTCTTTGTGTTTCTCAGAATAGAAACACATGCATAGTCATATTTGTGAACATTTTAATATGACATGATGAGTTCTATAAGCCTATTCTAAAAAAATCCTAAGAGGATGCAAGGTCCATTAATAATGCATTTTATTGTTCATAAAATGCAAAATGTATGTCTACTCTCAAGTTTCACCTAAATTCCCTGTCTACTACATGTCTTCGGCATTAACTTTTGCTGCAATGTTGGGTCAACTGCAGGTCCAAATCTTGACAGAGGCATGGGAATATACATCTGCTGATCAATTTCTGCATTGTCTACCCTTACACCATATCCACTGAGCAACGTTCATTTCCTTTTTTTGTTAAAAGAATTATACATCTCCAAAGTAGAAAAAGATTCACATCTTTGTGGATTTGTAGGTTGACATACACTTAAGCAAAAAATTGTTGGTTGTGTTCCATTTGTTTGCTCTTTGAAGATTTGAAGGTTTTGTGTTGTATTGGATCCTTAACCACTGCATACATGTTCATGGACTTTTTAATGCTTTGCTTGCTCCTCTCTATGCTGGTGCTGTGGTAACTGCTTCAAACTCATCTCTTCATTTGTTTCAGATAGCTTTTAGTTAAAATTGTACTGCTGCTCTGTTACATGAGTTCTTCGTAACAATAATTGTTACTTTATTTGAACTTTGAAGCTTTCTCTATAATATATCTTTTGGTGTAACTGAAGGTCGAGTTCATGCCAAAATTTAGTGTGAGAGGAATCTGGCAGAGGTGGCGTGAATCATATCCAAAAGATGGAAGTAAGGTTGATGATGCTATCACTGTATTCACAGGAGTAAGTGAAGTCCTTTATGTTAGAGTTGTTATTCTCATGTAATATGAGATATGCAGCTTCTATGTTATTTTATCTCGTTTATGTTTCCATTTTTATTTTTTTGGGTTTAATATGTCCTGCAAAACATGCATATATGATGGCATGTACCAGAGTAGAACTATAGCTTGTTGACCCTAGTAATCATAATTGTGTACTTGTGTAGACACCCCACATTTCATAAGCCATGGTTTCCTCATCTTCGAGTGGGACAACACTTGAGTGCAACAAAATTTTGGATTGCCACTTAGTGATTTGATGGATTATAGTTATCCCACATCTCATTAGGCATGGTTTCCCAATCTTCAAGTGGGACAGCAGTCACAGCACTTGAAGTGCTACAAAATTTTGGACTGGAATAAATGATTTCATTGATTATGGTCAATATTAAATAACCCAGGATTATGGCCACACTCTTTTTAGATGGGCAGTTAATTAAGTTTGTGAGGTTGGACTGTTTGAATTCTATCACAAAAATGTTGCTTTTTCTTCTCACTTGGTCTCAATGGGAGAAACATGGCATCAGGAAACAGCTGCTCATCAATCTACCACCCCTTCTATTTCTCCCCATGTATGCAATTATATCTTGCCACATCAGCATCCATCTTTTCTCCTCTTTTAAAACATAAATGTACATGTCAATTGTCAATTCCTTACCCCTCTTCTTTACATTTATGATTAATTTGAAAATAATAACTTTCATCAAATAACAAACTTAACCTTGAAGGCTTATCAATTTCCATTTATTCTCCTATTTTTTAGGATATAATTATAAAAATTTATTCCTTGGGATGTCACACCTATACATTCCTAAGGCACTCCAAATTTGTTGAACTTTTTCAGATACGGTACTTAAAAGCTCCATCCCAAGCTCCTGCTTCACTCTGTAATCTTGTTGTCATGATAAATGTTCTAATTAGTGTTGATTTGTGAGTTCGATATATGGGAGTGGGGAACCTAGACCAAGATCTAGGGGGATTCCAAAATGTCATCTTTTTACTACCACGTGGTAGTGTTGGTTGGTCTCCAAATTTTGAGGACAAGTTGTACACATCACCATTTAATCATGGATTAATTCTTAAAGTTGCCATGTGTCAGAATTAGACATCCAAAACTGCTTGAAAAACTTACCTTGTTGTTGAATGACACCCTTGCAAAAATAAGGGATAGCCTCATGTATTGTGGGTCATATGGTTGAGATTGGCCACTATGTTTGACATGTGGCCTATCCAGCAGATTTCCCCATCTACTAATAGTTGGAACGATCTAATCATTGGTTCGCATGTCATAAATAGGCCGGGGTGGTTTGGGAATACACTCCTAGATTGTCGGTCTATGTTCTCTCTCTCTCTCTCTTTTCCTTTATTTGATTCTTATTCTTTGAAACTATTAGCTTGTTGAGAACTGTCACTTGTGATGCCTCTGAAATTGCATAAACTTTTCTGTTTTCTGCATAATTACAAGTTGCCTAATATCTTTACATCTCTCCCTATAAATGAAGATAATCCATTCATGTTTCACTGCTACGTACTTAGAACTATTCCCTAATTATGGCATTGCATTCTGAAAATGAGCAATTCCTAAAATTTGGCAAGCTATAGTGTTATATTTTCCCAATTGAATGCCAATTTATTCGTTCATTTTTTTTTGTGCGATGAGGATTTTTGTACTTTTCATATGAAGTTCTTAAACTCAAGTGCTTTTCTGATACCTAGGTTCCAACAATGTACACTCGATTGTTACAAGGGTATGAAGCAATGGATTCAGAATTGAAGACTACTTCTGCCTCAGCTGCAAGCCAGTTGCGCCTTATGGTAAATAGAGTGAATTCACTATATGAGGGTTTAATCATTTGACCAACATATCTCTCAGACCCTTCATGTTTTTGTTGTATTAGACAAAACTGGATTTCACTTGAAATAAGTAAAGATGTTTCTTAAAAGGCAGAGGGTACTTTTGCCCAATGCAAATTCAATAGGCAACCAGGGAACATGCGAACGATTGCTCCAATAGGTTAGTGGATATATTGGAAATAGATTGACTACTAACTGGCAACAACGTAAGGGGGTTGGAAGGGGAGGGGGATAAAAAAAGATTGATTACTCATTGATTATTATTTCTTTTTCTCAAAAATGTTTTCCTATACATGATTATCGTGCTCACTGAGTAGTATATCTGTTCCAAAAATAATGACATTGTTGGTACTTATCAACAGAAAATGGCTAAAAAGTGACAATATTGTGATCCTCTACCCCATGATCTTGTTTACCATGCTTCTCAACCCATAGTGACTATCACATTTTCCAGCACAAAAGTTTGTCTTATCCTGATTCTCCAGTGGTGAAATGTGCTAGCCTTGTGGAAATTGTGATTGTTTCACTCTCTGAGTGTGTTGTATGATGAAGCCTTATTTACAGTATGTTTTAATGTACTGTTGCTGTGTTTGGCCCTATTTCCTTCAATCCCCCTTCCTGGGGCCTTTTCACTATGAGGTGCCTGCTACTACATCATTTGGGGAAGATCAATACTTGGTTTCTTCTTTCTTTCTTTTTTCATGGAATTTCTTCTCTATGGTCATGGGTTTCAATTATCGTGCTTCCATGTGAAGGTCGCTTATGGAAAATTAACTCACCCTCATTTCTCTGGCCACTGGCCTCTTCCTTCCCCTCTGCTAACTATGTCATTGAACATTTGTTTCAACCAAGTCAAGAAGAAAACTAATTTAAATGCATGTGGGTCTAAGTGCTGAATTCCATGGAAGCCATAAATGAGGTTTATGTTGAAAATTCTTGATTTCTTCCTGCATAGGGTTCATGATGTTTGCTCAACCTCTATAAGCTATGTAATATTTCTAAGTTGCTGTTACTGCTGTTTTAAAATTCACTGGTTGTCTCTGATTTTGTAGATGTGTGGTTCCTCTGCACTTCCCTATCCTATTATGCAACAATGGGAAAGCATAACAGGTCATCGTCTTTTAGAGCGCTATGGCATGACTGAGGTGAGTGAAATTCTCTCATCTAGTTGAAGTCCCCCATTTTCTCTCCTTAGTTTAATTCTGTGGTTAACATAAAAAACCTGTTCATTTCTATTTCTTAAGCTATATGCTTCCAGTGTTTATTAACTGATTACTCTTTATAGTTTGTAATGGCGCTTTCTAATCCCTTAAGAGATATGCGGAAAGGTGGCACAGTTGGCAAACCACTTCCTGGCGTAGAGGTTAGCAAGTATTTAATTATTCTTTTGCTGTGTAATGTAATATATCAATGTCTATAAATGGATGCACCAATAAAACCCGAAAATGCACAGAGCTTGAGAAGAAGCAAAAAACCTGATTCAAGATATATATATTTAAGGTTTCTCATAATCTTCTTTTCTGGGTTTATGATAGGTTAAAATTCTTGCAGAAGATGGGAGTGCAGCTAATACAACAATGATAGGTGAGCTTTGCGTTAGAAGTCCTTCACTGTTCCAGGAATATTGGAAACTACCTAAGGTACGTGTACATTCTAGTCTTTCACAAAATCATTGTAATTGGCACAAAACTGATCTCTCTATTTAATCCCATTGTGTACACACATTTGCTGACGAGATTGTTTTTATTGATGATATTAATGAGGGAAAGAAATGCCAAGTTTAGAACCAAGGGGGTGTACTTTAAAATTAAAAGCTGTTAAACTAAAACATGCAATAGGGAGTGCAATTTTATAGAAAAATTGTAGAAATGGAGTGGCTAAAATTGATGATCAAGAGTGACCCAAGAATGTGATATGTTCTTTCTCTAGGTTGAATTGTAAATAAGAGAGGCAGATTGAAGAGGTTGTTGGCAGAAATAGAACCTGGTGGGTGAAAGTCGGAGGTGCTTCTGAATGTTTGGAAAGAAAAGAAACACCATATATCAGAATTGAATATAACTGAGATGAGAATGTTGAAATGGATAAGTTACATGACGAGGAAGGAAAGGGAAATTAGGAGTAACACCATAAAGGCAGCAAGTTTAGGAAAAGCTGATTCAGATTGTTTGGATAGGTTGAATGGGTGATGAGAGGTATGGTACAACTTGGAAGAGTTGAAAGGAAAACCGTGACTGACCTGGATTGAAATGGTGATAAGTTTTGGGTGCTAGTCAGTTAACAGAATATGTTCTCAAGGGGAGCATGCTGGAACATAATTTGTGCTGTAGTTACCCGATCTAGTGGGGACAAGGTTTAGAGTTTATTCTTGAACTATATAGGTGTGAGGGTTAAAGCCCATGGTACTAGTGTGAAGTCACTGGTTTTAGCCTGAGGGCTGCCACTTTGTGTGAAAAATCCCTAGGGTCAGGACTGTTCTAAATCTGCCTGCAAAAGTGAAACTTGCACCAGGTTATGGCCCTTATCCTCCTGAAATCCTAGATTCCTAATGATATATAGTCATGCGAATTGCAACTAAGGTAGTTTTGTAATTGCCTTCTCTTTTCTTTGATTTTTGGAAAACTATTAACATTTTTATGCGTCCGCAGTTGCATATGCACTTCATTGCTATTATCCAAGCTTTTTCCTGCTACTTGGTTCAGCTCCAAAATCTTCTGCCATTCTATGATGGCCTCAATGAATGTTCAATAAATTACTTTCTCACTAGCGCAATTCAAACCTCTACCTTCCCTTTTGATCGTAGATATTTTGGACACTGATAGAATACACCTCTCTCTCTCTCTCTGTGATTCACAACTTTTCCCTTTGAAACTAATGGTCTCTTTCCTTTGATGCATGCAAATCTTGTTTCTGATGCTCTGACAAACTATCTCAATCTAAATCATATACTCATACAACTGCAAGAATACCTTTTGGAGACCCCACCCCTTCCTTTCCTTCTCTTTAATCTTCTTTCTCTTTTTATACCCGGTAATACTTTATTGCCTCATACTTGTGCGCAGGTCCTTTAGATCTCGCTTGAACATGCTGTGTTGATGTTTTAGTGCTATCCACTGTATTTCAATAATCATGGCATCTCTTGTCTTGTTTACTCCTTTAATTTCTCTCTTCTTCTAGCTCTCTTTTTCTTTCCTTTTTTCCTGGTAAGGTTCTCTTCCTGCCTTGTACTCATGTGCAGAGCAGAAGAAATTTCTTTCCTTCAGATCTTCCTTGAAAAGCCCAGATGTTATAGTATTGTATACTACCTTCAGTAATTAGGTTCCTTAAGTATTTTGCTTTAACTTAACTGTATAAATTTTTGTTATTTAAGTTAATTCTGATATATTTTCTTCTTGAGTATCTACTGTGGCTTTGTCTTCACCAAGGTGGTGAAGTTTTATATCTGTGGGACTGTTCCTGTTAGGAGGCAAGTTAGTTACTGTGTTATCTATTATTTAGTGCATTATATGAAGTGTGCCCTTCATGTAACATTTGAAGCATGTTCCAAGAGATATATACATTTTGGGAAAACGAAGATGTCAAATGAAAATGTACATGCTCCAAACACAAAAATGCCTCCAATACTTTTGGGCATTCACTTTCAAATTTAGTTTGAGATTCAACCAAGACCTGTAGCTATGACACACTAACATTCAGTTTTGGAGATTAAATCCTAGCAGTTTTTCTTGGTCCTTGAATTTGTTTCTAATTTTCTGGACAAGAAGTGGGGATGAAATTGTGCTTGTCTAAAATTATGCTATTACATGTTCTGTTTCCTTGTCATCTCCTAAATTCTTATTTTTGGTCTGTGCATTTGATAATCATCATAGGTTACAAAAGAATCGTTTATTGATGGTGGGTTCTTCAAGACTGGAGATACAGTTACAGTGGATGAGGATGGGTACTACATTATTTTGGGACGTAAGGAACCTCTTTATGCATTAGTTGATATGAAGTTCAATTTGGGAAATGTATCTGTTACAAAATATTATGTTTTGAACTCCTTGGATATGGAGAGCTTTCTCATGGGAGGTTCAAGGATACACATGGCACTTTGAATCTTCTGGAATCTTATGATAATGCGGAACTTTGGTCATGCTCACACAAGAATAGATACATACTTGAATGGACTATCATTGCATGGCATTGTTTTACATCATCAACATATACTTGGTTCTGGTTTGTCATGTGTATCTCAAATAAGGTTGAGTATTGCATGACAATGATTTAGTGCCGTGGTTCCAGTTTATACCACCATTGATTATGCCTCGTAAAGAATATGTGTGTGTGTGTGTCTATATATATATATAATGGTGTTTCTTGATCCTTCAATGCTTGCTGGCAGGTACAAATGCTGACATTATGAAGGTTGGTGGATACAAGTTGTCTGCTTTAGAAATTGAAGCTGTGCTTTTAGAGGCAAGTGCCTTTTCTACTTGTTTATATTTCTAACTTACCTCTTCAAAATTTCTCTCTTGGCCTTTTGAAAGGAAAATTTTCTTCTTAGTGGGAGGCCCTTTTTTTTCTTTTTGGAAGGAAGACAAATAAGTTCATAACCAACCTCTCCATTTTGTTCAGCATCCATGTGTGTCAGAATGTTGTGTGCTGAGCTTACCTGACAAAGATTACGGGGAAGCAGTGTGTGCAATAATAGTACCAATGGCAGATGCAAAGAGAAGAGAGGAGGAAGAGTTTAAGCCTGCTATTACCTTGGAAGATCTTTGCACGTGTGCCAAGGAGAAACTTGCACCTTACAAGGTATCACCGCAGACCTGTTTTCATCTTTTGATTTCATTTGTTTCTCTTTCATGGGAAGGTTGCAGCATATAGCTTAGCTCATGAAGTGATGATGTATCACTATTTTTTGATGAAGAGGAACCATATCATTGCATTGCCTCCCCCCAGAGTGGATTGTAATGAAAAACTTAGTTTCCAACTGGAGTGTGTTCTCTTGGAGTTTAAAGGGCCAAAACTGTTCTCTACCCATGAGACTGCAAGTGTTTACATATCATTCCCTTGAACTCCATCATGTATCTTGATTAGATGAAATCTGATTTTTTAAAATTGGCAGTGTTTGATAGAGCTTCTATAGTTGAATTGATTTTTCCTCCAATGGGACTAATTGCTCTACCTTGCTTGCTTCTAGATGCCAACAAGATTATTCTTGTGGGAATCACTTCCACGTAATGCCATGGGGAAGGTGAATTATCTTTTATTTCTCTCTCCAGTACTCCTTCCCTTCCTATAAGGAATTGTCAGTAGCCTCATGTGATTGCAATTTTATATATTTCTTTTTTTCAGGTTAACAAGAAAGAGCTGAAGAAATTGCTGGAATGCTGAAATGCTTTTTGGTACCAGTGACCTGGCTGGGTTTGAAGTAAACTTGATCAACTAAGTACAGAAATAAATAAACCAAAAAATAATAATAAAATTTCAAGGATGGGAGTCAACAACCCTTCTCTCCTACACTAATAATGGCACTAGCGACCTAATTTTTTATATGAGAACAGATAATTTTGTTGTAGTATAATTTATTAATCTTCTCAATGAGTAGAAAATTTTACTTTCAAATAGTGAAATCAACCTTTCAGTATTCAGCATATGGAGATGAATTTTACATCAATTCAGGATCTTTGGAAGAGGCACCATTCTTACCAAGTTGCAGCTCAGCTGGTGCCAGAAAGAGACAGGTTGGCCTTGCCTCCCATAGTCATCTGTGAACTTCAGTTCAAAAGGCTTAAGCTAAGTGGCTAAAACAGAGCCCATGTTGTAGTTATTCTATTCCTCAAGTGTATAAAAAAATGGACAATAGATTGTTGCTTGGTCGTGAAGCCCTTACACCAGTGTAGGGGCCAATGAGAGCGCCCATAGGGACATTAAAATGGATGGGATTTTTTATTTCAATAGCGTTTGGGTGGTAATTTTGTGTATTCATGTGTCTGGGTGTAGGAGCCACACGAGCAAGCACCATTCGTTATCCCATGGTGGAGGAGGAATATTCTCGCCAAGGTCATCGGTGCTGTCAAATTGATATGGAGGGGTCATTTTCATCCTGTACAATAAGGGGTGGGAGTTAATAATGACACAGGAGTCTAATCACATGGTCACACAGCTGGTAAGGCAAGTGAAGGAAAACTTTTACAAAGCATGTTTGATTGGTAAAACTTTTACAAAGCATGTTATGAGTGCTCTCTTCCATCTTTCCATGGAAGGCTAAAATGAAAAAGCCTGATTGAGGGTGTTTAGCTTTCTTAATCTTGTTGACTTTAAAGGTTTGATTTGGTAGACTATTTTTTTTGTTAAAAAAAAATTATCATACCCTCAACCACCTTGGTAGATTGAGTGTGCCTGCAAGTGGAAAAGGACTTTTCCTTTTACAACTTAAATGCAAAAAAGCCCACAAGCCATCACCTTCATGCCAACCCCCCTCCCCTTACAACTTAAATGCAAAAAAGCCCACAAGCCATCACCTTCATGCCACCCCCCCCTCTCCTTACAACTTAAATGCAAAAAAGCCCACAAGCCATCACCTTCATGCCAACCCCCCCCCCCCCCCTTCTCCATAGATTACTTCGCCAAGGAAAAGAAAGATAACAATTAACTTCTGTTGCACTCTTCTGAATGCTTGGATATATGGACGGTCAATCTAGTTGTATCACTTGGAAAGGGGTACACAGCAATTCTAGATGTTGGACTGTTGGGGGATGAATTGGGTTGGCTATATGTAAAATCCCAAGTTAATTTCTTATATTTCTTTCTATTTATTTCATGGGAGAAAGAATGCTAACTGGGTGTGTGTGGTGTGCTACTCTTGCATTCAGATATAAGGGTGCACAAAATGATCGTTGCACCTCTGAAAAATCTGTCTTTCTATTGGGTGCGATGATTATTTTGTACGGATGGTCCTAAATTTTTTTTTCCTGTTATTGATAAAGAAAATTCATTTAAATAAAATTTCTACTCTTTGTCTTGCTATTGATAGTGCATGATTCGTTACTTGATCTCTTGACCCTCGGCTTCTTGGGTTGAACCTGTGTGATCAAAGTTCATATATGTTAGATGATAATACACCCACTCACTTACCCACCCACTGTGGTAATACGATTAAAGTTTTACCAGAAAAAAGTAATATGACTAAAGCTCTCATTTTTAAGACAATGATGAGCTGGTCTGAAGAAGGATAATTAATATAAAATTAGAATCTTGGTCTTCAAAACACTGTCACGCCTATTGATGAAGTCAAAACAACCTTTCTTTTAGGGAAGAAATGCTTTACAAAACGCATAATCGGAAATTTTTTTCCCGGGGGTGGTTGGGTAGTGCCATGGTGTATATTAATTTTTTTGGGAAGCAATTTTCTGTACAGGAGAGTGGCCTACGTCAGCACTCCCATGTGTCTATCTCTCTCTCCTTAAAACAAAGGGGCGGAGGTATTTTTTCACATGAAGAGAAAAGAGATAGACTCATGGGAGTGCTGGCATAGGCCACACTCCCGGACAGAGAATTTTTTTCCTAATTTTTTTTTTGGAATTGAAGGTAATAAAACTTTAATTTTTGATGAAAGTGTAATCACACAAGTCATACATCAACCGAAAAGATTAATCGACTTTTAGGACTTTAGAATGACACATATATACAACACACTCAATGTGGGACTAAAACCACAGAGAAGGTCAGAGGGTAGTAGAACTTGTTTTTTTCTATTTTTTGTATTGGTCTCACGTAGCACATGAGTGGGTTCCACTGTAACAGTCCAATCCAATCTTAGCCGTGCTTAGATGATTGGGTTCCACTTGTAATTGAATATTTAATTATATAATGTTAAGTATCAAGTAGCGTGGAAGAGCTGCTCCCTCTTTATGTTTGATAGGTATTCACAAACTATGAACATTAATTAAATAAAGGGAAAAAGAACGCTGACTAGTAGCATGGTTTCTATGCCTAGGCACAAGAGTGTGCAAAAACACCACTCAACCCCTAGTAAAATAAAAAATTTCATCCAAACCAATGTTTCTGTGCACATTCTCATTGGCCCCCATGCTGATATAGGGTTTGAAATTAACGTTCTCTTGTCGATAAATAAAAGTTGAATGGTTTAAAATTAATATTTAATAAATGAATAATGGTTAGGAAGCAGTTTTGGTGCACTGCAATCTAGGCAAAAATGGTGACCAGGCATATAGATTTGCCATGTGATACATTATGTGGGATTGAAACTTTATAGAGACAGGTAGAAACCAAGGTCCTTTACATACATGTCAAGCTTCATCCTAATCAGAGCTTGTCACATAGTAAAATAAAACAGTATATATAGAACTACCAAGAAGCCCACGAGAGTATTAAGGGGTGCATGGACATAGGGATGTAAATGGATAACCGAAATCTAAATCTGAATTCGCATTCGTATCCGTTTAGAGACATCCGTATTTGTTTAGAGATATCCAGAAAAAATCAGAATACTTTGATAAAAATCCGTCCAAAAAAAATAATCCAAATACTTAATAATAAAAAATTAAGTAAATAATGATTTTGAGGGATTTTGAAGATTCAACAGATTCTAGAGTATGATGAAAAAAGAATCTTGATTTAAGAGATATGGATTGAGAGTGAATTGTATCCGTTAGGGGGAGAAAGGTCCGGGTTACACACGGCAGAGATGTAAACGGATGATTGAAAATCCACCGCATCCGGATCCGTTTAGAGGTATCAGTATTCGGCCAGGGAATATCCAGCTCCGATCACATCCGATCCGTATCCGATCCAAATCCGATCCGTTTACATCCCTACATGGACATGCATTGGTGTAGATATGAGGATAAATAATTCTTTTAAAGCTCAAATTTAACATGTGACGGCCTATGATATCCAATGGCCAGAATCGAACATCACTCTTCCACATGAAAAAATAGCAGGTCCACCCACCCAATTTGCCATGGAATGGATGAGTTGAGATCCCATTCTCATATGAGAACGTACGAGAATAGGTGTGAACTGCCCAGATGACATCCACCATGTGGGGACCCATTACCAAATTACGCGGTTTAGATACGAAAAATTGACACAGAGAATCCTATAACCTTATGCGAAGAAGAAGAATAAGACCTGGTATGCTTGCAGCTCTGGCCGAATGCGTGGAGTCAGATTATTTGGAGTACATTAAATGCATTGAGGAAGAATCAGGTTCTCTCACAAGAATTCCACTTTCTACCTAGCCATTAGTTTGAATTTTTATACTTTCTTGTTACTGCACGGTGCAGTATTGCATCGTGCAGCAGTGCAGTACTACATCGTACAGCGCTGCAGAGATCATGTGACACAACGGCCTCACATGGTGCACATGATTTCTATAGTCGTCGCACGATGCATTACTGCACCGTGCAATAACGGGAGAGGATAACGATTCCATTAGTTTCAGATATAATTGTCTTATCCTCTTACTTTATTAATTGTAAATTCTGTCATATTCCTAGGGGTTCCAACCACGGTTCGTAATCTTGGATCGGATCGGCTGATATTGGCTGGATCAGATCAATATTGGTCGAGACCAATCCTGAGATTAGACCGATATGGTAAGGTTTGATTGGATTGTTCCTTGAATTGGCCAATTTGGTTGGAACAATCAATCCAATCCGATCTGATTTAAGTTTTTTGGAAAATTTTCAAAGTTTTTAAGTAATTTTTTTTTAATATTATCTTGATCGATACCAACTGATATTGATCGATCCGATCCGGATAATATCGGCCGATTCGATCCCGAGGTCACAACACTCACCAACTTAGATCGACACGTGATCGATTCATAAAAAAACGATTTTGGGGGGTTTTGACCGATCCTGACCGATATATACTGATCTGATCCTCATCCGAAAAGGTTTCGACCATGATTGATACTGAGTCCGATACCTAGATTTTGAACCTTAGTTCCAATAGTCTAGTAGATATCTTAGGAAGGAAGGCCCTGTCTATTTCTGAGTACGACATTAAATCCAAGTTCCAGTCCTTGGTTAAACGAGTCTTGTAGTTCATCTGCCATGACTTCCTCTCACAATGAATAAGCATTTTCATACCAAAAAAAGAAGAAAATGTGGGTCATAACCTTTTTTTTTTTTTTGTTCTAGGTAAATGCGGGTCCCAACCAATTGCTTGGCCTTGGCGTCATATATTTTTGGATTTTTGGAAAAGGATTGTGTTCAGTCGGGGCGGGAGCTGGACCATCCAACCCCGCTAAATGACAGCAAAATCAGGGGTGAGATGGTCATTTCACAGGTGGGGCTGGACCGTCGCAATAGCAGTTATGGAAGAGAGAGGGTGGTCGTCTGGCTCCTTTATTTACTTATCTCTCTACCTTATTTTGTCCCTCGGAACAAGGGTTGTCGTGAAGAAGATGGTAAATGAGGAAGAGATTCTCCTGGAGAAAGCAAAGAAATGGATAGAAGAGCTTGGACAGAAGGGTTCCACCAGTCACGAGATTGAATACCTTTCTCTTTGTAACATCAAAGTCGTACACTCCCGGAGGGGTTGGATCCTCTGCAACCTCAAACTTCATCCTCACTTATCTGTATTTCCTATTTTCTCTCTTATCCAGCCTCTCCTTCAATTTCTTCTCCATCTTCTACCATCTGTAGATCGAGTTCTTTTTGTTAATTTCCATTACTGTTTTTTTCTTTTTTCTTTTTCTTTTTCTTTTTCTTTTTCCCAAGATTGAAAACAGTAATAATAGCTAGATTGTTAAAAGGGTTTTTTTTTTTCATACTTTGCAGGATCGAAGTGGGAACTGTCATGTGGGTGCAATGGCAACCATTATCGATGTAGTTGGAGGTGCAGTTATAGCAACTTATAAAGGAGACATCAAATTGTCCCTTGATTTCAATATTTCCTACTTCTCCACGGTTAAGATCTAATTAATTTGTATTTCAGTTATGGTTTTGTTCTTGTTTTCTTTTTTTTCTGGATTGTTAATTTAATAAATATATCATGTAAACTATGCAGGAAGAGGTGGAGATTGAAGGTAAGGTGGTAGCACACAGAGGAAAGCTTTCATTGACTACTGTGGAGATTAGGAGGAAGGAGGATGGAGTCCTGGTTGCTTTGGGTAAGCAATGGATGACTCAAGTCATCTCTGCTCAAAATTTCAGAACTAAACTTTGATTTCGACGAACCCTTTAACTTATTAATGTGGGAAAAGGGGGAAAAAAGAAAACCAGTATCAACCTTTTTCATGGGTTACATTCAAGAATTTGAACCTTTTTTCTTTTTCTTTTTTTAATTCCTGTTGTAAATTGTAATTTCGATTTCTATTAATCTCCTGTTAGCTGCTTCACAAAAGAAAGGTCAAAGTAGATTTTGTTCCTTGGGTTGAGAAGGGCAAGAAGAAGAGGAAGGGAAGAAAAAGGTCATTTTCATAATCAATATTCTCATGCTTGGGAGTCATGTGGCCGACACTTCTTATGGGTTTCTCTCACAGGTCACAGGTAACACTGTGATGTGGGCTTTACCCAAAAAAAAACACTGTGGTGTGGGAAGTTCGATGTAACAAACAAACAAACAAACAAACAAACAAACAGATGGTGTGTAGACTATCACTTTATAATAATATGCCATTGTCTGTAATCACCCTTTATTGAATTTTCCGTCAATAACTACAGATTGAAGGCAAGCACTCACATGTCACAAAATTAGAAATCAATCCAAACCAACTACACATGAACAGGTCTATTTCAAGTGCTAAGAATTCTTCTCTTCTAGATTGAATTTTTTTTTTTTAAAACAAATGTACGATTATCTGATTATCTCTCTCTTGTTCGCATCCACTAATAAAAGCTAATGACCCAATGACTCAAAATTTCCAAAACGCCGACAAGAGTCGTGCAAGTTGATCTGAGAAACACCAATAAACAGGAGCAAGATACTTCCAAATCTTTTCGTTCCAATGGTTCCTAGGAATTAGATGGCCCAGATCAGATTTATTCCGGATTGGACTGAAGATAATGACTTGGACCTTCCCATTACTAATCTTTTTTATTTTTTTGGTAAATAACCTTCCCATTAGTAATCAGGGAGGTTCCTACCATCAAGGAGGTTCCTTGCGGTTGTAACTCCCATGCAACTGGCTAAGAGCAGTTGCTAATACGCCAATGTAAGCCATGTAAGCCACATCAGCTTACAATCCTTTGAATACACTTGCATTGTTGTGTCTGGTTCGAATTCGCGATCTCAATCTAGGGCTAGGTCACAGCTTCTTGAAAGTCTTCAAATCTGAAATCTTCACAAGTTGCAATCCATGCCCATTACAACCTCTGACATTTTTACAGTTTTCGCCACTCTTCTTAAGCTTGTCGCAAACCCAACTGAGCAGGTTTACATGAGCTGTGATGAAAGCTTGTCAATTCCTTATTTGAATTCCTAGCTACAAATGGGATGGCTGAAGCTGAACATCGACGGTTTCTCGTTTGGTAATCCTGGTTTCACAGGGGCAGGGGGAGTTCTTAGAAACCATTTGGGGATTACTCGAAGATGTTTCTCTTCTTTCCAAGGTATTGGCACCAACTTCCAAGCTGAGATGGCAGCCTTCTTCGTAGGCGTTAAAGAAGCAAACGATCTTCAGGTGGAGCGACTTTGGATTGAATGCGATTCGGCTTCAGTAGTCACATGTGTACTATCTACAAAGTTTCCTTGGTCTTTCCTGCAAAATTGGTGGAATATAGGAGTTTATCTCTCTTCTATTCAATGGTGTATCACCCATTGTTACAGAGAAGGCAATACCCCGACGGATGCCCTTGCCAACAGGGCAGCAAGATGTCGAAACTCTGAGTTGGGAAGCATCGGGCAGACCCCACTATCGATTCTGCTAACTTTTGTTTTGAATCTTGATTCAGGCTTGTTGAGTTTTAGTGGCTCAACAGCTTGCTGGCTTCGTACATATCTTCATATCTTTTATTCTTAATATATAATTGCTGACCTTTAGCCCAAAAAAAATTCCTAGCTACAAATGAAAGCTAATCCGTAATGAAATTGCAAGTCAAAATCTTGAAGCAATGAGACCAAATGAAAAATGACAACTTTGAAGCTCAGAGCAGTCATTCGAAGGCTCAATTAGCACCAATAAAAAAACCCACCTTACTTGAGGATTTCGATTTACTGCAAGAGTAGGATTTTTTCAGTGAAATAGTTACTTAAGATTTGTAGTCCCTGACAGTTCTGATTATAGTAGTGCAGATGATTCTCTCCAAATTGAGAACTTAGAATGGCAAATAAGCACGGTTCAGTGATTTCCTTGAATTAAAAGAAAAGTAAAGAAAAGAAAAGATTAAGCCCGGACCAAGAACTTTTGGTACTTGAAGAGCAGAGCAGAGCAGAGCAGGCAATGAGGGATAGTCACAGGGTCTTGAGAATTTCTTCTGCACTGGAGACGCTGAAGTCTCCTCCCACTTCAATGTTGGCGACTTTCACCTTGAGTTCGTCAACCAAGAGGGCAAACCTCTGAGAGCGAGTTCCAAGCCCTTCCTCTGAAAGATCATCCTCAAGCCCAAGAGCATGGGTGTAGATCGCTGAACCATCAGCGAGGAACTTGACATGCTTGTTTTCTGGGTACGTCTTTGCCCAAGCCTTCATCACAAAGGGGTCATTAACTGCAATTTGGCAAAATCTAGATCAGAAAAATGAACGTTAATAGAAACCCTTAAACAGTTCCTCCAGAAAAATTTGGTTTCAGGGGACAAGAAGCATAGAAATTTTGCTAGTCATGGTTTACACACGTCACACATCAAGGCAAATTAAGATTACTGTTCTCACTTTTTGATCGAAATTAGCTTTGTAATGGCTTTGAATGTCCATGAAAGAGAAGATGTGAATCACACAAGACGAACATGATAAGACGAGATGGGATTGTCTAGGGCTTCAGGCTTTTTCGAAATTTGAGATATTCAGAATAGAAAGAAGCTCACACTAGAAATTCTGACAGAGAATTGATTGAAACTCCTCTCTATGGCAACGTCTACAAATCATTCCAGCAGAATTACTAAAAAAAGGTTGAATGGGTTTTCGAGAAAAATTGGAAAAATAAGATTCTGAAAATGAGAGGAAGGGAAATTACCACTAATAAGCAGAATTTCATCCACGCCCTTTGCCTTGAGTTCTTCCGCTTTCTCAATGAAGCCCGGCACATGCTTCGTGCTGCAGACACAAATCATACTAGTAGAATTAAACAAAAGAACCACCCAATAAATAAATAAATAAAAGCGAAAGGTTTTCAACGAAAAAGAACAAAATTTCAACTCCATTTATACTAAATAAATCGTACAAAACGGAAAAGAAATGGAGAGAACCCCTTCGATAAATCATATGAAAGTTAATTAGGTTGACAAATTTAACAAATTGGCGCGTTCAGTGGTCAATAGTCCATAGAATTGCAGAGAGAGAGAGAGAGAGAGAGAGGGTAAGACTCAAGACAAGACCTGCAAGTAGGGGTGAAGGCGCCGGGAACTCCGAAGAGGATGACATTCTTACCGGCAGCGAGGGAGTGTAGAGAGACATTTTGTAGCTGATCAGATTCATCGAAGTAGGCCAGAGTTCCATCGGGGATGACATCACCGACTGCAATGGTGGGTGCCATTCTTACTTCTTTTTTCTTTCACAAGTAAGCAAGCAAGCAAATGAATTTGGGAGCTTTTACAAAAAACTTTGATAGATTGATTAAGAAATTCTCACAAAGATGGAACATGGAACAGAATGAAAAATTGTCCCCGACCCGTCACCGCGAATCGAATTCTTCCAAAAACTTGAGAGAATTCGCATTTAGGTAGTTAGCTAAAAGTGAATTCTCTCTAATTCACACACACCCAGCGTGAACAACACGGAATCGGGTCCGTTTTCTAAATCGGTCTCACGAACCTTAGAATCGGCTTTTATATATGGAAATCAGCGATTTTAGGATATTTTGGCATGCATTGACAGTGTCAAATCGGCAAGAATCGGGATCGGAATTGATCAATTCGCTGATCTGATTCTCCACTTTCTGAAGGAGCGTGGGTTTTGATATTTTAAAGGGTAAAGTACACGTGCCCCCCTTAGAATGCACCCAATATTTCTCGTATCCCCCTAAGCGGCTCAATATTCCACATGCCACCTCTGCTTTACATCTCAAATGCCATTTAAGTCCACATCAGGTATTAAATGCTATAAAATGACCAAACGACCTTTTCTTCTATTTTTCTAAAATTTGAAAAGACCTAATTACCCTGATCTATTTGCTAAAATTTAAAAAAACTAAAATACCCTCATCTCCTCCAAATCATCATCTTGTTTTACATACCCACCACCGCCACCACCACCCCCCACCATTAACACCATCACCATCCCACCGTGAAGCCCCACCTCAGTGTCTCTCCTCCCCTCCTCTACTTCCTCACCTCTCGTTGAGTTGGAGAGCAGTATAAGAGCTGCTATGAACT